>NW_022060575.1:1230809-2461619 GCF_003285725.1 Scaptodrosophila lebanonensis | reverse complement strand
ATATATACTTTATGGGGTCGGAGATGTATAAAAACACGAATTGCGGTGGAGTGGGGGGGGGGGGGGGGGTGTATCAAAATAAAACAAGAGAGAACGCTACAGTCGAGCAAGCCCGACAGTGTAATACCCTGTACCCAAGTAAACTTCCGTCACTGAGTTATATGCGCCCAAAGCAGCAACAAAAAGAGGAAGAAGAAGAGCGAACTTGTTGCTGCAGTTTGGGGGGGTTGTACTGTAGAGAATATACTCGCTAATAACTTTTCTTAGAATTGACCGAATTGAATCAAATTTTATACAACAGTAGACAATTATATATAAATTATGCGTGCAAAGTTTGGTTTAGGTAGCATTTGAAATGTAGACGCTATTGACGAATTTCTGTAGCGGGGGGAGGCGGGGAAAATCCAAAAAAATAAAATAAACTCGTCCTTACTCGGACCTAGGAGAATCTGGATGCCAACTTTGGTTATTCTAGCTTTTATAGTTTCTGAGATCCTCGCGTTCATCCAGACGGACGGACAGACGGACGGACATGTCTAGATCGATTTCTCGTCATGCTGATCAAGAATATATATACTTTATGGGGTCGGAGATGCTTCCTTCTGTATGTTACATACTTTGCACTAACCTAATATACCCTTTTTACCCTACGGGTACAGGGTATAAAAACAAACTTGACCTGCCTAGGGCTTAAGGAAAACTAGCGATCCGGCTTGCGTAGCTGGGCCACTGAATTGTAGTGCTTTTTTAGCTTTGAGCAGAAATAAGCCAGAAAACTATGGTTGATCGTTTTGAACAATCGCCACGAAACACAGGTGCACCCATGGGACTATTTTAAATATTGCCACAAAATTTGGTCAAAAATTTGGAATATACTATAGATTACAATGCCAACAGGGCAACCTGAATTATATCTAAAGGTACGTTCAGACCTGCAAATATATTAAGGTTTTTAAATTTCTTTGCATTTTTCAAACGAAAAGCTTGTGTTGAAAATTTCGTTCGATCGATTGCAATTTTGGGGTACACCCTCATACGAGGGATAGAGCAAAGAAACCAATCGCCAACAGCCAAACCTATATCAACATAACGTATCTAGATACATACATATGTATGTTTGTGCAGCCTGATAAGACTTGACAGCTAGATTCCAGCTGACCAAACTCTTAAATACCCCTTCCTACAAAATATAAAAACAAAATTTTATAATATTATTAAAAATAAATTAAATAAAACATATTCCACACATTTCAAAAGCCAGATGGACATATCGATTCGTCATGTCCTATATATACATACATATGTACATATATGCTGCCCTTCTTTCTGTGTGCTAGGGGTAAAGCGTGAAGCGTACAGGGTACATGCATATGTATAGTATTTAATAAAAGACATTGAAATAACAGACAGTTTAATTATATCCATATGTTCATGTGCGTCAGCCGAACGTAAATATTTGCTTGCATGTACATACATATGTATATACATAAGTACTCAGTATACATACCTACATACCCACTGTATGTATGTTCGTGAGTTGAACTGTTATTTTATGTACAGTGCAAACATGTTCACAGACACGAATAGATGCGCATAGGCATTGATACACTCACATAGACGCAATTGCCTTGTATATGTCCAATTTACTCACGTAAAGGGTGAGTTCACCTTTTCTCTTTTAACGCGTGAAATACCTGTACCCAAAGGGTGAAAGCTATACTAGTTTTGTGCGCATGTATGTAACACACAGAAGGAGGCGTGGCAGAGCCCACAAAGTATATATAGTATTGATCAGGATGACAAGACCAGTCGATATAGCCATGTCCGTCTGTCTGTATGAGCGCAAGGATATCAGGAAGTACAAAAGCTAGAATAACCAAACGTGGTATCGAGGTTCCCCTAAGTTTATTTTTATACCCTGTACCCGTAGGGTAAAAAAGGGTATATTAGGTTTGTGCAAAGTATGTAACATACAGAAGGAAGCATCTCCGACCCCATAAAGTATATATATTCTTGATCAGCATGACGAGAAATCGATCTAGACATGTCCGTCCGTCTGTCCGTCCGTCTGGATGAACGCGAGGATCTCAGAAACTATAAAAGCTAGAATAACCAAAGTTGGCATCCAGATTCTCCTAGGTCCGAGTAAGGACGAGTTTATTTTATTTTTTTGGATTTTCCCCGCCTCCCCCCGCTACAGAATTTCGTCAATAGCGTCCACATTTCAAATGCTACCTAAACCAAACTTTGCACACATAATTTATATATAATTGTCTATTGTTGTTCAAAATTTTATTCAATTCGGTCAATTTTAAGAAAAGTTATTAGCAAAACAAATTCTCGCCAGTACAACCCCACCAAACTGCAGCAACAAGTTCGCTCTTCTTCTTCCTCTTTTTGCTGCTGCTATAGGCGCATATAACTCAGTGACGCAAGTTTACCTGGGTACAGGGTATTACACTGTCGGGCTTGCTCGACTGTAGCGTTCTCTCTTGTTTTATTCTGATACACCCCCACTCCCCCGCAATTCCTGTTTTTATAGCTTGTACCCAAAGGGTGAAAGGCTATATTAGTTTTGTGCGCATGTATGTAACACACAGAAGGAGGCGTGGCAGACCCCACAAAGTATATATATTCTTGATCAAGATGAGAAGACGAGTCGATATAGCCATGTCCGTCTGTCCGTCTGTCTGTATGAGCGCAAGGATCTCAGTAAGTACAAGAGCTAGGATAACCAAAATTGGTATCAAGGTTCCTATAAGCCCTAGGCAGATCGAGCTTGTTTATTTTTTCTGATACCCCCTCCACTCCCCTGCAATTTGTGTTTTTTCTTATAACTTCCGTAATTCTCGGAATTTTGAAATCAATTTTGGTAGGTACATCCGGTTAGTACTAATGTGTCCGTGTGCCAAATTTCATCATGATAGGTCAATTCTGAAGAAAGTTATAGCCATAAGTAAAATCGCTGCTCATGCGCTGCCTGCAGCTCTGTCGGCAGCGCTGCCCGCAGCTGTTGTTGTTGTTGCTGCTTTGGTTCAACTTTGTGCTGCATACATACACGCATATAAACACGCATAGGTACGTGATGTAAATGTATGCTGTTAAAACTGAACATAAACATGTATTCTAATTTAATTTAATTAATTAATTTCAATTAATTCATTCATTCATTTTTTAATAATTTAATTTTTTTTAATTTTATTTTAATTTTTCCTTTTTGTGGAGAGTACAGGCTATTTTACTGTCGGGCTTGCTCGACTGTAGCGTTCTATCTTGTTTTTTTAATAAATTCCGTAATTCTTGGAATTTTGAAATCAATTTTGGTACGTACATCCAGTTAGTACTAATGTGTCCGTATGATAGGTCTGATAGGTCAATTATGAAGAAAGTATAGTTATAGTATATAGTTATAGCATAAATAAAATCGCTGCTGTTGCTGCTTTGGTTCAACTTTGTGCTGCATACATACACGCATATAAACACGAATAGGCACGTGATGTAAATGTATGCTGTTAAAACTGAACATAAACATGTCTTCTAATTGAATTTAATTACTTAATTAATTAATTCACTTTTTTTATAGCCTGTACCCAAAGGGTGAAAGGCTATACTAGTTTTGTGCGCATGTATGTAACACACAGAAGGAGGCGTGGCAGACCCCACAAAGTATATATATTCTTGATCAAGATGAGAAGACGAGTCGATATAGCCATGTCCGTCTGTCCGTCTGTCTGTATGAGCGCAAGGATCTCAGTAAGTACAAGAGCTAGGATAACCAAAATTGGTATCAAGGTTCCTATAAGCCCTAGGCAGATCGAGCTTGTTTATTTTTTCTGATACCCCCCTCCACTCCCCTGCAATTTGTGTTTTTTCTTATAACTTCCGTAATTCTCGGAATTTTGAAATCAATTTTGGTAGGTACATCCGGTTAGTACTAATGTGTCCGTGTGCCAAATTTCATCATGATAGGTCAATTCTGAAGAAAGTTATAGCCATAAGTAAAATCGCTGCTCATGCGCTGCCTGCAGCTCTGTCGGCAGCGCTGCCCGCAGCTGTTGTTGTTGTTGCTGCTTTGGTTCAACTTTGTGCTGCATACATACACGCATATAAACACGCATAGGTACGTGATGTAAATGTATGCTGTTAAAACTGAACATAAACATGTATTCTAATTTAATTTAATTAATTAATTTCAATTAATTCATTCATTCATTTTTTTAATAATTTAATTTTTTTTAATTTTATTTTAATTTTTCCTTTTTGTGGAGAGTACAGGCTATTTTACTGTCGGGCTTGCTCGACTGTAGCGTTCTATCTTGTTTTTTTAATAAATTCCGTAATTCTTGGAATTTTGAAATCAATTTTGGTACGTACATCCAGTTAGTACTAATGTGTCCGTATGATAGGTCTGATAGGTCAATTATGAAGAAAGTATAGTTATAGTATATAGTTATAGCATAAATAAAATCGCTGCTGTTGCTGCTTTGGTTCAACTTTGTGCTGCATACATACACGCATATAAACACGAATAGGCACGTGATGTAAATGTATGCTGTTAAAACTGAACATAAACATGTCTTCTAATTGAATTTAATTACTTAATTAATTAATTCACTTTTTTTATAGCCTGTACCCAAAGGGTGAAAGGCTATACTAGTTTTGTGCGCATGTATGTAACACACAGAAGGAGGCGTGGCAGACCCCACAAAGTATATATATTCTTGATCAAGATGAGAAGACGAGTCGATATAGCCATGTCCGTCTGTCCGTCTGTCTGTATGAGCGCAAGGATCTCAGTAAGTACAAGAGCTAGGATAACCAAAATTGGTATCAAGGTTCCTATAAGCCCTAGGCAGATCGAGCTTGTTTATTTTTTCTGATACCCCCTCCACTCCCCTGCAATTTGTGTTTTTTCTTATAACTTCCGTAATTCTCGGAATTTTGAAATCAATTTTGGTAGGTACATCCGGTTAGTACTAATGTGTCCGTGTGCCAAATTTCATCATGATAGGTCAATTCTGAAGAAAGTTATAGCCATAAGTAAAATCGCTGCTCATGCGCTGCCTGCAGCTCTGTCGGCAGCGCTGCCCGCAGCTGTTGTTGTTGTTGCTGCTTTGGTTCAACTTTGTGCTGCATACATACACGCATATAAACACGCATAGGTACGTGATGTAAATGTATGCTGTTAAAACTGAACATAAACATGTATTCTAATTTAATTTAATTAATTAATTTCAATTAATTCATTCATTCATTTTTTTAATAATTTAATTTTTTTTAATTTTATTTTAATTTTTCCTTTTTGTGGAGAGTACAGGCTATTTTACTGTCGGGCTTGCTCGACTGTAGCGTTCTATCTTGTTTTTTTAATAAATTCCGTAATTCTTGGAATTTTGAAATCAATTTTGGTACGTACATCCAGTTAGTACTAATGTGTCCGTATGATAGGTCTGATAGGTCAATTATGAAGAAAGTATAGTTATAGTATATAGTTATAGCATAAATAAAATCGCTGCTGTTGCTGCTTTGGTTCAACTTTGTGCTGCATACATACACGCATATAAACACGAATAGGCACGTGATGTAAATGTATGCTGTTAAAACTGAACATAAACATGTCTTCTAATTGAATTTAATTACTTAATTAATTAATTCACTTTTTTTATAGCCTGTACCCAAAGGGTGAAAGGCTATACTAGTTTTGTGCGCATGTATGTAACACACAGAAGTAGGCGTGGCAGACCCCACAAAGTATATATATTCTTGATCAGGATGAGAAGACGAGTCGATATAGCCATGTCCGTCTGTCCGTCTGTCTGTATGAGCGCAAGGATCTCAGTAAGTACAAGAGCTAGGATAACCAAAATTGGTATCAAGGTTCCTATAAGCCCTAGGCAGAACGAGTTTGTTTATTTTTTCTGATACACCCCCCCACTCCCCCGCAATTCGTATTTTTTCTTATAACTTCCGTAATTCTCGGAATTTTGAAATCAATTTTGGTAGGTACATCCAGTTAGTACTAATGTGTCCGTGTGCCAAATTTCATCATGATAGGTCAATTCTGAAGAAAGTTATAGCCATAAGTAAAATCGCTGCTCATGCGCTGCCTCTGTCGGCAGCGCTGCCCGCAGCTGTTGTTGTTGTTGCTGCTTTGGTTTAACTTTGTGCTGCATACATACACGCATATAAACACGCATATAAACACGCATAGGTACGTGATGTAAATGTATGCTGTTTAAACTGAACATAAACATGTATTCTAATTTAATTTAATTAATTATTTTAATTAATTAATTCATTCATTTTTTTTAATAATTTAATTTTAAAAAAATTTTTTTTTTTTTTAATTTTTTCCTTTTTGTGGAGAGTACAGGCTATTTTACTGTCGGGCTTGCTCGACTGCAGCGTTCTATCTTGTTAATAATTAAATTTTTTTTTAATTTTGCTGTTTTGTGGAAAGTACAGGCTAGCGTTATCTCTTGTTTATTTTTGTCGATTATTGCATGAGTATCTTTGGGTATAGTATCACCACACATGACGTGTGTGTAGAAAAAGTGGATTCCCACTTTCTACACTATCAGAGTTAGAATGAGTTTTAAGAGCCACTAAACAGTCGAAAATACAAAATAAACAGTCGAAAATACAAAATAAACAGTCGAAAATACAAAATAAACAGTCGTTTAACGCGATTTCGCTTAACACGACGTTTTCAAGGAACGTAACCCCCGCGTTAAGCGAGGGCTACTCAGAATATTACAGGCTAGTAAACAGAATTTTATGTATATTTTATTTTATATTTCTTTTAAAGTCAAATCTTCACAGAAATGTCATGAATAAGTAATTCTTATAAATAATAATAAGGAGAGTGCCTAATTTACTTGGAGCAAGATTAGCTTCTCTCTTTGTTTTACATTTGTACCACTTTATTTTATTGCAGACGGCGGTGAAGATGTAGATGGGTTCGCGCGACATTAATATTGCACTCGGTCTCACTTTCCGTTTTATTTTTCGCTGCAGTTGCCTTGCCGACGACATGCGACCAGCGCGATCTGTACAGAACTGGTAATATTTTCGCTCCTCGGGTCTAACGTGACCTATTTGACGTGACATATTTGTTTGTATAAGCAAAGGGGGGGCCAAAAAATTAAAATTTTGATTAAATAATGCCCGATGCATTTAAAAAATAATTTATGCATATGATCGATGAAAAAACTTCAACAAATCCAACGCAGATCCATCTTAAGGCGAAATAGTGCGTCATAATAATGAACGTGTGGTCGTGTCTGTGTAAACATGTTAGCAGTCAATCGTATCAACAACAGCCGCGGGCAGCGCTGCAGCAGCAAATATATTTATGGCTATAACTTCTTGTTAAATCGGTCTATTATAGTGAAACTTGGCATACGGACACATAATAACAAATTGGGGGTTCGTCCGTATGGATCGCAGAGACTATAAGAGATAGAGACACTAGCGCAAGGATCTCTGAAGGTACAAGAGCTAGAATAACCAAACTCGGCCCTAGGCAGGTCAAGTTTATTTTTTTTTATTCTGAATTCGCGTGAATCTCATTACTCATCAGTGTTCTTATCACCAAGCACGTTCCATTACATATTTTTGGTTGATTTAGATTTCGAAGTCTGATGACTACCGAGTTTAAAAAATTCAATTGGATAGTTAGTGGGTTCATCTTCGTCTATCACACAATCAATAGATTTGAATATATGCAGAGTACCAATGATTTCATTCTGAATTATAATGTTGAAGTCTGTTGGAATACCCCTATTCCTTATACAACAAGTAAAAAAGCTAAAGTCGGGTGTCCCGACTTTGAAATACTCTGTACATATGTTTACAATAATTATAGAAAATAAAAAAAAATATATATAAAAAAAAAATTGGATCGATTTTACCTCTCTCGGTATTCGAACTCACGTAAAGGGTGTATAATTGCACATTTACATAGCAATTGCGTCTGTGTGAGTGTATGTATGCCTATGCGCATCAATTCGTGTCTGTGTAAGCATTTTCGCAGTCAACCAAACAGCAACATCGACAACAGCCGCGGGCAGCGCTTGAGCAGCGCTGCAGCAGCAAATACATTTATGGCTATAACTTCTTGGTAAATCGGTCTATCATAGTGAAACTTGGCATACGGACACATAATTACTAACTGGGGGTATTTGTAAAATTTTAGTTCGAAATTCCAAGAATTACGGGAGTTAGAGAAAATCGCATTTGCAGAGGAGAGGGGGGAGGGAGGGAAATTCCAAAATATACATTTTCTGCGTATTCACACAAGGCATCTTGGACTAAAATTTGGTGTGCCTAGGTCTTATAGTCTCCGAGATATAGGCGATTATACGAATGGAAAATCGGGAAAACCCCCATAGGGGGGAAGTGGGGGGGGAAATCAAAAAAATAAAACAAACTCGTATAGAATACACACATAACGCATCTTTGTGGAAAATTTGGTGTCTCTATCTCTTATAGTATTTGAGATCCAGGTGTTCATACGGACGGACAGACAGACAGGGCTAGATCGACTCGTCTTGTTACGCTGATCAATAATATATATACTTTGTGGGGTCTGCCACGCCTCCTTCTGCCTGTTACATTTTTCAGCTCCCGCAAACCTAATATACTCTTGTACATTTCATGTACAGAGTATAAAAATACCATTGTAGTATATATATCGGTTTGTTTGATTCCTTTAGTATTAATGAAAACATATTTTATGGCCACACTGCGGTTGGCATCTTCCCCTTCTCTTGTTCACTCTGTTCGAGTGAGGTTGTGTTGCTGGTGTTGCGGAATTAAATATAAAGTTGAATATAAAACATAAAACATATATCTTGTGTGTTATTATTTGGGTGTATAATTGAAGTATAAATTACAACAGGTTATGGGCCCAGTCCATGCCTAATAAACAATTGATTTGTGAAACAGTTTTTATTTTTCAATTTCTTATGAAAAAGTTTCATTTCAAATTCTTGTGAAATTGCATCGAGTTAGTTCCGCGTCATTTTTATTACTGTATATATAAAAGAATAAAATGGACAAGGCAAAACGAAATATCAAGCCGTTCGATGGTGAAAAGTACGCAATTTGGAAATTTAGAATTAGGGCTCTATTAACTGAACTGGATGTACTTAAGGTTATTGATGAAGATGTGCCTGAGAAAGTGAATGAACAATGGAATAAGGCAGAACGTTGTGCAAAAAGTACGCTAATAGAGTACCTTAGCGACTCGTTTCTGAACTTCGCTACAAGCGACATAACGGCGCGTCAAATTCTTAAGAATTTAGACGCAGTATATGAACGAAAAAGTCTGGCGTCGCAGTTGGCAGTTCGAAAACGGTTGCTTTCTCTTAAGCTATCGAGTGAGATGTCGTTATTGTCCCATTTTAATATTTTTGATGATTTGATAAGTGAATTGTTGCCCGCAGGTGCAAAAATAGAAGAGATGGATAAAGTGTCTCATTTGCTGATCACATTGCCTTCGTCTTACGACGGTGTCATTACAGCAATAGAGACGTTATCAGAGGAAAATTTGACATTAGCGTTTGTGAAAAATAGATTGCTAGATCAGGAAATTAAAATTAAAAATGACCATAATGACACAAGTCGGAAAGCTTTAAATACGGTTGTGCAAAATAGAAACTACAGTTTTAAAAACAATTCATTTAAAAATCGTGTAACGAAGCAAAAACATTTAAGAAAAATTCTAAGAATAGGGTTAGATGTCACCACTGTGACAAAGAGGGCCACGTAAAAAGGGATTGCTACCACTATAAAAGAATAATAAATGAAAGAAATAATAAAAATAACGATAAACAAGCTAAAACCGCAACATCACAAGGCATTGCATTCATGGTAAAAGGGGTGAAAGAAGACCCGGTGATAAATAAATGTGGATTTATCCTCGATTCCGGTGCAAGTGATCATCTAATAAATGATGAGTCGCTATACACCGATAGTGTGAAGTTGGTGCCGCCACTGAAGATCGCTGTGGCCAAGCAAGGCGAATATATTTACGCATCTAAGCGTGGCATCGTACGTTTGCGCAATGACCACGAAATAACACTGGAGGATGTGCTGTATTCCGAGCAGGCTGCTGGAAACTTGATGTCGGTGAAGCGCCTACAAGAGGCAGGAATGTCAATAAAATTTGACCAGAAAGGTGTAACCATTTCTAAAAATGGATTGACGGTGGTCGAGAATTCAGGTATGTTAAACAATATACCTATTGTAAAGTTTCAAGCATATACTATAGATGCGAAACATAAAAATAATTTTCGATTATGGCATGAGAGGCTTGGCCATATAAGCGATGGCAAATTGTTAGAAATAAAAAGAAATAATATGTTTAGTGATAACAGCCTTTTAAACAATTTAGAGTTATCCCACGAAATTTGCGAATCATGTTTAAATGGGAAACAAGCAAGGTTACCGTTTAAGCAATTTAAAGATAAGACCCACATTAAAAGACCCCTATTTGTAGTGCACTCAGATGTTTGTGGTCCCATTACTCCAGTTACTCTAAATGATAAGAATTACTTTGTGATCTTTGTTGATCAGTTTACACACTATTGTGTAACTTACTTACTAAAACACAAATCTGATGTATTCAAAATGTTTGAAGACTTTGTAGCGAAAAGTGAAGCTCATTTTAATTTGAAAATTGTTAATTTATATATCGACAATGGTAGAGAATACCTCTCAAATGAGATGCGTCAGTTTTGTGTTAAGAAAGGTATTACTTATCACTTAACAGTGCCACACACACCTCAATTAAATGGCGTTTCAGAAAGGATGATTAGAACCATCACAGAAAAAGCTCGTGCCATGGTAAGTGGTGCAAAACTTGACAAAAGTTTTTGGGGTGAAGCAGTGTTAACTGCAACTTATTTAATTAACAGAATTCCAAGCAGATCAATTGTTGATTTAAGAGTGTTTGGTGCAACTGTATATGTACACAACAAAATCAAAAAAGGAAAATTTGATGAAAAATCATTCAAAGCTATTTTTGTGGGTTACGAACCAAATGGTTTTAGATTGTGGGATGCTGTTAATGAAAAATTTCTCGTTGCAAGAGATGTGGTTGTCGATGAAACCAATATGGTTAATTCTAGAGCTGTTAAAGTTAAAACAGTATTCCTGAAAGATAGTAAGGAAAGTGATAATACGAATTTCCCGAATGATAGTAAGGAAATTAATGAAGTAAAATTCCCGAATGATAGTAAGGAAATTAATGAAGTAAAATTCCCGAATGAAAGTAAGGAATGCGACAACGCACAATTCCTGAATGATAGTAAGGAAATTGATGAACATTTTCTGAATGAGAGTAAGAAAAGAAAGCGAGATAGTTTCCTGAATGATAGTAAGGAATCAAACAACCCGAATGAGAGTAGGGAAAATGAAACAGCAGAACACTTAGATGAAATTGGAAATCCAAGTAATACTGATGACATTGAAATAATGAGTAGAAGAAGTGAGAGATTAAAAACGAAGCCCCAGATATCATATAATGAAGATGATATTAGTTTAAATAAATTCATATTAAATGCTCACACCATCTTCAACGATGTTCCAAACACATTTGATGAAATTCAGTATAGGAAGGATAAATTGTTTTGGGAGGAAGCCATAAAAACAGAACTAAGTGCTCATAAATTAAATAATACCTGGACAATCACAGAAAGGCCTAAACATAAAAACATTGTAGATAGCAAATGGGTATTTTCCGTTAAATATAACGAACTAGGAAATCCAATTAGATATAAAGCTAGATTAGTTGCACGAGGATTTACTCAAAAATACCAAGTCGATTTTGAAGAGACTTTTGCTCCTGTAGCTAGAATTTCAAGTTTTCGATTTATATTATCGTTAGCAATTCAATATAACTTGAAGGTTCATCAAATGGATGTAAAAACAGCTTTCCTAAATGGCACGTTAAAAGAGGAAATATATATGAGACTTCCTCAAGGTACACCATGCAATGGTGATAATGTAAGTAAATTGAATAAGGCAATTTACGGACTCAAACAAGCCGCAAGATGCTGGTTTGAAGTGTTTGAGCAAGCATTGAAAGACTGTGAATTTGTGAACTCTTCAGTAGATCGCTGTATTTACATTCTAGATAAAGGTGATGTCAAGGAAAATATTTATGTGCTGTTATATGTTGATGATGTGGTAATAGCTACGGGGAATATGATAACAATGAATAATTTCAAAAAGTATTTAATGGAAAAGTTTAGGATGACCGACCTAAAAGAAAGAAGACATTTTATTGGTATTAGAATAGAAATGTATGAAGATAAAATTTATTTGAGCCAAGCTGCATATGTGAAAAGAATCTTAAATAAATTTAACATGTATAATTGCAATGCAGTAAGTACTCCCTTACCAAGCAAAATAAATTATGAGTCTCTTAATTCAGATGAAAACTGCAATGCTCCATGTCGTAACCTCATAGGATGTTTAATGTACATAATGCTATGTACACGTCCAGACTTAACTACTGCAGTAAATATCTTGAGCAGATATAGTAGTAAAAATAATCCCGAGCTATGGCAGTGCTTAAAAAGGGTCCTTAGGTATTTAAAGGGCACTATTGATATAAAACTGATTTTTAAAAGAAATGCAGCATTTAAAAATACATTAATTGGCTATGTAGATTCTGATTGGGGAGGTAATGAAATTGATAGAAAAAGTACCACAGGGTATTTATTCAAAATGTTCGATTTAAATCTAATTTGTTGGAATACAAAGAGGCAGAACTCAGTAGCAGCTTCATCAACTGAAGCTGAGTACATGGCATTATTTGAAGCTGTGAGAGAAGCGTTGTGGCTAAAATCTCTTCTTAAAAGTGTTCATATCAATCTCGAAAATACAATTAAAATTTTCGAAGATAACCAAGGCTGTATTAGTATAGCAAATAACCCCTCATGTCATAAACGAGCTAAACATATTGATATAAAATATCATTTTGTCAGAGAGCAAGTTGAAAGTAATACAATTTATCTTGAGTATATTCGCACAGAGAAACAACTTGCTGACATCTTTACAAAGCCACTACCTACTGCAAAATTTTTGGAATTACGTAATGAATTGGGATTACTGCAAGATGACGGATCTGTTGATTGCTGATGCTGAAGCTTTTTTTTGTTGTCACATTTGAATTGAAATGTTTTTTTATTAGTTCTTAAAAACATGAAGTTACAAAAATTTAATTGTGTGTTAACATATATGTAAGAGTGATCTGATCGGGTTTTTCTGGGTTTTCCCCGTATCCTTGCAGCGAATGGATCACATAATTATTCCCAGAATGCACACCGCACACACTAGAATAAGTATATGAGAATTACAAAAGATTGCTATATGTTAAATTTATGATTTACTAATGTTATTTTTGAGGGGGCGTGTTGGAATACCCCTATTCCTTATACAAAAATACCATTGTAGTATATATATCGGTTTGTTTGATTCCTTTAGTATTAATGAAAACATATTTTATGGCCACACTGCGGTTGGCATCTTCCCCTTCTCTTGTTCACTCTGTTCGAGTGAGGTTGTGTTGCTGGTGTTGCGGAATTAAATATAAAGTTGAATATAAAACATAAAACATATATCTTGTGTGTTATTATTTGGGTGTATAATTGAAGTATAAATTACAACAAAGTCATTCACATCTTTATTCTTTGTTGCCAAAATTGCTCGCTCGCTTAACCATTTGGTTTTTTTTGTGGTTAGCAATAATGTCCGGGAACACTTTGCTGATGAGCTCGTCTTTCGATGATACGAAATTGCACAAATTCGTTGGAAATCAATCCGAATGATTCGTTCAACAATACAAGTCTCATATGTTCTGTCAATTGAAGTTTCTTCACATTCATAGCACCACAGATTTGAGGATTTGATACAAGCATTTAATTAATCAGCAGCAGTCGATCTTGGAATGACTGGCAGAGCTTGGCGGAAATCGCGAGATAGTAAAATCATTGAGTCACCAAAAATTCTCGAGTCATTGCGCAGATCTTTTAAGGTTCGATCAAGATCTTCCAATGCGCGATTGTGTGCCATTCTGCATTCGTCCCAGATGATGATTTTGAGGCTATCAAAACTTTTCCCATTGCAGAGTGTTTTTCAATGTTACATGTCGGTTGTTCAGTACCTTGAAGATTTAAAGGCAATTTTAACGCTGAATGAGCCGTACGGATTTAAGCGTATTTAAGCGGAAACTCCCCTTGGGCGGACAAAAATTGGACGACGTGAGTGACTGAATGGATTGACAGAAAAATCTGGTTCGGTTTATTTGTTCATTTGTCATCGGTTTACAATTCCGAGTTTTCATACAAGCTTTTGACTTTGAAATTAGAATTCCAATGGTTTTAATAGTTATTTTGGACGAATACAAATACAACAAATCAAAAACTATAAAAATCTGTGCAGCCGTTCTCGACTAAGTTTTACATTTATTTAGTTTGCTTGTGCGAGTAATATATGTATATTTTGGCGGGCGGTATTATGGAGTTCATTGATCATCTTAAGACGTGTCCGATTGTAATTTACGAAGCTCCCAATAGTATGGCAACGAGGGTCGCGAGCATCTAGAAAATAATAATAATAGTTTTAAAATTCATTTAAAGTTACTTAAATTAATTCATGCTGTGCAAGAAAGTGCAAGACAAAACTAAAAGTTATTGCAAAAAGGTCAAGGACTTATGTCCTAGTAAAACAACAAAGGAAGTGAAAACGTTAGGACTTTAGAGCTTAAACGAATAATACAAACAAATAACTTGTAAAACCAAACGAAAACAGTGTATGTTCTTTCTAAGTATACGTGTATGTAAACAACTACGCCACAGGAATAAATTAGTAAGTATTTTGCAAAGAGGGATGCCAATTTACTTTTACAAACTACATTGTTCAGTTATTGAACGGTACAAACAAGTTAAAACATATACATATTGCCATGAATTTGAATTCTCATCAATCCAATTTTCGGTTAAAATACGTACACCCTACGAACAACCAATCTTGTTGAAAATACCATCTTTGGATCCTGTACTGCCACCAACAATGTGGGTGTTGAAATGTCCATATGTATGTGAATGTGTGCGAATGCATTTCTACTTGTAGGTATGTGCGAGCACATAAAAACTCTTGACAATAGTTGCGACTAGTTCTTACTTTCATAGTATGCAATGGAATGCAAGGAATTTGTACTAAGCGGCAAATTCCATTGCAACCACACACATATGTACATACATACATATATGCACAAACTCAACATTACATTAGAAACAAGAGAGAACGCTACAGTCGAGCAAGCCCGACAGTGTAATACCCTGTACCCAGGTAAACTTCCGTCACTGAGTTATATGCCCCCATAGCAGCAGCAAAAAGAGGAAGAAGAAGAGCGAACTTGTTGCTGCAGTTTGTGGGGGTTGTACTGGCGAGAATTTGTTTCGCTAATAACTTTTCTTAGAATTGACCGAATTGAATAAAATTTTATACAACAGTAGATAATTATATAGAAATTTTGTGTGCAAAGTTTGGTTTAGGTAGCATTTGAAATGTGGACGCTATTGACGAAATTCTGTAGCGGGGGAAGGGGGGGAAAATTAAAAAAAAAAACATAAACTCGTCCTTACTCGGACCTAGGGGAATCTGGATGCCAACTTTAGTTATTCTAGCTTTTATAGTTTCTGAGATCCTCGCGTTCATCCAGACGGACGGACAGACGGACGGACATGTCTAGATCGATTTCTCTCGTCATGCTGATCAAGAATATATATACTTTATGGGGTCGGAGATGCTTCCTTCTGTATGTTACATACTTTGCACAAACCTAATATACCCTTTTTACCCTACGGGTACAGGGTATAAAAATTAACAAACTCGTTCGTTCTCGGGCTCAGGAGAATCTGGATTCCCCTTGCGTTCATACAGACAAACGGACAGACGGACAGACAAACGGACATGGCTATATCGACCCGGCTTGTCATCCTGATCAATAATATATAGTACAGGGTATAACAATAAAAATGGTTGTTATGAGGTAAGATACGAGTATCAAACAGGAGACATAGAAGAATGAATTTCAATCATATTTAAAATGTAATAAATTAACAAAAATACCAGCGGAAACAACCTTCGCTTCAATGTAGAAGTTTATAATTTTAAAATGATGGATGAAATACATCAATAGGTCCGCATCCAAATATGTGTCCCTATAAATATTCCATCAAATGAGGCAAACCCTCCATGTGAGTGCGAAGTATTTTATTAAAAAACATAGGTTTGAAAGAAAGATAGAAATGTGAGAGCATAACAATTAAGGGCAAGGTCGGATAGGTACAAGCCGCAACAGCCGATCTCGTCTATGCAGAAGGCACGAAAAAACATTGAGATTGAACACAGAAATGTAAGATCGCAAATAAATGCAAACATGTAAGAGAATTAGTTACATTAATATGCGTTGATTTTACCTCGGAGAACAACTTACAGAATGCTTTTCATTTATTTACTCTGCCGAACGGAGAGAAATTCCTGCAACGACTGTTTAAATTTTTACGGTCCTCGCCCCCAACACAAAACTCAAAACCACTCATGAACATGCGGGCCTAGTTAGTAGTGTTTGTTTATTTCGAGTGCATACAGAGAGATGTCTTCCTCCGACCCATCGGCTTCCTCGGGGGTTTGCTTACCTTGTATGCTTTAGCATAAAACAAAAATCGGAGTTACAAAAATCTCATTTGCGCGCTTCAAAGCGACTGTAAGGCTAAATCCCTCGATCGATTTACTTACCGATTCAATAAAAGTTTCCAAACACTAGGCTTTAAGACGAATAAGCCGAATATTAGAATGCCCTGTGCTGAATTTAGCAGATCTGCAACAATGAAAAATTTCCGGAGTGTGCTGTGGTTACTCGATAGATATGAACATATTTCAAAAATCCAGGTCACGCCCATGATTACGAACAATCGCAGAAAAAGACTGAACCTGTAGGTAAATATGGAAGACATTTTGGACAACACCATCAACTTTATGTATTTCCTTACGTTTGCCACTCATTCACCATTTTTCGATGTCGCGCTTGGCCGACTATATTTTGAAATTCCTTCTGGGTTTTATATATGCGTACCGCTGTCGGTATAAACATGGACACGTTGAAAATTATGAGCAGCATCATGGGACCATAGAAATATATCATCGCCGGCCAATCTTCAGCTGCAGAAAAAGACGCTCAAGGTTATATTAGAGCATATAATCCAGAAGACATTACAAGTATACTTTTAATCCAGCACGAATAATATCCAACTCCTGGTATCCAGAGAAGAGGCGTGTCCTCAGTAGCTATAAAGTCCATTGCATACACAATTGCCAACAGTACTAATGCAGTACTCCAGGCGATGATATTGTAGGAAAGGAAGAAAGGTGCTTTTGTCATATGTCGTATTGTTCCCCGAAATGTGTTCCACAGATCAAAGCTCATTATAGCTAACCAGAGGAAAGCAGCCATAATTGCAAAATAGCCAACATAACCTAAAAAATTAAAATAAGTTCAGGCAGCTGAACCATTTTTGAAAGTTTCGGAATCTCACCAGTTGTAAGACAATATTCCCAATCTCCGACCTGGTCGATTATTAGCGCAGTACATCCGACTCCTAGGCTTAACAGATAGCAGATAAAACACTTACCATGAAGTTTTTGAAGCTTGGGTAGGAGCACGTATACAAAAATTGTTAAAATAATGCATATTATGGAGCATATCATAACTGAAATTGAAATGCATATAAATATATTGTTTAATCAGCGCCCGACTGGGATCGCCCTTTATTCCAAGCTCAAGCTTCGTTTTGATTACCATATCTGCACATAATTTTGTCCCATTTCTCGGCCACAGCTATACCGCAATTGTGAACGGTAAGCTTATAATGGCCATCGAATTTTTCCGGCTGCAAGCAATAGTCCATCTTGGACATATAATTTCTATCATAGTGGCGTAGTAGTGTTCCATTCTGTAAATACAAAGTTTCATTCCCGTCTTAACAACAAAAAATGACAACCATTAAACCCGAACCTCGAACAAGCTCCAATTATCTGCGACATCCTGTTCCGGGTGGAGTGCATAATGGATGGCACAAGGTATTGGGAGCCCATGCTGCGCTACAAACTCTGCAGTTATATTTTTTTGGACCACTTTATGATGGTCTAAAGTAATATTTACATACGGACTATATGAAATTGTCTCTGGCTGCACGCTTGTACATTCCCGCTTATTGAAAACAAGCAGATGCTGAGGATGGCAGCAAAATCGGATGCAGGCTTTCATCTGACACACACATCCTCGGACGTGTTGCGGAACATTAATGCGGTGGCCATCAAATATTATTTCATAGTCATATTCGCCGGTTAGGTATGGAGGAATGAGCACCCTCTCATATAGATATGAGCCGTTGGAAAATCTCTTGCTGCCTGTTAGATCAACAGTGTCAAAATAGTCACAACCATGTATTTCAATCAAATCTGCTATAGGAATCCAAATCATAATGGCATACAACCTGAAATTTTAAATTAATTTGAAAATTTAAATTTTTTTCCATGCGAATTTGAATACCCTGTACCCAAAGGGGGAAAGGGTTTTGTGCGAATGTATGTAACATACAGAAGGAGGCGTGGAGGCCCCCAAAGTATATATATTATCGATCAGGATGACAATACGAGTCGATTTAGCCGTGTACGTCTGTCCTTCCTTATGAACGCAAGGATCTTAGAAGGTATAAGAACTAGAAAAACCGAACTTGATATCCAGATTCTCCAAAGTCCTAGAAAGTACGTGTTTGAGTTTTTTTTTTTCGATGCACCCCCCACTCCCGAGCAATGTGTGTTTTTTCCATAACTCCCGTAATTTTTGGAATTTTGACCTCCAATTTGGTTTATGGCTATAACTTTCTTCACAATTGACCTATCATGATGAAACTTGGCAACTTTTATAAACAACAAGAGAGAACGCTACAGTCGAGCAAGCCCGACAGTGTAATACCCTGTACCCAAGTAAACTTCCGTCACTGAGTTATATGCGCCCAAAGCAGCAGCAAAAAGAGGAAGAAGAAGAGCGAACTTGTTGCTGCAGTTTGTGGGGGTTGGCACATTGACAGAATTGAATCAAATTTTAAACAACAGTAGAAAATTATATATATATATATATATATATATATATATATATATATATATATATATATATATATATATATATATATATATATATATATATATATATATATATATATATCTATATATATATATATATATCTATATATCTATATATATATATATATATTATATATATATATGGCATATATATATATATATGTGTTTGGTTTAGGTAGGATTTGAAATGTTGGCGCTATTGACGGAATTCTGTAGCGAGGGAAGGGGGGGAAAATTAAAAAAAATAAAATAAACTCGTCCTTTCTCGGACCTAGGAGAATCTAGATGCCAACTTTGGTATTTCTAGCTTCTGAGATCTTAGCGTTCATCCAGACGGACGGGCAGACGGCCGGACGGACATGTCTAGATCGATTTCTCTCGTCATGCTGATTCAGAATATATATACTTTATGGGGTCGGAGATGTATAAAAGCACGAATTGCGGTGGAGTGGGGGGGGGGGGGGGTTGTATCAAAATAAAACAAGAGAGAACGCTACAGTCGAGCAAGCCCGACAGTGTAATACCCTGTACCCAAGTAAACTTCCGTCACTGAGTTATATGCGCCCAAAGCAGCAACAAAAAGATGAAGAAGAAGAGCGAACTTGTTGCTGCAGTTTGGGAGGGTTGTACTGTAGAGAATTTGTTTCGCTAATAACTTTTCTTAGAATTGACCGAATTGAATAATCGTCCTGGGGGGGGGGGGGGGGGGTGTACACCCTCATACTTCTACCCACCAGGAACTACGACGAGGGATAGAGCAAAGAAACCAACATGTCTAGATCGATTTATCTCGTCATGCTGATTCAGAATATATATACTTTATGGGGTCGGAGATGCTTCCTTATGCATGTTACATACTTTGCACAAACCTAATATATATATTTTACACAGGGTATAAAAATGGACCCGCAAAAGTCTGCGTACAAGCAGACTAAACTGTGTAGAATAAGAGAATATGCAATTACAGTTATCTTAGTTGCACTTTTTCTTTTGTTTGAAGTTTGCAAAAGACTTTTGCTATGCATTGAAGTTGTTTTTGAAAAGCGCATGGAGTTCGCAAATGAGCACGTGTCGAAGCCTGCTGAATTTTGGGACAAGGTCATTTTCTCGGATGAGAGCAAGTTCTGCATTTTTGGCATAAAAGGCAAGAAATTGGTGTGGAGAAAAACTGGTACAGCCTTAAATAAAGAAAATTTAGTGCCAACTGTCAAACACGGCGGAGGAGGAATAATGATTTGGGGGTCCATGGCAGCTAATAGCGTTGGGAAGCTGGAATTCATAGAGTCGATAATGGACCAAAAAGGCTATATCCAAGTTTTGAAGGACAATTTGCTCCCAAGTGCCCAGAAGTTGGGGCTGGAAAATGATTTTTATTTCCAACAAGATAATGATCCCAAACATACAGCTCACAGCGTAAGGCTGTGGTTGCTGTATAACGTAAAAAAACGTTTGCAACCTCCCCAATCTCCAGACCTCAATCCTATAGAGCATTTGTGGGACTTGCTCGAGCGCAAAATCCGGCAGCACAACTGTTGGAGCACCCTACTTAGCTCTAAGCCTTTTCTTTGCGCTCTCTATCGCGCCCTTTACTGCGCTCTCTGTGGCGCTCTCTTTGGGCATTCCTTTGCTTATGCCGGCCCGCTGCCTTGTAGCGGCAGCAGGCAAATCACTGGCTAAATAATTCTCGCACATTCAACATCGTTTTGCACAATTACCAAGCCATTAAAAGCCATATTAATAATCGAAAGAATACCGCGTCTCATTAATGCTAGTTAAATATTGTTTGTTGCAATCGCTAAAAAGCTAGCGATTTTTCATTGGCGCCCGAGCAGGGACTTCGGTTTTCTCAAGATTATTTTCTCGATTGTTTGCGGTCTTTGTGGCTTGGTTTTTGTGCGCGGTCGTGTGATTAGTACCTCGTTTGATTTGGATCTGGTGTCGTTTGGATACCATATATGTACATACATTGATTTGGATTTGGAGCTTGGTGCCTTTCTGGATCAGCAACTACAACTGCTCATTTGGATTGTGGAGCTGCTGTCTGCCCTACTTGTGGTACTATCATTTGGCTTGGCTAATGGGTGATCGTCGCTCGGAATCCAGGGAAGTTTCGGTGGACTCTTTTGAGAGCTTACAGGTATTCTGGGCCAACAATTGAGCATAAAGCTCTAAGAAGTTTAATTGCTGCAAATTTGTGCAAGCGAAAGGTGTTTAAAATTTTTGGCACATAAATTATTTTGTGCAACCACTTTACATGCACAAATACATAATCATACATATGTACATGCATATGTACATACATACTCGCCGATAACCACATATTATATACATACATACGTCATACCTTGCACAATTTAACACATTATACACCCTCATAAACATAATTATTAACAAAACCTCGAGGCAAAACAAACAACAATAATTAAAAAAGGGCTGTTAAGCTGATTTTTAACATAAAAAACAAATATTTTGAAGTTATTTTGGTTCTATTTTGTTGGTTTTTTTGGTAAAGATTTGTTGCATCAGCTGCATACATAGAAACATAGCTTTTGTTGTTGCTTGCGCCGCTAGCGTAGCAAAAGAATTTTGTCGCTCTCTCCTTTGTGCGCGCCCTTTTTCGGCTACACTTGTCGCTGGGCCAACGAACTTCCCCCGCTACCCGTTCGGATTAGCGTTGCCAACAAGCGTGCTTGCGGTAATCGACGCCTATTTTCTGAGTACAGCTGAGACTGCTTGCAGATTTCGTTGTTGTTTGTGCGGTCGCTTGGACTGCTACTTTGCTTGCGTGCATACTGTATTGAGTGCGTGTGTACGTAATCTGTGTGCATTTCAGTTGGTCTCTTGCTGTTTTAGCGCGTTGCTATTTGCGAGGGCTGTTAGGAAAGTTCGGCTTTCATTTTCTTTGATTTGCAACTTGTTTAGAGTTTATTTTGGTTATACTCTACCATGTCGGAATCTGAAAAGCAACAAGTAGTAGCTAAATCTAGTTCTAACTAGTACAATGCTTGCAGAAATTTGATAAGGTTAGCGCTGATATTGCTCGTATGAGAACAGCATTTCAGTTAAAGACAATTTCGTTTGAACAAACAGAACTCGAGTGTCGTCTCGAGCTGTTAGAAGATTACATAAAGAAAGCTATGGCGCTTCAAGCAGATTTGGATAGTCTCAATCCAAGTAACGATAGTAGAGGGCCACTTGAGGATTTGTGCATTTCAACTAAGGCGTTGTATGTGAAGGCAACGAAACAAAAGGTTGAAAGTCAGACTTCTCATGACTGTTCTATGATGGCCAGTCACCGTTGACTGGGACTGGGACCGTCCCAATTGCCCAAAATGCGGCTGCCTACATTCAGTGGAAAGCATGCCGAATTTAAGAATTTTATGTGCTTATTTGAAAGCCTAGTTCATGACGATCCTTCGTTGACCAACGTCGAGAAGTTTAATCATTTGGTGTCGTGCTTGTCAGGTGAGGCTCTAGGAGTTGTGAAACCGTTTCAGTTAACGGACTGCAATTACTCGAAAGCCATTGCTAGCCTCAAGTCTGTGTACGACAACAAATGTTTGATATTTTTCGACACTATCTCGCAATTGTTTGGCATCCCAAGTATGACCAAACCTAATGCGTCTACTTTGCGGTCCATCATTGACACTGTTTCTGCCATTTATGCGTCTTTAACTTCGTTGGGAAGTGAAAAGGACATCTCAAACGCAATGATCATACATATGGTTATGGCCAAAGTTGATCATGTAACCAAATCTCGTTTTGAGGAACAGCTCGACTATGACAAGTTGCCTTCTTGGGATGACTGCGCTAAGCAGTTAAATAGACGTTACCAATATTTAGCGGCTGAAGAGACAACTCGGGTTAAAAATAAACCGCGAGCCGAACCTGCAAGAAACAGTAAAGCTTCGTTTTCTTGCACAAAGGGTCCTTCAAAGCCTTCAAAACCGATCTCGAAGTGCACATACTGTAGTTCTGCGGAACACAATATTTATACTTGCCCTTCTTTCGGATCTATTCCCGTTATGCAGCGATTTGAGTTCGCCAAAACTCAAAAAATGTGCCTCAATTGCTTGAATGTGGGTCATGTAGTTTCCAGTTGCAAGGCTTCCAAGTGTCGGGTGTGTTCAAAACCACACCATTCGTTGTTGCACAGATATCCTGTAGCTGTGCCAAATTCACTCGCTCCACACGCAGTCGCACCTCCAGAAGCGTACTTAGGTCACGTTTTAAGTGCCGATCAAGTAATTCTTGCCACAGCAGTCGTAAAAATTAAAGATAGATTCGGCCATTACCATCCTGCTCGTGTGTTACTTGATGGCGGCTCACAGTTGAACCTCATGACTGAGAACCTTGCGCAGCGCCTTCGATTAAAGCGTAAAGACACAGCTGTGAGTATTGCAATGGCAGGTGGAACCACTACTGGTAGTAGGCACAATGTGTGCGCTGATATTCAATCTCGTTTGAATTCTCACAGCTTTGGCGCTGATTTTTGGGTTCTTAAATCCATATCTACTTGTCAGCCTGGTAACTTTGTACCCACATCGAATTGGAAAATACCCGCAAACCTTGAGTTGGCTGACCCAGAATTCTATAAGCCAGCCAAGGTTGATATTCTCCTAGGCGCTGAACTTTTTTTACAAGTTATTATGTGTTGGGCAAATCGAGCTCAATTCCTGTCTTCCATTGTTGCAGAAGACATTGCTGGGATGGGTTGTTGCTGGAAGATATACAGGGCAAATACCTCCTCAACAATTCAGCGTTAACGTTGTCGCTCAAGTTAATGATTGTTCTCTCGACACCTTAGTTCAACGCTTTTGGGAACTCGATCGGAGCCCAAATGAGTCGAAGGCTGTGCGCCAGACAGCTGAACAAAAGGCCTGTGAAGCTCACTTCACCAAATCAGTACAGCGCCTGTCTACAGGACGTTTTCAAGTCGAACTTCCGTTCAAATCCGATCCCACTGTACTAGGCCTTCCCTTTCGAACTGCTGAAAGGCGGTTCCTACAACTTGAGCGAAAACTCTCCATGATATGTACCACGATTTCATGAGAGAGTATAGTGATCTTGGGCATATGTCAGCCCTTGAATCTCCTCCTCCAGGGCAGCACTATTATATTCCTAATCAATGTGTCCTGAGGCCTGAAAGTCCCACAACCAAATTGGGTGTGGTGTTTGACGCTTTTAGTGAGACGTCAACGGCTCTATCATTAAACGATACGTTAATGGCTGGGCTGACTATTCAGAGGGAGCGTTATTCAACATTTGTAAATTTTCGGTTGAATAAATACGCAATTACTGCCGACATCTCCAAGATGTACAGGCAAATAAACGTGTCTGAAAAAGACAGAAATTACCAGCTCATTCTCTGGCGAGAAAGCGCCTCTCATGAGCTGCAGTCCTTTAAGTTGAACACTGTAACATACGGGACTGCATCAGCGCCATTTTTAGCTGTGCGCTCGTTGTTTGAATTGACAAATATTTATGCTCGATGTCACCATGTCGCGTTAAATGTCATTAAAAATTGTTTTTATGTTGACGACATGCTGGCTCCTCATAATGATGTATTTCGTTATCATCTGCATGAGGATAGCTTTACTTCGTTGAAGCCGACAAAGCGGAATGTATTATCTCGTTTGTCTGAGCAACTTGGACCTTTGTGCCCCATCGTCACAGCGGCCAAAACTCTGTGGCAAGAGCTGTGGCGATTTAAGATGTTAGTTGGGCTGCTAAAGCAACAGATGTGGGTGATAAATACTCGTAGGTTTTGCTCAGCAGTTTTACATAACTGCCTTCGATGCAAGCCCAAGTTAGTTGAGCAAATAATGAGAAATTTGCCAGGTGATCGCCTTCGAGAAGGTCGACCTTTCAGGGTTTGTGGACTCGAACTTTGCGGCCCATTCCATGGTAGCTATCGCATACGCGGAAGACCGCCCGTTACAAATTACAGATATTGTTTGTTGCAATCGCTAAAAAGCTAGCGATTTTTCAACAACATTACCGCCAAAAGTATGCTCAAGGAGGTAATTTTGCAGGAATGGGAGAAAATAACACCGGCGGGCACAAAAAAGCTGGTGGAATCGATGCCTCGACGTCTGGCAGAGGTCCTTCAAAGAAAAGGATACCCAACAAGTTATTAAAAACGAATTTAGCGACATAATTTGTTTGAAAAACAATTTGTACGCAGACTTTTGCTGGTCCATTTTTCAAAAAGGTTTTGTTAAAAAATAGAAATAAAATATATTCATAGTTATATTAATTTAAAAAAAAAATGTAGTTATTAAGAAAAATGTCGAATCTAACCAAATCTAAAACATTTACATCAATAAGTTGCATATATTAAAAGATATTCACATTTAAAGCTAAAATTTGTCTATTTTTTTGTGTGTACGCAGAGTTATGCGGGCAAGTGTATGTTTGTGCAGCCTGATAAGACTTGACAGCTAGATTCCAGCAGACCAAATTCTTAAATACCCCTTACTACAAAATAGAAAAACAAAATTTTATAATATTATTAAAAATAAATTAAACAAAACATATTCCACATATTTCAAAACCGATAATGGGATGTTATTGCTAAACGTCAACAAAATTCCAAGCCGGCCAGATGGACATATCGATTCGTCATGTCCTACTGATAAGAAGCACATACATATATAGATATGTACATATGTAAATATATGTCGGCGATTACGTAGAGTATCAGTTGTTTCACAATGTTTAACAGCTGCTTTGTTATATTCGTTGTTCTCGGTATTCTGGCAATTACGGCGTTATCCCGTTTCCTTTTAATTGAAGCGGCGAATTCAACAAGAGCGGGACGTCATTTGCTAAATACAATGGCAGCGAAAGTATGCGGCTGGCAAAGTAGTGTAGCGTTGTCGACTGATCAATACGGCTGCATGCGGAGACTCGCTACGCTCCCTAAAATGAGTGATTCTGGAAAAGACCCAAAGGCCCAAGACCTAACTCCGACATATACATACATATATGCTGCCCTTCTTTTTGTGTGCTAGGGGTAAAGTGTGCAGCGTACAGGGTACATGCATATGTATAGTATTTAATGAAAGACATTGAAATAACAGACAGTTTAATTATATCCATATGTTCATGTCCGTCAGCCGAACGTAAATATTTGCTACATGACGTGTGTGTAGAAAAAGTGGATTCCCACTTTCTACACTATCAGAGTTAGAATGAGTTTTAAGAGCCACTAAACAGTCGAAAATACAAAATAAACAGTCGTTTAACGCGATTTCGCTTAACACGACGTTTTCAAGGAACGTAACCCCCGCGTTAAGCGAGGGCTACTCAGAATATTACTGGCTAATAAACAGAAAGTCAAATCTTCACAGAAATGTCATGAATAAGTAATTCTTATAAATAATAATAAGGAGAGTGCCTAATTTACTTGGAGCAAGATTAGCTTCTCTCTTTGTTTTACATTTGTACCACTTTATTTTATTGCAGACGGCGGTGAAGATGTAGATGGGTTCGCGCGACATTAATATTCCACTCGGTCTCACTTTCCGTTTTATTTTTCGCTGCAGTTGCCTTGCCGACGACATGCGACCAGCGCGATCTGTACAGAACTGGTAATATTTTCGCTCCTCGGGTCTGACGTGACCTCGTATTCGTTTGTACAAGTAAGAAACAGCAACAACAACAGAGCATAAGAAATACAACCTACAACCTACATCTGGATCTCAGAGACGTGGAGGCGTGGTAGACCCCACAAAGTATATATATTCTTGATCAGCATGACAAGACGAATCGATTTAGCCCTGTCTGTCCGTCCGTATGATCACCTAGATCTCAGAGACTATAAGACCTAGTAACACCAAATTTTAGTCCAATATGCCTTATGTAAATACGCAGAAAATGTATATTTTGGAATTTTCCTCCCTCCCCTCTCTCCCCCGCAAATCGGGGGAGACGCAATTGCTATGTAAATGTGCAATTATACACCCTTTACGTGAGTTCGAATATCGAAAAAGGTAAAATCAATCAAAAAAAAATTTTTTTAATTTTTAAAATTTTTTTTTTTTTTTTATATTTATGTAAACATATTTACATAGTATTTCAAAGTCGGGACACCCGACCTTAGCTTTTTTACTTGTTTGATAATAAGTACTTGATTTTTTCCCATGAATTTTTTGACGCGATACATCGTTAAGGCTAACTGGTGGGCAGTTGGCGGGGCGGTTGGAAAAGAAATTTATTCTACATTATTCATATTCCGCGGATAAGCATTTATGTACATATATATATTTACATCTGGTAAACAACAATAAACTTATCAAACAAAAAGTTTTTTCTTGCGTTGCAATCTTCGAAGAGTTGCTTTACTCAATGTCTCATGTACACTGGTAAAAAATTTGCATAGTAGAGATGAATATTCGAAGCACACCTTGATTTTTGAGAACACTGGTAAAAAAGTTGCATAGTAGAGATGAATATTTTCATATTAAATGTTGTGTTCTACTATTTCAACTACTATCAAATAGAAACAACGTAAACTAAAATAAAAAATATTCAATTACTGATTTAAATATGAATAATTTTCAAAACAAAGTGTAATTCCTTGTCATTAAAGTGTGACATGCTAAATTTAATGTTGAACCATATTTAATTTTAATATAGAAATTTCAAGATAATTAATAATAATTGATAAGAATTAATAATCAAAAGAATTTGAAAATTACTTTCCGCTAAAAATGGTTCTATACAAAATATACATATGTATATCAATTATTGAAATGAATTAAATACAATAGAGTAGAAAAAAAGTGGGAGAAATTTTTATAATTATAAAAAATAAATCTTTGGCGAGAGTCAAACCCACATCCAAAACATCATCATTTATCATTTAATATTGTCACACTTTTAATGTAATATTTTAATATTCAACTTGAAATTGAAGTCTGCAGCCTTTAAATCAACTAAAACACACTATTGAAATCATTTTTTTTATCAGTTTATGAAATATGAGAAGTGCGTAGAGCAGCGCAGACAAATTTCACGCACAAAATACATGTGTACAGGGTGCGCCATCTTTTACGTCGGTATGCAAACATTGAATATCCTTGAAAATAAACAACCGATTTCCAAGTATGAGATATTTTTATTATACTCTGTACATAAAATGTACAAAAGTATATTAGGTTTGCGGGAGCTGAAAATGTAACAGGCAGAAGAAGGCGTGGCAGACCCCACAAAGTATATATATTCTTGATCAGCATGACGAGACGATTCGATCCAGCCCTGTCTGTCTGTCCGTATGAACACCTGGATCTCCGAGACTATAAGAGCTAGAGACACCAAATTTTGCACAAAGATGCGTTATATGTGTACACTGTGCAAGTTTGTTTTATTTTTTGAATTTCCCCCCTATGGAGGTTTTCCCGATATTCCATTCGTATAATCGCCTATATCTCGGAGACTATAAGACCTAGGGACACCAAATTTTAGTCCCAGATGCCATATGTGAATACGCAGAAAATGTGTATTTTAGAATTTCCCTCCCTCCCCCTCTCCCCATCAAATCGTACTTCTCGTAATTCTTGGTGATTATGTGACTCTGTTAGTGATTATGTGTCTGTATGCCAAGTTTCCCTAGGATAGACCGATTTAACAAGAAGTTATAGCCATAAATATATTTGCTGCTCAAGCGCTGCCCGTAACAATTTCTACAACATACATTTACATTACATTACAGAATCGTTTGTATGCGTGTTTATATGCGTATAAGTTTCTTTATATTTGACTTATCATGATTAAACTTGGCATACGGACACATTATCACTTACTGTGAATACCAAATTAGAGTTTGACATTCTAAGAGCTACGGGAGTTATGGATAATCACTATTTTCTCGGAATTAGGAGAATCTGGATACCAAGTTTGATTATTCTATGCTTTATACTTTCTGAGATCCTTGTGTTAATACAGACAGATGGACCGGATCGACTCGTCTTGTCATCCTGATCAAAAATATATATACAGAGGCGGAAAAACTTTTTAAACTACGAAATGCATGTAGGGAAATGAATCGGAACAGCACATAAACAACTGTGCCGCAGATTTTGTGGAACAAACTAAAAAACATACAAAAATGACAAACTAAGAAAGTGGGTAACAGCTGGACAAAGACGATAACTAGTCCTTAAGCTTATAAATAACATTCAAAACATCACAAGCAACACTCTACAGTTTAATCCAACTAAACCCCGACTGAGAGAGGCTCCACCCACTCCCTTGCTTTTTGAAGACTTACTATTTATCCAATTTCAATAGAAACCCAGTATCTATGTTAAACAAGATAGAACGCTACAGTCGAGCAAGTCCGACAGTAAAATAGCCTGTACTTTCCACAAAAAGGAAAAATTAAAAAAAAAAAAAAATTTAAAAAAAAATTAAATTATTAAAAAAATGAATGAATTAATTAATTAAAATAATTAATTAAATTAAATTAGAATACATGTTTATGTTCAGTTTAAACAGCATACATTTACATCACGTACCTATGCGTGTATGTATGCAGCACAAAGTTGAACCAAAGCAGCAACAACAACAACAGCTGCGGGCAGCGCTGCCGACAGAGCTGCAGGCAGCGCATGAGCAGCGATTTTACTTATGGCTATAACTTTCTTCAGAATTGACCTATCATGATGAATCATAGTACTAACTGGATGTACCTACCAAAATTGATTTTTAAATTCCGAGAATTACGGAAGTTATAAGAAAAAATACGAATTGCGGGGGAGTGGGGGGGTGTATCAGAAAAAATAAACAAACTCGTTCTGCCTAGGGCTTATAGGAACCTTGATACCAATTTTGGTTATCCTAGCTCTTGTACTTACTGAGATCCTTGCGCTCATACAGTCAGACGGACATGGCTATATCGACTCGTCTTCTCATCCTGATCAAGAATATATATACTTTGTGGGGTCTGCCACGCCTCCTTCTGTGTGTTACATACATGCGCACAAAACTAGTATAGCCTTTCACCCTTTGGGTACAGGCTATAAAAATCAAGGTAGTACCAGTCCCCGAGAAAAATATAGACCAATAAATTTTCCAGGACTGTAGGTCCATTTGTTTACTCAACGTTCCAGGATCGTTAGACGTTATCAATATTACATCATTAATGTCTTAAAATGTTCTAATACATATAATATTGCAAACATTCCTTTTGTACCCTTTGGGTACAGGGTATAAAAACATATCAAATTTAAACTACTAAGCCTCAAATGTTCAATCGAAGCAATAGGAATTCAAACATTACACCTTTCCAACAATATCAATATTTTCAGTGCTTATTCCCCACCTTCCACCAATCTCATCACCTTCAAAACTGGTATAGAAGAACTGTTTGCCATAAGCGCCTCCCTTACACATCCATCAATAATAGGAGGAGACTTTAATGCTAAATCTACCATGAAGTTCCCATCCACAGACGCCAAAGGTCATACAATAGAAAGAGCCATGATTGACAACAAATTCAAATGCTTAAATGACGGATCACCCACCTACTCACATAGCCCAGTACAGTTTTCCTTTCTTGACCTTTCTTTTTCCAACGCTACAAATCTGCACATATCCTGGCAAACCTCCAATAACAAACTAACAAATAGCAATCACTTCCCAATACTCATAGAAATTAATACAACAAATTATCAAAGGACTTTGAACATATTAAGTTCTCCAATCTCAACAAACTACATTCAACTAACAATAGATATATCCCAAAAAAATGGTGGAACCCAGAGGCCGAAAAGCTCTTCAAAATAAGAAATGCTTGTAGGAAAAAATTGTATTTAACCAAAAAATTCACCGACGCCAGACTACTTATTGAAGCAGAAAAAAACCTGGAGAAACATATAAATATCTTTAAAAAGAAAAACTTCAACAACTTCCTTCAAGAGCTCTCTGATTCTCCACAGATCATGTGGAATAAGCTAAAAAACCTCAAAAACTACAAACAAATCAAGAAAGTTGGTAACAGCTGCTCCAAAGATGAAAACGAGTCCTTCCTTAAGCTTTTGAAAAACATTCCAGTTATCACAAGCAACACTACACTGTTTGATCCATCAAATCTCCTTCTGAACGAGACTCCTCCTACTCCTCTGCTTTTTTAAGACTTTCTTTTTTTCCTCAACAATAAAAATCCAGAATCCGCAAAACGCCTGGATGGGTTGCCCTACAAACTTCTCCAATCTCTACCCTCTGAAAAAAGAAAGATATATTCAACATTATAAACAAAACATGGCTGAAAGGTGATATTCCAGAGGAATGGAGAAAAATCAAAATAGTACCAATCCCTAAGAAAAACCTGGACCAATCAATAGTCAAAAACTATAGACCCATTTGCCTACTCAGCGTTCTTCTAAAGTCACTGGAAGGGCTTATAAAGTTCCAAATAGACGATCACATCCACTCATTGAACCTATTCCCTAAAAGATCCTACGCCTTCCGAAAGAACCACTCAACATCACAGTGCATTAACGACCTTATAAACAAGCAAAAAGGCTACCAAGTGGTGGCCGCATGCGTCGATCTTCAGAAGGCTTTTGACTGCGTGGATATCTCCATTCTATCCAATAAATTACAAATAATGAACTTCAACCCTCACATTATCATAGGGTTCCTTCAAAAAAGAATTTTAATTCTTGGTGACAGCAGCACTATAATTAACAGAGGAGTCAGTCAAGGCAGATGTCTCAGTCCAACTTTTTTCAACCTCTACGCAAAATAACAGATTCAAACTGCATTTTGTTCCAATTCGCTGACGACTTCTTTCTCCTTCAATTTCAACCTTTGTACAGGAATGCAAAAAAATTAACCTCTCATTCAACCCAAATAAATCCAGCATTATACACTTCAGCTCTCGCAGACATCTTTTAAACATTTCACACGCAGGAGAACTTTTGAAAGAAGTTCACCATATAAAATACTTGGGAAGATTCGTTACAGCAAACAATGCTCCAATTTCCCACATAACTCAAGTCATCTCAAACTCCAACAAGTCATGCGCCTTTCTAAGGTTGCTGAACGGATGGGTGAACCCAAAACGCGGCCTGCTCTTTTACAGAACATACATAAGATCCAAGTTGGAATACGCATGCTCATCCTTCAGTAACCTCTCGAAAAAAGCAATAGACAAGATCGCCGTACACACGAACTTCCACTTAAGAAGAGCACTGGGGTTGATTAAATCAACTCCAATCAATATCATTTATCATCTAGCAGCAGAACTGCCTCCAAAATACAGAATGAAGTTCTTAACAGCCAACGAACTGGTCAAAGTCTTCGCGTACAATTTACCTGCTAGCAAAATTTACGTCACAATTCCTCATGCAATACAAACTACTTGTATGCAAAAATATACAACGAATTTTCACATATTTTAAACCATATACAACTCCACGACAACACATATATCCACTGCTTCAAGCTCTGCACGGACACAAACTTCTTTAAAGGATCGGCAATAAACAAACATCAAGCGAATCCGAACATAATCCATCAGCTATTCATAGAAAAACTAGAAGGCCTCCAAAAACGGAATTTTGATATTTTCTTCACAGACGGTTTAGTAACTAATACTCACTCCAGCGCTGCATTCCTCCACAATAACTCCAAATTCATCGACAGTTTCTATACCAACAAAATTACATCATCGCTCACTGCAGAACTGATTGCAATAAACAAAGCCTTAGATCATGCCATATCTCACAATTATTCAAATATAGCTATCCTTACAGACAGCCGCAGCGGCATTCAGGCCCTCCAGAAATCCATTCAATTCAGCTAAATTGCCAAAACCATCCTACTGAAAATAAAAGAGAATAATCAAATCCGCTCCGTTGAAATCCACTACATACCTGGTCATAAAGATATTCCCCAAAACTCTTTGGTAGATGCCGCCGCAAAAGGGGCCCCCTTTAATGGATCATTTATAATAATGAGATGGTCAATCAACAACGCTATTAACTCAATCCGCAAACTAATCCAAAACCAATGGGAAACTGAATACTGGAACTTCGCAGCCAACAGAAATAGAGGTTACACCGCACCGCAAAGGCGAGCTCTCAAGCGCAGAATGTAAACAAATAAACAGGCTTTTTTCAGGCCACTGTTTTGATAAAGCCACTTTAGCCAAAATGAAGGTGATAAACTGCAACACTTGTGACGCATGTGAAGTGGTGCAAAACGCGTCGCACATAATCTTCAACTGTGCAAAATATACCACTACCAGACTGCACTTCCCAACACTGCTAAAGTACAGTATTTACAACTTTTTTTGCAAACGAAAATGCCAGCTCATATACATACATCTCATCTATCACACAATTTTTAACCAGAATTAGGGCTAATATCCAATGGTAATATCACACAATCGGCGATGGCGTTTTCCTCGTAACTAACGTGAACGGACAACAATTTATTTGCGCGGTGCAAAGAAAAATAAATTAAAAAAAACAAAAAAAAATTGCATATATACAAATACACAGATGTCACTGAATTCGTGCAAAAAAGTGATGTATCATTGGCGATATACAACCATACAACCCAATAAAAATGAGAAAATTAAAAAACTTGTCTATTTTAAATCAACGCTTTTTTGACCAGAGCTGCCAACTTCGTTAAATAGTCAGGTGTAAATTTAAATAGAGTGCTGCTATCACACCAGTAAAAAGTAATCGATGATTTTCGCTACATCGGCACTTTATCGAAGAGTTGTTCATCACTGGGCCGCGGCCGACAACGAAGTAAAACTGCACATTTTTCTAATTATTTATTGCTTAAACAAAACTTATCAGCAAGATGCCGCGAATTATGATAAAGGGCGGCGTTTGGCGCAACACAGAGGTGAGTTTGTCATTTGGAGTAAAGTAATTCTCGACCACACTAATGCTCTTTCCCTTGCCGGCAGGATGAGATTCTCAAGGCGGCTGTAATGAAATATGGCAAGAATCAATGGAGTCGTATTGCCTCGCTGCTACATCGAAAGTCGGCAAAGCAGTGCAAGGCGCGTTGGTATGAGTGGCTGGATCCCAGCATCAAAAAGACGGAATGGTCGCGCGAGGAAGACGAGAAGCTGCTTCATTTGGCAAAACTGATGCCTACGCAATGGCGTACAATAGCTCCGATCATTGGACGTACAGCTGCGCAGTGCCTAGAGCGCTACGAATATTTACTGTTAGTGGGCCCATGTTAAAATTATCGCCCACATGTAATAATGCATATTTTTGCCATTGCAGAGACCAGGCGCAACGTAAAGAAGATGGCGAAGACACAATGGACGACCCACGCAAATTGAAGCCGGGAGAAATTGACCCCAATCCCGAAACAAAACCGGCACGACCGGATCCCAAAGACATGGACGAGGATGAACTAGAGATGCTTTCGGAGGCACGCGCGCGTCTGGCCAACACGCAGGGCAAAAAGGCGAAGAGGAAAGCACGCGAAAAGCAGCTTGAAGAGGCGCGCCGGCTTGCCACATTGCAAAAGCGCCGTGAACTGCGCGCTGCCGGAATTGGTAGCGGCAATCGGAAACGCATTAAGGGCATCGACTATAATGCCGAAATTCCCTTTGAAAAGCGACCTGCTTCGGGCTTCTACGACACTTCTGAGGAAGTAATACAAAAGAACGAACCTGATTTCAATAAAATGCGACAGCAAGATCTGGATGGGGAATTGCGCTCCGAGAAGGAGGAGCGCGAACGTAAGAAGGACAAGCAGAAGCTGAAGCAGCGCAAAGAAAATGAAGTGCCCACCGCCATGCTGCAAAATATGGAACCGGAGCGTAAGCGCTCCAAGCTCGTCCTGCCCACGCCCCAAATATCCGATATGGAGCTGCAGCAAGTTGTCAAATTGGGCCGTGCTAGCGAAACAGCAAAGGAGATTGCCGGCGAGAGCGGTATTGAGACGACAGATGCCCTTCTTGCAGACTACACTATAACTCCGCAGGTGGCAGCCACACCGCGCACTCCAGCACCATACACGGATCGCATAATGCAAGAGGCGCAGAACATGATGGCGCTGACGCACACAGAGACACCACTGAAGGGCGGCCTGAACACGCCACTGCATGAATCAGACTTCTCGGGTGTGCTTCCCAAGGCGGCGGCCATTGCAACACCCAACACAGTCATAGCGACGCCGTTTCGCACTCAAAGAGGTGGTGCCGAATCGTCCACACCTGGCAGTTTTCTCACCCCCTCCTCCGGCGCGTTGGTGCCTGTAGGCGGTAAGTCAATCCCTGGAGCTCCAACACCAGCACTAGTTCGCGATAAGCTGAGCATTAATCCAGAGGAGAACATGAGCGTTACAGAGACGCCCGCACTCTACAAGAATTTTCAAAGGCAGGTCAAGTCAACACTGCGCGAAGGCTTGGCCACACTACCGGCACCGCGAAATGATTACGAGATTGTGGTGCCCGATCAGGAGGACAGCGAGGCTATGGAGACTGATGCCGAGCCCGTCGTCGAGGATCAGGCGGACGTGGATGCACGACTGCTCGCTGAACAGGAAGCAAAGCGAAAATGTGAGTTGGAGAAACGCTCTCAGGTCATTCAACGCAGCCTGCCCCGACCCACCGAGGTCAACACCAAGATACTGCGGCCCCAGTCGGAGAAGCAAAATCTCACAGAGCAACAGCAGGCAGAGGAGTTGATCAAGCATGAAATGATCACAATGTTGCTGTACGATTCAGTGAAGGACCCGGTTCCCGGCCAATCACAGCACAAAATGGATCAACTACAGAGCTACTTCAAGGCGAACCCGTACGAGGAAATTTCCAAACAGGAGCTGGCCAAAGCCAAGGAAATGCTGAACGCCGAAATGGAGCTGGTAAAGGAGGGTATGTCGCATGGTGAGCTGCCACTCGATGTTTACGGCCAGGTGTGGCAAGAATGCCTTGGCCAAGTTCTGTACTTACCCTCACAGCATCGGTACACGCGTGCCAACTTGGCCAGCAAGAAGGACCGACTGGAGTCGGCCGAGAAACGTTTGGAGCAGAATCGTCGCCACATGGCCAAGGAAGCCAAGCGCTGTGGCAAAATTGAGAAGAAGCTGAAGATCCTCACAGGCGGCTATCAAGCGCGAGCACAGGCGCTGATCAAGCAGCTACAGGATACGTATGCCCAAATCGAACAGAATTCACTGTCTCTCTCCACATTCCGCTTTCTGGGAGAACAGGAAGCCATCGCAGTACCACGTCGCTTGGAGGTAAGTGTCCTCAATGGCCAAATACATTCATCCGTACAATTTGTTTCACTCTTTTTTGCAGTCGCTTCAAGAAGACGTGCGCCGCCAAATGGATCGAGAAAAAGAATTACAACAGAAGTATGCCAGCCTAGTCGAAGAGCGCGACTCGCTCTACACTCAAATCGAGCAGATAACAGGGGTCAGACCCACGGCAGAGCAGCTGCTGGGAGTAAAACCGGACGCAGAGATGCAGGCCTAAAGAGCTCTCCATATTAAAACCATTTAATGTTATCTTCTCCCAAATGCAAATATAATTTACTTTAGTATGTTCAAATATTGTCACAATTGTTGCAAGGAGGGAATGAATTCTTCGACATCGGTGGGCTCTAGTGACCGTATTTCTGGTAGACCCACTCTTTGTTATCCAGTGGACACACAAGACGCGTCTTCAGCCAACGGGCAATGCAGTGATAGTGAAAGGCGTGATTACACTCTCCCCAGGCCACTGTGCATTCGTCCTTGTTGGCGTTAGGATCCGCCTGGCACTCGATGCACAGATTCATGATGTGATTGCGACAGATGGCGCAGTTGTCGACAGCCACATCCCATGACCACAGGGCATGTGCAACCCACTTTTTCACCACAAATCGCTCCTCCTTGGCTTGGCTGCTAGATGCGTCTTCGTCGTTTGTATTGAACTCCTCGATGTCATGGAAATCTTCGCTTTCTTCTACCTCCATTTCATCCGCCATTACTTTAATTTTGTTTCACTTCCAATTTGTACTTAATATTTTTTTCCGAAAGCTGTTTTCCACTTCAACGATAAGTCTTTTATGTTTCTGAAAAGGGAAATATCTAACGATGTTCCTTTCAACGCCTACTAATGTAGTAAGTCATATAAAGATGTAGGGTCATCGGTCAAATAAATCACACACTCGAAATAAAGCTGACTTTTCCAAAAATGACTGCAGCTTTTATTTTTTAAAGAGGAGTTTAAGATCATGTGATAGATTTAGAAACTCTCCTTTGATTTTGTAATACATATTTATTTATTATTGCTTTTTTAGCATAAATACATTTATGAATTTATTTGGTGCTAAAATACTAACAGTTTTCATTTCTCTTCTCGATTGTTTTTTTTTTTTTTTTTTTTTTTGTTACGTTCTATGTACTCTTGTTTTCTGTGTATTGTTCTCAATGTTCACTTTGTGTGGTTTGTATTATATTATATTTATATGTAAGTTTGTGATAAAATGGAAATAAATAGGCCATTTGTCTTATTCATTTCGTTTTGTATACATCGATTAGGTAGATTGTTTTGTCCTTTTTTTCGCAATTTGTTTTTAAAATTTAGAATTGATTTTCTTTGAATTTCAGCAGCACTTGCGTGTAATTTCCCATTTGGAAGAGAATAGATATACAATAAGAATAATACATACATATAGATACAAATAAGTAATATAATAGTTCTACATTCTAACAATAAGATAGATGATGTACGTGTTGTAATTGTTAAAGATTGAAGACAAAGACATAGTCGGTGCTATGCATAAAGGGGCTTAGCTTTCCGCTTGAAGAGAGGAGACTGGTTTCTCTACAAAAATTAGCAATTATTTGTAAGATTGTTTCCGTGGGTTTTTAAACTGGGCTCTATTTATGCGCGCTTAGAGTAGATTTAAATTCTGAATACAATTGGGCAGCTGGAATTTTGGCATTTTTCCGCGCACCTCTTCAAAAGCCCTGCTAATCTTCATCGTCATTGATGGCCGCACTGCTGCGCGATATTTTCATATAGGCGGCGCATATGCACTCGCATACAAAACGATACTGGCTCTACAAACGGAGAAAGAAGGAAATAAAAATTTTGTATTTTCCGACTGGAACCAATATTTGTGCACTTACCACATTCTGCACCATACAAGCGCGCTGGTCGCGCATCGTTCGCACAATGTCTAGGGGATAGACAGGCTCGCGTGCCTCCATCAACGCCAACGCCGTGTCCATGAGTATCAGCACTCCAGTGCGTCCGATGCCCGCGGAACAATGCACAATGACTGGCGGATTGGCGGCACTGATGCATCTGTGAAGCGGAATTAAACATTTACCACTGAGGTTATGGGCCACATTATGAATCACTACTTACTGGTGCACACTAGTCGAGACTGGAGTTTCATCTTCTGGCGTTGCACCATTGCTTGCCGCACACTTTCGCTCACTCATCAGACCGCCATTCTCATCGGCATCGGCATCCAGAAGCCGCACCTGCTTCAAACTCTCCTCGATCTCCTGCAGCAATGTGCGATTGCGCGCTGCACGCACGCGTTCCGTAAATTCCAGGAACAGATTGGGATCGGAGGGCACGCAATGATCAGGCCACGCAAGATATTGCATATGCTGAATGTGACGCTGCTCGCCTGTGCGACGATCGCTAAGCACAAACTCGCGAAAAACGAAGCTGCCGGTCTCATCAGGCTTCTCGTTAAGACAGCGTACGGAGAAGCCCTCGGACAATTGCAGTTCGTCGCCGGTTACGGGCCAGTATTGGTGACATTTTTGCCGGCCGGCCTCCATAACCGTTGTCAGCATGACCAATAGATGACTGCTCTCCTGCTGCACCATGCGCCAAAAGTCAGTCGTTGTGCTTGCCAAAGGTCCTTGGGTGGCTATATAGCGATTTACCGCACCACCAGGTATCTCCATGTTCACGTAGTTGGCATTGATGTAGTCGCCGGTCAGGGAATTAACAAGCGAAACTCGGGTGCAGTCGTCTAAAATGTAACAAGAAATATGAAGAATGCAAAATAATTAAGACGTGGTTGCTAGTTTAGGCTTGTCTTTCGCACTTACATGGGGAGATATCGCGGTAACGATTTTTGGCAGCATTAGCCGGCTTGCGAGCCTCCGTGATGGCCAAATCCGGGTTTTTGCGGTACATTAGTTCGTACTGGGCCAGCAGGGCTCCTGAAGCTAGCCCATCGCTGAGAAGGAGCAGACTTTGCGTGAACAACGCATCACCATCCAGCAGATTTGAGTGTGATCCAATCTCATCGCTCTCCGGCACATACTGGTACAGTGGCTCCTCTTCGAGGAGCGGCGTTGTAAGATGCGGCCTGACTGTGAGCAGCAGCTCGCCGTTGGCCTGATGGCGACATTCACGTATCATAGTCACCACCTGCTCGTGTCTGAGGCCGTGAACATCGCGACCATTGATCATGACCACCTCATCACCTTCGCAAACGCGCGGCGTGCAGCGGTCGGCGGGCGTGTGCGGCACCACTTTGGAAACTTGCACTGGCAGACTCAGGTCCACTCCACCTTTGACGTTGAACCCAAAGCGTCCCTGTTCATCTGCCAGCAGCCGTATCGTGATTAGGTCGCTACCACTATCAGGCGCCTGTACCGCATCCGCAATGGTTGTCGGCAACAGCAATGGACTGTGTTGGCCGGAGCTGTAAGCTGGCGGTATGGGTGACGATTCGAAACGGCGCGTGCACTGCTCAATTAAACCGACATCACTGTGCAGATATTATAAAAGAGATTACAAAACATTAGTCTAATGTAATATTACAGAGTATATGCTAAACATGTTCAACCAGAGAGGTTTAAAGAGGTTACTGTCGCTACTCACAGCTGAATATCGTACTCGTCGCTCTGTTGCTCCCAGGCCTTGCGGGGCATCGACTCGGCCTCTTTGGACGTGACTTTGTTGTCGTGGGGACGGCTCGTTTTTGTGATGGTCAGTATAGATGCGGTGGTCTTGCCATTGTGTGATACGCTGCCATTGCCAGTGGTGTCGGAACCACTGCCTCCGTTTAGCAGCGGTGTTCCACCGGCAGAGCCACTAGCCAGCAACCGCTTGCTGGGTGAGCGCACGAAAACTTTGTGGATGCGAGTGCGCTGTTTCGACTCCTGCACTGCCTGCAGCTCCGTACGGCCCGAATAATAAAACTTTGAACCCAGACGGATGTTAAGGAAGCGCGAAAGACGATGCGGTCGTTTCAGTCGAAAAAACGAATGATGCTCCACGCAGGATTTCCACAATGCCTTCGCATGCTTATGCGAAATCATCCCAAAGCCAAGCAATGTATCATAATTCTCGCTCGGCTCACGGCGCAGCTGAATGAAGAAGTCCTTTCGCTTGAATGACACCTTCACCATTTTGGACCAGGAGAAGGTGTTCACGCGCAGCCCGTGTTGGAAGACCAGCAGACCGACAGCCGAGACACCCAACTGCAATTCTATGCCATTCGAATCGGTGGCCTTGTGGAGATCTATGCCATACAGATCAAGACGCTTGGCGTGCTCCAGATAATTGTATTCGGCATCTGCAGGCAGTTGGCCACGATGCAGCTTATGAAGCTCGCAAATCTTTCGCTCGGTCTCGGCTGTCTGCTCGACCAGTAGCTGCATTCCACTTAAATAACCGGGCTGATGGTCACTCGCATTGAAGTCTCCCAATTCAGCTAAAAGTGTGGGGAAGGGGAGAGATTAACAGACGACCGATTAGGTCTACAAACCTCACTCACATTGCACCGTGTAGCTGGCAAGCAGGCACTGGGTGTTGCTGGAGCATGGCAGTTTTCCCATAAAAATATTTCGCTTGATTTGCAGGTAGAACTGGTAGCGTGTGAACTCCTCCTGCAATCTGCTGGGATCACTTACATAGAACTGAGAACCAATTGACAGTTGATTAGGTTGTGGGACATTGTTGGGGACTACCAACCATCAATACACACCTTAACCCTAAACTCTAATAATGGAACGGCATCGTTGTCCAGTGAGACGCTGCTGCATTGCTTTTTGAACTGCTTCTGGGCATCGACCCATCTCTGAAAGAAGACGCCATCGAATTATTAAAGCGAGCAAGTTCCACTTCATCATGATTAAGCACTTACGACAACATCACCGGGTTTCTGTGGAAATAATAGCCCAAAATAATCCCTTTCGGATAGTTCGAGATATTGAAAGACCTGATCCAAGAGCTCAGATCCCTTAGCACGTTTCTGAAAATACACACCAGAGGGTCAATAACAATTCAAGAAACACCTTCGGATAAAATGAAATTAATTCCCTTTATAATGATCTTGATAGTATATCGCTATAGTTCAGAGAAACCTCATAAGTTGCAAAATGAAGACTAATGCTCCTAATAAAGCGGAAGTTAAATACGTTTAATGTGAGTTAATCGGGTTAATGGTCGGCGGCATTCTCACAGTGAAACGGTATTTGGTTAAATGTCTGTGCTAGCATACGCGATGACAACAAATGACGTTAATTCAGTCAGAAATCAGGGCAAGCTCATTTACTCAAGACTGGCAGGTGGAATACAGAAAGAAAAATTAGCTTTATACATATTGTAAAAACAATGGGGCTTTGAGAAGTGCGTGTCGCTCGTTAGTCATTTCGACCGACTATCTTTCTGTCTGTCTGCCTATCTAGTCGCTGCCTTGCGAAACGCAAGCACTCCAAAGATGAAAGTGATGTACTTTTCCTTTCCAATGGAAGACAAACCAAAAACGAAAACCGATCTGCGAACGAGCGACTTTCTACGGATTTGTTTTAGCCACGTTTCGTTTCTTGCAATTTGTGTGTGGTTAGCATAAAATTATTATGCGCATACATATGTATTCATTAATTCGATTATAGTTATGCAGACGCAACACTCAGCTGAGCTTGGTTATGAGGAGCAGACAGCGGCCAAGTACCACCTTGGAGGAGACTTGGCAAGAAGCAATGAGTTTTGGTTGCACCAAGTAATGAAAGTGTTGGCAGCGGCCAACAATCCCTTTGAATTCCCATAGATAACCAATTTAACGGATGGCTAAAATGATATCGGGTTAATCATAGGGGTCTTCTCTGCGTACAGATATGCCAACATTTTAAGGGCAGTTAGTCCGCCTTACTTTTTAAAGAACCATGGACTACCTTGCATTGGTGTAGCTTAGAATTATACAAGGTGCTTTCCAAAGTAAACAGGACTTTTTGAATCTAGCGCCCCCTGGTGGCGCTATCTATAAGTCGTTAGAGTGCGTTAGAATCTGCTATCTTTATCGATTGTCCAGTGAGAATTTCATGACATTTCATCGATTGGAAGTGGAGTTATTGCGTTAAGTGTCAGTATGTTTGTGTTATCGGTGCGAAAATGAGCTTCGAACAAAGAGCCAACATTAAATTTTGTTTTAAAATAGGTAAAACTTTTACCGAAACGTTTCAATTGATGGAACAAGTTTATGGCGATGATTGTCTATCCCGTAGCAGAGTGCACGAGTGGTTTCAACGTTTTCAAAGTGGTCGTGAGGACCTAAATGACGATCAACGTGTGGGCCAATCAAAATTCGTGATCACCGAAAATTACATCGAAACTGTGCGTGAATTCATCAAAAATCAGCCGAAATCATCATTGAAATTGATGGAAATGGAATTGAACATCTCCAAAACATCGATTTACCGCATTTCGACCGAACATTTGGGCTTACGAAACGTGTGTGCACGGTTTGTTCCGCACAAATTGACTGACGACCAAAAATTGCTCTCATCGATCGGCGCTTGTGACCGATTATTTGACCAAAAATCACATTTTAACCATTAACCACTCGCCGTATTCACCTGATATGGCACCGTGCGACTTCTACCCTTTCGGAAAAATGCATTTGCCAATGAAAGGAAAGCGTTATGCAGACGTAGAGGCCATTCAAAGCGCTTGTACCGGCATACTGGCGGCCATACCGGCCAACGAGCTAATACAATCGTTCGACATGGTTTTGGATCGTGCAAAAAGCTGTATTGAAGCAGAAGGAGACTATTTTGAATAAAATAAATTGATTTTGCCGAAAAAACCATTTGTTGTTTTTTTTTTAAAAGTCCTGTTTACTTTGGACCCACCTTGTAGAAGAAATGTTTAAATTACGTGGCAATTATTCTATAATAATATGTAATTACATTTGCTTTATTTGTTAGAAATCCTCATATGCAAGAATATCTCTTATTGGACAGAGCTCTTAGAGGCGAGTGCGTATTGTACCTCATTCCAGTGCTTACCTCGATCCGAAAGGTGTGCGTGATGTCATCTAGGAACAAGACGGTGACGCATTGCTGCCGTTGCTGTTTCTTATCGCGCGCCAGTTCTGTGGAGCCTCGGCGAAGTCGGAAGTTTCTGCTAAGGTTGCTCAAACGAAAGCGCTCAAACATGGCCGAACTCCATGGTGCCGTCCTGTTATATGTTATGTAGTTGTAGTTGTTGGTGTATGTGTGTGTGTGTGGGTTCGTATGTGGAGGCGGGTGTTCGATTGTATGTGTGTTTGTGTTTGGGGTCAGCCCTACTACTTGCTCGGTTGACTTGCTTTGTTTATTCGATAAATTGGCTTATGTGGAGGAGTGACTCGTTAGGTCTACTTGATGATGTTTCAGTTTATGGCTTAGACGTTTTCCGTTGCGTTTTGTTTCTTTTGGATGGATCTGAAGTTGGATGTGCTTGATTGACGTTGTTTAGTGCTGCAAATGAAGGGTAAGAGAGAGAGAGAGAATAAGCGGTTATTAAAAGTGCTAACGACTGGCCTGGCCTGTTCATGGCCCATTTTGGCTGCCTCTTCCGCTCACACAAACACACAAGCACATGATTGTATGTATGTATATGTATGGACGGTTGGCATGGCATTGGGAGGGGCAAGTGGGCCGGGCCCATTACAACTATACACAACTACATATACTAGTAATGCGGAATTTTCGTTTTTTTTTTCTTTAAATTTTTATTTGTTTACTTTGCATTTGTTGTTGTTCTATTTTATTTACCACTCTTTTCTGCCTTACAGACAAGTATACAAGTCGGAGAGATTGTTAAGGCCGTGCGCGCATGTTTGAACGCCGTGGGTTTGTCTTGCACTTGCAATCGACAAGTGGAGATGACTAATTTCCAGGCCCTAAGTACCTTTCCGTCTCTCGCCTCTGTTTCGTTGGCCATCGGCCAATTGTTAACTAGTAGTAAATAAAACACAATCACACATTGGAGTTCATAAACACACGCTTTGCCATCGTCTGTTGTTATGATTGATGTGCCATGTAATTGGCTTAAACGCTTTCAAGTGAACTGTAGATATACAAGTATGTATGTACATAGGTATGCGATGTGTGCTGTCTTTCCACTGCATTTTTAACCTTCTTTGCGTTTCGCTTTTAACTAGCAATTAGTCGGACATTTCTAAACTGGGTTGAATCAATAATATGTGGCTATTGTCTTATGTTTTATGTTTACCATTTCAACGGGCATAATACCTTAGGTCAGAAGGAATTACCACATCGTCCATGTTATATAATATTGCATATTCAGCATTGGCATCAAATGTAGCTTCATTCTATTTACAATATGTTTATTATTTATTTTTTAAATAACGTTCAAATCAGAATATGGCCAATACACCCGTTTCTACATACATATGTACAATTGCCCAATCGAAATGAGATTAAGTCTCACAGATAAATAACAATAATGTAATGCCAAATTGCAATATGTATTTTATAATAATAGAGCGAATAAGTTGTGAATGGATCGGTAAAATAAAACTTGCAGGTTTAAAAGAACGATTTTAGGATTTCCGATATATTTTCTTTCATAAGGACGGGCTCGGCTATATCGACCCATTTCCAAATCTATGAATAATATGAGACAGTATCAGTATGAGTTTCAGCAGTAAAAAATGTTGGAAAAGCCCATAGAAATTCTACATAAGCAACTATATTGAATTCCATCTTGTTTTAAACTGGACAAATACTACAATTTAAAACAAAGAGTAAGTATTGTTCTGCACATTGCCTTCTGGTTTAAAAGATAAGTTTTTAATCTTTAAAGTGTTTTTTTTTACATACCATCAGTAACAGTGGAAATCTATCGATTCGACACCTACACTTGGGTACATACTCGTACAGGCAAAAGTTCTTTCAGTAAGTGAAATACTCGTGGATAGTCCGATATTTGGCGACCAGCGTGGCGTGTTGACACGTCCACCAATGATGTCGTCAGCTCTGTGCAATTGTTTCACTCGAAATATAAATGGCACGTTTGCTGTTTTACTTTTGAATTGCAAGTACATAAAGTTATATTTATGCATGTGTGTATAATATGTGCAGAATAGCAACAATATTCAGGTCCCTAACGTTATGTCATTAATATCCTGTACCCGAAGGTTGAATGGCTATACAAGTATAAGAAGGCCGAATATATGTATATTCGTATAACTGGCAGGAGGCGATAATAAACAACATAAACATCGAACTTTATGGTAACCTTCTGTCCATATTTCTAGAGCCACCAAACTTTCCATGTCGACTCATCCATATGCTGATCGAGTTATATAAAATCATATATGTATATACCGCCTAATTATTTCATCTAGCTGTTACAGGTACAAGCTTTGTTAATTAGCATAGTGTAACAATATTTGGTACTTATTAGTTTATTCCAGTGTTGGGACTGATTCAATGTAATGAGAAATCTTAAAGCGATCGGTTTTGCCAATTCCATTAAGAAAGCAAATCGTACGTTCTATATGTACGGACACCTACACGAGATGTACCGAAGATATATACATGCATATATATATTTGTATTCACAATTTTCTGCTGGCAACTAGCCGAAAATGTTGGCCAAGTGCAAATGTACAAATGTGCGCAATGTCGGCGGCATTAAAATATTTATGATGTCGGCCGCAACAGTCAGAAAGCGGGCGTTAGGCTGGCTATCATCAATTTGACTGCCTGAAAATGATTGGAAAACCCGTGAATACGAAATGCGCACGGAGGATGATTATATGAATTAGTGGATGGATACCTGGGTGTTGAATGTGCTAATTAGGCTGCCTGCCCGAGGCTTTTTAAATGTCGCGCACCAAAAGTACTCGAACATTTCGCCTGTTATCAGGCCAGGTAGTCATTAGCGCACCCAACCTAATGAGAATTTGCACATACATATGTATGTACATATATATATATATATATATATCTACCTACACTATATACCTAGAAAAGTAGATGTGTATATAGATATACTATATATTATATTATGCACAAGACTGTGCCCAGAGTGCCTCACTTTAATTCGGTCGCAGCCAGGGAATTTTCAAATATCCAACAGGTTAAATACGTTGTAAACAAATGGAATTGCGTCATATGGCTTGTGTGAGAGATTCGGACGCTCAACGCCCACGCCGTGCAAACGAGGGCCAAAGAATCGGATCGGTTAGCCATATTTGTGTGGAAGCCATAGTGGTTATTGTTGTTATCGCCTTTGTGCCGGGCCGAGCTTCCCTTTATGGCAATACAACACTAAATGAAACGGTCGGTCAGCTGCACGGGGGAAACGAACGAATTCTAGTTCAGCTGTATCTACCCTGTACCCAAAGGGTATAGAAGCATTTTGTATTTCTGACAATTATTAGAACGCATTAATTATCTGACTAAAAAAACTCTAGTGTTTAAGAACGGCGCCTTTAATATTTACTTCGAATTTGCTAAATGTTCTTGAAATATACAAAAAAAATTATTAAAGAAAACTTATAAGATACTAGCTTGCTATATAAACTTAACTGCCTGAAATCAAATTATTCAGCATAGTTGTTATAAGCTATTGTTTGAAATTCTTAATCATGTACAGGGTGCGCCATCTTTTATGTCGGTATGTAAATATTGAATAACTTTGTCATTAGTGAACCGATTGACTTGAGTAGACCAGTGTTGAAAACCTCAGTTCAAGAAATTGTAAAGTACCAAATTAAATAAAAATATCTCATACTTGAAAATCGGTTGTTTATTTTCAAAGATATTCAATGTTTACATACCGACATAAAAGATTGCGCACCCTGTAGCTAGAGGAATTCGATCGTTTATACTGTTATAGCAATAACCCATATGCGATACAGCGTATCTCATAGTCGAGTTACCCACCTATAGAGTTCGATCATGTTTCTTTGTTTTTTTTATTATCAAGTTTTTTGTTACAGTCATTATTAATTGAAACCGAAATGGGGGACAACGAGAACGAGCTGTTAATAAATATGTATGTACAACACATACTTGTAAGTATATATGTACATTTATAGGAATAAAAGTGCACAGTGCTGGTTTATTTTATTGTTGTAAACAAAGTGCATATGCGGACAAACAAACTCACACACGCACTCACACATTTAAACATTAAATGTACACAATGGGCTTTAAACAAAAAGTTTCGGTTCGTTGACCGACTTTTTCGGCCCCAAATGTGCCACCGGCTAAAATTATGCTGATTTCATTGCGAATTCCGCTTTGTTTGTTTACTCTTCTCTGCCTCTCTCTCTCTCTCTTTCTATTTTTATGTGGCCGAAAAGAAGACTGGGGCACCGCTGATGGTCACTGAGACTGCCTCAAACAGCTTCCGTTGCAACTTTTTCTTTGTTCGTGACCTGGAGCCAGAAATGGGAACCTCAAATGAAATGTAAGCGGCATTAATTTGCCATGGAAAGAGCTGCAAAGTTTGTTTGCTCAGCTGGACATTGGCAATTAGATAGACACAAGAGTCGTATACAGAGTATTAATGAATGAATAAGAGCATATAACTCAAATTATACGATATGAACAATAGTTAAAAAACATAAATTAAAACTGTCCATTACTTCTAAAGTTGCCACTTCAGCAAAGGGGTATTAAATAATGTTTCGAGTTATGCGAATGTTAAATCTTTAAATGACTTTTTCAGGCCAGGGAAACTAAAATTAATTATTGTTTTCTACTTTTCTCTATTTGGGTTTCAAGTTAATTGAATGTTGTCTTAAAGTAATCCAAATTAATATGATGAATTCAATAACACTTTTTCGATTACACCCAATTCTTTTTTTACACGGTCTTTTTACCCGATTTTAATATAACACGGATTAAAATCAAAAATTGCATATATATTTCTTTAGAGATCCAATCCCCTATTTTTGCATATGATCAATGTATTTTTTTTACACGGTTGTTTAAATTGTTAAAAAAGTTAAATATGTACTTATATTTTCATTTCGTCAATTTTAAATGCCTATACATTTGCACATACATACTTATATATTTAGTATAAATGTAATGTGTAGTCTAAGTCAAAGATTAGATACCTAACCGCGAATATTGCAGTGCGATAAACAAAAGAAACACAACTCCAAGTAAACACTCCGATGACAAGGCGTGGCGTGTTGGCAACCTACAAACAGGCATCTGTACATACACACCCGTACATAAATAAACTAAATAAATACATATAGTACATATATGGATATATATAAATACCCCGAGGTAATGGAAACCACAGGCGTTGAACTTGCTAAATGGCAAATATATAAGGAAGCGAAACTTAAAACTTGAGACCACATAACAGAGTAGGGCACAAGAAGCAGTCAAGAACAAAGCAATGCGATTGTCTATGGATGGCGAAGGGCGAGCAGGGCTGGGGATTCAGGTACTGTGAGTGTCACTCAATTCCAATTACGGCATATCTGACAAGCTTGTGCTGTCCATCAAACATCAGGGTATATCCATAGGTATTTTTGGATATGACAGCAGCCCCAATCAAACCCAAATTAGTTCGAAAGAGGGTAGCTGAAAATATCGCCATCGAGCAACTCAAAGTCAACCAACATCCACAAATTAATGAGCATTTGAATTGAATTTGCCAGCCCAAGCAACTTTACGCTTTCTGCACACTCACGCAAAGGAAAACGTATGCGGGAAAATGGGTGATGGGTGGTAGGTCGGAGGTCGCGTGTGGCATGACAGACCATGCCCATGCGGCCCAGCAGGTGGTCGCCAGGCGTCGCGTTCAATGACTGGCCAGTCAGCAAACAGCAATTGGGGTATAAGCGCATTAGCCGACAAATGCAATCCGCTCTGCCCCTTCACCCCTCCGCCATACCCGTAACTGAACTGCTCTAAGTGCTCAGCAACATAGAAAATTGCTTTTAAATTGAGTAAATTTCATTAAAGTCTGGTAAAGTTTGAGGTTTCGATAGCAGTAGCCAGAACAGGTGCTAGGGCTGCTTCTCAAGCAGGCGCACGCGTCATTGGAGGCGACGACATCATTGATTTTGTTGCTGCTGTGCCGTGCCAGGGACGCATCAATTACAACATCTGCATTAATTATCGTGCGCATTTGCATTTGTTTGGGTTTAAGTGCGCCGACCGCCACCGATACAGTAATTCGAGCGCAGAGGGTTGCCATGTGGCACAACACATACACACACACACACACTCTGAGAATTCCACACGCATATGACTTAGTCAGGGCGGTCTATGGGCCGAGGATGGGGTCGCTTATCGTTGTTTGCTTTTTAATTTTTATTGCTTCTGCTGGTCGCCTGCGTCTGGGCTTATGCTCAGACATACACTTACATATGCACATGATATGTATGTATGTATGAAAGACTGAGTGTACATATGTATGTGTACGAGCGGCACCCTGAACATTCTCATGCTATTTTCGTGTTCATATTTCACATGCAACAACACCCCAGACCCGGGCGGCACACACACACACACACAGGTATATGCACGCCTTTTCTCGTTCACTGTCCGATTATTTGTCTCCCCAATTGCTCGTATTTTCATACAGCGCCACTGCCTCTACCTTTACTTACCGTTAAGTGTGCCCTGCCGCACAAATTTGCGTCGAAGTAGCAGACGGCCCCACATTACTTTTCGATTGCTAAGCAGGCTTTAGGGATTATGGTCCTACTACCTTAGCATTTAAGAGTCTCAAAGGCGGATCTGTGTTAAGTTGACAACGATTGCCAGTAGGCGGGTGACGGGGACTGACACTGGAACCCCGACAGGAAGAAGAAAGAAAGGCGACCAAAACACTTCGAACTTTGTTAAAAGTAAACCTCAAACTTTTCGCATTAATGTTTTCCAAAATAAATGAGCATATTAAAGGAGCGGTCAAATTGAATCTAATAATAATCTAATCTAATTAGTCTGAGCTGAAGCTAAATACCGTTCATTGTATCTTACAACAAGCACTTTATTTCTACATTGTCATGCGCCACAAATTTCGTGGAAATCTTACAACCCTTCGCTCAATCAATTCTACATTAGAAATAATTTTTGGCCACCAACAACATTCTCAATGTTCAATTTGGCTTCAATGTTTTTACTAAAAAACCAAACAACTATTAACATTAAACAATATCTATAATATCTGTGTCCCTCAAAAGAAAGCTGCAAAGCTTTAATGCGATAATTGTGAGAGCAATACTTATTGAAACATACAGACGGAGACATGTGAACGTATTTTGAGTACTGTATGTTTATAGTAAAGAGTTTCTCTGGTAACAGCTGTTCGAAACATTCTATTACAAATCTATATCATTTGCAGGAATACGATGATTAAGTAATTAAACGATTTGTAGGCATTGGAACTGCAGGCCGTGCTTGCACTGCCACTTCCTCCATTGCATGGCCTTTCATTGCCCGCACAACTTTACGTAGGCGGGATGTAAATTGCGGCTGTGTGTGCGTATGTATGTATGTACATGCATACATATGCATGTGTGTGGTTTGTACTTTGAATTCAAGCAAATCAGGAAGATGTACATACATACATAAAAATACACATGCATGCCTGTATGCGCTTGTGTATGTGTCAGCAGCGATGATAAGAAAGAGGGAGCAACAATAATACTGAAATCGTTCCTTACCTCCTTTGCCGTCCCTCTTGTTCTGTTTCTCATCATCGGCTGCACTTCTATTTTATCTATAGACAATTTCAGCTTCCTCTTCTCGCTGTTTACATTAAAATTTTCAAACTTGGTTTGTGTTCCGTTTGACGAAACGCTAAATATATTATGTACAATTGTATGTATGTTGTTCCATTGAATCATGTACACATACATACACACAGGCAAGAACTCACTCACTCATACACACGCAGGTAGTGGCAATGAAAAACACAAAAAAACATTTCAAAGCCGCAACCGAAATATACCTTGTAACACGTAAAATGTAGTGAAAAGCGAACGGCAATTATTACACCGGGATTAGGCGAAGAATATTACAGCTTGATATGCACTTCAGTCTTCACATTTTACAATAACAAAAGCAAGAAAATAAAACAAACCGACCCGTCGGCCACCGATTAAGAGACTGAGTATCGAGTATATTTTACGCAAGCTATGCAAATGCTTGTACTCGATGAGAGGACAGTGGTGTGAAAATACCATTATCGATAACGTCGCCACCTCAGCAGTGCCGCTTGCGGTATTTCAACTAGTATTTACTTTTTAAATAAAATTTACTATTTTGCAATTCAACTAACATCCGTTAAAAATATGCTATCATCGAAAGCGCTGGTTTAAAACTGCAGCTCTGAATAAATTTTTGATAAGTGCCATCTGTCGAACGGCGCAAATCAGAAATTTATATTTTGTATCACTCATAGCTATTAAAACCTTTTACATGCGAGTTTTAACTGTAATCTAATATTAAATAAATCAAATTAACTTAGTGAAGATTAACAAATTTAAAATGTTTGTATGTATATGTAATAAAGTTCACGTTAAAAATAAGCGTATATAATTTAAAATAGAGCTGTATTTAAATAGGAAACAACTTTATCACTAACTATTACCGTGTTTAATTTATTACAATTATGTAGTAGCCCGTCAACTCCAACGCAGAACAAATCTTAAACAAGAGAGAATGCTACAGTCGAGCAAGCCCGACATTCCAATACCCTCCACCCACACAAACTACCGTCACTAAGCTATATGCGCCTCTAGTAGAAGCAACAAGAGAGAACGCTACAGTCGAGCAAGCTCGACAGTGAAATACCCTGTACCCAGACAAACTTACGTAGAGGGGGTAGGGGAGGAAAAAACACAAAATTAAAACATGTCTAGATCGATTTCTGTCGTCATGCTGATCAAGAAAATATATATACTTTATGGGGTCGGAGATGGCTCCTTCTGCCTGTTACATACTTTGCACAAGTCTAATATACACTTTTTACCCTACAGGTACAGGGTAAATAAAGAATAGCACAAAAGAAAAAAACACGGTAATTAATTCTTACCGTATATAATGGTTTGATCTATCAGGATATCACAAGAGTGATCTGTTGCCATCTATTGAGGAGTGCATCTCAGGTATAATGCGAAGAACTCAGTACTTAATTCATAAAACTGTGGTGGTTTGCGATCTCGGCCTAATAAATTGAGTAAAATGAATTCATTTTTATGCACAATTTTCTAAATAAAATATACATACTTGTACTATACATATGTATTATTTAATGGGGGTCATATTTTATTATTATTACAAGTGCATATTTTACACTTTCAAAAATGTTTCCAAATTGATCTAATGTTGCAACGATATATCATCATCAAATTTTTCCAAACGAGCAATCTGTTTGAATGCCTCTCCATACGAATTTATTGAACCAGTTGACATTCTAAAAATCGAAACCTGTAGAGGCAACTTCTGTAGTTTTGTTTGCATTTTTATTTTTGCGAATTTCTGCAGCTTGCGTTTTCCCAATATTAAATCTTTTAAAATATAAATATATAGATAAACAATTGATAACCCAAACTATACAATTTAAACTTTTCGCTATTGATACGCAGTGATAGCTTCCACGTTAATAGCTTTTATATTTTAATTTTCAAAAAGTATATTGTGTGGAGCCATTCTGATGTCTGACAAATAATATTGCCAACTTTTAAGTTTGAATTTTTGTTTTTTAGGTGGAGGAGAAAAACATGTTACAGCAAAGATCTGAGTATTATGGAATTGTTTGGCGGCCTCTTATCAGTAATATGGAAATTCTACTGTTTAGTTGGTTGTATAGCTTGTCATTAATGTACATACTCGAATATCACTGTTCGTTTGGGATTAACGCTTCTGTTTTGTTTCGATGTACATCCCTTTTCGTTCTAGCGATGTCACTCAGAGAACCAGCCAGGTTGTCGATTAATGTGCAGTCGCAGGGATGGAAACCATACCCTTTATGCACTGACAAGGCAGTTGCATATCGTGACAATAATAAATTCACAAAGTCCATTTGTCATATTATACGCCTATTTTGTGTTAAATTTCGGCAGATTCATTCTATTTTACGGCTACCTCCTTTTTGGTATTTTCGTGCGCCTTAATCCAGGGATGCACTGTTTCGAATTGATTGCAACGCTGGCTTTGTTTTGATTTCATTATCAGCTGTTATTTTATCAGTGGTTTTCTTTGGAACAAAAGTCGTCGTAATGCTAAATATCAGGAGGCAGGAATAGGCTTCACCATACCGAATGATGAACGATGCAGTTTCTTCAAGCTTTTACGGCAGTGTTGCGTTTCAGGTGCGACATTGGAACATATTACAATGAGGAACTTGCAAATCTAACAGTTTTTTTCAGCACCCCGAACTATCCACGCCCATTCACAGCGTGGAGCACGATAATTTCAGCAATTTGACCAGCAATTACAGCTTCTTTGAAGATGAGCAGGCGTTTCTGATTAACACAGCGATTGCCCCAGCATCGACAATTGGCAATGCGAATGTGCAGTCAGCAACGCCGGATACTTCCAATTACACCAATATCCCTTTCGTGCAAATACACACAACGGATCTGCAGCAGGCGCAGCCACAGAACAGTTACCGGAATGTGTTCCGTCGGAAAGCAGCCGAGATTAAGGCAGAGCCAATCAAGTCGGAGCAGGCGGAGGCCAGCAAGGAACGCACAAATGCCACGCCCACGCCGCCTACACGTAACTCCAGTGCCGAGGGCAAGCAAAACAATGAAGAGGTGGTGAATAGTACCCTTGATGTTGATGTTGTGCCGAGGACGACAGGACATGATATTCCACCCATACACAAGTGCTCAAGTTGTCCATTCCTGAGCTTGTGCCAACTAAAAATGCAGGCCCATATTGCGAATTGCTTTGGTGTTGATGAGCAACAACGCCTCCAGTGCCCAGGTGAGTGAGTGCTAGATTTCGATGGCATTGGCTTACTGTCTTGCCCCACATAGGCTGCGCTAACATTTTCTACAAAGTTGATGCGCTAAACGTGCATCTTATGGAGGACCATATGCTGACTGCTGATGAGATTACAACGCTAAATCCGTACAATGAGGGCAAATCAAATGCAGACACCGCCACAAATGTTCAGCAGCAACCTCAAGAAAAGCAGCAGCAGCCAAAGAATCGCATATTTATTAAGAATGTGAATTGTCTTCGTGAGCCTTTGGCAGATTACATGCCGCCACTTCAGTTGGAATGTTCTGGGGAAAATAATGACAGCAGCTGCAACAACAACATTATCGATATATTCGCCGTTGTAGGTCCAACCGTACAAGATCAAATGGCGGCACAAAAACATGGACCTGCTGCCCCCATAGAGTCCCGCATTTCAAACCAAAAGATTTCGATCAAAAGCGTCGATGTATTACGCGAACCTTCTTTACTGCCGTTTCAATTTCAATTGCCAATATCCGGAGGTGATCAGGATCTGCCGCTGATACCGGAAGAAAACCCCCTCGATGTGCAAGTGGTCGGTGTTGAGCAGGAGAAACCTCGTCCGCCAAAGATATATATCAGAAATGTGGATATACTAAAGGAGCCCATGCTGCTGCCAGGCATGAACTTCAATGGTGCAGCCAATGTGGTGTCTACTCCAGCGGACGCCTTCCAAAGCAGCTCAGAACTCCTCACCCCTAATGGCCCACTGCCTAGCTTTGAATCAACGCTTCCCCCATTGACAAGCATCTGTGGCGAAGCCTTTTCCTTTGACTCTGTACTTAACGGTGGTGGAAACACGGTAGACGCCTTCACATCCAATAGCAGTAGCAATAGCAGCAGCCTCAGCGCAGGTGGAAACTTTACAGTCGACAGCGCGCGGCTCAGCGCACTCGACCTTGACTTTGGCGTCGAATTTGAGCCGGATGGAATTACGGAGTCAACGAACCCAACGTCAAACGCCGCTCTTATCGAGATGGCCTCAAAGCCCGATTTGGAAACGGTGCCAGACATATCCGGAAATCAGAATAACTTTTTGCAACTGCAGCAGGAATCGGCCGCTTTGCCAATCAATGCGACAGCACAGAAGCAGAAGATCTTCATAAAAAATGTTGATATATTGAAGGCTCCTCAATTTCAGCAACGCCACGACAATCATCATCAGCAACGTGGCACCCTGCACCTGCGCACCGTCGACGAACTCAATCTTATGAACCGCACCGAAGTTGCGCATCTTATAGAACCCAATCTTGAGCACATATTGGAGCTACCGCAGCCTATCACTGACTTTAGATCGCAGTTAAGCAACAGCTGGCCCACCAACGGTGGCTATGACTTGGGCGATGATCTAGATTGCATCATTAGCGATGTGGAGACAGTGCAGCTGGAAACTCTAACGCAAATTGATGATATTTTAATTGATGACTTTGCTCATCTCTACGTGCCATCCTCACAGGATTTGGTGGAGAGCAGTATGAAGCATGAGTGGCCAGCTGCTGATGGAGTGCTGCCTAAAACACCAACTGAAAGCTCTGCTAACGCTGATGGTGCGCCTGCTAGCAATCAAGGCGGACAAATTGGAGACGTCCCACCCCTTGTGCCGGTCACTGGTACGACCAGTGTGAGTTCCATCGATTCGGCGTCTCCGCCCAATCTTTCCAGCTTGCCTGTGCCACCGCTTGTGCCTTGTGCTGCCCCTAAACCCGCGCAAACCGAGACTCCCCTCGGAGAGAAACAGGGGCGCATATATGTGGCCAATAATCTGATGAATACAGCGACACCAGGAGTTATGGAATCTGCTAATTCTAACGATCCACCACTTCTCGCAGGTGGCACTTCTGTGCGCGGACGTCCGTATGGCGCCAAACGCACAGGCAATGCTAAACCGCGCAAGTCCGTGGCCGCCACAGAGACACAGACTGGCGGGAAGTGTGCCGTGAATGGCTGCGTTTTTCGATTTAAATCGCCAGGCACACTCGAGTATCATCGGCGATGCCACAACGGTCCCGTCAATTCCACACAGCCCATGGTTTGTCCGGAGTGCCACTCGACCGAATTCAGCAACTGGAACTCTCTCCACACGCATCTCTGGCGGACCCATCAAATCGACATGGAGCTATATTGCTGCCCATTGTGCACGTTCAAGACGCCCATCTACTCGCGTCTGGTTAACACACATTCCAAAATTCACTCGGAGGAACGCAACTACAAGTGTGAGCAGTGCGGCAAGGCTTTTAAGAACACCAAACAATTGAAGAATCATCGGCGCCTACATCGTACCCAGGGACTGGGAAAAACGGTCAACAGCGGTTCCTCGGCGACAGATTCAACGACTCCATCGCTTCATCGCTGCGAGGACTGTGGTGCTGCCTTCACGCACCTGAAAACGCTGCGCGAGCACCTCTGCAAGCAACGCAGCGATCACGCCAAATGTGATGTTTGTGATCGTGTGTGCTCATCCAAGTCCAGTCTGAAGCTGCATATGCAGACGCATCAGGCGACCAAACGTTTGAAGTGCGAGTTCTGCGACTACGATACCAACGATCACAACGCCTTAAGACGACACCGTGCTACGCACCGCGAACGGCTGGGAGAAGCAGAGAGGGAACAGAAGATGTACACCTGTGCTCATTGTGACTACAAAGCCATACAGAGCACTGCCTATCAGGTAGGTCTACAAGTATGACCAATCCAGTCTTTTGAAGAAAATATTTGTATGTCCTAACAAATAGGTACTTAAAGACTCTAATGTATTATCATATTGGATCTTCAATTCCGTTTGCAGTATTAAAGTAATGTATTTGAAAACCCAAGAAATAGCATTCCTGCAAAAGAATGCAATCTGTCTGATACTAAATATCCAATAGTTGCCATACGAAAAATCATCATATTTTTGTACATCTTATCTGTTTCGAAAGCTAAACAGCATTTTATATGTGGCGGTCTGTCTGTCCGTATGAACACCTGGATCTCAGAGACTATAAGAGCTGGAGACACCAAATTTCGCACAAAGACGCCTTATGTGTGTACGCTACACGAGTTTGTTTTTTTTTTTTTTGATTTTTCCCACTTTTCCGTAACGCCCTTCGTATAATCAGCTATATCTCGGAAGCAATAAGAAGACCTAGGGACACAAATTATTTCCAGAAGACTTATGTAAATACGCAGAAAATGTGTATTTTGGAATTTTCCTCCCTCCTCCTCTCCCCCGGACACGCATAGACACGCATATTTATTCTTCACATACATATGTACAGAGTATTTCAATGTTGGGACACCCGACCATAGCTTCTCTACTTGTTTATAATAACTAATGGGTGCGTTTCTTAACTATAAAGTATAGCTTTCTGTAACATCAGTGAAATGTTGGACGTATTAAGAATATATGTCTTTATCCATATATATATATATATATATGACATTAATTTCATTTTACACCGAATTAAAAGCTGCGTTTGAGGCTCAGCATAATATTTAGGTTGAGATAGATTCTGCAGTAATTTTAAGAGTATAAACTGTAGTCAAAAATCGTTTGAAATGCAGGATTGGATAAATGTCCAACTATTCATCTGTATTCTATATTCATCGAAAAAAACGAACATAAGTAAATAGTTGGCGAAATGGTACTACATACATATTTCTAAACTTGTTTCTCAGATACACGTACAGCAGAAGCACCCGGAGCTGGCTTCAACGATTCTGCACAAGTGTTCCTTATGCTCCTACAGCACCGTCAATCCTGGACTGCTGCAGGTGCACCAAGCCAAGCACGAGACAACATTAGCTGGGCAAGTTGAAGAGGCGCTTAGCTCGGACGTTGCAGCGCCTGTCAGTGACTCCTCGCAGACCGTAACAACATCGTCAAAGATCAAAGTGAAAAGCAGCTTGTTGTTCGCACATTCCAGCGCTATCACAAGACAGTCTGATATAGATTTGAACGGATTACAAGACGCGCTTATGCCGCCCGATGGTGAGCAGATATTCGATGGATGCAGAGAGTGAACAACTTAAGCATTGTCTATAGATTATTGTAAATATGAAGCCAAAAAATCAAGCAGGATGACTGCTTATTGTAAATTTCTGTGTACATACTCGTACCTATGTTAGACACACAAAGTGCTGTTCGCTTCACAAGCAATTTGTGGTCACGCGGGCACTTCTTCAATCCAAGTGATCCAAGTGAATGTCACTGTAGTTTTTAGTTTTTTATACCAAATCCATATTCGACTAGATTCTACATCTCCAAGACAGACACTTTCCAAGAACTGAATATTTCAATTGACAAACTGAATCCTTTTAATAGACACCATTCGGAAAATGGTTTGTTAATCATAGATTCTAATACCGGGTGTAAATATTCCCTTTTAATGTTTGCATCATTCTTTTGACAACCAATTTGATTTTGAAGTTGGCTTACCACTCTTCAGTCTACATATATTAGAAGCAAGGTTTCTGGAAAATGTCTATGAGTTTCGGAAAACCGAAAAATATGCGCTATATTTAATTACGTTTCTATCAGCGTATTTCTATATATACAAGTAGTACCATAAGTTATTGACTTTTGCAATTGACTTTTCATTGATTTAAACGAGTGTAAAAGTGCTTTTGCATAAGAAAAAAAGTGATAAAATACAGCGCAATTTAATTTATGTGTTGGTGAAGTTCTGGGCGTGCGAGGATCAATTAAAAATATTTCAAAACATTTTTAAACAACAGTAGGCTTTCAATTCCATGTTCACATTCCACACACCACAAATTTCGAAATAATTTCGAATCGGCTCAAACAACAAATATTTTGGGTTTTCACAAAAATGTCTAGTCGCGAAGGCGGTAAGAAAAAACCATTAAAGACGCCTAAAAAGGAAGCCAAGGAGATGGACGAACAGGACTTGGCCCACAAGCAGAAGCAAAAGGATCTGCAAAAGGCTCTGGAAGCAGCTAAACAGAAAGCTGCAAAAAAAGCTGGAAAGAAGGGCGGAAAGTGAAGCAATTTTCACGCCCATCTCGTGTATATTTCACCTTTGGTTATTGGCCCTGCGTTGGGCGCCACGTTACTAAAAATTCTTTATGTTTTGCAACTCGCAATAAATTGAGATAAATCCGTATTCGCATTTCTCTGAGTATGATTAATAGATGTCAGCCAGCGGTCAAATTGCAACCGCTGTGGCCAATCGGTTTGCTTAAAAAGCCATCAGAAAAATGTGACATCTACCCTTGGCCGAACAGCGCACGACAATTTCGATGTATGGTCAGACACGGATGGGGTCGTTGTAGGAATACATATGTATATGTATGTGCATATAGGATGGGGGAATGGGCGCAACAAATGCGTCAAATTGGTATTTTATGCGACTTTTATGTTAATGAAAGACCAAGGCTAGTTTAATGGACATTGCCACGCATTGGTGCTGCAACATTCAACTAATCTTTATTGATCCTCGAGCTTCGTTGTAACAATAGTGTAGATGCCATCCTTCTGAAGTTGGTAGAGCACGTACCAGTGCAGCATGACTTCGACCGCCAGTCCAAAGATAATGCAGTAGATGACGATCCCTATGGCGATATCTTGTGCGTAATTGCTTCCCAGCGAATGCGATAGTGCCGATATCTGGGTAATTAGGTTGTCCGCGAACTTCACACAGCATGTCATCACCCATGGCAATACCAAATAGATGTAGTACCGTCGTCGAAACTGGCGACCAGCACAGGCCAGCGGGATTTTCGTTGTCGGCAACAGCGCCAGAACGGTTGCAAGTGCTGACACGAACACGTACCATCCAATATTCGGGAAGTCCACGATCAACTGGGTGCCATGACGGACACCCAGAGTCGTCTTAACGCTTACCTGCGGCCTTGCAACGATCACCGACAGCATCAGCGTGCAGTAGAAGAACTTTCCACAGTATCCAGAGGACATTGCGGACATTTATTTACTTGTATATACTTTTGTAGTCCCTTGTGTGGTTCAAGAATTTTAGTCTGACTGTAAAGTAAAAGTAAAGAAATTTTTTGAAATGAGTGATTTTTAAAGAGCCTGCTTATACTACTTTCTGAAGATAAATACGCTTTCTTTCTTAACAGGCTATACCTATTTGCCGTATTTTGAAGAAACTATCTAATAAAGAACAAGGTTACCTTTAAATTTAAGTACAGTGAAAACTCCCTTAATGGAGAGCTCTCTTATCCAGATACTCTCTTCGGCGTACACTTTCTAAAGCATTTGATTGGTGTATAAAGTATTTAAGTATCCCCTGAAGCGGACCCTCTCCTCGGGCGGACAAAAATTTGCAAGAGTTGCGGGAGCCCGTCGAGGGCTTAGGGAATTATGAATACCAAGTTTGGTTATTCTATCAATAATAGTTTCCGAGATATTTGCGTTCATACAGAATAATGTGGCTGCATCGATTTTCAACTAGTTTATTCTCAAGCAAAGCAACCTAGTCTTATTTTTGGAGCAAAATCCTACAACACGTTTACACCAAATTCTGTTTTAGCACGGTAGATCGGTTCCTAAAACAGTCGTGTAAAAAAGACATTGAAGATGAATCGTGCTAAATGGATTAATGTCGTGTAACCATATACACATAAAATTTTTAATTTTCACACCACATTAAACCAAAACCGTATAAAAAAGACCTTTTTAAAAACAATTCCAAAAAATAAACTTGTCCTTTCTCGTCATGCTGATTCAGAATAAATATACTTTAAGGGGTCGAAGATGCTTTCTTCTGCATGTTACATACTTTGCACAAACCAAATATTAAGAAAACCCTTATAAGCTAGGAAAGCCTAATTAGGATCCGAATACAATAATATCTAATAAACGCCTCCAACCCGACGGGGGAATATTATTTGCCTTTCTGCTAGCTGTGCTCCGTCTCGCAGCCAAGTGCGGTCAGAGGCGCCAATAGATCTACCAATTTAAAAAGGAAAACAACAGAGAGAAGCTTAGCATTAATTAAAAGCTGATTTTTAAAAAAAGAACCCAAAAAAGTGGAATCTTAGACTCAGTGGGGGAAGATTTATTAGCCAGTCCGGCAAACTAGAATTAGACAGAGTTTCGAAAACGTTTTCGACTATATATATGTCTAAAAAGATAATGCATAAGTATTTCTTGCGATCCTTGTGCGAGACTATTTTGACATTCAAAATCATCGCTAATCCATTTCTTTTCACTATCATAAATTTTACGTTATCTGCTTCAAACTGAACGACATATGAATTATATTGCTATCATGGTCGGATCCGTTTGCGAGCGTTTTGTCTGATTAAAACTCGCATTTCACCCGCATGCGATATCATTTGAGAGCGCTTGGTGGGCTGGGTTTGTATAAGAAAACACATTCCATTTGTTTCTCATTATAATTATAGTCATTAAGTTAAGTTTATTTCATATAATTAAATAACTTTGTGGGTGCTACAATGAAATTTCATAATTCCATGCGGCAGACATTCACCACCGAAGTTCTATGTACTCGTATGTATATATTTTGTGTCTGCATTCATTGCAATTTTTAGAGTGTTTTATATTTAAGCATTTGATGGGAAACTGGTTAAATTTGTTTTTACAAAATGTAATTACACTTTAGCTATAAATTGAATAGAGCTTTTAAATACATATATAGAGATTCCTTAGATAAGCAAAAACACAAAACGCATCAGCAGAACTCTTACAGATATACAATGTACATACATATAGTATGTAGGATTAAACTAAGAAACGTTCTCAAGATTCAGTTGAAGAACAAAAAAATAGGTTTCAAGTACACAAAAGTAATAATTCTAGACCTTTGAGCTAATTAGTATGTATTCGAAGTATTTTAGGCGTATTCTCGTAATCTAGCGGAGGAAGCATTTGATATGTTGTAAAAAATGTTCATAAGTGTAATTTAATGTTACGCAATGTAGTATGTAAAATGTACAATTAGTTTAAATAATTAATAACAAGTGTTCTTTATGGAAATGCATATCCAATAATAAGCATTTTGATTTTGTTTTCGTTTTCGTTTGCACTTAAACTCCTACTGTTATCGTATGTTTAATTTTTTTCGTTGGCACACTATCTAGTCTTATGCAATAAAAGTAATGTTTATAAGTATGTTTGTATAACTAAATATTTTTTGTTATTAAATAATTGCATATACGCCGAGTATTTCGATATTAATTTCAGTTGTTAGCATACTTTATCTGTTTTCCGTATAATTTACAAGCTTAAAAAATATTTAACAACATTGAATGTTTTAACATTTTAGCTTACGGTTTTTTATTTTAGTATTATTTTTTTAAAATTTAAATGCTATATTTTTGAATGCATGCTGAAAATGATGACAGCAATTATGCCCTGCGCCAGACATTCAATTGCTTTCGTTGTGGCTGCAACAATTTGTGGCATTAGACGCTGCTCACGTTGAAGAACATTCGCGCCACCTTGCCGAGTGCCCCTGCAATATCCCAACGTTCCTGGACAGGCTTCGCTCCTTGGGCTGGCGTTAACGTTGGCGTGGGTGTGGATATGGGTATGGGTATGGGTATGGGTGTGGGTGTGAACGTTGACATGGGCAGCCGACAGAAGGAGTCGGGCGGCTCTTGGCAGTCGAGCAGCGGCAGCGGCAGCGGCGATGACGACGGCTGCTGCTGTTGCTGATCGGCCTATGAGGGCGTGGAGTACCAGCCGCTGGCAGCGCTGCCCTTGTGGTACAGATGAAAGCTGGAGTGGGGTGCAAAGTACTGCGGCTGGTCGAGATTACTGTAGGTGACACCCCCCTCCGTGGTAGTGGTGGCATGGCCGTGGGGATGCATGGCAGCAGCTGCTGCTGAATAGGCCTGCGGCTTCAGCGGCAGGGAGGTAGGTGCTCCCGCACCACTGTCCACAATACTGCCCGTAGGTGTGCCATATTGACTTCTTAATGGATCAGCATAATCGTAGCCAGTGTTCGAGCCCAGAGTCGGCGCCTTGGCCGAGTTGTTGCTGTCCCGGGGCGAGACTGAACTGGGCGGCGTCATGGCATTGTGGTAGTCGATAGAGCTGTGATATCCCCCGTACGTGGACACCAGATTGGTGAAGGCGTCGGCCGAGGGACCACTCTTCTGAGTGCCTGGATGCGCGGTGGCCGAGTGCAGCTGCAGGTATTGATTCTCGTAGGAGGACTCGCTGCCCGGAGGTGTGGGCAACGGACCACTCTGCTGCTCGCCATAGAACACTCCCGTTGGCGTCTGACGCGCCGTGGCGCGGATGACGCTCTCCCGACTGGCGTACAGCTGGCGGAGAAGTGCAGTCGCTGGCATCGCGGCCGGCTGTTGGTACTGTGGCGCACCGATCCATTGAATCGTGCTGCTCTTCTCGTTGGGGTCGTGCTGTTGCTGCTGCTGCTGTTGCTGTTGCTTGAGCAGGGCATCGGCACTGAAGTCTGTGCTGGGCTGGTTATTGTTGTTGGCGGCAGCAGCAACTGAGCCGGGCGAAGGCAGGTGCTTGGACATGGCGTGCTCCAGATCCTTGACAGCAGACTCGGCATGTTGCTGAGGCGTCCCAGCTGCTTGTTGCTGCTGTTGCTGCTGCTGCTGCTGCTCATCCACAATGGAGGGCAGACGACTGCGTGGCGTGTGATCCCGCTCTAAAGTAGGTAGCTTGGGCAATGGTTGCTGCTCTGCCGCGCTGGCCGCCGCAGCAGCTGCCTCTGCCTGTTCCTCTGCCTGCTGAGCTGCTTTGCTCTTCCGCTTGCGCTTTGTGCTTGTGCTGCTCGTGCTTGCAGTGCTGCTAGTGGGGGTGGGCGTAGGAACAGGCGTGGCCACTGTGGTCGGCAAGACACTGCCGCCACTGTCCACCTCCACACCCAGCGGCGTGGGACTGTCCTTGATCAGCGCCAGGTTGTTGACGTTGCCGTGCGAGTTGGCGCTGCGGCCGCGACCCCGATGTGGATGTCCATCGACATCAGTCTTGGGTGAGCTTAATTTCATGTCCCCGGCACTGAGATGAGTATTCCCGTCGCCAGCTGCATCACCACCAGGTGATCCACTGCTCTTGTCATTGCCTAGACCCTCTTCGTGCTTGATGCTGTCCACACTGGGCTCCAGCTGGCAGCAGTCCAAAATGAGATTCTCATTTTCGCGATTGCTGTGAGCGGTCGGGCAATTAGTTTTTGTTTGCTTAGCAGTTTTTATTGCCAGACTCACCTGATGACATAGTTGACACAGATGATGTTCTGCTCATCGGCGTTCTTGGTGCTACAGACGACTGTGGCGCAGGTCTGGAGCCACGTGTATCCGCCATTCTTGTTCATCAGCCGATAATAGCCGGTCAATACTTGTCCCTTCTCGATCACTGCGGAAGAAGATGGTCAAATGTTATTCAATTGTGACGTGAAGAGCGTCTACGCGCTTTACTCACGATCTGTGTGGCTCTTGCGCAGTCGATTGGCGTCCTCGGCGTGGCAAAGAGCATATATACTCTTGTTGACCAGATCCTCCGGGGTGTAGTCAAGCAGATCGGACACTCTACAAATGTGTGTGGTTAGCTAAATGTGCAGAAGTGGATAATGGAATGGTGGCTTAGCTCTTACCTTGGTTCGCAGTGTGCCACTCGCAAATCAAAATTCACGCGTGTCACGAACATATCGCACTCTAACCGAATCTCGTGCACAGAGGGGGGCGGTAGAGCAATGGCCAGAGCCACCATGCCAAGGAGTGGAGGCTGCGACTTGCGAGTGTGCGAGAAGGTGTACTGGGGTCGCAGTTTGCAGAGCAGCAGCACGACCTGCAACAATTCCAAACAGGCCCAGATCACAGTTAGCGATATTGGCGATAGACACAATCGTGTGCTGTTTTTACAAAGTGAGCTTAAGAACAGTTCTAGATATATACTCGTATGTATGTATGTATGTTTGGGAGTGATTGGCACTTGGAAAGCTCTCGCCAGACAAGTGACAACCACTGACTGGTGGACTTCACGCTGATGCTGATGATGAGCGCGTTGCTGACGATCAGCTTTGATGGCTTCTCGGCCACGCCCACGCTATATTCGATACTGATCAATCAAATCAGTTTTGCTTTGCCTTACATTAGGTCATTGAATCGAACGAATTGTACATAGAACTTAAAGTGTGGCCAAAATTGAAAAATAAAAATGGAAATAGTTCACCTTCGAGTGCTGTTCGAAATCATAATAAAACTAAATTTTGAATTTGGACTATTTATGATTGCCCTTTTCTTACTGATTTCAATTGATACGTACCGAATAGTTTGAGCCCGGATTCTTAACATTTTTACCATTGTTACCGTTGCAATTGCTCGTTGCATCGCCGGCCTGTAGATAAGCAGTGGATGGGATGGTAATACATAATGCTTAATGCTTAGCTTCAAAAACTAATCGAATCGTTTTGTGCAAGAACCAAAAACGCAGGTTAGTCTACCCCGGATAAGCAAGGCAATAGTAAGTTAGGAGGCTCACTACAACAACACGACAATTAAACCAAACGGAACCAAAGAGACACTACAAACGTCGCATTTACACTACTCTACACGGCACCGCATATAGCTAGATATATCAAGAGCTGTACTCACCCGATAGCCGGAGGACTTGAAGTGGCAGCCACGCTTCGTCAGCGTTGACTTCATGCGCACGCAAAAGGATCGATCGTACCCCTTATAGCCACTGGTCGAGGCCTGCGTCATTTGAGCTGCAACTGTAAAGACAGAGGAAGAGCAATGAGTGTTAAAACTAAGAGTCTTCATTATTAACCCAAAGACTAGCCATCGTGTGCCCTAACACCCGAACCCCCAGGTGATTTCTCAACTCGGACTAAACTCACCGTCAGGATTGTTCGTACCGTGTGTGCCGGTGCCATCATCAGAAGCACCCGATGTGGGCGAGGCTAGGCCTGCGGGGCCACTGCCACCGCTGCCTCCACCACCACCGCTGGTCAGGCTCAGGCCCAGCTGCTCGGCAATTTCCGCATGGTCGCCCTGGTGTATATAGTCGAATATGCTGCTGCCCGTCATTTCCACCTGCGACAAGCCCAGATAAATGGACACCGTCTCCGATATATACAGGAAGCGGCCATCCGCTGCAACCGCCAATGCGAAGCCATCCAAAGACTGCAAAGAAAGGGGTAATGGACAAGAGCGTCTAGAAATTTGCATAACTTATATATCTGCGTATATGGAGATGGCCATCCATTCCACACATTCACAACATGCCTCACACACTCGCGGGCTTGTTGCACCTTACCTGCAGTATGTGGGTGCCCTGATGTTGCTCGAACAAATCAACGGCGGGACTTCGTCTAATGGCGGCGCCTGTAAATATGGATAGTATGGAGTGTTCAGTAAACTAGTCAAGGGATAGGCAATAAGTGAATAGTAAATATATATGGGTATGAGCTTGCGAGGGCATTCCTCTAAAGAGTGCACATTTCAATTGCAAAGTCTGGCTTACATTCAAGCCAGTATATATCTAGACATTCTTAAAATCTACATTATAGTTTAAAATGGAGTTTCTAATTCGCATTTTAGGGTGCTGATCCTACTCCACCACGAGTATTCTAGGAAATTAGGAAACTTCTTTACAACTTTATTTTTCTTAAGCAAATATTAGTTACGAAAATGTACAAATCATTATTGCTAGACTAAGTATATTTTAAGCAACTTATATCTATTAGAATATATCAGATATTATGTGACAAATATCGGAGTACCCAATATATTCCGTAATTTGTAATATATAGTATTGCTGCAAAAGACCCACCAAGGTAATTTTTTGTAACCTTTCTAATAGGTATGTGAAATATTTGGAAACGAAGAAAGAAGGAAAGAAATCTGAAGCATAATTTAAAAAGATTTTTTTTATAATTTGAAAAGTTCTGTTATCCTTTTGTGTCTGTTCTGTATTCGACGTTTTATCAACCTCACACGATCTCCAAATGATGGCAGGTAGGGCGAAAATAGAAGCGTTCTAAATATAAAAAAATATCTATGTATACTATACATTGTTTATTTATTTATTTCATGCTGGCTATTACAAAAAAAAGAAAAAAAATCGATAAAGAAATGAAAAAGCCTATTAAAGTAAAAAAAATATCTAATAACGAATCCGATTCGGTGGGAGAATTTTATTTGCCAAACCGCCAACTATGCCCCGATTCACAGCAGAGAGTAGTCAGATACGTTATTAGCACTAACAGAAAAGAAGTGGAGATGAAAATATAGCAATTAAAGATAAATGAAAACAAATTTAAAAAATTAAAATACTTAAATAATAAAAGTTAAAATATAATTAAAAGCTAAAGGTGAAGAATCACTGACCCGTTGGGGGAAAATTTATTAGCCATTAGCCATAATCAAGTCTTGAACAGGCTAAAGCTTTACTAATATAAAAACCCTCAAACGAATGATTTTAAACTGTGGGTGGAGTAGTTAATGAAATAGAGAGCCGAATAGACGACTATTGTTTTATCGGCTCGTATGCTGATTATCCCTTCCTAATCTTATCTCTTTTTGAAATGCTTTCCACATAAATACTAATTGGGTTTTATTAAACAAAGATGCAATAATAATTAAATAAGCAATAAAATATGCCGAAAAGACTCAGTCAGGTGCTGCTTCTTTCAGGTTGCCTCGATATATTCTATTGAAAATTCGTAGTTACTAAGTTCTTGATATAGTCGGGTTGAATAAGAATAACATTTCTAAACATTTCTCTTTACAGGTACTGGTCGTGGTTATTTGTTTTAGCTCTCTCGGGCTGGGCCCCTGGAGCTGCTCGTCTCATAAATGATTCAATTTATGCGCCCATATGGTCAGTGGGGCGTTTTATTTATTTCCAGGCCCTTTCCATAAACAGAAAACCGCATCGTCATAAATATAAGCACTGTCCAAGCGAAAGCCGTCCAATGTTCGACAATATTTTTCCAGCTGATGCGTTTGCCATTCGACCATATATTTATTTAATTCAATTATAGAATTTTACGATTATGGCACACGGGCTGGCCACCTTCTCCTCCCACCACCTCCCTCTCTCCACCCACCCCACTTGCCACCATTGCCGCTTGCCACTTGCCAGCCAACATCAATTCTGGGGCCGGGCGGGGCGCTCATAATTCGCACAAGTGCAAATCGCTTCAACTTCCAGTCCAGTCCAATCCAATCCAATCCGTATAGTTCGTGTTTTTGTTGCTTTGGCCCTGAGCACCCCTCCCGCCCTTCTCCGCCGGCAAATCCCAAGTGATTCGTGGCTCCTGGGCGTTTGTGTGGTCAAACTAAGCGTTAAGTTGGCAAACAATTTCCGCTTCCGCCATGCATGCATACGAGTGTGTGGCTCGGCTTCCACCAACTGCGGCCTTAATGACCATCATAGATGCCCATAGACCCACGGCCACACACCCCGCCCCCTCGCTCTCTTTATGTGTCAGTTCAATAATATTTTTTCAGTGCTTCTGCCTTTTTTTTGTTGTTAGCTGTGCTTGGGGTCGAGTTGAAGTGCTTTTTATTGCCCGCAGCTTGTTGCTGCGGCTCAACGCTCATTTTGAGCTTAGTTTCGCATAATAATCCAATTCGCAGGCCCCCTCATGCATTCCACCCCATTGATTTTGGATTATTTTTTAGTGCCCTGTGCTGTGTGTGCTCGTTGCCTTGGCTACATTTTTGGCTTTCAACTTTGGTTCGCCGCTTCGGGTTTGAGGTTTTGCCATTTGCTGTTGACTTTCAACACCAAAAGCCTCCGCGAATGCCTCGAGACCTCACTGCCAGTACTTCGGGCGTCGTCATCATTTCGAGCCGCTTTTGATTCTTTTGACGTGACAATGCCTTGACTTGGCCAGCGAAGCATGACGTCGACAAGTTTAAAAATCCACTTGCACTCCAACAAACGGATTTCAATGTTAAAGTTTAAAGTTACACTTCAACAGGGCTAGAAAATATGTTGACGATTGATGTTTCTATGCGTGAATCATAGTTATGTCAATGGCTACGAATACATACGAGTAGCATATAAAAATCAGATATGATTTGTAATTCAGGCTTACATTTTTGTATAGACTAGCTGTTCTTCTATATTACAGTCATATTATTTATTTATAACTGCGTTCGCCTACCTATACTTCTTATTGTTATTTGATTAATAGTAACAATACCAATAACAATGAAACAATGAAACGTTCTTGTAATCTACTTTACCCAAAAACAATATTGTATATGGCCACTAAAGCTTAATATATTTGTTTGATAATTGAATTAAAAAATGCCAATGAGTGTTAACAATCAGAAATACTCGGAGGACTAGAATTCGTTTGTAGAAAACGCACATATTTATGTACATACAAGTATACTGAGAAAGATATTGTTAATTTAAAACTAATAATTTATCTCATAATATACTCGTATACATACACTGCTCGTCTCTTGAAACAGAACAAGCCATATCTTGTTTTCTGTGCTCTGCTGTGTTTGAACACGAAATTTAATGAACCCACCAACAATTTGTAAAACAAAGGCTATTAAATATAGGACTAAGCTATCGTATTAGCTGCAGATGCACAAACAAACAAAAATTACAAATTCAACTCAAAACAACATTGTTTTCTAAGTCACAAAATTAAAAACATTGATTGATTATTCAAGGATGATTCTAGGATTATTCAAATATGTTTAACTAAATTTCACCTTGAATATAACATTACCAATTGCTTATATTTTCTGAAACAAATTTGAAGAATAATAAATAGAAGAAGGAACACACACAACTAGATTATCACACATCCTTGTTATCACGAGCACAACTCATATCTCCAGATCTTTTTCTGTCTAATAGTCTAATTCTTCTGTCTTAAAGTACCCCCACAAATCATTATAAAATCATTATATGGAAGACAGAAGAAATTGAGAACTCTTAGGTTATGGAGGGATAAGAGAAAGAAAGTAATGTGTCTTTGTCTAGGTTGCCATCTGAATTAAATATTTACTATTTTGATTTCAGAGAAGTAAACAAAGGTAAACATTTCATTGGCTAGAATGCTCATATGATTTATTCCTCTTCGAAGCCAAATTACTTTTAAACGCTTGGCACTCTGCATTCATAGAAGACAGTGAAGTGTCACCTTTCATGGCAGCCAGAGCTTAGGTTTGTTATTTTTGTTTGGCTCACAACATTTGATTTATTGAGTTGTTGGCCCCTGTGCGCGTTGTCAAGGTATTGGCCAACCTTCTGAAATTCCAATGGACACGATGACACACTATAACAAAAATGCTCCAGTGACGCGTGCGCCACAACTACAATTACAACAACAACAATAACAGCAGCAACCACAGCTCAATGAGAAATCCAAATAAATGAAAATAAATAAAATGGCTGCGCATGCGCAGCAATAAAATAAATTGTGCTTAATAGCGATATTTTATGCAAATTGAGGCAGCGTCGAGGCCGCCGAACCAAAACCCAAAAGCCCAAAAAAATAACAAAGTAACAGCCAATAAATTTTGAATGTTTGACTGCGCTTGACGAGCAACAATTTTTAAGGTGCGCGCGCATATTTTTTTTGGCATAGAAAAGTTGACAAATTTTGATTTCACTGGCGCGCTGGCCACAAAATGGCGTCCATAGCCATGGATCAGCAGCTGGCATAGCCGCCCGTCGACATTAGTAGCGTCGTCGACAGCAAAAACAAAAACAATATGTAGGCAAATGTGTTTCCTGCTTTCGGTTTTTATTGCTCATTCTCGCCGTTTATTTCTGTCTACTGCTTCTCGTCTGCCACTTGTTGTCGCTGTCGACCACAATGGCCGCCGATCAATATGGCGGCCCACGCTCTGCAGCTGAACAGCCGTACAGCTGTACGGGCCCAGGCGCGTATGCAAATGAGCTGGTGAAATTTTTTGTATGAGACTGTACACTCAAAGAAAAGAAGAGGTAGTCTAAGCCAGAAATCTAAATTTATTAGATAGTTTTACAGTATAAAATGAATATATATGTCACGCCTGTTATCGTGTCGGCTTAGTAATGCTAATTTTGTAAATATTTTTTAGATTACAGCGAAATTGTGTCTGTAAAACTATCTAATAAATTATTTAGTATTAAGAACATTCAAAATTTAATTTAGATTTTTATTATTTATCATTAGCATAATTTCTTTTCTTTAATGTCATTAATTGCTTTTATTGATAGCAATTCTTTGTCTGAATTTTTAATATAACTTGTTAACTGATATATAGTACATATGTGAAATTCTGTTTAGCGACAAAGTTCTTAAAGTGAATAGTGCTTTAACATATAGGTAAGTCCACTTGTTGCACTAGGAAGTAATTAACAATAATGCTGCTGAAATGGAATCAAGCATAAACTATACGAGAAAGAATATACATACATATGTAAGTATGATGTATAAATATACAAATATGACCCTGCAATGAATCGGGTGTTGTGAAAAGTACAAATCTTTTAAGTTGGCCTCACACGTGATTCTTTCGATTATTTTGTCTAATACTATTAATTAACAAGGAAGTTCGATGAAATGTTGTGTTTCAGCAGCCGAAACTTTAACAGAGTTGCAAAAGTCTTTCGATATACAGGCTATGTACAAAACACAGGTTTATGAATGACATAAAATGTTCAAAGAGGGTCGAGAAAGCGTTGAAGAGGGTCAGGATCATCAACATCTTAGCAACACGTTAGGGAAATCAAAGAAGTGGTGCTTCAAAAGCTTCGATTGAAAAGTAGAGATGTTGCTGATGCTGTCGGCATTTCTAATGGATCAGTCATAATCATTATAAGAGAGTCAAATAATGACTGCAGCTCCGCACTTGCCAAAAAGAAGACACATACTACGGAATTCACCTGATTTCGCTGCGAGTGATTTCTGGCTATTTGATAAAGTGAAATAGCACGACTTAGAATATTCAAGTTGAATCGAAGAAGCTACTGAAAGATATTCCAGAACGATTTTTCAAACTGCTCCCAGGATTGGAAAAAGCTTTGGCATACATATGTATGTGCATAAATAAAGATTTTAAAAGTTGTAAAAATATTGCGGGCCATATTTGTAAACAGTCGTCTACCTTAGAGAATAGGAAGTATTTTAATTACAAATATTCTTGTGAAAATTTTACTATTTATCAATGCACTCCTAATATTTTTCTTTTTTTTAACTATTAATTGTTGTTTTGGTAATTTCTTTCCTATGTTTTGAGCTGGCCAATAAGCATTTTAAATTTACTCCCTTCAACGATTAGCTAAAAGCGGAGCTACAACTTGGGAAATTAATTAATTATATGTATATATATATGTTATATGTATATGTTATAAATGAAATGTGAGTCTTGGATTTCGAAAATGCAAACTACTTAGTATTTTAAGAAGTTGCGGCCTCACTTCAAATTGAAAATAGTTGTTTCCTTTTAATATTAATTTTCTCGGTGTTTTTACTCACTTTTTAGCTTACTGCTGCTGGAGGCCTCGCGCGTCCATGGCGGATCACCGTGCCCCGAAAAGTCTCTCAATTTCAAATAGCTTATGGTCAGTCTTATAATGGAGGCCTTGTCCAGCTGGCTGGTGATCGCTGCGGGCAGGGGTAGCATCTTGGCTAGCTCGTAGAACTCGTAGTTCTCTTTGCCGCGACGCGATCGCGCCGCATCTCGTGACTTCTCCTTGCGCAGCTCCAAGATACTGAAAAGGAAACGGCCATATTAGTGACAATAATCCACTGCAATAAATATTCATATAACTAAGTAGACATTGACTGATGTGGACTGATGTGGACTGACTGACTCGTTGGCTAGAAGGTGCTCACGATCGCCGTGTCGCTCTCACCTGTCGTGCGAACTGTCTGTCTGTCGTTGAAAGGGGATGACAATTTGTTTGCCTTCGGAGAGATCGTGTGAGATAGTGTGGGTACGACTGGCTGTCTGGGACTGTGACGGAATGGTGTCAGCACTGTCTGGTCCATTGTGCACCACCGACTGACTAATTGCACCCCATCTATCAGTCCTTTCAACACAGCTACACTGAGTGAGTGGAACGCTTATTGTTTCCAAAACTTTTTCATCTCCCAGCAGCTAGAAAAATAGCCTCTGCAGATTTTCCATTGTCGGGGCATTTTCTCACTCACGTGAAAAAATTGTGTTTCGTAGCTGGTTTTGTACAGTTTGATGTTTTTATTCGTTGTTTGCAAGACATGCAAGCCAACAACAACAACAACAACAACAACACTAACAACTGCGTCGTTTGTCAACAGTCGAGCTTCCATCGGTCCCCTTAACGGCCCGTTCATGCATGTTGCGGCTGCCACCGCTTTTATCCCAGGGCCTGTGCTTCACAGATGCCGCCGCACTGATCTTTGGCCGCGCAACAGCTTTATTTCCATTAATGCACGACGCACTCTGCATATGCGTTTCAGATGTTTGGGGCAACCTCAGCTGAGCTGAACTGAGCCGAACTGAGCTGAGGAAGCCTCAGACCCATTCACAAAAGTCGGCTAAAAGCAAAGCTGGCCGCCAACTTGGCTATCTTCGTTCACACATCTGACCATCTTCGCCAGAAAACTCGGTTGCTTAAAGCATTCATAATTTACATTGCTTGTCATCGTTGACTTTTGCGGCCAAATCACCTACATTTCAGTGAGCAGGGCATACCTGTGGTATGCGAGTCATTAAAGATAAGCGACAAGAAAAATCCTTAAATGCAACGAATGGAGTCTTGTTTTTTCAAATTCAAATATCACATAAATAAAGCTACAAAAATTATGTAAACTTTTCAAGTTTCTGTTCTCGACTACTATAAATGGATTTTATATATACTGGCTGCTGAAATAATTTGATTAATTTGGAAATCATTATAAGGTATGCTCAGATTCATGAAATGAGATTTTCAATATAAAAGGCGATTTCCTGGAAAAATAATTCGTGTTCTTCAAATACAAGAGCTCCCGCTGCCGTGCTCAAATTTCAAATTATATTTTCAAATATTTTAATGCTTTCAATACTTTTTGGACAATTGCCAACATAAGACTATTATTTCAAATACTGTTTTGTGGAAATAATTCAATTATAGATGGGAAAATTCGTATAAAAATATAAGCAAGACTTTTGTGAAGTAGACAAATAGTTTTAGATAGGTGTTTAAGAATCTTGTTAAGAATATTTTAAAGTTTGAAAAGGTATTGTGTTTTTTTGAAAGTGACATCGAAATTGATGAAAAGGTGTTTCATTTTCAAATGTTCTTATTAGTGAAAAAAGGAATAAATTGTATTTGGGTTATCAGAAAAAAAGTGCTCGCTCGTCAACCTTAATGTAGAGCACAAGTGATTCGACTTAAGCCAACGAAACCGCAAATGTTGTTGCTGTGGCTTTTCGTTTACATTTTGTTGTCTTTTAAAATTATTATAATGGCTCTGGCATCTGTAAATGCGCTCATCACAAGCTTCGTTTTGTGTGACTTTATTTCCCAGTCGCGGCTTCTGCGCTCGCGACAGTTTCTGGAACTCTGCCGTGAAGCTGTGCGCTCCACTGATGCCTATCTGCGGCCCGAGTCCATAAAAATATTTTGATAATTAAAATGAAACCGGCGTAAAGAGCAAAACCCGTACAACATGCGTCTGCCACGGGCCAAGCCAGTTTACTCATAATTTATTTCTTATTATTATTATGTTTTTATTTTGTTGTTGTTTCACTTGCTCGCTTTTGGCTCTAGTTTTTAATTATATTTTGCAAGTTGTGTTTTGAAATCGAAGAAGTGATAAATGCTCAGCCGGACTATGCAAATAAACGGACTATCAGTTCAAAAACCCCGCCCGAGAAAGAACCGTAACTATAGCTGTAAGGTCTTCAGGTCAACCCTCCTCATAAGTAATGGTTGCGAGACTCGCAGAGACATGCAGAAAAAGTTAATTTGCCAAGAAATTGGCAGCCAATTAGTGCTGCCACATTTGCCACACGTAAGGCACATTAAATATTCCGTCTGTGAGAAGACCACGGGAAGACGAAAACATCAATCTTCGGCTATCAATAATGGAATTTGTATTGCCAGGCGCCAAGGAGCTGCCAATTGATGGGCATGTTTACAACGTGTTACAGTTTGCAGAGCATTTGTCTCGCAGGACCAAGTGAAGGTGTCGCGTCGCATTGACAAATGAATTCGTCGGTTTTTTAATTTCGCAATAGGAATTCGTCACCTTCCCGTAATGCCTTTTCTTCTTGGCTCAATTAGGGCCAATGTTCAAGGGGATGTAACAATTTACAGCTGCAACTTTCTTGATTCCCTTCGCCGTTTTCCACTTGGCTAGTTTCAATTGCCAATATTTGGGTAAAGATTAAGAATTGGCTTGCGATTAAGTTCGTTGATACGAAAGAAGAAACCTACATAAGCCGATTACAAGGCTGTGCGGTTTCGATTCAGAATCTGATTAGCAAGATTAGGGGCAGTGTATTAAAACACTGTTTTTTTATCTTCTTTATTTAGTAATCGCATTTAAGTTCAGACCAGCACTCCATCAAGAGCTCAACAAAGAGACCTCAAAACACTTCATCTACTCTCAACAAATGGGAAACAACGGCAAGAAAGATAGGAAAACAAAAAACTGTCAACGACAAGGATAAGATTGGCATTGTTTATGTGCTGTGAAGAGTACCGTTATGGCTTTATCAGTTATTGTTGCTGTTTTAACTTGTTTTGTTTTGACGCACAACCAACAACAACATTTGACAAACGCCGCTGGAGGGCAGGTAGACTGCCAATTCGTAAAATACGTAAAAAACCCGTATATTTTTAAAATATTTGTATAAATTGTTCTGCTGTTAAAAAAACATTAACTGGCTTCAGTCGTTTCTTATTTGAAAGATTTAGTTCATTTTATTTTCGGACCTTTACAAAAAACAACAACACTATTGAGAATGAGATATATTGGACTGCTTTATAAATCCAGATTTCTTCAAGCGAGTGTTACGAAATTAGCTTCATACGTATGTATATGTTATAGCTGATTTAAGGGGACAAATCGAGTGATCGCATTGCACTATGGCTTTAATTAAGACATAATTCACTTGTTTTATGTTTTTCGAAAAGTAGAAAAACTTTGTTTCCCGCTCAAGTGTCTTAGAATTGTCCTTTTAAGCAAAGACTACCCAGAAATGCGTTATTGAGGTTGAATTGGAAATTAACATTAAGACGGATTTTGCTATTTATTTACCCAGTATCAACTAACCCCGGTTCGATGGGCTGTTGCTGTGAATGCATTCCCGGCCCGCCGGGCTGATGCTGATTGGGCATTTTGTTGTATGCCGGCATGGCGCACAAGTCCTGTGTGGGCACCATCCAGGAATGCGTGAAGGGCACTGCGGGCATTCCCAGGGAGCCCATGGTCGCCATGTGGCTGCCGGGATGGCCCGGCGTGGGCTGGCGCTGATAGCCGGCATAGTCCATGGCCACGGCCTGGTAGGGCAACATCTTGAGGAGTATTTGCAGTGTTTCTTCCTCTTCTTTTTTTTTAGACTATATCACTAAACGCGGCACTTAGCACTGACACATTTCAATATTGCACTTTCTCTTACTTTTGTTGACTTTTGATAATTTTGATAGCTTGGATTGACCTTTGGCCTTGGCACTGGCCAATTAGGTTTCTTTGACTTGTTTGCTTTTCTGGTTTTTGTTGTTGCTTTTTAGTGGCACACTTTTGCTTGAAATTTTTTGGGGTCAACGCATCCTTTCGCACATGCTCGTATGCGTGTGTGTGTGTTTTGGCAATTTGCACGTGTACGTGTCGCTTGCTGTCTTCAATTATCCTTGGCACTTTTCAATACATATCGCCATCTCCCACAACAACAGCACAACCCGCACACACCGACTTGCACACGGCAGACAGGGACAGACAGGGACGAACGCTACGCACGTCGAATGTTCAGTTGAAGGACTGTGTGTGTTATTTTTTCTTCACTGATGCTGCTCTTGAAACTAAAGCCCGACGTCAGTCACTTCATTCCATTTAGTTCGTTTCGGATGCGTTCAACGGAACAGTTCGAGGAGGACCCGGGGCGGCAGAGGAGCACAAAATGACTGCCGGCGCATTCAAATTAGGGTTGCCAATCGAATCCTATGCGGGGCGTTCGACGTTTTTGTGTACGCGACGCGCGTCCAGTTAATTTTTCGAACAGGGCTGGCTGGCACGTCAAACGCGTTTGGCACGTCGCTGACGAAATTGCATTTGGCAGAAGCAGAAGCAGCAACAGCAGCAGCAGAGCAGCAGCACCAGCTTCCAATGGAAGTGGTTAGAGTTCGACTCGGACCTTACGGTTAGCTACAGATACAGATACGGATACACGTAGAACGCGACGCGTTGTGGCTTGCAAACAAATGGGCTGCCAATTACGCACGCACAGGCAACAACCCACACACCAATATTAACAACAACAACAACAACAGCAAGAATAACAACACGAACAACAACAACAACTACACCGAGTCAGCTACACGGCCGTAGCGTACGTGAAAATGCATGCGGCAACAACTACGTCGACGACTACGACTACGACGATGATGACGACGTAAGCGCAAAGCGTAAGAGAGCGCCGAGCCACGGAGTTATGCTGTATTATCCACGAATGTACGTTGCACGTTATACGTCCGTTGCTGGCGACGAGTACGTGCAGAATAATTCAGAGTCACGTTCACGTCACGAACAAAACCAAAGTAAGGCAAAAAAGGCAGCGCTGCGACGGCCAAAAACCCCCCGGCTAACACACACACACACACATACACACAGCCATACAAGTGAGCCGAGCACGCACACAGTAAGAAAATTTTTGGGGGTGACATCTTTGACTCGACACGAAGCGGCGACGCTCAGCAGCAGCAGTAGCGGCAGCCGAACAGCGATGGCAATAACAACAAACAGCAACAGTAAGGAGCTCAAAATGAACGACCAACGAACGTGCGAAGCGTTGGCCGCGGCCGCGGCAGCAGCAGCAGCGGCATCAACAGCAACAGTGACAGCGGCGCCAAAACTACCACAACAACATTGTGCGGGTGTGTTTGTGAGCACCTGACACGCCGCTTGGTCATGTACAAGGCGCACCAGTAGCATTTTAAGCAGCCTCACGCTCCAATTCGCCGCGCCCGACTCTGCCTCTGACGCTCTCTCTCACAGCGACTGTGTTGTTGGAGTGTTGGTGTGTGTGCTTGTGTGCGTGCAAATGGGCGGGACGTGACTGCCGTCGAATCGGAATCGACATAGCGCGCATACCTAATGAGTCGCGTGCAAAAGTGTGAGCGAGAGAGCGATAAAGATTTCGGTTTTGAAAGTGTGTGTGTACGCGTAGTTTACGTTGTAAACTGGTTTGTCGTGCATCACTCTTGCTCTTTCGCACAGCTCTGTTTCTCTTGCTTCAACATGCAGTCAAGCTGTGTGTTTTATATACTTGCTGAGCTGTCGTCCCTCGTTGGAGTTCACTCTGCTGTTGCTGTTGTTATTTTGTTGGAGGGGGGAGCTGAGTGGAGCTGGAACTCGCGTCACGCGCAGCAATTAGTTTGCTTCTTTACACATTTGGGAATTTGTTTAGCGGGTTTTTCGCTGTTTGCCTCTCGCTCGCTCACCATCAGTGCCCGTTTGTATGCGTGTGTGTGTGTGTGTGTGTGTGTGTGGGAGTTTAGTGTTTGTTGGTTTTATGTGTGTTTGTGTATGTGACCGAAATGCCAATGACAAGATGCCAATGGTGGCAAAGCTTTGACTTCAGTTTCATCCTCTTTGCAGCAGCGAGCCCTTCCACTTATTCCCTATACATACATACACATGTACATACTTATGAAATTGTATGTACAAACATATATGTATGAGTGTGTGCGTGATCACCATACAGGTATGTAGCTTGTTCCTTGGGGGCGGGGGCGTTTTATTATGCTGGACCTGAACCCTCGGTTCTGGGTTTATTTTGTCTTTTTACGCGTTTATAATAATTTTGGAGCAAACCCAAAAAATTGTTTAATTTTCATCGATGGCCACAGACACGACGACCCACGGTTGGAGTCGACTCGACAGGAAACAGACACTTGGCACCTAATGGGGCAGCCATTACGTTATTTGGTCATGTTCTGGCGAAAGTTACCAACACTGATGACCACTCTCTTCGCGCTCAATGGCAACGTAAATATAGTTTAGTGTGGGTGAAGATTTCAAATATTGTTCAACAAATATGGTAGTACGGAGGTCATGAGATAATTTAGTATGAAAGACTATTAAATAAACAATTTTTATTTATGAAAACAGTGATTTCAGCAACAATTTTGTGTATAAATTTAGATTTGAAAAAATATATAATTTAAGTTCAACTTTAATTTTAAAGATTCACTAGATTGCTCTAAGTTACGGTGTTTACGGTTTTTATTTCGATATTTTAATAATATTTTTGCTGAGCGCTGCGGAACTAAAGAATACTGATACTACATTATTTGCCTTGTTAGAGTATGTTATAGTATGGTTAGTCATGATGAATAAATCATAGAACACTTTAGTTTATGTTGCTTATTTTATTACACCCGTGATCAATGTGCTTTCCATAACAATCTTGATGGGAATATACTCTTTTATATGTATAGTATTTGAATTCAGTTCAATTAGAATAGTTTTGAATTCGTTAATTGCTTAAATAAGTAATACTTTACATTAAAAATATATATATCAACTCTTTTTTCTACCCAAAAGGCTTTAATGAAACCATTAAACCACCAGATCGGGTTATAAAATGTTCATCAAATTAAAACCCCAAAAGATTCGTCTCCATTATTTTATTGGTCCTTAAACGTGAATGCAATAAATGTTAAATGCTGTTAACTATGAATTGGCTCTTCCACCTCCCTCCCCAGACATAGAAGTGCTCATATCATAACAATAGACTGCTTATCGTCCATTAGCCCGAGTGAGCCGTCAAGGGGGTCAAATCTGTTTGTGAGAGCCGGTGTCGTACTCGGTCCAAACACCATGTGGCCAAATTACTGATACAGACAGACACAAATTACGTAACGTAACTGGAACATGTGTAGAAGCCGAGACGTGATCGATTTCTTGAGCTCACCGCCACAACTCAGCTCAACTCAACGAGTGCGAATGCGAGTGCGGGTGCCAGTATGGCCGGCCTGGCCCAGACGCAAAACAAGTTGGCGTAGCGAATTCTCCCACAATTACGCAGCGGCAATTGTGAATTTTAAAAAGGAAACGTGCCAAGTGCCGTCGGTGAGGCGAGAGGTGAGGGCGAGGGTGAGGGTGGAATGGACGAAGTGGAGGTGTAGACAATGAATGAGGAACTAAAACTCAATGCCTCGTCGTTTGCCATAAAAATCGAACGTGGCCGAGGAGCCAAACTGTTTCCGGTTGCCAGTCGGCGCAGCGTCCAGACACCGAGCAGACATTGAAATTGGGTGAGTGACGCAGTCGCCGCCACCGGCGCTGCCAGTTCTTCTTCTTCTTCTTCTGGTGGTGCTGCTGCAGCGTGTGTGTAGGTCGGGAAATCGAATGGCGAGCGAAGCGCCTCATGCGTGTGGATAGATGCCTCGAGGACAATGGCCATGGACGTGCAACGATGCGTGCGAACAGCCATACGCCTCCCACCACGCCCCCTTCGGTCGAGTAGCGCCATATAAAGGTGCGTGTCGAGTGCGTGCTGCGGGTGTTGATGGACATGAATTTTCATTTCGGTTTTTCAAAAAGCAGCTCAGGAAAATGTATTCCAGTCAGGAGTCTACTCGATGCACCATGGACAAAAATGTAACAAAGACTGTTCAAAATGAATGGCCAATTGATTGTTGAAAAGAATTAAATCAGAAAATCAAAAGTATTATCACCTATGTATGTATATAGTAAGTCAAAAAATATACATATGTATATATTTTCCATTCAATATTTTGCTCTCTCTATTTTGTAAAATGTTGTGAGTATACATTTTATTTATTTTCAACTTTTCGGCTCTTTTCTAAATTGTAATTTCTTTTAAATTGTTAATATGATAAATGCTTTTTTCTCGTAAAAAGATATGCACATTTTATAAATAATAATAAGAATTTACCACGTACATATATAATAAGACGAAAAATATACATACATACATAGATATTTTCCATTAAATATTTTGTTCTCTTTCTATTTCGTAAAATTTAGTGAGTATACATTTTATTTCGGCGCTTTTTAAATTGTAATATGTATCTCTTGAATTGTTAATATGGGTTTTTTGCAACTACTCTTATTTATGCTTTATAGGCTTGTAATGAAAAAGTTACAAATAATATTACTTGCTTAAAGCTTTCCAAAAGTTTCCTCTGCTTTGCAAAGACACAAAACTTCATATTCCTGAAAATATCCTTATCCAGCAACAATATCAAGGGGACCCATTTGGTCATTTTTTCAAAATCGTATATCGAGCTACTTAAAAAGTCGACTATGAAATTTTCGATGGTTAGTTAGTCCCCCAATCGGCCAATCCATTTTCTTTTGGGAACATGAACGGTTCCGCTTCCTTTGGAGCTTCAATTAAGTGCTTTATATTTGTATTTGTCCACTATGCTCCAGCTATTGTTGCATGTATTTATGAATGGTCGACTGTTTGAGTCCAGCCAGCACGTACTACATACAAGCGTACATATTTATATACTGACTTGTATATGAATGTTGCTTCTAATCAGGTGGCGCCCTCCGTTACTGCCGGCTGGAGCAGAATAAGTCATACAGAAATATCACGTCGGCTGGCAAATGAAACTATTCATCACATGGCACCAGCCATGGCGACAACAACAACAACAACACCATCTACGAGAACCATCGACAACAAAGCTTCCATTGTGCCGCCTGCCCAGCGGCCAGTTTTGGCCAAGAGTTGAGTTGTCGACGTCACTGATGAGAATGCCGGTCGGTCGGCCAGCCGGCTGAGTGACTGGCTGACTGGTTGACTGCCTCGCTTCCCACTTATATCCATCACGTTTTCTCGGGCACACGAGGCATCCATTTCAAATAGCATGCATGCTAGGCGGCAGGAACGTGCTTGCGAAATCAGCAACAACAACAACACCAGCAACGGCAATGGCAACTTTTGGGCCAAGTTAAAGGCCGGCCGGAGCATTTTAAATCAATGAACGTGCACTGAAGTGTCGTCGATCTATCGGCCGATCCGGAACGCCACATAGCCTGCGAAATGAATGTGACAAACGCGACAAGTTCAACGAAAAACATACCCAACAAGGATCAAGTGCAGATGCAGATGCTGTTGTTGTTGTTGTGGTTGCTGCCTGCGCCAGAGAGGAAGCAATAAACTAACCGCGATCGCTGATCTGTCACGATGGGACAAGCCCACAGGAGAAAGCAATAAAAGTGACAGAGGTGATAAAATAACAGAACGATATTATTTTTCTCCTTCGTTTTTTTTTTCTTTTTTTGGTGGCAATTTAAAATGAACAACAATCCAAAAGAGTAGCAGAGAAATGCGGCCTATCAGCGTGTAAGATCTCTTCGAGATTTTATGGCTTAGCGCAGGGGCAAGCCCCGAATGCAGGCAAGAGGCTGTGGAGAAAGGGACGTACGGCCAGTGGCAAGGCAAGGCGAAATGGCTAACTGTTCTTCGCCTGTTACACAATCGAAATGAAAACGGTTCATAACTCAAAAACCACCTTAAGCCCAACACAAACAAACAAACAAACAATTAAGCAATAAAAATCAACAATAAAATGTGTGTGTGCGAGAGGAAAAAGTGTGCCCCGAAATTGGAGGAGTTCTGAGCTCGGGAGCAGTCACCAACGATCTTTATCACTACTTCTGTGTTTCTTAGTGTGTGTGTGCCTGTGTGTGTTTCTGATGAAGAATGGTCATGGAGTTAGCAGCCAGTGAAGCAAGTCGAGAGAAGAGTAGGCACAAGAAGCCAAAAGAGGACTACTTGCATGATGAAATGTAAAAAGGGTAAAAGGGTATATTAGTTTTGTGCTTGAGTGTACATGTAACACCCAGAAGGAGGCGTGGGTCTGGCACGCACAAAGTATATATATTCTTGATCAGGGTAACAAGATGAATCGTCTGTCTGTCTGTCTGCATGAACGCAAGGATCTTAGAAAGTATAAGATCTAGAATAACCAAACTTGGTATGTAGATTCTCCTAAACCCGAGAAAGGGCGAATTTGTTCATTTCTTCTCTCTCCTCTATAACTATTCTATTTTCTCTAACTCTACATTTTTGGAATTATGAAAGTCATTTTTGAGGCGTCACAGAAATATCTTCAACTAAGCTTTTGGATATTTCTATTTGATTATTCAGGGAAGTGTCTGCGATCTGAAGCATATTTAACATAGATAATAAAAAAAGTAAATTAAATAGCTTCGCCATTGTGCCATTTATTAATGGTATTAATTATGCTGACTATGTTTCGGAAATGTTTTCGTTTTTGGACCAATTGTGCATTTTTAGCACAACTTTGTGGTCATTAATCAGTGCTCCCTGACACTTTGAACATTTTTTTGTTGTGGATCAGAATTCTAACAGCAATAAAAACTATTACAGCTAAATATAAGAGGAAAGAAAGATTTTGCAGCTGTCGTAAAAATATAAGAGTATTTTTAAAACCGGATTTAATTTGTTTTGAAATCACAATTACACTACGTAATAGCCAAATGCTAACTCAAATTTTTTTGTGTTGCATTGCGGATATTTTAAAATAAAAGTATATTTTCATAATTTATAATTAGAGTTTTTTTTAGCTTTTTTTTTGAACTCACAATTTATCAATTAATAAAAGCTTATTGAAACATTTACAAATTATTGTATTTTATTTAACAAAAGAAAAGGATTATTTTTGCTCAACTTTTACATTTTGCATTCACAATCCCATTTACATTAGTCTCATCAACATGATGTTACATTAATTAGGCGCATAGACTACTTTAGTTGTAGTGCTTAATTATTGTAAAGACCTAGACTTATTACGATTTGGTTCCTTTTGCTATGTAGAATGTTTTCTATCGTTGTTTTGTAATGCGGAGGAATAGGTCAATAGGTTATGTTGACATCACTTGTGTTATCTGGTGCTTAAGTTATAAAGCGGAAGAACTTGTTCTAATACAAATTCGTTCAGTTGTTTCGTTAATGGACTACTTATTCCAGTCAGCGGGACGAATGCTTAAGATACTTAGTACTAGCAGATATTGCCCGTCTTAACCCGACTCAATATAATGTTTCAAATTGTATTTATTTTGTGTGTGCATGACCTACCCATATGTTTTCACCTTATTAGTTACCAGTAGGAAGGTATTAAAGGTATTTAAATGAACATTTTCTGTTCATGACAAAAAATTTCGTTAAACGTACACACCCATGACCACAATAACAAATATTTTTGTAAGCTCGTTTTTCCCCACTTTGAGCTCGAATTTTCCAATTTTTTCCTCGCTCTTACCAATTGGGCTGTGCGTTGATTGCCAATCAGTCAGTCAGTCAGGACAAACTGTTTTATAAACACATTTGTATAGAGATACTTGTGCGCCCATATCTTAAAATCCTTCTATTCATTTAAAAAACCGCCCAACTAATTAAATTTAATACAATTTAAATTTAATGAGCTTTTCAATTGCCTGAATTTGGATCGGTCTTTTCTCCACTAGGCTGCTTTTTATACTCTGTACATGAAATGTACAAGAGTATATTAGGTTTGCGGGAGCTGAAAAATGTAACAGGCAGAAGGAGGCGTGGCAGACCCCACAAAGTATATATATTCTTGATCAGCATGACGAGACGAGTCGATCTAGCCCTGTCTGTCCGTCTGTCCGTCCGTATGAACACCTGGATCTCAGAGACTATAAGAGATAGAGACACCAAATTTTGCACAAAGATGCGTTATGTGTGTATTCTATACGAGTTTGTTTTATTTTTTTGATTTTCCCCCCCACTTCCCCCCTATGGGGGTTTTCCCGATTTTCCATTCGTATAATCGCCTATATCTCGGAGACTATAAGACCTAGGAACACCAAATTTTAGTCCCAGATGCCTTATGTGAATACGCAGAAAATTTATATTTTGGAATTCCCCTCCCTCCCCCCTCTACCCCGCAAATCGTAACTCCCGTAATTCTTGGAATTTCGAACTAAAATTTTGGAAATACCCCTAGTTGGTTATTATGTGTCCGTATGCCAAATTTCATTATGATAGACCGATTTAACAAGAAGTTATAGCCATAAATATATTTGCTGATGCAGCGCTGCTGCAGCGCTGCTCAAGCGCTGCCCGCGGCTGTTGTTGATGTTGCTGTTTGGTTGACTGCGAAAATGCTTACACAGACACGAATAGATGCGCATAGGCATACATACACTCACACAGACGCAATTGCTATGTAAATGTGCAATTATACACCCTTTACGTGAGTTCGAATACCGAGAGAGGTAAAATCGATCAAATTTTTTTTTTTATTTTCTTAATTTTTTTATTTTCTATAATTATTGTATACATATGTACAGAGTATTTCAAAGTCGGGACACCCGACTTTAGCTTTTTTACTTGTTTTTTTTTATTTTCTATAATTATTGTAAACATATGTACAGAGTATTTCAAAGTCGGGACACCCGACTTTAGCTTTTTTACTTGTTTTTAACTAAATTTTCTGTTCTAAATTTTTATCATAATTCTTCTTAGTTTCCCTATCATACATCATTATAAATTTCACATTCTATCATTGTTTTAGCAGCAGTTTCTTTGCATAAATGAAAAATGAACCAAATAATAGGTGCTTTATAATCCCTAAATCTTTTAAAATACATACATATACGAGCATATTGAAACATACATATTTACATACTCAACATTAAAGCTATTAAATAAATTTTGACAGGTAATAAAGAGTCGCTATGTCTCTATTATTAAGTTGTCAACGTCGGCTACATACTCGGTATTTAAGTGCTGATTGCTAAGCTTATGAATAAGTTTCCATGTTGAAAAGATTGATGAATTGAGAATGATCGCTGACTTAGCGATACTGTTAATGGCTTATGTAATGAGCCATAAATCCGCTTCGGAAACCAAATCAAAGCCAAACAACATTCAAACTGCAGTTCAAGCCGCAGTGCGCGCTCTATCCGTCTTCCCCCTCCTGATCGAGCGGCGTTCACTTTTCTGGTATTTAGCAAATATTTCGCATGCCAAACCGTAGCTGCTAACTGCGCCGACACAAAGTGCGGAGTTGTGATCGGAATTAATAATTAATATTCTTGCACCTTCCCAAACTGTGCGACCAATGTGGACGAGGACGCCTCACGCAGAAACTAGTGCAGACGACACTTTGATTTGTGCCAATGCGGACAATGGAGTCAACAGCCCCTCGCAGCCATGACCGTGACAACTTGGATGGTAGCAGCAGATGCAACAACAAAAACAACAACAACAACAAAAACAAAAAAATAATCGAAGAGCGCAAAAACCAATCGATCCATCGGACCGATGTCTGCAACTCTTTTTGCTACATCTGTCCAAAGCACAGTGGGACCGAACGCAATCCGTTAATGGAAATTGCTTAACAAGGCTGAACTTGTTTTAAAGATAGGTCTCCACTTATGTATGTATGCATTGAATATTTTTTATGTAATTCAATTAATTAGTTAAAATATTTAATTAATTTAATTAGTTTAATTTATTTAATTAAATTAATTAGTTTATTTTTTTTATTTATTTATTTATTTATTTATTTCATCGACAAACAATGCAGTCGATGTAAAAGAAAAAGAAAACAAAAAATCAATACAAAAGAGAACTTAAACTAAAATAAAGCTATTGGAATAAAAAGCCTATAAAAATGACACAAATATCTAATAACGAATCCGACATTAATTAGTTTATTTTTTTAAATTAAATTAATTAGTTTAATTTTTAAAAATTAAATAATTTAGTTTACTTTTTTCAAATTAATTAAATTAGTTAAATTTTTAAAAATAGTTTTTAAGCTGCTTTTTCTTTGTCGGGCTTGCTTGACTGTAGCGTTCTCTCTTCATTTATTTTACAATTTGGGCAACAAAGCTAGAAGAAATACCTAATAGTAATGTTCTTTAAGAAAGCAACAAAAGAAACTGGTTCGGATTACGCGGAGATTTTTTTTTAGTTTTTTAGCTAGTTCCCTCGATTTATCGGTTATTGTATAGTGTCTATACTACAAGTATGTATTGACTTATACGCTGGTTCGGTATTGTATTCTGCTGAAGTTCGATTTCTAAATATTTTGTCATTGTTTTTGTATGGCATTTTTTGTACCGTTACGATTTTGCTGCAGTGGTGTCGAATTTTATTTTAACTGGTAATTGCTCCATATCAATAATACAACATATTTCAATAAAAAAGTTGAGAATCTAATTAAAATACTGACAAGAAGTGTGGGAATTATGACATCAAAAGGAATTGGTTAATGTTAATTAGGTGACCTTCATTGATGCTAAATAGTAGAAATAATTTTCAATTTCCCAGTTTATTCTTTCGATATACATACAAATATGTGTAGGCCAACAAATTAATAAATTACGTAGTTTTAAACAAATTTATTAAATTTGGACATAAATGAATTAATCGTTGCAAAAATAATTATGGTAGTCATTGTTTTTGTAGTCCAGGATTTCAAACAGGCGGACGAACAGACGAATAAATAGATGGACTTTACATATATATAATCGGATTAAAAAAACACTCACACACATGTATACACCTAATTCTGTTTTTACACGGTAGATTGGTTCCAGAAACAACCGTGTAAAACAAGACATTGATCATATGCAAAAATAGTTGATTGGTTCCTTGTCTCTAAAGAAATATATATGAAATTATTAATTTTCAAACCGTGTTATATCAAAATCGTGTAAAAAAGACCGTGTAAAAACAGAATTATTTGTATAATTAACGAGGTCGAAGATGCTTCCCACTGTCTGTAACATAAATTTAGACAATCTTCACATACCCTTTCCCACTTCGGGTATAGAATAGTTCATGCTAAATACGAGTATGCATCTCCCCTTTGAATTTAGTCAATTGATTTGGAATTAAAGTCCACATTCGTTGGGTTGAATCGGCTAAGCCTCTATATAGCCATCAGTTATCCGTAACTGTTCAGTCCCACTGTGCAACGACGAAGTGAGCGCGAAGCGTGTTCGACTGAGAGCGCTCGCTTGCCTCCAACAGGAGCAAAGTGCATTCCTCGCATGGCTGGCGGTTGTTGAGGGAATGTGCTCGGTTTTTGTGAGGCACGTTCAGTCGGAGAGTGGCTTGAGAGTTCTTGCCCCTCGCCGTAGTGCCTTGTGCTTGTCTTTCAGTTTGTCATTTGCGTTGTTCAATTAATTGCAGAAATCAATTTGAACAATGTAACTTAACTTCATTTCTGCGCGCTTTAGCGTGTTTTTCGTAGCCTTCTGGCCAATGGTCGACATTGCCGATGGATTCACTGGAAAAATGGGTTTGATCGGGTTTGTTTAATGTACGAATTGCGATTGTTATTGCTATTGTTATTGTTATTGGGGGCTTGGGTGCTGTACTGTGCTAATTGCTACGCGTGCAAGCAACAACAGCAACAATAGCAACAACAAATGGCCACAACTGGTGGCCTGTCTAGCAGTTCACATGCGTGGATGCGAATGAACGATCGGACGGTCCGTCGCATCGATCGATTGATGGTCTAACATCTTCCGGCAGCACAACAAAAAAGAAAACAAAAGAGTGACAACGCGCGACACATGCGCATCGGAGAGCGCTGAGCAGGCGGGGGCTTGGTGGGACCGTGGTGGGACAGATAGAAGACGGCTTTTAGATAAATCCAATTAGTCTGATATTTGTACTTTTTATGTGAGAATTCCCATTAAAAATGTAAAATGTCATAACAACGACAAACACAATGACAATGACAACTACAACGGTTTCTAAGCAGTCCGTGTATTGTAGACTGAATTGTGCGAGTATTGTAGGTACGGGTATAGTATCTTATAGATACGCGAACGCGCTACATGCGCCTTTGACGTCGCGATGTGTCGCGGCTTTGGCGACGATGGCATTCAATAATTTTATGCTAACAAATGCGGCGCGCAGAAGCGGTCGCAGCGACGACAGACGACAGAGGCGACAGGGACGACAGGGAGGGCGGCTAAGTGGCGCTGCAAAGCATTTACGGTAACATTAACACTTACCGCGCATTCACCGAGGACTGAGCAGCTCCGATCTCCTCCATGGACTTTCTGCAAAAACGAAACGAAACGAAGCGAAAGAAACGCACATTTAGCCTGGTCTGTTGTATTTATTATACGCGGTGCGGAAAAAGTTGGCATTTTCTAAATAAATTAAATTAGCCGATAAATGTGTCGCGGTCTGGGCTGCTGCCCCAAGTCTTAAGTCTTTGTTGCAGGGGCCGAGGCAGGGTGGCAAGTGACAGAAAACTCACCTGTCGCCCCAACAGAGTGCATCCTCGCGGTACCTGAAATGAGCACAGAGAAAATAAATCATTTTTAATTCGAGAAATAATAAATATCCGTCTGCAAGGTCAACAGGAAGTTAACCATTCGAGCGGCCGACCAATCGACAATTGTCTAATAAACAACAATCTGTGAAAACTGCACATAAGCTGTTAAGGCCGCACATTATCGTCGAACTTTATAATCAAGTGCACCACCACCGATCCAAATTTATTGATTTGTCCAGCCAAAGCCAGTATTCACATCCACTTCCAATTCGGACACCAGCATAAGGACGAGGACACGGACAAGGACAAGGGTGAAGGCAAAGGCAAAGGCACAGCGCCGGGCAATTTTCGTCATTCGACAGACAGCCCGTAAATCATGGCCGAAATGGCAGAACGGTCGCACAGTTAGCAACTGGAATCGGTCCTTATTTTATTGCCAGACCGCGCCTGATTTTTTATTTTATTTTATTTTTTTTTTGCACAACTCGCCAATTGCTGACCCCAAAAAAGGAGCATCGGCCGACTGAAGCAGTCATCGATCAAGGGTAGAAAATAGCCACCGTAGCAATTATTAAAATTGTAATATTCATCGCTTTTACCTTTTGCCTTCTTCGTTTTTATATTCCTCTTTCTCCCTTTGTTCTGCCAATTCGGATTGAGTTATATACATACTTGTATATAGTCATAGATAATTAGTTTTGTGCCTTTAAGTGTAAGCAAAGTATGAGAGTGAGAATAGTGGGTGGCATTCGTTTTGTTGAAGACCATTTCTGTAAATCTACGATTATGCTGGGGCAGAAGGATTCATAAATTCTTACGATGATAGGTCACGTCGATCTAGCCATGTTCGATCCCCGTCTGGATGAACATCCTGTTTTCTTAATTTAGCGGCTTAACCCACATTAATCAACTGTTTTGAGTTACGACAAAGTCTAAAAATATATAGTACACCTACTTCTATTTTACATGGTCTTGTTTTACATTGATTTGATTTAACACGGTTTGAAAATACAAATTTTGTATATGGTTTAACGACTTTTTTCCATTTAGCACGATTTACCACAAGAACAAGACAGAATTAGGTTTATAAACTAATCGCACTAATATGTGTATATAATTCTCTAAACAATTACCTCACATATGGTTCAAATCGGGTAATTGAAACAAAGTAATAAAAGAATCAACACAATCAAATTTGTAATTGAAATTATAAAATCATAAAACATTAAACCAAGATTAATTTATCTATATGTATTCATAAAATTATTCTCTCGAATTATATTTTCACTATTTATATTTTCACTATTTTATATCTTTCGTATTGAAAAACTTGCATGCGATAAGCAAAAAACAAATTATTTTTATGTTTTTAAAAATGTTGCTATGTCTTTAGAAAAATGTATTTATATTTATTTATCTTTTCTTCAATTTTATTTCAGTAACTATTAATTATAAAACCGCCTTTTGCTCTTTATGCAACATACACTGGTCGGCACAATTATTTTGACGAGAAGAAAATCATACATTTTTGTCAATAACTGGTTATTGGTTTAAGATATCAAAGGAAACTTTTTTTCTCAATTCCATATTGGTATTACAAACTTAAAAATAATTCAAAGGATATATTTTTATAAGAACTTTTAAAATTATAAATCAAGGTAATTTTCATGGGTTGGCATAAGTATTTTGACAATGGATATTAACAAAAAAAACAAAGCTTAATACTAAACAAAACATAAGAAATTGATGGTAGATTAATAAAATGTATACCCGCCTTTGGCTTCGATAACTTTTTGAAGACGTCTTGGAACTGAGTCCACTAAATTTTGAAGGACCTCTAATGGTATCTCTTTCCAAAGAGAAGTGACCTCGGAAATAGTTTCTTCTTCGGTTTTATGCAAAGACGCATTTCTTTTACGTTTTACAAGAGACCACACATTCTCAATAACGTTTAAGTCCGGACTTTGTGGTGGCCAATCCAGAGTAGTAACACCAACATCGCTTAAAAATGCTCTTATCATTTTGCTTTTGTGGCATGGGGCGTTATCCTGTTGCAGGATAAATGATTCTCCAATCAGCCTGTCACCGGAAGGGAATGCGTTTTCGTTAAGGGTACTCAAATATTGTTGCTGGTTCATTGAGCCGGTGATGGGAACGAAATCACCTAACCCATTGTACGCAATGCATCCCCAGAACATGACTGAGCCTCCGCCATGGCTCACTTTTTGACATACGGGGATATTTTTTTGTCTTTGAAACTGTGGGAGCCTTACAAAAATCTTTGTTTTTGATGAATTATATTCAAAGGAGCTTTCATCTGTCCATAGAACGCTTCTCCAAAACTCTTTTGGCTTATGCAGATGCTCCTTTGCAAAAGCCAATCTTTTGAGCTTGTTCACCTTTGATATGTAAGGTATGTCCTTCGCTTTGTATGTCTTAAAATCTTCTTCTTTTAGGCGTCGCCGAACAGTACGCTCACTGATTGGAGTCTTGGTCGACTTATTCCATTGATCTGCAGCAGCTTGCGGCTTTAAATGAATATTTTTTTTAAATTCCCGCAATAGGACTCGATCTTCAATGGGTGTTGTTTTGCGGTTAGCACCTGATCTAGGCAAGTTTTTGACGTCATTGTGGGTCTTATATTTGTTAATTTGATAGTGGACTGTTTGCCGCGACAAATTATATTCATTTGCAATGTCTTTTGGTGCTACGCCGGCATTAAACTTCGCCACTATTGAGGCTCTAACAACATAACTTAATTCTGTCTTTTTTACCATTGTATCGATTACTTTTGAATCAAATTTTAATGAAAATAATGTAAAAAGGTCAACAAAAATTGTTACACCAAAGTTATTTTAGTATCACTTGATAAAACGTACGCGAAAACGGCGACAAGGTTTGGTCAAAATACTTATGCCGTGCCTGAATCCGCAGTCAACTCACATTGTCATTTGTAGAAAAAAGGTGTGAAGAGTAATAGACAAAATATTTTGCCTACATATTGTTGTTGCTATGAACTCAATATCCCGTATGAAAATTGTACCGTTATTCCTTGAAACTAAAAGCAACCAGCACCGATAGTCGTGAGTACAGTTCGTCAAAATAATTGTGCCGACCAGTGTATCTTGAACAAAAGGATATAGGATACTTTACAAATATCTATAAAGTTTTTGTTTCTTGCTCCTCTTAGAAAATCTAATTCATGTTATCAATTAAATTTTTAAATTATATAAATTATATTATATTATATAAATTTAAACAAGATAGAACGCTACAGTCGAGCAAGCCCGACAGTAAAATAGCCTGTACTCTCCACAAAAAAGAAAAATTTAAAAAAATATTTAAAAAAAATTAAACTATTTAAAAAAAATGTAATTAATTTATTAAATTAATTAAGAAAATTTATTTAATACATACATAGAAGACATCTTTATGTACAGTTTTACATTACTTGTCTATGCTTGTTTATATACGTGTATACATATATAAGCAACAACAATAACAGCTGCGGGCAGCGCTGCAAGCAGAGCATCGGCAGCGATTTTATTTATGGCTATAACTTTCTTCAGAATTGACCTATCATGATGAAACTTGGCATACGGACACATAAGTACTAACTGGACGTAACTACTAAAACTGATTTCAAAATTCGAAGAATTACGGGAGTTATAGAAACACGAATTGCGGGGGAGTGGGGGGGGGGTGTATCAGAATAAAAAAATAAACTTGACCTGCTTAGGGCTTAGGGGAACCTGGATACCAAGTTTGGTAATTCTAGCTCTTGTACCTTCTGAGATCCTTGCGCTCATACAGACGGACGGGCGGGCGGACAGACGGACATGGCTAAATTGACTCGGCTTGTCACCCTGATCAAGAATATATATACTTTGTGGGGTCTGCCACGCCTCCTTCTGTGTGTTACATACATTCGCACAAAACTAGTATAGCATTTCACCCTTTGGGTACAGGCTATAAAAATTCGGCACTTGTTGGGATCTTGCCAATATATTTGTACAACAAACACAGAATGCAAAATTAAATAAATAAATAATTAAAATAGTCTAAGCTACCATTAAATTTAAATTTAAGCTGATATTACAATTTTTGGTGAATGATGTATAGAGAGTCATGTTTTTACAGAAATTGCAAAGAATCCAATGGCTTATCCAGAAAATGTGTCTACTTGAATCAGCTCTAATGGAACCAAGTGGCTAGGGATTTGTTCAGACATGCCTGAATACAACTACATAGCTATTTATTTACACATACATACATATGTACATGTGTTGTGCTTTTGAAAAGTAAGCTCCGCACTAATCGATGGCCCGCTTTGTCGTGTAAAGTCTGCCCTTCAGGAGACACGTGTTCTCCCATGTCTGGAGATCGAGGGGAATTGCAATCCAATGCAACTTTAGTGTCTGCTATTTTTAAGTGTTGGCATAAAAGGCTGCTGACTTTAGTCACATCGGGCCCAGTTTGGTGGAAATCGAGAAAGAAAACCCACTTGCAATGAGTTGTTGTCGTCGTCGCACAAAAACATTGAAAACGCCGATAATAACAGATAATTGTGTAGAACATAGCCCAACTATTTCTCCACAACTATTTGCGGGCTGATATTCAGCGGCGAGTGGATGGCCACTAGTATTGTACGCGAACGCGAACGCGTCCACAAATCAAAGACATCAGCAATATAAAGTTCAACTGATCGATTCGATCGCTGCTTGGCTGGCCGACTTGGCCGCCTTGGCTGACTTGGCCGACTGTCTCACTGCCTGCCTGGTTGCGAGCATCGCTTTTTGTGTAGAACCTCTGTCTGTCGCCAACTCTTGCATGTCCATGCATCTGTCTGGCAGCCAATACATCGTTGTCGTCGTCACTTTGATTGCGTTTCGTGCCCAATTAGTCTCAGAGCACTTGAGTGCGTAAAAACTTGTACCGCACCATAAATAAATTGGCATGAGGAAGACAGGAGCACCAGCAGCAGCAGCAGCAGCAGCAGGAGCAGGAGTAGAAGCAGGAGCCAGAGTACGCCGGCCGTCCAGTTCGCCTTCTGCCCAGTCATCGTCTCCTCATCGACAGGTTCGCGACGAGGTTGTCGCCAAGTCAAGACGCCGCCACTGTCGCCGATCTGTCAATATAAGGCGCTCGCTCGGAGGGCTCAAGTCGAGGCTTAAATTACATAAGGTTTCTTCTTCTTGAGTGAGCCAGCAAAGTGACTATTAAGAGGTTGTCTCCTCGGCCATAATTATGGAACATATTTCATAATAATAAGGTGTGTAATCTCCACATTTAACTAGGCAACGAAATGTGCATTCAATTAAACTTACAGAATGCAGACAGGACCGCCCAATACGTACTCGTACTTGTGGCAGAAAGCTGCCTAATTAAAAAACAATTTGTGACTTTATCGAAAAAGGAAGAGTAAGAATTTAGGCGACACAATCTTCCTTTTCCGACCTTCTACATGCTTCCTAGTAATATCGACCTCATTTTTTCAACAGAAATTTTTATTTTTATGGTCAATGTGTTTCCTTGAATCTACTTGAAATTCATAATCCCCGGCCATATATGTATTGCTTGATAATTTAAATTTTGAGTAAATAATGCATGAAAAAGTTTTTCTACTGATCTTGGGAGGTCACTATGCAAAAAAAGAAATAAATATAACAACTGTGCGACTGCGGAGTTCGGCCCGACTGGCAGGTACAGCATAATAATATACGATTTTATAAATTTTGGAAATAAACTTTCCATTTGCACAGCAAAGTAAAATAGTTTTATACCCAGTACCGAAAGGGTAAAATTGGTATACATTTAAGGCTTGTGCAAAGTATTTAAGACACAGAAGAAGGCGTGGCAGACCTCATAAATATACATAGATTCTTACTCAACGAGTTAATATTGCTGTCTGTATAAGCGCAAGGATCTTAGAAAGTTTGAGCTTAAATAACCAATGTTGGTATAGGTTCTCCTGAGTCAGAGAATTAAATTCTAGGTCAATTCTAAATGAAGCTCTACCCTCAAGTGTAATCTCTGCTTATGCTCTACCCACACACACGCACACATAGAAATGCATACAAAAAAGAATAATCCCGATATAAATTAATAATACAAGTATTAAAGGATTACATAAACGTAGGTGTCACAATTAAATTAATTTCATTATTATAATTCTAAAAATTAAACGGTATTTAAAAGTTGAGATAATTGTTTTTGTTTTATACCTTTATCCGAACGATAAAAGGAATACATATACATATTACGTTTGTGCAAAAGCAGGAAGGAAGCATTTCCCACCCCATACAGAATATACTTTATACTGTTAGTCAGCATTGCGAGCCAAATTCTTCTACACATGGCGCCCATAAATGCCTGGATTTGGCAATTCGTCTATTCAAAGAATAGTTATTAAGAAAACCGTTCGCTCTTGATACGTTCGATATGACTTATGATATGTTCTCTGATATGTTCGAACCTGCCAGACTTTCTCGACTGTAGCATTCAATCTTGTTGGTATCTAGGCTTGTAACACACAGAAGGAAGAGTGGTAAACGACATAACAAACCAATCGATTTCTGTAAGACCGTCTGTCCAATCACCATTCCTCCCACAGTTTTAGATCTATTGTTGCGTTGTGATTATTATACCCTGTACCAGGATGGTAAAAAGGGTATATTAGGTTTGTGCAAAGTATGTAACATGCAGAAGGAAGCATCTCCGACCCCATAAGTATGTATATTCTGAATCAGCATGACGAGAGAAATCGATCTGGACATGTCCGTCCGCCCGCCCGTCCGTCCGTCTGTCCGTCCGTCCGCCAGTCCGTCCGTCTGTTCGCCTGACCATCTGGATGAACGAAAGGATCTCAGAAACTATAAAAGCTAGAATAACCAAAGTTGGTATCCAGATTCTCCTGGGTCTGAGGAAGGACGAGTTTATTTTTATTTTTTTTGAATTTTCCCCCCCTTCCCCCGCTACAGAATTTAGTCAATACCTTCCACATTTCAAAAGTTACCTGAACCAAACTTTGCATACAAAATTTACACATAATTATCTACTTTTGTTTCAAATTCTAAATCGGTTAATGCTAAGAAAAGCTTTTAGCGAAACAAATTCTCGCCAGTACAACCCCCACAAACTGCAGCAACAAGTTCGCTCTTCTTCTTCCTGTTTTTTCTGCTGCTTTGGGCGCATATAACTCAGTGACGGAAGTTTACCTGGGTACAGGGTATTACACTGTCGGGCTTGCTCGACTCTCTTGTTTCATTTTCCTCATGCTGATCAAGAATATTTATACTTTTTTGGGTCTTTCACGCCTCATTCTGTGTGTTGCATTAATTCACATTAAACTAATAACGTTTGGTATCCTATGGGTACATCTTGCCCTTTCTCGGAATAAGGTGTAACTTGTACCAATAATTAAATTTAGATCATTATTTATTTACGCTAGTAGTTTACAGTAGTTTACGCTAAATTTAGAACTGAGGGAGATGTGTCGGACCCCACAAGGTAGATATTCCTGATCAGTCTGATATGGCCGGTCCCTGTCTATGAGTGTAAGGATTTCAGGAAGTACATGAACTAGAAATAGTAGTCCGGGGTCTGGTCGACAAGTTGAATCAAGCAACAATCGACTGGAACTACGAGCCGAGTGCCTCATTTCTTTGTTGTGTTGCGCACTAGTCTCACTATTGTTGTTGTTGATATTAGACTTGTCCTCCCATAACGACAAATGCTCACCACTGTGCGGCTAAGCTGCTGTTTTTTGTTTCTGGATGATGCTGTCAAAGCGCCAAAGCGATTTGCGGTCGGACACTGATCGCGAGTGCCCCCCTCGACAGGCGACTGGCAGCCCCTGGCAACTACGAGCTGCCACTGGCTCGACTACCTATCTATCATTATTGATTGTGCCCAAAAGAGATGCTCTGGTGCTGTAATGCTGTAATGCTGTCGCCAATTGCCGATGGCCAGTTGCGACCGCCACTTGCGGTAGCCGTGAACAATTATTTATATTAAAAAGAAATACGCGGTGACGAGCAATCGCCTATTAAGCGGCCAGCTAGTCCAGAACTAGCTTACTAGCGCTAGAGGATTGGGATTGGCATTGGCATTGGCGGGTACTACAAGAGATCAATAAACTGGCTGCTTGGGATGCTGTGCTGAAGGCTGTGGCCTGAACCTGCACATTGGGGCGTTTATTTCTGCTTAATTTTGTTTTTAACAATTTGGGATCTCATTTTTGTTTTTTATTTTATTTTTTTTTTTTATATGTATTTTTTTGTAGCTGGTTCTCTACCCCGTTGGCTTGTGTTTTATTTTCAGTGCAATTTTTTGTTGCCTTAATATCAAATTTTCGCTCTAAATTCCGCTGATCAATGATTGCCTTCCTCTGCCGTTTTCTGAGGGCAGCGCTGCTCTCTGGCACCAGCACCAGCGACTGAGACTGCGACTGTGAGTCGGCCAAAGGGCCGGCCTGTCGTTGCTTTTTGCAGTTGATGACTGACGAACTGGTCGAATGATGTACTGATGGACTGACGGATCGACGGATCGACGACTGGATGTTGAACTTCGATCGCCGTTGCCTTCTTACGCACCGACCTTGTGCCTCTGTTGTTGGTGTTGTTGTTGTTGTTGTTGCATTACCTCGTCCGCTTTTTGTGCGGCAGAACAACGGCAGGGATTCCAACAATTTCGAAACTTCTCATACATATTTATAAGTTGCAGAGTTTTGCGAAAAGCGTAAAGCTCTTCCTACAACATTGTGCCTTCGTTGTTGTTTCTGGTTTTTTTTTCTTTCATCTCATTTCCTACAGGTTGCCGGTCCTCAACTTTTTATTACTTTATCTCAATTATTTGATCGAACAGAATGAGCAGCAAAATGGTCATCAGCGACTGATCGAGCATGAAGTCCGAACACGATAATGATAACGATGATGAGGCTAAAGGCAGGCAGGGAAGAATTGTAGAAATCGTTTAGAAATACTATAACTTTGTCAATCGATTTATGAATCGGTGGTGCTATAGCTAACCACAACCATTTCGTATTCCAGGCAGGGATTTGTACTTTTGCACTTTGGGTGTGGAGCAAGGAAAAGTGCAGCAGCAGTGCTGGCCACAGTCGAGGACGGGGCCAAAGGGCTAGTCTGCATGCGTGTGTGTGTGTGTGTGTGTGTGTGTGTGTGTGTGTGTCTGTATGTGCTGTTTAATCATTGTTATTGTAACACGGCATGAATTTCAATTAACTTCACGCGCTACCAGCAGAAGAAACAGCAACAACAACAACAACTAAAACAATCGCTGCCATATGACGTCGCGGCTGGCGTTGATGAAATCGTTGCCTCACTTTGAATTCGCCGGCAGCAAGGACATTTGCCGCAGCGACCCCCCCGGCCTAAGCAGCATTGTGAATGTGTACGTGTGTGTGTGTGTGTGTGTGTGTGTGTGTGTGTGTAATAGCTTTATGCCTGGCGGCTGTGTGAACATCAGGCTCATACACAACTTACTCGTAGTTTGTTGTCGGCCACTTGGTGGCAAGGCGGCAGCCGCGGCAAATGCAACACAAACAACAGCAACAACGACCAAGAAATTGGCAAAGTCTGTAATTTACTTGAGTTGGCGGCAGACAACCTGCAACTTGGTTACAACCTTCATCGGCTGCTGCCGGCGGAGTGGGTGGAGTGCTCAAGTTTGTCGGATCGCCGCGCCGGCAAGACCGAGCAAAGGAAAACAAAAAAGTTAATTTCATCTCGGTTCGTCCTGCATTTCGCGGCTCGAGTGTTGCGCTTCATTTACATAATTTAATTGAATGTGACGTGGGTTGGCCGCCAGGATGGAGTGGATCCGAACTGCGTGTACTGGAGGGGCGGACGGACGCGGACGTTGCATCGGCAAGTGTAGTTCGAAATGTAAGGGGCGGAACCCGCTGCAACACCTTGGCAATAGATCGGGCTAAGAGCTACGATTGGGCTATTTGAAAAATGTATTTAATTGCACATCATATGACTTAAGACTAAATAAGACTAATATTAACTACGAACCCCTTATGCGCTAAAATTAAAAACTAATAGTTCAACAACAAAGTTGTTTGATTGCAATCATAATTAAATTGTAGTGGCAGGCACACAGTAAACACATTTTAAAGTAATGAGTTTAGAAATAAAATTTCAACATTTCATAAAACGCTGCTAATCTGACTTGTTCGCCAAGTTCTTTACATTGGGGATTTATTTCGGTATCAGAGTTAAGCTATTTAAAAGAGATTATTAACCTCAACACCAACCAGTTGCCGCAGAAGGGCTTGGTACAAAGCAATTATTATTATTTCAACCAATAAGTAACATAATTACAAATAATTTTCTCACAGCATTGAGCATTGAATCATTATAGTTTCATATACATATACTTGTTATACCCTGTATCCAAAGGGTACAAGGGTATATTAGTTTTGTGCGAGTGCACATGGAGCACACAGAAGGAGGCTTGGTAGACCCCACAAAGTATATATATTCTTGATCAGCATGACAAGCCGAGTCGATATAGCCATGTCCGTCTGTCCGTCTGTCTGTCCGTCTGTCTGTCCGTCTGTCTGTCTGTATAAACGCAAGGATCTCCGAAAGTATAAGAGCTAGAATAACCAAACTTGGTATACAGATTCTCCTGAGACCGAGAAAGGACGAGTTTGTTCATTTTTTCTGATCCACCCCCCCACTCCCCTCCTATTAACGATTTTCTATAACTCCCGTAATTCTTGGAATTTTGAACTAAAATTTGGTAGTCACATTAGGTTAGTGATTATATATCTGTATACCAAGTTTCATTATGATAGAATGATCGGAAAGATAGTTATAGCCATATAACCAGGCCCAATGCACACATACATACATATGTACAAGTACACAAACACGCATAAGGCACGATTCTGATGTAAATGTATGTATGCATGCATGGAATATTTTATATTTAATTTAGTTAATTAATTAAATTAATTAAGTTAATTAATTAATTAATTTAATTACTTTTTTGTGGGGTGGTACAGGGTATTTAAGAGTTGAGCCTGCTCGACTTTAGCTTCCTTTCTTGTATATATTAGGATTGTGCCAAGTATGCAACAGGAAGCACATATATTCCTAATCAGCATGACGAGAGAAATCGACACAGTCGCCTGATCCCACATTTACTAAACTTAATATATAGACTTTCCTTATCTCCAGGTATGTACATAAACCAAATGTCTAAGTAATACATTTGGTATACAGATATCTGAATCATTGAACTTTTAGAAAAGCTACTGCAGGGGCGGGTTCGATCTTCTTCATATTTTTGCTTCTCCTTATGTTAGTTTGTCTTCAATTATGAAAATATTTGTCGTACAAAACATTTTTGGATAACGCGAAGAATAATCAATAAAACCGTTAAAATTGTATGGCCTTTAATTGTAAAATGTACAAGCTCCAGAATCCAGAATTAAACACAAGCAAACAAGGGAGCAGGGATTTCCAAAATAATTTCAAATTTTGCGGATATGTATTTACTATAAATGGCGTATTGTTCACAAACATGTAAGCACATTTTATATAAACAGTACAATAACTGACTAACCTAAAAGTTCAACCATCTACTTTTGATATGCACCTATAGGCCCTGGTATGTAGTGATTTCGTCCTTAACGTTTGCTAAAGAAAATTGTGAATTGTATAAAATATCTTTCGTTTCAATTCAAGGTAGAGTTATTATATGATATTATAAAGCTACTTCCAGATCTATGGCTTCAGATATTTTCTTTAATTTATACGCATGATGGTTAATCACCTCACCGATGGACCATTCCTGTACTCAGAACTGACTTAATGCCATAAACTACCAGCTTAGAACCCACCAGGTCTGAGATTCCATTTCTTTTCTCTTCCCTTTGTTCCTGTTTTTAACTATCTTTTAATGAATTTCTAAGCTTTCCTCTGTTAAGTTGTCCTTTTTATATTGGTATTGACGCTACTGACCACACTTGGCTCTGAGACGAAAGGAAAATATGTTTGTTATGTCCATGTTTGTTAACATAAATGTAATAAATAAATAATCTTATGATATGCAGTATAGTGGTCATTGCTGTTGATTTACATTGATATTTTCATAAAATATACGATTTCGTTCCTAAAGGACTAGCTCATGTATAATATGTAGTACTTATACTAGCTATGGTGCTGAAATTTGAAATTATGTTTTCATAATTTGTGGAGTTCCAATCACCAATGCCCCCCATCCTGTCGTATAATTCTTGTCTCTCTACAAAGCCTTAATGCGTCAACATGTTTTCAGTGATTGTTTTGTACATACATGTGCCTACATACTCGACTATACTCGTAAATGTTGCTGCATGGCCATTCCCATCATTCGAAGGAGGTCTGTATGTGCTCCCCCCTCCTCAATGATTCCCTGTGTTCATGCAAGGCGTAGCCGTAGCCGGCTGAAGCCCCATTTGAGTGGCAAGCAGTGGAAGAGCAGGCAACATAATCGCAATCATAATCTGCTGCATTTTATTTCATTTTCTCGCGTTGGGTTTTGTTTTTTCGGTTTCATATTTTGCTCTTTATGCTTTGCTGCAATTTCTTAATGGCCGCGCCGCAACTGCTGTCCAACTGCCGCAGTTCCAGTCCAGACTTAGTCTCCGTCTCCGTCTCCGACCCCGTCCTCGTCCCCGTGCCCCACCGTTTTCTACACTACATACGAATATCCACAATTCGACGTCCGTCGCACTCTTGGCCCCCAAAAACGCAAAGCTCACCAATCACGTTCGAAATATAAATTGTGGAAATGATGGTTTTTCGCTACATTTGCCAGTTTCATTGTTGCAATGGAGGTGATTGTTGGGCCATGGAGGGGGGATGGAGAGGGGGACGGGGACGGGGACGGGGGAGGGATGCGGCTGAAAACCGCAGACATGTGCAGTTGCAGCTTTCGGCGTGGAAAATTGCGTGCGTCTGGTGGTGGTCAGGGTCTGTGCAGAGCGATCGCTTTTCGGAATGAAAATGCTGTTCGTGCGCCTTGCGCGCTCTTCCTTGGCACTGGGCTTAATGAAAAACAAACGTCCCAGCAATTTTCCAGTTAGGTCAGAGGCAGAACTTTTTTCTTTGCTTTTTTGCGCAGTGTAATTTTTAATGTGCAACTTTAACGAATTGAGTGTAGCTGCAATAAAGAAAACTGCACACAAAATAAAATGAAAATAATGGGAAAAAGACCAAAATGAAATTGAAGTGCACATTGCAGCAACGTTGCGATGAGATGAGAAGGGGCCATGGGGCAAGGGGGCAAGGGGCAGGCCGCAACAATCACAGTTTAGATTTCTGTTTTCTGCTTCTTTCTGAGCACTCCATGGTCGCTCCAACAGTCCGCTTGTCCGCCCGTCCCGGTCGACGTCGCGGTTGTTGTTATTGTTGTTGTTTCTGTTGTTGCTTTTAATATTATTTTGCCGTTTTCGTATGTCTTCGCCAATATTCGCCAAGGTAATAACTCAGGTGATTATAGTAATTATGCGTTCTGACGCGATCCAGCCACGGATAACGCTATTTCGATATAATTGAAAAATGCTGATAGACGCTGATTGTGTGAGCCGAGCCAAAGCAGCGGCAGATTGACTAACTGTCCGGCCAATATCCCAACGTCCCAAGCTCCGTCTCTGTCTTTGTCTCTCTCTCTGGGACACAACCCACTCTGCTCAAGAAGGTAGCGAACACTTTGGACTTGGGTCCGAGCCGTGCCTGCCACTGCCAGTGCCACTGCCACTGCAGCAGATGCCCCAGCGATTTCAACACTCGGCCCCACTCGGCTTCGGGTAATGGTAATGGACACGCTGAGGTACAAACTACAACAACAACAACACCAACAACATCGCCACCAATCACAGTTCATGAATTACATCGTTGCGCGCCATATTGTTGTGGGAATGTCTTGCCATGATTCTGCGATTGTCTGTGGGTCGAGCGGCAAAATGTTCTTTGATGCCGATTTCATTTTTCGATATTGGAAATAACCATGCATTATACTGCTGCCTCGCTCCAAGAGGTTGAAGTTGATGAAACCGCCTGAACCTAAGCCCGATCCCCAACTCGGTGTGGGTCTGAGCGAAATCGTCGTCTTTGTCTCCAGCCCACTGTAGTGAATTCGGCTCACCACCAGTCAGAACCGCGGGGAGGAGAGCCACTGAAGCTGAACTTATCTCGTGACAATCGCACGCTTCGTGCCCCAGCAGAAAGTGTTATTGTCACGTAAATTCAATTAGTTTAATTATGAGTTGCATCGATGTTGGCACCTCGGCTTGCTCTCCGCGTTTCGCAAAACGATTTTTGGTAATTTTCAAAACAAAATTATATTGTGCAAATCGTTATGTAACGCTTTCTACATTTTCCGTGCTCGGGTACATAATGAGGTGTGAAATGGTCGACACTTAAACACTTTAATACTTAAAAACCTATTGCGATTAACTTTAAGGGAACCAATCAATTCATCTTTCATTTTCTAAAATGACTGGTAATTTATTATATGATGTTTCCATAATACACAACAATATCATAATGACATTCTAAATTTGTGGAAATCGTATTCAAGCTAGACTTGTTTATCAAATTTTACGTACGAAGTTCTATGTAGTATTTTCAAATCTAATCTAGATTTATAAATTTTAAAAAATAATAAATAACAATTTTCAAAAGATCTCATATATAGTAATATTCATTTTGGACTTTTTTGGTTTGAGGCTATAAATACCAAGCTGAGGGTTCTATTGGTTTACTACTTGTATTTACCAAGTTATAATATAGGAGCTGTGTGAATTTCAATCCAATTACTTTATTAAACAAATATCTTGCGAAGTAAATGGATCCTACATCATGTTTTGTTAAGTTTCAAGCCCATCCAAAAGAATATTGGATTGTGAAGCAAAAGTGTTTTACTTGAATTGGAGCAGCTTTTCCATTTTAGCTTAATTTTTATCTGACTTCACTGTCTCTGTTAAGAACGTCTGGACCTATGGTAACGAAATATGGGGCAAGTAGAAGCAACGCCGACATTATATAGCGAGCGTAGTCCATAATCCTGAGAACCATTACTGAGGCCTTGTGGTACCTCGGAAACGAGAGACCTGCACATCAAGCTCGTGAAAGAAAGAGATCAACAATCAAAACATCAAATAAAGCTCGGTTCACATCGAAATCCTCCTGCAAGATCTGTAATTCGAGTTTTCAGGCACAGTCGACTGGAGAGCAGCGAAAGCGATATAATTTAAAATTTATAATACAATTCAAAAAATAATTTTAAAATAAACTAAAATTTGATTAGATTGTTAATCTCTTAAAAAAAATAAAGTAATCAACTAATAGGGAACGCATGCAGTCTATGTATTGTTAGGGCTTCATATGTGACTAATTTTAGGGTTGACTGTTGTACAACGATGGGAAAAATAGCTGCTGTGGATATGGAGGGTTACGACCAATAATGGAATTTGCAACTCAAATTCTTTTGACAATGTGTACGAGGTATATGGTCTTGCAACAGTGTAATCTCATTTTAAAGAATAGGAAGAGTTTGACCATCATTGAAATATAGTATAGTTTCTGTGCTTTTTGAAGCCTAAATTATTTTATGATCGGAATTAAATAACTCCAGAAAACGAGGAGTAAACCTAAAAAATACCTTAAATACTAACAAAATGTGTCGTTCTTTAATCTAAAATATCAAATTATAGTTAATGTTTTTTTAAATGCGGAATAAAATAGTATAGTTTTGAATTTATTGTTTGTGAATGTATTCGATCATCGTAATAATAAATTTGGCAATTTTTATATTCAGTGTGCTAGTGGGACCAGTTCAGTTGGGGAAGGGGAAGGAAAAGGGGGACATTTTTTCCGTGGATTAGAACATTTTTATACCCTGTACCCAAAGGGTACAAGGGTATATTAGTTTTGTGCGAGTGCACATGGAACACACAGAAGGAGGCTTGGTAGACCCCACAAAGTATATATATTCTTGATCAGCATGACAAGCCGAGTCGATATAGCCATGTCCGTCTGTCCGTCTGTCCGTCTGTCTGTCCGTCTGTCTGTCTGTATGAACGCAAGGATCTCCGAAAGTATAAGAGCTAGAATAACCAAACTTGGTATACAGATTCTCCTGAGACCGAGAAAGGACGAGTTTGTTCATTTTTTCTGATCCACCCCCCCACTCCCCCCCTATTAACGATTTTCTATAACTCCCGTAATTCTTGGAATTTTGAACTAAAATTTGGTAGTCACATTAGGTTAGTAATTATATAACCGTATACCAAGTCTCATTATGATAGAATGATCGGAAAGAAAGTTATAGCCATATAACCAGGCTCAATGCACACACATACATATGTACAAGTACACAAACACGCATAGACACGATTCTGATGTAATTGTAAATGTATGTATGCATGCATGGAATATTTTATATTTAATTAGTTAATATTTAGTTAATTAATTAAATTAATTTAGTTAATTAATTAAATTAAATTAATTAATTAATTAAATTACTTTTTTGTGGGGTGGTACAGGGTATTTAAGAGTTGAGCCTGCTCGACTTTAGCATTCCTTTCTTGTTTAAAATTTTATCCTAGACTCGAAAGTCCTTGAGGAAAGTCCCATTTTTAGATGTGGCTGTTTATTATAAGTATGCGATGTATTATTGGAATTAAACATTTAGTATATAAACTGTATCTGATTGAATTTTGAATATCCAATAAATAAATTAACTAACCCATCGAAATTGCACACTTTCGAAATTGGAAGGAAATAGGAGTGCAACGGTAAGAGCCATGCCATTAATATTAATTTAAGCTGGAACTTGTGGTTTTGTTCTTGCTGACTTGTTTATTGACTCTATCCTTGTTCCCCTTCTTTTATTTTGCGCCTACTTCTCCAACATCGCGTGAGATTAATGTGAGCGTCCATTATTTTCTTGATAATATAGATTACATGATTTCAATTAAGAACGAATCCATTGTGGCGTGGCAAACACAAATGGCGCTACAATTTGCAAACATTTGTCTTCCTCTTTACACATACACACATATGTATATACATATGTACTAAACTACATACATACAAACATGCGAGTATGTATATATGCAGACTTTTAGGTGCTATAATTTTATGTGCAATGAAATCTGTGGACAGCGTTCAGTGCGATTGGCAGGACAATTTGAATGGCAACGCCCATGAAATTGTGACACACAAGCACATCATTTGCATACACATGCATTCACAGATACAAATACAAACTTGTACATAAACATAGAGGCAAGAATGTCGGGTGTTCATGAAATGGTTGATGGCTCTATTTACCTATAGTAGGGGAATCCCTGCGGCACATGCAGGTCCATCGGCATGCCGCTCGTCGCCAGGTGGTGCGAGTGCGCGTGATGCGGATGATGATGTGAGTGGTGGTGGTGGGCGGCGGCGGCTATCTGGTGGTGCGAATGATGATGCTGTGCCGCCACATTCTGGACATGCGCCGCAGCCGCCGCAGCAGCAAAGCCCGCATCCGAGGCCATCGAATGATGACCCAGCACAGCTGCCCATGGCGAGGCGACAAATCCGCTGCTATGATGCTCCATCTCAGCCCAATAGCTCCTTGCTACACTTTTTCACAAACTCCACTTACTCGTATATTTATTCTATCTTTATTCTATCTTTTTTCTAGCGGATTTTCAGCTGATTTCTTATGCGCACTGTGTGTGCAATTTATCTTTGATTTTATGTCACACTCTCACAAAGAACAACAAAGACACAGACACAGACACAGATATGGACATGGCGGGCACGAGTACTGGCACGGGTACGGTTACGGGTACGCTTACGGGTACGCGTGAGGGCACGGGTACGGGCACGTGTGCACTGCATGCCAAGATGGCGGCCATTATTTACCGTTGGCGCGCACAATTGCCGCGCATGGCAATCAATGGTAGGCGACGACGGCGAATTCGCAAAAACACCAAGAAAAACAAACAAAGCTGAAATTGAAATGGAAATGCCGCACGAAGTGCCGCGAACTTCCGCGTCGCAATGTTTGCCGACGGGCACGGTTACGGTAACGGTAACGGTGACGATGCCGATGACGACGCGGATGGCGCTGCCGGGACTAGAAACACAGTAGTTGTACAGGGCCCTGGGGCCCGGGACTACTTGCTGGCTCTAACGAGCGTCTCGTGCACTTTGCCGTTGGCGTCGGCGCTACCAGGCTGAGGGCTTAAGGTTCAGGGCACCGGCTCCGGCTCCTCTTTTATTCTCAGGCTCGTTTTGTATTCGTTGCTCGATGGCTCGATGGCTCGAACGCGCTCGCTGACGTGGTTCGCACGTTTTTGGTCCGCGTTCACCTCTGCACGGCACGAAAATTGGCGATAAACTATCGCCTCGCATCAGGAAGCATGGTCGGTTGGTTGGTTGGTTGGTTGGTCGGTTGGTTGGTCGGTCGGCCTCCTCATCATCATCTCCTCTGCTGCTCTTGGCTCTTGGCTCTTGGCTCAGTGATGTCCGTCCATCGATTCGGCTGCGCTGCGTTGCTGCCGTTGCTGCTCTTCTTGTTGTTGTCTGCATCTCGCAAATTGTTGTTCTTGTTGTTGTTGCTCATGGTCGTGGCTGTGGCTGTGGCTGTGGAGCGCATTGCACACTGCAAATGGTGGTGGAGCAGGTTTTTGCCTCAAGCGAGCACCAACAACAATAATAGCAGCAGCAGCAGCAGCCGCACCAACCGAGAGCAATCGCAGACGAATGAAGCCTGGCCAGGCAGCGTCGAGGTCGGCAGCAGCAGCGGCAGCAGCAGCGGCGGCAACAACAGCATCCACATCCAGCTACAACCACAACCACATCCACAGTGTTTGGCTTTGTTTATTGTTTTTGCGTTTTGTTTTTGCACTGCGCTACACTGGTCGCTGTTGTTGTTGTTATTGCTGTTGTTGCTGTTGTTGCTGTTGCTTTTATTGCCATGAAGTGTTGCACAAATCGGCAAACACTCTCAGGCACACAGCATCGACGGCGGCTGTCGCAACAAGCAGACGAACGAGCGCACGGGCCCAGAGCAGCAACAAAAACACTTGGCACATGTTTATGGCAATATAAACAACAACACCAACAACAACAACCACAACGACCACAACAAAAACAACAGCAATACTCGTATACGTAACAGTATTGATGCTGCCTCAGCAGCTCAATCGCATTGCAGCGTGCTGACCAGCCTCCTCTCTCTCTCTCTCTCTCTCTCCTTCTCTCTCTCCCTCTCCATTCAGATCCATATCGATATCCCCCCTTCCGTCGACAACACCGACACGAAGCTCTCGAACGGTCCGCGTTTCTGTTGGGAATCTCTCTCAGGTATAAAATAAGCCCCCGCTCGTCGGCAGCGACAGCAGCTGAGCATCCTCGGGAGAATTGCCTGCAGTTCGCATTGAACTCTCCGTCACATGAGGTGCGAGTTTGGTTTGTCAAGGTTTTATTTGGCTTGTCGCTAAAGGTTGCGGGCTATCAGTGGTGGGGTAAGGATATGCGAGTATTGTAGGATCCTGCAGTTGTTATTGTGTTCTTGGCAAACAAGAAGGATGGCATGAAGAAAGGCATACATTTCTACGGTACTTTTGAATAATTAGGTTGAATTTATGCATATATGTAGTTGAATTGCTGAATCCAATTCCGAATCATGGTATATACTTGTATACTCCTTTGTAAATAAAAAGCGTTAAATATGTTAAGTATTCATGAGATCCAAAAATGTTTCAAGTAGTACTTATGGAAATTATATTATTTATTAAATAGTGAATAATTAGGTTGGATATACATAAGTATGTAGTACTTGAATTGCTGAATCCAATTACGAACCATGGTGTTTAATATGAGATCCAAAAATATTTGAAGTAGTACTTATGGAAATTAGCATTAATTTTTAAATAGTGAATAATTGGGTTGGATATACATATGTAGTACTTGAATTGCTGAATCCAATTACGAACCTAGTTTGTATAGAAAAAGCGTTAAATATGGTATCCAAACATGTTTGAAGTAGTACCTTTGGAATTTTTGAAATAATGACTAATTTTTATTCTCTATTTAAGATCTGTCCTAGGAGGAGAATTATTAAATTATATGGTAGCATAGGATTTGTTCAATGAATAATTGCTAGTGCTAACTTTATCTCAAAAATATTGTTTTGGCATTGGGCCCAAGCAATGATATCCTATTTTAAAAATCTGATGTAAGCCAGGTATAAGGAGTATATAACATACGTACACATCTATCAAATTATTTCAAGTCAGATTAAATGTTGTTTAGAGAAACAATTCTTACACATATTTGGATAGCACCGCATGAGTATTAATATAGGAACTTTATTTTCAGTATTAGATTATACTACGACCCTCATTCAAGATATTCCAATCTATTGGTGGTTAATATATATGTATTGTTATAGTATGTGTATTTAATTGAACCTTTCAAATTAAAATTCTCTTAGATATACACAATTTCGTGTTCCACTAAACTTAGCTAAAGTTAAGTAAATGAAAACACATTTTTGATAACCTTCCACCATTTCATTTATTTCATGTATGTAGTTGATATCCTTTTTGAAGACAAATAGCGCACCGTGGAGAAGGGACAGTGGTTTGTAATAGCCGCAATAGAAATCAAACTGACCTTTCGCAAGCCTTCTCAGAACTGCCTTCCTAACTACTAGCATTGCCGTGGCCCTGCTTGCGCCCCCAACCGTTGTCCAGAGTCGGACCCAATACGTATGTATATGCTGACAACTTTGTTAAATAAAGCGCCACCTGTCAAGCGATATTCAATATAATAAATTCGTGATTACACGACAATATCGACAAAAATCGAAGATCAGCAACAATAACAAAAGACTCCCACGGGGACCCCTAGTTGCTTCTGCCGGCCTCCTCTGGGCTACTTGGCACGGCGAATCGCACACGACTTCGGCATGGCAGCGACGCGTCGTTCAGACAGACACAACAGAACGCCAGTGGTTTGCCAGAATCAGAATCAGAATCCTTGGCGCACACAACATACTCGTACTATACTATACTATAGTCCCCAACTTCTGAATCGCATTCGTGCAGGGTCAACGTCAACATTGAACATTGCCTTCGTAGTTGTAGTCGTCGCCGTCGTCGATGTTGTCGTGTGGCTAGGTTGACGATTACTCTCTGAGTCTGTCCCTCCGTCCCTCCGTCCGTCCGTCTGTCCATCTGTCCGTTTGTCCGTGCGTCCCACTGTTTGCTTGTTTACAGTGTGCAAAAATCATTTAGACAAGTTGACAAAAGCTCGTTTGGAACGTGAGTAACATGACTCTGTTGCTTGCATTTGGAATTGTTTGGCCGTTGCTTGGACTGGACAATGGGACAAATGGACGGGTGGTTGGGTGGTGGGTTGCCGGGTTGCCGGGTCGCTCGATGCAGTATCGTTGAAGTCTTAATTCTAAACATGGCAAATGTGGTTGGAGCGTGCTGTCCGCTTCAGAGCACAAAATGAGGCTCGCCTGTTCGGTCGAGCTGACAATTTTGTGACCTTTTGTTGTACAATAATGAAAATGAAATCTATTCTCGTGCCTGGCGACCAATGCCTGTAGGGTAGCGAGTTGGTAGCGGACTGTGTGGCATTTGGTATTTAATGGGTTATTATAATAGTTGGACATAATAGAGGAACTGGAAACTTGCCACGCAAAGGATTGCGCTAAGTTATATGAGAAGCGAGTTAGTAATAAAATTGGTAGCACGAAATGCTAAGAGGTACTTCAGTAGTGCCATCTCTTTAGTTGTTAATAGACCGGCTAATTCATTTTTTCATTCAATGCATAGTAAGGGCTTAGTAAATAAACTTGTTATCACATTAATTTATTGAAATTGTGTAATGCCCTAAAGACTTCGTTTTTTGTTTGCCGTTTGGTCAGCAATGTCTCGACCCATTTATTAAATCAAATAAATCTATTTAAAAATTAAAAAAGAAACCAATTAGCCTTTGGTAGAGATATTAATTTTGGCCGGTAAGCAATTGATTAAAAATATAAGCTTGCTTGACAGACGAGAGGGATTGGCTAAGAGCTGGTTGAGGAATGCTTGCTAAAAGTGTACTAAGTTTTAAAAGCGCATGGTTTGTGTTTGTTAACAAGAAACATGAGTCATAAAACATAACTGAACGATGGCACATACATACATAAGATTAAAGTTGCTGGTGTTACCAAGAATAATACATTTAAACACCAAGTGGGTTGATAACTTCAGTGAAATCTTTAAAAAGGGTAGTCCTCAACCAACCGATGAGTGATACGTTTATTATTATTTTATTATTATTATTAAAGTTGAACGTTAACATCATCACATCAATGATAGATCAGTAATCTTATAAAGTTGATAATAGGGGGATATAATAGGGGGATTATAAAGCAATAATATTTGATATTTAATTTGTTGAATGAACCATAGTTGAAAATATATGTTTAGAAAAAGACTTAATTTTTTTGGTAAAACTGAAATATAATAAAGTGGCATTATTCCATAATATTAAAGAATTAGTTGCGTTGAAAAGTATATAGACAGCCCTGAACAAAGAATCCAAAACGGAATTTCGTTTCTTCCTTCCTTTTTCCTTTTCCTTCCTTTCTTTTATTTTGCCATTACTTTGGATTTAGGATTATGTCTGTAATCCCTTAATATAGTGTAATCAAAGGGCTATTAGTTGAACTAAAGGAAGAAAGGAAAATGTATTTTGCGGTTCCTTTATTCACTTGAATAGCGTTTGACTGCCGGGCTTAAGAGCATGGAAATTCCCATATTTCCGTAAATATTTTGACAATACACGGACACTGATTGATGCTTCAAGCTTATTTACTTATGCCAACATTTAATAATAATCTCATATATTTAAAAAGCTGTATTTAAGTATTTTACTTTTCTAGACCTAAGAAAATAAATTAGAAATTAATAGTTTTTGATATACACTTATACAGTGTACACGTATAAGGCATATTGAAAATTGGTGTTTTTAGTTCTTATAACCTCAGAAATATGGTCAGACGGACGGACAGAGAGACACACAGAAAAACACGGCTAAATCGACTGGGCTGATGCTGATCAAGAATATATATTCTTGATGTTCACGGAAACGCTTCCTTCTTCGCCTTAAGTTTTTCACTTTCCACAAATACCCTTTAGGTACCCTTTAAGTACTGGGTATAAAAATGTTAAAACATGTTTGTAGAATAGAGTGCGGCTAAATTGGTTAAGGAAAAATCCTAGTCCCTGATCGTGTTGTTTGAGAAAATGTTGTTAAACGTTATTGTCAGATTCGCGGCTTTATCTAGTCATTCGTCTATAAAGTGGCACTAATAGAATATATAAGAAAATGGTTCCTTCATTCAGTTTGCCTCTTATGTGAGGTTTTGTACATAATATGTATGTTTGTATTTTGTAGCACATTCTACTTACTTGCTTACGCAAACACATAGACGCACACATGCCAGTGTTAACAAAGTCTAGCACATCAGTCGACACTGCAAAATAGAAGATATATACTATACTATATACCTCGCAGCATACTGAATGCATATGTATGAGAAATATGTGCTAAAGTGCACAAACAGAAACAGAAACTTCAACGGAATATTCGCAGCCAACATAGCCAGCGTCTCTTGGCACGTGACGAGCATACGAAACGCTCATCAGGATTACAATTTTCCATGGACAAGGTTCGCCAGAGTTGTGTGTAAGTTGTAAGCTGCGAGAGTGCAACGTCTATTGATTTTTCGTGGCACTGCCAGATGAAAAGTTTGATGAAATTTCCCTCATTTCTAATTTATAAACTTTAAGACTACGAGTATACAGCTTGGAAACTTTGACGGCGAGGCCAAGTGAGCGCAAGTTGATTTACGGAGCTGCCTCTGACAAGTTTATCTCTCGATCAGGAGGTGGTCATACCTTCCGTTTGGTCTGGGCTTGGGTGTCGCTTGGCCTGTAGAGAGTACGAGTACGAGTGTTCAGAATGCGTTGATTGATTCACAGAAAGTCAATGGAAATTAAAAACGAAAAACGCAAATAAGTCGACAAACAAACAAATAGCTGGCTAAGGCTGGCTTGGCTTGGCTTGGCTTGGCTTGACTTGGCTCGCCTCGGCTTTAACGACCTAACCGTTTGGAGAAACGTGCACTCCATATTAAGTCCCGATGGGTTGGGGCACTCGAATCGACATAACTGAGCGCTGTTTACGCTCGGCGGTAATGCTCGTCGTAGAAGGCAGTGGTCTGGGTCGCTGAGACTTTGGGCCTGAGCCTACAATTTTGGTAGTTGACGCTATGAATTTTAACCGAGCAGCACACCTGCCTCAGGGCCTCAGGGCCGCCAATACATTTCGTAGAATTTGTGCACTTTGCTTTGCCGATATTTATGACTTTTTGGTTTTTGTGATTTTTCTGTGGAACAAAATTTGCATAACTGGGTCTTCAGCTGGACGCCATATACATTTTTAATTTCATCGAAACTTTCTTTCAATTGACAGCGGCACGAGCAGTGGTTTTCGACTGCTGTAATGCTTAATGTGGTCCCGAACCACCCGCTCCTAGAAATATAGAATATAGCCAAACAGACGGCAGACCTTTAAAGGATGCGCCAAAACGGAAGTGACCGAAACAGCCAACCGAAAAGGAAATGGAGACGAGGATGCCGCCACCGACGTGCCCCGTTCGGGACGCAGTTGTAGCTGATGGCTTGTCGATATTGATTTTTCCGAATCGCTGATGGAAACGTGACTGGCATGCCAAATGAAAGTGGAGCCTGCATGGGCAGGGGCCGGGGCAGGGGCAGGGGCAGGAGCAGGGGCTACTGCACTTCTTACTATAGGTGTAACATGTAAAAGTTGCGCCAAGAACGTGTGAACAATTTTTAGCAATTAACTGGCCGGCGATGCCAAAAGCCGCCTTCTGATTCTGATTCTTCTGCTCTCGGCGGCGTCATGCAGTCTGGCAAGCCAAGCATCGGCGACCATGACGACGCCTTCGAAGCGCTGGCATGGCGGAACGTGCGCCAAACATTCATCCTAATTGGTGTTCAATTTTCGCATGCAGCCGCGAAACTATGAAAGTCGCATCGCACGAACAACTCGCACTCAATTTGCATACACGCGACGCACCATGGGTGGGATCGACGATCAGGGGCAGCAAAAGCGATAATTCAAACATCTTACGATCAGTGGCACTTGCCGTCGAAAGCGAACTCGACTGATTAAATGCAACATTGAATTTGATTCGAAAGGAGTGTGATCTTTGAGGTTGTCTACTCTAGATACTATATATGGGACAGCTTTATATTTTGATAGATATATACGTGGGAGTGAACCCATTAATGGTAATTTAAAACTATTCTGTACTTCAGACTGTGAGTATTTGAGTAGTGCAGCACACTTAGCCTGAGATTAAATCAATGACAATTTGGATCTTTAAAATAATTTTATATCTTTTACATCTGTCACTGAAAAGAATAATATCGAATGTATTATAGAACTTCCGTCTGTTGCAGTCAGTACTCCATAGAAGCATCTTTTTGACGGACACAGATATATCGAGGCCGACACGTAGCTGTCATAAGAACAATATACATATGTGCAAATATGAGTATATAGTGTTTATAGTTCGTGGTCCATAGCCATGGCGGGATAATGGTTTTTAGCTCGATTTCGTTGAAAATTTGGGGGAATGAAGCACATATGCGTATTTGATCTGATTTTTAAAATTAAGTGGAAGTAACTTGCTTTAAAAACTATAAGCATATAGTCTGCCGACTCGAATCAATATAGAAATGTTTTCCTGTTCGTCCTGTCGTATGAACACTTCTATCTTTTCAACCATAACAACTAACATAGGCAGCACAAGTTTCTTACAGCTGCTATGGCTAACAAAAATCAAAGAACTCATTTCATTTGATGTTGTAAGAATTATAAGAATTTAAATATTTTAAGAAATATTTGATGCTTCAATTCATTAAGCTACCATAAAAACATATATGTTCAAGTAATTTTTAATTGAAGTTCTGTGGTGTAGAGAGGCGAGAGTAGAGGGTACTGGTTTCGTACTTATTCAAATCTAGTTTATTGAAGCCAAAAACTTGCTGGAAATACTCATTTCTTTTTAAACTGGAATAAGTTAATTAGGTGGCTTATATTAATTAAATCATTAGCAATTGCCTGAAAAAATAAAAATTTAGTCACAATTATAAGAGATTTTTACACCAAAAACTATCATTTTTGATTAAATATAAATGAACAAGAATGTGTATACGAAGATTTTTGATTTAAGCTCTTACGGGTATATTGTACTTTATGAGATTGTTGAATATATAGAATATATATTTTGTGGGGCTTGCCCTTTTACGCTTATAGAATCAGTGCAGCATACAACTTACTGCCGATTTTTGTCTATTATACCCTATACCCGAAGAGTAAAAAAGATATATGTATTAGGTTTGTGTGAAACAGACAGAAGCAAGTATCTCCGACTCCATAACATAAATATAGTATATATTCTTAATCAGGGTGATGAAAGAAATCGATGTCTGTCTAGATGAACGTCTGGATTTCGGAAACGATAAAGCCATTGACCAACATGGTGTTCAGAATCTGCTTACCCCCAGGCAACACGATAATATTTTATTGTTTTGATTTTTTAACTAAAGGGTATTTCACTGCTGGGCTTGCTCGGCTGTAATATTCTCTCTTGTCTGTTTGCTTGCTATTGTACATTTTCCACAATTAGTCTAGTGTTTAGTGTAATGACATATGTTAGGACCTTTTAGTTTAGCCTTATAGTCAGGGACTACACTTACAAAAAGTTGTAAAAACAAGTGAGCTCGGCTATAACAAATAATTACTTAGCTGAAATCTTGCCAAGTTAGCTTTGGTCCAAAATAACATAAGGTAATTATTATAAGTATTTTCCCAATTTATTACCAATTGCTTGATTCAATTCAGTAAATTCAAAGTTTCTTGGTAAAATAAAGCAGCTTCTTGGAAAAATTCAGCAAAACGAAAGTCCTTCAACTTGGTACTACTTATATAGACCAAACTTTTAAAAATACATTTCTAACAACTACATAAGCTTCATGATCCAGATGCAACTAGACAGGAAATCGGGACCACTGTGCGTCACGGACTTGGCTGTGGCTCTGGATGCCTGACTAGGTGTTGATTTTAGCCGACGGCACAGCTGCCATGCTGGTTTGGTTTGGTTGGGTTTGGGTTTGGGTTAAGCTGTGTTCGCCCGGATTCCCGCTGACTGCTGCCGTGCCAGAAGCTGCTTCATGTTTGTGCAACTAATTAACATTTTTAATGGGCAATCCTTGTAAGTTGGTTGGCAAGAACAGGAAATCTTAAATGCTAAAATTGGTGCAACGTTTTGTTTGTCTTTGAAGGATTTGTTTCATGGAGCAGGGCGGGGGCGGTACGGGCTCGGGTACTGCAGACGACTCGATGTCAAATGTTTTTGTTTAATTTAGATTTATACCGCAGATAATTTATGCCGCTTTGGAGTTTCCGCTCTCAGCAGCTTGCCGCTTTAGTTTTGCCGACGGCTTGACGGCTTGACGGCTCGACGGGACGAAGGCTACGATGGGGATCGTGGGGTCGACTCTGTGTTGCGGCGGCTTGCTTTTGATTTAGGGTTGTCATGCCTTCGTAAGCAGCGTGCGCTAGCCTCTGGCTTTTGTAGATAGGATCTGGCGGCATCTGGAAGACGAGCTTAGCCGCGGTGGCGTGATTTTGTGACTTATGGCCCAAGCTCGGCTGCAACACTCGCAACTTGTTAGTCTCCGACAACACCAATTGCCGCACACTTGCGGACCTCCAAATAATAGAGAAATATATCACTCCAAATGATATTTGAACAAGCGAAGAGCCTATCGCAAAACACAATCGCCAGTCGATAGCGCCGACGAACAGCCGCCTGCTGCTGCAGGTCTCAAGTCCTTCTGCCGCGCTCTTGGCCTTGGTTAGATCCTGGCTTCGAGTGCGGGACAGCATTTACAGTTACAGTTAGGGCATTGTGAAATTCACTTTCTAGGGAAAGCGAGAGCCAATAATGTCATAAATTTCATAAAGTGTCAAAGGACACACCTGACCCTTACGGCTGGGACAATGTCGCTGCGAATAGGGGCGTTTGCTCTTTATCAGCCAGCTATCAAAATACAGGTCTTACCTTGTTACAAGGCGGCCATAACTGATATGCTGGCAGAGATTTGAAAGATGTTTCCAGTCACATTTCTTTTTAGATATCGCAGGGTGCACGGATAGGATCTACCGGGTGTATATTAATATCCTGTGCAACCCATCTACTTGGCTGGTTTAAAGGGTATTATTGATTCAAACAACAGTCTAAGACATGCTTAAACAGGCTTGACGAACAGCTTTCATAATTAAACTGGCGATGTAAATAATGCCAGTTTTATTTGTTTTTTTTTTTAAATTTATTCAAACTTAGTATGTACATATGTAAGCAACGAAATATTTATTGTGGCATAGTTCTGTAGAATAATTTAATTTAAATTTGGTATAGGTAGTATTGCATTTTAATGGACTTATTTAAATGGAACATTTTATATATACACATGAATCGCCTGCCTGCTTCATTCTATCTAAGTAGAATAGATTCGGGCTGTTTTCTTATAATGCATTCTTTTATATTCATGGTCAGTAAAATGGAATCCTGCAGATGTAAGCTTTTTAGTCAGTGTACCTTAAGGTCAATGACCACCTTCGGACATCGCACATACCTGTTAATAATTCATGGCACTTTTTATGCTCTCGCCGATGCCGCAAATAAATTGAAGTAGCAATTTCCATTTTATTTTTATGATCGATGAAATTCCCAGTTCGAACATTTCCAGTTTGTGGCGGTTGTTGTCGTTGCTGCCGTTGTTGTTATTGTTACTGCTTAGGGCCCTGTCCGGTTTGCGGTCATCAGCATCTGTAAATGTCCAATAACAGTAAACAAACCCCCGCAATCTATCCAGTTCAACTTATCGGCCTTCGTCCACCATTATGACCTTTGTCCTTACATTTGGTGCATCATCATCATCATCCCTTGAAGTCCTTGTAGGTATTTTTGCCGATAAGGTAAGCAATTGAGGATGTCCATCCTACCGTCTTCGATATTGTGACATATGCAGCATTTAAACAGCAAACTCCAGAAACAATATTAAGTTAGGCAGCGCACATATTTTTGCTTCTTTGTGTTTGGCATTGGATTGTTAGTGGGAAATAAATGGGGGGAACCATCCGATTTATACAAATAAACACACTGCTACCTGCATTATAATTAAAATATCAATCTAACAAAGGCTCTGGGAAAATAATGAATTTTAATTTAAGCAATAATATCTGTTTGCGTTGCATGTTATTGTGTTGTTTCGAATACTTATGTAGTAAGGCGCTGAAGACACATCATAGGAGCGCCAATATTATCTTACTAAGCGACTAACTTATTACTATCGAATATTGATTCAAACAACTTCGATACATATAGTACGACATATGTAATTATTATAGCTACCACAGTGGCAAGATCATATTTTTTATCGTATAATTTTAAAATAATGAATAAACTCACATTGCACATACTACTTGCTATGTATATAAATGAGTTGTAATAGTCCATTATTTAAAATTATGATTAGAACTCAGAAATTAAAATGGAACGAGAAATGCTGAGCCTAAGCAAAGGAAATCTGTGTGAAGACCTAAGACTAGTTAATGAATGGCAGCACCCACCTGGGATATGACTTATGCATTTTGAAATTTGTTAAATATATGCTAAAGTCCAAAAATGTACAAATTTACTTCCTCGAAATTCTGACGTAGATTTAATGTCAAAAGCAATTATTAAAATGATGTTCAAAGCCACATCGGCATAGTTAAATGACTTCGTTAGATTCACAGCTCGAACTCATTTTACAGAATAGAATAAAATTATAAGTGCTCGTATTTATGGGAACTACTTATGTTTAACGACAGAGAACCCACATGGGAATAACAATAGTCCTTTTTTGTTAAAAGAGTTTCAGGAATAGGGGTTTATATTTTGGTGAGTTGCTCTGAATTTAGGCAAAAATGATTGTATTAGAGATTTCAGAAAATCACTGTTTAAAAACTTGTGTGTAAATTATAGTTAACGTTGTTTCTGGGGATTCTGCTGATGATTCTTTTTCGGAATATTCTTTCCTTTTGACAGAAGACGTCTGATCTACTTTTTTACCCGTAGGGTAAAAAGGGTATATTAGGTTTGTGCAAAGTATGTAACATACAGAAGGAAGCATCTCCGACCCCATAAAGTATATATATTCTTGATCAGCATGACGAGAGAAATCGATCTAGACATGTCCGTCCGTCTGTCCGTCCGTCTGTCCGTCCGTCTGTCCGTCTGGATGAACGCAAGGATCTCAGAAACTATAAAAGCTAGAATAACCAAAGTTGGCATCCAGATTCTCCTAGGTCCGAGTAAGGACGAGTTTATTTATTTTTTTTTAATTTTCCCCCCCTTCCCCCGCTGAAGAATTTCGTCAATAGCGTCCACATTTCGAATGCTACCTAAACCAAACTTTGCACACATAATTTATATATAATTTTCTACTGTTGTTCAAAATTTTATTCAATTCGGTCAATTCTAAGAAAAGTTATTAGCGAAACAATTTCTCGCCAGTACAACCTCCCCAAACTGCAGCAACAAGTTCACTCTTCTTCTTCCTCTTTTTGCTGCTGCTATGGGCGCATATAACTTAGTGAAGGAAGTTTACCTGGGTACAGGGTATTACACTGTCGGGCTTGCTCGACTGTAGCGTTCTCACTTGTTAATATATAGGCGAAGTGCTGGCTATGGCTGGAATCTTTTTTCTAACAGCTAAATTAAAGGTTTTGATTGCTTGCATCCATCGAAATTGTCGCTCGAAAGCTATTCAGAATTTCAGATATAACTATCGCGGTTCGTCTGACGTTTTTTGTATGATGGAGAAATTTTGCATCAAGACGAACAAATATTGTATGCCTAAAACATTGTAAGCATTGAAAATTAAATACTTGAATATAGAAGAATTCTTTACCTTTTAGTCTTTCGACACAACATTTTCATTAGAGAATTGTGAGTGGCGGAAGAGTTTAGTTTGTATTTCGGTACTAACTATTGTAGTATATTTATATACTAGTATTTTTATTAAGTTGGATTTCTGACCTCGTCATGAGGATATTTATGTAGATTTTACGATTACAATTTTAACTATGCTGTTCAACTAACTATGCAATATTTACTAGTCGACTGCATAATTAATTGAGTATTTTAGAATTTGAATCTGTCAACTACTTGCAGTTGAAAGCCATTCAACTTTATATCGTACATTATTTAGTATGTAATGACATGCTGCGAAGCTAGTATAGTAATTGAGTTATTAAAAGAATCTTTCAGTTTCGTGTGTCTCGTTTGAGTTTTAATTCAATCAAAATTAAATGCGATTGAAACGGGTTGCTGAGTTGGTTGTTGGCCGTTGGCTGTTCGGTTGTTGGGTTGTTTCGTGGCTGGCGCCAGCGCGTTAATTAAAATGCAATCAGTGTCACGAATACTAATGAAATATATTTCGCTATGTACATTATTTGTACTCGCATGTACATACAAATATCTATGTATGTAGATGCGAATAACTCAATTTGTCATATTGCCTCGTAATCCTTTGCTTTGTTTCATCAATTAAAATTATTTAATCAAGAGACTCGCAGTATTCTGTAAAATAATATTGTTACGTAGCTGGGGGCGGTTGCGGGTGGTATGTTATGCCAACCACCCACCAACCCCTCCCCCCGTACTTCGCTTCCGCTTCATTAACCTTCGCTTCAGAGCGTCTGGCCCTTTGGCACCCGAGGCAGACATGCGGGCGGAAGCAAATTACCTTCACTTTTGTTCGCATGAGTCGCCACGGGCGACAAGTCTCTGGCACATATGAGTTTTGGATTGATGGACGGTGAAGGGTCAATAGATGGCAATCAGAGGGGCGTCTTGTGGCAACAAATCTGCCTAATCTACTGCAATAAAAAGACGATGAGACGTCCTCTTAGGCCGTGTGGTGCCAGCCACTTTGCCCAGCTTTTTAGCGGATTTGTTTTCTCCTGAGATGTGCCTCCCGTCACCTGCCTTGCGTGTTCTCAGCCAATTGCGACTCGTTATGCATTCGCGAGGCGTGCCAACAACATCAAAAACAAACAACATCAAAGCCCCTGACGGAGATTGTGGTCGGCTTTTATTTATTTTTCTTTTTGCTCAATTTTTTCAAACCAGAGCAAAGTTTTTTTTATCTACTTGTAATTTATGGGTACAGTGTATAGAGTCACTTCTTTCAACTCTACATTCAAATGTATTTCGTATTTATTATACATGTATTCCATGCAGTTAATTTGTAAGAAAGGGGGAATTATCTGTGCAATCTGGTATTTCTATGTATAGTAGAAGAAGGGGTGACAGCAAATCCAGTTCCAAAATAACAAACTATAATCATAATACATTACATTTGAGTCCGCGCCTGTGAACTTCATTTCCTGCTATAGTCTCTGTCAAAATTTAAAAAAATGAATTAATATAAATCAGCCTGCAGGTAATTATTAAAATTAAGTTATTATTAAAGTAATTATTACAAGTTTCTGAATGTAAAAATTTGATGAAGGCTATGCTCATATTAGAAGGAACATGGACTGTCTTCTTATAAGCCTGATGATTGGGCCATGCTTTCTTAGACGGTCGTTGTACCAACAAATATACAGAAAATAAAATACATGTACATACATATATCGGATTTGCATTAAAAGGACGAATTTTCAGTTTTTCAACGAACTGTGCGTCTGCAACAGATTTCTAAAAGTGTGCCCGGTTTTTCCTGCTGTTAATGTCTGGTTGGTATTTTTCGAGGGCTAACTATCCCCTCTCGCTCACACTTAGCAACACTTAGGACTATTTTCAATAAAATACACTGAAAAAAACTTGATAATACGAAATAATAAGATGTGTCCTTGCTGTCCTTTGCCTGTTAAATTCATTTGCTTAAGCCCAAAAACCTGGTTCAGAAATTGTCATACGAGTAACAAAGAAAGAACTTTTCGAGGAACTTAGATAGTTGCTTTTATTATTTTAAAGCCTTCAAACATTCTCATTTTAATGTCTTGTAGTGGCTGTGGACAGTTGCACTTTGCCATCCCATTAAAAAGATATTATGAATATAGTAGAGTATGTCATTAGCTCGGGCTTCTGTTTAATGGAAAACGAATGACTGTTGTTTGGTTTTCCTGAAAGTTGTTGCTCAAGATGCACGTCTATTTCTTGGCATAACACTCAACCATTCCACATGTCATCCAGCGATTCAATTAGAATTTTGCGTCCACTCAGCACTGAAGGGACGACATGGACGTCATAAAGCTTCAACGCCTTCCATGTCCGGGCAGCGTGCCGGCGTGTGCGTGACGACGACGAGCCTCTCCTTGGATACAACTCCCAAGGGTGCTGAGCTGTGACAAAAGTAGGCAAGGAATACTCAAGTATTAAAGAGTAGCTGAGGGAAGAACGTTGTGTTACAGTTCCTGTTTTTGGATAAAACATCGATTTTAAGAGTTGCTGCCAAGAGTGGAGACACCTTTTCGTATGCTTGGGAATGGAGAAAAACAAATCGCTTCAAGCACTGCCCGGCCCCAAATTTCCAATGAGAGCCAATAATTCTAGCTGCTGATAAATCGCTTCATTGTGCTAGATAATTGCCCTGCAAATTTCTGTGCTGGTAAATAATTAATTTAAACGATTCGCTGCTGCTACCACAATCGCCTTTATCTTCTCATTCTCCGGTTTCTCTGGCTTTCTGGCTTTCTGGGTTAAATTTATTTATTGTTGAGTCATAGACCGAGAGCGCCGCTGTCCGACTCTGATTTGTAGCTACCGTAAAGATTTGCGGTTTTCCTCTCGGGACAGTAGCAAACAGAAATCGCTCGTCCATGGCTGAGGTCATTTAGATGGAAGATTAGTTTTATTGCCCAACTTCTTGCAAATTGTTCACATAATATGTAAATCGTGATGCCGCGTCGCTGGCAATAGTCAGGCCTTAGTTCTACAAGTTTGAACAATTTGAAAACTACGATTTATGGTTCTTATTTGTTGGGCACATGTTGCTTTACAACTTCAATTTATTGTTGCTGAAGCATAAATATAGGCATGGGAATGAATAGAAATCAGGAAGTAAGGCTAATATCTCGAATGAAGTCAAAACAAGACCGATACTCTCCAACGAGAACTTGCACTCCAATCAAATGAAGATTTGGTCTGCCGGTTATCTCAATGAGAAATTAAAATTCAGTTAGTTGTTAAGTACTTGTGATTAGCTTCGTAGATGCTAGAATAGCTCCCTCTGTGAAAAACACAGCATCACTTAGACGTGGGGTTATTTTTCAAAATCCACATCTTCAGAGTCTTACCATCTGTTTCCAAGAACCGACTCGCAAAATCGAGAAATGTCTACAGAATGGTGTTCACACTTTCAAATTTTTGCTTCAGGCAAGTGACAAACCGACGCGGTTGACTCGATTTAACAGAAATCTGCTTGGAGATTATTGGAGGCGAGATTTTTAAACCGCTCGATCATAGCAGGAATTTGGTCAAACAATCTATTCGTTTCTCACTACTTAGGTGGGGGGTGCAATAATTAGGCTTGGGGTTCACACAAATCTACCAAGTCGGGTTTTAACAGTAATAAGAGGTGTCAGGGTGAGGCCAAGAAGATCGCACCCTATTGATCTCCCCAACAGACATCTATAGTGTTTAGTTTTTAATCAAAAAAGATTAAAAAAAAAGGAATCACTACCAGGTCGAGTGCGATTTTCAAAAAGGTTTTAACAATACTATGAAGTTTTTTGTAATTACAACTTAATAAAAATGTTGGCTTCCTAGGAGTTCCCGTAGAAAAACAATAATTTCAAACGCTTTCCAACCACTCGCGTGGTTTGGGTGTGAGGGCTGTTTTCTCGACATATGCCTCTATCTGCCCGCCGCATCGGAACAAGCCGATTACAACACCCAAGCAGATAAAAAAAAGGAGAAAAAACAAAAACAGTAACAAACATCAAAACCAAAACAAGCCCCGAGCTAAGTAAATGGTGTGAAATATTATGCGAATATGCTGCTTCTGGCCGCGTTCCGGGCGCCGTGATTCGTTTTTGTGTTTTACAAATTTTAAAATGTTTTCACGGTGGCTGCAGGCATGTCAATAAACAACAACTGTCACCAATTTCCGGCGGCAACTGTTTAAAAAGCAAAGACCCAAGTGTGCGAAATTGTTGCAGATTTGTCAAATCGCGAAACCTACTGTACGAGCAGAATAAGGAGCAGGAGCAGGAGCAGGAGCTTCGAGCAACTTGCAGTCTGTATTCGACAATTTCACGGCATATTATTCACATTGGCAATATTGGTGCGAGCGATTTGAATAAAACTGCAATTTGTCTGCTCTCTGCCTGCCTGCCTGTCTCGCCCTTAAACTTTTGCCAACTTGAGGGAATGTTAATTTGATGTCATGTGATTATTAACATTTACCACTAAGTGGAGCATCCGTGGCTGGCTGTGCAGTCTAGTCCGTATGATGAGTCTGTTACGTTTTCTAATAACACTCTCAGATGCGATGACAATCGTGGCCGATAGGACCTTACGTGGTTTTGAACGTCTATACCTCGTCTGTCGTCTGTCCCTGTCGCTGTCGCTGTCGACGCTACAGATTTCTTCATTTTACGTTCCAAATGTGAGAAATACTTTGTAAGTACTTAAAAATGTAATTATTTTGTTGTTGAAATTACGTGAAATGCTGTTAAATATTTTTATAACAAAAGTTACGCCATAAAAGCAACAAACTCTGAATCTCTTAGATGCCTGAGCTGAAACTGTAAAACAATAAAAACGCGGTAATGATTTCCCATTTGAGATAAGGTGCCGCTACTGCTTCGCATACGAGTATTGCCGTGTCTTGCTTCTGTGCGCCGTAAATCCACTAAACTGACCAACTGGGCCAAGACCGTCCCGCCACTCTCGACATAAAGTTTGTTTCGTTTCGTTTCCCCTCATTTCATTTCGTTTAGATTTGGCCTGCTTTTCGATTTGGCTTAGAAAATTAACAAATTTGATTGCCCATTCGATGTGAGGGCATTGATTAGGACAGCTCTATCCGGACAAGTACTTCAAAAGCGGGTCAGATATGCTTAAGCGTTTGAAAACAGGAAATCTTAACATCTTTTCGCATTTCAACAAGCAACATGTGAATTTCCATTCATTTTCTATTTAAACATTGTATTTATAACATTTTTAATTGCAGCCTTAATATTTGATAGCAAATAACCTGAACCTGGCTCTGTCAACTGTAGGAAAAGTACACAAAATAAAGCAAACCTATTGGATACCGCTTAGTATATTAGTTTTCGAACAATTAATTTAAAAAATTAATTTGTACATAACAAATGTATTAGGTTAGAAAATTGTTTAAAAATATATTCTTAAAATGTTTCACTCTTTGAATGAGGGATGTGCGAAGTTTACGATTTCTACAAATAAGTTCGTGTGTAAGCTTGAATTTCAGGTGCCTTTTTCCGGGTAATACCTATGTAGCTATAAAAATGTTCACCTAATCTTGAGAGCAAGGAAGAGAAGACTGTACTATACACTATGTACATTTGCACCCTTTGGTAATAAGTTTTGGTTTTTCCTCATGTGCAACTGTCAATAATAATAATATATTTTTTACATCTTTAATCTATATTTAAGATCTGTGCTATGTTTAACAATTATTAAATTTTGTGACCTTTTAAATCATCCTACTTGTCCTGATGGTTGCGGCGTGAAAATAAAATGTTCATTGTGTATTTAACTTATAATATTTTATTATAAGTTACACAATAGGAACAACTGAACTTAACTTAAAGATATAATTTTGTGTTTTTGAAGCAATAGTATTTGTATTCGTATTTTCATTTGCATAAGTTTCATAATAGTTTGTGATTTCTGAGTTGGAATCAACTTTGTATAGATTTGTTTGACTTTCTAAAATTGTCTGGTTTTAGGGAATTTACATAAATTTCATTAGATTATTAGTTTTCCTAAGTCGTGAATTTTGACTTTTTAAGATCACTAACGCATTCACGCACACCTCCATTGTAACATAAATATGTTTTAAATTGTCATTCTTCGTTCTTCGAGTTTTAAGTGAAGACTAGGTTTTGGTGTTATGTGTCTTTACTCATGTTATAAATTATCAGGTGCCATGTTTATACCCTGTACCCGTAGGGTAAAAAGGGTATATTAGGTTTGTGCAAAGTATGTATCATGCAGAAAGAAGCATCTCCGACCCCATAAAGTATATATATTCTGAATCAGCATGACGAGAGAAATCGATCTAGACGAGTCCGTCCGTCCGTCTGTCCGTCTGTCCGTCTGGATGAACGCAATGATCTCAGAAACTATAAAAGCTAGAATAACCAAAGTTGGCATCCAGATTCTCCTAGGTCCGAGAAAGGACGAGTTTATTTTATTTTTTGGAATTTTCCCCCCATTCCCCCGCTACAGAATTTCGTCAATAGCGTCCACATTTCAAATGCTACCTGAACCAAACTTTGCACACATAATTTATATGTAATTATCTACTGGTGTTTATCCAATTCGGTCAATTCTAAGAAAAGTTATTAGCGAAACAAATTCTCTACAGTACAACCCCCCCAAACTGCAGCAACAAGTTCGCTCTTCTTTTTCCTATTTTTGGGCGCATATAACTCAGTGACGGAAGTTTACCTGGGTACAAGGTATTACACTGTCGGGCTTGCTCGACTGTAGCGTTCTCTCTTGTTTTGGTTTAATTTTGTTGTTTATAAGAAAGCAGATTGGAATCCACAAGCGTTTTGTGTAAAAAATTAAGTAAATAATAAATACATTTTTTTAACTTGAAATAGTTTTGTTTTAAATCAAACCAAGTCGAAGTCAGTCGGCTTGAAATAGAATTACGTATATTACACAACCAGAGACAGAACTGTGGTGAATTAAAATGTAAAATCGCTTTATTATTATCTACAATATTGGAGAGTCATGAACAAATTGTGTTGGTTGATTTTAACAGTAGTACTTAATATTATATTTATATTTATTTATTTATTTGGATAGAATCATTAGTTGTTTTATATTTTAGTACGGGTTTAATATAATATAATGTGAAACTCAGCGCTTAAAAAATTGTACTTTAAAATTCCTGTCACAACAGATAGTTCTGTGAAGTGGTCTTCAACAGGCTTCTTGTTATAATAAAAAATAAGCTATGGTCAACTTATCTATTGATGAGTGGAGCTAACCAGATGGTGATACCTACATACATACATACATATGTACATAGCGCTTGTAGTTGTGCAACTATTTAGTGGCGAAGAACCGATGCATAGCTCAACTTTGTTGCCTTCTGCCGCGTCAATTTACTGGAAACTACTGAAGAAAACTGAGCAACGGCAGCGCCATAATTTTCAAGCCAAAGACTTCTGCAGACTTTATGAAAAAATACGAAGTATTAAAATCATAAATCTAATTGGGAATGCGCGTCACGTGCGCAGAACGTTAGTCTCTGCCAAAGGAGCTGCCGCCGTCGTTGCTGCCACTGGTGCTGCCTCTACCGCTGCCGCTGCATGCAACTTTTGAAATGCGTATGTGGCTATGGCTTTGGCTATGGATGTGGATGTGGCCGGAGCTTGAGCTTGAACTGGAGCCGGAGCCGGGGCCGGGGCTATACGCTCATATGCGTACACAAGTGTGTATGTGTGCGTGCGTGTACAGACATGCGAGTACTTTAATTTGAGGAGCATTAAAGTGGGTCGGCGGTGGGTGGCGGAGGCAGGCACTCTTGCCTCAGATTTTACTTAAAAAGATTAACTTTTTCTATGCAAAATGCTGGCTCTATTTCGCCGAAATCGGAGCGTACAGGCTCGCTGGCGAAGGAGTGTGGCATAGATTTTTTAAATATTTATGAAATAACTGCCTCCACCGACATCGACATCGACGACGGCGACGGCGACAGCGACACAAAGGACGTGGAGCATTGAGCAGAGCCATAAAACAATGAAGTTGAAGTAAGAGCGGCCGTAAAAATGTTTAATGCAAAGCCAAAGCAGAGGAACAGTTGTCATGCCATGGATGACAATTGCTCTGAACATCCCACCCAGCCCCCCGAAAAAAACAAATAAGTCTCCAAAGACATATGGGTGGGCGCTGCCATAAATTCGCCGACGTCCTGTCCTGTCCTGTCCTAGCTGTGGCTGCGGCTGCGGCAGCTTTATGGTCCCGCCTCCTTCATTCGGGGGCGGCCGCACCAAAGTCTTCAATTATGCAGCGGAATGTTTTATGTGCTCGCTTCATTCTACTTCATTCCGACAGGCAGAGACAACTGCATAATTCCTTGGCCAGGATGCGTGTGCGTCGTGTAGTTATAGTCGCTGCTTCTGCTCCTGCTTCTGCTTTTGCTTTATGGTCCCCGAGTTACTTTAGTTGATTAGTGCTGAGGACTTACGAGCACACCCACATGTCAGGAGCTGCATTCGCCGTTTCAGCTTCAGAGACTGATGAATAAATAACCACGATAATATCTTTATCAAACCTTCGTCCATGACCACAAATGTTTTTCTATATTTTTATAAGCAAATGTACATATGTATGTATATACTATATACAAGTATATCCGTAGAGTCGTAGCGGTGTATATCAGTTTCAATGGCACCAGCTAGCAATTCATCATCGGCTGACAAATGCTCGGCAGGCACTGGGAATTAACATACGAGTAGGCCGTCAAAAAGTTAGAAAGGTTCAACTCCCAGCATTTCCAATGGTTTTCCTTTTGCTTATTGCTGCGGTTGTCACGGAGCTGACGACTCGACCAGCGGCTGCCTTTTGAACTGCAGACGATTTACTCGTATCTTCAGTACAGTAAGAATCAGCCTCGACATAAGCTAAAAATAAATGCAAATATTCAAATGAAGTTGCGACGCTGCATCCATATTAACAAGCCAACAACTTCAACATAAGTTTCGAAGACTTTCTCGCGCCATCTTCCGACTTGAAGCTGAACATGATATGTAGATAGTATTGTGTAGGAGTAGATACAATTTATGTTTGTTTATCGAAAATATTTGCTTAATTACTTGATGGAAATATTTTGAATTCGAAAAGAATTGATGTGGTCATGTTCGGATCCAGGATTTAGTTGATATCTCATATTAGAAATTAATCCTTTACATCTCATTTCAAATCGAAAAGTCTGCTCATAATTGTAACTTCTAGGGGGAGGTACAATAAATACGCAGAAACAATCAATCACAAGTAAAGTAAATATATGCTTCTAAACTTTTGTATAAAAACATTCGTCAAGCAAAATTTTGTTTAGAAAAGAAATCGAACTCTCAAATTTGAAAAATGAGAGAGAAAACATTCTCTCAAGGATATCCAAGCAAAATAAAATATGAAAAGTAAGCTTTTACAAAGTTCTATAGAAGAGCTGCAAAATAAACGATGTTGCCTGCAGCGATCATACTCTATTTTTTTGGGCAGTTAACTCGACTCGTAAACAGGTAACTCAGATTTTCTTAAGAAAATTCGATTTCCAACCAAATTTTTAAACATCAATTAAATCAATTCAAAATCAATTCATTTAGCAGCTCTACTACTCTACTCTGCATCAAAGACAGCTCCAACGAATTAAGGAAGACTTAAAAGCCGACTTGAGTAAGGTGGCAAATGAAGGTTGCTCTATGGAGAGCATAAAGGAGTAGCGACGATGACGAAGTACAGTGAAAACTCTCTTGTCCGCTTAAGGGGATACTTAGATACTTAAGGGAGTTTTCACTCTAGACGATCCAGTTGCTATTTTCATTGCGTTCACCAAATCAAATTTGTCACTCTTCTCGCCCTTCAAAACCTTCAAGGCATATTCGAATTTTTCCGAGTTTTCTATTGAACTGCCATAGGCCTGCACATGGAAAAACTGTGCTCATTCACAAAAGCGATGTTATTGATTCCTTTTATAATCTGGGTTAGACCTTTATGTTTCTCGTAGGAGTCAGTTCGGCTTCAATACTGCACCACTCGCTGCACATGCCCCACCATGGACTGCTTGAAGGCAAACGTTTTTCTAACTAGGCGACATTTGTCATTAGCAACAACAACAACAACAAGAACGATAAGAACAAGAGCAACAGCAGCAGCAGCAACAACCGCTGCCGACGGAGTAATCAGTCACATCGACCTCGACTTTCCAAGTGAATGGGCGGGACGTGACTGAGCGAGCTTTTGCTGCAGCAGCGCCGTCCTTTTCTCTCCGTCGTCTTTCCAAATTCTATTTGCTTATGTAAAACGAGCTCCAACTTTCCCGCTGCTGCTGCTCACACTCGACTCAACGCGACTCGACTCTACTCGGTTTGACTCGATTCTACTCCATGGTTCCAAAACTCACTGACGCACATACTCGGGCTCGCATCGGAGTTGGCATGCTCATTGTTTACTTATTTACTTTCGGACTCGCTGTCTAAATGTCTATCTGTCTGTCCGTCCGTCTGTCAGCCTGACGTTTTTTTCTCGGTTTGATATGTGACTGAAATGTTAATGCCGATGCGAGTTCGAGTTCTCTCTCGCATTCCACGTTCGGTTCGTATTCGTCTTTGTTTTGTCTTTGGCTTTGGCTTTGCGGGAATTAAGTGCGACAGGAAAGAGCAAATGTGAAAGGGGGCGGGGCGGGGGCGGGTGTGTATCTGCTGCCATATATATGCTGATTTTGTGTATATGCTGCTGTCGCCCGTTTATTGTTTCGTTTTTAATAAAACATTTATTAATGATTAATAAAGCGAGCCTGCAATTGTGTGGCAATTGAGGCTGGCTGACTCAGTGCCTCCACGGCTCACCTAACTGACGCACGATCCAATGATTAATAATACCCGGATTGGTAGTGATACCCCCCTAATTCCCTACACATCCAATTGACGCATGTCCCATGTCGGCCAACAAACGTGGCCATTTTTGTATTTTTTCATCCGAAAAGCGGAAATTCTTAAGGAAAAATCAATGATTGTATCGATGATGGTGATGATGATGATGTCGATGATTGAACTGCGCCGTATTGTGCGCTGAAGCGCGATTTTCCACATCATTTCAGTTCCATGCATAGCTAATGAAGGACATGGCCCGTCCTAAGCCTTTTTGTTGCATTCACCAGGAAAGACGCATGCCACACATGCCCCAGCCACGCCGAGGCGCGTCGAGACGAGCATGAACAGTTTCCAGCCATGCACTACTTATTCTTCATCTCCTGCCTCGTTTACGTGTCGACAAGGAGAAATGCGACAACATTTGTAATTTGCTCCGTTTACTCGAATCGCTTCCATTTGCATGCCAACCCCCTCCCCCCTCCCCCTCTCCACCTCGCGTGCCCCACGCTGCTGCTGCCAATCATCGTGCTCCTTTTTGCATTCCCATTCGGACGGGAGCAACTTTTTAATGAGATTTAATGGCGCCGCTGGGAAAATGTCGACGGCCGAGGCAAGCCAGTAGCTCGGAGCCTTTGTAAGTGAGTATTAAATCATTGGCAAACGGATAAGAGTTGAGGTGTACGACAAGCTATCGAGTTACATTGCCAAGGAGTGGGCATAAATCTTGCTGGCGATAAGCGAAATATTCAAAATGAATTATTAAAGCGTTCGCCAAGGGGCAGAAGGTAGACCGAACGACCGAGCGACCGACCGACCGACCGCAGCCCGTTGGTAAGCGTTGGGATCCAGGATCTGGGCGCCACATGTGCTACCCAGAGGAGTGCCAGAGATTCATCATTTTATAATTAGAGGACACACTCACACACACACACACACACAGTGAGTTTTTTGACCGAATTTCTGTGGTCGCAAGTGCTAATAATGGCGCATTATCTGGCATGTCCTGCATGTCCTTGCGGTAAATGAAATTAAATTGTCCTTTTTCATTTTGATACATCTCGGTGACGTTGACTCGACTGCCACGCCTTCCCCCCAGCCGCCAGCCGCCAGCCCCCAGCGTCGACACAATGACAATAAATTAATATTAGCACGCGTCGCGTTCAACCCCCCGATAAACTAATAAAGCATATGGAACAGCCTGCGATTACACACACACACAAACACATATGCAAGTGTGTCTGTCCGTCCTTCTGTCTGCCACACACATGAGCAACGACATGTGCGTCCTGTGGCACCGTGGCTGGTGTCAGTTTGCCATCACTGCCAACTCCAGGAAGGCATTAGTGAGAGGGGAGCTGAAGGAACTTTCTTGGGACCTCTGATGCCGCTGCCTCAGTCAATTTTCCTCTGATGAATTGGACAAACACTGCGCCCTCATTTGATGAGCGGAACCTGTTGTGGCTAATTGAGGATGTTACCGAATAAGAAGAATATATAAATGCAATGAATAGGAAGAATCTGCATGTGACTGACAGGAGCTGGACAGGCAAATATACATCGATGAGCCGTCTATTGCTTTCGAATTAGAGTCAAATATGTAATTCGAATTAATGTTCTAGATGTACTTTCATTAAATTTTATCAATTTACTTGATTTGAGAAATTCTAAAGCTTTGGTGTTGTTAATTTTTAAGGGAAATGGCAGATTAAATATCTGCTATAAGCCCATTCTAATTATAAGAAAGAGATACTTATTTGAGATTAATGAGCTAAAATTACTTTCGAGTAAAAAACTCGTAGTAGTAGTTCCAAAAAATAAAATAAACTCGTCCTTTCTCGGACCTAGGAGAATCTGGATGCCAACTTTGGTTATTCTAGCTTTTATAGTTTCTGAGATCCTTGCGTTCATCCAGACGGACGGACAGACGGACGGACAGACGGACAGACGGACGGACGGACGGACGGACGGACATGTCTAGATCGATTTCTCTCGTCATGCTGATTCAGAATATATATACTTTATGGGGTCGGAGATGCTTCCTTCTGTATGTTATATACTTTGCACAAACCTAATATACCCTTTTATAAAAATAAATACATTCCTGCACACGATTTTCATTAGAAATAGAAAACAATAGTAGAGAATTACGTATAAATTACATATAGAATTTTGGGCAAATGAAATAAAGTAACTCCTTCGTATCAAGTTTGGTCAATGTGGGTTTAGCTGTTTCCGAAATCAAGGCGTTCATCCAGACGGACGTCTGTACGTCTGTACTACTTCATAGGTTTGGAGATGCTTCCTTTCTGTCTGTTACACGCTTTGCACAGACTTTATATACCCTTCTCAGCCTTCGCTTACAGGGTTATACAATCTGTAAGTAAGTTTGAGTAAGTTTGATTCTAGCTCCTTAAGATTCCGAAGCTTAAGCGTTCGAACTGACAGACGATCGTTCAATACTGATTAAAAATATATGTATTGTAACCGATTTTCCTTTGAGTGCCTAAGCTACCTTCGGACTTTCGTTTATTTATTTATGTGACAAGTACACATGAAAGTTGGTTATGATAAAAATAATAATAATAAGTATTTCAAAACTACCAGGAACATAGCAAGAAACTTCGTTGGTCGTATTGTTTAATAGAAGTCTTCGCAGCCACCTTCCCATTATATTTGATGAACTATTTGCTATGGAAATAACTGTGCAGCCTTCAAAATGTAGACAACATACATTTGGGTGACTCCTTTCGGTTTTGTTGTGAACATCAATACTTTTAATACTTCAAGCCGAATGTGTACATATGTGGGGCATTTAATTTCTTTTCTGCTATTTAGGATACTTGCTGCTTATTCGGCACAATTTCAACAACAATCTCGAATGCAAAGAATCGACAAACATACATACATATGTAGTATACTTGTATGGGGGGGAGTCATTTAATGACAAATACACACACACACAGACACATGTACAGATAATCACTGCCTGAATTACGAGTCGGCCAACCCACAACCCTACGACGCGTCGTTTAAAGGGCTTTGTTGAAACAATTCATACATTATTCATTGCATGTCTCTCACATTTTTCCTCATTATTTTGCTTTCTCTAATTTCTTTTGTACTTCGCCCCGCGTCCGAGTCTGAGTCCGAGTCCGGCAAGTGAAAATTTAATAAAGAAATATTTTTGGGCAAGGACTAACGAACTTCCTGTTTGTTCGGCACTAGCTGCAATGTAAAGATAAACACATATACATATAGTACATATATATGTATACATGCGAGTATATGTACTTATGGTAAGACCCAATAAGCTACGTTGCAATTAAGTGTAGGCTGGCATGAGAAGGACACGAATACGATCTACCAATCTGCCATCAAGTTTAACATAAACTGACCATTGCAAGGTCCTTTGGCTTCTTGGCTTCTTGGCATCACTGAACTCAAACTTATCTGTGCATCTGGCCATTGAGGACATTTAGCTGTGGACTTTTATTCGGTGCTTAGCAACAATCTCTGCATTTTGATGTGCATTTTTCGAGCTCATTCGTGCAGAGATCCCTGCAGGTGGTCCTTTGGCCTGGGCAACCGAAATGGTGCCAACGATTATCGTTCAACGAGTACTCGTACGTATGAGGATGTGGATGCGATTTCTATCACACGTCGTTGACAGTTTTTGGCTTTCGCCAAAGTCAAGAAAAACAATTTCCACTAATGCTTCGAGTATTTTTATTGAGTCGAATGCATAGAATGGAAAGCCAGCCAAGTGTCGTTGATGTGGAAATGGAAACACGTGCAGTCGACTCCATTCACCTCAGCCACCCTTCGTGGTCCTTCGAAGTCGGGGATGCCCGCTCTTGCCGTTTTTTCTTTAGTTTTTTGTTCTCGAAATTTGTTGGGTGCAAACATTAATTTTATGTTTGTTAATTTCTTTTATTTCCTACATTTTTCTACTAATTTCGACAATTTCATGGACATTTGCATATTTCGCCCCCAGAAAATTCCAAGGCGTTTGGGACAAGGAAAAAAACACACAACATTGAATGAGAAAGCAACCAACGATTGTTATAAATGAAGGCGCGGAAATTAAAGGGAAAAACTGCGTTAAATTTATCGTCTGTAAAGTCTAGGAAATAAACTCAAAATTAGTTCAACTAAAGGTCATATTAAAAATGTTTCTAGCCCCGACCCGGTCGCCGTCCGCCAACCGCCCGCCTTTGCAGGCAACCCTTTTTTTCGAAGGCCTGGCAAAAAAAAAATAGCACATATGTTGCGTAGAGCCACTTGAGTGTGGTGTGTATGGCTGGAAGGGTAGGAGTGGGGAGAACACTTGTAAGTGGAAATAAATCTTCCTTTCGATTTAAAATGTAACGCGCCCGGAAGATTTATGTTCCATCGTCTTTATCCGTCTATGGCGCATTGTCGATTTGTTCGATTACAGGCCATAATCGAACACACCCCACATATGGGCCATAAATCTTGGGTCATGTAATCAATATTATGACTTGTCAAATTATGTTGTACTTTTGTCTCTTTTAGAGGGCGTGCAAAAAAATATGGCTGGCCATTTTTTGCTGAGCCCCCCACCAGCTCCCAAGGGCGCCGTTTTCCGGTTAAGAAAGTTCGAGTCCGTCGAGTGGCAATTAATGCTAATTTCAGCGCCCGAAAATGTCAACCCTTTTGGCCACGCCTCGTTTAACATTTCGGTCCTTAATTAGCGGCGCACAATTTTTACTTTTACGAGCACCTTGAGGCGCAGCGGCTGCCAAAGATTGCGCATTACTTTGCAATTCTAGGGAGTGGGGGGAGCATCTCTATAAATAGTACATACCTACCCAACATCTACGCTTGCTTGGGTCGCAATCGAAATCGCATTCGCATTTCGTGATTGATGGCTCGACATCTGCTCGTGGGGCTTATTATGTAAATTCAAATGACCTTTGCCGGACCCGAACTGGACTGGGTTGGGCTGGGTTGGACCGTGCCGAACCGAATGGCTGCATCACATACTCGTACTACGATCCAGAGCGCAGCAAGTGTGCAAAATTGCAGAATTATGAAAATGGCAAGCCATCATTTGTCATTCGGCAAACTACAGTTCGGAACTCATACTAAGTACTTGTATATATAGAGGGATATCCTGGCAAGCTGCTGACGGTGGATGTTGCCTGGTCCAGATACTGCCTGACTGACTGACACCGACACCCCCAAATCATGCGACGGCAATGTTAATGAAACATGTGTCAGCAATAAAATGATAATCATGATTTACATCATCGCCTCCCAATTTCCATCATCAAACGTCAACCGAATGCCATTCGAAGTTATTACCAATACAGTATACCGAAGGCGATTGAATTTTTTGTTGGCCAAAACCACTTAATTGCTCCAGTAAAGGACATTTATGACAGCTCCTCTAATTTACGAGCACCAACAGCTCAGAGAATGCAAAATTCCAGCAATTGTACCCCCGCGATTGAATTAGGCTTGAGAGTGTCTGTTTTAAATGAAACCACTAATTTGTAGCATTCGTGCAAAATTAAATTATTGTTTACACACTCGAAATTATGCAAGAACAACTTGTCGGACCGCCTCTTTCGGCAACAAAGGACTAAGCGATGACAACCCCTTTTTATCGCTCGAAATTCGATTTTAAAATGTTGCACCAACAGCGACAGGCGACAGACGACAGACGATGGCACAATAATGCCCTTAATTTGGACCGACAGAGCCGGCAGGAAGGGATAGGGGCTTCAACACACCCCTTTGTGTGAGAACGTCCGGGGTTGTTGCGAACAAGGAACGTGTTCATATGGTCATATGGTCTAGAGAAGCCAATGGCCCTTCCATGAATACTCGTATTCATTGATGTTGACTTCGGGTTATTAAGCTACCCGTAATACTCGTATATAAACATTGACATAGTACGAGCAGGCATTGAACTTTAAATAAAGCGATTGCCTTGAAATTAGCACCAACTCATATGCAAATAATTTATTTTACTGCCCCAGACTTCAACTGAAGCTGAATCAACCGCTTACCATTGTTATACTATATACAAGTACAATCAACATACGTAAAACTTGTCTAGTTTTATGTTAAGTAAGGCAGTCGCTAAAACAACCGAAATATTATTGTCCATACTGCATTGTATATAGCTTTACAGTTCAATATTTCAATAACCAATAAATTAATGGACCTCCCTAAACATTACCACCCTCAACATTCCCACTCTCAAAAAAATAATCTCTAAATTAAATATAAGATTGTTACAATGTATTTAAACACAAACTAGCCTGAAGACCTCAATTGTTCAGGCTATAAAATTTTCATTACAATTTAGGTTTAATTCGAAGTTACAAATAATAAATAATTATATGAATTTCTACATTCTTAATTTAAATCAAAAGCTGAAAAATCATCAATGAATATTTAAATGTGAGAATAAATTTACGATTCCAAGATTAATTTAAATCAGAAGCTGAAAAATCATCAATGAAAAATTAAAATGTGAGAATAAATTTACGAATATCTGGCCAGATATTCAAATAATAATGGTATAATTAACAAACAAATATTAATTTGCTGAGCCGATATTCTGACTTTCCAGAATTCTAATAAGGGAAATTGAAAAGAAATAAAAAATCAAATAAGTTATCTACGTCTAAGCTGAAGTTGCACAATATCTTACAAGGAAGCTTTATTTTGTGACAGCTATATGATATTTTTATCTGGCATGATCGGCCTCAACATATTGTAGCGTAAATGATTGTTTTTGGCCGACCGCTGACCGGTGTTTCGAAACAAAAATTTAAATACACAGTTCATATTGGCTTTCAATGGCTTATCACATAGGCGGAATACCTAAAATTTAAAGATTCTTTTACATAAAAATGATATGAGAAATCGCCGAGAAGAAGAGAACTACTCCTTAAAGTTGGCTGCACGAGCATAGACCTTATTAGAACGGCTTTTTGGTTTTGGCGCTTAGTGGGCGTATGGATAGGCGATAACCAATAATACTATAGGCGGCCAAGGGCGTACGTAGCTTTTACAAAAGGGGGGCCCAAAAAATTAAAATTTTGATTAAATAGTGCATAATGCATTTAAAAAATAATTTATGCATATGATCAATGAAAAAACTTCAACAAATCCAACTCAGTGATTGACTTCATATGGCTAAAAATTTTTGTAGGGGGGTACGCCCCAAATTCTAGATTTAAACAATGCATCACTATATGTATGTGTATGTGTGTGTATAAAGAATGAAGCCTCGCGGCAAAGTCTCATCACGATAGATATAAAACTCTGGAAGGAGTAGTCACAACTGATATCACAACTTATAAAGTTTAAAAAACATTTCAATGTATTTTTATTTTTGAAACAGAAATCCCGACCGACTCTTTGCCTAAATGAAAAAAAAAGGAAAATAGAGAAGTTCTGGAATTCGATATGGCTAGATATTTCGACTTTCGTAGAGTGAGCCTATTTATCGAATTATTTTCGCGAGTAAGGACAAGCTTGCCAAAGCTTGTTAAAAACCCAAACTAAGCCGAACATAATATTCTTTTCTTTTCAGTATTTATGTGTAATTCAAAATCCTCGATTCGTGGAAAAGCGCCAGAGTCGTAGCCTCACGAAAAGTGCCAGTTGCAGCGATAATACCAGGCATTTTGCATTTTGTAGCCTTAATTAAGTGCTGCCATTTACTGTGCTCAGCTCTGAGTTTAGAGTGCCATAAACTTGGATCGGAAATATACATAGTATAGTAAAAGGAACATGTTTATCAAAGTGTTTTGTTTGCACTTTTTAATTTACTGCAATTCGCTGTCAAATCAAATTCAGATAAGAAACGCATAAAATTTGGGGCTCCATGTGTGCGGAATGCGCAGCAACTACCCAACTGCAATAATTCAGGGCGAACCCGCTTCCCCGCTTCCCGGCTACTTCGTTTGGCGAGGCACTTGCGAGGCAGGCAGTTCCATTTGAAATCGGATTTATTTTTTAAAATGCCGCAGGGATCGATTATTACCGTTCAAATTCGCATAAAACGTGCGAGTTGCCAAGTTGCTGCCAAGCGATTTTAAACTTTTGTTGGCGAAATGGAAATGGAAAAACTGAACAGAAGCCCGAGACATTGTTCCATCGGCACGGGGGCTGGGGTTGGGTGGCTGCTTACATATGTGGCCGGGTGGAGGTGGAGGTGATGGTGGATGTACAACTAGAAGTGTGCGTATGGGGTAGGCAATAATTTAAGGAATTTGAAGTCAATTCGAAGTCGCATTCAATTCCTTTGTTCGCCCGTTTGGGAGCAGGAAACAGTGATCAGGGCACAGGGCACAGGCGGCCGTTCATCTGTGCGATTTCGCGATATGAATCTCAATAAAAATGCATTTAAAATGTTGACAAAGGACTTGAACGTGTTACGAGCTCAGCGTTCCACTTCATTTTCGCAATTTCCTCAGTTCATTGAGATTGCGACTAGCTTCAGGAATTGCACGCCATTCGGCCGTAATTCAGAAACACCTGAGCACCGCCAGGCCTGAATTCGGAACTCATAAATTTTGCACATTTTCAAAAATTATGTAAATAATATCGACGATTTGCTTGAAGCGAATTGGAACACATTGTAATGATTCAAATGCGAGTCCAATAGCCAATTCGGTCCAAGCTCAGGGCATGGCATCTGTGGTGAGAGTAGACTGAACAATGGCTCACAATAAAAATAAGTAAAATAAATATAAATATAAAATCCCACGGGCTAGGTTTTAACCGTCCTCTACACTCCTTCGACAATGGAGTCGCAGTGAGTCTCACGAAGCCTCAACTCTGACTTTGACTGCTGAATTACAATCGTGCAGGGTCAGTCAGTCCGTTGGCGAGTCTGGGCCGCAATTGTTTGTTTACGATGTGCAAAAGTCATGTGGAATACGTTAAGGGGCCAAAATGACAAAATGTTATTGGGAACGTGTGTAACGTGGTCGATCACAACAACCCAGCTCGAAATTGCGCACTCGAGTTTAAAAACGGGTTTTTTTTGGCTGGCACTCTTTGAAAGGTGCCTGATACTCTGGCGCTACTCATATAATATAGTTGCATTGGTTACATTTTGACAGTTATGTGTTGTGGCTAAAACAAAATCAATATTGCCAACACCGCTCGCATTGCAACCTCCCGCTGGGCGCAACAAATATTTATTGTACGAGTACTATGAGGCACAGTTAGCTTCCAAGACATTTCTTTGGAAAGGCATGGCGTGTAATCTATTAACAATATTGTCATAAATTTCATAAAGTGTCAAACCTGTCTGTGTACCTACAACTGTTCCTGCGACTACCTGGTAAGGGGAGACTCTCATCGTTGCCCCGAAGGTGGGCGTTGGTAATCACAAGCGAGTTAGTGGAAGTATTAGAGGGAAATAACATCTAGTGCAAAGATTATTAAATATTTGTATTAATATTAAAGAACTTGAAGTACGAATTTCTTATTCTGCTTGTAGAAAACAGATATAAACAGAAATATCTTCTTCTGAAGAAATCGCAAAAAAAAGACTATTTTATTTTGTAGTGCTGTCATTGCAAAAAATATTATAATCATAAAATATTTCACCCAAATCTTAATTTTATATTACAATTATATTATATTGGAGTGACTTATGTGATTTTTCAGTTGTTCAAATAATATTATTATTTTAAAAGATGTTATTTGATAACGAAGTCAGTATATTCTACCAAAAACCATATTTTCGTATGATAATACACTATAGAAAAAATACAGTCGAAATGAAAACGTTCTCCCTTGCGGAACCTAACCAAACTCTCATCAAAGAAGTTAGAAGTATACCCTTTTCAATAAAAAAAGAATCGTTGAAATCGGTTGGCGTGATATTGAGTTATTCGTCCATTTGTCTTGCACATACTTAATGCAAATTTAAGACCTATACGGGTCTCATGGATGCCATTGTTATAAGTAGACTATATTGAAATGGGACCATTCGGGAAGCACCAGCTTCAGCAAAAGGATTATCAAAATCGGTGCACCTAGTCGAATGAGCTGAGGTAACCAACATTAAAAAAATCAAATAGAATACAGGCGAATTGAGGGAGGTTCCCAATGTTTTGGCCTCGGTTAAAACCTGAAAAACACAATTTTATGGGGAAACAGGTGTTCCTTAAATTGTAATTATTACTTGTCTCTCATTTTATTTCCGTTTTTATAAATTATAGCAATTATTATTTGTGAAAAGGTGCCGACAGCGTGTTTGTTTTTGTAATTTTGGCAATAAAGCTATCCACTGAGAGGGTGGACAAAAAATACTCGTAAATAAATAATAAATATTTTATAAGTATTTTATGATCACCAATTCCAATGCTTCTTCTTCTTAACCGCCTACACAATCAGCCACCTAGGCACATACATATGTATACCATATTGTTATTAGAAGAACCGTTTAGTCGTATACGAGTATTTATCAAAAAATCGTACTTTTGAAAACCTAATTATAGCTGTAATACCTTTAAATATAATTCCACATAATACCAGACAATTGTGTTGTACAGTGTTGGTATTAACTTGGCACATTCTATCGAGGATCTGTCATGAAAATTATTACAAAGATTATTTACAAAGATTGCTGAGACTTTGTCAAAGTCATTTTGGAGTCTAGATTCTGGACTCTGGAACAGGGGCAGTTGCATCGCAATCATTTTCGTTGTTGTCGTTGCTGCCGTTGTTGCTGCTGCTGCTGATGCTGCTGCTGATGCTGCTGCTGATGCTGCTGCTGTGTCTGCAACAAGTGCAGGTAATTATGTTGAACAATGAGCAACAATTCCAGTTGCTGCAGTTCCAATTAGTCACATTACACGAACGGAGGCAAAAACATGTTTGTGCCCATAAATGGCAGACAGGAATGATACAACCCACAGACACCAACACTCAGAAATACGGACAGACAGCAACATGATGATCAGAAGCATCACAGAAACATTAACAACAACAACAACAACAGCAGCAGCAGCAACAATTGGAGCTCAGGCAGAAATAAGAATTGTGGCAGAAATACTACGCACATTTAACTGCTGTGGCCATTCGAGCGAAAGGGTTTGAGGTGCCTTTTTAAGTGCAAATCGAAGTATTTAAGCTGAAGATACCAAGAGTACCAAGTCCCCGGGAGGCACTCTATGAACAGAGAGAATTTGAGCGTTGTCCAAAAATATGAGCAGGCCTTCGAGTTCAGCTTTCAGTTGAGCCTGAATTCCTTTGGTAACCCATTTAACGCTTACCCGCTTCTGCAACGCATTCTAAGTAGATCGCTCAGACCTGACATCGAACCAACTCGTGCTGGCAGAAGCCCAGGATGTCCAGAGAGGCAAGAGGCCTATCGCTGGCCGATCGATGATTGGCAACAGTCGCACCAAGCGATCCAAAAGGTAGTCAGCCACTAATTGAAAGCAATTAAAAAGGAAATTAAAATTTAGATTACAGAACTGCGTCGAGGCACGTGTCTATCGCTGACCGCCGGATTTAGAAGCAACCCATAACCCTAAATGGTCGCCGCATGACTGCTGCTTATAAGGATGCGGCCATCATAAATGGAATTCTAATTTAATTTAAAACAAACACAGCTCTCAACATTAAGACACAAAGCGTCTACTGAAGAGCAGACTGGCCAGCACAATGCAATTGATTTTACAGATTGTATTGAAATTGAGAGAAGTCTATTTTCGGTAGGAAAAACATAAAAATATATTATAATGCATTTTCTCTTTTGAAGTGGCAGCATTGATGTCAAACTACTAATACAGCATACCTGCAACATTGAGATGCCGCAAAAATATATTAAACAGAATATTGGTGTTCACGCCAGAAACAGGGGTTAAGTCGGCCTGAAATCCATCACTGTTGACCAGTAACTCAATCATATCGAACGCATAACTTTTTACACTCTACACTCAAAAAAAATGCATAGTAAAAATTAATATTTTCATATTTAATTCAATGTTCTAATGTATCGTGTTTAAATCAAATATTAAAAACGTAAATTAAACTAAAATCATATTCAATTACTAATTCAAATATGGATAATATTCAAAACAAATTGTAAATCTTTATCATCTTTATTTAATGTTGAACCATATATAATTTCAATATGTCTCCCCTTCAAATAATAAGTAATTAAATTGACTATATTGCATAGTAAATTTTAAAATTTGTTTAAAGATTAATTTGATTTAAATATACTCAAAATATATTAGATTTTAATATTTTTAATAGTTAATTTGAATATTTTCAAATGTAAAGTAGAGACAAACATTGCCTAGAATTCTCAAGTCGGTTTTTAGCGGTTATGTTTATACAAGTAATTATAAAAAAGAAACCATTCTAACCCACGTCCACATAATCACTTGTGATTTAATATCGTCAGACAATAAATGTAATATTTTAATGTTTAATATTTTGTGATGAGTATACTACTCTTCACACTGCACTATTTTCTCACCACTTTATGCACATTGGACACCAAGAATACAATAAAAGTACCCCCAACATCGGCAACGAACAGCTGTCTTTTGTTTAGAAAGAAGAGGCCCCCTACTGGCACATCTAGATGCAGCCAAATTTAAACAGAGGGAATCTAGAGACGTTCAACTTCATAAAATGCTTTCTTTATTGAATATGGATATAGCAGTTTGTCCAATCGTTTCCGCTGCCACTGTCAATTGGTAGTCAGACAGCGCCAAGATTTTCATTTGATTCGACGTATTATGTGTGGATACCTGCCAAGAACCACATTTCTTATGAATGAAGCCATCAATAGACTCTTATCTGTGGACAACAATTAACAAGTCTGGGCCTGAGCTGCGGTTAATGCTGACGATCCCAATCGTGGAGGCAGCACGCGCTCTGAATTTCTCCTCAGAGAACTTCTCATTCAATTTTCTCGCATCTGCTCAGCCGTTCATTTCAATTCTCAACACCCGCTACTTGGTTCAAGTTTGTTTTTTTTTTGTATTTTTCTAGCTTAAATTCTGTTTCATTTATGAGTCTGTGTTTTTTGTTTCTGAAGATTTTATCAGGTTTCACAGCAAAAGGCGAACGTTGCACGTGCTTCAAATTTTAAAATGCTGTTGTTCCTCGTTCTGTTCGGTTTTATGAATGAAACTTCCCTCGAAAATAAAACTTTTAAATTCATTAATATTTTTGTACCTTGTCAAAGGCACTTCATGAAGCTGCAAGTATGATAAAGATTCGTAAAATAGTCGTGTAGTATTTTTTGCCATATTTCCGAATCTACATCCACATCCATATCCACCCTCATGGATATCGTTTCAAGTCCAAGGGCATGTCGCTATCTGCCTCGGCTGTTGCAATTTTTCATTGAAGGGAACACTTTGGCTTATGATTTATTACCATCAATAAATTGAGTTTACTTTCTTGGTTTATTTCACGCTCTAATTTTTTGATAAAAGCCACTCCATGGCTGGCAGCAGATGGAGAGCGGAGACGCTGACTATTTGCCAGGCGAATTAATTCCGCATAATTTTCCAATAACTTACAAGGCAGCCATAAAAATTGTCAGCACAATTAGTAGCACGTTGCTTCAAGGAGATATTGAATGCAACAAACCTCAAACTGCAAGGGAAGTTCCATTAAGAAACATTACAGTTGATTATTCTGACCATACCATCATCTCTGTACATCATTTTAGGCTGGAAAATCTCGCCAAAGTGTTGACCCAAAGGGTTAAGAGTGGCGTCATGCGTGTCCTGGCATATTAGCTGGCCATAATGCGTGCCTCTGGGCATTAGCTATCCGCTCGTTCTTGAAGAAAACGCGCACAGATAAGCCCTCATAACTCATATTGGTCCGTGGAGCGTAAAGAGGTCATTTGTTATATCTTCGCCCCTTCCAAAAGGGCGCACAAAACCCACTCAAGGCATGACGAAAGTGTCGCATATTTGACCCAAGCGTCGACATATGTGTGTACGACTGTGTGTGTGCATGTGTGTGCATGTGTGTGCATGCGTGTGTGGATAGTGTTTGGGGGAGCTATGCACTTGCCTTTGACAAATGATGCGCCATCATTTCGGGAGCAAAACAAAGCTCTGTGATTTGTCAGAAGCGAAATTATAAAAATTTCAGACATCAATGAGAATTAATGATCAAATTTGAAATTGGCTGCAAGCTGCCCCAAAGCCAGACAAATTCGTTCCAATTCGGGCAATGCGGAACAGCAGGGAAGGGCATTTAAAAGTTATACACAGGACCTAAGTTCGTTGCACCTGTGAGGGCGAGTGGAGACTGAAGTCATATCCTTTGTCCAAACCGAAAGTATTGATTTTTTCATCTGAGACGCCGCCTCATCATTGAAGACGTGACATGCATTCCCAAATCAATCCGGCGCGGCAGGAAGGATAGAAAAGTTTGCGAGAGCAGATTGCTTGAAGTTGAAAGTGTCAATGAAATTAGTTAATAATAATTGCTGTAACTTTCGATTTCTGGCTTTAATTCGCCGACAACAGTCTCAGCTTGGCGAGCGCGTCAAGCCGTCTGGCCCAACCTGTTCTACTCCGATCGGCTCTGTGTGTAGTCTGCCGACAGCCTTAAGTGCTAGACATGCTGCGAACATTTATCTTAATTGCCATTCAATTGAAGACACGGCTACCAAGCGACCGGAGCGTGAATTTAATTTGCATACACGCGATTTCCAGTTCCAAGACCCATCTCTCCTCCCAATATTCCCAGAACTTTTCCTGTTCCTGCTACTCTACTCGAAGTTGTTGCTGCAATCACCGAAGCTCGATGTTTGTGCAACTAATTAACATTTTTAATGGGCAATCCTTGTAGAAAGCGGCAACAAAATGAATTGCGGCGCATGTTGAAATCATAGTGCGAATCAGAGTTCAATTGCCATCCAGTCAGTCTATTAACGGAGTCTATAGTTGGTCACACTTCAAGGCGAAGCTTGCGTTAAGAAACCGCAACAGAATTGCAACCAACTGAATTATTTACAATGGATTTTTTGATTGACGTACACGCGTCGAACCGTTCGATTAATTCATACCTAATTCCAATGAAATTCGGATGAAATTGCTAGAAATTGTATGTCTCGAATAAACTGCTGTGCTTCCGACACGTGCGGTAGGCAGGGGCTGGTGACTTTGTTAGAGATTCGCAATAGTAGGGGGAGTTGTTTGATCCTTGACAGCCTCATACTCTCCCATATAATCAACTGGCAAAAAACAATCAGCTTCCGTTTATATACAAGTAAAACGATATTTTAGAGTCATTTCTTAGACCTTTGGGGTCGGCGACTAAATGTTTATATTTTGTGAGAAAAGGGATTTGTATTAAAACTCATAAGAAACTAAATAACTTTGCAATAATATAGTGCAGTAAACAATTGAGTTTAAGTGAGGATTAGTGTTTAATGCAATTATTCGATTTTCATGCCCATACATACATATGTTTAAGTAGTAATTGTCAGGCCCTTAACTGGAAAGGGTTCGCACCCAAAGGAAATAATAAGACTATCAATATCACATGTAAAAAGTAAATACCTATATATATGTTCAGCATGACTCTTCTGTTTCAAACGCCATTCCTATCACAGTCTTAGAGCTATCGAGAAGTGAATAAAAATGTTTTTTTATACAAAATTATACATATAGTACGGACACATTGGAATACATAGTTCACAGCAAAACCACATAAATCTCTTTTGGAATGTTTTAAATCTCTAATGTTTTGCCTAGAGATTTGATTAAAAACATAAACATAAAATAATCATAATAAACATAAAAATAATTATTGGAATACAAGCCTGATAGTTTTTCTGAACAATCTGCATCAAAAATATTTTGCATATCCTTTTGTATATTCTGAGTTCATCATAAAATAAAACAAGATCAGGGTATAAGACAAAACTCGAACATATTTTTGTAACTCCAAGTGATTAAACAAACAGATAACCAGACTTGGAAAATAATAGGCAATAGAAGAAATGTTTAAACAAAAGCTTATTGCTTTTTTGGTATAAGCTCTTACGTATTTTAATAAATAACGAAACGGTTGGCTTTTTTGTTATTTTGTGTGAGCTGAAATGGTCTTGAGGGATGCGGATTGATGATTGGACCCCATTTTTGACAGACATTATTCTTTCGCAAACGCAAAATATTAATAAATTAACTAAATGGGTTAACATTAAGCTGAGAAATGTCTTAATAACCAAATATACGACGCTGTCACGACAGAGATGAAATAATTTAGCCTGGTGACAAATAAAGCCGACGATCCCCGAGGAACTGGTTTAAGAAATGCAAATAGTAGCGCCCAAGCGCAGAATTTATCAGTCAGGATGGCTGCAATGCTCCCGTTTCTATAAGATGTGTTCGCCGAAGTGTAAGACTATGAATAATAAAAAGGGTTAAATTAGCATTTTCACATTTATTTGAGCGATGACATGGCGCGATAGACGGCAGCCAAGACCCAGCAAGGGGGTTTATTAACGGGCGGGAGAGGCGCGTGCGGCGGCAATCATGAGGCGGGTTAGTGAGGGCCGGGTGGGGGAAAAACGGGTAAGAAATTGCCAAAGCAATTTCCGATGACATACACATAAAAGGATGAGCCAGACGAGACTAGATGAGACAGACCGTAAATGAAACAACTTCAACGTGGATTAGATTCCAAGGCCGCTGGAAGGCGTTTAAGTAAAGTGTGAAGTACATTTCAGATTATTGAGCAACAGCAGCCAAAAGAGGTAGTTGGGGTTGCTAATGGTCCAGATCGACTGACATGAAATGGTTGCTCTTCGCGTTTTCATGAATCCACATCAAAGTCTGCTCCATGGTCTCTGCTTTAAAGTCTTCACATAAGAAAAGAATTCAAGGAATGTGATTAAATTTAACAAAATGTTTTTAGGGAGTTCACCTGCACGCTTTCAGCGTTCGACAAAAGTCCTAAGGAATTCTCGCTGGCAGACGTCTACACAAAAAGATCACAGCTACTGATTTCTTCAAGGTATTCCGATCTGTAGTGGCACCAAAGAGGCAGGAAAAGAATATCGAAACACGAGTACAGCAAATTCTTCGCATATTGTTCAATTTGAAATTAGGACAACAAAAAAAGAGACAGCCTTACGAACTGAATGAAAAGGTTTGCTCTTAAAACAGACCTTTTTTCAGTCAAAACATCGAATTCTGTTTAAGGCAGCAGCCTTAAAGCCTCCTTAGCCATTTACCTTCTCAAATCGAGCTCACCTACATAGATTTTGGCTTGTTTTCTAACTTTTCTGTTGGCACACCAAACCATTTGGCTAATACCACATTATCTGTGGCAACAACAAACGAACTTTACCCTAATAAAGTACAAATGGGACCAATTCTATTTCATTACGCCAACAATGTGCACCGCTTCTCTCGTTGTTCGCAAAATACTTAGAAGGTAAATGCAAATCACACACGCGAGCCAAGATAAAAGTACTCTGCGCCATAAAATATGTCATATTTTAACAAAATGTTGAACGAAATTACAATAAACCCATTCGGTATGCCCCCATCCAGTAGCAAACCCGGCCCTTGAGTTCGTTCTCATATGGGATAGATAACGAGGCCAACAACGACGCCACCGGTGGTTGCGACAGCAGGCAAGTAATTAACCCTCTCCGAGCCAATCTGCCACACGCATTGCCACTTCTGGGGCAGGGTACTCGAGCAACTAATTTCAGAAACTCTTACTGCAAAGATGCAGCAGAAGAATTTTAAACTTGTTCGTTCTTTCACTTAGATTGCTTAAAGATGTTCAAAACCACTGTGCTCAGTGGGTTTACGAATTATATACTGATTTCCATACATTACGTATTTGTAAAGTATATCGAAGATATTAAAGTGATATGAAAAAGCGCGAGAAAATTTATTATTTTTAATAGCTGTTTGTTACGCCAGATTCTACTTAAGTTTACTAAACCTTGACTCGTATTATATCTGCGGATTTTATATAAATGAAAAAAAAAGAAAAACATAATGTGGAATTGAACATCATTTTGGTTTGAAATACAAGTATATACACGAAATTAACTATTTATTACTCGAGAACAATATCAATGAAAAAAAAATTATTTAAGGAATAAAACAACGGGCTTTTGTGTCGTGTACCAAATTCCCAATTTAACTTTTTTGAACACATTTATTAAACGAAGCTGAAATGGGATTAAAACCGTCTGAAATCAAGATTTTGCAAGATTACAAAGCATTTTTAAAACTAAACTCTGGGTGTTGGTATAACAATTCTGTACATTCGAGAAATCTTGGAATAAAACCTTACTTAAGCTAGTTGTATTATTCGTATTATTGTACAAAAAAGCACATTAAAAAGCATTTTATATTTTCTGATATTAAAAAACAATTTCATAAATTTGTTTCCTTTAGCTGCAGAAGTTCTGTCTGATAATATATTCCTAATAGAGGGAAGCGTTCCTCGGGATATTTACGAGTATGAAATCTTTCACAAACGTTGTTTTGGTTTTCTTACAAAACGAGCCATATTTGTCATCAGAAAAGGTTTTTTATTGATCTAACCAAGTATTGATATACAGTTTTTAGACTAACAGGTCGAAAATATACATATTCTCTAAGTAAGCCTACAGATCTTTTAATAATCGTAAGCTGTGTGTGTACGCTGTGCAAGTTAGTGTCGTAGTTTTATCATGATAGGCCGATTTACAAGGATGTTATAGGCAAATCTGTAATCTCTGCCCAAGGTCTGCCCGCAGCTGTTGTTGTTGTTGCTGCACATGCACACGCAGACACACACAAACACGCATAGACACGCATAGATTTACATAGACAGAATTCCTTTAAAAGTGTGCAGTTATATTTACACCCATTACGTCAGAATTCCCAGGGAGGTATAATCGATCCAAAAAAATGTTTTGCACTTTACAATTTCGTAACTTTTTTAATTTTTATAATTATTATACACAGAGTATTTCAAAGTCGGGACATCCGACTTAAGCTTCTCCACTTCTTCATTTTCGGATTGCATTGTTCTGTTTTAATGTTTGTTTCATATTATATTTCCATGACAGTTATTAACTTATGTCAATAAAACAGGTGCATTTTAAATGTTACTTGGTCACACTTAAGCGCTCAAGCCAATGGCTACTAATTATTCACATAAGCACATAAAAGCGATAATGAGTAGTGCGACTATTTAAGTAAATCAGCCAATTTTAGTGGTAGTTTTGTGAGGTTTTATTGCTAATGAGAGGCACGTCATAAAGTGCACAGTCCACAATCGAACGTTATCGCACGGCCCCCAAATGTAGCAATTAGTTGGTACAAATTGGTTTACTGCCCACTAGAGAGTTGGCTGAAATAGTGAGAGGGCAGGAAAAGTCCCTGGATTCGAGCACACACATATGAGTTCGCTGCGATGTCTATCATTTAAATGCCGCGCCACTTCCCTCGTCCGCACAAACACTCCCAGCTATCTGTAGAAGTATTTTAATGTGAATGGAACCCTGAGAAACACCCCAAGGCCCATTGCAAGTAATTGGCTTTTATTTTATGCAAAATTGTAACTAATTAAATGAAATCGATAAGTAATCCGAGTGGCCCCAAAATTTAAATCAAATAAAAGCCAATAAATAAACAAAGAACTGCAATTAGCATAAAAATCGAGATTTGTTTCTGTTCACAGAACGCTTTCAAAGGAATACTCGAGTACACAAAGATTAATTAGTTTTGTTTTGCAGCTTAATAGAAGTTCGCTTTCCCTCTCTAGCGGAACAATTTCAGGTGGAAAAGTTTAAATGCCAAGTGGCGCTCGTTGAAGCATTTAATTGCCCGGAGTCGGAAATTGGGAACGGACTGCGGGATAATTAATATGCTAATAAAATGTTACATGACACTTGACAAGAGCCCTTGACAGGCGACCACATCGAGCTGGAGTAGGTGGAGGAGAAAGCCAAAAAATGCCGCTTAATAAAGTGCTTGGAATGCTTGACTGGCACTCGGAGCGTCAAAAATGTTGAAGCACACATTGAAGTTGGCTGTAAATCATGATTATCTTTTTATTGCTGACATTTTCTACGCAGCTCTGTGTCCGTCGTCTCCCCAGAACTGACAGAACGCACAGAACAAGCACACACACACACACACACACAAGGGGGTGGAAAAATGTTGGACTTGCTAAAATCGTAATCCTCCTTATAATGAACGGACGCTTTACTTTTCACTAATAGTCGAATACAAATTTTTAGTGCATACCTTAGGGCGCCCTGCAGACTCTGCCCGCCGAAATTCCAATCCAATCGTTAGCAGCGAGCCATTTCTTGATCAAAATCGTGCCAAGCGCAATTCGAGTAAAATATTTAAGAACGGAGCGCGCTTAGCTCTTGGCACCAGGACACGGGTGTCCTGGCAGGCAGCATTAGCGCCGAGGTCGTGCTCAGGTCACTCCCAGTAGGTGGTACGAGTGTGAGGCGAAGTGGACACCCGCACAGCGGATGTCGATGCTCTGCCACTTGCCAGGGCTCAAAATGCCATCGAGGACAATGCAACATTACAATAATGTGCACTTTTATGGACAGTTAACGGCTGCAAGTCCCATAAACGCATTATCGAGCGCGCGTCCACGGAATGCCGAATACTCGTTTGTGAGAGTTTCGGCGCCTCATGTACTATGTATGTATATACACGTTTATATACTTATATTCGATTGTCCATGAACAATTGGAAGCGCATTTTCAATCAATAAATTGTTCACCTGTAAGTCAACTGAGGCAGTACAATTAAATTCCAGTTCCACTCTCGAACCAAGGGAATCTACGGGTACATTAGGCTTCTTTGAACGGTATGTAACAGGCAGAAGGTAGTTCCTCCGATCCCATACAAATATATTCTTAAATAGCATGCCAATCTTTCTAATGAAACATGGTATTTAGACTAGTCCCTCGGAAACACATTACAGATATTTGACAATGTTCTCAACAATACTGAAGATACACAAACTACATTTTTCATTCTTCATTTCGCATTTGTTATTTTATTCTTATTTCATTTCAAATGCAAATTTATTTCTTTAATTCTAGGCAAAGTCCTTTCGTATAAAGGACTATTTTATTGCTTTTATTTTTGTTTTTAATGTCTTTTTAATGGAGCTGGTATATCTTTAGATTTTTATTATAGAAATTGTCCACAATAATAATAGTAATTATATCAATGATAATGAATAATTTGGTTAAAAAAGAAATTAAAACTTTCAGAGAAATGAGAAATCTTGGTATAATGCAGAAATAGTAGACAATTGGCTGCGCAGCAGATTGACAAAAACACAATCTGTAATTAACATGAGAAACTTCAAAAATGTTCTCTGGCGAGTTCTCTGCAATGTTCGTGGAGCGTCGACTTTCAGCTCCAATGAACAACATTGTTGCGACACTTAAATTTGCATAATCAGAATCAAAAACATCATTTCCATTCCGATTCGCCCGACCCACTCGTCAATATGCCTAGCCAGCCAGCCCGCAAACGCAGGCAGCGGGCGCACTTAGCCACTTGGAAGACGCATTCGGCTTTCAAAATTATGCAAATTCAATTTGGAGACACTTTCCGTGCTAGTCAAAATTTGCCCGCCCCCTCGGCGAGCCGTACAGAGGGCGTCATAAATTCAAGTAACTGTATTAATATAATTGGTGGCTGCTGCCGTCGCGTCGCTGCCGGGGGTTTTCTGCCTCAAGGAGGGGAGGCTCTTAAAATTAGATTTGCGCGCATTTTCATTCCAAGCACCCGTCGTTGTTGCTCTTTATTGCGTTTGTTGTCTCAGTAGAGTACATATACTCTATGGCTGGACAAAGGGGTGCGGAGCTTGAAGAGACTTAAGGAAACAGTTGCATGGTTTTCAACTGTTTGAAGTCCACCTTGGCACATTTCCAGGGCCATTTAGCATTTGACCGCCATAATTTAAAATTATATCTTATCGCAATATTTTTGGTATCCTTTCGCATGCATCATGTTTAGTTTCTGCTGCCAGCAAATCGTTTTATTATTCAGAACAATTGCACTAGACACAGGCTATTCTATAAATAATTAATTTAGATGGCTCGTTTATCTTGTGGCCAGGAGATTTATGGAAGCTCTACCTTAGAGACTGCAGACTTTTTGGCCCAGCCGGCAGCTTAACTGTTGCTTCTGTAAAGATTTGTGGTTTCCATGAGGCCGAGTAAAGAGTCATGAGTTAGGGCCATTCAGATATGAGATTAGCTTTTTATTGCCAACGTTATGCAAGATTTGCAAGAAGCAGGACATTAAAAGCAATATAAGCTTAGATTTCAATGCCTATAAGTCGTACTAAAGTCCTGTCTTATTAAATTAAATTTGTAAATAGCTGCCTTTCCAACAGCTACCACCAACTGCAACTTTTTGGATTTTAGTTTCTATTGTCCTTGCAACTATTGTAGTAGTTACTTGTAGACCCCAGAAGACTTTGCGCTGGAATTAATCCATGATTTTCATATAAATTACTTCATTAGCCGTCGTCCACTTTCGTTTCTCTATCGCGTATCTGCAAATATTTATAATGAAAGCAGCTCTCTGAGCAGTTTTTCACAATGAAGTGCACTTCATTCGGCATACGAATTGGAATTTATTTAGTTTCCAGCTAAGTTGTTGACATCATCTCAATTTTGGCCAAGGCCAGAGACTTGAAATGAGCTGCGCCTTTCCCCCACAATGTCAATAATTCTCGCCTCAAGTGTGACAGTATTCCGCACTTGAATTGGCGAGAAAAATAAGAAAATACGCACAGCTCACAATGCTTTCCCCACTCGAAATGAGCAACGAAATCTATTGAGTCGTCCGTTGCCGAATGAAAGTAAAGAAAGCCTTTTGTTAACATTTTAAATGCATTTTTATTGCGATCGAAATCACAAACGCCAACTCAAAGAATACAAGTTTTTCTTCTTCAGGACTGCTTTGACTGACTGAGTTGAAATTCTTAAAATTATTACCCACGCACAGGCGAGACTGAGGCAGTCATCCAACAACTAGACAAAAAATAAAAGAATTGTTTGCCTTTGACAGATTTGCAAATATTTCGTACTTCCTCCTACTGCGACCCTGTGTGCTGGAACAGGCACGTTTTATTCGAATTTGAACGGTAATAATCGATCCCTGCGGCACTTTAAAAAACAAAATCCGATTTAAAATGCCGCTCAGCTGTCACAGTCAAGGGGGTTGGTCTATCCTGTTCCGACCAAAGAGAACCCACACATTTGCTTAGTCTAGCTGGGAATGAAGTGTACTTTGAGTTTAAGCTGAAAAAGTGTAGACGAATATAATGCCACCGAAATGGCGTGCTATGGTGCTATGCTATGCAAAATAATCGATCTTTTTCGATTTCTTTGCGATGTTCTCCAAAATAAATCGATTAATAGTTAAACAAAGAAGATTATATTTAGCGTCCCTTTCAATAAATGACCAATCGATTCTTCAAAATAAATACGAATTTGATTAAAAATGTTCAATATTGATTTGTTTTGCAGCTCTTATAAATGAGATATTGACCCACAGATGGATTCTGAACTGTTGTCGTTCAATAATGGTGGAAAATGCAAATAACAAAAGCGAACTGTCGAAAAACAGGTCTAACCATTAATCTGTGCTTTTTCAGGATGGTTTTAGAAAAGGTCAAAGCCCAGAATCATGCTATCCATTTATTTGGGAACACTGCTTTATTTTCTGATAGCCCTTTATATTAAGGCACAAACTCATAGTATTTTCCATCAATAAAAGGGGCTTTCTTATGTGGTTTTTATTTACCACAACCATCTGTAAGATTCATCTTTCTTCTTAATCTTTTCAAAATCGGCTTAATTGTATTCCCCTATCTATTAAGAGTATAAGTGTACTATTAAGAGATACAGTGAAGTGTATCGCGCTTGGAGTTCTTGGACTTACACAAAAAATATATACTTTTCAATTAATATGATATTATATTATTATAACGATATAATCGATTTATTTCCTATATTAGTCAGATGAATATTTGAAATTCCACACATCGATATACCGATGCTTTAAGTCGATGTCCAATGATAGCAGAGAAGTGAGCTTGAAAATGTATTTAAAATTCTCATGCCACCACTTACTGACTGCCAGTAGTCACTGATTACTGTTATTTGAGGAACCGCAGCGAAGCATAAACTTGGAGAGAGAGAGAGAGAGAGAGAGATTTTTGTTTTCTGCTGTTAATTCCTCACTTAATGCAAATCCGCTGGATTAAAAACAAATCCACTCAAAATTGAATACGATTAAATTCGAAATTGACCTTTGCTGACCATATGTAAATTTTCATGACTAGACCGGCTTCAACCCAAGGGCTATCCCAGGCCCATACCCATGCCCATGCCCTTGCCATCGCCATGCCACCCGCCCTCATTTAATCGAGCTGTGAAAGTCACACAAACATTGCGAGTAACCCTCCCATGGTTGGTAAAAATCAAGGGCAGCATTGTACATTTCATAGCTTTTGTTTTGTTGTTGTTGCAACATTTTCAAATCGAATTTTTAAACTGGCTGAAAGGGGTGTCTTCTCACCTCAATGCTTCGCACCGCAATCGACGGCTTTTTATTGTCATGCTGCCATTTGTGGCATGTTGTACGAAGGGTTGGTTGCCGCATCGCGGCATTGCAGTACGGGTAGCGGCCTGGCAGGGCTTACAAACATAATTGCGTGCATGTAAACAATAATTTAATTTCTCACTAATACTATAAATTTGTGGGCTGATTGCGGGCTTATTACCCGATCTACCGGGGCTGACAAGAGATGTGAAGCTGTGCTCCAGAAGAGGCAAGGGGACATCGAACTGACAAGCAGAATTTGAACTTGAAACTCTCTTTACCGCAAACTTTACTATGGTTATATCTAAAAAGTGCAAATGAAACTTCACAGTTTTCAAAGATAAACAAAGATAAATATCCTCAATCAAAACTTGGAGCTAAGAACCACATTCCTTATCACCCATTTAGTAGTCTGGTGTTTCTAAAGACTAAGAGCTAAGATCCATATTCCTCTACCCATACAAGTGACTACACGATATCTATATTTTTTCAGATTCTGAAACTAGAGAAACTGATATTGTCTTGAGAATAAACTTTCTTCTCTGCCACTATCCAAAGACTGCCAGTCTGACAATAGATATCGTCAGATTAAATGGCATTAGCACGAGGTATGGCTTAAGTCTGCAGGCAAGTTCATTTTAGTTTAATATCATTTAAATTTTCCAGCGCGTTCCATTTGGAGAAAATTCCAAAGTAAAGTAAAGTAATTTTTTGTTTGCATTTCCAAAAGTAAATTATTGTTACGGATTTTTATAGGATTTAATACAAGAACCAAGATTTATTGTTCGCTCCTTGCATTTGACTCCAATCGATAAATGTCTTGCCAATAGGGCAAATAAATCTTAATGCTTGCAGGTGGAAGTAGAAACAATGATTTATTTTCACTTATGTATTAGTGGTATGTATTTCTGGTCTGATTGGTATTGGTTTGTAGTCCCCGACAGAAACAAGTTTTCTCTGCCCAAGCGAGCTTGCAAGTGACAGTTGGCTTTACGGTGAAAGGGTTGGACAAATGGCTTTGCCATGTGGCACAGAAATGTTGTAAGAGTGTTGTTCCTAACGGTATTTGCAACTCCAGTGCAATTGAAGTGAAGTCGACTTCGTTACACATGGGCGTGGCAGGCCCAGCGACTGGAAGACACCGAAGCCGACATCAAGTCGAAAACTGAAAATGTCAATTGAAATTCACTCAATTGTGCGAATGCGCTCGGCAATTTTGATAGTTTATCCATCACAATCAGCGACAGAGAATCTTTTCTGCTTGAATTAACCGGAACGGGGAAGCAACGCATCGCATTCGGCCCACAATCAGGGACACGAGTTCAGAAACAGAAACAGAAACAGAAACAGGATGTTCATTAGGTTCGCTGCATTCTGTTATTAAATCTAGATTGGGGGCGTCGCTTGGCTTGGCGGAAAGGAAATTAAAGAAAGAAAGTAAGGAGCAAAATCATGCGAAATGCGTAAACATTTGATGAATAATACATGAACGCTTTCATCGCTCCCAGCATATCCCTGCTATGGTTAATACAAGTGGGTGGGGCCCGAGCACAGGATTAAATGATTATCTGTGTGCGTGGCATTTAATTTCTTCTGTCTCTGCAGACAACTCTGACCAGTGGCCAGCAGTGGATGAGGGCGTAATTACCCATGCCACTGGCAAAGGACATCAGCCAGAAATTGCTGGTGTTCAGGCGAGCCCACCCTTCAACGAGGGCTGCAACGTTCTCGACTTGCACCTTGAAACTGGAGCATGCAAAATGATTTACTGCGGACAATATTACACAATAAGTTAGTAAAATATTTGCACAAATTAGCGGATGTGGCCAGCATGCGACTCACTTACTATTTGGGCAATTCATCAGCAACAATTTGTGTTGTCCGTTTCTGTAACCGGATGCGCCACAGCTGCCCCCAAGCAACACTTCAGGCACACAAAGGTTGAGAGACGCGCAAGGACCCTCACATCAGCATACGTAATCCAATGAAACGAATGCTTTATTGGCTTAATGGAGCTGGGAGCTGGGAGTTGGGTGGTGGGAGGTGGGGGCTGGGAGCAGGGACGGATGACCGAATGTTGCTGCCTTCTCGTGCCTCCAGAGGATTCGAAAGTGTATCGAAATGAAAAAGGACAATTTAATTTAATTTGCCGCATAAGCTGCGCGAACGGTCAACGGCAATATGCAGAAAGGATGCGGATGTTGGCCCATTCAACGGCCAGGCAGCCATAATTCACACTTGCGGCCAACCACCATGACCATGCAACCTACCACATGTGTGGCAGCCGCACGCACTGAATTTAATTTATGGCCACTAATTGCGTCGATGATAAATTTAATTTCGAATTATGGCAAAATTCAGAAGCGTTCCAACACTGCAAGATCAAGCACACTGTTCAACTGTTGAGCTTTCTAATCCGACAGCCAGTGGCTAAGACGCAAGTTCCGAAACACCCCACTTGCCCCATTTTTCGAAGAAATGGAGCAGGACGGAAAAGGAACGGAAAGTCGACATTCCACCGCAAATGTCTGCAATAAGCGGATAATCATGATTTACAGCCAACTTGAACATTTTTGTCGCCTCGAATGCCAGCCAAAAATTCCAAGCACTTTATTAAACGCCTCTCCCACTCATAGAGCGGCATGTCCTGCTGCTCCTTTTGGCGGCTGTCATGTCTGTCTGTCTTGTCGAGTGTCATGTGACGTTTTATTAGCATATTAATTATGCGACCCGCCCCCAATTGGTTTGCAATCAACAATTAAATGCTTCAACGACATGGCAGGCGCCTTGCGGCATTTAAACTTTGACACCTGCACAATTTTTATATTGCTACAAGCTGCAGGACTCATTAATCTTTGTTTGCCGAAGTTGCTCCATTTGGGGCAAGCCCGCTTATAAACGGTGAGGGCAGAACACAAACAAATCACTTTTTTATGGTAATTGAAGCCAGGCATGTTCATTTTATTGTTTTCTGCAGAGTGACACAAAACAGGGCGGAGGTAGAAGGCCGGTGCTCGACGGCATGGGGCTGCTATCTAGGGACCTTTCGTTTGCCTTGGCATGAAGGACATACATTGCTAAGGCAAGGAATAACATTTCGATGACTTCGTGACGTCGATTTTGTCCGGAAATATACCATCACTATTTCTGAGTTTTGAAAACGGCTCATGCAACGTTTTTCCAAGCTCTACTTATATATTAGTTCCAAGATATTTACACACCAGATCCACTACACTGTATCGAGCGTTTGTTCACAGCTAGTAACTTCCTGTAAATAAGTTTTTTGGAGATATATATATATATATTTCACATATTGCTGATTTTTTGGTTCTGCACTTTTATGGCATAACAATTCAGTTCTTAAAATCTTAAACACCTTTAAATCTTGTTTTCAACCGTTCAGCACAGATTTTTAGTGAGTTCAACGATCTAAGGAGTTATCTTCATGTGCGGGAAAGCTACATATATACCCTTAATGTCTGAAGACGATTAATTTGACACTTATTTAAAGCAATTTCATTTGTTTTCCATGCAATAAAAATTGTAGTTTGCTTATATGAGATCCGAGCACTGGCTATTCCCTCTTAGTGGTGCAAAAATATCAATTGTAAGAATCATTATATTATAAGCCATAAGTTGTTATTTAAAAATAGCATCAAATTTTTTACTTCTTTTATACGCTAATGTTCCCAGTGTTTTTTTTATTCTTAAACATATTACGATTTTGCTCCTTTATACGAGTGATCCTCTGTGAAACAATTTGCTCAGCTTAACTGAACAATCGTTCAGACTAGAGCTGGAAGAAAATTCGTTCTGAATCGATTTAATCGATCTTTCACATTTTTGCTGAACATCGAATTGTTTTTGGAGAATCGATTAATCGTATAAAGTCAAATGCATACTTCAATTGAAGCAGTACATAATTACTTGAAAGTAAAGCTGAAAACGACAGTGAAAATGAATTTCGATCAGTTAACAATCGATTTTATTTTTGGGAAAAAGAAAGATTCAATCAACATCGATTGCTTTGCAGCTTTAATTCAGATTCCACTGTAGCATCTATTTTTAATTGTATTAAAATGCGTTCACAAGAAATTGAAAAGTATCTGTATTTTATTAAACACACAATTTTAAACATTTTAAGACTTTTTTTTTCCAAAGCAGTGTCACCTGCGATGTAACTGTTCTCCCAAGGTACTGCCGCTTTATAATAATATCATCCCGTAGTTGCTTTCCATTGCCTTTTCTCTTTGATAGCTGAAATTGTATTGTCTGTTTCTATTGCCTTTTCTATTTACTTCACTGACAATCCCACTGCGTATGAGCCCTATTGGTATTTTACTGATTCGGTTGGGATTCTTAGTACATATATTTTTTTGGCAGTTCAACTACTTGGGCTGCTCGCTCGCTCCAGAAACCTGGAGTTGAATCTTAGCTTACGACCTTAAACGTTTGACTATCAGGGACCGCCTCACGATTATCACTCACCTCTATTCGTGCATACGAATCATACATATGATTAGCAAAGACAAATGGAAAATCTTTAAGATGTAAGGCAAATATTATGTTACACACATGCCAATAAAGTTCAGCACAGTCTTCTTCTTCCCAGGCTGCGTGGGGAAGACCCCTTAAGCCAACGAAGTGTACAAAGGGCATCAGTGAGTTTTATTTATTCGATTTCGTCCAAGTAGAGCAAATTCAAGAAAAGTCCCATGACGTTTAAAAGAATGTCCATCAAAACGAAATAGAAATAGAAATACTTCCGCAGCATTTCCTTGACTGCGCGCATAAATTATCCTTTTTTCTTCAGCTCAAGTCTGGCAACTACGGCTAGTGTGAAAATTTGCTCAGACAAGTGCAAAGTAATGATATGCAATCCAATTTAACACCGGCCGAGGGGTCCACGGACTTTCGGACTCCAATGACGCTCAGGAAGTTGCACATTCATCACTTTGTGATGGACTCATGTCCTTAGCGGCGAGGCAAGTGTCAATTTGCGAGGCATTAACTTAAACTGCGAGTTTTCTTCTTGCCAAGATGACGCACAAGAAAACCCAGCCAATAGAACAACAAAGGATCTCCCAAGAATACGACTCGCCAAGCGGAGGGTGGGAGCGCCTGGCACACCTCGGTGAATGCTCTCCAGTTCGCAGGATAATTGCGCATTTCCCAGATGTGAAAACTTGCCGGCAAAGCCTGAGTGTGGCAAATGTTTTCATGCTCTCTAGCCGTGGTCCCATGCAGAACGAACGGGTTAATTAGCAGACGCCACCGTTGTAGCTGGCATCGTTATCTGTCCCATATGAGAAGCATGTCCTGCCGCTGCTGCTTCTGCTGGCAAGTGCGGGGCGTACCGAATGGGTTTATTGTAATTTGGTGCAACATTTTGTTAAAATATGACATATTTTATGGCTCAGAGTGCCTTTATCTCGGCTCGTATGTGAAATTTGCATTTTGACTCCGTCGAAAGCTGCACACAAAAAGGCAATGGTAATGAAATAGAATTGCTCCCATTTGTACTTTATTAGGGTTAAGTTCGTTTGTTATTATCACAGATAATGTGGCATGTTATTTGCATAACGCAAAACTAAATGCGAACTTCACGGCGGGAGCAACCACAATACGGATAGATGGGTATGGATGGATCAGGTGTAAGGAATTCAAAATCCAAGCCAAGGACTGAATACTGCATTGCATTCGAATATTAGAGCACATTAGACTTAAGGAAAGGTATTTTGTGTGAAAACAATTATATATTGGGTTTTTTTTTTTTTTAACTTTAATCATTAGCGTAAGATCTGTCCTATGATGGACAATTATTATATTTTATGAAACTTTGACAATTTTTAATCATGCTTCTGTCATGATGATTGCGGCTTGATTCGAGCCTACTCACGGAACGAATTCACAATGTGGGATTCCCACTAGCTCGTTGAGCTATGTTAGGCCCCTGTGTACAATATGATCCGGAATTCATGTCCTTTAATCAAGCAGTTGTTTCGATAGGGATATATTTTATCTTATTGATTACAAAATATGAAATAAAATGCTTAAAAATAGTTTCTCATGTAAGCAGTTATATTTTCGAATGAAACTTTGCTATGTTCTATGATTTGAAAACACTTTAATGTGTCACAGCAGTATCAACAAATTGCTAAAAACTGAACTGACTTTCTCACTTCATTTTTGGAACTGCTGGATTGATGTGACACCTGCACACAAGTTGGCAGCACCACATACAATCTGACACTCCCACTACCATTGTGAACTTATTTCCGAAATTTTCCAAATACATAGTTTTACGCTCAACAAGATACATACATACATACATGTATGTACAAGTAAAAACAATAAAAAAGAGCCAAAAATAAAAACACCCTAAATTTAAATATATATATAAACAAATAAGTAACTTTTAAATATTATATTATAAATTAATAAATATAACAAATAAGAATAAGATTAAATTAAATATATTTAGATAAAATTATATTATATATGTATTGTTAAGGTATATTTATATAGATCTAAATATTTAGTGACTAGCGTACTAACTTAAAAGTAACCAAATATATTACTTCTAACACTAGGATAGAGATTGCAAATATAAATTACAAAAACAAAACATGTGTCATTTTGATGGTATTTAATATTGTTGAGACAAAATATTTAAAGAAATATTTCTAAAATATCGCCATTTCTAAAGCGCAAATAGATTTGTAAAAGCAAATGATAATAATTTGGAAAATGAGCAGAAAAAAACACAGACCTTAAAATTATATTTAACTCAGTTTAATTTAATTAATTGCATTTTTGAAAATACAATCTCCCAAGTTTCTCCTTATTTCCAGAGAATTAAGTGTAATAACTTTCCTTACATTTTTGTTGTTGCGTTCATTTGTAAGCATTGTGTAAAGAAAACCCGCTTCTCACTCCATAAAATTGAAAATCATCCACCTGTGAAAGCAACATCAGTTGAAATACAAAGGGAAAAAATATTGTACAAATTCCCCAAAACACGTTAAAATGGCGCGAACAAATAAAAAATTGTCAAGCCCAGACTGAATCACAATGAAATTTGCATAGGAAAATCGTAAAATTTTCCTCCTTTTTTATGCGCTGCTACAATTTCACCGTGACGAAAATTTCGCTTATCGCGATGCGAAGGAGTTAACCCAGGCGAGGGGCAGAAGTGCTCGCGCTTCCATTGCTCACAAAATTACAAGACGAAATTAGTTAATCCCTCAATGGTGCAAACGTGACGAAATTTAAATACCTCCAGCATTTACGGTACACTCGAGCTCTATTTATAGATGCAGTTTCAAAATTTAACAGATTATTAAGGCATACAATTAGGTGTTATTATTAAGTAATAAAACACTAAAGCATACGACTTTTTCTTTTCAAGTAAAGATTTGTAGAGTTTAAAAGAAATTTAGTAACTAATTCTTACGAGCAACAAAACTATAAATATTTAATTTCAATTTTCAATTTATTCACTTTCCTTAAAAACATTATGTAAATCGATAAAACTTAAACAAAAATTAAAGCCCCTAAAAAATAATTAAATACTTTAAGCAATTCAAAAATCTTAGAACTGAAGCTATCGCCAAATGAGTTGAATCTTGAAATTTGTCATAACTAAAAAATTCGCCACCAAATGCATGAATATGGGATCCAAATTTTCACATTTTTGAATAATTTGACTGGCAAGAGGGACAAAGTAGGGTATAGTTTAACAACAAAGCGCTTCTATAAATCTAATAAATCTTACTTGAGCTATCATTATAAGGTACTGACAGTCATGTTGAGATTCAGTTAGATGATAAGAAATTGGAAAGTGGGATATACTTATTACTCAAGAAACTATCGGGGTTAGCAAAGGTCGCGAATTTCTTATTTACGTATAATGTTCTTCTTATAACTAATTAGTCTTCTTCTTTAAGTAGTATGTAAAACTATATAATTTTTTGAAAATCAAAAGAACACTAGAGGGAAAATGCTGCAGTCGAGTAAGCTCGACAATGAAATACCCTCCCTTTTATGCGCCCATAGCAGAAGCAAAAAGAATAACAACAAACCTGCTCCTGAAATTTGTGGGTGTATGAGGTACAGGTATAAAATAGTTTTTCTAATAATTCTTCGAATCAACCGATTTGAAAGATAAGTACATATAGAGTTTTATATTAATTGTGTGAGCTAAGTGTGGTTTATGTGGCTTTTGAAATATGGACAGTATTGACAAAATTCTGTAGCGGCGGAAAGTGGTGTAGACTAGGGACTAGGAGAGTCTGAATATCAGACATTCATCCAGACGGACGGACAGGGCTAGACCGATTTCTCTCGTCATGCTGATTTGTTTTTTGTAGAGCTTTTAATCTTTATTTAAGATCTGTCCTGGATTGGACAATTATTAAATTTTATGATAACTTTCAAATTTTAATTATGCTTCTGTCATGTAGATTACGAATATGGGATCAGATATGCTTCCTTTTACCTGTTACATACTTCGCACAAACCAAATATACCCTTTTAACCTCACCGGTACAGGGTATAAAAATGGGTACAATTAACTTATCCTATTTTTAGTTAAGGAAAATACAATCTGTATACAAATTTGCTTATTTAAGCTCTCATAATTCCCGTAAGTTTCATCGTATTGCTCATGAATGTATATAATTTTTGGGACTGGCTAAGCTCCCAAAAACCTATTACAACCCTATTATAATTTGTAAAAATTTCTCAACTTTAAAAACCTCTTGAATAAGTAGTAAGTTTTGGGGGATTAATGTAAAAGTCTATTAATCTTGTATATTATGAATTATGTGACATTTTGAGTGGTAATTGGTAATGCCTGGTCGAGGTCATGGTTGGTAATCCAATCCTTTGGTAATTAATCAGAACAACATGGAAAGCTTGCAAAGGATTGAGCAGGATGTCTGTTTTAAGTATCTCGGAAAGCTTCTACTCTTTCCTCTTCATCATACTAATAATCTTTCCGATTAAGAATACATTTGAATCGTTAAACCAATCTTGGCTTCCATTGCGTAAAGTAAAGAAAGTATTTTCAAAATAAATTTTGTTCTGGCGGTACTGTTAAGGTGTTTGTCGAAATTTCTCGTGATTACACTTGTGGCCTTGCTTTGTGTCCAAGTGGAAGGGAGGAAATGCTCCGGTCAGCAGTTTCCTTACATAACACTGCATCGGCGGCTGAGCAGATCGCCGCAATATTTACGCTGTGTGTGGCTCGCAAAGTTCAAAGGGCGGGTGACGGTCAAGGCAAGTGCGAGGACCTGTCAGTTTTAATAGAAGCGGACACTTTGATGGCTCGGCTATGGCGATGGCTGTGCCGGTGGTGTTGATTGTGTGCGTGTGTGGCCATCGATTCGGCATGCAATTCTCAATGCCAATACCCTAGGGGGCAGTTTCTAATGATGGACCACGGCGTGGCAGGAGCGGGGTCGAGGACGGGTGTGGGTGTGGGTGCGGGTGCATGGACAGAAGCTGCTGATGTGTAGGCTGCTCATTTGCCGAAATTTTGACGCTTTATGAGGTCCCTTTAGTGCTGAGTGTGCGCAAAAATGTAATTGAATGAATGAATACGACCAAGACTGCAGTATGCGTGGCTGAGTAAGGGCCAGGGGCAGGGACTGGAGGTGGCACTGGAGTGGGCCAAGTTCAACAACGGCCAACAGCATACGCCTTCTTCTTCGCTGCATGTGTATGTGAGTGTGTGTGTGTGTGTGTATGTGTGTGTGTCTTAAAGCAGCAGTCGTCATAAAATGTTTGTCTTCCATTAGGCCAAACAAATGATGACGACGAGAAAAAGACAACAACAATGGCGTGGCGATGATGATGGAAGCGAAATGTGATTCTTCTTCTTAGTTTTCGTGCTCTCGCTGATATTTTTGTTGCCTCAAAAATATTTTATTGCAGAGGGAAGGTAGGTAGAGAGGCAAGTAGTGCCTGCGTTTTCCCAAAGCAGCAGCAATAATCATTCTCCTCGTTGCCACAACATGTCAACTAATGTACGAGCATAAGTTCAAAAACCCATCGAGCCCAGACATGACAGAGTTATGAGTGGGCCACTAAACGGACAGACAGACAGACAGACCGACGGACAGATGGACAGTGGAAGTTGTGCTTGGCCTTAAAATATTTCTTATACTTGTGGTAGTATCTCTCGCTTTTAATTCTCTGCAGTATCGTCGCGTGACTCGCGTGTCTTGCGGTGTCTGTCATGATTTAAGTCACGAATGCAAATGAACAGAACAAGAGGCAAGACAGGCCAGGCCAGGCCAGTACAGGCCGAGTCTGCAGATGCCGAAGTTCAGGTTACGGGCGAGTCAGGCGAATACTTATAGGCAAATATGTTTTTCAATAAATCGGCGCTTGTGTGAACATCGGCGGTCATGTTCCACACTGCCAAATTATCATGACAACTTATTTAGGTACAAAGTTGCAGACCCACGAGTCGAACCCGGCTCCACAACATGCCCCCACCATGACCTCTGGGCTCCACTGCCGGCGCCCAACACGAACTGCCTGCAGAGCCACACCGACTGAGAGACATTTCTGTTTACTTCGAAAAAGTTCGCCGGGCCCATTGGTGCCAGCGCAGTATACTTCCGACTTGGGCAGCAACCGCACTAAAATGTTAATTAGTTAGTCGAGCTCTTGGCGCTGCAGTTGGCACGTGCAGCTCGCAAGGTGACACTTCCGATCCGGTTGAGTACAACACAGATAATGGACAGGGGCACCATAAGGCTCGTAGGTGCTATCTTCTCCTTACTAGAGGAGTTCCTGCAAGGCAAACTTTTCAAAACAACAGCCGCCTTTTGTTTCTGGTGAGACACATTTACAGCACAGGGAATTCCATCTCTTATCATTTTCTCTCTTTTAAAGCTAAAATTAACATCGTGACTCGATGACGCGTATTAAAGAATCATTTCACAAATTTGGAAAAGCCTTAATTTCTACTGCTATGTACTTAATAGAAAAGATGGGATGTTTTTCTTATTTTTTATTGTGCTGTGAATTGGCCTCCTGCTTTGGCCATTACAATTCTAATTTTTTTTAAAGGAGACCAAACTTAGAGAATATAACCCTCCGTATGTCTATGATGCATATCTGCAATATACCGCTTAAACTTAATTATTTTACAATGCATGCGTGATATTTGCAAAGTTTCTATTTTATGTAGTTCTACACATGGTACTTACTATATAGTGTATTTGATTTGGTTACACTTAAATAAGCTAGTGAATTGAAATTATGATCACTTTTGGCTCAATTTTGTAAAAAAAAAAATATATAAATTCACAAAATTTCATAAAAGCCAAAAAACACGTATGTTTTTATTTTGCCTTTTTATCTTATGGATAAAACTGCATTGATTTCAGACAAAATGTCATACGAAGGGCTAAGATTGTAAGTTTTTCAATCGTATTAATAATGCTTATGCTCTGCTGGTAGCGCCGTGACTCGAACCAGGGCCGCCTACCCTGAACAAACTCACATTGTAGGCTTCCTGCTAGCTCCTTGAGCTAAGAGATGGGCATTCGAGTTACATTCATGTGACAAGGACATTAAAAAAATTAATTTTATTAATTAATATGCAGATTGATGGATGCATTTGACAAAAAATGTATTCAAAAAATATATGAATCGATCTATCGAGGTCACTTCTTTCAGTCCATCTATTGGTGAAAGATACATATATAAGTAGATATATAATCTTTAGGCCAAATGGGTAATAAATCAGCCTACCATTTATTTTTTGGCGTTTTCATTCTGTTCCCATATCGGACTTGTTTAACATTCACAGTTTAAATTTCTATATAACAAGAACGTAACTTATAACGTAATTTTCATTTGCACCGAAGCTTTATTGCTCAATGGTCATGAACCGCGAATTAATATCCTACCAGGTCCGTGCTATGTCATTTTTAATCGACTTCAAAAAAATAGGAGATTATCAATTAAATTTTTATAAATTTTTGTTATGCGTGTTACCTCAGAACTTTCGACTGGGTGATCCGATTTTGATGATTCGTTTTGTATTTGAAAGCTTCCCGGTTGATCCCCCTTTCAATTTGATTCGGTTCTGACAATGGCATGCATAAGAAAACTACCTTAAACTTACTTTAATTAGAATCATCCTCAAAACATGAAGTCAGTTTAAATGTCAAAAAAAAAGTATTCCACTAGATCTGAAGTTAGTTTTTTGTTTGTTAAAATTGTACTTGTTAATGAAAATTATCTAATTCTAATGACGGATCATTATTATTCGACAACAGCATTCCTAATACGCACTTGGGCTCCAATATCTGTTCATTAATATAAAAACGTTTTTATAAAGAAACTCTTTCAAACGAATATCTGTGCTATGTTAGTGTAATATATAGTATGATCATATGGTATACCATCGCCATACACACAACAACACCAACAACAATATGCCCTTACATTTTCAGTGAATTACTTGACAACATAACCAAAATTTTGAGGTCATCAAAAATATAAAATTGTGAGTTCAATCGAGGCTTAAATGAAAAAGCAAAGTGCCTTAGTCCTGTTATACAGCTAAACCTAGAATGTTGTCCAATTTCGATTGTTTCAGTGGCTTATATTTGCAGGCAGTCTTGATCGATGGATTCTTTAAATTGTGCATATTTAACAATTTATTGAAAAAGTTTTATACTCGCATATGCTTGGGTTTTATGCTCTTGATGTGACATTAGCAAGCCTCTTTATGCGCACCTCTCTTAACCTTTATCAGTGGGAAGGGCATCGTTTTCCACCCACAAAGTTGAAGGGTCTATTGGCTTGGCATGACAAATAAAATTCGATTTTCCATTTCGATTTTGTTGCTTTTGCACACTTCAACTTCCTTAGAAGGCCTTAGAAAAAGGTCTGCCATTAAATGTAACTGCACTGCAATTTACATAATTTTCTATTCATTACATAATTCTGTCAATTTTCAATACATTATAATTTGTTAAAAGAAAGGACAGACACCGCAGCCTCAGCAACCCTCCTGTTCAATACGGAAAACGCTGTTTTTATTCCTCGATGTTGTAGGTAGATGAGAAAAAGAAGAAGAAGAAGAGAAATATGCAAAGAGGAACAGCGGCAGAAAAAACTGGATAAAATTATAGAGGGGCTCTTATTTGTAATTTGTTTTCGGCTTAAAAAGATTATTTTATGGTGAAAACAACCCGAGGCGGCCCTGCCAGCCCGGCCCGGGTCCGTGCCCTTTTAATATCGCCGGGCCAAGATGTTCAATTTTTCATGCGCAGTGTGTCCGGAAAATGAAAAGAAAACCAGGGCAGTAGCAGTAGCAGCAAAATTAACACATTCAGTACAAAAGATGCGCCCAGAGATAAACAGACCGCAGCACTAACAACAACAACAACAACAACAACAAGAACAACAACAGCAGCAGCAGCAGCAAGGATGGCACAGGATGCAGGGAGCATGATTCGAGGCAAGGACAAAATCACGTAGCCATTATAAATGCAAATCAAGTGTCAATATTCGTTGCTAATATTGAAAATTCATTTGAATATTTTTCGCAAGGATTTTCATTTGCCAGGCAGGGCAGCACAAAAGGAAAATGGAAAATTCACGTATTGTATTTGTCTGGCAATGAGAATCAGCAAAACAAACAAAATGCCCGCAAAATCAATTCTAATCCCAAATGTCAACCGAACCGAACAAATCGAAGACATTGCAAAAACTGGCAGGCATACTAATGAGAGAGCAGGCACAGGACATACCTCCGAATACATACTGCTAGGAGCCAGTCGAGTTCCAAATCTCGCCCACTTGCTAAAGATGATGGAATGCTCAGTTCATTAAAGTCAGCAAAAGTTTATCACCGACTTGGGAGCAATAAGCGCGACTTTTCTCACAGACACTTACATACTTGTATATCAGCGCTCTCCATATTCAAATATGTTTTATCTCCACCCCGACCCCGCCACCTAATTAATCATCCCGGCTGTTGGGGAAAAGAACTGTCTCCCGAGATAATGTCAACATAAATTGTTTTGGCAATTTCGTACCATTTTCCCGCATTATTTATGAACTTTTCTGGCAACTTTCCCCATGAAATATGCGCGCTCCAGCCTGCAGCGGATGTGGCTGGCACTTTCGCCAGCATCGCTCCCAGGTAAGAGAGCGTCTGAGCGCAGGAATAATCGCTACGAGCACCAGTGGCCAGCCAAAGGAGGGTGCTGGTAACGGATGCCAGCCATTTCATTTGACGTGTTGACTTTGGCCCTTGGCCAGCTCATTGCACTCGCCCGTGCCACTGACTGGACTGTGGAGGGCTGAAGGGTGGAGAGTCAACCACGAGGAGAACCATGAGTTCTGGCTGGACCCCCGCAATACGCACGACGGACTCGCACTGCGTTTAATGAGCCTGTCAACAGCTCAGCCGACCGGCCTTCTGTCCTTTGGCCGTGGGCGTGTGTCTTACCCCCTTTGTGGTCAGCTTAATCACAAAGTTTAATGAATGGATTAACCTTAGAGCTGGGGCGGCTTGCTTTGGTTCGGTTTGCGATTCGTCTAAATCAACTAATACTTATAGCTGGCCAAGCAATTTATTTGTAAAATGTATTTGATGAGGGTAGCTCTAGGCGTGGCATTACGAGCCACACACTTACTACGTACTTTTTTTTAATAACAATTTCATAACTTTTACGGAAACAGATTTACTAAGTATTGGAAAAAATATAACAGATATACGGATGTTCAATTGTGGGGATGTTCTGGTTATGGGAAGTCCTGAATCATGAATCGACAACCTCTTAATACATTTTGGCGAAAATTACCCACCTGCTGCAAAAATAGTTGAACTAACTAGTTTTCATTTAATTGAAGTGTCCTATTAACTATGGAACTATTTATACGCTTCATTGAATAGTGTATGGGTACATTGTTTTTGGAACATACGACCTGTATATACAAGTACACTACTCCTTCCACAGTATTAGAGCCATCGCGATGAGGCTGCTTTTAAAGGTCGATCATATCAGAATACTATATCATATACATAGCATACAAATGAAAAAGTTATTGACAAAAGAATCCTTCTCAAATCATATCGTTCCTATCATAGCTTTATGGTAGATAGAATAATCTGTTTCTTTATAAAGATATTTTAACAAGATATTGCATTTATGAGTTTGTCATATTGCAATACACATAATTCTGTTTTTACACGGTAGATTGCTTCCAGAAATAGTCGTGTAAAAGAAGACGTTGGTCATATGCAAAAATAGGTGATTGGTTCCTTATCTCTAAAATATTTCTTTATGAAATTTTTCATTTTCAAACCGTGTAAAAACAGATTTAGATGTACACATAATTATGTTTTTACACGGTAGATTGTTTCCAGAAACGGTCGTGTAAAAAAACCGTGTAAGAAGACATTGATCATATGTTATTTTGAATCCTGCTAAATGGAATAAAATCGTGCAACCATATATAACATTTTTCATTTTCAAACCGTGTTTATTCAAACCCGTGTAAAAAAAGCGGTGTAAAAACAGAATTAGGTGTACTTAGTCCGAACATTCATAGAATCATTGGTGCAACAACATTTATTTTAGTTAAACTATTGTATACGCCTCTCCCTGCGTATGTAGTGTATAGAGTCGGGCTGCTATGATTCTGAAGGATGGTAACTGTTATTTACGAGAACTCCCCGATGTATTTCAGTATCCCTAATTCAAGCCCAACATGGCCCGTTTATAAATTATGGATAGACCAGGAATTTTGATTCCACGTCTAATAGTGGTTTCGATTGGCTTCATTCCCTACAATGGAGTCATCTTAAATTCAAAACTATACTGATCAAGGTAAAGGTCAAGGTCTTAATGTTATAAGGGAACATTTGAACATTATTTTTTAGTTTTATAAATAAGTTTACGCTAAGTTTTTCTATTTAACTCTATTACGGTATTATTTGTATCATAAACATGATTATTTCTGAAGATGTGGGAAGCAACTTCGTGTTGAAAAACCTTGTAGTTATATCGAATGACTTTTCAACACTCGCCGAATAGCACCAAATGCTCATTAATTGAGTGTATATGGTACGCGGCTAATGGAAGAATAAGTTTTGTGTCCTTGGGACTACATCAGGACACGCGATTGATGTGCTTGACGCAGCTTTTTGGCTATCAGAGTAAATCAATTATTTCGCCAATTGTATGATATTTATGTATACTTAGGAAACTCTCCCTAACTAAAAAGCTGAAGATGTTCCGCATCCAAAATTCACTGCCTTACTAGGAAATGTAGGCCAAATTTGCTTTCCAGCTTCTATCAAACTATACGATATTTCAGCTCGGAGCTTCAGATTGAACACCTGCTTACAAATTAAAACAAACTGTAAATCTTCGACAAGATTCATATTCGATTAAAATCTTACAATATTCACTATTTCGTTCATGAACATTAACGAGTGAAGTAAAATGAAAATACCAGCAGCCTGTTTCATATTTATACGCGGCTTTGAAAGGTGTTGGGCGAGAAACTTTAAATTACCTGTTTGAGAATTTACATAATCAAAATGAAAAACATTTGCATGTGCCGCCTCCCGTTCGACTCGGCCGCGTCCTGCCCTTCCGTCAGTCGTCAATATGTCGCTCCGGCGGGCAACTTGGCACACTTAACCTCTTCTTTAAGGATGCAGCCAGTTTTGAATTTATGCAAATTCAATTTTGAGACACTTCCTTTTTGGCACGCGAGTCCGCCAGGGGCGAATGAAGTAACCATGTCATTATAATTGCTGCCTGTTGTTCTACAAAGAGGGCGGCCTGAAACCGAATTTGCTGCCTTTAAGGGAAATTGTGTTAGGGGTTGGGGCTGAGCAGGGGATGTGGAATTATGTTCTCATTGTTCATGTCCTTGTCCGACAAAGTAGCCGAACAGAAGGCGATTCTACTTTTAAATAACGTATTGTGGTTGCCTCAATTGATCAAATGTTCATATATTTTATAAAGCCAATTAAAATTAGGGCGAGCGGTTAAATTCTATAATGTATGTATTTGTTATATTTATATTATTATTGTTAGTAGCAATAATGTATTAATGCTCCTTCATCTCTTCTGTGCATGGAAGATAGAGTATGTAAGCACTGATGAACAAATTTATCTGCTGCTGGATCTCCATATATGTATATATTTCCGGAACGCGTCAAATGTTAACACCCGAATTAATCATTTTTGTCAACGGAAATTGTTTTGAAAATCATCGTCTGCTATCTTATCCTCTTAATTGTTAGCCACATACACTCACCCACGAACCACACCTAAAAATGGGCGTAGCCAGGATTTAGGCAAGATTTTTTTTTAGCCGATTTTTTACTTTCATATTATTTGCACTACTCAAAAAAACACAGTAAATACATACAAGTATATGGATAAATATTGAAAAATGAAATTCAAAATAATGAAAATGTATTTATCGAAAGATTTTGAATGCAATAAAATAAAAAAAAAACAGCTACAAAATAAGAAGATTTGTGATCATGGAACTAATATAAAGTTGGTCCAGTGCCACATCGAGAGTGTGAAATTTTTGATCAGTTTTTATTATATTCTTTGTATGTAAACAACTACTTTAAAATTATTGAAATTTATACGAATAATAACGGCGACAAAAAAAGGGGCGAAAAATGTGATGTTTTTCAAAAATATGTAATTTCTCTAATGGGAGCTGCTCTCAGTTTGAAAACCAACTTATTCATATTATTAAGCCTACTTAATTTACTAAAAAGAATTCGGATGCTCACATAAAAAGGGAGCCATATCTTTGGTCGGAGCAGTTATCAAAAGGAAGTTATGGCAGATAAAGAAATCTAAAATCATTTTGTTTCAACGGTTCGGAACTGAAAGTAGTTAGGAATGCATATTCTGAAAAACCCGTATTTAATTTTACTAATCTTATTCGCATTTAAATTTAGTTTTGTTTATTAAATTTATTATTTATTTTATTTTATATACCATTGCGTTGGTGTCATGGCATTCCTCAAATTGATGTGAAAATGTTAATTGCAACCCTTTTCCTAATTAATATCTGAGATGCATTTTGAAGTTTTTATTTAAAAAGCGTTTTATTAGTTACCGCGTCCTCCATGTCCATCAATGTCAGATATTAAATTTATATAAAGCTTAAGCTGCATAAAATATCCACATTGTTAGCAACACATACTTACTATACATACCCATGTATATATAGTATATTTCTGACCGAAAATCAATATTTTCTAGGTGGGAAAACTTAAGCCAATAAACGATGCCTATCACGTGCTGGCCCACCAAGCGTTTCACGTGAAACTTTTGCAATATATCACCATTTTAATTCCATCAAATATGAGATATATAGTACAAAGACATACAAATAAAAGTCTGTAAATGTTTGTTGATGAAAACAAACAAAAGTTGTGTTCTTATCATAAGGAAATCGTTAATCATTGAATGCTCTAGCCCAGAAAAGCGGCTCCCTCGCCTCAAACTTTACACATGAAAGTGTAAAAATACCTAAGCTCCTTATATACTCGAAAATGTGTGTTTTAATTTTGAAAAATGTTTATTATTTTCCTCTAAAATAAGTACTTTTTTCTAACTATCCTTAAGTTAAGCTGTCGCTCAACTAAAGCGATTATATTCGGCTCCTCTTGTTATTAAGTAAACTGATCGAAAACACTTAGAAACCACAAACGCTATTTACAAAACAGTAAAAAACTATTTTTCGACAATAAAATATTAGAATATGAAATAAATTCACAGTAATGCCATTCAGCAGAGACTAATTAGCCAACACAAATCACAATCTGCCGAATTGTATATATTATTGTATTATATGCAATTAGTTTACACAGAAATATTTATATTGCATTATTCTAAATACCTCTGGCCTGAATTGATTTTAAGTACACAGGTGTGTTTTTAAAGACAACATCGCTGTTTGCACGCTGTAGCAGGCTGCCGAGTCCATAGCCCCTTAAACACACAATCCACAGAGACAACATCCACAGCAATCCAATCGACGAAAAAGAGCGATGAGACTTGCCTCGACTTGGCGTTCGTGTTAGAGGGAGAGCACAATATGTCGACGGCAGGGGAAGCTGACGTTATGTATGAAACGAACTGTTTATTGGTGCACACGATACATAAGCGAAGCTGCAGAAAGAGCGCAAAGGAGACTGTTTGGAGGGTTGTGGCTCAGACGAGTAGGTGTGGGTGCCGAAGCGGGCGAAAAGCGTGTGCTTCGAAAACGTTTCATTTCGCACCAATCTATCATCGTCAGCAGACGTCGAAATAATAAGATTTTCAGATTGTGAGGCACGATAAGGCCAGAAAAATATAACGCGCATTTGAGTAAACAACACATCAGCTTAATAATGGGTGTTTATATAAAGTAGTAGTATATATAAATGTAATATTTATCAGACAATGTCGCTTGAAATGTCAGGTCAGTTCACCGAAATGCATTGCGGTGTGATCCTAGATCCGACAAAGTGTCAACGAATGCAAATACACACTCGCAGGACGAAATATTGCTAAGAGGGAGAGCGAAAGAGATTTTAGAACACACTCAGACTCTGAGGAATTAAACATTTGTATGGTTGTGTTTCATATTATAATTAACAAAGCTTGGTTGGTAGTACAAAGGAAAAATCGTAGATGGGGCTATCATTTAAAATTTTGAAATGTGTACGGACTGTGTGATCGGCGGATGTATTAAACTATTGTTGTTTCGGGCGACCATCTTGACTCGCTCGTCGGCTTTCGACATGGTGTATCTGGCCAGGAACGGGCTCGTGGAAGAACAGCGACACACCTTCAGCAGTTTCAATGCGCGAAGGATCCCAGGAGTTTCTACGGGTTTCGACCTTTGGCGGCGGCTTCTCCGAGGCAGCTGATTGACGCCGCGTCGCTAAACTCGGCCTTACATATTGTATCGAGTTTGAGGGAGTGTCCAAGAATGTCGATACATTTTCACTGGGAACGACGCTTTCGTTTATTGCCCCCACTTGTAGACGCCTGTTCTTCACCAAGTCGCGCCATTTGGCAGCGGCTTCTTTAACGGTGGGATTATTATAGCTGTAGGGGAACTCCACGTGCCTCTTCCTCTTTAAGCCAGCCATCCTTATGAGTACAAATGGACGTATGTATTTCTACCATTGAACCATTGCTGGGATGTTTTTACAAAAGAATTTTTACAAAAACACAAATTTCTTGTTCGTATGATGTATTGTGTGAATCGAAATATTTACTGACTGCCAAGTTATTTAAATCTCAAAGGGTGTTTGAAGGGGGCCGATCTTTATTTGGGGAGTCTCACCACAACATCAACAGCAACAAAAGTAAGCAGCGGTTCTTTAAGTTCGATTATTCAACGCGTTCCTATATTATTTGTACTACGTGTATTGAAACAATTTATTTTATTTTTCTTCTTTTGAATATGCATTTACAATTCTTGGTACACATCGTGGCTGGAGTTCACACCAACTCGTAAATGATTGGAAATAAATGTAAATGTGAAGAAATACCAAAGTAAAATCAAATTAAAGCCACTTAATTCTGACTGCACGAAAACCTTGCCTCAAGACCATAACTCTTATTTATCTTATTTTCCGCAGACAAAGAGTACAAATTCATTTATGATATCATGCTATAAAGTGATAGTGAAGAGGAAAGAAAGAATTAAATTTCTTTTATGCCTCGTTCCAGAACCAATATGACGAAAATACCTATATCCTGACCACAATTTACAATATTGCCTTCTGCCTGTTATATTTTTCAGCTCCCGCAAACCTAATATACTCTTGTATATTTCAAGTACAGAGTATAATAATAATAAAAATTTAAATATAACCCTATCCAGAGAAATAAAGTAAAATGTTAAATTCCAATACCACAAGCAATTGCCACTCATCTACCTGTACATCGTGTGCTTCAGATTCAGCTGGTATACATATAAAAATCGCGCGATCCGGGTACGGATTGCCGTATTACAAACGGCCCTAGAAAAAATTTTTCCATATAAAGTCGACCACACGTTCATTATTATGACGCACTATTTCGCCTTAAAATGGATCTGCGTTGGATTTGCTGAAGTTTTTTCATCGATCATATGCATAAATTATTTTTTAAATGCACCGGGCATTATTTAATCAAAATTTTAATTTTTTGGCCCCCCTTTGGTAAAAGCTGGCTACGCCCTTGACTAGGGCCCTAGAATTCAAGTTCCAAAAACCGGTTTTTTATCCTGTACCCAAATTGTAAAAGGGTTTACATATAAGGAGCCGTGGTGAACCCCACAGAGAATGTATAGTACAAGGTGTGTTCCAAAGTAAACAGGACTTTTTAAAAAAAAAAAACAGAACAAATGGTTTTTCGGCAAAATCAATTTATTTTATTCAAATTAGTTCCTTCTGCTTCAATACAGCTTTTTGCACGATCCAAAAGCATGTCGAACGAGTGTTCGAAAAATGCGGTCAAAATACGAGAAATCGATGTTTTGGAGATGTTCTCCAGTTTCTTTCCTCATCTTATAATCTTAAATATATTAGCAAGATTGAAAACAAGTACTAAAGAAAATTGTAATAAAATATGTTTTTAATCGACACGAACTCACGTAAAGTACACATTTAGATCGGATTTGTGTCTAAGATTGTGTCAGATTTCAAATAAGTTAACCGATTTTAAAAATCGAATTTTCTATCTTCAGAAGGATCTTACAGTACCTTTGTAAACGGGATTAACACGTTGGAGTTGCCGCGCTTCTCGAACTTATAAACAATAGTTCTCGGTGCAATTGTGTGTGAGTTTTTTTTATTTCATTTTATTTTAAAAACCTACGCTAAATATATGTTGAATATTATTTTCAATGTTCAAAATGTTTCAGGCATTATTCAAAGGAAATTTTGTGAAGAACGATAGAAGTTTATGTTATGTATTGTAAATACTTGTTAGTAAATTCTGAGTGAATTCTTAAAAAAGTAATTGAATAAAATAAATACAGATATAGAATATAGATATGTAACTCCCGAGCTACGAAAACATTCACGATTAATTAAAAAAAATCCAATGTTCTCCAGTCTACCAGGGAAAGCAGTATTTTCTACCGACATCCAATTATTTTCTACAAGCCGATCATTGATCATTATCTAAGATGACATTTCGAATAGTGTGGATTCCTCTGCTAGTACCACAGTTGGTTTTGGATTTACCGTTTCCCCAATAAATTGTACATTCACATCCGTTTCATATCGTGTTGGAACTCCAGATGACCCTTTGAGAGGCCTCTTGAAACACAACCTACATAACAATGCAATAAAGGGTAATGATAATAATTTAAAAGGCAAAAAGCTCAGTGTTTTACCTTTTGCGCAGGGTGTTATAATTTCTTAAAATGAATGCAAGACTAACGGCCAAGCCTTGAGCTGAATTAACAATGTCCCCAATGACAGTTAAAAGTCTGTTTGGGTTTTGGTCTTCACAAAAATAGGAAATTATTTCCCAGAGCCACGTCACACCCATGGCCACGAACGTCATAATAAAGGTGTACATGCTGGCATTAAAAACAATTTGAACAGCAATTGAATTTTTAGATAAAAGTAAATTATTTTCAGTTCCACTGAGGTCGCACAGCAATCGCCGCAATTTAGTGAAGAAAATGTGGTGATCTTTTAAAAACTATAATCGTTTTAACCCTCTAGGAGGAAGGCTTTAGATCCGTGAGTTTTTTCCAAGCACTCTGTAACTCACCGTAATTTGTGCGTACTAAGAATTAATTCATGAAAGATCATTTCCATGCCATAAACCATAATGCGGCTATGATTTCGGATGAACTGGGTCTGGGAGCAGATAGCCCAGACTACACGCCAAATTTATATGAACGGACAAATGGTGGACATGTCTATATCTAATCGTCTCATCATGCAGATCATATATGTATGTATATACATTATTCCAATAGCAGAAGGTCTGTCACGTATCTAAAATTTTAAGCAGTTGCTGGAAACCAAATTAAAATCCGAGAACTACAACGCTGGAAAAATAAATCACCAAATATTCCCAGCAAAGAGGGGATCCTCTTCTTTGTAAATGCTACGGAGTGGGGCGGACATTGTAAGACCTCAGTGTTTGTGCAGTGTGGTGTTAATTACAACATTTTAAATCCTCTTTCACTTACAGATCCGTTTGCCTTTTCAAATTCGCCTTTTGCTGCTCCTTGTTTACACTGATTTGATTTGGATTGTTATTCCCGTTTTAATAAGATCCACAGCCGTCAGTACGAACATGGTTATATTGCCGAATATCAAAAGGGACATAGGCCCATAATAGTAGATGAGCGCAGACACACTATCAGCTAAGTACGCGTAGTTAGAGGAAACGAATTGCAAGAGTGAACAAATTTCGATAATGGATAATGCATACATTACTTGCGATCCAGCCAGAATAGGCACCAAAGTTGGGTTTCCACTTAGATTTGCTGACGAAATTGTCGGCCAAGACTGACACAACTAGTAATACGGTGGCTGTTCCCCAAACATACAATTTGTATTTTTTACATCCAGTCTCAGCCAGGAGGCAGTGGCTGCCTTTGGAAGTTAATGTTTTCCATAGAATATAGCTAATAACAGAAAGCCACAGAAACGCGGCCATTACGGCAAAATATCCAATTTGAGCTTAAAAGAAAATAAGTTGATCAAATTATGATGTCGAGATCAAATTAAACAATACCAGAGAGTACCTCTGCGAGGCTGGCTCGCCCTGGAAGCTATATCCCATTTGTCGACCCCCAAAAATATGAAACCTACTGTAAGGCAAGCCAAATAGCGTACGAAGCACATATTCAAGATGTCCCGAGGCTTCGGTATTAGGAAATATGTAATAATCCCTATCCCCAAGAAGAATATAGACACCCACAGTACTAAAAACGATTGAAATCATAAAAATAAAATAAAATCAACTATTTAAAAATCCACCCAAACGTGCTCCGTACTTACTATAGTTTTGCGGAAAGTCGTAGGGCCGGATTTTCCTAATGCAGTTTTTGGCAATAAGGGTGCCATTATTCACATGGAAAACGAAACAGTACATCTGTTTTGGGAGTATAGGAGATGGCTTAGCATGCGGAACAGCCAAGGAACCATTCTGAAAGCCAAACATAATAATACTACGTGTTATAACAGCTAATTATCTTGGTCAAGCATACCTCAAGCAGTTCCCACATATCCTCTGATTTATTCGCAGGATCGAAATCATAATACCAATCGCACTGCATGTTACTGCCCGGCTGTAAGGCAAACAAATCTTCCAAGTGTTTGTTGACAACATTCCCATCCTTCATTTTTACATCCCAGCTTAGGGACCCCTGGGAGTCTACTGCAGGGCTGCACAAGTTGATGCATGGCTTGATTTCACAAACACATCCCCGTATACTAGTCTGATTTTCCACGTGCTTGAACGTATACTCTGCTGGAATCAGAATGCCTTGAAACACATAGGAACCATTTTCAAGTTTCCGGGCATTCGTCAGATCAACGGAATCAAAATAATCACATCTGGTTGAATCATGAGCTCGTAACCCACAAATGAGTATGCTAAAGATAAAAAGCGCGATCCGAGCCATTATTCTCTGGAAATATATAAATACATTATATAATTAACTTATCCTAACTTTAAACCATCGACCTTTTCGTCGACCCAACTAACATGAAATAATCAAGAAGGTATAGATCCTTAATTTGATTAAAGATACTCACATTATTGAAGAATTAAAAAATAATAATAATAATTTTTAAGTTAAAATTATATCACAATCATGCAAAAAGCAAAATGCCGTGTACCCGTGTTTCCGTCTTAATAAGAACTGGACTGTAAAACATAGAGCTTGCAAACGCCTACTAAAGAGGGAAAGGTGCGGTTAGGTTAGTCATTTATAATGTTAATCATAGTGGGGTATAAACAAGGGCGTAGGCAGCTTTTACCAAAGGGGGGGCCAAAAAATTTAAATTTTGATTAAATAATGAACGATGCATTTAAAAAATAAGTTATGCAAAAATGAACATATGAAAAAACTTCAACAAATCCGACTCAGATCCATTTTAAGGCGAAATAGTGCTTCATAATAATGGACGTGTGGTCAACTTTATATGTTCGTATGAAAACCTGGATCTTAGAGACTATAAGAGACACGAATAGGCGCGCATAAACATACATACACTCACATAGACGCAATTGCTACGTAAATGTGCAATAATACACCCTTTACGTGAGATCGAATACCAAAAGAGGTAAAATCGATTAAAAATTTTGTTTTTAGTTCTCTTACTTTTTATACCCTGTACCCGTAGGGTAAAAAGGGTATATTAGGTTTGTGCAAAGTATGTAACATACAGAAGGAAGCATCTCCGACCCCATAAAGTATATATATTCTTGATCAGCATGACGAGAGAAATCGATCTAGACATGTCCGTCCGTCTGTCCGTCCGTCTGTCCGTCGGTCCGTCCGTCTGGATGAACGCAAGGATCTCAGAAACTATAAAAGCTGGAATAACCAAAGTTGGCATCCAGATTCTCCTAGGTCCGAGTAAGGACGAGTTTATTTTATTTTTTTTAATTTTCCCCCCCTTCCCCCGCTACAGAATTTCGTCAATAGCGTCCACATTTCAAATGCTACCTAAACCAAACTTTGCACACATAATTTATATATAATTGTCTATTGTTGTTTAAAATTTTATTCAATTCGGTCAATTTTAAGAAAAGTTATTAGCAAAACAAATTCTCGCCAGTACAACCCCCCAAACTGCAGCAACAAGTTCGCTCTTCTTCTTCCTCTTTTTGCTGCTGCTATGGGCGCATATAACTCAGTGACGGGAGTTTACCTGGGTACAGGGTATTACACTGTCGGTCTTGCTCGACTGTAGCGTTCTCTCTTGTTTTAATTTCTATAATTATTCTAAACATATGTACAGAGTATTTCAAAGTCGGGACACCCGACTTTAGCTTTTTTACTTGTTATACCCTGTACCCGTAGGGTAAAAAGGGTATATTAGGTTTGTGCAAAGTATGTAACATGCAGAAGGAAGCATCTCCGACCCCATAAAGTATATATATTCTGAATCAGCATGACGAGAGCAATCGATCTAGACTTGTCCGTCCGTCTGTCCGTCTGGATGAACGCAAGGATCTCAGAAACTATAAAAGCTAGAATAACAAAAGTTGTCATCCAGATTCTCCTAGGTCCGAGAAAGGACGAGTTTATTTTATTTTTTGGAATGTGTATGAGTATTAATGTGTTTGTGCATGTCTTCAGTGCTTAGTTGTGGCAAACCAGCAACAACAACAACAAATCTTGGGTTTATGACTATAACTTCCTTAACATTTGACCTAGCATGATGAAACGCGATATTCGGACACATAAGCATTAACCAGAAGTAATTTCCCAATTTGATTCCAAAATGACCCAAGTTCTACTCTTGGGATCTGTTTTTTAAATAGTAAGAAACCCTAGTAAGAAATACTAGTTTTGTGCGGATGTATGTAACTCACAGAAGGAGGCGTGGCAGACACCCATTATTTATTTTTGATCAGTATGACAAAAAGGCTCGATATAGCCATGTCCGTCTGTCCGTCCGTATGAACGCAAGGATCTCAGAAAGTATAAGAGCTAGCGTAATCACACCTCGTATTCAGTTTTTCCAATGTCCGATAAACTACGAGTTTGAGTTTTTTTTAACTTTTTACTTTTACACAGGGTATTTCAATATCGGGCATGCTCGACATTGGTTTTTTCTCTTGTTTTATTTCTTTTATAATAAACTTTTTTCAATATCATATTTACAATTTCTTGATTGATACATTTTTAACGTTGCGTATTCAACATTTACATTGGTTTTTCGGTTTATTCTTCACAGTATTCGAGAAGGGCATAACCTGAATGAAAAATATACAGTATATGTACCGAAGGGAGATATAATATGACTTTAATTAAAGATTAAATATTCTTACCGTTTACGAAGATGCTTTAATACTGTCTTATTCAAAACTAGCACCACGAATATATACAACCCTTGTGCCGAGTTAATGAGGTCTCCAATAATTGTTATAGAATTTGTCTTACATAGATAAGAAAGGATTTCCAAGTGCCAAGTCACACCCATCAACACAAACAGTTTCGAAAACGTACAGAGACTGAAATTGAAGACGATAAGTAAAAAAATAAAATAAGTCTGGTGATTCTTCCAGATGACATACGTCTTTCTTTTGGTTTTCAAAGCTCGTTGAAGCTGAGTCCCCAAACTGTTTCTAATAAATTTCTCCTGCCGAAGAAGTTCCACAGCCGTTAATACGAACATTGCTATGTTGCAGACTATTATAAGCGTCATCGGTCCATAATAATATATTACTGCAGACCAACCATTGGCTGTTGTAAAACACAATTTAAACAAGTAAAAAAGCTAAAGTCGGGTGTCCCGACTTTGAAATACTCTGTACATATGTTTACAATAATTATAGAAAATAAAAAAAATTAAGAAAATAAAAAAAAATTTGATCGATTTTACCTCTCTCGGTATTCGAACTCACGTAAAGGGTTTATAATTGCACATTTACATAGCAATTGCGTCTGTGTGAGTGTATGTATGCCTATGCGCATCTATTCGTGTCTGTGTAAGCATTTTCGCAGTCAACCAAACAGCAACATCAACAACAGCCGCGGGCAGCGCTTGAGCAGCGCTGCAGCAGCAAATATATTTATGGCTATAACTTCTTGGTAAATCGGTCTATCATAGTGAAACTTGGCATACGGACACATAATAACCAACTGGGGGTATTTCCAAAATTTTAGTTCGAAATTCCAAGAATTACGGGAGTTACGATTTGCGGGGTAGAGGGGGGAGGGAGGGAAATTCCAAAATATACATTTTCTGCGTATTCACATAAGGCATCTGGGACTAAAATTTGGTGTTCCTAGGTCTTATAGTCTCCGAGATATAGGCGATTATACGAATGGAAAATCGGGAAAACCCCCATAGGGGGGAAATGGGGGGGAAAATCAAAAAAATAAAACAAACTCGTATAGAATACACACATAACGCATCTTTGTGCAAAATTTGGTGTCTCTATCTCTTATAGTCTCTGAGATCCAGGTGTTCATACGGACGGACAGACGGACAGACGGACAGACGGACAGACTGACAGACGGACAGACGGACAGACGGACAGACAGACAGACAGGGCTAGATCGACTCGTCTCGTCATGCTGATCAAGAATATATATACTTTGTGGGGTCTGCCACGCCTCCTTCTGCCTGTTACATTTTTCAGCTCCCGCAAACCTAATATACTTCTGTACATTTCATGTACAGAGTATAATTACAAATGAAACAAGTAAAAAAGCTAAAGTCGGGTGTCCCGACTTTGAAATACTCTGTACATATGTTTACAATAATTATAGAAAAAAAAAAAATTAAGAAAATAAAAAAAAAAATTTGATCGATTTTACCTCTCTCGGTATTCGAACTCACGTAAAGGGTGCATAATTGCACATTTACATAGCAATTGCGTCTGTGTGAGTGTATGTATGCCTATGCGCATCAATTCGTGTCTGTGTAAGCATTTTCGCAGTCAACCAAACAGCAACATCAACAACAGCCGCGGGCAGCGCTAACACATAATTACTAACTGGGGGTATTTGCAAAATTTTAGTTCGAAATTCCAAGAATTACGGGAGTTAGAGAAAATCGCATTTGCGGCGGAGAGGGGGGGAGGGAGGGGAATACCAAAATATACATTTTCTGCGTATTCACACAAGGCATCTTGGACTAAAATTTGGTGTGCCTAGGTCTTATAGTCTCCGAGATATAGGCGATTATACGAATGGAAAATCGGGAAAACCCCCATAGGGGGGAAGTGGGGGGGAAAATCAAAAAAATAAAACAAACTCGTATAGAATACACACATAACGCATCTTTGTGGAAAATTTGGTGTCTCTATCTCTTATAGTCTCTGAGATCCAGGTGTTCATACGGACGGACAGACGGACAGACAGACAGACAGGGCTAGATCGACTCGTCTTGTCACGCTGATCAATAATATATATACTTTGTGGGGTCTGCCACGCCTCCTTCTGCCTGTTACATTTTTCAGCTCCCGCAAACCTAATATACTCTTGTACATTTCATGTACAGAGTATAAAAAGTGCCAATACAGTAACATTACTTGTTATCCAACCGGAATACAAGCCAAAGTTTGGTTTCCAATCATCGTCTGTAACAAAATGGTCGGCCAGGATCGCTATTACAAGTAGAAATGTGTCTGAGCCCCAAGCATAGATACTGTACTTTCTAAACCGATTTTGAGATAAAGCTTGGACCCCATTGCTGGTCATGTTTTTCCACATATCGAAGCAAATAACTGACATCCAAAGAAATGCGCCCATTACTGCGAAATATCCAATTTGACCTACAAGGGAAAGAAAACAATTTTTTGAAAACCGTATCGTGAGAGACTGGATCAAATAAAATCAAAATCAATCGGTACCTCTGCGAACCTTGCTCTCCTGTGAAGCTATTTCCCATTTGTCGACGCTCAAAAATATGAAACCTACTGTAAGGCAAGCCAAATAGCATACGCAGCACCTATCAAAGAGTTTCTGTAGAGCTGATAAAAAAGTATATATAGCAAGGGCTATCGCCAAGAAGAATATTGAGACCAGTAGCACTGAAAATGAATACATTGTAACTTTAACTAATTCGCCACAAACTCACTCTTCACTTACTGCAGTTTGTCACAATAGTGTACAAGTTCCTTTCAATATTTTGACAATATCGAGCAACAAGAGTTCGATTATCCACATCCAACTCGAAACAGTAACTCTGTTTTAATAATATCGACATACTTGTATGTCCTTTGTCCGAATTTTGGAAAGCCACAGAACCATTCTAACAAACAAGAAATATTACGACAGTAATAGAATAATAAACCTTCTTATTCTTACCTCAAGCAATTCCCAGCGTACAATATTTAGCGAATTATATTCATCGCATGGTATGGTACTGCCCCGTTGTAAGGCAAACACGTCTTCAAGGCGTTTATTGACAACAGTCCCATCCTTCATTTTCACAACCCAGCTGAGGGACTCCTGGGGGCCTACTGCAGGGCTGCAAAAGTTGATGCATGGCTTGATTTCACAAACACATCCCCGTATACTAGTCTGATCTTCCACGTGCGTGAACGTTAACTCTGCTGGAATCAGAATGTCTTGAAACACATAGGAACCATTTTCAAGTTTCCGGGCATTCGTCAGATCAACGGAATCAAAAAAATCACACCTGGATGAATTATGGGCATTTATCTCGGCATTCAAATAGCTGACTATATAAAAGACGAGTATTGTCGTTCTCAGTGTCATCGTTCTGGGGAAATGCCAAAAGTCACGACTTTAAATGGTTAAATAAAATATTGTGTTCCGAGAATATTTCAATTGCCTCACCAAAGATTCAATACTACTTGTAATCACCAAAAAATTTCAAATGCTTTCAGTTCTTATCGCTTCTGGTCTCGCAATTTTACATTTATCCGCGGTTTAGCTTAATGTTGAGAACGCCAAAGCCAACTGAAAGCGCCAGTTGTGCTATTTTTCCAGGGACCGGTCCGATAACATGGTATACGGAAAAGAAACTGTTCTAGTTGTAATCAAGCTGTTTATCAAAATTGTATGCCCAAACGGAAACTGAAACCCCCCTCCCCCACTCTCACCCTCTCCAACCACCCTAAATCTTGCCAAACTAATTTTAGCAATCTGATGTTAATTATTATGGCGCACTATTTCACTTCAAAATGGAACTGAGTTGAATTTTTAAGATTTTCTCCTGATTATATCCATAAATTATTATGTTATGGGAATGCAAGGTCGTACAGCTTTATCGTAATTTCAGTTTATTTTATATTGCTTCTAAAAGTAAATAAACCATGTTTAAAGTTAATCGGATTTCTAATTTTCACCATCCTAGCTTTTATGGGTTGGGCTGTGGGTTGATCAGCAATCAGTCAGTCAGCCAGAAAAAAACTGTTTTATACATATGTATGTAAGAGTATAGCTTATAAAAAGAAATTTTGCATCGAGACGAGTGTTATTTTATATTCAGAATAACGTGAACATTGAAAATGAAATTCTTAAATACTATATATTTTCCCATTTAACTGCTACGTAGAATGATTTGATATCAAAAATAATGTGAGTTGTAGTCTTCATTTTTCGTCACTTAGTTTCTTAGTTGCATGCTTAGGAATCTTTTGCAGCAATCAAAGTCAAGTATACAATTTTTAATTGTCTCTCCCCCGCCAGACATCATTACATATTATGTTAAAGATGTTAATCTGTACTAATGCCTTGCCTAGCAAAGGACAACACTAGTTCCATTATTACTAAGCTTACAATTTAAAATATATATGTAGGCTATATTGTACAGTTAAGGTAACAAACCAGAAACGTTTCGAGGTATTCGTTCAATCATGTTAAATGTTGGCCATTTGAAAGGGCACTAAGTTTTGAAATGAATACGATATAGTCCGATTTGGCGAGTCCATGTCTTTCATTAAGTATAGACTTTTCGGGTTGATGTACTAAGTTCACGTTTAAGCATTTTTCAATTAAACTTTAATCATGTCTAATTATTTTTGTTTCTTTTCAATCAGTTCTTAATCTTATTCCCACTAGCTGGCAATTGAGTTACATTTTGGATTGTGCCTTTCGCTTGGGGTATTTGTACATAAAAGAAACCCTGGACATATTTGAAATCGTTACATTACAACATTTTTACATATGAATTAACTATCTTTACATTTATAATTATACGAAGACACGCACGCAAAGAATTATTCTTATTATGCAATAATCGTTCAAGATTAGGCAGCACGTCAATAGAAAATGAGTTTGGATTTCAGTTCTCTTAAGTAGCAATATACAAAATCATTTCGGCATAGTTAATAAATGGACAAAATAAATAACTACATATTCTTAGTCTCTGTTTAGTTGTTGTCGTAGTCTTCCGTTTCAGTTTCGTCGCTATTCTCGTCGTCTTCATCATCATCGTCATATCTATCCTCACGCTGTGCATATTGACGCGCTGAAGATGTGTAACGTAATGCTCTTTGCGCCGTTGGCCGATAGTACATGTTACACTGTAAATAATCATCATCAACATCAGGGCCCTCGAGCTCATCCTCAATGGCGCGTGAGTAATCCTCGATTTCCTCATCATCCAAATGCGGCGCACCATTCGCAAAGTTGGCAAAACGCGTTGGATTGCGCAAACGGCTCATGAGCTAAAGAAAGCAAAGATAATTAGTTACATTTCATTGTAGATTTTATAAGGAACTACTTACACTCCACTGCCGGCAATTGGGGCTGTTCACAAAATCTCGCAGCTCAGCCATGGAACGGGCAGTTTCCTCCACGCTTTGCTGATAGTATTCGTCCATAGTGAGCAGGCGGCGCTTAGGTGGGAATCTACGACGATAGGCGTTTTTCAGGTAGAGTAGCACCGAGTGCGGAAAGTAATGGACCACAAATGTGATCACCATTAGCGCTATGGCGGCGCTGGTATGCCAGCTGCTAAAGTATACAAGTGCCCCGCCCACGGCTTGCAACACCCACTTGATGATGTTCTGCGAGCGAGGATTGCGGGGTGGACCAATGCGGTAACAAACCAGAAATGATATAAGGCCAGTGACTATCAAATAGCCCAACACGTATTCCCGATAGGTCAGTAATATGACACGCATGTTGTCCATCAGCTGTTTAAGTATGTAGAAACCAATCGTCCATCCTCCAATGAGCACGCCATACATCATAGGTCGCCTGCAAGAATAGCATTGCACGGAATTACATAATTTTAACAATTAGCCGAAATTGTGCACTTACTTTGGAAACAACTTGGCTGTGAGTGCTATAATCACCAGCAAGGAGGCACAAATGCCCAACACAATTCCGGCCATATAGTAGAATACGTTGTTTTTTGCGAGCCCACCAGCACTGCAGAAAACCATGATGCCCACGGCTAGTTGCATAAAACGCCACAGATCTAGCGGTACATGTTTCAGACCCACTTTGTAGGGCTCTTTGGTGACCACGCCAATGCATTGTTGCTCGAAGGGTGACAGCTGCACACGTTGGCGCTTCTGCGAGAAGAGTGTGAAGCTAAAGAGCGAGCGCTGCTCATTGTAGTGCTCCATCACTTCCTTTGGCGTGCGTCCTCCATATTCAGTGTAGTCTTCGTTTTGTATGGAGAGTACAAACTCTGTGGTCTCGAACATACTCAGTAAGGAGAGTCGCTTGCCCATGTAACAATAAGTGCGCAGGGTATGGGCTCCATAAACATTTCCTGTCACATCAATGAAAGCTCCAGGATTCAAATATACCGTGTCCATTATCGGCGTCGCCGCCGATGACGATACGGCGGTTGCCGCTACTATTATGAGCATTTGAACTATTGGCTGCATAATTGCCGGCATCAGTGTTTTTAATTTGCTATCACTTGTCAGTTATGAAGCATAATTAGTCGCAAATGTTAGATAACTACACGGATAAGTACATACGCAGAACTCTAAACCAAAACAGTCAAACCAAAACAAAGTCCAAACAAATAATTTACGGCTGGTAAGTGCAGGAACCGGCCCCGATTAACCGGCTTGTCGATAATCTTATCGATTAGGACTATCGATGCAATTATAAATACCATGTCTGCATTGGCGTGAAATACTAGCTTCACTAACAATTCAATTATTTGAAACAGCTCCTCAATATTTGTGTATAAAATCTCCACACTTATCCATTTTTATTGAGTAAAATTAAATGACATGAAAACGAGTCAGCATTAAAGAATGTTTTTTTTTGTGTGCGGTATGCAATATAATTTATATTAGACAAATAACTTTATATTTTAAATTTCCGCAAAACACTAGCCACAGTTATCTTATAAACAGAAAATGCATGTGAAAATTAAAAAAAAAAAAATGTTCTTTGGGTTGCTAAAGTGGTTTAAAATTTGACCATTTAAAGCATTGTTACATTTTGTTTGCTTTAGTTAAATTAGCTAGCAGTGAACAGCGAAATCATCTGTTAAACACAATTCAAAATTGACGCTTCTTCTAAAGATTACATTTTGATATACTTTAAACAAAAAAGTATTAGTATTGTAGTACCGTCCGGATTGGTCCAGTAGGGCTGATGCATCAATTGTGAACAATATGGCAGCACCGATTAATACTAGCAAATACCGCGATGCCTTCGCTAGAAGAATCTGCTAAAGTAGGCCAACCATTCTCGAATTTGCTCGTCAAATTTGTTCATTTCAACAAAAAGTTGGACTTTAATAAAACTGAAGATAACAAATATTAAAATTTGCGCAATAAAGCATGAACAAATGTACTCACGCATATGTATATTTCACATCCACGTACTAGCAGAAAGCTTTTAGCAAGCTATTCCCACTAATTGGGCGAAGCTTGTTTACGAACATCATCAACTAAAAAATTGTCGTGATTTGCCAGACCATTGGGCACACTACTGTATGTCAGCATCTCCAGTTGGCCTTGCATAAGGAGTTCGTCTATTCCTCTTTTGGCGAAAATTTGTTGCTCCCTCGATAATTGTCTGAAGATTACAGCCCATCCTTCAGCGAAAACATCTGCGTCGTCCCTTTGATTTTTATAATTCGCATTGTGCTGCACTGGTTTTTCCAGCACCTCATGGTGGCTATCATAGCGCTTACGCTTTTTAGTTTTTGGCTAAAAATGAAAAGTACCCGGTGTTAATAGAAAGACATTGTGTTTGGGTTTAACAACCTGGTGGTGTAGAAAACTTAAATCCTCGAAGTACCATAAACGTGGTTTATATAAATCATCACCTCGGGCCCCTGACTTTTCGCTCCTTTTTATTTTGGTTAGCTCGCGTCTGTATGTAGCGCGCAGTGAATTTACTTTTTTCTTCACCATTTCCATATCAGCCTCTTTGTAATATTCTTGGTGCTTTTTGAGTAATTTGTGCCATGATTTATTGCGCAAATTTTTATTTTTGTATTCATCACTTTTATTATTCCACAATGCAGGCAGACTTTCCAGGCATTTAATAAATTCGAGTAAAAACGCGTTGTTCATTTTGCGACGTGTTCATTCAGAAAACACTTCACAAACGATGTTCGTCCAACCAATGCCATCCATTAACTAACATGTTCGCACGAACACACGCAACATAGAACCATTTTTATTCTTCGCGAACAATGTGTCGAACATTAAAATCGGACGCGAACACCTCCACTGTCCAGAGATGCCAATTTGGCTTTTTCCCCGTCAAAATCTGGCTGTTTTTGAATTCCGACTTTTTCTAAAATATATTTAGCTTTTTATACCCTGTACCCGTAGGGTAAAAAGGGTATATTAGGTTTGTGCAAAGTATGTAACATGCAGAAGTAAGCATCTCCGACCCCATAAAGTATATATATTCTGAATCAGCATGACGAGAGAAATCGATCTAGATATGTCCGTCCGTCCGTCTGCCCGTCCGTCTGGATGAACGCAAGGATCTCAGAAACTATAAAAGCTAGAATAACCAAAGTTGGCATCCAGATTCTCCTAGGTCCGAGTAAGGACGAGTTTATTTTATTTTTTTTAATTTTCCTCCCCTTCCCCCGCTACAGAATTTCGTTTCACATTTCAAATGCTACCTAAACCAAACTTTGCACACATAATTTTTATATAATTGTCTACTGTTGTTAAAAATTTTATTCAATTCGGTCAATTCTAAGAAAAGTTATTAGCAAAACAAATTCTCGCCAGTACAACCCCCTCAAACTGCAGCAACAAGTTTGCTCTTCTTCTTCCTCTTTTTGCTGCTGCTATGGGCGCATATAACTCAGTGACGGAAGTTTACCTGGGTACAGGGTATTACACTGTCGGGCTTGCTCGACTGTAGTGTTCTCTCTTGTTTGTAATACATATTGTGATAATTATGTAATAAGTATGGAAAAATTGCAGCTTCATTATTATTTTGATCGATATTTGACAATGCTCCTTAAACAAAACTACCATATTTCTCCCAAATAGTATGGATTTAATTGGAACAACTTTGTCATACTGGGGCGATTTAAGCGATAATGTCGTTAAATTGTATTAAATTATAAATGTTCCTTAAGTACAAATAGATTAAACAACATGACCATAATTTTAATAAACTTTTGACTTTGAAATACTCTGTACATATGTTTACAATAATTATAGAAAATAAAAAAAAAAATAAAAAAAGAAAAAAAAATTGGATCGATTTTACCTCTCTCGGTATTCGAACTCACGTAAAGGGTGTATAATTGCACATTTACATAGCAATTGCGTCTGTGTGAGTGTATGTATGCCTATGCGCATCAATTCGTGTCTGTGTAAGCATTTTCGCAGTCAACCAAACAGCAACATCAACAACAGCCGCGGGCAGCGCTTGAGCAGCGCTGCAGCAGCAAATATATTTATGGCTATCACTTTTTGGTAAATCGGTCTATCATAGTGAAACTTGGCATACGGACACATAATTACTAACTGGGGGTATTTGCAAAATTTTAGTTCGAAATTCCAAGAATTACGGGAGTTCGAGACAATCGCATTTGCGGGGGAGAGGGGGGAGGGAGGGGAATTCCAAAATATACATTTTCTGCGTATTCACACAAGGCATCTTGGACTAAAATTTGGTGTGCCTAGGTCTTATAGTCTCCGAGATATAGGCGATTATACGAATGGAAATCGGGAAAACCCCCATAGGGGGGAAGTGGGGGGGAAAATCAAAAAAATAAAACAAACTCGTATAGAATACACACATAACGCATCTTTGTGGAAAATTTGGTGTCTCTATCTCTTATAGTCTCTGAGATCCAGGTGTTCATACGGACGGACAGACGGACAGACAGACAGACAGGGCTAGATCGACTCGTCTTGTCACGCTGATCAATAATATATATACTTTGTGGGGTCTGCCACGCCTCCTTCTGCCTGTTACATTTTTCAGCTCCCGCAAACCTAATATACTCTTGTACATTTCATGTACAGAGTATAAATATTTGGCTCTTTTCAGGATTTTTTCTTAAGCTCTTATTTCTCTTTTACCACTCTCCAAGGGCTATAGCAGGGGGGGGCGAAGCTGGCATCCCTGGCATGAAGAAAAAACATTTCGTCGAACCGAACAAGTTGGACGAACTAATTCGTATGTGAAAGGCCTTTGAAATGGGTGCACTTGTTGGCGGGCCGCCAGCACACGGAATTTGAAACAAAAAAGAAATTTGATTTCTCCCTACAGTGAAAAACAAATCTTTTCGGACAGTACTGTTAGGGATGATTTTTTTCTAAAAACTGATAATAATAAGACAGATTAAAACGGGGGATGGAGGTGTTTCCCAAGTCTTTTCGACTTAAGTCAACCACAATTTTAAATTTAAAACTTTTTGTTTAACATACTTATGTGTATAAGCTGTGAGATATTTGATATGCAATTTTTATGCAGCAAAATACCAACAAAACCCATATACTTGTAGTACATCAGATTTCTAAAATATTTGTTTGTATGACTTGAAAACAAAACATTGATTTCAACCTCGGAAAATTTAGAAAATAAAGACAAATTCTTTCCATATTTTTTTTTTAGCGCTTTATTGTTGCCATGAAAATTGAAAAACTCACAAGAATGCGAAACTTATATAAAAACTACAATTACAATCCGAATCCATTAAGTAATTTAGTTGTGTTTCTTATTAATCTGTTGTCTCGGTTCCTGTCAAGACATGCGATTCATATTCTTAATTTCGTTTTTACGGATCTCGTTAAGCAGTAATTTTCTTGCGAACTTGAATTACTTTTATCCTATTAATATAATAGACATAAAAATGATTAAATAGATAGTGAAAATAACTGAAAGTAATTCGCCCACAGTGACTCTGTGTGTCTACACGTGTGCGAATTGTTTGTATGTTTTTGTGTTTTGTGTAAATCGATCTGTGTATAAAAATAGAAACTCTAGTTCACTCCAATTCTTTTGTTTTTATTACAGTCTGCCCATTTTGTTAACTGGGCGATGCCTCAGTTTATTGTTGATTGGGTGGCTCTTGGCTTGGCTTGGCTTAGCTTCTTGTTGCTTCGTTGCCTTGATTGCTCGATCTTTTTTGGGATCAGATCATCGATCATCAATCATCCTGGCGCTCTGTGCGCGCTTCACATTTCCACATTCCGTTGCAGGCACTTTAGTGTTTTTCAAACAAAAAAGTTTACAAAAATGCTACGAAATATAAACGGTATGGTTGTAAATTGCATTTAGTTAACTGGGTTGATGCTCCATGGGGATCGCATCGTTGCTAGATATATAAATCATATGCATTCATATGTTTGTTGATCGATATGATGAGTCATCTATAAGTACATTTTTCTTGTTCATGTTCACTCTGTGGGTTGAGGCGGGCGTCCTATGTGGGCCTCAGCTCGTTTCGCAGAGTTCCGCTTGAGCCTGAACTTTTGCCTGGACTTACATTTACATAAATTTAGTGCGCAAGTCTAAGGAACGACAACTAAACTGGTAGAGAATACGGGTAAGTGAAAGTACAAATAACTTAAGTAAGCATAACTTCATTTTCTTTTTTTAAATTTAAGAGCAACATTTTTGTTTCGGCATTGTCTCTCTCTGCAGATTGAGTTGCCAGTGGACGTAAAAATTATGAGTGCGCTTTAATGCGCCACTCTGTCTCATTATCATCGATTGAAAACAACAGAAATCTCTAAATTGTTTGCCGCTGGCGTCCGTTTCATAAAAACGCGTCGTAGTCGCGCGGCGAACGCGCGCTACTTTCTGGCGGCTTGTTAGCGGACCGCTGTGGATCCTGCTGGGCGTGCGAACCTAACTGTTAAATGTAACTGTTAAATTCCTAATACGTAAATTAGATGCCTACTAAAAGAGCGGCGCTTCTGGGGCGCTCCGGCCGCTCAAATCGGTGGCGGACCGCGTATATAGCGCAGCTGTGGCGTAAAACTCATCGACAGATTGTTCAGATTGTCGCAACAGTTCGGCTGCATGAGGCAGGCGGCGCAGAAGAAGGTAAACAAAGCCAGCTGCATGGGCACAGCAGCCTTGGCAATGCGCCAGGCCCAGCCTCGACGTCGCGATTTGCTCGCATCATCGCTGTCGTCGCCATCAGCGCTATCGCTTCCATACTCCAGGGCGGGGTCATCGTAGGGATCACCGCCATCGCCGCCGGCAGCCACAAGAGCGTCCGATGCTGCACCGCCAGCCTTCTTTGCTCGCCGCCTCTCCAAGGCACCGTCGACCTGTTCCTCGCCCTCAGCTGCAGACGCGGCCGCTTGGCGTGCTCGGCGTTTGTTCTTGCGCTTCGAGGGCGAGCCGTGGGGCGAGGATTGTTGATGCTTTTTGGCCCCGCCAGCATGTCCATTCATCTTGCGTGTCGTCTGCTCTACAGCCTCCAGCTCTAGCTCCTGCTGCTGCTGCTGCTTTTTGTTCTGATGCGAGGCTGCGGTGCGCACAATCAAGTCGCGACAGGTTGTCTGCAGTTGCTTCAGTTCCGCTTCGGCGCATTCCATGCGTGCGGCTATGGAACGCATGGCCTCGCTGCCTGGTGCCAGCGCAGACTCCAGCTGCTTGGCCAGACGTCGCAGCACACCGAGGCGCCGCTCACGCTCAGACAGGCCACCGTCGGAGGTGGCACCGCCATCCGAAATGCCCGAGTCGGACAAAGAACCGTTGGAGGCAGTGAACTTGGCTATGTGGAAGATGTGATTGGGGTCCAGATGCTCGTGGACAGCCAGCAGTTGCTCCTGGCTGACATGCACCTTCTCCGAGAGCAGCTTGGCCACCAGCTTGACATTTTGGGCCAACTCCACCGCCGTTGTTTGTCCCTTATCCAGAGCACCCTCCAGTCCCTTCAGTGTTCCGCGATCCTGGCCCAAAGCCAATTGAAATTCGGAAAGTCCACATTCCAGTTGCCTCCAGGCAATCAGCGAGTTGGTTAGCATCTCCAGCTGCGTGTTGATTCTGTGCGGAGGACGGATGATGCAAATATTAATATATGACGGGTATTTAATATTTCAATTACATTTATATTAGAGTTCTGCTTCTTCAAATTGATAAATCCTCTAGGTTTATACATTAATTTATAATACATGTATGTTAATCGTAACTCATATGATTATTTAATCAAAAGCAATACCAATACTATATACTTACAAATAAATCTTCCCCCACCGGGTCTGAGATTCAATATTATTTTATTTTTATTTTTTAAATTAGTTTTTAATTAATTCTAAGCTTCATCTCTCTGTTAAGTGTTTCTTTTTTATATCGGTAGATCTAGGAGGCGTTAATTAGATATTCTTGTAATTTGATTAAGTTTCTCCTTCTTAGGCTTTTCTAGCTTATAAGATGCTTTTTATAATTTATATATATTTTCCTCCTATGTCAACAGTCATATGTTTGATGGAATAAACTCTTTGTCGACAAATTTGGTTGGCGATTATTTGTCTGTCTGACCGTGCCAATATAAATATGTGCTTTCTAGTACTCGGAAGAGTAGGTATATTTTCGTTTGTGGGGACTGATAAATCCTTTGGGTAAGGAAAAAGCCCATCGCACCGAATGTGCATTTCTTGTAGTGATATGATCTATCGTAGTTCCTACAGACAACTATTTTTACCAACTAGTATGAGTGTCTATAAAGAGATCAAAGGACTGCTAGTACGGAAAAGATTAGCAGCAAATAATCTGTTTATGTTAAACCATTTAGCGGCATTATATCTACCTTATCATATGGAAAGATATCTCAATCACATTTTAATATTATAACAACTCCCACTAGACAATTATAAACATGATGGATTAAACAACCGAAGGAAAGACCTTTCTTGTAAAATAATTTTATATACGAGTAAGTCTGTATGAAAAGCATCGCAGTTGGGAGTTAAAACACAATAATGAACTAAATTGGATTTATCCGAATCGAATTGAAGAGCCATAACTCTAATTGAGTGTCCAGCCTATCTCTTACCTGGCGTCTGCCTCATCCCAGGCGCTGTACATGTCGCTGACTTCATCCTTCAAATGTTTGTGGAATTCCTGCTCGGCGCTCATCAAAGTCTGAACATCCCACATTTTGTTGTCGGTGTTGGAACTGCTGTTGTTGTTATTGCTGTTGCTGTTGCTGTGGGTGCTTGTGCCTGCCTCGGCAACACTGGCTATGGCCAGAGTTTCCACCTGATTGCCATTGCTGTCGGTCACTGTGATTGTTGTGCTGCGTTTGTTGGCAGAGTCTACAGCTTCAGCTTCAGCTTCCATCTCTGCAGCTACTGCCTCATGTTGTTGTTCGGACTGTTGTTGTTGTTGCTGTTGCTGCTCGTCCAGAGCGTTCTGTAGACGCCGCTCCTGGCGCGTGAGCCAACTGTGCACGGACGCATTCAAACGCAACATATTCGTGCGATAACTGCCCAACTGGGTCTGCTCTTGCTGCAATGTCGATGAAATAAGTTAAGTTGTTCATAAGAGATCAGCTTCATGCCTTACCTTCAACGCCTCGATGGCCACCTGTATGGCTGGCTCTGTGTCCAACAACTCCAGCGTGGGCTGATTAGCCAGACGCTGCAGCGTGTGCTTCAGCACGCTCATCTCCTGCTGCAATTGGCGCGCAGCGGCCGCATTCTCGCTCCAGCCAAGCAAATCCTCCCAAGCGGCGAGCAGATCTGCAAATGAAATAAAAGCACTCGAGTTAATAGTGCGCGCAAATTGGCCATTTCGGTGAAAAGAAAGGCGTCCAATTAAGCCACAGCCACAGCCACAGCCAACGCCAAAGACAGCTCTGACAACTGGGCGGCCCTTGGCATCAATGGCAGCTTAGGTAATGGATACCTTTCGCTTTTCAGTCGCTCACTCGCACGCTCGCGCGCTCTTTTCAGGCGCCAGCACTTGGCACTTGGTACTTGTACTTGGCAGCGGTGTTTGCCTTTTTTCTGTGTAGGTACTTAAATGGAAATGTAAATTGCAATGCGAAAAGTGAAACTTTTGGTATTTGCACCAAAACTTTTGCTTCAGCATTTCCCACAACACACGGTGGTTCATTCTCAGACTTTTGTTGCCCCAAAAAAAATAAATACTTATGATTTAAATTGGGGAAACTGCAGTTTTCTTTCAATTATAACTTATGTTCTACTCATGTTTTTAAGCAGCTGTTGTTTATTGTTTTCGTAAATTATAAAAACAATAATATGTAGAGGTATTTTCCTTTATTTTAAGTTAATTTTAATTTAAGTTTTCATAAATTATGTGGCCCTAAGAAATGGCTTATAATATTTAGAGGTATTTTCTTTTATTTGATGTTACTTGGGCACCGTTTTCGTGTTGAAGAATTTTTTAGTCGTCCACGATTTTTGATTCGAACCGCTGCCAACACTTAGAAAGGAAGTCCCAATGGGATTCCTGCTAGGTAGGCCCCATTTAGAGGCCTTATCAGCAGTGATTTATTTGTTTGTTATTGAGTAAGCACTTAAAAGTTTTAAAATCTGTAAACTCCCCCCTAACATTAATTCATAAACGGCGTTATCAATTTATTAAACTGAGAGCAACCCAGTACATTCCTAGGCTTTTCCAATTTCAAAAAGCTTTAGTCACATAGACATCTTCTGCTGGTGCATACGTTCTTGCTAAAACAGTCAAACATTATACTATACTATATAGTATAAAAATTAAACTGAAGAATGACGAACACTTTAATTTAAACTCAAAACTAAAGACTAAGATGATCCATCATCACACATCTATGTTTATTTATTAATAATGATTTTTTTGCATTAGCTCTTTCAGCTCATTTGTTAAAGGCGAAATATGATCATTAAGTTGAATTTTTTTGTTTTTGTTTATCGAAATAAATTACTTAATTACTTTGATTTGCCTGACAGATAAAACTAGTTATTCAAATCCGATGATGCCCACTGTATGTCGTATGTATTTAAGTTTAGAAGGTGCGCGGGGTATTTAACATCACTGGATATGTTAGTTTCTGTATCACCCAGAAGAATTGGCATTTAATTGAGCCCTCAACTCGTGCATTGCCACCATTTCCGCTCCCCTAGCTCTGACACAGTATTTTATGGCCATTTCCGTTGCATTTCTAACAAGGGGGCTCAAAACTTGTTAGAGCGGCTGCAGGTAACGACAATGGCACTGAACCATGGCTTTGATATTGGGCGGACCAGCAGCTATACGAGTATATGTATAGCTACGGGCAGTAGAACAAAAGTTGATGTGGCAAGTGGAACGAGAGAACGTTTTGTGGTGTCAAAATATTGTGCATTTATACTAAGGTTTGGGCATCGAACTCGTCAGTTGGGGGCAGAGGTCGCGACACACCCTAATGTGAACTGGAAGCTTGAAAACTCTCCTTTTACTTCCAAGCTGGATTTCTGATACTACTTAATTGGAATACATTTCAAGTTTCTGAAGCAAACAGTAAGCACTTATGTTCGGATATCAAATTATATATTATTTGGTAAGTCTGTGGAGACTAATTTAAACCCGTCCATCTGTTGCTGGATATTGAAAAGCTATCAAAATTATGTTAAATACAGTATTTTGTAAAGGCCCTTATTGTTTCGTTTGGTTTAATGTTTCGTTTTTGCTTCAAAAATGGAAAAAACATGCGAATTCTATTCACTTTGTGGCCCACAACTGGCTCAGTATTTCATGGTATCAAATGTGTTTTTAAAAATGTGTATAGAAAGTGTGAAATTCTAAGGAAATTCGTAACGTCTATGATTTAAGCTTGTTTACTATTTCTTTTTAGTGGAAACATTGTGTAAAGAAATGAAATGCTACCTGCAAGTATATTGGTATCCTCTCTGCATGCTATCTAATGCCACTTTTTCCCCTTAAGGAACTGACACTCACCACCAAAAACTGTTTCTCAATTCGATGCTCTTGGCTTGGATCCAAGGCTAGGCGTTCCCAGATCTGTCGTCTTGGGTTGGCGCACGCCTTTCATCAACAGCAGGTGGTTAGCGGGTCGGAAATTATTAAATGCAATGCGAATTCCGAAAATCAAATAAACACTTTCACTTAAAACCAACCACAATGGCAGACGATGATGATGATGATGGTGTTGTTGTTGTTTCTGTTGTTGTTGAGGATGTGCAGCGAGCGAGTGCGTCAGAAATTGGACATGCCACGCACTTGTTACGCAAAAGGCTGGCGTGCGTTGACTCTGGACTGGAGTTGGCTGCGGCTTGGTTTGGCGGCAATGGAACAAGCGAGCTCTGCACCTAGCCCAACCGAACGCGCTGGCAATCAAAGCGAAACTGGTTGAGTGAACTTGGCTTGGAGCCGGGCGAGGCAGTTGTGAGCTGCAGTTGTGAGTCTGCAACTCTGCCACTTGCATGTGGGCAGCAATAAAAGCAACAAACAAACCAACCGAGCGCGACAAGCGGCAACAAAACGATCCAATTGTGGACTGACAGCAGACTGGAGCAGGGGAGGGATCGGCTCAAGGGCAATGAAGTGAGACGGCGGCCAAAAGGCGTGGAAAATAATGCCAATTAATGCAGAATTGTTGCAACACTGTCCGCATTTAAGTGATTCAAAACTCAAAAGCTTCCCCAAGCTGCCACTGCCACTTAAATTACGAGTAAACACCCAACGCTTACGCATTTCCCCCGCTTTGGAAAAGCTCTCTTTGAATTGCAGAAATTGTGGAGAAAACTCGCACAAAGATTACACAACTCCTAACTGCCAACTGTTGCGTCTGTCCATCGGCCATTTAGGTGGCCAGTCGCTGGCGATTTATCAACTGCTATAAACCGGGCAGCAATGTCGCATTTAAAAAGAGATTTCCACGTCTTAATGAGTGGGGCGGCTGCATCGACGCCAGCCTCAACGGGCTATCAAATTATTTCTGCCAGATAATTTAATGGCAACTGTGAAAAATTGAAATGAGAAAAACTGCACATAAAATTGATTACTCATTAAACGAATGGCATTTTCCAGCCTCTTGGAAATAATGCAGACAGGCGGCTCGGACGGATCTCTCTGTTCGAGCTTTCACTTTGGCCAACCATAATCGGACATAATCCTAATTAATTCCCCTACGCCAGATCGCCAATTTTAAATCACTTTGAAACAGGTGCTAGCTGCAAACAATATATGCAGATTACTGCAGTCCACGAATAATATTCAATATTCAATTCATAAAGAAGTCCCATTTGGAAAGATCTAGATCTAGATCTTTGGAGCTCTATTCTTTTTTTTAATGGTCTGTAAAAGTTATAGTTGAACTGATTAGTATCTTATTGAAAGTAAAACCTGTCTTGCTATGGGAATCAAGGAGATTATACTGCTGCTGATGTGCTTCGGGAATAGTTGCCTGTTCTAGAGGTGAGGCCGACAACTACCGAGGTTTGCCAAAAGGATCCTGTCCGTATTCAGATACTTAAGCTTTAGGACTTTTTACAGATTCACATTTGCAGAGTAATTATTTAGTACAGTCTGCTAGCAAATTATAGCATTCGTACTTAACAAGAAGTAGAGCAATGACTTGGGAATCAGATCAATAAGGTTATCGATCGCCGAATCGGTCATTTTTCTGCACTGATAAATGGATTTAAATATGAGCTTCCTTACACTGGCCATGGCACAGGACCTCTTAATTCCCAATCCATCAGGCCAGCAAAATGTGCAATTGCTTTGATTCATAATCTTACATGAAGAAGCTTCTAATTGGATATTTATTTGCGATTGTTCAACGTGGTTTTTTTTTTTTTTTTTTTTTTTGATGTTCGATGATTATACAAAGTACTTTGAGCCTAGGTTGGCGCTTATACATACATAGTACTTGTATATACCTGAGAAGTGATAAAGATAAGTTTTGTGGGTTCATTTTAGTGGATCGATCGTTAGTCTCATCACTCTGTTTTATATAGTTACGTGTCTTATTTCAGTAATGTGTTTGGTTATTGAAAAACAATCACAGCTCGTGAAACAGAGAAAAGCTCCATCCACCCCCTTTAAAAGGCCCAAGAAACAGTCATTTATTTTGCTTTTGTTTTCGTTTTATCGTTTTTTGTGCACATACTCAAGAGCAATTTTCGCTGTCACGCAGTGTGGAAATGTTTGTTTGCATTTCGTCACGAACGCGATAAAAGTGCAACAATTGCAAATCGCTCCCAAAACGCTGTTGGCGAGCGCCCAAGGCTGTTGGCATCGAGAGTGCTGCCAAACTGCAAATTTTCTTGGTTCACCTCGAGACGGGCGCGTGGGTGGCTGGGTGAGCGATGTGGAGCTGTCGGAATGTAATTGCCGGCGAGTGGCAATAGAATTTGTTGCCCACGACCAGAAGTACTGCCTAGCCCACAAGCTTGTTGTTGGTGGCTAGTGGCGAACGAAGCAAACAGCAAACAACAAGGTGATGAATGATTTAAACAGAAGTAAAAAGTACCATAGACAGCTCTTTGACAGAAGAACAAATTTTAATCTCATTACAATTTGTTTCAGTTAAAAAAAAGAAATATCTAAACTTGACAAATGCCAATCAACACTATAGAGTTTGGATTTGTAGAACAGATATGGAAGAACTCATGTGTTTTTTAGCAAAATAATGCAGCAAGCCATACTTAACAAATACGTACTTTGCACAATTAAAAATATAAATGTGCTCAAGTGGCCTAAATTCAATGGACAACCTCTTGAGTTTTATATAAAGAAGGGTGTACGCTGATGGACGGTAGTTAAATACTATGAAGGACCTCAAAGATGCTATCGTGTAATAGAAATAAATAAAACAAGTAAAAAAGCTAAAGTCGGGTGTCCCGACTTTGAAATACTCTGTACATATGTTTACAATAATTATAGAAAATAAAAAAAATTAAGAAAATAAAAAAAAAAATTTGATCGATTTTACCTCTCTCGGTATTCGAACTCACGTAAAGGGTGTATAATTGCACATTTACATAGCAATTGCGTCTGTGTGAGTGTATGTATGCCTATGCGCATCAATTCGTGTCTGTGTAAGCATTTTCGCAGTCAACCAAACAGCAACATCAACAACAGCCGCGGGCAGCGCTTGAGCAGCGCTGCAGCAGCGCTGCATCAGCAAATATATTTATGGCTATAACTTCTTGTTAAATCGGTCTATCATAATGAAATTTGGCATACGGACACATAATAACTAACTGGGGGTATTTCCAAAATTTTAGTTCGAAATTCCAAGAATTACGGGAGTTACGATTTGCGGGGTAGAGGGGGGAGGGAGGGGAATTCCAAAATATACATTTTCTGCGTATTCACATAAGGCATCTGGGACTAAAATTTGGTGTTCCTAGGTCTTATAGTCTCCGATATATAGGCGATTATACGAATGGAAAATCGGGAAAACCCCCATAGGGGGGAAGTGGGGGGGAAAATCAAAAAAAAAAACAAACTCGTATAGAATACACACATAACGCATCTTCGTGCAAAATTTGGTGTCTCTATCTCTTATAGTCTCTGAGATCTAGGTGTTCATACGGACGGACAGACGGACAGACAGACAGACAGGGCTAGATCGACTCGTCTCGTCATGCTGATCAAGAATATATATACTTTGTGGGGTCTGCCACGCCTCCTTCTGCCTGTTACATTTTTCAGCTCCCGCAAACCTAATATACTCTTGTACATTTCATGTACAGAGTATAAAAAGTAAACGTAAGAAAGGTTCTGCATTCTAACATAATAATAAAAAAAATATATTTTCTGCTATACTCGTGAGTCCCAACAACATATTTTGCTTCAGCAAGATAAGCTTTATTGTAAGCGGTAAGGAATTTGGCATGAGAGTTTCGCCACCAGAAGCAAATCACGGATTAAAAAAACAACCGATTTCATATTTAAGACCAAAAGAAAACATTTCTACAGCTACAGTCTTTCTTAACTTATAAATGAAATGGGATTTAGAAATATGTATACAATTTTAAATTTTCAAACCGTTGATTTAATCAAAACCGTGTAAAGACAGAATTAGGTGTACAGCACAAACTATTCAGAATCACATCTGAACAGCAAATGATAATTTTGCGATGGCATATGTACATTCTATCTCTCACCAAGCTGAGCAGAACTTGAATTTAAGGCTACCCTCAGTACATGAAAGTAGATTGTTTGCCATATAATATAATATATGCATGTTCTAAAACTCCTTGCGTGGTAAATTGCAATAAAAATAATGCGCAATGCGAATCTCTTACCCTTCCATCCCTTCACATTTGTACTCGTACCTCCTCGCCAGCAGAGGCAAATGTTAAGAAAGCATGCCAAATAATTCGTTACTTCGATAAACAAATAACAAATGACAGGTGAGCTTAGCATACATACGAGAATATGTATATACATATAATTGTATGTATGTACGATTTATAAATGTTTGTGCCTAAGGGTGATCGCATGCCGCTTGCTAGGCAAAGGTGTAAGGCGAGGAGCTTGTGTTAAGGTCTTAATGTCCAAGAAATAAGCTGGGCGCACATTTCAAAGCACGCTCCAAGGGGCAAGTATTTGGCAGCTTTATAAAAATATTTCATAATAAAATCTCGAATAATTATGTGTATGCCAACAACAACAAGAATAGCAAATGACAACAAAAAACGACAAATAATTAAACACAATTAGCTAAAAACGACGTCGTTGGATATTTTTAAATGCTGATTAGAGCGCGCAACGACGGAACGAAGTGAGAAATATTTGCGAGAAGTCGACTTAAGTCCGATTAGAGCAGAGATGTGAAATATGCGAAGAACGCTGATATTAGTTGTCGAATCGGAATTTGTGATTCTATGAATGACTCTGTGACTGTTTTGGGCAAGTCGCGCATGAATAAGAAGAATGAGCTCCATTTACAGAGCTATTGCATCTGTCATAATCGAAAGCCCCCAAATGGGAGGAACACACCCAATCATAGGATGGGCTATAGACATACAAGTAGATATTTAGCACACTGCCGGGCGTTGCGATGGCAATTAGTTACCGCAACCGCAACGAATTGCAATGGAAAAACGCTCAATATGGCATTTAATTTCGATTCGATTTCGAGTCGGAGGAAATATTGGAACCCCCTCTGATGTAATCCAAATCGCGTCAGAGACCCACATTTAATTGAAGGTCAGCCGCAAATGGGGCAGCAGAAATATATTTAAATAATGGGCAAGCGTACTCGACTGTTTTATACACTGCGCTATTCTCTGATTGTTACCATGAGATAGTGTATATGAAAATATTGAAATATATGTTTAGGCTACGTCTTGAAAAATGCTATATTTTTTCGTTAATGTTTTTTGTTTGGGAAAGGTGATTAACCGATATGGCTCAGTTTAGATTTGCGAATTTAAAAAACAAAGCATTGGATATTTGAATTGAACTGCAAATTACGGGTTTTCGTTGAGTTAGAATTTTTCATGTGGCAGCAGCTTTATCATTATGGGAAATCTGATTTAAATTCTCATATACACTACATAAACAATTTTGTTTAACCACTCAGATATTCATACATAAGTTACATTAAAAAAATTCCAGCAATATTATGATAAACTTTTAAGAAAAAGGAAAGGAGTGTCACTCCTATATTTCCTTTCGACAAATAATTATGTAAGTTATTTTCAAAAATATCCCTGTTTTTTTTACTTATGTAGCTAGCGGCTTACCAACATTCTCCCTACGGCTTACAAACGTGAGACATAAATTGCAACACCCTCTTGAAAGTGTATTAAAAAAAAGCGAAAATGAATTAATAATTAATGGATAGAATGACGGCAGCTCAGCTTGTGGGCGACAACCACTGTAGAACTTGACCCCAACAAAAAGGCAACAAATTTAAAGCGAATTGGTAACCACAGAAAACCGGTTCCAAGACCATTTTCAAAACACAACACTAGCCTTCTAATTGTGAAATGAAGATTTTCACAAATGTGGCAACATTGATGGCCAAGACGTTGAGGCAGCTTTGTAGTCAGTTCATAAAAAACTTCAAAGCGAGTGCGCGTGTGCATATGACGACTATAATTGGCCATAAAGGCCAGGCGAGGTACCGTTAATGAGTCCATGTCTGTATGAGTGTGGCTGCCAAGCTAAGCGTGAATGGCCGTTATTTGGTCCCAATGGCTTCTCACCTTGCAACAATGCAACATAAAACGGCAGAGAAGTTGGACTAGCCTTAATTAAGAATGCAACTGCAGCTCGAAAATGGAAAATGTAAGTAAATAGTGAGTGAGCGCGTTCCGTAAAAGGGCGACGAAGTTGACCAACTCATATGGGAAATTGGCGAAGAAGAAGAGGGAATTTGTTGACCAACGGAGAAGTTGAAAATTTATTAGAGTAATTAAATGCACTCCCAATAACTTCTAAAGCCAATTTCCATCGCTAAGAATCGAAAATTGGAGTACATTTAAAATAACTTCCTTAGCTGGAGTTCCAGCTTGGGTTATTATGTAATTTCCACTAGTTTTCGATCGAATTATTCTATAAAAACTAATTTTTAATATTTAATGTTATCCTCTAAATATTTATATTCCCAGTGTGTTTTATTTATTAGCACAACTGGCAAACATTTCATAATATTTGGTAATTCTTTGCTCGCATTGTTTCTGCACACACATTCTTCATTTCCTCGCCATGGTAGAAATCTTGAACAGGCCACCAGCAATATACAGTAATTGGCTTTGCTCGCTTTTCTCTTATCTGCTCTGTACGATCATCACATCCATATGTACATATGTATGTATGTATGTCTATGTTTGTTTACCCCCACTATCTGTTCATCTCAAAATTCCATTCTCCCTCACTGGCTCCGTTTCTCTACTTATCTCGCCATTGCTTCTACACCTGTCCAAATTTTCAGCTTGCATGACGTATTAGGTGCATTGTCTTTTCTTTGCACATATTACCGTTATTTTCCGTACAATATTTGTTCACATGTTTATATTGTTTACCTTGTTCCGACGACGAACGAGATGTTGTGGCCGATGTACTCGTCGAGAGCATTTCGTAGATGTCCGTCTGGACGGCAACACTGACTTTCTTCATGTTGGCAAGGACGCGCCCGCACTCTCACAAACTGTCACAAACCCTCACGTCCTGCTCTCCACGTTTTTGCGTGACCCACCCTTGTGTAACCCCACTGTGACCCACTTTAGCACGTGGGGGTCACATAAAACAGATGACTCAGGTCACGCAAGCAATTTGTTGTTGCCTTTTGAAACAGATTTATTTAAGGGGTACTCCATCCACTTGAGAAACAATTTTCGTAATCAATTTGCGCATTCGTATTTTCTTTTGTATATTCAATCTCAATTGTTTACTCCAATAGCAGAAAAGAGCAACAACAACAACACTGCTTTGGTCATTGAGTGAGTTGCTCAAACGCGTGCCCTGGCGCCGTTTCAATTTCAGAAAAAGTTGGGAACAACTTTAAGTAAACAATTGAAAAATTCGAAACAACAAGTTTTCACTTTAGGGAGAGCGCGGCAACGGCGTTGGTTACTGCATTGCAATCCGTTATTTCTATTATACTACCGCACTATGTATCTCTTATACCCGACGAAAGCAGCACGCGACTTTTTATGAATGAGAAGAGTTGTTGTCTCAACTGTCTGGCGAGGATTACAAACGTAGTGAGATTTATTTCTATTGGGCTTAAATTTACAAATGCGTATCACAGTTATTCAGGAATATTTAAGTATGTATGTACGTATCGGCTGTTTTATTTGCGCGGGAAGAGATTCTGATTCTGCGAAAACGTAATGAGAATGGCGGATAGTTGCGGAAGCACCGTAAAAAAAGCTGAAGCATAACAGACCGGACCTGAACAGAATCAACCGCTTGGAGCGCACGCTGAAAATGAACTGAGGCAGACGTGAGAAGAGACGAAAGGCCAGACAATGGGGGCAACGTGTGAGCACAGTTACATTTGCCGCTGCAGCTTTGCAGTGGGGTGCGCGAGAGCTTGCCAGTAAACACGCGGCAGAGAGAAATACTATACATATCAACCTCTCAGAACGCCGCGTACAGTGGGCAAAGCAACTTTTCAGCTTGGTTTTACGATTCATCTAAGTGAGTGTGAGTGTGTGTCCATGTTGGCTCATTAAATTGCCCAAACTAGATGGGGCAATGTCATAGCGCAGACAACAAAGGCCAAAAAACCAAGCCCAACAACAATGCAGAGTCAATACGACAAAACAGAAAAAACGTAAAAAACCAGAATACAGTAGCAAAGGCAAGAACAACAATAACAAACAATGACGACATCACAAAACACGCAGGCAAATGTAAGTTTGTATGTATAGTCGGAGAACACATAAAACACACCTGGATTGAAGCTCAGTTTGATACTGAGCTTTGAATCGTACGCTACCGCCATCTAGCGTTCATATGTTTAGTTTATGTGCCAGTTAAGATTTTTAAGAAAAATTATGTGTGCAATTTCCATTTAGGCATCATTTGTATATGCTGTGGCATCGCCTTGAAAATACACATATGTGTGTATTTTTGTTTATAAACATACATACATATATACAAGTACAAATATCAAAGCTGTTTCTTTCTTTGCCAAAATGACGTCATCTTAAAAAATATTTTGCTCTTGAAGAGGTCAAATGCTTTGGTGCTTATAATACGTACACACATACATATGTATGTGCCTAATACTATTACCGTATATAAACAGCAAACAAATTTGTATTATAAACGATGGTATTTGCTTTTGCGTCATTTCGACTACAGTTGAACCTACAGTTTTGTAGCAGTCGCTTAGCTTGGCACAGTGCTTTCAAAGCGGTGCAGCAACAGCACAGTCACCCTCAAACTGGAACGAGCGACAAAGCTAGTTTGTTGTCTAAGCAAATTGTTAAATTTTTTAAAATTTGTGATATTTCTAAAGTTATGTGATAACAATTAGACAGTTGTGTACAAATGTGTGACCATTACCCGCTTCTTCAATGTGCTGCCGTTAGTGTAGCAAAAGCTCAAGTTTTAATTAAATTAATGCACAAACTACGTATACAAGAAATAATTAATTTTGTTAAACATTTGACAAAAACACACAAGCAAAACTAGTTATGTAGTAGACAAAACTCCAAACTTATGTACATTAAAAATTAAGAAATAAATATAAAAATATAAAATGCAATTTACAATGCAAAGATTATAACAATTAAAATTTGTATATGCTTCTTTTTCATTGTAAATAAGAAAATATTTATTTGCCAAAAAGTTTAAAAATAATTAATTTTAAAAAGACAACAAATTCGTTGCATAATGCGTTTTGTCAAATGCACAAACAAAATTAAAAACTCCAATTATGTAAATATATATATATAGATATAGTATGATACAAAAAGTACAACAAAAAATTTTGATTCAGGCATTTGTGAAGCAGTTTTACAACAGTTTGAGAGCAATTGTTTAAAGCAATCCCCTCAAATTGTTAAACAGACGCTCCAGTCGCCCCATAGGCCGATTGACCAGCGCATAGAGCGACCGTAACGTCCACAGCAGAAATCTATAGAGCGCAAAATGTCCGAGCAGATTGGACACGTCAAGCACAAAGTCGATGATGCGGGCGATGAAGCGTGTAATGGGGGCACATTTGCATTCGGGCGACGACGGCGCCCGCCGCCGGCCGCTGCCACCGGAAACCACGTGCAGAACGAGCCGCTTGTGGGACTCACCTTTTGTCTGGCCGGCGCACTGGGCGGAGAGCACGGTACCGGGTGGGCCGCGTAGGACGGCCTCCAGGCAGCGAATATTGTCGCGGCAAGTGTTGATAATCTCGTTCTGCGAACAAAAAAGAATTCGAATAAATCAAATAAACCAAGGTAAACACACCTTGTCGTTTCTTATTTAATTATCTGAGAATTTAGAAACCGAAATTAAACTAATTTAATTCCTGAAGCAATAATAATTGTACAGTGAAAACTCTCTTGGCCAGACACTCACGGTCAGCCAATTTTTGTCCGCCCAAGGGGAGTGTCCGCTTAAGGGGATACTTAAATACTTTATACACCGATCGAATGTTTTTAAAAAAGTGTCTGCCGAAGAGAGTGTCCGGAAAAAAGGTGTCCAAGGGAGTTTTCACTGTAATTGTTACATTGGGCGCGTTTATCGGGTCGTAGCGATTTGCGATTTGTTATCGATAAGTACTGATTTCACCTGCTGACCACTGTGATTTGTGATTCGGACAAGTAAAAATGTCAATCGAAATCACAAACACAAATCGGAAAAATATTATGATTAATTGATTTAGATTTTTCGATTTTGACATTACACAGTCAGAATTCTGTCGAGACCTTTGCGGAAATATATAAAATGGCAAGCTGTGACTTTTTGACCAAAAATAATAAAATCAGAATATTTTATTAAAACAGTCCTAGCAAGCGGTCGGCAGAGGCAATTCAACAATCGATAATCAAAAATTACAAATCGCTTTTCATATCAGTCTGATATCTTATAATCGTGTTATAAGTACTTATAATTAAAGAAATGGAATCTCCAATTACAAATCAAAATAAATTCACTATTTAACGGAAAGAAATCCAGAACTTATAGTATGACTCAGTGACTATTGAAATATATATATCGATAAATGAATGCACCTATTAAATAAATAAATTATCAAAAGATATATCAATTTAGAACTTTCGGTTTCTCTAAACTTTCTCTACTAACATCTTTTTAGGGATCTATGTTTTGATGAAATTCAACACTAAAAAAAAGTGATAAGCAATTTCTCTTGTGAGAGGGGAAATCAAGGAATTCACTATTTTCACATGTTAATAAAACTTACATAGTCCTCCGGTCTGAGAAGGTGACAGCGCAGCTTAAGAGCTCGCGTATCCTCTAGACGATCGCGACTCTGTTGCAGCAGACTGCGCATCTCTTGCTCGCCGTCCGAATCATCGCCACTCGAAGATGATGTGGCCGGAATAAGTTTAATACACTTCTCCAAATTGCGTGATGATCGACGGCGTTCGTCTGCCGTCACTGTGCGTCGTCGACGGGTAGATGTGTCGCTCTCCGAGGTGCGACGCAGCAACGACTGAGCCGAGTGGCTCATCTGGCCACCAAACTCAAGCTTGCGGCCCACAGAGTCTCCGCCTGTTTTGGCCAAGAGTTGTGGCTGATTCTTGGGCGTCAGCGCTGTAGCCGAGGCGGATAGTGGAAGAGTGTTTTGTTGCGTTTGCTGGGAAAGTGATGGTTCAGCAACGTCTGTGAAGAGAGGAGGGATGGCATCAGCTTTTAATTTTTTATTCAAACTTAGGTGGCAAAACACTAATATTAATACATTCTTATTATGAGAACTGGAACTCGAATCTTATTAGATCCAAATAAAGTTGCTTTTAAAGTATTCTCGAAGTTCGATTCTATTATGTACATGGAAACCAATATCGATAAAAGTTTCTTCTCTACCCTGATCCATTTGTTAACATAATTTATTTGCTTTGGAAGTTGTTGAAGAAAGAGCAAACCCATGGGAGTGTTCATACAAAAATGACATTTCAAAAAATGTTCAGATTTATTATTTTATTTATGAGATGAAAAAATAAGAACAGTAAGGGCCCAAAGGCCCTCAGATAAGTTACATGTCTAAATAGAGCAAAAATTAGTTTAAAAAAGTATTATATTTCAGTGGATACTAGATAATAAGAACAGGTTATAAATATATGTTATAATATAAATATGTATAATATTTAAAAATGTTCGGTTTAAAATAAACTTGGTTCGAGGCCGTATCTCAAAACTTCGTAATGTTGTACGGAAGGACAGACGGATAGGGAGACAACAAATTTTATACAAATTCGTCTCGTAGTATAGTAAATATATCAAGATAACCCTCGAATAGAGGGTGAGAATACAGACGACTATTGTATAAATTAGACTCACCTTGGCACGACTTGCGGCGTACTTCGAGTGTCTTGCGACGACGCTCGTATTGAAGTTCAAGGGCACGCTGGCGACGTGCGTGATCCACGCTACTCGAGATGGTCTCCTGGTTGATGTGCAGCACCTTCGGCTCGTGCTGTTGCAGTGAATCCATGCGCGGTGGCGAGAACGAGTCCACGTTGTTGGCTGCCGACAGCGATGAGCAGCAATCCGATTGTGAATCAATGAAATTGCTGCGGCGCAAAATTTATGAAAGTTTTAAAAATAGTTGCATTTTTGGCAGCCGACCCGAAGGTCGCCGATCGGACGCATCCGAGCACCGACCCCACTACTCACCGATAGTCGTCGCCGAATTCCAAAAGGCGTCGTGCGGCGTCCGAATCAAAGCCCTCAGAATAGTTTTCTGAGTTGTATTTCTCTTGATAGTTGTCCCAGGCAGTCTCAGAGATGCTACTGTGATGGTCCTCGGTGCTGAGCTCTATATCGTGCGATGTGCAGGGGAAATATGCAATTAGATACAAGGTGGGAATAATGTCAATGTAATGTACTGAACAATTTTCGGGGTGTACAGATTGTGGAGGGTGCGGGGTTTGGGTGCATTTTGTACCTTTCTGACGGGGAACGGGAGTGCGTGCTTGTGAGAGACAGAAATGATAGACGTAAGACTTATAAGTGTTAGAAGACGCGCTCAACCCTACCTGAATAAATTTTAAATACTTAAATGAACAAAAATGAACCCCATAAATTACTATAAACATTTTTAAATATAACTAAATTTAGAAATACAGTTTAAAAAGTTCTCTATTACTTTAAGATATTACAAATATGTAATTGGGGATGTGGGTTTGTTCCTGAGTAGGCACTCGGTTCGCATCACGCCGCAACCAATATGTAAATACTTGGTTTAAAAATTACAATGTTATCATAAAATTTAGTCCAACAGGGACAGATCTTAAATACAGATTAAAGATTAAAATAAATGTAATCAATGTGAATACCCACATAGGTATAGTACTAATTCCATAAATATTATCTCATTGCTCATTCCCTTTGCACACATACTATATGCGGGCTATATTTGTTCAAAAATATGCTCCATCTAATCTAAAAGATAACACTCAGATTCTAAATGACTCACCTGCTTGCTGGTCATCATCATGGATATAGCTGGATATCGCTGCCAAAGCGCCCAGCCGCGACTCGCTGGCCATAAGCGCTGTGGTAAATGAGCCGACACGGAACTTGGGAACCATCAACTGCTGTGGCTCCTCTCCACCACTCTCGTTATGAGGCTTCTGTGGAGACAGAACTCCCACACTGGTGCCCTTTTGGATACTCAGCAGAGCGTTCGTGAATTCCTGAAGCTGCTGCGATGACATAGACTCGCACGACTTCATCAGTGTCTGCGTCAGATCGCCATGGACTTCTGAGCCCGAGTCAGATTTCTTGCCCGCGGAGGCGGCCGAGACGCGCTTTTTGCGGGCGCGACGGCGTCGCAGCGAACCCTTGCTATCAGCTTTGCGAGCGGTGTTGCTGCCTGTGCCCGAAGAGGATGCGGCACGTGGTCGCGGACCCGGCGACAAGGAGTCCAAGGCCGACTCGCTAATTGAGTGGCTCGCCAGTCCGGGCGGCGAATTGGCACCCGTGGCCACTACGGTGGTTAGTTGTGCAGCATCTGTTGTCAGCTGCGAGAGGCAAGACACTGACCAAGGTCGCTCGGATTTGCGACGCGTCTGAGGACGTTTTACAATCTTAAGATTCAGGCTTTGATTGCTGCTGCCAAAGCCGAGTGGGGTTACGGCTTGGCCAATGGGTTCCGCTGAGCCGCCAATGCGCTCCGTGGAGTTGCCATAGGAGTTGGTGCTCGTTTGCATGCAAGTGGCAATGGAGTCGGTGAAGCCTTCGGATGTGTCCGAACCGCCCGGCTGTGGTATGGAATCGGTTTCTGAGGCCTCCCCAGAAGCTTCACAATCGTCTGGTGGTTTGGCAATACCGCCAAGCGGTTCGTGGACTCGATTAATGAGCTGAGGCGTGGACGGCTGATGCTCCAGCCATTCCTGTAAGAAATTGGATTAATATTAGCGAGAAACTAGATAGGGGTATGGTAATTATTTTGGACTTACTTCCACACGCTGTTTTATAGGTCCAGGCATGCTGACCTCGCGTTTCTTGACCGTCGAGGAGATTTTCACAATGGAATGTTTCTGCTTCGTCGGCGTCTTCAACGCTGCTTCTTGAGCGTCGCGCACCAAATGCTCCGCCTCGAGCACAAGCTGTTTGATTGAATCATGCGAGACCTTGCCCTGCAATAACACACAAGAGAGAGCGAGAGAGAAGGTGTAAGTTAAAAGTTAATAAGCGTAGCGAAATGGAGTGCTTCGAAACCGCCGGGCGTAAAACAAACGAATGCTCGCAGAGAGAAGTTGCTCGATGACGCACATTCCACTCTTGAGTCAGTGGCGGCGGAAATGCACTCGCTCTTTGTTTTTTTTTTTTTTTTTGTCTGCCCAGAGTCATGGGGCCTTATCACTAGTGCAGCTGAGGGGTTCTGGCGGGTCATGCTGCACTTCTTATCGCTCAGCATGCTGCCCGCATTTGTTACAGCTGTCAGCAAACCTCACAGCTCCACTCCACCGCACCCTCTGCTCACCAGTGGGCGGGCGTGAGACTCGAGTTTGGAGTCACACGCACAGCACACCCACGAAGATATACGACTTTTGCTTTGGGTTTTTTTCTAGGCGTTACTGTCGTTTTGTTTACTTGTTCTTAATTATTTGCAACTCTTTATCGCTTTATCTACCTGCCCCCTCTTGCCTAGTCAATCAACTACGAAAAACAGGCAGGTTTATTTATTTATTTTTGTGTTGCCCGATGATTTATTATGATGACTTCATTATTCGGGGCTTTTTGGTTAAAAAAAGGTGGGTACTATGCACTGAATAGAATCAAATCAGAGCATCTATATGATCGAAGCACAATTTAACCTTTTTATAGAAACCAATGACACTGACATGTATGTATGTATTTCAATATAGCTAAGCACCCTTAAGAATTGGGAATCTCTTTTATGGTAAATAGGGCTTGCCCTTCTTGGAATGCTAATTTGACGAAATTAGTTGAAACATTGTAAACATGTACATATACAGATATACAAACTCGTACACACAAACTAATTACAAATATGGAGCTTCAGATCGGCTCCCAATATGCTGAAAGCGATTATAAAGTCAACGAAGCGGAATACATCGAATTTCGCATGTAATGACAATTCCACATTGAGGTCACCTCGAAATATAGGCTCGAACTGAACACGTTTCAAAAGTGTTTTGTCAAGGCGATTATGCACCATTCCATTGACCGAAATCGGTAAGAACTGCGTGGACCAATTTTTTCCAAATATTTTATCACTTATTAACTATTTTTCTTGGCTTAGGGTAACGAATATATTTTAGGCATGGAGTCTCTTTCTTGGCCTCGGAATATTGCAAAATTGAAAGAGATCATTATATTTACTTGATATACTATAATGAGATTTCTGCGGAATTATGAAGAAAATTATACGAAAGCATGCCTAATTGACTAGAGAGCGGGCGGCCACACCCACTATTAAACAAAATAATAATTTTTATAATGATATGAATGAGGCAAGAAATAATTACAGTTTAAAAATATTTTGTTTCCCTAGAAAAATATGTTTTTTCTACTTTTTAAGATAATGTTTTATCAGACGAAAATATAGTTTTGGTAGAATATACTGATTTCGTCATGGAATAAAATCTTTTAAAATAATAACGTTATTTACAGAACCGAAAAATCTCTTTAGATAATATTAACATTTGAGTGAAATTTTGTATTATGATTATATTTTTTTGTGCAATGAATACGATGACAGCTTTGCAAAATAAAATCGATAAATTCATTCATATTCAAGAGGTTTAATGTCATTAGAAGGGTTTCCACGAGGCTGCTTTAATGAAGCTATAAGTCTTTTTGCTGGCTTGAGATTTGTCACATCACATTATTTCATTTCGATATACTTGTAAAAGAGAGGCCGAAGAGAGCTGATAAACTAGACATTGATATGTGCCAGTAGTTGGCAATCAAAAACTATTACACTTTGTCCAATGGCCTGCATAAAATTATGTTAATCTTTGGCTTAATTTAATTAACAATTTCCTGTCGTCGGCAAACGAAGAGAGTTGGATGGAGAGAGGGGCATGCTGCAGTTTAGGAGCAGCCTCCTCTGATAGTCGATATCAAACTGTGCAGCGGCGACTTGTTTCGGGCGCGCAACACGAAACGGAAACAATTTTTTTCATGAGCAATGCGCATGCGCAGCGGCCCGCCGAGTGAAAATGGCTGCCCGGGCGAACTCAGAAGCAGCTTTGATAAATCGCACATGAAACGGCAGTCGTCGTCGAAGCCATAGCAACAACTGAAGGCAAAAAGTGGCGAGCGATTGGGCGTTTGCGATAATTAAAGGCAATTATTAGTTTGTTTGCCTGCGCGAGTGGAGCGCGCTGAGTGCCCGCCAATTAGACCGAAAACTGGTCCCGCTGCACGCGTAAGAAAAACTGGCGCTCAGTGGCTGGACAACTGTGTGACATGCGGTGACAGTTGCCGTTTAGTCGCAGAAGTTTCGGTTGCTGCCACAGCCATCTATAAAGTATCTTTTAACTCCCTACAGTGGACATTGGCTTTGTGAGCCTTTGCATAAGTTTACTCTTTGAATTGAATAGCTAGCTTAAGCTGCTCAGCATTTAATTGCTAATTTAATCAGCAATCCATTAAATGTTTATCGCTGAAATCTTCTCTGTATGATTTGCAATAATGATATCTAAATCGTTTAAACAAAGGCCGCTAAACGTAACGTAATAAAAGAGTGATCCATCATTTCCTACTGATTATAATTAGTTGTATTTACTGAAAAACTTAAATAACACTGAGCAAAGTTCGCTTTTAAAATAACGCTCCGATTAACACCTTTGTAAGGAATCGAGGTCTCAATCAACACGTTTCAGTTGGTTTGGCATTAGTTGGCATTTTAAATAAGTTTTTAGCAAAACACAATCACAAACTTTTTAAAAGTGCAAGCTTGAATTTGCCAGAAGTTTTAGTGAAAGTTCCTAATTCTGCACAATCCCTGTTGAATACAAACTAACAAGCAGATTCATTTTATAAAACACGATCTATAGTTTTAATTCTTTTCTTTTAAATATACCTTTTGTTGACAATCAGTCAAAATTGTAACAATCAGATGGATAAAAGCCAGGTTATCGCACACAAAGCAACACTGTGTTATCGGTACAAAAATGAAAATCGCACAAAGAGCAAATATAAAGTTCTGTTTTAAAGTCGATAAAGAATTTTCCGAAACGTTTTAATTAATGAAACAAGTTTATAGTGATAAATGATAAGCAATGGTCGCGGTTAACTAAAAAACCAGTTATTACATTCAAAAAAAGAACGTGGGTTTATCAGAAATCAGACAAAATCTTCGGTGAAATAATGAAAGTGGAATTAAATTTCTCCAAATCAACGATTTAACGCATTTTAACCGAACAATCGGGTCTGCAAAATGTGTGTTTTTGCTTTGTTCCGCACCAGTTGACTGATAACCAATAATTTCTCATCAGTCGACACTTGCGATTCAAGAGGATTGTACCACCATTCCAAAGAAATCGTATTTGTCGGCTTATGGCTTAAAACACTCATTTAATTTGAAAATTGATTCGGAAGATGATTATTCTAAATAAAATAAATCTATTTGGAATAATATTCTTGTTATAAAAAAAAACTTTAAGATCGATAATGCTAAGATTATAAGTTGATATTTATTTATGAATAACTTTGGCCTGACTGACTAATTCACGCTAAAACTTTTTCTTTCATTACAGTGTAGGTGAGCATTAAAAAAAAAAACTAAGTTTTGAAAATTTACAGCACCAAATGGGGAAAAAGTTCGTATGATAAATAAGCCTTTTTTATTAAATAAACTATGGTTTGTTAGGGTATAAAATAAACTGCATTCGTTCATTGAAATTGTTCTTTATTTGGGTTTTAGTATCCTACATATAGATTTGTGAATTTGCAAAAAAAATAAAAAGAAACACTTTGGAAATTTTGAAGGAAATACACAATCAGGAAATTTCGCTATATAGACTCTTAATTGCTGCTAAAGAGGGATGCACGCCCGTATTAATAATACCCAGAAGCAGTAAAAAAAGTAATTTATTTATGTATTTACATACACAGTTCATATATTTCCACTATATTTTTGTATATTTCGCTCTAATTGCACAAAGACACGCACCCAAAATCGGTAGCTGGTGAGCATTTATTGCAAAAAAAAAGAGCTGATATTATTGAATGGAACAAAGTTTGCTCGATTGTGGGGTTTTTATGTTAAATGTTTCGAGTCCATGCAAGTGTGTACGTACGGATATATGTATGTATGTATATAGTATAACAACAACAACAACAGAAATGGTTGCTTTCCAATGTTGGAGTTGTGTCTGGCACCACGGTTTTTGTTGTTACTGTTGTTGTTGTTTTTATTTTTGCCGGCTACCGTTAGACGCGACGTCGCTCCACGAACTGAGGCGAGTCGGGCCTGCAACCACTGCGTGAAGGCCCAACTGAACGCCAAAGTGGCAGTGAAATGATAATGACTCGCTCCACGGGCAGAGACAGAGACAGAGTCCCAGACCGAGACCGAGACGGAGCTAGCGCTTGTGACGGCGACGGTGACGGTGACGATGACGGCGACTGCGACGTCAGCAGCTACTCGCAGATAAGATAAAAACCGCAAAAATCAATTTGCACGGACGGCGACAGAAATTATACGAGTCGTGCAATTTTTAAAAAATTAATTTGTTTTTTTTTTGTTGTCTATTTTAAATTTGAACTCTTCAGGATTTCTGTGATAATTTCTTTTCAGTTACTGTTAACAAAATCATTTAAACTAAATCGGTTATTTATGTGGCATTGGCTGCGCTGCGATAAGATAAAGCGGCACTCGCGGCGTGATTTGGTTTCGATATCGTTGTTGTTGGCCATATTATCAACGACCACCACAAACTAACATTGAAATTGGCAACGATGTGGCGTCGACGCATTTGATATATACTCGCATATGTATGTATGTATACGGGGGGACCGCCATGGGGTTGTCCAAACGGTCAGCCTGCTTGCACCATAAACCCGTTAGCCAAACAGTTGGACACACATGGAAACGGCTGAAAACGCACTGCCAAACAAAATTTGTCAAAATTAATCAAAGTGGCAATTTCACTCCCAATAAATCAATGCACGCAGTTTCCTAAGCGGCCACTTGCTTATGCGTCCCATCATCATGTGAGTGTTACGGGTGTGGATTGGCGGTGGCGGTGGCAACTGCCCTGGAGGAGCCATACCTCCACAGTGAAAACAGAGCGATGCATTTTTGACATCAATGCCAAACAAAATCCATTGAACCAACTGGGCGAGACAAATGCAAAACCGCACGCAACATGTGGTGGCTGGCCGGCTGGCTGTGAAAAGTGAGAGTGAAGCCTCCGATGGAGCTATGGGAACTGTTTTTATGGTAATATTTCTTCGAGTCCATTTTTTAGGCGACTAAAACGAAGTGTCACTTGACTGCCTTTGGCGAAATGCAATAAAACTGATTACACTAGGGAGATTGATGTGAAAATGATGTGTAGATAACGAAAAAGGATTCATTTTTATTAAATATTTTTCTAATCTTGGACAACCATGATCTAGCGATCGGTTATGGCAAAAGCTGGAAGGTTGGCGTGGCTGCTTGCACCTAAAATCAAACTGTCCCTGTACAGTAAGGTCACAATTTACAAGTCCATCCTAAGCCCAATATGAAAATATGCGCTACAAAGTTACGGAATTGCTGCAAAATCTCACTTAAACAAATTAAGAGTTGCTCAATCGAAAATTCTCAGGAAGATATGCGACAAGACAATTATGAGAAGCGGTTCGGCAGTCACCCCAACGCACTAGTGAGACGACTGCCTTCGAGACCCAGGAAGAGAAGTGCCATTCGAAGGATCCCCCCACGAGATCTCTTGTGTAAAATATAATTTCATAAAATATATTTCATATTTAATCTAAATATATTGTAAATATTCCATTGTATATACATGTATATAGATTTAAGTGTGTCCTATAGATATATACTATAGACAATTCTTGTAATCCCCATTAATTTTCAACTAGCTTAAGCTGCCATATTGATAGCAGAATACTGGTTTAATAAATTGTATATAAATTTAAAAAACATCAAATCTTGGACTTCTTCCAATATTAGCTCTGCACTCTTAACATTCTAAAGTCTTATATAAAAAAGAGTTTTCGGACACAAGCGTAGTCTTTCACATGAAAAAAGCATCGTAGCGAACATTTTTCATTCACATTACAGAAATGAGAATCGCCGAGGAGAGCAGTCGCCTAGTGTTTAATGAGAAAACTGATTGCAATAACTCTATCGCGAGCAGTTGATTTTTGCGCCCGCTGCTATCAATTGATGGTTTCAATTACTTGCTCGACTCTAAGTGCTGCTTGAATCGGACCACTCTGCTCCCCATCGAGTCACTTATGGCCCATTAAACGTAACAAACTTGTCATTGAACATGTTTCGTGCATGTTTACCAGAAAATTTACACGAAAGACGAAAAAGCGCGTGCAGAGATTAGAGAAATTTGAAGCAGGCGGGGCAGAGTGTGGCAAGCACGCAGAGCAGCTGGACCACCACGATGGGGCATCGATTTCCAGCCACCGATCGCTCCAATAGTGCGTTGGCGGCGTCAACATCGTTCAGGTTCAGACGAAACTGAAACCGAGCAACAACAAGAAAAGCGCCCATTTGCCGACGCCGTCGGCGCCCAAAGTGACGACGATCCTCCACTATTGGCATGGCTCTTGCCAGCTTGTGTAAATTAAAACGTGCCCCATGCAACAACAACAACAACAGCCACAACATTCAAGGCTGGGGCACAACCGACCAGCACAATATTCACCCGCCTTTGAATGATGAATTCGTTTCGCAAGCGGGGCAAGTGCTGCGAATTTTGATGACCAAGGCGTTTTCCGAGTGCGAGTGCGTGTGCGCGATGCTTGTGATGTGGTGTAGTTTATCATTTCTGGGAAATTTACACATCGCTCCGATGTTTTAGTCATCGTGGGACACAAAGCCCAATAAGTGAAAGCCTTTCAGGTGCGAGTAGCGGTTGACTAAAAAGTTACTCACATACGAGTACTTGAAGGAAGCGTCCACTACTTATTAGATATTTATATATACTTGTATTTGCAATATATACATTCATCAACGATCAAGTTTAATGCTCCATCGTTTCACGCACATTGTGCGAAATAGTTAGCAAGACAAAAATACTGCAGAGTTCACTAAAGCTTTTATTGGGATTCAAGAATTCCCCTTTTAGAGTGATAGCCAGCACCCAGCCCGGACTTAAATACGATACAATGTCTTTATGCCAACGGAAGGCAATTTAGAACTCTAAAAGAGTTAAGAGGACTCATTATTCGAAAATGGGAAATATTGGATATTCAAATGCTCCAAAGCTAGATGAATCAACGCCAGGTCAAATAACGGATCCATTTAAAATGATGTTCCATTTAAAATATATTCATCGTTTAAAATTCATTTTTTTTGCTCTTTTGTAAAAAAATAAATTTATCCTAGTTTGTCATTTCGTTTGAAAATATTTTATTTAAAATTGATATTGTATTTTCTGAAGTTATATTTGCTTTATTTAACTTGAAGTCTATTGATAATTTTTATTGAGTTTAAGCAATAATTTCTTTTTTTTTTTAATATATTGAACGTTCTACTATTATCCTAGTTAATTATTTCACGCATTATTTTAAATAGTCCGAGGCAGTTATCGAATCCGTTCTGTTCTGACCATGTTCTACGTGGCTAAAAGTTTCTTCCATTTCGAGCTCATTTATACGTTTCGAGTTTTAGTTTCCGCGCACCTTTATATTATTTTTCGGTTAGTTTGGTTTTGAAAATAAAGAGCAAACGAGCCGATTTTAAAACCTTTTAATACCTAATTAGTTCCGGTAGGTTCAATTGGGTAATCACATATACAAGTAGAAGTGATTCGGAGCATGGTTTCAGAACTAAGAACACTAAGAACTCTCTAAAATTGTTTTTTATGTCTCAATGAATTAAATTATTTTATCCCTAATATTTATATTTATTTACCAAGTTTTACATTTAATTATGGATTTGAGCATAGCAGAAAAATTCCCAGAAGGAATATTTGTTTTTACATATTATTGTAGGGTTTAAGACTACTATGTATATCCTTTTCAGGTTTTATGAAAGGGATTCGTAATTGAAATTATAGTATTCTTGAATCGAAATGATTTGTTTTTTTCACAGACTTTTGGGTTTGTTTGGAAAGCAAGAATAAATATATGGTACATCCTTGATTTCCATTTGAAAGGAATGGAGATTGCATTACTCTGTTGTTTCCCCTTTGGCGAGCTTGTTTGTCTCTTTCGTGGACTATACTATATTTTGTGATTTGCCGTTGGTCGACTTACCTCTGCCATAGTTGGCGACATAGTCGCATTGCTGCTGCTAGCCTGTGATTTGGCCGACTTGGCGGACTTGGCCGGCGAACGCGGTGGCAGGCGATTGCCGGAGCACATTTCACTGGGCCAGACGCTTATGTTGCAGATGTCGGCGCGACTGTAGTAGCTCGTCTGGAGTGTCTAGAAGAAATCGAAACGGAAACCTTAAATTGGCGCAATGTTTTGAAAAGCGGTGACGACGATGTCGAGACTGTTAATTAAAAATGCAATTTATGGCGCCCATTTCGGCCACGAAACGGAAAACGGAAAAACCGACGTGCAAACGCCATTCCACTTCATAATCAATCAGCTGTCCAAGTGTCTAACTCTACTGTACTGTTTTAGCCAATTCGTTCGTCTCCAGCCTGGGAGCACGGCAAGATAGATTGGCATTTCGTTTTCGCCTGACTGCCTGCCTGTCTGTCTGTCTGTCTGTTGGCCAAACTTCCTTGAATGCAATTCGTGTTCATGGCTCTATTAGATTAACCCAATAAATTGGCGGACTGCTGCCAAATGGAAGCGATGTTCGCCACAAACAAAACGTCCCTTTCAATTGTTCGATTTGTTTTTCATTTCGCCGTTTTCGTTTCTTCTATCCCTCTACTGGGATGAAGAAATAAATCACACGTTTTTAGTTAATTTCGTACTTTCCCATTTTTGACGTGCGCGGCTCAATATCGAGAGCTCAACATTTTCCTGGACTCCTCGCTATTTGTTTCTGTCTTTTGCCCACGTTCGACATGCAGCATGGAGCATGCAGCATACAGCGTGCAACGTGCCACTTGCCCCAGCTGCTGTAGGTTTCAGTCAGTTAGTGTAAGTCGGATTTTGAATGGCAGTTGCAGTCACCATGGTGCATGATTCGCTTTCATTACTCCAACTGCTTAATCACAACGTCGAGACGGCGGCAGTGGGAAAATATCAGCTATTTATTGGAAGTGCACTCATTTGGCCAACTTGGGTCGGCCTACCACTTTGGTTAATAGTCCACAAAGTTTGCCCAACTTTATTGACATATAGTAAGTCATAGGCAGACCAGTGATCACATTCACATTTGTTTTGGTCGCAGGTATTGCGGCTCTGCTGACCGACCGTACAGACTGTGGGAACTCGTGCAATATTCGTGCTGGCTTTGATTTATTTCAGCCGATTGTGTCCCTTAAAAGTTCAAGCTGATTTGTTGGCCTCCTCTAGTTCTAATGCATGTACCGTGGTGGATTCCAAAGACTGACACTGATGTGTTGTCGCCATTTTTGGATCAAATTCAAATGTTTACAGAAACTCTGAGCTGTGTTTGTTACAAACACGATTGAAAAACAAATCCTCAATTAGTCTCTTTGGAATCTACACAGCGATTTGTAAAAAAAGAGTCTAAAAGAGTCAAAAGAATAGTTCAGATCCTCGACAAGCATTTGCTTCAATAGGCTATATTGCTATAAAAAGCAGTGAATTTCCGTTTACTGGCGAACTCATTTTGCACATTTAATACATATTTTATATTAAAAGTCTTAAAAAAAGAAAAAAACAATAATAATAATAATAATTTCGAATTGCTTACAAATCCGAATTTTTGATAAATACACAGTTAGAATATAATACGTTTTTCTACATGCTCCATTATTCAGTTTTATCTACTATCTAGATCTATTATAATTATTTTTGTAATGGTAAAAAAAGATGACTGTTGATGCCACAACTTAATGAGGCATAAGGACAAGAAAATATTATTATTTTGTAATATTTCCCAACTTAACCTGCCAGTCAGGCCGTGATGTACAAAAGATATATCAATGCACATCGACAGTTATTAAGGTGACATCGATATTACATTTGAATAAATAATGACCATTCGACTTGCTGGAAGAAGCGATCAAATACACACATAATATGATTAGGGATGTAACAAAAACATCGATGTATGGATGTTTTTAGCACGATGCATCGATGTTTTACGATGTTTTTTGCTTGCGATGCATCGTCGATTCATCGATCATTTCATGTTGTGTTGGGCGGTCACTTTCTTTTTTTGGTCTACCGGAGAAGGTATTTTGCATTTTAATGTTTAAGATGTTTTTATTGAAATGTGTATTTTATATATTAGATTGTTAAGAATTTGATCTTCAATGTGAAATGTGTATTTTATATATTAGATTGTTAAGAATTTGATCTTCATTTTGATTTGTATATAATGCCAACGTATTTTTTTCTGGAAATTGAAGTATTTAAAAGGTATGCGCATTAATATTATTAAAATGCGTGACTGCAAAGCGTCGGATTGATTTTTTTAAATACAAATTCATTAGAAGTCAGGATAACGATTACTTATTAGTTAATATCATTCGATAAAATTGTATGATTGTATGTATCTTGATTAATACACATTTTTGACGTTCAAACATCCCTGTTGATTTTCTCCCTAATATGAAAATTTAATTTCTGAACATATATTTGCACATCAATGTTTTATGCGATGATTTTTATTTTTTAAGACATCGGTGGAGAGGTGTTAGGCAACAAGCTTCGATGCTTTGAATGTTTCGAATCTTACGAGTACGAAACAAACCACTCCCCAAAATAGCCTTAGTCGCAATGGTTAAGGTTTGGTTTTCGACTTTACTCTTGCGTATTCGTTTAAAGCCGGCTTGATATCTTGCCAAAACACATTCGTATTGGTATTTCGCAATCTGAACAAAACTACAATACTATTGTTGTTGTTTCCACTCACCTGTGCAACACTTCGATTTCCATTTGCATTATCAGCGACTTCGGCTTCGTCCGCCTCCTCCGAATCGACGCCCATCTGGTGGTTCTCTCGTTGCTGTTTAGAGTCCAAGCGCGACTGTTGATGTTTGTGATTATTGTTATTACTGTAGTTGTTGTTGTTGTTGCTGCTGGCATGCTGATGCTGCTGCTGATTGTTGTTGTCGCTTTGCAGTTGTTTGTAGCAATTGTTGCTAATGATGTGTCTTGTGTTGTTGCTGTTGTTGTTGTTGTTGGTGGTGGAGCTGCCATCGCTGGCACTGCCACTGCCACTGATTTGCAATTCCATGTCGACGCGCTGCATTTGTGTGACTCGCGACGTGGCCGAAGTCTCGGTCCCAATGCCGTTCGAGGAGGAGGAGGCGCTGCTGCGGCTGCTGCTGTCGCAGTTGCTGCTCAAAACCGCTCCTGTATGTGCCACCAAGACAACGCCAACACTGGACGTTGTGGTTGTTGCTGTTATTGTTGGTGTAGCTGCTGACGTGGATGATGTGGTTGTGACCAGTGCCTCCTTGTTCTCCTTATCAGAGTCGTCGCTGGTTGAGGCAGTGATCGCCGCTCCTGCTGCGCCTGTCGAGGTGGTCGAAGAGACGGCCGCCGATTGCAGACCATCGACGAAGACAACTGTCTGGTTTAGGTTGCCAGTTGACGTCGTCGTTGTTGTTGTTGCTGTGTAGAGCCAGCCCTCATCGTCATCCGATGAAGCATCAGCCGATTTGAGTATCTAGACGTAGCAATGGATGCATAATAGAAAATCAAAAAATCTGTGAGCAAAGTTCTCGCCGACATTTATATTTATACTCGTATATACAACTATATATACATATACAAGTATAATCATTGTGTGTTTGTGTATAGCATTAGCAATGAAGATGGAAACATGAAAATCACAAAAAGGAGGGAAGAGTGAACAAAAACAAAGCAACAGCTTCAAGAAGTTGAGGGCCCAATGGCAACATTGTTTGTTTGTGCTCGCAACTCCTCATGAGCATTGCACATTGTGCAGATGAAGATGAAGTTGTGGAAAATGAAGTTTAATTAGCGTTACTTGCGCAAAATGGCAAATTGTAGCTTGTTGTTGCACCAGCAACAATGCCAAAAACAACAACACCAATCGCTTGCAGTTGTCGACATCGAGACATTGGCAACATAAAACGCCGACCATAGTCGCCGACACAAATTGCTGCCAATCGCAGTCACTGCACAGTGTTACCGATTCATTTATTTGGACTTATTTATAAATATAATTGTTGCCAGTATTTAAATCATGTGTGGTATACCTTTAGGTTTTGCAGAGCATATTAAACAGACTATGTTTTTGTAGCTACTTTTTCTATTCTGTTTAGGATTCTTTCAATTCTCTTTACTGAAGCCTTATCAATTTAAATTTTAAAGAGATTTTTCTGTTTGGGATCCGAAATTTTTTGAGGGATTTCTTAGAAAACTCATCATTATAAATATTTAATACGTAGATTAAAAGGAGTGCTTTCGTGTTGAGTTCCATTAAAAAAGTTGTAATAATTTGTTATTTTTTTTTTTTTTTGATATTTAAATATTGTACGATTAACAATTGGTTTTGAAACCTCATATCCGGAAACATTTTAAAAACGGAAAATTACTCAAATATTTTTAAAATAATCAAAATATTTGAGAATGGAATTATTTCGATTAATGATCTAATTCAACTAATTACGGTTAAATCAATTGTCAACCCAAACCACTGTGCCATTGCAACTAAGGCTTGAGGCATGAGTGGCAGAAATCTTTTGAGCTCGTCTCAAATGCCGGCGGCGTGGCCGTGGCCCGTTGCGCCTCAGTAGAGTTGCTCGCTGGCCCGGAGTTGCAGCCGCTCGAATATTTTCTTTGTTTGCAATTTATATTAATGGTGCGCCGTTCCATTTGTCTATGACATGGGGCGACCTCAGTCTGTTTGTCTGTCTGTCGAGCTGCACTTGTTAAAATGTGACTCGGTTTGGGAGAAGTAGTAGGTGCCTAGGGGTAGCCTATTAATGTCATTTGCATAATATTCAACTACTGCCTATTGAATCCAGCTCGTATAAGAATAACGCTTAACAATTTTAAATGTTTCTTATATGTTTTTTTGTAGTTGAAATAAATGTAATTAAAAGAAAGAATGGCAGTGGTATTTGTAGAATAGTAATTGTTTTATGAATTGCATTCAAAACTTCAATATATCTACGAGTATACCCTATCTTCATATTTTAAACTATTGGTAAAAGCTACCTAAAAATCAAATTCGTACAAAAATGTAGCTGCAGGGGTGAAAGAACTTGGCCCCTGACCGCGATCAAAACAAAACAACTTCCGCCCAGGGCAACAAAAATATATATAATACGAGTCTGAAATGGCGATGCTCGAAATGAGTTTCAATATTTTGAAAGAAAAATTAATGATTAATGAGGCGGGCAGCGCATAGAAGTTATGTTTGTATGCGTTTGCAATAATAGATGGCTACTAGACAATGGCGATGGACAAAGAGAAGATGTTAATTAAGAATTTGTTGTTAGACATGCCAGAGAAGATACAAGACAACTAACATAATAGATATTATTTATGCAGATATGTATGTTTATGAGTTAGTTTAAAACAACAGACAGGCGATATAGGCGATAGATTCAAGACCTGAAAGGCATGCAAAAATTGAGCGACGGACAGTTGACGAAGACGAAGCTTTTCGACAATCAATCAAATGTTGACACAACAATCCATGAGAGTGCGGATGGCGGCTTAAGGCGAAGAATAAAGAATTTCAAATGGCCAATTTACATGAAAATAATTGACCATGCAGTGATAATGATATTTGGAAATTGTGATTGCCGATAAAAGCTGACTAAGCGAAACTAATAAACTGAAAACCCGAAACCAAGAGACCCAGAGACCCAGACCCAGGTCCAGAGACAGACACAGGCCCAGGCCTAGACCGGCACCGAACCAACACCATGAATACCGTGAATTGTGAACGCAATCGGCGCTGATGTTGGGATGTTGCGTGCTTGGAGAAACCATCACCAGCTCATAACGGTACTTACGTCGCTGGTGTGCGAGACGGCACCACCGTCGGCAACACCATCTGTGCCCGCACCGCTCGTCTCGTTGTCCGTGTCCAGATGCTTGAAGTAGAAGATGGCACAGTTCTTCGACTTGCGATTGGACCGATTGAACTTGGAGGTGTCGTTGTGGCGATGTGGCACCATCGGCGGCAGCTGCTGCTGCTGTTGCTGCTGCTGCCTCTTCCGTAGCACCGTCGGCGAACCTTTGCTCAAGCCGTGACTGTGACTGTGACTGTTGCTGTGGCTGTGACTGTGGATATGGACGCCATCGTGGCTCGTGCTGCCATGCGAATTGGGCGTAATGATGGCAATATTCTTCGGCTTGCCGTTGGGCAACATTTTGTTGTTGTGGCGCGCGTGCAGCATCGGGGACTGCAGCTTTGAATGCGCTGTTGTTGCAAGCGTTGTGCTGTCGTAGGCGTTATGAATCGTGGACATAATGCTTATATGCTGCTCTCCAGCATCTTGCTGGCAGCTCGCAGCGGCTGTTATACTCGTATGTGTAATGATGGGCGTGCCTCCCAGTCGACGCTGTCGTCGCAGCTGCTGCACGTGCTCCAAGTCGCTGCTCTCGGAATCAGCCTCAAAGTCGGTGAGTGTGGCCGCGGGACTAGCGCGGGATGCAGAGCTGATGCTGCTATGCAGCAGGGCAGCACTGTAGGGCAGCTTGCGCCAGGCGCGTTTCGAAATCACAAAGTCAACGACGTCTATACCGTCCTCGTCGTCGTCCTCCTCATCCGCGTCGTCACCGTCCTCACAGTTGACGGTCTTTTCATGATAGCGCCAAAAAGCAGCGTTGCGGATATTTGGTTTTTATTATAGAATTTATATAAAATCAGGTGCAGTACAAACTTTCCTAACTTGAGTGCGTCTGAGCACCCCAATCTCATTGATCACTGATTGGGGGAAAATATAAATAAATTTATGCCACTAATCAAGGATTGAAATGAGTTGACAAACGCGCCCGATATGCCAAAATGTTTGTAATATAAATATAGAAATATAGAGTTGCAGAAAAGTGGAACTTTTTTAATTTTAAGAGACAATGAAAGTGTAATCCATATTGATATTTAAAACAATTGCGATTAAGTTGCAACTTCTAACAAAATATTAAAAACATATATTAAGTATGTGAAATGGGAAAGCTTAGCCCCAAGGCAACAAGCTAATACTTTAATTTTGAACAATTTTCGAACCAAGTCCGACTTTGTTTCCTGAATCTAGGCTGACTAGAGGGTTTGAACTTACTTGCCTTGTTTTTTAACTACTTATACCTGAATTGTTCGATTAAATATTTAGTTATTCTTAACAAATATATGATTTTCTAACCGCACAAGCTTATGCTTTAATTTTGAACAATTTTCGAAACAAGTCCGATTTCTGACTAGAGGGTTTTAATTTTGAACAATTCCTCAAGTTATGAAAGTTTGACTGCATTTGCAAATTTAAATAGGACGCTTTGACACACACACACACACACATACGCCCAATCCTCACACTCTATTCTTTGAGTTTTGCCGACTTAGGTTTGGACAAGGAAGAGCGTTATCTAATCATATTCTTGATCTTGATCATGAAAAGGCCAAAATAACGAAACCATTGCTGTTAGTAATCAAAATTTGATGTTAAATTTTCTTGCTTTTTTTTGTTTTTTGGATAAAGTAGCGGAGCTCAAAGGTAACAGTTAAGTCGACGATACTGTACGGCATGCATACTCGTACTTAAAGCTACAACGACAGCAACAACTACTCGTACATACATCATCAACATGAACAAAAACAACAGTAAGAACAACAACAACAACAACAAACATTCAAACGCGCACAAATTTGGCAAAATGCAAATGAGGTGGGACGACTTACCTTTTGGGCTGCGATACTATCGCGGGACTGTGCCTCGTGGGGCTCTGTGGCAATTGCGTTGCCAGCTACGACAATCTCGGTGGCAGCTACGTGGCAGCGTTGCAAGTCGGCCGCTGCAAACGATGAAGACGAATGCTGTGTGCCGGCGCTCTCGCTCTCCAACTCCAAATCGGAGCCAACGTCGTTCAGATCGTCCTCGGTGGCTGCGCCTTCGTAGCCGAACGAATCGTCCGAGTCGTCGTCATCCAGACCATTCTGTAAGCAAAGAACAAGATTGGGTCGAAGTCAGTAGAGTTCATTAAACTTGAAACAGCAATATTTGAGGTTCTGATATAATCGTTTGAGACACTGACGATGACAACGTGCAGGCGATTGAAAAATCGCGTAATCATGCGAATGCGAACAAAGACAATGACAAAGAATTCTAGCAACCATAAAATACTGTGGGAATAAATAATGGAATGTGATACATCAGTCAAAACAATGTCAATCCAGAAGCTCATTTCGGTAGTTCCTACTTAGCAAAGTGGGGCATCTATGCATATTCAATTATTTGTAAGCAGACTTTCCAGTCCATACCAATTTTCATATAGATATGATATGATTCGTGCTATAACCCTTCAATTCAATGTACACACACAATATACACAAAAGAAATGTTCTTACCAAGTTTTGCTTTTCTATATTTTATATTTGTTGAGATAGAGGCGTTCAAACTAACAAACAGATATTGTAATAAATACTTATATGCTGCTTCAGATGTTTCCTTCTTTCTTTAACACAAAACTAAAACATTTATTTGGCCTTTAATATTTTTAAAAAGACTTTCCAGTCCATAAGAATTTTCATATACATAGATAAGATATGATTCGTGCCATAACCCTTCAATTCAATATGCACATCAGCAAAAAGAATGTTCTTACCAAATATTGCTTTTCTATATTTTATATTTGTTGAGATAGAGGCGTTCATACTAACAAACAGACATTATAATAAATAAATGTTGCTTCTTATGTTTTCTTCTTTCAAAATTAAAACATTTCCTTACCCTTTAATACGAAGTGTACTTGAATGTAAAATTGTTTATTTTGAATTCAGAGTACCATCTGTAGGCCCCAATTTACCTGCTGTTTGTAATAAGAAGTGGAAAATCTGTTCTTAGGTAAACATTACTGGGCACAAATAAACAAAGTATTCGATTGGCGCCTGCAATTGGCAGAAGTTTGCTTTAAGATTGATGTTTTTTGAAGTGATCGCCCTACCTAGCGGCTCAAAAGAATAAAGAAGAATTTGTTTCGTCAATATCTGCAGCGCATAAATCATCAGTTTAGTGCTGGACAATTAGTGAGCGACGTTGTCTAACAAAAAAGAACGCCTCTGCGACCTTCGAAATGGGTTATACAGACTTTAGACTACAGCAAAGAACAAGAACAGCGTTACGTAAATCCACAAGGCAAATCATAAAATTGGCGGCAAAGCGATTTGATGTTTTTGCTTAAAATAATTTCCCGCCGTTTTGTTTTTGTGAATTTTTTGTTCGAACAGATCGGCGGCCGAGCTACTTGTATGTTGTGTAGCAATAGATTTTTCAAATACATACGAGTATGTACACATGCCTTGATATAATCAATGGGTGAGTCAATTGTTGGAGGCCCGCGTTCTGCGTTTGTTAATTTCAATTTTATTGACTGCGAACAACCGGGCTGAGGTAATGTTGGAAAAATGTAACAGTGCGTTCAAGGCCGTACGTAGTTCGAGGGTCAGATGAGCTGTGAACTGAATTATCCAAAGTGCTTGTGGATGTGGATGTTGCTTTACAAAACTTATCACTTTTCATGCCACAAGGCCTCCAAAGATGTCTATTTGGAGGCAGTCGATGACGTGTGCACAGCTTATCTGACATCTGCCTGCCAGACCAATCCAAAGCAATTATAATCCACACAATAAATTTGAAAAAATATGAAAGAAGAGGAACGGAGTGCCGGGGCTGTAGTGAATATTACGTGACACCAGTGGCAAGCAGGAAAAATCATGTGAAAATCAGCGCGGTCAACATGATGGCAGTTTTCCCAAGACGCTGCCGCCGGCACCGACATTATATGTTGCGACTGTCTCTGCTACTGCTGTTGCCAATTAAAACGCTTTGCTCTGCCTCAAAATGTTTGTGACAACCACCAGTACTCGCAACAACTTAATCTGGCCAAAAGCTGTCACAGCAAGCGTTTCTGCGAATGCCTTTATATTTTCTTAGCTACCACTCCAAATTAGTTAGAGCAGTGTCAGAGGAGGCAGGCAATTTCTTGATAATGACTATATTTCATAATGAAATATTTAATTCGATTATGTTATGGACTTGAGTCATGCACAAGCTCCATATTAACCGCCTTTACCTTTAAGACTTGCCCAACCGTACCAATCGACTTTAATTAATGGGGCAGATAATGGGTGCAATTTATATTGTGCTCGCAGTGATCTCTCATTTGGTTCAACAGTTCCATCATTTTATTCAATTAGATATTTATGAATGTTCACTTAAAATTTTATTTAAATATTTATTAATTAATTTGTTTTAAAAATGTCTCAAGCTAAAATATTTGCTGGCGAAAGTTATGTTTTGCATTTCACGTTACGTGTCGAATTCTAAAGACTCGATGAACAAGAAAGTATCTTCATTACCGATTTGGAAAAAAATCCTATTAATTGTGGCGATGTATGCTGGGAAAAAGAGCAAAAGAGGCTCCCGAGTGGGAAAATGATTTTAAAAATGCTCTTTAAATATAGTTTCCTCAAAGGTTCATTCATAATTTTATGCAAATATTGTTAACACAAGATTATACTGACGAACTTTATGTCTTTTTCAATGTTTTGTTTTATCTTTTTAAATATTCGTTGATAGTCTCATTACGAAGTTTGGAAATTGGAATTACGCGTACAGTTCTCCCTTCCAACTTGAAAAAAAAAACCAAATTAACAACTATATTTTAACTGTTATTAGGTTGAAATAATTTATCAAAAGAGATGAAAGAACACTTTCCAAAAGTTAACACCTTTTTCAAATCGAACACAACACTCGACAAAGTGATCGTGAAGGAAAACAGCTTGAGATTTGGCCCGCGATCAAGCTGAAATTTCCATAAATTAGCATGGCACCTAAATACAAAACACCCGCATTAGAGTTGTTGGCCAGATTTTAAAAGATAAGCGGTCAACACACATTTTGATTAAGTTAACCGAAAACGAATTGAATTAGCGTGGCAACAAATTAAGGTTGGGGGAAAAGGCTTCGTTTAGAGTTTTTGAGCAACGGAACTTCTTTAGGAAAATGGAAAAGGAAAATTACAACTGAACTTCAAAGCACCTATTCTCATCCCATCTCATCTCATTTTTGTTTGTTAGTGGAGTTGTGTGTTGGCAACAATTTATGAGCTTATTATGCAAAATGCGTTTGCAGACACGCTCGTCGCCGCCCCAAACGCCCCAGCAGTGCGGCAACTCGATCAAAATACAGCAACGCCCTTCACATACATACACGAGAGCATGTAGTCGAGTCGCATGCGTCAAGAGGCGACAACTAGGAGAGCGACGCCTAAGAAGTGGTGGGAGGGGTAGGGTGTGGGGGGGAGGTTTCCTTTGTACTTCGTTTAGTTGGAAATTAAGTTCAAGTTTATCGTAACGCACTTCACGCGAAGTCAAAGAGCTGAAGACAAGGCAGGTTTGGGATTGAGGCCGGACGAACATTGAAGTTGCACGTGTGCCGAGTTGCCGGTCTATGACGGTTGGGCGATAGGGTAGGGCATATGTGGGGTCCGGGGTATGTGTCGTGCAGCCTGCTTAGCACCTCATTTAGCACGAACTTGATCTTAAGCTCTGGGCTAACAACGTTACCAGTTGTCATTAGGGTTCAGACTCCATGCCCGATAGAGATCTTGAACGTAGACACACACGGACAGACGACTCACGCAACCGCTCGCTCCGTCACAATTTTCACGTCATTTTCATTTCTGTGGAGCGCCCTTTTGTTTTCCACAGAACTTTGTCCGAAGTGCATGACAAAATGCAGCACAAAACTTGTCTGCACCGGAGTCGATAAAACGATAACTCGTCTATATAGTATGTGCTTGGCTGTGTGGGAAAAAAGCTAAACACTAAACACACATTATTTCTTATTTACTTGCTACTGTTTTGTCTTCATTATTGTTGTTTTTGTTGTTGTTGGCTTTGTAATTATGCATTTCTCGCACGCCAACAATTTATTATCGTTAAACGTTTTCACGTCATCGATATAAATTTTCATTTACTACTTATATATGTACGTACAGGTGTGTATAGTTCAGTGTACGTGTAGTGTGTGTATGTGTGTGTAATTATCATGCAATAAAAACGTGAGTTGCACTTGGAAATTATTTTTAGATGTGAATATTTAATTGCCACATAAATGACGCTTTCATTTGTTGGGTAGCCTGGTCTATGAAAAATCAAGGCGGCAGATTTCTGGACTTGCTGACGGACGTGTCGAGGCGTCCGATTGATTAAAATATCATTTCACTGATGAAACAATTTTAAGATAATTCAGAAATTATTGCATACAAATGATAAGTTTTTCTTTGTTGTCTGAGGCATTTAGTTTTGGTATTTAGCAAGTATTTCATAATCGGATAAGTGGTACTCGTATAATCAAATAGATCTTTATTTATGTTGAATTGCAGTGAATTCTTATCAATTTGAAGAAGACGGAAATTGAATCAGGCCCACTTTTGAGTTATTACCAAGTAATTTATTCAGATACATTATTGAAATGTAATTTTTTTTTGGCAACTTTATTATTAATTAATAGTATTATGTTTTGAAAGAAACATCATTTGTTATATGTTAATTCGGACCATTAACAAAGCAGCTTTGTGATAAAATGTAAATATCGAAAGCCTACGACAAACTTTATTTACATATGACTAGACTTTATGGCTTATGAAAACCAGCCATATTTTCTTTGCTGATGAATAACAACAGTCTAGCTTGTTACATGTTTGTATTGAATTGGATTTAAGAAACCATTAACATTTAAACCTAAAGCAATACAGTTGACTTATAGAAGCATCATCTAAGCTGCAATAATACTTATCACTTCATTTTTTTTGTCACATCATTAACTCTACATAACTGAAATTTCGCACCAATTACTCAATTTACTGCAAACATTCAATGAATTTCAACCAGCGACAACAACCGCTGCACCGCTAACAACAACTGCAACAACTCTATAGATAAAATGCAAACTTCGAGTGCGACAAAGTTGTAGATAGCAACAAAAACGCGTTGACAACCCACAGGTTTGACAGCAACATGAGCAAAACTCCCAAGTCATATGGAAAAACGAGAGACAAGCAAGCAGTTTCCCCTCACAGCCTCCTCTTCAACACACCCGCCGCAGCAGCGACAATATTATTACTTTCATTGTAGTTGTTTCTGTTGCTTCTGGTGTCTGTGGTCGCCCAAACATTTCCTGGTACAGCACAAGCGACAACAGCAATAGCTATAGCAACAACATTAGCAACAACAATTTAGCGCAACTATTACAAATCGCATTAGACGCTAAATTTAGCAAAGCCATTGCCCCCATCGCACCACCCCCTCCCCCTCCCCATCCCTCCAACAGCTACAACTGACGGCGCCAACGAGCCGCCCGCTGCGCCAAGCCACTGAGCATCGTCTCTTTCCAAGTCGCTGCACATTGGAGAGTCAGCGTTGGTCGCCAGCAGCACCAGAAGATGCTAGCTGCAACATAGTTGCATGATGCGCTTTTTGCATCATACTCTTGAAAATTCTTTATCTCTTGACTAATTTCCGAGTTTCTTCTCACTGACTAAGAGACGTTTACACCGGGAAATAATTTCTTAAAAATTGTTATTAGAACGTAAATAATACTATGAATGCAGTAAAAAACTACAGTACACTGTTTAAATAAATTTTAAAAATTGTAGTAAATAAGAGTCCTCAAATACGCACTTCTTTTTGTCAGCGTCAGTTGATATAGCAGTATAATAGTAGTTTTATATATGAAGTGGTAAACAGGTTTCTAAATATTTTTCAGTAAAGCGTTACATTTACTGATAGACTTGAAATTAAATTTGATCATTACTATGTGATAGAACTATACACAAATTTAAATAGAAAAGACACCATAACATAAAATGTGACCAAAACTTTTAGTGTATTAATAAAGTTGGTGATATAATCTCTTCTATTAATTATAAAGTAAAAATATATTTAAACTCAAAATGTTTTACCTGCAACGTTTTATTTACAACGTAAATAATACTATGAATGCAGTAAAAAACTACAGTACACTGTTTAAATAAATTTTAAAAATTGTAGTAAATAAGAGTCCTCAAATACGCACTTCTTTTTGTCAGCGTCAGTTGATATAGCAGTATAATAGTAGTTTTATATATGAAGTGGTAAACAGGTTTCTAAATATTTTTCAGTAAAGCGTTACATTTACTGATAGACTTGAAATTAAATTTGATCATTACTATGTGATAGAACTATACACAAATTTAAATAGAAAAGACACCATAACATAAAATGTGACCAAAACTTTTAGTGTATTAATAAAGTTGGTGATATAATCTCTTCTATTAATTATAAAGTAAAAATATATTTAAACTCAAAATGTTTTACCTGCACAAAAAATTCTCCAACATATTTTTAAAATCAATCAGAAAGAATTCAAATATTCCCCATATTACAAACTCAGGCAACATTTTCAGTGTGAACTGTTACTAACATGTTTACAGTCAGCCGCGGGGCAACATGTTGCTGCAGCATTTTAGTGCGTGGGTGTTGCGCTTTTGCAGGCGCGTGGGCGCAACTTCTGCCTCTGGCTTGATTCTTAAGCCACGCAATTGCTCATAATTTGCAGGTTGTTTTTGTGCCTTTGTTGCCAGACAGGCAACATTCGAGTTTAAGGTGTTGCTTTGATTTATGGAAATGTAATTTTAATAAGGTGCAAGCAATGACTGTAAATGTTGCCGCATTGTCCAACCTTGTTGTTACGCTTGTCGGTAAAAATTTGCGTGCGACAGACAGCTTGCGGTTGTCGTTTGGTTGGTTGTTTGTTTGCCACATTTTGTGACAATTGGTAACAAACGACTATGGCTGACAAAGAAATGGACAAAGCAAGGAACCAAAACAAAGCGAAACGAAATGTACACAAAAGGCGCAATTTGACATTTGTAAATGTCAATATGCCATAAACGCGCCAAGAAATTGCCGCCGACGCTGACACGGACGATGACGCTGAAGCTATAACAACAATACCAAGAAAAAGCCAACAAATGGCCGCTAGTTGTTGCATGTTAGTGTGCGAGGTGGTGCTTGTGTGTTGCAAGAGTTTTCCCAAAGTTGCCATCAGTGGGGTACTGGCAACTTTTCTATTGTTGCTGCTGCTGCTGTCAGCGGCGCTTAGTGCGAAGATGTCTCTGTTTTTGCCATTGTTGCCACCAAGTTGCACTGACATGCGCTGTCGGTTCGCGTTCCGTTTGATTTATATGTGGGTTGAGGATGTGGATGTGATTGTGGTTGGCGTTGTTGTTGTTGTTACTGTTGTTGCTGATGTTGCTGTGCCTGCGGTTGCATATAGCGGCGCTATCGGCCTGTTGGTGGCGTCACAGCACGACACTCTCTTCGCCACATGACGCGCCCGCCATAGCGGCCATTGGCAACATGTTGCTGTAGCGTAGATGATGTTGCTGCCAGTTTGTTGCATGAAAAATATATGCTTTTGTTCAAAATTCATAGTCGCGAGGGGCGTTTGGCCGGGAGGCGGTTGTTGCTGTTGCAGTTGTTGTTTTTATACTCCCATTGGCATGCGGCGTTGTTTACATTTCTCCATCCCCATTCCCCATTGTAGTTTCCCATCGATTATATTGTGTGCGGCTGTCCGTTTGTTCGCGTGAGGCGCATTTGACTTATGGCTGTTGTTTCGGATTATAGGAATTTTTATACCCTGTACCCGTAGGGTAAAAAGGGTATATTAGGTTTGTGCAAAGTATGTAACATACAGAAGGAAGCATCTCCGACCCCATAAAGTATATATATTCTTGATCAGCATGACGAGAGAAATCGATCTAGACATGTCCGTCCGTCTGTCCGTCTGTCCGTCCGTCTGTCCGTCTGGATGAACGCGAGGATCTCAGAAACTATAAAAGCTAGAATAACCAAAGTTGGCATCCAGATTCTCCTAGGTCCGAGTAAGGACGAGTTTATTTTTTTTTTTTTAATTTTCCCCCCCTTCCCCCGCTGCAGAATTTCGTCAATAGCGTCCACATTTCAAATGCTACCTAAACCAAACTTTGCACACATAATTTATACATAATTGTCTACTGTTGTTCGAAATTTTATTCAATTCGGTCAATTTTAAGAAAAGTTATTAGCGAAACAAATTCTCGACAGTACAACCCCCCCAAACTGCAGCAACAAGTTCGCTCTTCTTCAACCTCTTTTTGCTGCTGCTCTGGGCGCATATAACTCAGTGACGGAAGTTTACCTGGGTACAGGGTATTACACTGTCGGGCTTGCTCGACTGTAGCGTTCTCTCTTGTTTTATATATGCACATATGTATATAATTGGGTTTATGTGTGTGAGTGTGCCTTTACCAGCTGGTGGCACAATGGAGCAATTTGGTGTTGTTATTCTTGCTTTTTATTGCATTCATCCGTTCCCTCGTTCGCTAGCATGCAGAGCTTTTGACAGCCTTGGGCCACCCATTGGCCCCCTTGTGTTGCTGTTGTTGTTGCCATTAATCATTTGTGGGCAAAACTACTACTGGTTCCAAATACATAAGAGTACATATAGATAGCAGCGATCTCTAAGTTAACAGCGACTTCAGATTGTCACATAAGTGGATCAGAGATACATATTTAAATGACCAAGCAAACTACATATCTCTATATATAAAACAGTTTGTCCTGACTGACTGATTGATTGGTGATCAACGCACAGCTCAAACGGTAAAAGCTAGGAAGCTAACTGAAATTTTGACTCGAGTATTTGGAAAATTCGAGCTCCAAAGGGGGAAAAAAAATCTGCAAAGTGTATGAACAAGAGAGAACGTTACATTCGAGCGAGCCCCACAGTGAAATACCCTGTACCCAGGTAAACTTCCGACACTGTGGTATGTATATGCGCCCATAGCAGAAGCAAAAAGCAGAAGAAGAAGAGCGAACTTGTTGCTGCAGTTTGGGGGGTTGTACTGGTGAGAATTTGTTTCGCTTATAACTTTTCTTAGAATTTCCCGAATTGGATCGAATTTTAAACAAAGTAAAGTAGATAAAGTAGATAATTATATATAAATTATGTGTGCAAAGTTTGGTTTAGGTAGCATTTGAAATGTGGACGCTATTGACGAAATTCTATAGCGGGGGAAGGGGGGCGAAATTCCAAAATATAAAATAAACCCGTTCTTTCTCGGACATAGGAAAATCTGGATACCAACTTTGGTTATTCTAGCTTTTATAGTTTCTGAGATCCTTGTGTTCATCCAGACGGACGACAAGACGGACATGGCTATATCGACTCGGCTTGTCATGCTGATCAAGAATATATATACTTTGTGGGGTCTACCACGCCTCCTTCTGTGTGTTCCATGTACACTCGCACAAAACTAATATACAAGTATCCTTGTACCCTTTGGGTACAGGGTATAAAAAAAATTCAAAATATATAGTTTAGTAAAGCTACACAAATTTATAGTAACAGGCATATTTTTTTTTGTGAATGATTGCTCACATCTTTAGCAATATTTTGCTAAATGGGAATCAGAAAAACTCGGTTTCAACCAATTCGAGCATAAAGCTTTTGCTATTAAATTCATCTCAAATAGTTAGTAAATGGTTTTCAGCACAACAACCATCTCAGATGACGGTTGCAATTGAATTTCGAATTTTTTAGAAGCTAAGAATATCTTGACAATTTGCAACCTCAAAGCTAATAATATAAATTCTCTTTCCTAGCATAAATTAATCTGCCGCAAAAATTTCAATATAGGTTTTCAGTCGAGCTAACACAATCTATAGTTGGCCCAGATTGAACATGGCCTCCTCAAAATACTTATGATTCGCTCAACAATTTGGCCACGCCAAGCACGCAAATCAATCGATGGCAAAATGTGCATAATAATAAACCATAAATGGAACATGAGGCAACATTATACGGGTAATTGAAAATGAAACAAAAGCAAAATACTTACAAAGAGAAGGCCGCTTGCACTGCATGCCACAGCCAAAGAAGAAAATTTGCTAAACGCCCGCCCGTTGTGCCATTATCTCGGCTAAAAGTGGATCAGCTAACGGTAAGTGTGGCGAGCCAAGCTTGAGTCGGACCGGAGCTATATTATAAAACAATTGCCCACAAAAGAGCCACCCAATTTGCTTGCCAACCGCAGCGGCTTCGATCAGTGAGTTTCCAATTACATGAGCATTTTTGTTGCCTGATTTTGGCTGCAGGCTAATTAACAACGTCCAAACGGTAAGTGTTGCCACAGAAAGTGAGGCGGTAATTATTTTCGCTCTAACTGGACCAAAGCCGAAAACGTTTAGCAGTTTTATGGCCTTGCTTGAAAGTGAAACTGGACGCTGTTTCATTTTTTCATGCAACACGAGGCATGGAACACGCGGCATGCAAGGCATGTACTCGGCCGTCTTGCTTCCGTGTTGCACTGCAACTCGAGCTGCAGTGGGTGGGCACGCCCCATCAACAATTCACTCTGACGCTACAAAATTTACATAATTATTGTGACTTAATTTGCATGACTCGCACTAGGCTGACATTTCCCCATTTTCCCATTCGCACTAGAGATGTGAAAAATTATTCACTCTCGTGAAATTTGTAAAATAATTAGACTACTTGTATCGAGCAATTGCTTTATAATGGATCAGTTTTTATCAATAGATAGATAGATTGCATTTCTTCGATAAAAATATCTTTTAAAAAAGCCATTGGGACTATTTGTTAAGGTATTAGTTTTCAATTTTTTATAGAAGCATAAATCGATTATTAAATACACCAATTTCCCAGAGCAGCTCTGATTTTTTCACCAGTTAATCGATAAAGATATTATTTATCAAGGCAAATAAATTTTTTTTAAAGGTATGAAGGAAATATTAATATAATGACCAGCTATTAAAGTAATTTATGTAAACTAGTCTATTGTTCTGTATTTGTTTTATAGAAAGCGATAAAGAGTTATATTTGCGATGTATCGGAGTATTGCTAGAAATAGACTTAGTCCTATCGCGTGAATTGGTTTAGGTGTAGAGAAGTGAATGGAACCCTCAAAATTCTTTAAGGGGTTCTTTTGACTCAGTTCCGAAATTCTTTTCTTTTATGTTTGTATCGAGTTCAATCTAATAATGCAGCTATACTTGTTTGTTATGCTGTTTCTTCATTTGTAATGTTTAAAATACCAAATTTCAACAATTTCGATAATATATTATTAATCGAGGAGTTTCAAAACGAAATGTCAAAAAAAAAATCACAGCTGAAACCAATCGTGTAAACCCGCATATACAAGTATGTCGGAGCTTCTGCTCTTCTTTCCCTTAATATTTCCCTCACTATCCTTGTTCACACACCAACATTTTACATAACTAATTCACACACACCGCAACAATGCCAATTTAAAAATCACAATTTGTTGCTGTCTCCGATGGGCAATAACAACAATAATACTATAGTTCCGATTTGTTTGGTTGGTGCGCGCGCTGGAAACGTGCAGCGCATAAAACATAAACCTGCGGTTCGCATTTGTTTCTGTCAATTATTATGCGATTTGCATTTGTTCATTTTCATGCCTCGCTTTGTTTTTACCATTTTGGTTTCCATTTTGTTGCTGTTGTTGTTCAATTTAATTATGCCCATTTGCATTTCTGGTCTCTGTTTGTGCGTTTATTTCGGTAGCTTTGCGGCAAGTCTTTGGGCGATCGCGACTTTGTTCAAAATTTGATTGATTTATGGCGGTCTTTGATTGATGTGATGAATGTTGTTGAAAATTCGAGGCAATCAAATTAATAAATTTTCATCTTAATTGCGATTGTTGTTAATTGGCTGTACGACTGCCAATTAGTTATTCAAGGCGTTGATACAAATGTAAACATTTGCATTCAAAGTTTTATGTTTGTCAAATTAGTTGATATGGGGGAAAGAAATGTGAAATGCATCGATTTAAATGCTAATGTTTGATTAATTGAAAGAAATCCAATAATGTTACTTCATCACTATGGTATTTCTTTGTTTTCATTTGTTGATTCCAGTTTTTGGTTACACACTTTTTAAGGTGCAATAACATTTATATGAATTTTAAGTGAATATTTTAAGAGAATAAAGACATAAATAAATAAATATATTTTTAAAACGACCTTTATTTTAAGTATATGTACTATAAGTAAATTACTTTGTTAAGCTAACTTCAAAAACATTTCACAGCAAAAGTGGCATTTAAGACATGATATTCTTCTAAAAAGTTTTGATTAATATTTAAAGGGTTCCAAATAATTAATAATTTTTGTTTTGAAATCAAGTTTACATTTTAATAAAAAGGGTTTGAATTTTGTTTATTTAATCTCACAATAAGTATAATATTTTATTACATAGTGGTTTTAATGATATTTCATTATACGAGTATAGCGTATGATGCGGCGAACGAAATACGGCATCTCAACTGGCTATTTAAGCGACTAAACGACGACTCCTGACCTCTTCTGCTGCTCACTTCTTTCAAACAGCTAACTGCTGAGTTTAATTATACTACAAGTAATTCTACCTCAATCATTGCTTATTTGTTTCATTTGACCTATCTAGGCGCTAACAAAAGATGTTTATATAATGGAAGATGAATCTGGTGTCAGCTGTTTAAGGCCCTTCCAATTTTACCCTTGAAAGGGGTTAAATTATTTTGCAATATACATACATACATATGTATGTATGTATGTATGTTTGTATGTGTCCTTTGTCGTTATGACTGAGAACTGCCAATTTCTGGAGAATAAACAGCACTTGCAAACAAAGCCACAAAGGCGAAATGGCAACAATAATGAAGAGTAATCAATATAATTTCAATGTAATTTCACTGAATTTGTTTACCAATTTGCTTCGACGTTGGCAGCATGTTGCTGAACTGCGTGTAATGTTGCTGCGCGCGAAACGATCGCAACATTGAGGTGAACGTGAATCGAGCGAAAATCGGCGGAAAATAAAATGTATAACAATGAAAATCGACGAAACGAATTTTATGAAGACCGCGGCGAGCACGTCGTAAATTTGATTTGGTTTATTTTCTTTGGTTGTGCTCGTTGTTGTTTCAATTTTTTCAGTTTTTTCTTCACTTTTCGGCACGATGAAAACAAAGACTTTCTTTGGGCAACACACAGAAGCTGCAGTTGTGGGTGAGTTGTGAGTTGCGAGTTGCCCGCCCCACTGGTTGTGTAGGGCACACAAAATTTCACTTTTACTTTGCAGAGCTCTCTTGCTCGCTCCTCTGCCGTCCCTAACGTCCATGCAATGTGATTTGATTTTATTTTCTTTGTGGCAGCTACTTAATGTCTGCCATAGTTTATTGCACCAACTTTGGAGCGTCCATAAAGTAGAAATGTTGGGCATTAAAACCACTCGGCAACATTGCCGTTGCGCTTGCAACATCTAACGGCAACATCAGCAGCCTCCGCATCGGCCATAGGGCCACGAATTGCAAACCTAATTAATGGCGACATTTGACATTTGCCAATTAAAGCCAACAGTGAGTTATGTATTATGGCTATTGGACGCGCTCACTGCCTTTGGCAACATGTTGCCATGCTGTTGCATTCAAATGGTGCTTGCTTGTCAGTTGTCGCCTGTCATTGCGCCTGCACCGCCGTTTGACGTTTTATGATTGTGCGACATTAATGCCCGACCGTGGACCGCATTTTGAGTGGCTTTCGAGCAACTACGATGGCTAATCTCGGCAGCGTTTATGGCGCTAAATTAGCGTGTGCCACGTATCTGTATCGAGCAAATGTGGAGCACAAATCGTTTTTGGCCACAGGGGAGTGCGGCTGCTGGAAAGTGTTAAAAATTACAAGGCATTGCTAGCCATCTGGGCAACAGCACCGGCACCAGCAGCAGCAGCAGCAGTCCAGATGCAAATGCTGCCATGGTCCACTCGAAGCGACGACGATTTGCCACGGCGCTGCAAATCGCACGAAGCTCGCTTCAAAGCTGCGGGCGATCAAAATGCAAAACGTTGCATCAGCGAGCGACCCAAAACGAAATCAATGCCTCGTTTTAGCCTACACCTGGGGAATCGTCTAGTTTCATTTTGAAGGGGCACAGAAAAATACAAGTCCGGCAAAGTGGAAATGTCCCTCACATTATTACTAAACTTATAGCTAAACATCTAACTAAAAGATTGTTAAAAATTCTTGTATTCTTATGTTAAAAGAGTATCTACTGCATTTTATTCTACAAATGTTGATAGCAACATGAAGAGAATTCTCATATGTAATTCTGAGAGCAACTCCACTTTTCTTTAGCTTGAACATTTTCAAATTAACTGCTCATTTGATATGACATTAATCGTCTCCTTAAAGACAAACAGGATGAAATATTTTTGGGGTAAATTTCTTCAATCATTTATAATGTATTTTGTATTTCCACTTTTCAGTTTTCCTTTATTTTAAAATATTTGATTTCTCAATTCCTTAATAATAAGAGCATTTATTAAACTTATCTCTAAATTGAACATTAATATACATTATTATTATTTTGGCTACAAATGGACATTGCAGTTTAGGAGTACTTGTAATTCTAATAATGCAAACACATATTAGATTTCTGACTAAAAAATAAAGCAAGTCCAGTCCGCTGCTAATAAAATATCTAGTTATTTCCACTTTCTTCTCACTTCAAGGACATACATTTTGTATAATTTCTATGTGAGTATGCATATACAAGTATACAAGTATATATTTCTTTTTCAGTGTAACAAAGAAAAATGAAATTGTTTCTTCACTTGGCTAACGACGATGAGAGCGTGTTAAAATCGGTGGATAAGTTGAAGGCCCGCCGCAGGAGCCGCATGCTGCAAAATGAAGCAGTTTAAACGTCGTGAACTGTTCCATAGCCTGGAGGCTGACAGCAGGCAAGGCAGACCAATAGATGTGGCTAGTCTAGGATGTGTGTGGCTGGTGTGGGTCGGTCAGTGGAGTGCGTGTGCCGCATGAATTACGACATCAGACATGGGGAGGGAGCAGTAACAACAATCTACCTCTTCCCCTTCTCTCTGTCTTTGTTGTGGCCGTTGGCTCTTGCAAATTATACATAATTAAAATGTTGTTGCTGGTTTTTGCAAATCGTTGCCAATTACAATGTTTGCATGGCACACGAACGACGACACAAGCCCAAGCACAAGAACTTTCCAAGGAGAAGAGCCGTGTGGCAATGTGGGTCAATGTGTTTATAGGCATGACTTTCACTGCCACTGCAAATCACTGTCCAGCCATTAAAGTGTCAAATGGATGGAAGGTAGAGTTAACAATAACGAGAAATAGTTACGACTGGGTATTCAAAGCACGCAAGTAACGCAGTGGATAATGAACGCGATCTAAAATAGCACAAGGATGCATACACTTTTTGAACATTGCCATTGTAAGCACAGCATATAGAAGGAGATATTGCTTTATTCGGCAGAACTTCATCATTTACTTTGTATGACGAGACTGTCTAAATTAAAAATTATTTGTAAGATCTATTTAAATTGGAATAAAGCTACTACGTTTATCTTCTTTCCAGACATTCCAGAACAGTTCCTGCCTTAGCAGCCGTACCATGACAGGAAAGACTAATGGACTCCATCGGACGGCAATTAAAATTACTTGTTCTTTTTATTAAAATGTTATATGTAGTTAAAAATATGTTTCGCTGGAATCTTATAAAGTATGTTGAGCTCTGACTGGAATTTTGATGAATCAAAAGTAAAGTTATATTATTTTTAAGCCGAGTGACAAAGATTCGGATTTTAATGACCTAAGGGAAACGTTTGAAATATAATTTATATATCGCAAAGATTTCAATCCAATACTATACATTTTCTACTTAGCAGCAGTAGTAGAATAATAATCTTGATTAGTCACAGCTAAGAAGTCCTTCCTTATTCTCTTTTTTTTTTTTTGGTTTACAGAGCAACCAAATCCTTGAGAGATGAATCTTACATGTTTCTATGAGTATTACTCCCACATAATCTTATATATCTTATCCCTTTCGTGTTGTCATTTCGGAGTTGTCTACACACATTACAGCTGTAAGCCAAGCGAGTAAAAGAAGGAAGTAGCCAATTATCGAAGCAGGACCAAATGGTATCAACGCACTCACATCAGCCTCAATTATTCATTCAGTCAGTCAGTCTGTTGGTCGATTGAACAACGAGTTGCCATAATTGTCGCACCGCACTGCTAAATCGGGCGCATTACTTGTCGCGTTTTGTTCACATTGCTGAGCCATTTTCACTAAATGAATTAATTAAATCAGTGAAATGAACTACAACGAGACACTTTGTAATTAGAAATTTCTACTATTGGAAAGCAACGCAAAAGGCGAGCGCGGATCGCGGCGCTGCGAAAGCGGCGCTAAACGAAAACTTTATGTCGCATTTCTATTTCGAAGAATTCAACAAATGCGTTGAACAGATTTTCCATCACGCACACTTTATCAGTGAAATGGAAAACCTGAACTAATCCAAAGTGGACTTATTTTGGAGTCAAACAAACAAACGATCGAATGCTGTGCCGCCAACTGCCGCCGACCTCTTGGCTGGAATGCATTTTCAAGTTTATTCTCGGAGATGCTTTCAAGATCAAGTTGGCAATGAGCGGCAATAAATTTAAAAAGTGTCAGGCGACCCATGAATAGGATTAGTCGGAGCACAAGTTGAATGCACTGTGCTCTAGTACTTAAGTTATGTAGGTAGAAGAAACTTACCGCTGTGGAGCTGCGATTGCGCAGTAAATTGTCCAGACAGAGCTGCAGCTCGAACGCCTTCAAATAGAGCAGATGATAGCGATTGCGTAGTCTTTCCAAATTGCCTTCGCCCTTTCTTGGCTGCGTTGTGGCGGAGCTGGGGCCGACGGCGACGCTTGTCGTGGCAGGCGTGCCCAAGAGCTCTACGGAGACGAAGCCGCTGCTGGTGCTGCTCGACTTGGTTGCCTCACTGGTGGATGAATTGGAGCAGTTGCTGGCAAGCGATGCCGGCTGCTGAGAAGCTGACTGCAATTGGTTCTGTTGCTGTTCCAGCTGTTCCCTTTCGGACGCGGCGCGTATACAGGCACTCACCACTCGAGCGTGTGATACAATTTCATGGTATAACACCTGGAAATGAAATCGAAGAACATCAAACAAAGTGTTAACAATTGAATTGAACTGAAGGATGGGGAAGTGAAAGCAATATGTCACAAAGTAAACTGAATGCGCTTAGTCTATGTAATATTTTTCAGAATATAAACAACTGCAAAAGCAAACAAATTCAGATTTTCCAAACATTCGAAGCACGCCTTGATTTTTGAGAACACTGGTAAAAAAGTTGCATAGCAGAGATGAATATTTTCATATTAAATGTTGTGTTCTACTATTTCATATTCAAATCAAATAGAAACAACGTAAACTTAAATAAAAAATATTCAATTACTGATTTAAATATGAATAATTTTCAAAACAAAGCGTAATTCTTTGCCATTAAAGTGTGACATGCTAAATATTTAATTTTAATATGGGCCCACTACAACAAATAGAAATTTCAAGATAATCAATAATAATTGATAAGAATTATTAATCAAAAGAATTTGAAAATTACTTTCCGCTAAAAATGGTTCTATACAAAATATATACATATGTGTATCAATTATTGGAATGAATTAAAAACAATAGAGTAGAAAAAAAGTGGGAGAAATTTTTATAATTATAAAAAATAAACCTTTGACGAGAATCAAACCCATGTCCACATCATCATCATTTATCATTTAATATTGTCACACTTTAAATGTAATATTTTAATATTCAACTTGGAATTGAAGTCTGCAGCCTTTAAATCTACTAAAACACACTATGGTGCAAAACCGATGGTAAAAATATTGATATCTTTTTTTATCAGTGTATGAAATATGAGAAGTGCGTAGAACAGCGCAGACAAATTTCACGCATGAAATATATGTAAATGCCACTGCAATAAATAATAGTCACACTATTGGAAAAGTTGAAGAGCTTTATGGGAGAAGTTCGTAGATGTTCTCAGTATTCTCCACTAAGTTAAGCGTGTTTCAGGGTTTTTATTCCCTTTACCTATTGGGTAAAATAATTCTGAAGCATTTCCCGATGAGTGAGGCAACTTTTGTGATTTTTCTCGAATTTTATATACTAAGTATTAGGGCGTAGCTCAAGCTATCATTGAGACGAGTAAGATGCAGATGAAGTTATCTGATTGCGGCGTGGGCTTCTTGCAGAAAAACAGTCTTCATTGTTGTTGGTTTTTATTGTTGCTTGAAGCTCGGGTCGGGTTGCAGCAATTTAAGGCCAATGATTCCCTTGTATAGTTGCACTTAATATATGAAGTCTGCTGTGATTTAGCTATGCTAGCATCTACTTTGAAACTGCACCCAACTCATTTCCGTTTGCGGCTTTTTCTCATACGAGCTAACGGCTAGGGACCAGCCAAGACGCTGATTTTCATCGTTCATTTGTCATTTGAGCAGCACCTGCCCCGCAATTAAGCAAGAAAGCAAAGGTCAATCCCACACATTTGATTGCATAACCATGACCCAACGCATTGTTTGTAAGTCCGCGTCTGCCCAACACAACACACGCGACTTCACAAGATTAATCGATAAAGAAAATGTTTGGCATTTTGCCAGCCGTAAATGAAATGTGCAAAAACTTTCCGCTTTTGTAGGCGGCGAGGACGACGAAAGCGGCACAAAGAGCGATATTCAATTTATCAAATAAAAATAATTACAAAATAATTGACACGCCGGGTTGAAAGGTCTCCTCTCCCCCATTGTGGTATCCCATGAGGCAACTATTTTGCACGAGGCTTGAAGTGTGTGGGTGTGGCAGCCAAATGTACAATGACAGCCACCTCGCACATACACAAACACACACACACACACACTCACACACATGTGAGCTTCGCAGTGGCAAGTAATCGTACATTGATCTCCATACAACAGTTTAACCCCACGACCTCTTGCATCACTTTCGAGGGACGAGCCAGGGACGGGCCAGTAACCAGCAACCATCGACCATCGACCAAGTGCGGACCGACCATGGTGTGGCGTCTCGTTGAGTAAACAGCAATGGCGGGCACAGCAACAATGGCCGCATGTCGGAACTAGAAATCGATAAATATGATTTAAGCACCTTCACAATGCAACGTTAGTGGGAAAAAGGAAAATCTGCGGGCGTTGCAGCCGGCACTTCAGCTGATGCCCAAAGTGTTGGTCAGATGCCATGAGGCACTCGTGATCGTTTATTTATTGCACTGACTGTCACTGAAAACGACATCCTGCCTTGGTCGGCGCCAATAAGCGCAGCTCGTGCCATAAAGCTAACGCCGAGAAGTACTCCAGTCATAAATTTTAATTTTCACCTGTTGCCCAGGTGTCTGCTGCATCCGTCCGTTTTACCCTTTTCCCAAAACACTAACACACACATACACACACCAACCAACCAACCAACTAACCATCCAACTAACCAACAACACACAAATTGAAATGTCACAAAGGCGTTCGTCCGCCGATTTCAAAATTGAAGTCTTCTGCGTCTTCAATGAAGTTGTGCAGTTTGTGATTTTTTTTCTATTTATGAAAATTATTGCCGCCGACATTTTGACATTTGGCAAAACTTAGCGGAGTCCTCTGCTTGTCGAGCATTTAATGATTTACTTCGTCTAATGGACATTGCACTTGGAAAATTGACACTTGCAGGCAGCTGCCACGCTCGCAGCAGAATGATTGGAAAGTCGATGTTCGGCCTAAGCCAAAAAGATTTATGAGGATCTGGCGGGAAAGTTGTTGGCTACGATTTTACTTTTATTGCAATAAACTTTTTGGCATTGCACGAACACAGCAATGTCAACAATGCGATTTTAATAGTAGCTTAAATAGCTGGAGGTCAGGCTGGTAAAAATGCTTTAAACAAAGCAAATGCCATTTCGAAGTAAACAAAACCAATAAAAATGATTTCAACGTCTTTTCCGGGTGTCCATTCACATCTAAACGACCTATAAAAGCAATATCGATCCATAAAAAATATTTACTTTCAACAATAAAATACATTTTAATCATTCAAATGCTACTCTTGTACTTTTAATAGAAAATGAAATGTTTTTTAAATTCTTCAATTGTTTACCAACATTTCGGACTACTCATGGGTTATTTAGAGTAACTAAACTCTAAAACCGAGTGGTTGTTTCAATGGTGTCCCCATTTATTACTTTTAAGTTGGCAGAACCGTCAAGAGGGTCGAGAAAGCGTTGAAGACAAACCAAATTGAGAAACTTCAAGCTGAATCGCAGTATTGAACGCCTTTCCAGAATACTGATTTGTGTGATTTGGACTACTTCGACGATTATCGGAAAAAATGAGAAAATAAAAAAAAAAAAAACCTTATCCTTTTTCGGGCTTAGGAGAATCTGAATACCAAGTTTGGCTCCAATACTTTCTGAGATCCATTCGTCCAAGATCGAGATCAAGAATATATTCACTTTGTGGGGTCTGCCACGCCTCCTTTTGTGTGTTACATAGAACATTAGAACTAAACTAGTATAGCCTCTTACCCTTTGGGTGCAGGGTAAAGCTTGATTCCAGTCCGCTCTTACTCAAATAAATACCGGGGCCTGCATTTAGATTTAAAATTGTTTGGGCATCGCCCACAAGTTGAACGCACTTAGCAAGACCTTAGATCCCATCGAGCCCATTTCCCAGTCAAATATCAGCAGCCCATTTGACAGCACTTCAAATTCTATTTCGAATTTTCCGCTATGCAATTTTCTGCGTCATTACAACGAGAATGCAAACGTTCAAATGCACAACAACAACAGCAACAATAGCCATAACGACGAAGGCAACAAACGCTGTTTGTATTATGATTTTTATCATTATATCTAATTATAACCCGCGCACAACTCCGACTCTCAGAATGCGACTAAAGCAACGTTGAAAGCAATAGTAGGAAAAACAAAAGAACTTTAGTCTTTTTTTTGTGGTTGAGAGGCTTGGCCGCTTGGCAAATAAAAATCAACTTAACTTCAGCGCCCAACAAAATGCACTGCCATTAGCCGACCTGTGGTTCTTTTGAATATTGTTGTTGTTGTTGTTGTTGTTGCTATAGCTGCGGTCGCTGGCTGTTGCAGCCAAGTGCACGTGCGCCCGGACGCACCTCGCAACCGGCGCTGACTGGCTGATCTGGGGCCTAGGCTGGCACCGGGCCAAGAACAACAACGGGCTCTAAGTGAGATTTCAACTTCATCAAGCTGCCCGACCCATTATGTGGGTGAGCTGGATGGGGTGGTGGTGTGTGGTGTCTAGGGTGTACGGGGTGGGCCGGTCTGCTTATTTGCGATAGTTGCGGCTCATTATGGATGAGGAGAACCTAGCAAGCCGGCCGGCTGGCCGGCCAAGCACAATTCACAATATTTACAGGCGGAACGCCTTTCTCTTTGTTTTAGTTGCGACCAGACTGCGAACTGAGGATCGACTGAGGCCTTTGCCTTTGCCTTTGTGGGGGCTGCGCGATGGCTGGCGGCTGTGGCACAGCACCACTCCCAATTTTTGCACGACTCGTACTATAGTCTGTGGCTCGGTTGGTCTTGGCAATTTTCATATGCCTCTTAATGCATTTTACACACGCTCACTCAACTGATTCGCTCGCTAACCCACCCACTGCAATCCTAAGCCACCACCAACATCTGGGGAAATATGAGCAAGAATTTTATGCAAAATTCGTGACTAATCATCCGCTGAACTTGAGAAGTTTGTTGTGATTGTGACTTTGCAGCTTTAAGCTGGATCTATAAATTGCCCTTGGGAGAAACGGCGGCGCACTTTTGCAAAATCAAACACAAATTGGCAACAAATGCGCAGGCAAGAGCTGCAACAGGCTGAAGAAAAGTGAATGTGGCGTGTAGAATGGCAAGTGGGTTCATTGCTGAACAGAAAAGAGATTGAAGATATCTTTAGATCTTAACAGAACACAATGCAAACACACAACTTATCTCTCATCTTTGCTGGATTCTGATTAAAAAAAATTCCTTAAAAAAGAAGAAAACTTAGAAGGGAAAAGCATTTTTAATCGACTTCAAAAAAGGAGCAGTTTATCAATTTTTTTTTTTTTGTTATCTCAGCACATTTGACTGGGTGTACCGATTTTGAGGATTCTTTTTTCATTTGACAGCTGGTGCTTCCCGAGTCTTAAATTTGCATAAATGGACGAATAACTCAATGTAACGCCAACCGAATCGGTTTTTCTTTTTTTTATTGGAAATGCTATACTTCAAGGGTACTTTGATGAGAGTTTCGTTAGGTTCTACACAGGAGGACGTTCTCAATTAGACTGTATTTTTGATTGTTACCTCAGAACTTTCGACTCGGGGAACCGATTTTGATGGTTATTTTTGTATTTCAAAGCTGATGATTCCCCTATGGCCCCCTTTCAATTAAAATTGTATTCAGAAAAGTACCTTCAACATACCTCATTGAGTCCAAATAGCGGAAAATTCTATTCCTGAACAGGAATCTGTTACTTCACAATAATCCTCAAAACATAAAGTCTCTTTAAATGACAAAAAAAAAAAGAAAAAAAAAAAAAAGGATTCACTGCACTAGATGTGAAGTCGGGTTTTTTAAATTTTAATTTTACTTCCATTCATTACATTTACATATATTACTGAATAAAAATATGATCAGCTTTATTTATGTGCAAAAAAAATCTAATTCTAATCTCAAAAGTAAGGAAGTCATTCCGGAATGTGTCATATGAGCCATATTTCAAATTATACGAGTAGATATAAAAAGTACGCCACACATGTTTAATAATGCTCGAAACACTAAGTCTCTTTAAATGACAAAAAAAAAAGGATTCACTGCACTAGATGTGAAGTCGCGTTTTTTTTTAAATTAAAATTTCACTTGTATTCATAAATTATATACTGACAGCTTTATTTGTGTGCAAAAAAAAATTCTAATTTCAATCTCAAAAGTAAGTTATTCCGTAATGTGTCATATGAGCCATATTTCAAATTATACGAGTAGATATAAAAAGTATGCCCCACATTTTTAATGGTTGTCTCGGAAATTAATCATTTGGCGATTTCAAATAATACTTATCCCATAATGCAGTGTATTACATCCGCATGCCATCCTGCACACAAATGTGTGAAGAAAATGTGCTTTAGGAATGTAATTCAGTGAATTATTCAACAACAACTTGATTTGTGCGACTAAGTATAGTGTTCAGCACGGATGGACAATTTTCCAGGCACCACAACAGAATAATACGCATATGAAATATGCGTTTCCGTACATTTGTCCCCCAAGTGCTAATTGGGCGCAGGCCCATAAATCTGCCATATGTATTTCATAGATATGTAGTGCGGCTAGTTGGGAATTGCAACATTGCGATGCGACGGCCTCCCATTGTCTAGCACGCGTGACGCACACTTTTCAGTTTGGCTTTTATTCATGAAAATGAATTTTGGGCGCGATCGTTGGACGTGCGTCTGGCCGTAGTTCTATGATTGCTATTTTTAAGTTGCAGAGTGTGGTGGCAGCCATTAGTTAGATACGGGTGTGTATTGAAACACATCAGAGTTTGTATCTCAACAGCTGTGTGTTAGGTTCGTTGACTCATTTGCCAGAGTGTAGCATGAAGAGCGTTGTTTTAGTTGAGCAATCGCAGACGCCCGGGCATTGAAGCGCATTCTTTCGCAGTACTATACACGTATACTAAAGCACTACTACAACTACAATAATGGCAATAATAATAGACATTTATTATCGGAAATGTCACAGAGTGACCTCGACCGCGTTTCTCAATTTTATCGCTGCTGGGGTCCACAGCATCTACTACTCGTAAGTATTTCTCCCCCTTGCCAACTGATTTCTGGGCCCCAAATGTAAGACGGCAGCGCCGGCTGATTCATGCGCTGAAATCACCTCCCATGGTCTTTGTAATTATTTGTTTTTTCTGTCTTTAGCTTATGCTAAAATTCGTGACTAGAGTGCACCAGCTCCTATTTAGTCATTGGCAAGCGTGCAAAATTTGGCAGCATTAATAAATGTCAATGAAAAATGAATGAAGCTGAAACTAAAGACCGGCAGTTGAAATAAGCGGCGCGCATGCGCCTTTTGCTACCAACTTTTGGTAATTAAATCACCTTACCTTTTAATAAATGCAGGTTTGAAAATTCTCTGACAATTCACATCTGCTACCTGCATCGAGAAGATATAAATAAAGATCATTTATAATCTTTGAGCATTTCGAACATGTCACATGAATTGGAACACGTCGCAGTTTTCTGCACAAATTTCTAAACGAAATAGTGGTGCGGCATTTGGAAATTTTCCAAAAAATTCCCATAACACCAACGGGCAACAATGCTTATAAATAGCAGACAAAGTGGATTATGCACAACAACTTCGGAGCGTAATAAGAGCGGTGAGAAAGAAATGTGAAAACTAATTTGAGCGTCCGCCAAACATGACGCATCTAATTACCTAAAGCGCCTAACCTACACAATACTAGACTAGGGATTGGGCCTAGACAAATGACAAGCGGAAAGAGACAAATAAAACAAAATGCGACAACAAAATTGACACTTTAACATGAAGTGGAAGTGGATTCGGAAATGGGGGACGGGGGAGTAGTGCAGTGAGATTTTCCTGTGTTGGGTGTTAAGTGCAACGCTTTGTGCTGTCAAAGACAATTAATCTGCCGGCATCTGTCAACAAACTCGCATAGGTTGGCTGCAAAGAGGGGGGCTTGGACCGTCGTCGTGGTCAAACAATGGATGTCTAGCATTTGACCCAGAAAATCCCATCCATTAGAATGATGTCAGCACGTCTCCGTGCGATGCTTGAATGCACTGCGACTTAGCCTGCCTGCCTGCTTGGAGAGAGCGAGAGCGGGGCAGAGGGGAGAGGAGTGGAGAGAGGAGACCGAAAAGCCGAAATCATTGCGCAAAACCGCTTTGAGGCCAAGAATGTGTGAAAAGATGCCGGGTGCTGAGGCTGAAGATGAAGTTGCAGCCGAGTCTGAGGAGGCCAAGACGCTGCAACTGTGATGCTCCTATGGCTACAGTTAAAGCCCGCTATAGCCTATTGAGTAACATATCAGACGGCCGCACAGATATTAAAGGCGACGGCGTCGTACATAGCGTCGTCGCTTTTGAGCACGGTTGACATAATCACGTCCAAGTGTCACGTTCAGCGGCGGCACGATAAGGCGGCAGTCGCCCGACTCGACGCTTTTGTTGGCGTCACGTTCTTCTTCTTCTTCTTCTTTTTCACCTCGACCACTGAAGATGATGGCCTGGCAATGTGGGTTGCATTGTGGCATGCCGTCGAGAGTCCACTGAGAACGGGTTTCTAAATCGTTCGTTCCAACATTGTCACAGTCTCGCTGTGGTCCCATTAAAACCATGTTACATGGCTTTTTATGCTTAAAATGATTATGAAATTGCAGATTTAACTGTTTATTAAATTATTTTCAATGAAACACCGAAAAACTTGTGTAAACAAAATGAGCACATGGGAGACCCAAAGCACAGCGTCATGTCTGTGCCTGCCTCTTAATGAGAACTTCTTGATAGCAATCTCTGCATGGGACTTTCAAACATGCAACATGAGATGTGCCTCTACGAGTATGTAAATTAAAGAGGTCTCTGACCAAGCTGGCAATAGTGTTGAGACAACAGTATCGCACCTAAGCAGAATGACCTATTTACTATATAGGGAATAACATGATCATATCTTAATCACCAACGATGGAAAATAAGATGCAAATAAGATGGTATGCCACATTTAAAAACATACTTGTAATTAAGAGTTATTTGTAATTGTTAAAGCACAACCCTTAAAAATGTATATGATATCGTTTGGGGACTTTCAAGATCAGTTACACAGTTCATGCAGTTATAATCATGATTTAAAAACATACATTTTTATTGATTTTCTCACATTAAAAAATCTATGTGATATCGTTTGAGTATTTCAGGAGTTATATTATTTTCAAGATCAGTTAGACAGTTCATGCAGTTATCATCATGATTAAAAAATGTATACTTTTTTTTATTGATTTTCTCACATTTTTGAGTTAAAAAAGTATAAAAATTTTATTATTATTATTATTTTTAATATTTTAAATTTTTTTTAATAGTAATACTGTTTATAAAGAGCTAAATGCATTATTATTTAATTTCACAAAAAGTATATTCTTCTTGTACAATTAAGTCCAGCATGATCCGATAGTACAAATTTCAGGTCAGAAAACGCCCTTTCGACACTCACTTGCTTTTCAGGAAAAGATATATATCAATTTAATATATCTTTTTTCTTTTCAACTACTGCTTTATATTTAAATGTATATCAACTGGTTTTAGGTTATAATTATCAAATTCTAAAAAGCTATATTTAATTTCTCAATCAATTCTTTCTGTTCGTCACCTGAAACTAAGGGACTCATTTAAAAGAGAGCAGGTTTCTAATTGTTGGAGAGTTTCTGTATTCTCTGTCTGAGGAGATATAGATGCCTGCGAATTGTCAATTCATAGGGTTAATAAATAGAACTCAAGGAAGTAAAAATTTTTTACGAGTTTTATTTTTTTTTGTTCAAAAACAATGAGTTGTAAAGTGTAACTCAAAATTAAGCAATTTCTTACTCTTAAGAATTCTCAGAAAATTGTACAAACTAACCGAAGGCCTACTAACAATTTATTCTTCATGCATTGCCCAAATTATAGCATTCATTTCAGTCAGTTTTCAGGTCATTTATACATGTCACGTAATCATTATGTTCTCAGTTCCATAACCACAACTCTGGAGTAATGTTCTAATGGGTTTTTAATTTGTCCTTTGACTGCATTCTGGCATGCGTTAATAACACCCACAACTTGCAAGTCACTTAGGGCGTTACTGATTGCCTCCGATTACATTTGTGTTATGGGCATGGATTAAATGCAACTTTCTCTGTGACACAAAGGTGCAACATTAATTTACAATTATTACAACATCACGTCGCTTTCTATTTATTACACAATTAACAAGTCGTTAGCCGGCAAATGGGCTGCGGTTTTGGACTGACAAGCGGCCCGGCTTTAGACTTTAGTTTGTTGGGACATACGGTGCATTGGCCGCCGCACAACGGTAAAGAGTTGGTAATCTCATTTTAATTACCACGAAAAGAAAAGCCCCAAAAAAGTAGCGGAAAAAGGCAGCGACGAACACTGGTCGTGGACCTTTCGCCAAAGCCTTTTGGCCACATAATGATAATTTTATTAGCCGCCGCCACCACCACCATTGAACTGGCTGCCGTTAACACCCTGGCCAATAGCTAGTGTCCCTCAATGCTGTCACACCGCAGTCGAGAGACCACTGGCCATTGCAGTTGGTTGCGCTCACCTCTCAATGACCCTTGTGCTGACAGCTTTTAGCCTTCGGCATCACCGCCAACACAATCCTCCTCGACGACTCTGTGTGTGTCGACCAGGTTTTGGATACGTAATTGATACGCTTTGAGTTACACGAGTTTGTCTTTTTTTGTTGTTTTTTTCTTCCTACCCATAATGTTTATGACCTTGTCTGTTGCTTTTGGCTTAACGGTGTATTTGCCAAGTCGAGTCGGGCTTTTCAGCGCTGCCTGCCTGACCGGCATTACTCTTTATAGCCCACTTTTGGAAGACGCTTAATTGCACTTGAGTTATTTCTTCATTGCTCTTGTTTGCTAGTGTGATGTGCGTGTGTGTGAACGTGTGTGTGTGTGGAAAGTGTTAATGAGATTTTGGGGCAGTTTGTTTGGTAATTCGATAGTTTTGTGCACAAAAAAGAAACATGTACTTCGGTGGTCGTCTTCATGTTTTGAGAGCCCGCCTTTTTTCTATACAAAGGTATCTGATTTGTAGGAACTACGAGTATGTAGGTGAAGCAGTTCAGTGAACCCAGGCGCTTAATTGAGCTCGAAAATTTAGGGATAAGTGCAGTCCCAAGTGACAAAGATGTCAGAAAAAGGTTTCAGCGAGCTCTCCATTGATTCAGATATACATATGTATATGTCTGAATTTAGAGCCGCAACATAAACAAAAGGCAGGCTTTTAAGCTATCATAAAACTGTCAAATGCAAGGCGAAAGCCAATTGAACATTTTTGAAATGATTGAGGAAAAATCAGCAATCAAAGTCAAAGTGGCGCTGACCAAAGACATGCTTGTCTTGTCCGACTATCCATCTGTACATCTGTCTGTCTGTCTGTCTCTCTGTCTGTCTGTACGCACAGTTGTGCAAACAAGCAAATCCAAACAAATCCAAATCCGTTCCGAACCCATTGTAATGGCGGGCATATTTCATGATTGATTTCGAACAGAGCTCCAATGAAAATGGTAAGCAACTACAACAACAACACCAAGTCACAGACCAAAGAGTGTGCTCCAATGGGGCCTCCGATTCGTTTGAATTTACGCGCATTTCAGTGACATTTTCGTAGATAAGCCAGAGAGACTCGAATGGAGTCGCGTCGGCGGCAACGCATTTTCACAATTTTGTGACATTTGACAGTTCACAAATGGGGGAAAACTTGAAACAAAGCTAAGCTGCACATGACAAATGGCCAAACGGCCAAGTCTTGCCTTTTGGCTATCGCCAGCAATGCCAAATGTGGCGACTGCTAGCCACTAAATGGGCAACATTACCAGTCATCGCATTAGTGATATGCCACGCAAATATGTACAGAGTCATGAAAATTGCGTTATACTATATGTGCGATTACGTGTCTATGTTTAATTCGGCGTCACAAATTGGCCACGATCTAGGCGCCACTCCTTCAAAATTTCAATGCTCGTCCAACTTCAGCTTCGGCTAATTAGCCAGCAAACAATGGACAGATCCAAGTCTAATTACATACAATTAATTGGACAATTACACTCGCTATGCTTGTGAGCTGTCCATCATTCTGTCAGTGATTTTACTTTGTTGTGTCTGTTGATTTGTTTGCCGACCCGTGCGCATCATTTGCTGCATTTAGACACAAAGTTGCTGGAGTTTCACGGACCGTACTCAAGTTCAAATAAATTTCAGAACATGAGCAGCACAGATGACACAAATTGAACATTTATGTTGAGGGACTTTGTGCTACACAATCATTGCTTATTCACAATTACGTAATAGAAAAATTGAAAGAAAATAATATTAAAACATACCGGAAGTGTCGTTTAATATGAAAGTCTTATTTAAAACTTGGTTTAGTAAAATTAAAAAACCCTGAAAATCTTTAAGCCGTTTCAGAATGACGAAAATGAAAATTTGTGCAATAGGTCTTCAACGTTTATCTTATAACCTCTGGTTAGAGAGTCGATAAGTAGCATAGTCGAGACGATCTACATAGTACTTAGAGTTTTATTCTAAGAGTTGCACTATCGAGTGCAATTATACTTTGCACATGAAATGCACTCACTAGTCGATCGTTTTTTATTATTTTATTTTATATAGTTGGTGGTATCTATTTATATTTTGACGTGGTATTATCCTTTTAACTGCCAGCAGTGCCAATAGTGTATGTGGGTTGGTTGGTAAAACATAAGCGTATAAACAAAACCACCCTAGACAACAATAAGTACGAAGCCGACAATTATGAGGTGATTGACGGCGCAGGCTTAGAGTTCAGCGAAATAACGAAAGGCGACAACAATGGCGATAAGAAGTGTAACACAAACCAATGACGGGCGGCATGTGGAACAATCGATAAGAGTTCACCGCGAAGGACAGACGGTCCGCCAACGATGTAAAAGACAAACCAACAGAGTTTAACAATGTTTAACATTTTTTGAATTTCTAAATCTTTAAAAATTATATTGTATCCAAATATTCAGCTTAATCAATAAACAGCTTAATCAATAAACAGAACCCCACATTTATAGTAGCCATAGTTATAGTTAGCCACTTCACTAGTTTCTTATATTTCAAGTTACAATCTTTAGTACATAACATTTTTCATTCTCTCATTATGCTGATTAAGAATATAAACGAGTATACTTTAGGAGCTCAGAAATGCTTCCTTCTCTCCCTTTGTATTATTTGCATATACCCTTTTTACCCTTCGGGAGTACAAATATTTAGCTTTATTTTTAAGTAAGCTCCAAGATTACTTTCTGATTTTCTGGAAATAAGACTCTACGTCTTTGCTGTCCCCTGGGGGGAATATTCGTAAGTTCGGAGTTTGAGGCTCTGGATTTTAATGTACAAACTTAATTGTAATCAGGAACTAATGTCTTCATTGTAAATACAAACATTTAGCAGCTGTTAGCTGTTGTTTTAAATAACAATTGTACGTTTGTTTGCATTGCTAATTGTATTTGTTGTTGTTCACTATATACCAGTATGTATGTAGTATGTCTATTATTCATACCCTGGGCGTGTCTCTAAGACAAAATGGCTATAATTTCCAAAAATATTTTCAATTATTAGGGGGCTATAAAAAAGCACACAATTATCTCCCAAGTGCTGGACGGACTTGGGCAACACTAAATAAAAATAAAAGTGCCCCCGCGGTTAAAGACAAATTAAAATCTAACAAATAAAAATGGCAGGCAAATTTTTGGTCATTTCGTTAACATTTCAAATGGGTTGAATGAGTTTGTACGTTTGCCTGTACGTAGTATTTAAACAGGCGTCTCGAAGTTACCGATGCTGCGGGCCAAAGAAAAACATAGCCTTTTAAGACTGCGCCGCGAAGACAAACAGGCAAAACAATGGAAACTTCACTTTCACTATCAGCCGGGGCTGGGATGAACAAACAAACTAAATCCACCATTACGACACCTCAATTTGCGAGGAGTCTTCATCGCCGCCGTCGTCGTCGTGGTCGTCGGAACCACTCGAGTCGAGAGCCACTCATACCCAGAAGCTACAAAATCAAAATACTTGCACGTAAGTCAGTTTTATGTGGTGGTCGGGCCGTCCCACTGCCTAGCTGGTCCATGTTCCATGGTCCACCTTCTCCCAAAAGGCTTCCCTCGCCGCTTGGGTTGTCTGATTGTCTGGTGGTCTTTTGTCTTTTGCCTGCCTGGAAGCCTTTTAACCTGTCATGCGCGCTTGTACGAGCAAAGTCTTTATAATTTTGGGCGCATGTAACTCATTTGACGGCGAACAAGTTCATAACTCAGCGATGGTTGTAGGGTCAGCCGAGTCAGCCGAGTCAGCAAGAAACCAGATGAGAGAAAACAACAGCAACACCAGCTACTGCCAGTAGTAGGTACTACAAGTATGTAGGTACGGTACTTCCGAGAGGAAAATGTGATCGGACATGTGGGCAAGCACCTGCCGATGTGTACACATCACGATTGGAGGATCGGACGATCGGACGATCGGTTTGTTGCACGATCAGCTCATCCATCGGCAGCACGATGGCAACAATTGATTTTTAAACGCGACGTGAAAGTGGGCGCATCCTCTGGGAGTTGCGGCCCAAATCGCGTTGCCACTAAGCCGAACCCATTAGCGCTAAGCGAAATATCAGGTTGGCGTCAGCTGAGCTAACCAAGGGTTGGATGAGAGTTCGGTTCCATTGAGTTTGGGGCAGGCCGGCTAAAGTAAAAGTTCGGCGCTGGCTTTGTTTTATCCATGCCTTGCAGTTGTTTAGTTGTCTCAGTTGTTGTTTACCACAGTGTCTCGTCTCGACTCGTCATGCCCCGCCCGATGGAATGTCGCCTCACAGCCAATAATCTCAATCTTAGCTGCCATCGATGACGTTTATGGCTTCGGCGGCAGCTATTGTTGTCGGCTATTGAGCTCGGCTGTTGGTACATCGTTACACGGAAAATATCTATGTGGTGTGTCTGTATACATACATACTCGTATATTGTACAGCTTAAAACACTTTTTACGGTCTTCGTCGTATTATCTCATGAGACGTGATTTGCTACCACCAGCAATTTATGTTAACCCCGACGACATTATTTGAAGCTCATTTACCGCAAATATAAATATTTTTCGCTTATTGTTTGAAAATGGCGATAATAAGTGGGCAAGGTCAATAACATGGGATTATCACTGTGGACTAGGCAGGTGAGATATAGCGACCAGGCCCACATAGAAGATGCTTTCGATTGCTTCACTGGACGTCGGGCTTGCAAAGTCAAGGAAATACATGTACGAGTATGGATGAGTTACAAAATAGTTCCGGGAGTTATATGTTTAACAAATTATGCTAATGCTTTTTACAATGTTACTATTAGAGCTGGAAAAACAATCGATGGCACTATCGATGTATCGATGTTTTGCTCACAACCATCGATTGTTTTTCATTCTGTCTGACGTAGTGAAACAGAAAGAATGTAAGTAAAATGTAGAATTTTTGTTGTGCATTTTTAAGATATTTATTTGTGCAGAAATAATTGGTAGCAGTCTATCTTGGTGTTGTTTTTTAATAGTTGTGGATAACGATAAACAATGGACAAGTAAGTACCTTCAAAGTAAGTTTAATTTTTGGCACGCATCGTGTTTTTCCAGCTCTATTTACTATAATGATAGGCAGATTTTGAATATGTAATCCATCAATTGTAATCTGGATAATGCGCTGAAGATCTCATTACCCAAGAAACTTAAAAAGTGATTGTTCTTAACACGCTATTGTTACAAATTTTAAACTTTGACTGAACCTGCGCTCTATTATCTGATCTATTAGATTAATACAAGAGTTCTAAAAGTTTCGTATTCCTTATTAATTCCAGTCACACACTCTTCCGATAATTTGTTCTGTAATTCAAATAATCAGCTTAGAGACAAACATTTTGGTCGCATTGTATTAATCAGGCTCCACTGTACCCATGGCTTTACGCTTAAGGTGCAGGCTTTAAAACGGGAGCTGCTGCGCAGTCATTAATTTCAATCGCTGATCGAATTCAAAGGCGCTGCCTTTCTTGAAAGCCCACTATCAGTTGGCGGTCAGTGAAAGTTCAGTTAATCCATGTCTCGTGGCATGCATTTGTTAAGTCCAGTCGAACAATAGCCTCGAACGAGCCGCACAATCAATGCAAACACAACTGCACGCAATCGCACACAGTCGGCACATCAACGCCTTTTATATGCAGTTACAGTCGCTATTTTTTAGTGGCCAATCGAAGTTCATAAAAATCTGCATAGTGTACGAATAAAACCAATATTTATCGTCATTCGGCAATCAACAAACTTTATTACCAATTTGCCAATTTGAATAAACGACGACGACGATGACGACGACGACGGCGATGATGATGATGATGGCTGGAAGTGCAACAGCGGCAGCTGCAACGCGTTGCAATGGCAATTGGCGACGGAAGCGGCTTCGGCAGTCGAGACTTGTTGAGCGACATAAAAACTCGCAGCAAGCCCCACTTGCCGGTGGCAACAACAGCCAACACACCTTTGCGGCAGTTGCATGATTGAATGTTGCACATGTGGCAACGACAAGTGAAACATGCGCGTCGGCGGCAACCACGGCACACACTCATCGGCAGATTATGATGTCTGACTCTGGCTGCACCTTGCCAGCCAGCCAATCGAAGTGTCGACTTCATAGCTCATAAAATCCCCATAATGCGTGGCAACGAGTGAATGTTGCAAAATGCCTGCACAGGATTAATCATGCAAGGGGGGAGAGAGAGAGAGAGAGCAGCTTGTTAGAATCAATTTTTGGGCATGTTACGCCCCCGTGCTTGAGCCAACAGTCGTCTGCCAATTGCAAGCCATGTTGCTCAACCTCAACACTGCCATGACAAATTATCATCGAGATGTACCCTTGACATTAGCGACGGGCGCACCAAAGCACACAAAATAAATAATCAAATAAAATAAAATAAAACAAACAAGCTTGCCTCAAAGAGAAAAAGCAAAAACGGCAGAGGAAACTGTTCAAGCACAGGCAGGAAAATACACGTTTCGAATTCAAAACGACCGCCACATTAAACCATTTATAATTCAAGGCCCATACCCATGCGAGAACTCATTCAGCCATAGGTATGATTGTTACACCCTGCACCCCGAAATTATGGAATTATCAGAGGGAAACCTCTCCTACCCAATAAAGTATAAGAATATACTAAATCGATTCGTCAAACTATGTTTCTAATCCTCTAGGTAACACGAGTTTGAGTTTTTCGATCGCTACAGAATTTCGTTAATACTCTACACTATGTTATTTCAAAACAATAAAAACTAACATAGATCCTAAAATTTCACATAGATCGATTCGCCATAGGGAAAGTTTTTACTCCTCCAAAGTGTAGAGGAATTTGAAGCGCCAGTGTTCGTTGGATATAGGGTATTTTTTTGTCGGTATTGACTATAAGATCTGCTCTTTTAAATCCTTTAATTTTTGTTTACTTGCTCGGGTTTAAGTCGAGTTTTTAGTTATTAATATTCATCAAGCGTACTACAACTTATATTTAAAAATCGATAATTAATAAATAACTTATATTTAAAAATATATAATTAAATATATAATGATTGATTCCTTTAATAACTCAATTTTAAAATGACAAAATCTAACCGAAACCAATACTTTCTTTGGAGATGGCACTGATTGTAATCATTTGAACTAGTTCCATCGGGCAGGAAAATGGTCAACATTATCTGGCTTCACTATGTTTTCCAAGACTATAAATATATACCTTTTTGGTACTCATCATATTCCTTTTATCCACTACGAGCATTTAGAAAAACTAAGTTCACTAAATATTAGGCATAGATCTGGGATGTTCTTATTTATTCGGCTTGGTTTTGTTTAGTCCTGGTACAGAATATTAAGTATTAACATCTCATGGAAAATACTGTTGAAATACGTGAAAATTTTCTCTCTGTGGAAGCAAGTCACGGCAGTTTCAGGTAATGGTTAATGGAAAGTGTTTTTCTTTTGCTGCCATTTGTATGTTGCAATTGAAAAATTTAAAATTCAATTTTCAACACCACCATGGTTTTGCATGTGTGTGTGTGAGACTGCGTGCTTAAGCTTGAATGGCTTTTCCATCTGGAAGCTGGCGAATTTATCACGTGGCGATTTTATGATAATGGCAACGGCATGCGCATAAGCATTGGCATCAGCATCAGCATCTGCATCAGCAACAGCATCATTGATTGCATTTTCCCCAACTGGGGAGCGCGCGTCGTCACGTAAGTTCGGCGCGAAATGGAAACAAATATGAGGGTTAGCTAGGGTTAAGGCTTATCGGTCGGCCAGACAATGCAATGCGCAGGCGCGAAAATGCAAAAGAGCAGCCGCGTGGAAACGTGCAAGGTGCGCAGCTGTTGAGAGCGTGTCGGTCGTGCGACTAGCCCGGTGACTCAATCGGAGCTCAAAGCAAAATGCAAACGGAAACCAACCTTTGCCAAATCAAAGAAAAATCGTATTAAAGAAATCAAACAAAAAAAAGGAAGGCGCGCAAATCTCTTTGACAGCCTTCAACGTTTTCGTTCAGTTCGACATGCGACTGGGAAAAGGCCAAAATAAACTAGAGACAAAAACAAAGTGCTGCGCGCGTTGATGCAACAAAAACATTGTAACATTGCCGGAAGACAGCAGCTGCACAAAACAAAAAATAACAACGATAAAAAAAACGTTCAACAACATATCGAAATGCACTTTTTGCCTTTGACAGACAGTCGGCCGAACGGCCAACCAGACAGTCGAGCAGTCGGCGCACTCGAGTTCGATATACAATCTGACAGCAGTCCAAAGACTCAGCGACAGATAGCAACGGACAGATAGCCAGAGAGACAGACACGCAGACAGACAGATAGTCAAACATAGCTGGGATGCTAGGGCCCGAGAGTGCGCATCTTTCTTCAAAGAGCTTTTGTTTATGTTGCTTGCAACATTATTTCAATGTGCAGCTGGCGCAACATGGACGCGTCTCATCGTGGCTAACTCCATGGAAGGTCCAAAGCCTCAACTTCCAAGCTATTAACTGCAATGTGAGGTTCGTCTTTTCTACTAAATCTTGCCGTTTATCAGCGTAATTGTAGCTAATGTTAATGATGATGTCGATGATCGTGAGTTCGATTCAGTAATGAAATGCTGCCTCAATAATCTGCGAGACATATAATCGTAATGTTCGTTATTTCGAATATAGACAACAAGAGAGACTTTATAAAATAGAGAACTAGAAGATACCCTACATAAAAGCATATTAATTAAGATATACTTGTATCTTCATAAAGTAAAGGCCTGATTTTCAAAAAACCTAGTTTCATTTTATTGTTCCCAACTCTATTCCATCAGCGAGTCGAATTTCCTAGAACCTCAAAAGTATCTACGATAATCACAGAAAAGTTAAGAATGCAAAGCCTAAGGGCGGTAGAATCCCGAAAATACTTACACTGTTATATCGTCAGTTTGAAAAAGATAGCTGTCTAGTTTTTTCTGCTTGCTATAAATTTTGCCCCACCAGCGAGTCAAATTTTTGTAGAAGCTTCGCAAAATTGCATCCCGATTGTTTTAGACCCACAAATCTATACATAAACACACAAAATTATAGAATTCTGATGCTGCAGCAGTGAAGATAGCTTCAACACAAATATTTCATATTTGTTTTATTTCGAAAAGTTTAAACCCTAAAACACAAATACATCGTAGTGTGCAGTATCACATATGACAGATTTTCGTTTGTTTGGTTTTAAATACGAGTACACAGTTCACAATTTGGAGAGTACTCTTTGTAGGCAAAATATTGAAAATACGTGCAGAGGCTTTAATTGGGATGGGTGACCAAATCTAATTTCAATCCGGATCACCGTCATCATCATCATCATCCCTGCAGCACATAGCACAGCACATTAGGGGGAAACAAACGGCACACAAGCAACATAAACAACAAAGCACAGCAATGCTTAAAATAACAGATAAAACCGTAATTATCAAATTCTTTTTGCGTCCTCGCATTTTATAAACGAATAATTTGGAACTTTTTCATTATATCTGTGAAAATAAAACTGTTTTCCTTTATTTTGATTAGTGAGTCACAGAAATTCACATTCTGGCGCAACTTTCTTCTTTTCATAGCTCTATTATTATATAGTTCGCCTTTACAAAAATTTACCAAAAAACACGTTCTAATACTTTGTTGGCCATTTGTGCCATATATTCTTTTTACAAAAATAACAACAATTTGAAAAATTGTTCGTTGATAACTTCCTGGTACTCCAATAATTTTGTACCTCTCGACATACTTATCAGTATCAGGTCTACAAGCTCTGCTGATTTTGTAATATACGTAGTTCGGCATTATATATATGGCGCAAATATAGAAGAAGCCCGATACTTGGACCAGTTTCAATCACCCTCGTCACCATCTTCTTCTCCCAAACCGCCGCAGCACGCAGCACAACACAGCAAAGGAAGACAAAGGCAAGCCAATAATCCGAAGCAACAAAGAAACACAACTCCTATAACTACGTAAAGAATAGTTTTAAAAATATTTGACTTTCTCCGGCGGGCCATTTTATACTAGATAATTTTGAATATATAAAATTGCTTTAATTTTGGCAAGTGTCTCACAGTAAATGTTTAAACTTATACATATATTGCCCTCGTAGTTCAAACCTGTACATATAGTCTCAACTATATTTGATAATTAGGTAATATCCTTATGACACTAAACTAGACCAGAAGCTTAAGTTGGTTGTGTACTGCACATAAATAGGACCAGTCTACATGAAAAGTTTGGTGTCTCTAGGAGTTGTTGTTCAAAAGGTTTCGGTGTTCATACAGACGGACGGACGGACGTATTTAAAACGGTTTCGTCTCGCCATGATCATATATGTAGCTCTAACATGGGGAATGCTACGCCTCCTGCCTTCAACAACTCTTTATATAGTAGTAGTTTATACCCGCACTGTCCAACAACCTATTAATTGTTTCAAAATGCAATAAAAAATGTAATCTCTGTCTATTCATGCGGTTGGAAATCTGAATGTCAGTATTTGCCTTAAGTATACTGTTAAAATTACTTTAATTTTTAACGGGGAAAAATAGAAAACGGCCTAATGTGTCATTAGGCTATTATGACAATCACACCCTGAATGTTTTCGCAATTACATTTTATTTTAACTTTCTGAATAAACGAAAAAAATGCACAAATTGTGAAAAACAAACAAATTACAATATTATTCAAAAACTAATTGACATAAATTAATAAATGATACTTGTAACTCAAAACGGGAGAAAGCGAATGAATGTTAATTACAATTCATTAAATGCATGACGAATTTTCTCACAACTGAGGAGCAGAATGGTAGATGGTGAGAGGAGGACAGAGAAATCCAGAGAGCGAGAGAGAGCGAAGAAAAGAGACTTAATCATAGTAGTCCCAACTCGTAATGCAGTTAAGGCTACTCGTCGTTCGTAAGTTTTCTGTCCGTCCAAATTGCCGACTTGTTATCGTCTTGTCTCTGCAAATAATCTTAATCTCAAGTCCATTTTTGGGGTTTCGGTTTTCTTTCGCTTTGTTTTATTTTATTTGTTTACCTTCGCTATTGAACAGAAACCTCGTCTGTAGTTTGCCAATTTTTATCTCTCTTTGTTTTTCGACTGTTGAATTGCATTTTTGGTTAGCTATTGCTTTTTATTTCGCCATTAAATTGGCATGAAAAATTAAAATTTGCACGCAATGCCAATTGAAGTTATGACAGACCATTTAGCCAGGCTTTGGCAAGCCAAGGCACGACGCCAAACCTCCTGTGCGTATGTGTGTGTGCAAATGTCGGTGATAAACACACACACACACACGCACATGAGAAATTGCAAATATTATTGCGGAAGCAAGCAACATACAATTTTTCGATTTTCCCCGCAAATGGCTCGCTGGGAAAACTTACGCAATTGATGACACGGAATGGAAAATTGATGGATTCTTACCTGCAAATAGAAGAAAATGAAAAGAAAATGGTTACTAAACAATATAAAGAGTGGGCTGCTTCGAAATTGGAAGGGCTTTGATTATATTATACATTATTGAAAAATTTAATTATAGATGCATTTAGATATATAGTACAATCAATGAAAAGATAAGAAATGTATGGTCAGAAATGCCGACAATTGGATTGCTTATTATATGTCTAGATGTCTGACGCAACTGATTGCTGTATAAATCAGGAAAACTATTTGCCTCAATGAGCCTATCAAAATTTAGATGCTTAAATAATCCCGTTCACACATAGAGAAAATTGGCTTGCAAACATGGTTTTGGCAAAGCCAGAGTTGGCAGCAGATAATTGGACTGTTAGAATTCGCGCAGATTTTGTGAACTTGTTGGCAGCAGGCTCTTGCATTTTAAATATTATTTTTTAGCTTTTTTCGCTTTATAATCATCTTGTCTATTACAATACAAATCAGACCAAGTCAGACTCGCAGATTCGATAAATGTATGCAAAATGCTGTTCACAATTTCCAATTGCAGACGCAACAGAGTCGAGGTGACAGATGTCCGCTGACAGATTATTAGACGTGCACACGCGAAGAAACGCAGTTTAAGAAAACTTGACCTGTTTGAGAATTAATTCAAATTTTTAAAAACAGATTTGATTACTATTTCCAGAACCTTTCTTTGTAAAAGGATTACCTTGCACCAAAATACCGATAATGATTAATCGGCTAATTATTTTGATCTTTTTCGTCAAATGTGATCGATTTCAAAAACGACAGTTCCCATTCTGAGCACAGCTAACAAACATTGAAAATAAACGTTAACCGATTACATTGATACTACTTAGTTACAATACAAATCCATGTGTTCAAAAACAGACAAGCAAGTCATTTTGATGAAGAACTTTGTGACTTCAAGTACGCCCTTTCACCCATGTGGGCATAGGGTGTAGGTATAGAAGGAATATAGAAATGTGCTGGTATAATTTGAAAATGCTCTCATAAATTGAATTTCAGCCCACTACACCAGAAATATCAAAAAGGCTCAATTAAAGGAATATAGAAATGTGCTGGTATAATTTGAAAATGCTCTCATAAATTGAATTTCAGCCCACTACACCAGAAATATCAAAAAGGCTCAATTAAACCGAAAGCCGTTTTAGGTCGAACACTTCCACTTCCGAAATGACACGACTCTGGCATCGTAATGCATGGGAAAGTGGCATGGCCTATGTATAGATATAAATTTATGACTAAATAGGGGCCCGGTCTGACAGCCAATGTAGAGACGGCTATAGTGACAAGTTTGACAATAACAACAACAACAACACACTGCTAATACAGATAATTCGTTTAACTCATCGACCAAATACGAAATGTGAAGTTATTAAAAAAAAACCGAGGCAGGCAAAGTGAAATGTTTGGCCACACATAAGGCAACCAAATGGGGGAAATGAGTAACAAATCGGAAGATGCCATAACAAAGAAAACAACAACAGCAACTACAACACGCAACATCAATTTATAAAAATCCACAATTGACAGACAAAAGCACCAAGAGAAATACCCACACTATTCGTCGGTTCCATTCCCAGTTTCGTTTTTTTCATCATTCATGGAAAACTCAAGTGGGGAATGGCCCCCAAAAATGGACACAGAATTAGAATTTGGAGTGGGTGCTGAGTGTGGAGGCAGCAATGGTAGTTTGTTATGCTAATTGAAAAGCTATGCACACACACACACACACGCATACTCGTACAATACCATATACCATGAAAGCTTTCCCACTTTGGCATGAAATTTATGTTGAAAAGAAAATTGCTGATCGGCCGCACCGAAAACGAAAAAAGAAAGAGATTTTCACCCAATTTTCTGGCTTTTTTAGCGTCACAGACGCGTGACATTCGCTTGCGTGGGCGTTCCTCATGTCGACAATCTTATAGTAGTTGTTGTTGTTGTTCCTGTTGGCGCTCTCTGGGGGAGCTTGGAGAAGTGGCATGCGGCACGCGACGAATGCAGCGGACGCGGCAGCCAAAGTCTGTGGTTTCTGTGCGTCTGTCGCTTGGAAGGCAGGCAGGCAGGCAGCGTGACACACAAATGCGGCCTGTCGATTGAGCCGCGACTCAAAGTAACATAGAAAGTGCTTTAGTTGCCATTGGTTCATTGTTTATTCAGTGATAGGACACAATGTTGACCCACTTATTGATTTATTTATGTGTATCTATACGTGTGTGTGTGTGTGTTTCTGTGTGGCACTTCGCTGATAAGATTAAAGTCATATAAAGTCAGGAGCTAGAGTGGCTCAATCCGAATTTTCCAGATAAGTGTCGTAAATGCCGCTCCACTAAGTACAAATAAAAGCGCACAATACATATAGTAGAGTATCCAATAAAATAGTCATACAACTGAAAGCTTTATAGCCACAAACTTTTAAGCTCTACTATCAGTTTCATAAAAGGGAATCTACAGTTGGAATAATGCTGATAAAAAAGTGAGCATCCTCGATATATGTATTTATATTAAATACAAACGTACATGCCTCATCTCATTATGCTGATCAAGAGATACTTATGTTATACACCTAATTCTGTTTTTACACGGTCTTTTTTACACGATTTTGATATAATTTATTTATTTAGAGATAAGGAACCAATTACCTATTTTTGCATATGATCAATGTCTTTTTTTACACGGTTGTTTCTGGAATCTACCGTGTAAAAACAGAATTAGGTGTATATACTTTGTGCGGTCTATCACGCCCACTATCAGTTATCAAAAAGGGAATTCGCACTCAGCTAGTGTACCCTTTCGGTACAAGGCAAAACAAGGGTTGTCTGGCCAGATACACTTTCATTTTATTCTATTAAATATATATTTCGTCGAAACTTAGTTTCTTTAAGTTCAATTTTCAAAATTAAAATGTTGTCCACCATTTTTCCTTTTCCTTTCCTTCCACTGAGCTTTTTAGTGCAATGTTAAGTCGTAAATATTTCAGTTTCATAAAAACAGAAACTAGGTTTCTTTTACCAATCATTGTTGCATCATTCATAAAGTACGTGGGGCACGTTTTCAAATGTTTTTCAAACTGATGCGCTCCATCAGCTCTGGAATATGTACGATTTATGTTTGGCACGAGCAGTCCGAACAGTCGAGAAAGACATCGGACTGTTAAAGGCCTGACAGACCAACAAATTACTGTTGGGGAAACACACACGAAGCAGGCAAATAAATTTTGCCAATAAAAAATATACATTAAAAAACATGTTGCCACGACATGCAGTGGCAACAAACAGCAACAACAACAACAACAGCGACTGCATGAATAAAAGCAATCGCATACAACCATGATGGAATGTTTATGCAAACGATTTGGAGAAAGAAAAACAAATATATGGAGGAAGGAAGCAAAGGCCTTGCGGTATGCAAAAGGAAATGCAATTCTGGCGCCTGGGTGGCATCGCCACATCAGTTGATGGTGCGGCAGCAAGCAGGGGGTTGGGGGCAAGCGGGTGTTGCATTTTCATATTTGCATTGTGGTTCATCGGCAAAAATGCCATTCATGCATGAATCGCTAACAGAGGCCTTTGACTTGCAGATGCAATGAACACGATAAGCTCAAAAAACGGAGCTGCAAAACTTTTTGTATTTACGCCAAAAAGTTATGCAAACCAAACATGTCCGCTGTGGGAAAATAGCTGGACGTGTTGCTAGGGTTTCGGTGCTTTCTTTTTATCAAGCTGAGATCCAAGGCGGTAACACGCTCATCCCTGGAATAACATTCAAGCTATAGCTTAAAATTAAATTACGATTCTTCAAAGTGTCCTAAACAACTGTCTACGACTATGGAAAGAATGAGAAAATAGTAAAGGTGGAGCAATAAACAAGAGAGAATGCTACAGCCGAACAAGCCCGACATTGAAATACAGTGGAGCATATATTTAAAAGAACTCAAAACAGTTCTTATTGAATATATATCTGCATATATGGATTTCATTTATTGCACCAGATTGGATGATCTGACATTTTTGGTCGTCATTCAAATGTCTCTTCAAATGTCATTTAAAATCGACAGAACATTTATCTAATTTTATGCAAGTATTTCCCCAGACATGTTTCAATTTTGTTATAGCATTTATACTTTAAACAAGTTGATCTTTTCTCTCAGTGCAGGGTCAAAGTTTATGTTGCTGTCATGTTAATGGCTACAACTTTCGACAAATGGTCAGGCACCCTTTTGCCTGTCCGTCGCTCCCACGACGACTAGCGATTGTCTGTCGATTGAAGCTAACGAAAAATTGCACAAGAAACAGAAGAGGAAAAATATAATTTCATGGCTTGTCAATCATTGTTTGAGGTTAAGGTGAAACTGCTGGAGCTTAGCAGAACGCGCGGCTAGCTCCACAAAGGGCGACACAACTGTCGCGGCATGTCTGATTTATGGCCATTTTCAGTTTTGGTTTCCAACTGATTTTTTTCTACCTCTTTTAATTTGCATTCTGGCACACACAGTTTCAATTTCCCAAGCTGCCGCAACCGAAATTTGCCCGCCAATATGTTCGACTTTTCCAAACTATAGATATATATGTAAAGAAAAAAGATTTGCAAGTCGCAGTGCTCTGGTCGCGCGATGTCAGAGGTTAGCATAATATTTTTGATTGCATTTCAATTTTCATATTGCAATAAATCTTGCCCAAGTACCAAATTAAAAGTCATAAATTATTACAAAAGTATCATTGCCAGGCATGAGAAAACATCCAATGCATACTCGTACTTGCAACCATGGCGACTGCGACTGCGACTTTCAACGCCATGCCGGTAACATTTCATAGACAGCATTGGCAACATGCTGCACACATTTGTCAGCTAATTTTGTGGCTTTTTCGTTTCGGTTAGGCACTTTGCTTGGCTTTATGGCGTTGATTTTCAGGCGATCTCTGCGGTTAGCGATTTGCCATTTTAATTACACGAATAATTAGAGTCAAAGGTGCGCGAGTCTCGAATTCGTTTTGGTCTTGGACATGTGTCCAGATAAGTCGACAATTGGCAACATTCGAACAGTGGGTGGCAGGCAGCCGCAGCCACAGCCACAGCCACCAATCACCAACCACCAGCCACAAGTTCCAGCAGCACAGCACAGTGGGTGGCTCAATTTTAATTGAAAATAATGTGCAAGTTAAGTTGGAACAGCTTCGGTTCGAGTGTGCAGTAGTATAGTATTGAATGGAGTTGCACAGCTGCTATCTCGCAGTGACAATGCGTTATTCGATATCCATGAATGTACATACAAGTATATAGCATGTATAAGTACTTCTCATGCAAAATTTACGAGCAGATCCACACCATGATTTATGCATCTTTCCCTCGCTCCCCCACGCACCACAGCGCGTTGTAACTTGAGCTGCAGCAGCGCCCAAATGTCAAGCCCAACCGACTTTACAATTTCAAATTTGAACAAAATCATTTGCCCAGATGCAATGCAGGCCTAGCAAGTCGTCGACAAGCAGCGCGTGGGTTGAGCGCACTTCCAAAACTACACAGGCTTAATTATTTTAAAATGATTACCCAACCCTTCTACCCCCCCTCTCACCATCATCCACCTAAGACAATGGGAGTGGAAGCGCACAGTACACATGTTTCCAATTCGGGAGTTGCGTTTGGGCTCGGAGCTGGCCCGGGAGTTGCCCACGCACTGCACAGATGACGGGCATCATTGTTCCTAAAGATTTACAGTTATGAACTGAGACTTGGGTTTGAAAGCAGGAATCAAACTAATGTTGATAACAAGCAATAAAGTATTCAACACTCATCTACAGCTGCCAAATTAAAACGTAGGTTAGGCTTGTTAGCTTTACGTTTTACCACCCACATGATTATGAGCATGATTATGTTTTTGTGTGGATGATGCAGCTGAATTATCTACGACTTGGAATTAATAAAGATCCAGAGAACAGAGATTACAACTTGCGAGAGTGTAGAAAAGGGTGAAGTACGAAAGAACCAAAACTGAAGAGAGTACACACCATATATTGAATTATAATTGCAATGATAATAAATTCTTAGAAAGGAAAGTAAGAGAATTTAGACCTTTTAAATTAAAAATCTGTTTACGCAGATATTACTATTATATTGAGAGTATTTAAGTAAATTTTCAAAAGTTCAGAAGCTAGTTATTTTTTCAAAAAGAGATTAGGACCCAAGGTGCTCAATCAGTCTTCCAGCACTCTCTATGGAGTCACACTACAGCCCTAGAACTTAAGAGAGAACACACTTTATATAGAAATATAATTGAAATCTATGGCAACTTTTAAGATGAAAATTAAAGAGTGTTTAAGTAAATTGCAAAAATGCAGTAGCTAGATATTTTTTAAAAAAGAAATGAAGACTTAAAGTCAATCAATCAGTTTCCTAGCACTCTCTAAGCAAACACACTACATTCTCTTTTCTTGAGCTAATAATAATCTGAATTAACTATTAGTTTTGAGTTAATTTTCTTCAACCTTTGTCACGGGGTGCACCCGCAAATAGGCTCTTAAATATATTTGCGCCTTCAACTTGAGCGGCATTTGAAGATATTGAAAAGCGATAAAGACAATACAAGACAAGACAAGCTATAGACGCCGACGCCGACGCTGACGCCAACATGATGGAGAAAATGGAGCCGCGCCTAAAACTCATCATTTTTATTTTCCTCATCAAAATTGTGTGTGGCTCTATGTTGGTTTATGTGCCGATGACTATTTGTAATTCAAGAGCATCACGATAAAAATGGTAATAAATGTTTGTCGGATAGGAAATCGGTTGGCGGGCACGGTTCACGGCTCTGGCTGTTGGCTCTATCGACTTTAACACGATGCTGGGCTAGCTTTCTTTTTACAAAACAACAAAATGGCGACTGGGATGAGCAGAAAACATAAATATAGAGGGAAAGCAATTTATAAAGAATCACAGATGGGGGCAGATGTGTAGGAGAGGAAGCTAAAGGAGTGACGCCTACATGACGAGCTTAGCAGCAGAGTTCCCAGCCGGTTTCATGCAATTTTCCAGGGTTACCACCTTCGCATGCATCACCGTCTTCAGTCCAATTGAAATTAATTAAAAGCAACAGCATGTAAGAAATTGTTTGACGAGGAAATTTGATTAGGCGTCGGCGACTTCGCGAACTCTCGACTCTTTAATTTGTAGCTTATGTTTATAATAATTTAATTATTAGACAATTTCAAAATGGTCATGTAATTTGTGGCCAGAGGCGTGCGGTTCGCAAACCGGAATCGCATAAAATAATTATAGAAAACAGTTTCAATTACCAAAATACAAGCAGCAGGCTGGCAGCTAACCTGCGGGGCTATGCGGCAGGTGGGTAGGTGGGTAGGCGGGGAGGCGGGCGGCTGTACAATCGCCGCTCATTTGACAGGCTAGCAATTTTCAACGCAGTGGCAACACTTCAGCTACGTGCATGTGGCTGCCCAACTTGCAGCCTGCCACGCCCCATTTTACAGTTTGCTCAAATGCCACAGAGCCACAAGGCTCCACCATCTCTAATTGCTGTTTCTGCTATTGTTGTAGCTTTGTTGCTGTTGTTGTTGTTGTTGGCATTTGTGAGCGCGTGAAAATTTCATTGCGATTGTTGTCGGGATAATTGTGGGTCCAATGCTATGCGCTTTGTTAGTCACGTTCGATGCAGTGCGCCCAACAAGATTCTCACAGAGACTGCACTGACATGGTCGATGGAACATGGCATCGCTACCGGAAGCGATTCGTCCAGTATTGTTAGACAAGATCACCGATCCCTGCCATTGCGAAGTGCGAAACGAAACAGAACAGAGTGCAGCGACTATGGCATTTCCTAGAGATTATGAAAATTGCGGACCTTGCTGGTGCTTGTTAGCCAGGCCAGCTGGAAATGGAAGATCCCAGCTACGTGCCGAATTCAGTAGCCAGATAATGCCAGTGCGAGATTCAGACAGGCAGACACTTTATTTCAGCTAATTCGATGTTCTTCTCAAAAGCAGAACACGTTGCTCGGCCCCCTTCATTCGTAGCAGTCTGCAATCAACGCGCCCCTGGGGGCCAATTACCGAGTGTCTTCATTTGCTCTGTTCCACACATTTGGCTCTTACTGTTGCAGCTACATTCCTCGGCTTGTCGAGAGTCCAGCAGACTCCAACAAACTACAAGCTGTAAGGGCAAAATGTCAGACGGTTCTTTGGCGGTCCCTAGACCATGCAAATGCACTTTCTTGCTCCCCTTCTATTCCCTCATCGCCACCGCCAACAAACAAACAGTCGAAGGCGTGCTCGGCGCAATCCATTAACCCATGACAGATGATCTTGTTGGTATGTGTTTGTCTAGGTCTGTCCGAGTGCAAGCCATTCTCGCCCTACGCCTGGCACCTGCAACGGATCCTGGGCGTGTCCAGCATTTGATGCAAATAACTTGCAATTTAGCCACGCAGATCGGTATGCACTTTTCGCGCCATTACATTTCCTGTCTACATAGGGACGAAGTACTCCTATGTGTGACGTCATACCAATTTTGTACCATTAGTAATTCACTTACCATTAAAACTTTTAAGCCATTTCAAGACTTAAACCTGAACTGGTGTTACCTAAATTTTTTCATTACTGGGCACTTAGAAAATGCATTTTTTTTGTTTAAATATAAAGTCTGATTGAAGAGAATCTGTTTTGTTACTAGAGTGGCTAATAGACAAGGACTGAAGATTGCGAAAATGTAATTTGTACAAGCATTCTATACATAAAAGCTTTTTGTGATTCTAGCAAACAACAAAAATTATTTATTTTATTTAAACAGGTTAAAAGGATATTCATATATTGGAGGGTTCAGTTTTTAAGCTCCCCGAGATCTAGACGCTCACATAGGCGGACGGAGGAACAGACCTATATGCCTATATGCCCATATATAAAACCCTAACGCACAACAAAAATTTGTTTCTTTTATTTAAACGGGTTAAAGGAATATTCAAAGTTTAAAGGGAACTTATGGAAATTTTGGAGGCATCAGTTTTTAAGCTCCCCGAGATCAAGACGCTCACACAGGCGGACGGAGAAACAGGCCATTAGATATATGTACATCACTAGATTTTGGATGGTTCAAATAAACTCACACAAACACACACACACACACACTCCTTTTTCAAGCAAGCCTTATACGCGCTGTAGAGTTTTTCACACAACTCCAATTTTTGCATTTCCGCACTTGGCGCATTTTTCGCATTTTTCATTGCGCGAAAACGGCAAAGTGGAAAATGTGCAGCAACGGTGTAACATTAAAATGGGGAAGGGTCCGGTGAGGCATACCATATAGTATGTAAGTATATGTATATGTATAGCGGCAACAAAAACAACAACAACAACAACTCACACATGAAACTATTCGCGCGTGAATTGTTCAATTTGAAAAACTTCAAAAGCGTACTCGTACATCGCATCGGCCTGTGTTGTGTTGCAGTTGATGGATTTCCGGGCTTTTCTTTCAAACATTTTCCGCACGGGAATTTCACTTGGCATGCGAAACGAAGTGAAATTAGTTTACAGTCCAGTCTCTCCCACCACTGCGGACCCCGTTCGAATCTTTTATATTCAACGCTTGGCAATTATGCAAAACGCTGAGCGCGTGGGCGCTGCTTCGAAAATCGAAAGATACTGCCTACAAGTACCTGGCCATTTCGTTTCAGAGGTCCATTGCAAAATTGACCAGCCGTTTGGCTTCCGACATCGAAGACGTTTAAGCTGCTTAGCATAATTAGGCAGCTCACTCACTCACTCAGTCAGTCAGCCCGCCTGTTAATGCACAGTTAATGCAAAGGACGCCACTCAGTCAACTGTGACCTTTGCGACGCATTTGCATAAGTCACTCAAAAATGCAACAGCAGGCAGCAGCGAGCAAAATTGACGAGGCTTTAAGAATTCGCAGCGGTGGCACTAGCGGTGGCACTAGCAGTGGCAATGGTAGCAGTGGCAGCAGCAGTGAAAGCGCTTCCAAGTCGTTGTGGCTCTTCTTCATTTCCATTTTCATTTTGCTACCACGGTCGCCTTTCCTTTCACAACAACGGCGACAAAATAACAATAACAACAACAACAACAGCAGGAGCAGCAGCAGCAACAACAACTGCACAGCATGTGGGGGCGCACATTGAAGGTGTCGACAGGGTTAGGCGAATTAATTTCTTTGCGCTGCTCACTCGCAGATGCCGGCCGATAAGTCGGCAGTTGGCAATTCACAGTTGGCAGCCGCAGCAACAAGAGAAAAACGCATTGCTTGACATTGCCTTTTGTTTTAATACCCTTCTTCCACATGAATAGTTGTATGCATACTCGCATGTTGTGCCCTAAAGATTGAAAACACTATTACTACCTCTTTATCTTTTATATATAAGTTTTAAGGCACTATTTACAATTGTAGTTCAATAAACACATAATTAACATTATCAGACTATGGAAATCATAGAAGCTATCAGCGTCACTGATACAACTTATCGATAAAGTCTGCTATCGACAATAGATAATATCCATCATCATCATATCGGAACTACAGATGAGGCTTTAAACTAGAGCTGCAAAATAATTGATGTTAATCATTTTCGATTTCTTTTTTTTTGCGTTTATCTGCAAGATTAAATCGATTAATCGTTAACAGAACAACATTCAATTTAGTTGTCAATTCCAATGAGATCATGGGTACATTATCAGCGTCACTTTCAAGTAATGATGTGCTAGTTCAAGTATGCATTTAACTTTATACGATTAATCGATTCTCCAAAAACAAATCGCTTTTTATTAAATGTGATAAACAAAAATTTAATTGAATTAATCGATTCGTGTTGCAGCTCATCTTATAACTATTAAAGTCGTAGCGTGTTTTAATGAAGCCTTGAAACTATACATCGAAATTATAGATAAAAAGGACGGATTCAATTTATAAAATATATATATTTTGTATTTTCACTTTGTTGGTATATACTATTGGCATCAAATAAAGTAAAATCATTTTTTTATAATGTTTCGAATAAAAGATTTTCAAAGTTTTCATAAGCGCAGAGTTTTCATAAGTACAGTATTTTTATGTTAATCGCACGGATATCCAAAAAAAAAAAACTATTTTTAGACAAATTAATATGGAAATAGAATATTGTTGATATCAGAATAGTAGAAGAAACATTGTGAAGAGAACCTTTGCCCACTTATGTTATAAAACGTTGATGGACGACAAAAAGAAAGGGCATTAATACGTTGGCGAGGTCAATGCGAACATTTTCTCGAACATTGTAATTTTTCGTTTGCGTTTTGGCCAGCATTGTCACTTTTACCAAACGCTCGCTTTGGGTTATCATGGCCCAAGCATCTGCCAAATGTAGAAATGGTAAATGCGAGGGGCGGGCACTGCAAAGACAGCTGGAGAAGACCAACAATTACAGGGGGAGGGAGGAGGTGGTACGAACACAGCAAGTACAACAAGCTATACGCAATGTTTAGCTGAAGTCAGTTGGCTTGCTACGTCGTCGAGCATTCGCAAGTGTTGCCAGCAAATTTTTTACTTAATGGCTTCCGTTGAACTTGGCTGAGACCTCGATGGCGGCGGCATCCATTGACCAAAGCGCCAGTACAAACGCCATCTCTCACAAATTGCGCGACCAGTGAAGGTCAAGCAAGTGCGGCAAGTGCGTTTTCAAATTTTAAACGTGCCGCAGGCTGCTGCAGGCTGACACGGGGCGTGGCCATTGGTTGCTTGTTGTACAACACGCGACGGCGTGGTAAAGTAATTACTTGTAAGCGAAAAGCCAACAGCCGCTGGCCAGCATTGATGACGGCAATGAACTTTCCCAAAAAAAGCAAAAGAAGTGCATTATTCAAAACTATCGACGAACTAATGTGGCATGCTGCTATTGCATCATCGCTAGACAAGTTAGGTGGCAGCTAGGCAGGTATTTTATTTTTAGCATAATACCTGAAACTAAAGTCACATCAAACTCATTTTCATGATGTTCCAAGCACTTTGGTGGTTGATGGTTTCGACAACTCCGAAAACTCCAAACTACCTTCATCAACAACCTTTGGCAGGTCGCTGCCAGCGTCATTATAGCACGCAAACGTTGTGAAAATAAGTGGCGCAAGTGGCTCACAAAGTGGTTGCAAGTGCGCAGCAACAACAACAACACACAAATGAAAAGTACAATAGGAAATTGCTTTTGTTATGCATGGCATATGGAAAATTATGCGTTTGCCAGCACAAAGTGAGAAATCAGTCAATGGAACGACATTACGGCATGTGCCCAGCCACAATGCCTGTACTTGGCCTCCACCAAGGTACAGCGAGAATACTCTAAAAACAAAAACTTTCGACCGCATGTATGAAGAAAAAGGCCTGGTTTCGTTTCAATAAAATTGCTGTGACATAAACACTCATTAATATTTTTTGATGCACATTTGAATTTTTGGGTAAACCGGTCAAAACGAGAGAGCATTCATAAAACTTGACCACAAAAAACAATATCCAAATTTTGTACGATAGCATGAACACAATAACTTTGAATGCCGTTGTTAAATAAAGTTGTTAATGCCTAAAGACATTGAAATGTGTTTGCTTTTTTTCTTCCTTTCGAATCATTATAAGAATTACTCTTATAATATATCTTTATATACTCTTATTTACATATAAAATAAAGAACAAACAAAAATTTTCAAAGATATTAATGAAGAAAATCCGCATTCTAAACAGCTACAGTGTTGTTTTAGGAACTCTTTAAGTTTACTAAACAAGTTTATTCCAAAACTAAAATATTAAATTCTCTTCGAATAGTAGTATACCTATTTAAATTGTGAAATATTGATTTTTAAATATCTTCAGTACTCGTACATTAAGCAATTAAACACTTTAGGCTATGCATTGCACAAACATGTAAACAATTGTTGCTTTTGTTACTATTCATAATATCCTTGTTGTGTGGCGCTTTGAAAAAAGTACTGTACTGAAGAAGTTTTGTCAGCTTTCTTTAATTTCAAAATCAATTTTTTCAATGTTGATGCCTCAATTTAAAGAGACCTTTTATTCTTTATTCACATAAAATTTATATATTTTGTTTTGCTGGTAATAATGATAATTTTACTACCTCTTTTTATAACTTTTGGTAGATGATTGCAAATGATTAGTAAGCCCTCCGTTAAAAGAATATGATGTAAGGGTAAGGGCGAATGTATGTAATGTAAGTATATTGCTGGTTTGTATTTCAGACAGGCCCTAACAAACCATTGTTGCTGTGCTCTGAAACTACAGGAGTCTATGTTTGTTAATAACACTTCTTTCTAGTCCCCTATAGAAGCAATCGGTTTTTTTTACAAATGCAAAACAGACGAGGGTATGAAAATTTAGAATTTTCGTTGCAGATGGTTTTAATTTCGAACAATTCTTCATATACTTTTAGTTATTTAAAGATAATTTGATCAAAATATGCTGTTTTTGGCATTTCACGATTTCGTAAGAATATGGAAAAATGTCATATTTTGGATACATCAATTATTATATTGACTTTACAAATACAAGGAAGCTATAGTCTTTAGTCTCTTATTGCATTGAAAACGAAAACTCCATAATGTTTTTTTAGAAATCCAAGTAATATTTCACTCTGATATAGATACCTGTTTATTATTTTAATATTTATATAATATTATTTTTATTATTATTATAATATTTTGCTGCAGCCTATCATGGAAACTGCCGGCAACTGTATCGCATAACTAATTGACAAACGCATTGCCACAATTTTACTATTTTCTTTCTCATAAAAGCCTGTCCAAATACACAATAATTGTCTGTTTTAAAGCGAAATAAAAACTGTCTGCTTTTGCTTAGAAAAAAAAAAGACCAGAGCAAAAGACACACATTTCCAGGATCGGTGTTTGTGTTTGTTTTAGTTTTTGCTTTTGTTTTAATGTTATTAGTTTTTCGCTGCCTGGAGCCAAAAAAGAAAAAAAAAAAAGAAGAAACAAAAAGTCAAACAATAAATCTGGGTTAATTGTTGTTGTTGCTGTGTAATAAGCTACGACTATTCTCCAAATTAAACTCGTTCATTCGTTACGGTTTGCAGGCACTCCGGTCACTTACTAGTCGCTCGCGTTGTAGTTGCTGCGGTTTCCGGCCGTGTTTTATTTATTTCTCTTTTTTGTGTGTCATAATTCAAGTGAAGCTTAAATTTAAATTAGTTGGGCAATGGAAGGCACGATTAAATTGTCGCGGCAACTGGTTAGAAAATTTCAAAGGCAACCGAAAAATAGAGGAAAAATTCAAATTACCAACGACTGCATAACAGAACCCATATAGGTATAATGCGCCATTAAAATATAATACCATATGGTTGGCCATTTAATATCCGCCCTCTAACTCTTATCAACTGCATTTGATGCATGCACCCCCACAACATGCCGCCCGGCACACCATATATCAGCGGCTAATGAGGTATATATACCTATAGTGCTATATAATGGCATTAGTAGCCCCTAGGCATTATAAATGTGTACGTGCGCAGTGGGCGTGTGTGCCACAGTGCCGGTGTGGTGTGTGACCACCGGCAGGTGCTCGGCCCAACAATTTCAGTTTACGGTGGTGGGGTAGTTCAGTTACCATTATCTTCAATTGCATTACGTCGTACTCGTAAGATTTTTATTGTTTTCAGATAACTCGGTTACTTTGTTTCGCATTCGATGGCGCAAATCTTGTTCATCGGACAACTCAAATTGAAGTGGTCTGGAAATGGCAACGCAAATAGTTCTACAAGTACATTCAATATGTTTATTTGTAATGCTCATAACACTATCAACTTCCCTTTAGTCAACTGCGATAGTAGTGGGTAGTCGTTTTAATCCCAGGGAAATGGCAGTCTATTATTAAAATAGATGATGATATCAGACAGATTTAGTGTAAGAAGACATTTTAAATGAGTGGTTGCAGATATCTTTAAAAAGCCAATCATTTTTAAAGGTTCGGTAAATAGTTGATATCATATAGAGTGTGTGAGAACTAAATGAATGTATGAAAACTTCCAAAGAAATACTTTTATGTTAAAGCTCTTCACAATAAGGTAGGACAAATATCGGCTAAACTGTCAATATTGATCAACTGAATCGCATTATTATTTGCATCCCAAAACTCAAAACTCCGTTGTGATTTCGCTAAATGTTTGAGATATCGAAATTCTTTGTATTTCAAAAGTGCATATTTAAAGTAAAACAAATATTTAGACCCGCTTATTTCCTGAATTTTTTCCTACCAAGTCAAGACTAAGTAAAGCTATGCTCAGACAGGAACACAAACTTCCTCGATTTAGTACTTAAATACTGCAATAATATATTTAGTATAGTATAATCCAGACAAATATTAAAATTTTGAAGAAACTATTCATGAAATCGGATTATTTGATACGAAATTAATTAATCCAGCTCGACCATGGCTCTGACAATCGAGACAATTTAATCTTTGCATCTTAACAACGCTTAAGGTTTCCAATTGGGAATTCTTTATTTGGCCAACATATTTCGTATTACTTGTTTCTCGTAGTGTAAAGGCCTACATGCTTAAGTACAAGTATGTCCTCTAGAAAATTTCGTCACGTTCTGAGCTCGAAATGAGCAATCTCAGCAAGCACATTTGAAGAACCAAACAAGTTTTAATTGACAAGCAGGCCTAACACTCATGATGCCAAAAAGCATGACAAGGCACCAACACAGCTGTCGGCCAGAAATGGCAAAAACTCTCAAAACTTCAAGCTTTTGAAAATGCCGCAATTTGTTAACAAAGTGAAGTTGTGGCAAAATATAAAAGAAGAAGAAAATTAAAATGTGCCCCGCAACGGTATAATTAAGTGGCTTCATCAGCCATTCATGGCTGGGCTGACTGACGATACTCGTATATCTGCAAAACCAGACTACTGCCCGCCTTTTGCAGAAAGCGTTGTCCGATTTTATTGTTTCATTTGCAAGCGGAACGAGGAGCGCGCATCTTGAAAGCCCCGATTCTCGCACAACTGTACCGCTTTTTATGGCCATGCAAGCGACTATTGTTTTGTCTAATTAGATTTTTAAAGCCGTTCATTGTGAGCATATACGAGTATGCATTAATATATGCACGCCATGCCACTATGTAGGAAGTGCAAGGCATATGGGACGGGACTGCAAAGCTTGGCACGCAAATTGTCGAGCGGCCGACTCCGAGACGAACAAAATAAAATATGGCAAGTAACAGTTATGACGATTGCTGCAACTTCGTGGCGGCATTTTGGCAAAGGCTATGGCTATGGCTATGGCTATGGTGGTGCCACAAATTGAACACGCAACTAAATAAGCGCAATTGGTCACATAATGGCTATTTGGCTGGCTGGCTAGCCAAATAGCTAAAGCTTTAAACTTTGTTATACAAATCTTGAAAATGCAATGCGCCGACAACTTCATAAGCAACTGCTCTAACAACAACAAGAACAACAACAACAACAATAGAAATAACTCCACGTTGCTGTGGTCGCTGCTATTGATAACCATTTAAGCCATAGAAATCACGACAACAAAATTGTCAGACCCCGACTCTCTCGCCTCGTCCATTTTCGTCTATTTCCATGGAATTTTGCGGTTCACCAACAAAAAGGCTTGGCCAACAACAACGGCAGCAACAACAACAAAAGCTGAGAAACTGTGTAACAATTAGAAAATACTTACAAGATATTTTTGGTTTTACCCAGCGAGAAACATTTGTTGTGCTTACCTGTAACGAAAGCAAGAAAAATAATCATTTTTATTAGTTTATTTTTATGAAGTTTTTTTCTTTAAGTTTTAGTGCTTTGCTTAAAACAAAACCGGGCCATAAAACCCTTAAACTAGTCCAAAAGTCTCGAGCTCTGCTATACATTTGACCAACTCTACAAAGGGGTCATCAAATAAACAAAATCTACTTTAAAAAGAAATTGCTCACATGAGCGTACGTGCCGAGGGGAAAGGCATTTGGCATTTGACATGAGCCGACAAATTTGACCCCGGACTGAGGTTTTATGATGGCGAGGGCGCTGCTTTAATTTAGAACTAATTAATGAGTGCGATAGTCAGCGCAGTAAGAGGAAGAGCCAATTGTGATAAGACACCAGTAGAAATGCATTTGTGTTTTATGATCGGAAAATAAATTGTGAAACGCCCACCACTTGTCTAGCCACTGTGACTCAACTATTTATTTGTTCAGAGATTTTCGAGTGGCGCCATTTCACCGAGCACGTTCACTGTAAAGATACATAGGTCTGATCTCTGGTTATTTAAACTAGTTTAAATGGAAAATTATGGAGTGCAAAGGGTTTGAGTAAGAGAGATGATTAGAGAGATCCTAATGCATAGTGCCGCCGACTTGGAAATATCGTTTTATGCCATTCATCTTAAAACTCTGAAGCTTGAGATTTACGGTACAAGGGAAGTGCTGATTTGTTGACTCCTAAAGTCCCACTTTATTTTCGGAATATTGATTGGCTATTTCGTTAGTTCGTTGGCTATTTAGTTAGTTGGTTAGTTCGTTTTCTTACTATTTCCCTTCTTGTGGCTATTCCCCTTAGGGCTTGCAATTTTATAACGAGTGGAACTTTAAAGTCGTGCCAGTCCGCCTCTTGAATTCCTATACCCACTTATTTTCCCGCTACAGCCTTACCTACGATATATAATATAATTGGTTCACAATTTATAAATATTTTAATAATCAAAGACGTTTTTTTTTTATAAATCTCCCATGTCAGCTTATCATATAGATTATGGTGAGGTATTATAAAATACTAAGAAATACCAATTCGGGTTACGATATTATAATGAAACAAAAAGTTGTTGACACTAAGATTGATTCCTGCACCGATCGTTACTATGGTAGATATAATATAATGAACTAATGGTGGCCTTAGCTGTAATGTTTCAAAAATTTGTTGTGTTCATTCGAATCCAATTGTCTCGCCATTCTAAATATAAGCGCATTTAAAAAACGCCTTCTTCCGCCTATTACATACAATTGGCGTTTACCTTTTTAATAATAGGGTACCGGATATGAAATATACCTAAATCATCGAAATTTTTTTAGTTTTACAGAAGTTATCAATACGAATATAACTTAAGTGTTTAGTCGCATTTCGAAGACCTAGCTTTGCTTTTGCATCTACGAATAGTAACCAGATTTTTGGAAATTCGATATATGTACATATGAGTGTTAACTATAGAAAAGCTAAAAAAAAACTTGCCAAACATATTTGGAGTAGGGAAATGAAATCTGCTTCTTGGTCTAGAAAAAAACATTCCTTAACCCACGATTACATATTACTTTTTAAAAGGAATTCGATAATACAATTCATTATCGAAAAATGTATACTTAGTCACATATTATTTTTTCATTATTCATTATCTATTTCATTATTTTCAACTTCTGAGCAAAATTTGTAAGCATTGTAAACATAAACTTTTACGAATGTATTGAATTATTTAATAACAAATGAAAATGTATACTATATTAGTTAATATGTCAGAAATTGTTTTTCGGCGTTGGCAGCAGTATAATATTGGAATCGTATTAGTCGCACCTCTACAATACAAAACCCAATCGCATGACATGAAATCGAATCGCTGCATTGCCAGCCAGCTGGCAAAATTATTTTTGTTGACAAGAGGCATTACTTTCATCTATTGCATTTCTCAAAGCCATTTCTTAATTTCAAACAAAAAATGCCGCCAATGAATGGCGCTCCAATCGGCCAGGCCCGAACGAACGCACAGTAGCCAAGGGGCTCATCCATTTCGGGTAAGTGATTGACGTTTTTATTGTCCCAATCGGTGTCTGGACAACAATGCAGTTACATGCAGCTTTTCTTCTCCAACGTTCATTTTCATTATTGAATATCGAAAATAAATATTTTCACAGCTTTAGCGGCGTTAATTGCCTTCAAAGTCACAGTCTTTGTCTTCGACGGGTGCTGTGATTATGCCGACAAAATCGCCTTTGGGTTTTTGAACAAATAGTTGCGACAAGCGGCATTTTGGGGGCTGGGCTTAAGACCAGCCGTTCAATCGGGAGACTCGCAGCTATTTGCGTTTTTAATCACAAAATTTCGATTTTAATAGCCACAAACATTTTGGCTGCGACTTTATTAAAGTTACAAAATAAAACGCGCGCGATTAAAGCCGCCGATTAAATTGCCATATGTGGGCAGGCCATTGACTGGCCTATAGTTTTTAAATTTGGTGTATGAGCTTTTGTGGTAGTACTCGTATTCAAATGTATCTGCAATCTGCTGATCTGAAGTCTTTTGGTGCTGCAGTCGGTCAGCAGCAAGGTGTGTCTATTTACAAGCTGCTCGACCAACAGTGGAGCCAATTTTCATTTTGTTGGTTAAACAATTTTGTAAGTCTTACGCATAAGATAACTGAATATAAGCAGATAACTGAATATGGAAACTATATCTAGAAACTATATTTTTAATGGCAAAAACCCTGTATCTTTACTTGAAAACCATAATGATACCAATTTACAATGATTTTGAGTTTCCTAAGACCCCCAGATAAATTCCATAAAATATGATAAACAATGATTTAATAACTTTAACTTTTGTTAAATATAACTATTCATAATGGAAATTAATATATAACCCTTAATATTAACACATCATACATACATTTTTGTACATACACATTTAATTTAATCACTACTTATAATTTGTAATCCATTTACTCGTAAGTACCTAAAGGCCTCAGAATCCGAAGCTAAATATACTACTACTTTTTAAGAACTTTGTATTTATAAAAAAAAAAAAAAAAAAATGATAATAATTAAAAAACAGAAACTGACGATATTGTGCGTGCTATACAAACTTCATCAGCCCCAATAGAGCAATTGAATCGTAGCAATATATATACATTCCATTATATTAATGTTATCATTGTTACTGTCAAGAGAAAAAGATTTGATTAAGATTAGAAAGCCGGTTTAGTCAGCAATCAGGAACTCCATATTTAAAACCTTGGCTGGGATGTTGTCGACTCATTATGAAGAACTATTAATGATTTCCTGCAGTATAAGACTTTTTTATATAACTTTTCTAAACTCAGATAGCACAATTTTCGCACTGAAATAACTGAGATGTATTTGTAATCCTTCTCGGTTAATGTTAACAAATTCTAGTCTAGTACCAAGCCATGTGGTAGGCATCGAAAATTTCAAATAGTAACGACAAATTGCGTTGGAACCACTGTGCGACTACTGGCTGGAAGTTTTAATGTAGTCATCTATGGCTATAGATGTAAAGACGGATATAAAAAACACTTTAAATACGATTTCTTGTGTGCGGCACATTTGTAAAAATGAAAAACAAAGTTTCATAGCAGTTGTATATCTTTTATGATATTTTTGGTCACGTTTGAACTGTGCGCGGAAATCAATTAAAATCTTAAGCGCTTTAACGTTGGACGACATAAGTCACCACTCGGCCTATTTTGACCTATAATTATAGTTGGCGAGATCAAAAAATTTGCAGCCGTCTTTCTTGGCTTACATGCAAGCCGCAGTTCGACTCGTGGCTTGGCGGAAGCCAAACAATTGCTGCGATCACTTGTGTTTGTTCGCTGACAGGGGCATTTGATATCGATGATGTCTTTGTTTCATTTGCAGTTTAAAATATGCAAAACATGAAAGCCACAGGGGGCAGAAACAGCAACAGCAACAACAACAACAAGTTGACAGGCCTGCACATTTCTGTGGTGAGTGTCTGGCTCCCAAAGAAGATCGAGCATCTGACAGCAACATGCGAGCAAGAAACTTTTCAAGTTTTCTACGAAAAGAGACTTCACTTCTGATTTTTTGTTTGCGGTTTTTCACTCGAAATTGATATGTTCGAGCAGAGGGCACATATCAAGAAGCTATGACTTTAATAGTATACTAAAAGCTACAAAATAAAGCTGAACATATCAATTACAGTTGAAAGGATGATGATGACCATAAATAAGGAGGCAAGGGCTTCACTGTCCAGGCACAGTTAAGAGGAGTGCGAAATTCAAGGTATTATTTATGACACAGTACTTATCACAACCACAAATTACAAGTCCAGCTGGCAAATCAGTTTTCTTGAAATTTTCACCTCTCGCTCTCGGACTGAGTGACTGGCCAGCCTGCCTGCCAGCCAGCTGGCTTTGCAATTTTTAAGAAGACGATACGGAACCGGCAGCGCGCTGAGCCAGAGAAGTGATGTCGCCGCCAGCTTAGTCGGCAACTGTGATAAGATGCCGGACATAGACGCCCATCTTGCTGGCACGGTTCCAGGTACTGGGGAGCCCTTTTAGTTCCGTGCCGCTCTGCTGGACTGCGTTGCATTTCTTTATCGTACGTGAAAATCAACGCAAATGTTAACAAGTTGGCAACCACTTTCGTTTCTGTTTCTGCTGCATTTCATTTTCCACCGTAATGTTGTTCAGAAACAAAAACGAAAGTGTTTTCCATATGCCGGGACGGGACGAGTGGCTAGGTACGATGGCCGTCAAGAGCAAGTCGTGTGCGTGATAAACCAATTAACCGCTCAGAAATCTGTTGCTGGTCTGCCTCTGTTGTGCATAAAAAAGTGAAATTTTCATGCTACCAACAAGACTAAAAAATAAATAATAAAAAAATATAAAAATGTATTGTTAGGCCAAAAACTACGCAGGGGTCAAGCCAATAACACGACAACAGAATGTACTTCTCGCATGGCAATTCCGCACTTTTACAATGACAGAGAAAAAGTGATTTGCAGTCTCATTTATTTTAACGAGGAATTTGGTCTTAATGAATGCTAGCGCTTGGAGTTATTTAGATAGCCGGTGAAGAAGCAGTGCAAGGTTAGGGTTTAACGAATATATTCCTACTATGTTATAATGCTGACAACTGGTTGAATATTTTGCAAACTCAAACTATATAGTATAACTTATTAAGATATTTTAAACGAAAGGTACTGAAACAGCGTTTAAATGACTTTTTGGAAAATAGACTCTTTGATTGTAGAAAAGTTGGAAAAAGGTCAGGTGACGGATGAATTTTACCTGATTAAAATATGTTGAACCTTGAAAACGAATGATATATTCGCTTCCTTACCATAATTTAAAGACACTGCAAATTTTACTTTCAGCTCTCGCCATGCTTTTGTGATTTGTTGTTTAAGAAAAACAAAAATAATTTGGGGGAATAGAGTATGGATAGAGGTTTTGGATCAATAAAGTTAATTCCTATTTTAAGATAATTTGATTTTATATTACTGTATTGTGAGAATAAGATATCTGAGTATACCTTACCTTATTTTTCAGGGTGCAATACTAAAGGTAAGTTACCTTAAGAATGTTTTTGTATTGATATTTCAAACTAAAACTTGGTTCTTAGATTTTTTATTTTAATTAATAAAACTATTGCTCCATGATCTATAGTAGTGATTAGGAGAGTGAGAAATGAAGGAATATTGAATGATGAGATTGCTTTTATATATTAACATATAGCGTGACAGTTGAAATGTGGAAAACAAAGAGAGATACTGAAAAATATTTGTGATTTTAGTTTATTCGGAAATCTCGTTTTGCTTCCACTTCATACGCATAAAGTTAGTTTTTAATTATACTACTGTAGTCTTCTATTGCCTAGGCAGGCTTCAGAAGTAAACATTTCGATCAGATTTGAAGAATCAACAGATGGGACCTTTACGCTTCAATCAGGCTACAATTAAACACTGGAAATGCAATTGCGTTATAAACACAAGCCCACACAAAAAGTTAGCTGCATACAAATAGAGGCTGATCAAAATCACAAATGCAGGCAAGCAGATAAATTTAATTGAGTCATTAACTGTACAGGCGAGGCGTCACTTTCAAAACTGATTAGATAAAATTGAAGTAATTTTTCAGTTATTAAGAGAACAAATAACTAAAATTGAGTGACAGCGACAAGTCGCTTGGGGCCTCGTCTGTATCTGTATCTGTACCTTTCTCTGACTCTGTCTGTCTATATGTCTCTCCAACTGTCGTTCGCTGGTTGTAACTGTATCTGTGAGCTGTTGTTGTGGCTGGGGCTTTGGATATTATCTGGGCCTGTGACTGAGCATCTGTAACGCAGAAAATAAATCTAACTACTTAAATGAAGTCAACGCCCGCAATTTTCACGCAGATGCCGGAAAACGTTGCCACTTGGCATCGGAGCGTAAGTTGGCAAACGTTTGAACAGTTTCTGTCTGGTCTGGTGTGGTGAGTGTCGTGGGTAAGTGATTCATTGGAGCACAGCAATTAACTTAGTGGCTGCAATTGAGAAGCTTCGCTGAGCACGTTCAATCCAAGGCGAACCAAGGCGAACTATTGCAATTAAAATTCAGCGGAGCGCAAACTGAAATTGAATTACAATTCCAAGAATATGACCACCACATGTAAAACACCGCAAATCTTGCACAGAATTGGACACAAGTTTGGGGCTTGCGTGCTGTTTAGCCAGTTCGACGACTTGCCCAGCCACTCACGAAATCCGACAAGGCACAGTGCTTTGAAACTATATTAGAAGTGACGAGATTACAAAATATTAAGCTCCATTAAATTAATTTAAGATTTCTTATCTTTTGAACTATTTCTATCTTTGATCAGATATTCGTTACATTTCTATTGAACTGTTAAACACATTTTGGAACTGTTATGGGAAGTATAATAGGTATAGTATAGAATCAAGTGACGAGATTAGTAAAATATTAAGCTCGATAAAAGTTATTCTAAGATTTCTTATCTTTTGAACAAAATTAGTTATTCTTTGAACTATTTCTATCTTTGATCAGATATTCGTTACAGTTCTACAGAGCAGTTAAACACATTTTGGAACTGTTATGAGAAGTATAATAGGCTGCGCCATATCTCATGTTATACCAATATATTAAAAAGAACTAATCAGTTTTTATAGCTTAATTTATAAATTGAAATAATTCGATGCAGCTGAGCACCGACTGCAACGGGCAGGGAAGGAAAAAGGGAAAGCTAGAAAGAATTATTATTCACTCGCTGGTTTTGGCTGCTTAGCCACAGTGTGATGTTGTCGAGCTAACGGAAATGTTTGTCTGAATGATGTAAGTACATGATGGGCTAGGCAACGACTACGAGTATGGCCAAGACTTCGACATCGTTCGTTCTGGGCGCGTTCAGTTCCGACCACTTTGCTAGTCGCCGGTGTTATTTTGTTTTGTTTTTTTTTGTGTGTGTGTGTGTCTGTGTGTTATTATTACAACATTTACTATTTTACCCGGCTAAAATAATAATTTGCGCTTCGTTTGCTGCAAGTACGACTACGACAACAACAGCAAACAAGAGCCAACGCAAAAAGAACAGTAAAGCGTGCTCGGGACAGCAACCAGCGACCAACAAATGCCATTGACCCCTGCAGGCCGGAGCAGGGGTAAGTCCAGCAAAGAGTGGTCGGCAGACCGGCGAGCGTTGTAACTGTCATGCCATAAATCCAGAGCACTAGCTGGCACTTTGCCTTGGCCTGTGCTCGGTGGTGGCTTGGGCTTCGGTGGCGCAGGAAGCAACGCAACAGGAGCAGCTGCAGCCAGCGTCCGAGTGCCGTCGCACAACACAGAACGCGTTTTGTCGGGCCCATGATGACAGTTGTCTTGGAACACTTGTCGTTCTTCTGTCTTTGAAGCATTCGACGCTGCATTGCAACATGTTGCCAACACTGCACTCAGGTTCTCAACATTTCGAGTGTTGCAGTTCTGCTTGGTTGATTGGCTGGCTGGCTGGCTGGCTGGCTAGTCGCGTTCTTTGAACCGCTGAAACTAGTTCAGTAAGACGGTAGCATAGGGAACAGAGAGATTGAAGAGGGAGAGCGAAAGAGAGAGACAGGGAGTGAGAGAAATGCGAGAATCAATTAACTACTGACAAGAATCGATTTAGCCAACAGTGCCAAAGGCCATTTGGCGTGCTTTTATGTTTACTAAAGGTCGGACAGTAAATGGCTAATTTGCCGTTAGCTGATTGATGAGCCCAGCACAGCACATGGCCGTCCATGGATTCAATTAGACAAGCATAAGTAAAAGCTGTAGAAGTAAAATAAAATGCTACTTACAAATTCTCATTCGTCTCAAAATGCTATTATGTTATACTAGCTGATTGCCGAAAGCTTGAGAACTAAAGAGAAATAAAAAATATCAAGACCTTTTCTCTTTGGCCTTAAAGTTCATTTTATATTAAACAATAAATTTACGAAGAAAAAAAACGAAACACTTGGCCTCTCGACTAGATAGAAACTTAGAAATGCTATAGGTACGAATTAATGTTAGAATTTTACAGTCAAAAGAAGAAAAACTTGGCCTCTCGACTAGCTTAAAACATAGTTGCGAAAGCAAAGCTATAGGTACGAATGAATCTCTGAATGAATCTTACAGTCAAGCATGTCTGACACTGAAATATCCAAATCCTTATCCGAGCACAAAGCTGAAGCATAAAGAAGAACGTGTCCGCAACTGTAGTTTGAAGATTTAGAACTGACATATAATTTTTGTTGTCAGAAACTTTTCCTAGGTTTACTCGATTTGGATAATGTTTGAAATGGAGATAAGGAATTAATTACATCAAGCGCACAATTTGTGTAGCTTTGAAATTGCGTACAGTATTGCCGAAATTATATAGCAGGGAATGAAACAAAACAGGACTATCAGAAAACATTTTAAAAATGTGGTGTATATTACATTAGAAATTTATCGAAAATAAATCGTTTACGCCCGGAAGAATCGTAAAAAGGCGTCGAAATAAGGGCGAAAATATCTTACGCCAGTACTGTGTCCACCAGGTCTTTGCAGTGGTTTCATTTCCCTTTTTCGAATATACTTGTATATTTTGTATCGTATCGTGTCGATTATGATTATCGATTTATTAACTTACTTTTAACAATAATATGCTACAGAGCATTAGGTTTTGATTTCGGGTCCATTTTGATCGATTCATTTTTATTTCAAGTAAGTTTTCGGAAATGGTCTGCCATGGCACTAGTATTGTTCGATTTCACTGGGCCGTCAGTATTAAAAACATTTAACAAACTTCATTATGAGACTTTTCTAATCCAAAGAACTGAAATGCTTCGCGGGGAAAACACTCATTACTGGGGTAATGAGACCATGCCAAATTCACTAACCGCAAAACCCGAACTTAAATCACATGCAAACACCGCCGAAACCATTACCATCCATTACTGACTGAGCTACCATTAGAGCCAGGGCCAAAACTTGGTGAAGGCGTTCAGCATTAATTTGAATTTCTCAGTGCATTGGGCGCACGAGACTGGACAGATTTTGTTTCGAATTTTCTTGTGCGCAACGTTGCAAGCAATGAAGACATACACACCATATGATTATTAATTTGATTTGTAGTTTTTCCAATTTCTTCCACTTTCAGTGGCCCCAGCAAACTGTTGGTGGGCGGGCGGACGTGTTTTGGATTAGCCATGGCTAAGCCACCCCCCGCAAAATGTTTTATGGCGCCAGTTTCTAGGCACGTACTCCGTGCGGAGAGAGAGAGAGAAAAATACGTTTGGGATTTCACTTTCTTTTGTTTTAGGCGTTTGCGCAGACTCCAAACGTTCGGATTTGGAGGCTGGCGTGTAATTTAATACGGAATTTGTAAGCAATTTGACTGAATGAGTTTCGAGATTTCAATGTCAATGATTGAGGCTTCGAGTTGATTCAAAGAAGTGGGCTGGCCTATCGGCAAATTGCTTTTATTTTATTTTTATTTTTCAGTAGTAGTTTATAACTTTAGATTCAGATTGCGAGCAACAAGATAGGCTTTGGGTTAATTTAAAAAATAGGTGGGGGGAAAAAAAAAACAAATCAAGCAATCATTCAGCAAACGACATTGAAAGGAAAGTGGCTGTAATTTATTCGGCAAACATGAAAATTTTGAGTGACGTTTAGTATTGGATGTGGTTCATTTTGAAATGTTTATTTTAGCTTTGACACGATTTTTCCCTCATTGGCTGCTGCTTGAGATTTGTTGAGGGAGCGGCCCAAACAAATCGGGGAAATCTATTTCTATCTTCCCTTTCGTGGCTATTTACATGACACACACAGACACAACACAAATTAATAATGCTTATGGCAATCGAACTGATGAAAGTTCAGCAAACCAACGTTATGTTTGACTTTGGGGCTTCACCTTTATTGCTGTCCAGTTAACACCAACTGAGAGCGAGCAGCATCAGCTGCATGTCAACACGGAAATCCATAAACCAAATCTCATTAAAACCCAACAAGCAAAACGGGCAAGCTCCAAAGCTCTCCAGGATCGGTGGCATTGGACAGACCACTGCGGCGGCTCATCGACGAAACTTGTCAGCGGCCGACAATTTTAATAAATCTTCTGCCCAACATAAACGCCAACATTTTTTAATAAAAACTGCCAGACAGCCTGCGGGTCGACCGTAGAATTTTTTTCAACTGGAAGTTGTTACAGAGGTTGTTGTTGACTTTTGCTGCTGCTGCTGTTATTCTTGTTGTTGTTGTATTTGCTGGCTGGACACTCTTACCCAATACTATAGGCCGGCTCAGAGGAGTCTTGTCTTTGGTCAATTCTGATACTGGTTTGCCTTGGTTTGGTCATAAAATTCAACCTCAACTTCTACTCTCCTCGAGCGAGCTGATCTTGGCCGACTCTCTTCCCTCCCCCTTGCCCCTTCCCGCAAACCACAGCCCTCCTTGCAGCCATTTTCAGCTGGCAATGGCAATTGCAACTGCGCGCCTGCTGCGTCATTTTGTTTTTATCTTATCGCCGCTTGACGCTGACGGTTGGACTCTTATTGTTGTTGTTGCTGTTGCTGTTGTTAGTGTTGGTATTGTCGTTGTAGTTGAAGTCGCAATCGTCATGCATTCATTTCCATTTACTTTTAATGTATTGTGTTTGCATTTATTTTGTGCTGCTTCGCTTATTCTCTGCCATGTGTTGTGTTTGGGCAAAAAAAAAAGTGGAAAAGATTCTACAAATGAGATTTATAATGGCATGCGTTTTACCCACTGAATGGCCGCGAATGTTGCCCAGAGGCAAGAGTAAGTTGCAAGCACTTTAAAAGTGTTTTTATTGTTACCACATGCAACGCACGTGTGCGACAGCCGAAGAGATTTGCAATTAGTTGGCGCTACTTGAATAGCCGTCAGTAGGTAATGTACTTTTAAAATGATAATTGAAATGCATGTTTAAAAGCTGAAAGGGAAAATGAAGCGAATCAAATTGGAAGTGTGAACAAACATACGGGTACATGTTTTATTTATTTAAAAACCTTAAGTCCAACGACACTATTCTTTAAAAAAAAATAACAATCATAAACAGAAACAAAATTGTATTCCCTCATAAAACTTTAACTGCTCAAGATCGTTAAGAAACCAAACGCTGATTTTGATTTATTATAACCAACATAAAAATAGTCATATGTTTACAAATTATAACATGACAATATCTGAACAAACATAATATAGTTTTCGAAGCTGAGCTTGATTTTCTTTATATAGAAAGCGTAGATCAAGAAAAGTTTTCAACTATTTTACTAATAAAAGAAAGAATATGAACACTAATAATTACCTTTATTTTCTAAAGCTTCCGATATCAATGAAATTGAATTATGGAATAAATCAAATGGATTAAGAAAATACTTTTCAATCAGAATTGCCTTAAACAGATTTTTACAATACATTTTCTGAAAGTACCACCTGACTTCTTTCAAATCAATCTAAATTTAGAATCAGTTGTTATCATTCATTTCACATTATTTTCATTAGTATTTCCAGGTTTTCAATAAGTATATCAAGAATAACTTTTGAATTTATCCAATTACTTAATTTTCGAAGATGTTCTCAAACTTCCACAGACACAGAGGCCGAAATGGAGCTGTAGATTAACTTCAAGCAATACGAGGAGTTCATTTGTTTTCACTGAAAAATACATATAAATATATTTCTTCATTATACGAACTGATCTACCAAATATATGTATATAAATGACGAAATAAGACGCGTGCCTCTAGTCAAACTCCCCACATACTTGTATGCTATTAATTTCCGGTCGCCAATGTTGCGTTCTAGCTAGACATAAATCTGAGTATACGCTCCATGTATCCAACACATAAATGAGTCATTAAATTAACGCAAATTATTGCCACCATCTCAGGCAGACGGCGAAAGATCGCGTGCAGCTTCGTCCAAGTCGTCCTTTAAACAAGTTTTGACCAAAATACATAATGAAATAAAAAGCCAAAAACGAGTTTTCGAAACGAAATCAATTTGGCTAAGCAGCAGAAGTTGTGCGGTTTTCGGAGCAGCTACAACAACAACAACAACAACAACAGCAGCAACTATAGCAACAACAACAACAACCAGCTGGGCGCAACATGAGCTTGCGTCTCGAGAAGACCTCGAGAGCCGCATGTTCTACAACTGTTGAAGAAGAGCACAACGAACCGAATCGCGCCGAAAAATTCAGTAAGGAGAGGAGGAGAAGAACAGAAAAGATAAACAGGAGTGGATAAAGGCGAAAAGGTAAACTCCGAAAATTAGTGAAGCGAAAGGGAATTGGAAACAACAACTGAGAAATATAAATACAAAGCGGAGCCAGAAAGACAAGAGGAGAAGAGCAGTTTAAAAGAAAGCGAATGAATTGTTTGGATAGAACATGAGGTCGTTGGTTGGTTCTTTGGATCGTTTGGCTTTGGATTTGGATTGGTGGGGATGGGGAGTGCTGGTTGTCATGTGGGGCCTTGGCCGCCAAGTGCAACAACTTGTGGCACGAGTGGCAAGTTAGGGTGACACAGTCATAACAATTACTTGAGGTTCTCTGCCAGTGCCTGTGTATACAGTGTGTGGGTAGAGGCAATAAAAACCGAGCAATAAAATAAACGAAGGGTCCACTAACCTCGCTCGAGGGCAGGGAGAGGTGGGAGTGGAGTGGAACTCGTCACTCACCACTTGGTTCCATTTATTAAAATGTCGAGCGTTTGATTAGTTTAGAAACTGAACAACCACCAAACATGAGAATAGAACACCTAATCAATGTGCAGGTTAAAGCGACCACAAGGATAATCGAGGAACAACATTCCATTTAATAGCTTTGTGCTTTCTTTGGACAACAACAATGCACAGCACTTAAACCACCCTTACTAACAACGCAATTCCGACCAAACACGCAACACAGATATGGATGTGTCTAAAAGAAAAGAACCAAGCAGAACCACACGAAAACCAGATGAGAAACCTCATTGTCGGCGCATCCAAAATGCTAGTCTCTGAGTGCTACGTGAATGTTTCTCCATTCGTTTTATTTGGCCGCGATTGCAAGCAGCTGCAACCGACAACAAACAACAAACAACCAACAACAACAACAACAACAAACGATGTCGATTCATGCGGGGACTTTCATAGTTTTTCGTCGTCATGTGTTTGCAAAAGTTTTGACACTGCGGGTGGTTGTTCCCCTCTGCCAACGAATGACGACAACTCGGGACCCCAGGCAGACTCAGCTTCAGCTGTAAATTGCTCGACTATTTGTAGCAGGATTTGATGTTGGTTGCGTGCAACAGGATGTTGCAAATTTCGTTGACAGACGGCCTGCCTGGACGTGGCAGGCGACCGCAGTGTGCAGATGCTTGATATATTTGATGGCGTGAGGGAAGTTGAAATTACAAACAAAAATTATTTACTTCTGCAAAAGGCACAAAGGGTTCAGGGTTAGTGCTAAAGCTGTTGGCCAATGTTAACCCTTACAGCATTCAGAAATCGTCGACGCAGATACATAAATCGTTTAACACACAATACAATTCAATTAACGGACATCCGATTCGGCACATATGTGCGAATTGTTCAATTTTTTAAAGCCGAAAGGGGGCCTTTAAAACTTCCTTCTATTAATATTTTGTCTTGTGAATTGCGAGATTTAGTTTAAGGCAAATTATTTATGACATCAACGAAGTTCAAGCAATTACATGACGGAAGTAGTCTCGGCAATATTTTGAAGCCTGTAATTACAAATTCAGCTCTAAATCGCCACGCCAAAGTCAAGGTTTGTTTTTGATGACCAGATGGTAGCACATTAATTTTTAATAAGTGTTATAATGTTTTAAACTATGAGAATACGAATAATTTACTTCATAGAATGTAATAAGCAGGAATTGGCTTTTGCAACCAGAAAGCTAATGCATATGCATAAGAGGTAGATTAATTGAATACGTTTCTAGAAATTTCTTTTAACAGGATGTTACATTGGATTTGCTTTTTCGACTTTTTCAAATAACTTCAAAATGTAATTCTTTATTTCGTCATCATTATTGCTTAACCCTAAAAGAGCAACATAGTTCTTTTATAATTAAGTAAGAGTGAAACTTTGTTTAACGCTTTTGCTCTCAAAAATTAAACTCTTAAACCGCCATATAAATGTTTATTTACTTATCCGACAAATTGACTAATTTATAGTTTTCAGACGACTTGAACTCAAAACACATGCTCATCAGAAGTATGAGCGTTTTGTGGCCCCAATGAGGCCATGCTTTGATGTCTATGCTCCAAGTCCTAAAGAAATTCCACTTAAAATTGAAAGCTAAACATTCCTTCTTATTTATATTTACTCAAATTTTCTGTTGGCGAATATACTATATATCTAGATTGTACATATATATATGTACATTTATGTATATGTGTGTTAGTGCTTTTTGTCACTTTTATAATTAAAATCGCTCACACAAGATATTATATATAGACATGCTCGCGCACACTCGCAAAGTCTATACTGTGAATAGTCGTCATGTCATTAAAAGCAATTGTTGGCACGTCGAACTCTATATACACTTTCAAAGATGTTATGCTGGCGTTACCAGGCAGCTGTTTAAAATAATCAGTTTTTACAAAATGTTACAAGTGTCTGACTAATAAGCTATGATGCTAATGCCCCGCGCAAGGGCATTCAATTTGAATGGATTAGTAAGTGTTTCTATAAGAACCACAACTAATTTCTTCCTCAGCAAGCGCATCGAAAAACTCAGAAAAGGCAAATTTTGTTCGGTGTTTTTTGTTGTTGTTGTTAATAATAATAAAAACTGCTAACTGCTCAGAAATAATAAAACAACACAAACACGTTGGGGTTAAATAAATAAAGAAAAAAATTTATTGAGAGAGAAAAATATGCCAAGTAAAATGGAGACATACCGATAATATATGTATAAGGAAGCCGCAAAAGATGGGGAAGTGTGCGCCGATTGAATCCAATTTAGTTGAGTAATACGATTTTAGCACAGATGCGGAGACGCAGATAAAAAAGTATCCGTATCCATGAGATGCGCGCGCGCGCGATTGTTTTGTGTCAGGCGACAAAAGAGAGCGAGCGAGCGTTTAGGCTGCTAAAGAAACAGAGGAAGCAACCGAAGAGGAAGCTGCAGGCAGATGAAGTTGAAGTGGTAGCAGCAATAAACGGTAAATCAGAGCAGCGGATGCGGCAAGTGTTGTGAACTCTTTTTATTCCAACTTCTCAGATATGCGACAGTGACTGCCAAAAAATTATGCTGCTTGCTTCGCTCCCTTTTTTCTGTTTCTTTTTTTTTTCTTATAATGTTTTCGGTACGTTTGGCATCCGTATATACGAAGTAGGTAGGAAAATTTAGAATTTGGACTCACAAACACACTCAAATAGACGCGCGTCGCCTGAGATATAAATGTGTACGCAGATACAGATACTGCCAAAAGCAAATACCCGAGGTTCAAATACAAATACACACACACACAGGCAGGCACACAGACGCACACTGAATTTTAGAGAACGTTCAGATATGCAGGCAGACAGCAGGCATAAACATTTTCCACGACTGTTTCTGTTTCTCGACGGAGTTGCCGCTTTGTATGGATGTACATATAAACATACATATGCATATGTCAGTGTATGTGTGTGTGTATTGGTGAGTATCTGCGTGAGTTGTTTCTTTAGAAATCTTTATTTGTGGTTGCGCGTCGTTCTTATTCAACTTTACAAAATTCACAGCATTTGCAAGATGTTCAAATGCGTTTTTAATAAAATATTAAGCAATACTTAGGCACACAAATTGATTATTATTATAAAACTTTGAGATATATTTCCATTCACGTTTGGCTGTACACTGAAATGCCGGTAAATGCCACTTGAGAATTTTTTGTTGTTTTGTATAAATTGCGTTTTTTTTTTAGTATTCTGTAGAAGTTGCACTTTATGGTTTCATTTATTGGAAGGTACCGTGTCCACATTTATTTAGCTTAGCTTGGTTTTGTAAAATCAGCAAAAATTTTATTGAAAATGTGCGAAATATGCTCAAAAAATAGTTGAAGATACAAAAAATGCGCAAAGACGCGCGCGCGTTGCTTCTGTTATTTTGTTTGTTGCTGTTGCATTTATTTGATGCCGGCGTTGGCAACAACGTTTGCAGTTGAGAAGCGCTCGCGTGTTACTGAGGCGCGCGCTCAGTGCGCAGATACATTTTACTTGGCCCGTTTATCTGCGCGTCAGATACAGCACAACCCCAACCACACAACTTATGCGGCAACTCATACAAGTTCGAAGCGAACAAGACCCGCAATGTTCCCAAGGCACGCAACGTTGTTGACGCTCGCAATGTTGCTAGCTCTGACATCATGTTGCGGCAACATTTTGTGCATTTTATTGCCGGTTTTTCTTTTTTCTTCGTACATTTTCCGACCATTGCCTGTCGTGCCATTGTCTAATTCAGCGCCAGCTGTATCTGTGTTTATGACCATAGTCCACTGGCAGGTAAAGTGGTAGAAATGTGGCAGGATATTGCGGAAGCACCACAGGTACTTGCTAATTGCCGGCTACAATGTATTATCTACGTACATACATACTACTTATAAGTATATAGGAATGTTTGCGTAGATGGTTCTTGGTGTGGGTGTTAAACACTCCCATGCTCATTCACAAGGAATTTCGCGAATTAACACACACATGCAAGGAAATGCTGAACCGAAAGGTCTTTGACTTGTTAAGTTAATTCCAAAGTGTAAGAATATTTACAACATTTATGAATAGAAAGAACTTAGAATATTTGTAACAAACAGACAATTAACAATGGCATAAAGCAGATAAACATTCAGTAGTGTGTAGTATAATTTTGTGCCTTGTTAGCACGCACACAAGCTGTGTGAATTGGGGAGTGTAAATAAATGCAACCCAAATAAAGGTTGGTAGAATTGGATGCGTCCACAGATCCACCTTCTAAAAAAAATAAAGAGATTCAAACCGATTCTGTAGAAAAATCTCGCGAAATGAAATACACTTTGCCTAAAAAACTTGCTTAGATGAAGTCAACAAAACTACGAATTTTGAATAATACTGCCCCATTTTCAAGCACAGCAACAGATTGTCAAGCAATCAATAGATCTGAAAATTCCTGAAAGGCACGATTATCTTATAGTTTTAGTTGTTTAAATGAAAGGTGTGCTCACAATGTTGTCTTGCTTAGACGTTCAACCTAGAGTGGATAAGTCAGTTACTTTATTAACACGACGACTAAAGCCATAAAATATGTCAGTCCTACCAATACCTTCGAACTCTTTTAGCCAAATTGCGAGTAGCTCCCTCACTATTGACCTTACTTTCATGGAACCAATTCAGCTTTTAATTTATTTAGCACATTAAGTCCAAAACAAATTCAAAATCATTATATTGTTATTATTTCGGCAGCATACAACCTTAACATGGATTTATAGCCCACATTTTAAATTAACTTTTGATACAAGCTTTTCAAATATTTAATCAAAACGCATAAATCGGATTCAAACACCTACCCAGTTGATAACGCAACATAAAAACGAAATTTTTCTTTTAAAAATTCAAGATGATTTTTTTTCTGATATTTTTGATTAATTTTTTCTTTTAACTATCGACGCATTCATTTCAAATTCAATTAGAGCCAACGCAAAAATTTGCCAAGGTTCACGATCCACAGATAATGGACATCAGGCCGCGGGCGGTGACAGCGCGATTCAAAAGACGAGACAAAACCCAAGATATGTAAATCTTGAGAAATTGTCAAAAACTGTGATTTGACAAATGGACGGGGCCATGCGAAATCGAGTATGGGGCGCATCCGTCAAAACGCAAAAAGAAAGGCCACGAGCCCTCAACCCATTCCACAATGAAAGCGTTTCACAGCAGTCCCCAGGAGATCCCGTAATATGCGCACAACAACAAATTTATGTAAATTTTATAACAAGCCCAATTATTTATATTGTAAAACATTGCACAAAATTTGACAGCGAAGAAAACAAGCTCTTGCAGCCTATAACCTATAAAAATGCGTAAAATTGCTTCGAAAAAAAAAATCAAGCCAAACAACACACAAAGCAGACAACAGAAAAGGAAAAAAAACACAAATGTTTTATAGCAAATTTGACGCCATAAAATCAGGCGATGATCACAACAAAGGAAAATGCATAAAAATGTTGATGAATTTGATTACATTTGTCAATTTTTAAAAAAGTTGATGGCGCGTTAAGCGGATCGCATTTTGAATTTCAAGAGAGATGGGCGCGTGAGGAGTGAAGATGAAAACTATCGCATTAAAAGTAATCACTTAATACTGCCATGTTATTTAAAGCACGAATTTAATAATTATAGTACTTATATATGAAGGCTAATCTAACGAAAAGCAGGTATTACACAATACTTAGTGTTTGGCAAAACGTGCAACAAACTTATTGAAAACAGTTATGTTAGGTACGATATAAAATATTAATAAATCTTTTAAAATATGAATAATATTATCTGCAAGTAATACTTCCACTCAAAATGTTCAGTTGAATAGAATGTTTGTCATCCAGATAGGGAAGTACTATATTGTTAGGAATCAATTTTCATTAAAGATAATGGAAACACAATTCATAGATTAAATCCGTTTTGTATTATTGCTAAGTTTTTCAAAATTTGCTCAAAATGAATTTTAGATTTGGATAATTTTGTGGGACTCAAGTGCTTGAAAATATATTTCGCACAATTCTTGGGCTTTGCGACATACTATTCGACAGGACAGATTGTCGATTCATAACATACTATATTGATACAACTTTCAACCCCATCTTCATCTATTGTTTAATTCAAAAAAAAAAAAAAAAAAAAAAAAAAAAAAAAAAAAATTTCAAACAAAACAAATTTGAAGCGGGTCTCTTTCAACCTTGAATTTGATTTGAACAACCTACGATTCTATATAGCTATAGTTCTTAAATCATATTAGAAGTAAAACTAATTAGAATTCGGTCCATCTCTAAATTTGGGCTTGAAGGGTTTTGCATAATATTGACATCATCAATACATCGATTGAGGGCTGTACCGTCAGTTGGCCTGATTTATGGCCGTGCTACTTACGTGGCGATAAAATAAACGAAAGATTTGTGTTTGGGTAAAAGTTGACTCTTTTGCGCTTACCTGAAACGAAAGAGCAGATGTGGGGGAAAATGATTAAAAAAATTGTTGAGAAAAGTTTGTGTAACAAAATTGTAATGCTACGCAAAAAAGAAAGAGAGGGGAAATGTATTTCAAGCACAAGATACAGACACGCAGAACCGATCGATCGGCCGACGAGCCAACCGATGAAGCAAGCAATATTGTCGTTCGCGATTATCTATTTGGGTCATTAGAGCTATTTATTAAGCGTTTTTCTTGCGCATTTCTTGCTCGGCAATGCATCATCAGCATTATCATCGCCATTGATCGGTTGCTTGTCAGCAAGATATTAGATGGAAATTAGTGTCTCGACGCTGATATAATTAGGCTGATGAGACAAACTAACAATTGGAGATTGGCAGTAGTTGGCAGAAGTCGAGATATCTCTCTGCCGAAAAAGTTACAGTTTTGATTTGCATATTACGTTTGTATGGATGGTTGTGTGTACGAGAGTATGTGTGTGTTTGAACTACTTTTTGGCTATGGGGCGAATGTCGCTTGGCCTTTTGCGCAAAATTTATGCATTGTTAGTAGAACTGTTTGTTGGCCAAGTTAGCTGGCAAAGGCTGCAGCCACTGAGCCGTGACGTAGGCCATAAGCACACAAACGCAAACGCAAACTCATTTTCCATGGTCGTCTCAGTCGTCGTCGCCATGGCTTTCAGAAGCTTTCACAAATCGCAAATGTTGCACACAAAACAGTTAAAGTTGCGAGTTCATTGTTGCATGCACCGGCAGCAACAGCAACAGCAACTGTTGCTGCCACTGTTTATACCCCCTTCTCCCTCTCCCTCTCCCGCTCCATCTCCCTTCAACGCTACTCTTCTGCTGACTGTTCTACTGAACTGCGGCGTGAACTTTGCGTTCGTTATGAGTTTGGCGAGCGGATCGAGTGAGCGAGCAGCCGTGGCAGCTTCTTTTTAAATACATAACGAAGCAGCTTGTTGTTGTTGTTGTTGTTGGCATCGTCTGGTTTCAGGTTAACACAAAAACAGTTAGAATAATGGTGATTGATAAATATTGTCTATGCACGATTTCAACGTTTAATTGAAGTTTGAAGCGCAAGGTCTGCTCCAAAGTTGCAACAACAATAACAACAGCAACTGACAAAACGCTCGTTGACTTTAATTGATGGCAATGGTTGTTGTTGTTGTTGTTACTGCTGCTGCTGCTGTTGTTGTTACTGTTGCAGTTATTGTTGCTGCTGCTCATATTTTGCCTGGCACTGTCAGCCAACAACTGACTTTCTCCGCCCACAACTTGGCTAAACAACGAAATACTTAGAGGGGGGGATGGCGGCAGAACAGGAAGCATTCAGCATCGTTTACTGCCACCCAGTAGTTGACTGCCTGGCAACTTTTGATGCCTAATTGTCAGCGTTTATGGCTAGTTTTATTTACCGCCAACGTTTTTGATTGCAATCACTTTCCAGGCGGCAGCAGTTGCAGTTGCTGTTGTTGTTGCTGCAGCTGCGCCAGTTTCTTTTCTATTCTTGGCTGGCTTTCTTTCTCAACATTGCCAGCATCATTTCACTCGCCACACAGTTCAAACACACAATAACTTAAATTTCCACTCATGATAAATAGAAAAGTGAATTGCCTAGAGTAAAAAGATCTTTTTACCGCCAGCAACAGCAACAGCAACAACAACGACTGCAACATAAACAGCTTTGCTGCAACTTTCATGTTCTGTCGACGCCATCGTCTCTGCTGCCGCTTCTGGCATCCAAAGATGCGGAAAATGATAACAGAAAAAAATGCGTTTCTTGCCGCTGTTGCTGCAAGTTGTAAAGTTTTCCATTTCAAGGCATAATTTTGCACAGCGATTTTCCGCATTTTCCAAGCACAATTTTTGTGCTCGTGTTGATTCGCCAACTTACAACTCGAAGAAGCCAAGCGACAAGAACGTCTTAGCCATGATGAAGGCATGCAACACATTGCAGCACCAACACCAGCAGTTCCAGCAACAGGAGCAACAACAGATAAACACTAACGCCAACAACAGCAACAGCAACAACAATTGCCACCACAACAGCGACGTGAATAGCGATGCCTGCCCCTCGATCTTGGCAATGGCTTTGGGCCGTTTGGGCCGTCTGGGCCGGCTGCTAACCAATAAAATTAATAACCAAACCCGCAGTGCGTGGTTGGAAAGTTATAGTCGATTAACGAGATGAAAGGTAACGAGAGAATTTGTGCCATAAACTGTTCCCGATGGCAGACAGCTGACATTTTCAAGAAAAAATCTACGATTTCAATTCTACAAGTATAATTAGAGCGTTTTCAGCTTCGTTTTTGTTGAGGCTAACACACATAACATTCATTTCGAAAGATCCAACTCACAGAGGATTTGTGTTGTGCAAAAAATTAAACATGAAAATCAGATTTTGGATATTGATGCGGAATAACACTCTTTTCGATTTCGTTTGTCTGGTAGAATGAAATATTTTTGAATCTAATATACGCATTCCACCGTAAAAAGGGTCAACTTATGAAGCATACTAACTTCGCATATGAATCTATATTTTAAAATAAAATCTTTAAATGGAAATTGTATTAATCCCAATTGTAAATAGTTAAAGATATAGATAGGAATCAAAAGAATTTTGACTTCTATCGTCTTGTTATTATATTTAATGAGATGTACTATACTGCTTTAGGGTTTCCTTGGTGAATGTTTTTCATCCACAATTCTAATCTTACATTCTGTTTCTTGAGAACAAATTAATCCTGCCTTTGATAGATTGAGTTTTTTTTTTTTCAGAGTAATGGGTGCATTGCGACTGGCTTAAATTATTTCGAAACGTTTTCATAGTAATATTTTTAGTACAAATTGACGATAACGGAATCAGGAAGAGCTTTACTTTTAGATGTCAACTATAGATTTTTCTGGCAATGCCAAGATAAAGCAATATGTGTACATTTTTCCTGGAATTTTAAGTTAAGAACATAAGTTTCCTATTTTATCTTTTATAGCCTGCATTTACTGGAAAGTGAAAGGCAAACATACCTATATTATACTATATCATATACAATTTTTATACTCTGTACATGAAATGTACAAGAGTATATTAGGTTTGCGGGAGCTGAAAAATGTAACAGGCAGAAGGAGGCGTGGCAGACCCCACAAAGTATATATATTATTGATCTAGCCCTGTCTGTCTGTCTGTCCGTCTGTCCGTCCGTATGAACACCTGGATCTCAGAGACTATAAGAGATAGAGACACCAAATTTTGCACAAAGATGCGTTATGTGTGTATTCTATACGAGTTTGTTTTATTTTTTTGATTTCCCCCCCCCCCACTTCCCCCCTATGGGGGTTTTCCCGATTTTCCATTCGTATAATCGCCTATATCTCGGAGACTATAAGACCTAGGCACACCAAATTTTAGTCCAAGATGCCTTGTGTGAATACGCAGAAAATGTATATTTTGGAATTTCCCTCCCTCCCCCCTCTCCCATGCAAATCGCGATTTTCTCTAACTCCCGTAATTCTTGGAATTTCGAACTAAAATTTTGCAAATACCCCCAGTTAGTAGTTATGTGTCCGTATGCCAAGTTTCACTATGATAGACCGATTTACCAAGAAGTTATAGCCATAAATATATTTGCTGCTGCAGCGCTGCTCAAGCGTTGCCCGCGACTGTTGTTGATGTTGCTGTTTGGTTGACTGCGAAAATGCTTACACAGACACGAATAGATGCGCATAGGCATACATACACTCACACAGACGCAATTGCTATGTAAATGTGCAATTATACACCCTTTACGTGAGTTCGAATACCGAGAGAGGTAAAATCGATCCAATTTTTTTTTTATTTATTTATTTTTTTTATTTTCTATAATTATTGTAAACATATGTACAGAGTATTTCAAAGTCGGGACACCCGACTTTAGCTTTTTTACTTGTTAATAGTTAATCCGTTTCTTTTATATTTTGGACTAAAAACGCAACATATTTACGCAAAATATTCTTGAATCGATATTCGATGTCCGTCTGTATGAGCGCAAGCATTTTAGAGAGTATAGGAGTTGGAGTTACAAAACTTGGTATAAATTCTATATAGCATTCCATATTTGTTCAAAATAATAGGGAATTATTACATTCCCATTACAAGAGTAATTGAAGCTTGTTGACGATAAATCCACCCCCAAGCTGATCTTTTTATACTCTGTACATGAAATGTACAAGAGTATATTAGGTTTGCGGGAGCTGAAAAATGTAACAGGCAGAAGGAGGCGTGGCAGACCCCACAAAGTATATATATTCTTGATCAGCATGACGAGACGAGTCGATCTAGCCCTGTCTGTCTGTCTGTCCGTCTGTCCGTCTGTCCGTCCGTATGAACACCTGGATCTCAGAGACTATAAGAGATAGAGACACCAAATTTTGCACGAAGATGCGTTATGTGTGTATTCTATACGAGTTTGTTTTATTTTTTTGATTTTCCCCCCCCCCCACTTCCCCCCTATGGGGGTTTTCCTGATTTTCCATTCGTATAATCGCCTATATCTCGGAGACTATAAGACCTAGGAACACCAAATTTTAGTCCCAGATGCCTTATGTGAATACGCAGAAAATGTATATTTTGGAATTCCCCTCCCTCCCCCCTCTACCCCGCAAATCGTAACTCCCGTAATTCTTGGAATTTCGAACTAAAATTTTGGAAATACCCCCAGTTAGTTATTATGTGTCCGTATGCCAAATTTCATTATGATAGACCGATTTAACAAGAAGTTATAGCCATAAATATATTTGCTGATGCAGCGCTGCTGCAGCGCTGCTCAAGCGCTGCCCGCGGCTGTTGTTGATGTTGCTGTTTGGTTGACTGCGAAAATGCTTACACAGACACGAATTGATGCGCATAGGCATACATACACTCACACAAACGCAATTGCTATGTAAATGTGCAATTATACACCCTTTACGTGAGTTCGAATACCGAGAGAGGTAAAATCGAAACATTTTTTTTTTTTATTTTCTTAATTTTTTTTATTTTCTATAATTATTGTAAACATATGTACAGAGTATTTCGAAGTCGGGACACCCGACTTTAGCTTTTTTACTTGTTTTTTTTTAAAGCGAGAATTAATATATATGGGAATCCTTCAAGGGAATTCCACAAATCCTTTACCAAGTAGAATGTGTTTGTGGCATTTATTTAGCTATAAAAATGTGTGCGAACCGAATAACTTTACAAAACCGTTCTGTCAAATAGTTGTTCCCATGTTCACAACTGTAGCTAACGAACTCTTGAACTCGAATGCCATTCACACTCTGAATTGAATTGAATTCAATCATGCAGCACAATCGTGTCCATTCAACGTCCATATAGCATGTACTGATAATTCAAATGCATAACAATTCGAGCTGCTCTGACCCAGTGCTCCACAAAGCGCTCGTCAAGGAGGAGAATGCGTCCGCCAAACTGACGGCTAACAAAGCGCCAACAAAACCCCAAAGTTGACGTGCCTCAACCATATGCATAAAAGTCAAATCACTCGCACAATGCGGTCGACAGTCCATTCCATTCCAGTTCAGTCCTGTCCTGTCCAGTCCGTCCGCCCCTTTGGTGATCGTAGTCGTGCGATTTTGGAGAGCACAGCTGACAATGAGTTGGGAGAAACTTGGTTTATCGAACAAATGCGAGTCGACAGCTGCGCCTGCGCCGTCACCTTCGCCTGGACTTGGGCCTGAGCTTGCTTGCACTTCTAATGGACGCTGCGACGCCCACTGGTGGCAATGATTTATGAGCAGCTCCTCCACTTTAGAGGCTCAAGCAGTGAAACTTTCCGTCGTCCGTCAAGGGTGTAAAAAGTGGCAAATGAGGAGGAGCGCGAAGCCAGAATTTCTGTAATGCAAAACAAAATGCTTGCAAATTGTAAGCTCGCCCCGAACTGCAGCATCCCAGGCAGCTGTTTCGGAAGATTAATCGCAGCGCTTTGAAGTGCCTACGAGTTGGTGTCAAAGCAGCAAACAAAGCCGCTAAACAGCCAACAACCTGGGAGTGTTAATGAAGCAGCAGAAGCAGCCGGAGCAGCCGAAGCAGCTCAGACGGCTGAAGCGGCAGCGGGGAGAGTCTGACAATGAGTCGAGGTTGCGTCGACTTCCATGAAGTGTGCGAGTACAGTTGTGGACTGCAGTCTGAAGGCCACCCACACATTAAGCGCACAAAACTGTCGGCTAGGCGGCTCTTTATATTACAACCGAGTGTTGAAGTCAACTTATGCAGCTGTGTAACGGTTCCGCAACCCACCCACGTAACAATGTGGACGAAGCACAATTTCTTGATACTGAAATACCAATACTTTTTGTGCAAATGAAGACAATTTATTTGTGCAGCGCAGGGCACGAGTTTTAGTAAAATAACATGAGCTTGGTCTCGCGATCTTCAATCGGCTGGAAATGCTAAGAAGTATGAGTTTCATTTAAACGGGAAACTTAATTTTAAAACTAGAATTGCACATACTATATGGTATACTAAATTTTACAAAATAATCTGGATGCTCTATTACCCTGTGGACTCTTAAAGTGTGAAATATGAAAAAAAAATTATTCTTAGAATGTTGTACAAAATGAGATTTTTTTAAATGTACTTAATTTTTGGACCAACAGAAGAAGGCGTGGCAGACTCCACAGAGTATATATATATTATTAATCAGAATGACGAAACGAAATGATCTTCGGAAGTACAAGAGCCAGACTTGGTATCCAGGTTCCCCTCAGCCCTATGCAGATGAAGTATATGTTTTAGTCTGATGCCCCTCATTTCTCTGTTATGAACGATTTTCCATAACTCTTGGAATTTGTTTTTACTGAAATGTGGTAATTACGTATTTGAGGAGTGGGTGCAGGGTATCAAAGAGTTGGGCCTGCTCGACTCCAACATTCTATTCATGTTTTAAGCATTGCTCTGCTATCACAAAAAGTGGAATTTATTTGTATCTACGAAATTTATGTTAGTTTAAATTTTGTCAACTTTTGTAAATTGGAAAACTTTTCTAAGGTCTGTGGATCTCAAACAATCCTTTCTGATTTGAAATAAGAAATGGATTTTATGTCAAAACGAAAGTAATTAAGCGAAGTCTTCTTTTGCTTGTTCATAACCTCAACTTAGTTTTGGACATATGAAAAGTTATAGGAATACACAGAAAGCAACTGAAGAGTCAATTTGATGCCCTTCGTGTTGTTGCTAGAAAGCAAACAACAATACTATCAACTTAGTCGGCACAAGTACTCCGCGGAACAACAACGCTTTCAATTTCCCAGAAGCCCCACAACAATTGTTGGCATTAGTCAGTGCACGTATTTACTTAATGTAACAACTTGCACGACTTAGGGAAAAACTTTTACCACAAATCGGATTTCCTGCATCGATTTGTGGCCAAACGCTTTTTCCTTCGCACGCGCTCCCACTGCCAGTCAATATGACTGTCTGCCCTGGCATGGCCTGGCCTGGCATGTTGTGGATCGGCTTGGCGTTATGTTTTGTGGTGCGAGCCAAATAAGAGCAAAGTAGATCACACAAATAACTCGTTGACTTATAGGAAATGTTGTAGAGCAGCCCAGACCAGTGGCAGCAAATCAAAATGCGAATGCCTCAGATATTTCCCAAGGAAATGCAAGAGATTCTTGGGCTTTCCACGAAGCTGCCGAGAAGAGCGGCCTCAACGAGTTGCGCATAGGTTTCCCTTATTTGATGTGAAGATGACAACAACCAGTTGGCAGAGCCAGGGAAGAGCCACAGAACATGGCCAGTACATAAAAGCCGATTGTTAAAACAATCACGAGCCACAAGACAAAGCGCTGCACAAACTTTAATAGAGAAGTCCACGGAGCTATCGCATCGAGTGGCACTGGCAGCCACATGAACATACTCGTACCACAAACACACACACACAAACACACACACATACGGACGAGTACATTGTTAGAACCTTGTTTTCCTTCAACATTAAATCGAATTTGGTTTAGGCGTGGAAAACGAGTTTCCCAGCAACTACAACTCTTGCAGTAAGTACCTCGACAACATCAAGACTGGCTGCACTCACCGAAAAAATTCACTTCAACATAAATGAATCATTATTATAGGATTATAGGATCAGCACATACTCGTATCCTATCAATATTCTTCTTCACTGCCTCTTATAACCCCAAGATCTCTTAACTTTGGTGAAGGATATAAAAAATATTTAATAATTTCAAATATTTTGATCCCGTTATGATACAGAATGCAATATATAGTATGGATATGGATATACAATATGGATAGTTCAAGACTGGATTCCTAGCTTCAAAATTCTAAAAAAAAATAAAAAAGAAAGGTTCAGTTAAATTATTATTATTTTAGGTATCCCAGTTATATGTTTGGAGTAATGTTTAACGTATTACATTTTTTATTTTTTAAACTACAAATTTTATTTAAAATCTGTCAATAATTATTAAATTGTTTAGTCATGTTTGACGAGTTTATTGATGGATATAATGGAAGGTGGATAGTTAGCTTAATGTTCTGAAGTGCAGGTCTCTTTCGTCTTCTGTTGGTGGTACTATTATCAAGTAGATTTATGGCCAAGTTTTTAAGGTGGTCAGAGAGCCGTTTTGTGTATCTGGTCTAGAGTCTAAATATTTCATATATGATGTACGGAACACCAAGTTCCTGGCGAATGTTTGGAGACTGTCCTCAGTACTTTGTTTTGGAATCTTTGCAGAGTTGTAACAGCTGAGGAGGAACAGTTTCTTCTGAGTTTTAGCTTAGATTTTTTACTCCACAGCCAATGATTAACGAATTTTAGGGAAATTCCCCCTTTTTATAAAAAATTTGTAAAATGTATAAGTAATGTTTTTGGCCAATTTTCATTACGTGTTAATTATAATTTATTTTTTTTTTACATCTTCATAAGTGAGTATTACAAGTATTAGCATAGGTGTTCGAAAAACAAAATAAAGATTACTTTAAATAAATTCTAGAGTGCCCATTAGGGACTATTACAGTAAGGGTTTATAATAGTAGTATACAATAGATACATTTATTTGGCATTAATATAAAAATAGCACTTTAGGAAAAATTAAAGTAATTTTCGCAGTGTAATAGGCAGCTATTGAAGCGTAGCCTTTGAAGTGCTGCTGCTGGCTTCTGCTTTCTGCTGCAGCACCTCCCCCCGTCCAGTTGGCTGTTTGCTTTGCCCAGCAGCGTCTGATAACGTGCTAAAATTGGCCAACAGCGTTAGCAGCTAGCAAGGGCCGAATAATTGCAGGGCCGCGCCCCTAAAGCCCACTAGCTACTATACTTGTATATGTATACAGTGGAGAGTAGTTGCTGGTCAGCTCATCAAGCCTCTTTTGCATGCATGCATAAATAAAGTTTGTAAATAGGCGGACACACGCCCCCTTCATCAAGACCAGTAAGTGTTGGCCCACTCCGCCGCCGCCTCCTCCCTTCCTCCCTCCTTCGACGAGAAGTTTTAGCTGCGCGTGCGCATGCGCTTTTAATTAGACAAAGGTAGGAAAGTGCAAAATTGTGACGGTGATTGTGATGGTGATTGCGACTGTGACTGTGACGGGGATTGTGATGGTGACAATGCAACAAAAAGCGACAAAATGCGTCTTGTAGGAAATGTCCAAGAGCAGCAGCTAAATTGGCCAAGGCAAGGCGCATAAATCACTGGACAACAGCAGCTGTAACTAGCGGGGAGGTAGGGTTAAAATGATAGCAAACAAGTTAATGAATGTATCTTACGGATACATCTGCATAGACCACAACGACGACGACGACGACGACGACTGAGACAAATAGACTTATAAAAGACTTGCAACCAAAGTGAGGAAAGATCCAGAGTCGCAGCCACATGAAAATGGCAATAAAAAGCGCTAACAAGCAGCAGCGGCAACAAAGACAATAAAATACACTTAACGGCGACAGAAAGGAAAAAAATAAATACGCTGGTATATAAAACATGGCAGCATCGTTTAAATTGTTGTTAACAATTCTAGGCAATGGCTATGTCGGCAACGTCCCTCGGCGCGCCACAAACACCGACCAGGGAAATAGATTTGCAAAAAAGAAAGAAAAAAAACAAAACCGAACAGAGGCCGCCGACAGTGTTGGCTAATTTGGGTCAATGTGTCGTGAGCGTATAAGCAGAGAGGGAAGGGAAGGGGGGAGGGAGGGGGGTAGAGAGCTAGAGCTGGAGCTGCAGTGAAGGCGTCGACGACTTCAGATGTTTGGCGCTTTAACGCCATCGGCCAACATTTCACTTCAGATGTCGGAGTCTCGCGTGCCAAGCGCATTTATGCTACCGCTTTAATGTCCCGCTAGATCGTTTTCTAAGTGTTTACATGCCCCCAGCCATACCCCCCATGTACCCCCATATACCCCCTCCCTCTCTCCAAACAACATTAATCACTTTCAATCAGTTGGCAGCTCACAAGCTTCGATTTGAAAAGTCTATTTTCGCAATTCCAATTGCAATTGCAATTCCAATTGCATTTGCAGTTTGGCAGCCAGAAAAAGTTGCATCTCTATTTTCAAACTCTTTGCATTTTTCCCGTACAGTAGACAGTCGCTAATTAGCATTTGTTATGAATTAGAAATTGCCTTAAAAGAATGCTTTAAATTAAAAAGAATTGCTTTGATAGAGAATTGTGGGCTTTACAGCAGGGCATTATTCAGTCGGGTCCGAGGCTGAGGCATTAAATCAGTTCTACTTTCAGAGAGTTCCAGGATTTTTATTGTCCACTGTATTATGGTTTTGAAACGTTTTGGTAAAAATCTTCTACATATTTTTAAAATTAAAGCGGCTTCAAATCGCATAACTCGAGTCCGGCAATGTGATAGTTCGTTTTCAGGTCTATTTTCAGTGTGATTTTTTAGATTTTGTATCTAGAGTGTTCTCTGTATTATGTTTTCCAGATGTTTCCTTCCACTTGTTTTTCATCAGTGCTGCCACAAGATATTTCAAGTACTGTGCTGTGTGCTACATTTTGGTTGCAAATTGCTGAATTTTATTTCGATAATTGCAATTGAAAGCGCCTTTGAAGAGATCTACAACGCTGGCAGCGGCTAGTACGAGTTTATATATTTTTATGCACTACGTGAGAATTTGAATGTTTATGTTTGTATTGGCCAAGTTGTCTTGAGGTCAACAAACTAGGCATCGATTGACCCCAACAATGCAATAAAGTGAATCGTTTTTGAAGCAAAATCGAAGCATTCCAATCATAAATCTAAGAATGCGGTATTGCGTATAGGAACTAACTGTTTCCCCATTTCAAATAGGTAAACGGTTGAGGAAGATTATTTTATATACATTTTTTAGTGTGCAAATTAATCACTGACTTTTTATAATAAAAGTAATTTATATTTTAATGCCTGAGTGCTTGGTTGAATTAAATGGTAAAAAAATGCATCTAGATAGATATATTTGTGTGGATAAATGTAAAGAGCCCCTGGCTTTCAAAACAAACTATAATATTACAGGACCTGGGAATCTTAAATAAAATAAAAGAGTCCAAGTAACAAATTGTATATACTTTTAATCAATATAAATATTTAGATTACAAGAAAATATAATAATTGAACAACAGCGTCGTTTCGTTTTTGGTCGATTTATTTGTGAGATAAATTGTTTTAAACGTGGATGTCAATGAGGAAATAAAAGAATGACAGAAAAAAATTTTTTTTTAGTTAATTGCAACGAACTGAATTAAAAAAGTTCGAAATAAAATATAAGGGACTAACGCTGTGCATTTAGTGGCCAAACGCAATTTGCAGACCTCTACTATTAGCAATTTGTTTTCTACCAGGACCATCCACACCAATAATGCACTCTTTGGAATTGCAATGAGCTTGGTTGAAAGTTTTAATGCAAATATGGTGACCGTTTACGTATTTTTTCGATGCAAAGAATTTTTTGTTGACAAAAAAAAAATGCATTCAGTAGCGGACTGTGAAACTCGGTTAGCAGAGTTTTTCAGAAGCTATCTTCAAAATGGCAAAAAGTCATTAAACAAAACTGGACATATCTATATATCGGAGAACGCCAAGCCTTTGATATAAAATTCGAAAACATGGCACAAATAATAAAGTGGATTACTTTCTTCGTCTATATAATTCTAAAATATTCACCATTAAGAATATTATTATGTTAATTAAATGTTTACTAACGATGGGGGTTATACGACACTTTTAAGTAGTCATAGAAATATTAAAAAAGAATCTGTTTTGCATCGTTGATCAGTTTTTTTGCTTTGATTTTAATAATGTTGATTATTTGTCGATCGACAAATATCTCATTGACTGGCTCTATATGCACCCATTAAGTTGATAACAAGGTGCCAACGAAGGAAACAAACTAATTTCATTATTAATTAGCAAATGAAAATGCCGACTAATGCCTCACGAGCTAATATTTCGTGGCTACTTTATTTTAATTCGAACCAATTACGAGTAAATCCGGCAAAGCATTTACCACAGCCGTGATCGATGCAATCCAATCCACAGTGGCGTCAGCATCCCCCCATGGCCGGAACGGCGGCCTTTCCCTTTCCTTTGCGATGACGACTCTGGCGCTTTTTGTTGTTCATTTCATTGGTGGTGTTAATGATGAACGAACACGTATTTTTCATTGTTTCACAGTTGCGTTATTAAATGGAGGGAAAATAGACGGTGGAAAACGAACCGAGACCGAATCCGAATCAGCATCCGAAAACCAACTGAACAAAACACAGCAGACAACAGAAATAAATTGTGTTCGAAAGTGAATTTTATGTTCATGCTTTGCTATGGTTTTTTCGTTTTTCTTTTTGTTGTTGTTTTGTTTTTGGGTTTAGTTGCATTTTTACTGCATTTTATTACCGTTGATTTATTGTTAACTTTTTCTTCTTAATTTTCCACATTTTATTTGCGGCCTTCATTTTGTTTTCGACCTTTTTTTTTGTGTGTTGCTCATGTTGTTGTTTGCTTCCTGAACGCCAAGACCAGAAAAGACAACAAAAATAAAAAATAAAAAAATTAAATAAATCTGTCGATTAAAGTTTGGCGTACGAGTATATATTTCTTCGGTGGTGTTTTCAAGTCTGAAGGAAGTGGAAGGGGCCATGGAGGCAGCATGCCAACAAAATGTAATTATGGCGCTTCATACATTTTTTTCATCACCATGAACTGCTCACTAAAATTACTGGCGACTCGCCTCGTTCAAAGAAAATGGTCGATGACGAAATGTTATTCTTTTTTTTTTGGGTGGCGACGACGATTTTAATAGCGGATCCGCCGCTCATATGTCTGACGATGGTGCGGTCTCCCCGCCACTCCCTCCCCCACAACTGTCCGCATCATCAAATCACGGGTTTGGCTCTTTGCCTCACTTATCGCCGCTTTTGTTGTCTGTGGTAATGACTTCATTCTGGAGGTGCATTTGTTTTTATAGCGACGTTGAAGCTGAAGTCTCAGTCTGGAGTGTGCGTTAGAGTTCGAGTTCGGGTTGTTGTCGATGTTGTTGTGATTGCTGGTAACGTAATATTTCATATATTGTGCTTAGAAATTGCCAGCAACTTTGATAAATTGTTGGTTTTGCGGGTGTTGCCGTCATCGAGAGACTTTTGTTTGGCTCAATTGCATTTTATTTTGTTAATTATCTGTTTTTTCTCTTTTATTTAAATCTTAACAAATGAAGAGTGTATGAAACTCAATTCAATCTCAACTCAGTAATCAATATTGCGTATTAATGTGAAGGTGTGCTGGCAATGTGAAGCTAGAAAACGAAAATTAAAAAGTAAGAGTAATGAGCAAATGCTTACACTTTCTTATATTGTCGATGCACTTTTTATAAATGTTAGTCGCTCTCAACCTGATTCAACAGTCAAATTTCATAAAAATCGGTGCTATACTAAAAATACTCAATACGTTATCTTTTAGAAGTGAACTTTTAACAATTCTCTCGAGAAATTACTGGCATTCTTTCCCCCCAGTTACTGTTCACACAATACCAATAAGAAGTGATGAGCTACAAAAAATAATTTTCGAGTGTAACTTAAAACTAAAACTTTATTGCATGAAATATTTTGTTGTCAATATCAGTAAAAAGACTCCCTATACATATATGCGTGTATGAAGTATATGAATCCAAAATAGAAGCATGGGCTTATTTGTCAACGTTGAACGTTTATTCTTAAAAGTGGACATAGTGGTTCACAAAGTGATGTTTTGAATCGTATTTTGTTTTGACAGTGACAGAGCTTTCCCGCTTGAGATCTTGAAAAAAAAGTCCCTATCATGTCTTAGAAGAATTAAATGAATTGGGAAATATTGCAAACTTATTTTCAAAGTCTAATGAGAACAAACGAAAAATCTATTCTTTTTTTTTTTTTTTGATGAAGTGCATTTTTTTCTCGGTGGAAAAATTGCTGGGAATTGGAAAACTTGCACATGATCGTCGAGAAGCCAATGCATCCTCAGAGAGTGGCTGTTTGGTGCAGATTTTGAAGCATTATTGGCACATTTTTCTTTGAAAATCCTGCTGGAAACGCCACATTTCGGTCAATGGTGATCGCTGCTGAGGCATAATTATTTTATACAAGTAAGTTAATGAGTCTACCGAACTCGGTCCAGTTAGCGTTAATGAGATCATCTCGAAATGAATTAATTGTACTGGCACTTGAAGAAGTCGTACCACCGTAATCGTATCAGTTAAAATTTTGAGGTCTAGCCTCCACTAGGAGTGTTCCACTGGGTAAAAAACATAAACGAATAAACGGCGCGATCAAATAAAATCGTGTAGCATACTTCCCCAAGTATTTGCACGGTAGCACCCCTACAAGCTATGTCGACTATTAAAATCACCACCTAACAGGTAATTCCCATTAGCTTGCACGTCCTCCTGGAAAGTAACAGCAATAGATTGCAGTTTGATTTCCGGTAGGACTAAAGACACTAATGTCAACAGATTATTATGACTTTGGTGTTCGGTATGGATAGAAAGCAATGGCATATAGATTTTTTAATAATTATAGTTACCCCTCTGGCATTCCAATTTAGAATTGGAAAAAAGCTCGATTATAATTTTTTTTTTTTAATTGAGGCTATTGACTCGGACGATCGCTGGTGTTAGCAGAATGGCGTATTATGCCACACAGCCTATGATACAATCGAGATTTTGCTCTTGCTCAATTGGCCACCTCGGGGTTCCGATTTGATGCCATTATGCGAAAAATCTATTAATGCCCTTAAGATGAATATCGAGCAAGAAACCGTCACCAAGTTCTTGGAAAACTGTGTAGCTGAGGCAGCCACATAAATGAAATCGATTTCCATATATAATAAGAATGTTTGCTCTTTCGAATAAATCAATTATTTACCACAAAATGTAGATATTTTTTTTTAATTCCTAAAAAGAAACACATGTTTACACTCGAACTGGATGGCCATGTCCCAAGCCATATCTTTTAATAAATAGATCAAGTCCCAATTGTTAGATTAAATGCTACATCCAAACTAGTCCTAAGAGCAGTCAATTCTTACAAATCATTGCAGTTCTCAGAAGATTGATTAATCACAGTGTATTGTGAAGAAATATTTTCCCTACTAGCCAGAAAACTAAAAGCAAGCAACAACTGGCCACGAGCCAAATGAAAGTAAACAAAACTGGGAAATCAAATGTGAAAATAAACCAACAAACAGCTTAGCTAACAACAATAGCAACATCAGCAGCAGCAGCAACAATAACAACTGCTTCGGGCTTTAGTCAAATACATAGTTGTAGTGGGCAGCTGACCAAAAAGCATTTGGCCAAAAGTGCAATCACCCGCACACCTCTGATTTACGACAATTGTTTTGTCACGTCGGCCCCACTGGAGAGCGAGCGGAGGGGGTGCGGGGATGGCCAACAATTGCAACAACAGCAGCCGAAATGTCAATTGCCAAAAATGGCTAAACATATTTTCAATAAGTTGTTAGCCAGTTGTCTCTTCCGCTCGCCCGCACCCACGCAAACGCCTTGGTGGCATTTGGAGGCGCGTGCGTGAGGAGCGTGAAGAGCGTGAGCTGCGGGCGATGGATGCGACCAATTCCACGCAATTTTCAAACAGTTGTAGGCAAGTCGGATTAGCCAGCAAAACTTTATGGCCACAAATCGGGCGCTGGCAAAGTTTATTGGCTGGCCATAACAAATGGAAAGGCACACAGAAATTTGTCAGCTAAACGCCGATGGCGGCGACTGTGACTTATGATAGACCAAATATTGATGCCACTGCCACTGCAACTGGAAGTGGACCTGGGAACGAGCCCCTAACAAGCTTGTCACACTCGACCGCACCCAGGGGCATTCTCTCCAGGCGCACCGCTGCCTTTCCAAAAATTAATTGAAATCGCAGCTCGTTCTCATCGCGGACGAGGACGTGAGTGAGGAGCGTGTTGTCGTCTCAGACAAGCGAAGCGTAAACAATTATGTTGCATGTCCAGCAGCGGCAGCCGCCGCGCCAGCAGAGTCAAAAGTGGCGCAGCAGCTGCCACTTGGAAAGGATGTCTTTGTTTTGCCGCATTGTTGCACCAAAAAGGCCTACAACAGCAACAACAACAAGCAATACACTTGCCGAAAAAATAGCCATGCAAAATATTTGTACTTATTACTTTCTTAAATAATCTGAACAGCTTAAATGTGTTTGGTAAATCAACGCTATCTTTGCGAACTGGATTTGTGTTTTTGCCAATTTTCAATGCTTCTATATCTGCATCAGAGAAATGGTATTCGAAAATGGAAAGCTAGTCTTTGATTTTGTTTGAACTCAGCAGCGAATTGTTGGCATTAATCATGAATGAATGACTTAATGATTCATTTGAAATGAAATAAAAACAAATTGTGAAGATGTATATTTCACAATTTCTTTTAAAAAACAAATAACGAAAAGACCAAAAGAATTCCATAAGAGTGATTCTTTAAATTAATTAAAATTGCATGCTAAATATTTGAATTATTTAGAAATGATTCGTTTGCTCAATCAGAAATATACTCAGACATATTTTAAATGAAGTAATTTGAATAAAATCAATACTAGATTCTATTCATTTTAAAAAACTTTTATAAATTATAAACTAACTCTGATAATTTGTTGCAGAAACTTAATTAATTTCATAGAAACTTTTCGATCAATTTAAAAATAAACAAACTATTCGAAAAATGTATTAAATATTTTGCTTTTTTAATTGCTTCTTTACTGAACTTAACTTTATAAAAATAGCCTTTTATTAGGCACTTATACGATATACAATGTTCTATTGAGATAGTACTTTTTGATTCCAAATTGTTCATTAATCTTCGCATCTCAACTTCCGGAAACAGAGCTATGAGTGTATTTGGATTTACTAAACTTCTGAAAGCATGAGGAACTTATTTAAATCGGTCAGTCCTGATTCTTGCAACTCCTATTTTTGTTTTCCTTAAATTAGACTGGGAACCCAATCTTTGCGTGTCAGCCTACTCTATCAGGCTTTTGCTTTTGAATCTTCAATCACTAGCAATCCCTAGGGGGCAGACCACAAGTTGATTATTAACTCTTAGGTCGTCTTCACTTTTTTGTTCCTCTTAGATCAAGGAGGAATTACTTCCCGTCGTTTTAGGGGTTTGTGTTCAGGTTATAATGTTCTTTCTCATCTTATCTCAACGTAATACAGTATTTTTGCCTTTGACAACAACAAACAAAAAGTGCAGAGAATTTAACCTTTTTATTTCTCTTTAGTCTTTAGGATCTGTCCTAAGGAGGACAATTATTAAATTATATGGTAGCATTGGATTTGTTCAATCATGCGTTCTATCATGATGAAGAATTTAACATTTGAAAATCATTATTAGGGATTTAAAAAAAAGAACCAAAACTTTTTGTGTATTATTGTAATTGGTAATGAAACTTAGTGTTTTCAATAGGGCCCTGAAAGTAAGGCAGGACGACTCTAGTCATTTGGAGAAGTCAAAAGTGTTGACAATGTTGATTTCCAATTGATTTTCCAATTTATGAAACATTTTAGAATGAGTCGGAAAATTTTCATTCATCTTTGATATCTTTTGCTAAAACATTTACAACATTTAAAAATTTATTTTGCTATAACTAATCAAATTAACATGTCTTTTGAATTCAGATTCAGCTGTCTTTGTATAAAGGTTCTACGCTAGTAGTAATTTACGGCGTTGCGGTTAGAACTTCTATGCCTAGCATTTTAACGGCGCCGTGGCTTGCACAAATGTATCAGTGCATTCAGCAGAACATATCAGTGATCAGTGATCAGAAGTTTTAGCGATCAGTTGTCCCTGAATGCGCCCATTTACTCATCTGTAATTCGTTCGTTGCTGTGCTTTATGTTTTGAAAGTGAAGAAGGAAACTAGCGCTTGTCATTATGCGTCATCTCATGGGGCGATATTTGTGACGAATATTTTGTTTTTTGCTGAGATTCGCCTGATTCGCTGACCCTTACCTTTTCAGAAATTTACATTTGCTCATAAAAGGTTAAGGTCCAAGTCCAAGAACATTCGTTCGCATTACTTCTTGATGAAAGGTGAATATTTTTATAAATAATCAAGAAATATCAATTCTGTGAAAACTCCTGCCTACTTCGAATGCACCTTGTTCAAACATTTGATCTCGACACGGTTGCAAGTTAGGGCACAACATTTTAATATTTATTATTATTAAATGTTATTGTTAGATCCTTTTTAAGGAATTCTTAATTTTAAATTGGAAGCATTAGGAATTGTTTATGTGTTTTCCTACGTCGAGAGGCTATGTTTCTTGACTCAATAAACTTAAATCAAATTAGCAACATCTTGCTGAGCTGAATTCATAAATTTCAACCATTTTTGTGAAACCGCATCAATTTTAATTAATTCAACCGAATTTGTAAAGAACGCCGAAATACTGCAAATAAACCATTTGAATACGTTTGAATGGCTTCGAAAATGATGCTCCTAATGGATAATGTTTTAAAAAGTTTTCAGCATTCCATAAATCAGAATAATTATTTGGTCGAGTGTAGCTGTTTTTCTCTTACCAAGAAAAAGTGAAGGTGGCGCAATTTGGTGGCAAGATTAGCTAAGACCCCGGCCGCCTGGCCTGTACAGTCTGGCCAGCTAACATAATGACAATGACAATTGTAGCCATGATTTCTGTGCTCTTTTTTATGCGGGTGCCTACTTTCCAGCCAGATAGTCGGGCAACCGGGGGAACGGGCGAACGGGCGACCAGGCAGCCACTTGGCCAGGAAATGCTCGAGTTTGTCGCTTTTGGCTGACGCGGCAGCGCAGTTTTAAGTTTTTAGTTTGGCTTTATGGCGATCATAACTTAAGTTATTGCGGTGGCGGTAACGGCAATGGCGATTCGATTTGGCCAGCAAAAGCAAAAAAGTTTACACTTAACTGATTTGGCCAGCAGCCGGTCTGCCGCTCCAATCAGCGCATTTGCCATTTGTACATTTACTTGTATGTGCACTTCGATGTCCGCCGATGTCCGTAAATATATAAATAAGTAGTATACAAATATACGAGTATATCGGTGCAGTCGAGCGTTGTAAATTCTACTCCATTGTACTCGCACTGTGATCGGGGCTAGGAAGTCTAATTTCGTTACCGTTTTGGTTGCCGCCAAGTGCGGCAATCTCTGCACATTTGCATAACAATTGCTGGGGCCATAGAAATGCAGGCCGCCGTCTTAACCTTTCGCCCAATAAGTTGGCCCAAAGCACAGCCCATATGGCCAACTGCCCAACAACAGAAACAACAGCAACAACAACAACCGAAGGGGTCTCCCCGTCCGCGCAATGGCAATAAAACATTACCGAATTAGCTCGAGTGTAAAATCAACTTCGAATCGCGCTGCTCTGCACTTTCGCGCGCGCCAACTGAACCTTTAAATAAACTTTCCATTTTTTATAATTTACAACTCTTTGGGCATTTCAAAATTTTGTCTTTGGGTGGTGCTGTCCAGGCCTCTGCATATTAGTCCGACCATTGTCTGGCGCACACAGTTCCTCTCACTGCCCAACTAGCCAAGTAATTTCACATGTGGCCAGCAATTAGTAACCATCATTAAGACAATAAGTGCCAGCCCGGCTGAGCTAAAATCCCGTTCACACTTTATATAACACCTTTCTGCCCGAGATCCGCTGTTGCACTTTTTTTTTGTGAAGGTGCTGGTGATCTTGAGCCAAAATACTGTCGAGTGACTCAACAAATCCAATGAAGTTGCAGCGAGCCAGAGCAGGAGTACAAATTTATCAGACAAATCGATATCTACTTAATCATCTATACTAATCTTATGAAGAGGAAATATTTGATTGTTTGAATAGGCTCCGAAACTACTGGACCGGTTTAATGAATTCATTTACTTTTGGGAAGCTACACTATACCCGGGTAACATAGGCTAAATTATATTTGCAAAAAAAATATAGGGATCCTTTCCAGAACTCCAAAATTGTAAGTCAAGGTGTACAAAAATTACCTAAAAAAGTATGTTCCTGCACAGGATACTGTTAGTTCCGAATCATCCTAAAAACAGTACGTCACTTGAAATATTAAGGCAATGTTATTCAAAAGTTCCTAGCCAAATAAAAATATAATATCGAAGGCACAGTCCATTCTCCCAAATCCCTCTGGACAGTTGCCACAAAAATTGAAGCTAAAAATTCGAATTCCATTTATGCTTTTAAGAAATTGAAACCATTCGAGCATGTGCAATAAAACGAGGCTGCTTATTAAGGAATTGAAGGACAATTTAATTGTAGAGTCAACGAGCTCTTATATTGAGGATACCAATGATCCCAACTGATCTGTCAATCCCATTTAAACGGCTATAATTTACGATAAAAATATCTTTCACGTTAACTATTAACAAGTCCTTTCGGCCTACGAAAGGAATGTGTTAAACAAATAAAATAAATAAAAAAATACAAGAAATAACTAAAAAAATAAAACTAAAAAAATAAAAAAAATTAAAAATAAAAAAAATTTAAATAACAAATTCAAAAATATATATATATATAAAAAAAAATAAAAAATTCACTAAAAAATAATAATATCCACACTACTTGTATGTTTATAATTTTATTATTTTTTAGTAACTCATAGCAAAATGAAGGGTATATGTGTGTGTTATATTTAAAATTTTTTAAATTTTCAGTTAAATATCCGTGCAAAGGAGGACTCCAGTAATTAATACAAGTTTAAATCCCAAGCTGGCTGTACTTTTGGAGGAGCCACGAAGGAGCCGCTTCAATCATAGACACCATAAGGAATAAGCGGAAGGGCCCTTTCGAACGATCTCATATGCGGCATAAAAAGAAGAAGCAAAGTTCAGAAGCCACTTCTACTACTACTGGACAGCAAGACAAGCAAATTTCCTGATGAAATTCCAACAACACTTTTCGAGATAATCGAAAACAATAGAGAACGACGACTTTTCCAACTTTTGTAGAAACTAGGATGACTTATAAACAAATAAATCTGCAATATGCCGTTGGTGGGAACTTATTCTATAAATGACCTTAGCGATATTTCAGATGGATATTTGTGGAAACTGGCAAGACTGAATGAAAACAACAAATGACTTATTTCCAATCCATACTTGGCACTAATCTTTTTAATTTGCAATGGCATCACTTTTTGGGCGAGTCAGTAGCTAATAAAGCTGTTCTTGAGAAATCAGTTTTTCAATGCATTTTCCATAATAACCAGCCAACTGTAATTGTGCATTTCGCCAGCTATTTTGTTTGGATGTTCAATCACGATCATCTGTAGTTGCACTTCACTAGCAATTTGCACTTACTTGGGCAACCTTAAGCCGCCCAAGGCTATAACATTTAACATCGCAGATGCCACGATGCCAGCTGTCTGGGCAACTCGACCGGCCACTTCAATGAATAGCGCTGCCAGAGATGAAGTAACTCTTCCGTCTTCGATTGTATGTAGTACTGGGGAGTCCGAAGACGACTGCTGAGGTCTGCATTAGTATCTAAAATGAATAAAACCACACTCGCTCATATGCTCCATCTCGTCCACATTAATAGCAACACAGACACATCCACACCCACACATAGGTAGGTATGCTATGGCTAGGCATTATATAATTTTTCCGTTGCGATTCTGTGCCCAAAGCCACGCAATGAAGCGTTGCAAGTAATGCAGAAAACAATATTGTTTAGATAAAGATCCCCTCGCTTCAACATCTGCAGGCAACGTTGCATGTTGGAGCCAGCCATGAGAGGGAGTACGCGGGGCTGGGGAAAGGTGTTACAAGCGACGACCACCAATTATCGTGTCCACTTCCAAAGCTGGAGCGCCCCCGTTGCCAGCACAGAGGTTATCTTACGGTCTAAACAGCAACATTGACGCTTGTAACATACGACCACCCCGGCCCCCCTCCATCCGAACATACATACTATGTCCATAGATGTTTAGCTTTTCTCACTCAACATTTGAACAACTTGCGCAGCAATTTTCACTTTCAAATCAATAAATTTTCGTAACCACAGACTCGCAGCCCCACGCTACCGCTGCCGCACAATGAAATCGAAAACAAACCAACTTTGTTTTCTTCATTTTGTTTGGGGGGCGAAGAATGGCTGACGGCATGACTGGCCCAGTCTGCAAACGCACTACAAGCTCGCTGCCCCATGAACCCAACCGTAAACTTGTCGATCCGTTCGCCCGTCCGTTCGACCGTCTGTCCGCTGTACATTACTCAGTTAAACGGCAGCTCAACATCACAATGTCAGCATTACACAATTTTCAATACCTACTTGTGAGTTGTGCCTCACCCTGCAGTACTGAATGCGGCAAGCGCCCCCCTTAGAACTCATTACTTTTCTAATTTGATTACGTTTCTATCAACAAAGCAGAGCTGCTGTGGTTTTAAATAAAAGCTTTTAATTACTATTATGCATTCATTTTTGTTGTCAATTTCAAAATGTAGAATATCAAAATTGTTGTGAATAAAAACATATATTTGACGAATTATATTTCGCGAAAGATCCTTAGCTTTGAATATTAATATATTCGTTCAATTCAAGCGTTGATTGTTCATATGATCTAGAGTTTAAAGAATCTTGTATCCTTTCATTTAGCATATACTACTAAAAACTTAGGATTAATAAATCCACAAAATTATTTACTCTAGAAACACTTCTAGCATAAACAAACGATTCCCAAGTCTTCTGTTTTTTGTGTTTAAGACGAATGTCTAAATCTTGATCTTGATCTTCCCATGATCACATACATATTAATCTATTTAAAAAGTCTGTAATTTCTTAGCCAGAATATAAAATAATAATATTTCATGTTCACATACATATTTATCTATTTAAAAAGTCTAATTTATCAGCCAGGTTAGATAAATGTTACAAGGCTCTGTTGTCTGCAAAACAAATGTGAACACAGGAAAATCTTTCAAAATATGGTGTAGTAATCACATTATTCTAATAAAGTAAAATAAAAGTACAAATGGCATTCAATCTACCTAAGTAATGAGTACAGGTCTAGTTCAAAGAACTGCTGGGTAGTGATAGCGGGCGCGTCGCTTACGAGGCAAGTGACTGCAGTTTTCGCTCACCCGACTCTACAGATCGGACTACGCATAAGCGGAAGTATTTCATAAGCAAAAAGTCAAAGTCATCTAAATGAAATGAAACGCGTGTAATTTTTTTATGTTGTTCCCTTCGTTACACTTTTCCTGCGATACGGATCTGTAGCTGAAGCTTTTGTTGTTGCAGTCGTCGTTACACCTAAAAACTTCTATACACAAGAGAGCAGAGTCATGATTAAATGTGCGAGTTACTCGAAATTCAAAGCACTGCCGTATATCCCTTTATTGGAATATGTATATCGACCACGCACTTTTTGTGTAGCATCGATATGAAAATAGAGAAATATTACAAAGAGAAAACAGGGATTACAAAGCTTAAAATAGATAGGATCACGCTACAACAAAGCATATGCGCCTGAAGCATAGTATGTCTGGTGGGGAAGTGTAGACATATCTCAAAAACACTATAGAATATATATTTTTTATCAATATGCATTTAGAATACAGAGTCATTTAATCACCTTTTTCATTTTAGCTAAAAATTTTTGTCTTAGAAGGAAACAAATTTAAAAATTATTAATTATTTGGATTGATTGCAAAAATCATAAACTTTAAATAACATTTCAATCGAATTTTTCTCAATGAACTTTCGAGGGATAAGTTAACCAAAATATGGGTCAAATCAAATAGAATTCTAATTTTTAATATACTGAGTTTTTTTTAATATTTTTTTTATTATTAGCTATCAAATATTATACGGAAATCATTTAGGTCCGCAAATGATCTTTTGGGTCATCTGGTCCCTGTTTTTCTTTTTTGTTATAAATAAAATATAAATTGTATTTCTTTTTATTTATAGTTTTTACCAACTCCGAATTAATCTAAATATGTCTGCCATTATACATGGCTTAAGAAAAAATATTACGAGCATACATATAGCATTAATTTAAATACAACCTGTTGTGCTTAATAATTGAATATTTTGCTTTTTAAACAGAAATGGTTAATTTTTGTTCAAGTAGCAGCCTTAGGGGAGGACTTTTTCGTGACTTTTGAAGAAATTATCAAACGCTTTGCACTTGAGTTGCACATAAGTATGCAATGAATTTTTAACTCATATAATCTTTGAGAAAACAATAATAAACTCAACGTTGCACTTACCGAGTGTACAGCTAGATGGCGCTGCAGCTCCGTTGTGCTGAACGAAATCAATCCCGTAATTGTGGGTGAGTTTTCCAGCTTATTTTCCATTTCACGCAACCATCGACGCAGTTCTTTCGGATCATCACACAAGCCTTCGTTTCGTTGAGTCTCGTCGAGCATCTGAGTCGGAAATGTTCCATTTTCAAATGTTTCAGTTTGAAATAGTTGTGCCACCGTCCGCTAGGGGGTGTACTGTAACTTACCTTAAAACAATACTCATTTGACTTTTCCTTGGAAAAATCTGTGGCAGCGCCTTCAATTTCACAGCGCGCCTCCTTGCACGTATCCAGCAGATTTGTATCCATGATGTAGTTGTAGTTTGTCTGTATAGCCGCCCACAGATCATCCTTACCAGGTGTGCCAAGGCCAAGGGTGGCACTGCTGTGCAAACTGGTGGACGAGCTGTGACTGTGGCCGCTGCCCCAGGAATATCGATGCATTTTGTTGTTGTTGTTGTTGTTGGAGGAGCATTTGCCGTTGCTGCTTTGCGCGTTTTTCTGTAATATTACAATTAAGAAATTATAAACCAAAGCCAAACATTTGTTTAAATATTCGACAAAACGAGCTGTTATATTAACATTATAACAGTCCTAAGCAGAGTATAGCGGAAATGAGTATAATAGTAATGCGCACTGGTATGTGTCTATACTAAGTTGTAAGTAAGTTCTGCAACCCGTTGTGGTTGGTGTCAGTGCTGTAGTATTCTGTGGTGGCCACAAGTATGCAATAAGTATTTCGTGGTGCCGAATTAATTAATGTTTACCTCGTGTTGGCAGCAACTTACCAGAATGGTAGGATCCGGATTTTATTGTTGTGCCCAGAAGTATGCAACAAACACTTTGAGAGTTTTATTTATTTAATTCGCCACTAGCAAGAAAGTTATTGAAAAAGCAAGAAATTCATTTTTGGGACGCAATTGTCAGCGCAAAAATTTAATTTTAAAAACGACTAGTGGGCCACAAAAAAGGAAACTTTTTAGTGGCCCACTGTTAAGTACATTAAAAAGAGATTGAAGATCATGAAAAATCGATTCAACACTAAGCTAAATCACTAATTTTTCATACATTTTGTCCTGCCCTCGATTCAAATAGTTTGTGATTATGTTACTAACAAAATAAACTCTTGCAACTCTTATAATACTTATACGAAATTATAAAATCGACGATTTTTTTATACTTCACTCTTTGCCTGCACTAAATTAATTAAACTGTTGAAATAATGAAATAAAATGTAAGCTCTTGGAAGTACAAGAATAGTTTCGAATACCTTTAAATAATATTTTCGAATCATAATTCGTTCTGAACTGACAAGTATATGCATTTCGAAACTGTTTGATGCGATGGGAGAAAACGGATTAGGCAAAAAATTGTTGATAAAATGAGTAATTTGTGCGGCAAATATGGCCGTAATATGCTTAACCATATTTGGCGCGACTCCGTCATCGCATCAGCATTCAGCTCAGTTCAGTTCAGTTTTCAGTTCAATTCAACTAGTGCGGTCGGCCGGGCCGGGCCGGGCCGCAACCGGTTCGTTCGAAATTGCAAAGCGCGCGCAATTAATTAATGAATTTTTATTTGTCAGATCCCAACAAGTCGCGTCTAAAGCCACCGCTGCCACTACTGTTAAGCTGCGGCGCAGACGCAGAAGCCGGCGGCGGCGACAGCGTCGAAATACGGCAAGAAAGTCATTCAACAACAAATGGCAATTGACTGACCACAGAGCCATTGAGGAAATTCCTTATTTACACAGCATCGTAATGCTCACACAATTTGGAAAACATTGAATCGGAATTAAAATTGGAATTGAATGCGCAGCTGATGAAATGATTGAATGCTGCTGATTTGTGTAATTGATTAAATGAATAAGCTGTCGAAGCGAATCGCATGCGAAATCTCAACAGATGATTGTGCAAACAGTAAGGGGGAAATACTTCGGACCTGTGTCTGATAAATCTTCATCAAAATGCATGAGATGCTACGCTATTCAACTTCTTTCCCACATTAAAGGTCGTATTGGTGATGTTGTGCCTCTTCAAGCATAAAACAATATTTCAATTTCTATTTCAAATATTAGGTAGAAAGCAGAAGAGATAATGTACAGTCGAGGAAGTCCGACAACAAAATACTCAAAAAAGGTTTTGTTGCTGTTAGATTTGGATGAGCTTTAAAATAGAGGATGAGAATAATTACAGATTAAATCATTGTTTGAAATGGCTCCACAAGAAATGAAGCATTTTGGTTATAAAGCACTGCTTTTGCGTGTTTATTATTTTTCATATCGAAGTACTACGGCGGATGCGTGCAATCGAAAAGTAATGATATTTGAATCAATAAATAAGCACTGATCGGCCGCATATGTAGTGCTGAATAACATGTTCACAAAAAAAAAAAAAAAAAAAAAAAATTAAAAAAAAAAATTAAAAAAAAAATTAAAAAAAAAAATAAAAAATAAAAATTAAAAAAAAAAGATTATTAATAATAATACATAAAAGAAAATTGTTTAATTTTGTGTTTCAAGCAATTTCAGTTCTGCCCCATTTTCCTCTTTTTCGAACAGTGTATACCCTCAAAAATATAAGATTCCTTAATTCTATTTTTTTCGCAGTGACACGATCAGCTCTTACATATAATAAGTCCAGAGAGCCATTTCCTGTTTTGTGGTACCTTGATTTTCAGAACAAAATAATGGAGCTTTTACTGCAACTGCATTTCACCCAAATCGCAATACAAACGCATCTATAGACGATAAAAATGCAAAAGAAACGATGCTTCAAATTTATTACTTAACCCAAAACACAGCTAACCAAGCAACCAATATTTAAAATCATTTTGTTAAACTCTTAAATAGTTCACAAGGTTGAGGAATCTGGAGAATTGATAAACAACTCTCTAACGATTATTAAATTCAAATCATTTAAAAAGAACTTTAAGTTGTCAAAATGAGAGAGTGATGTGACTAGGGAAACATATAATTATGTTTTTACAAAAGTCAATCACTAGAAATCAATCACTCGAAAAAAAAAAATCGCTGTAGAAAAATATTTTTTTATTTTTTATCGAAAGTTATTCAGAAAGACATCAAGAAATCTTAGTCAGTAATACTTGTATTTAACAGAACAGGTTATTTTAGATAGATTTTCCGTTCCAAAAAAATTCATTCATGAAATCAATTAATACAAAAGCTCACTTTTTCAATATTTTCAACAATTTTGGATGACAATCACATCGAATAACTGGAACCAATTTGTTAAATGTTAGGTAAAAAAAATGATACAGTATAGTATTTGATCAAATATATAGTAATTTGTGATCAAAGCCCAACAAGTAGTCTATGGAAGTGGTAATAATCCTCTTTAGAGGGGAAACTATTCAAAATGAAGTTATTGATCAACGGAATCTCCGATTCTCGCATCTAAGTAGTTCCACTCAGCAAGTTATAATGAACGCCAACTGGTCCGCCTACATACATGTTTATATGTAGATCGACGACTACTACTTCTGTGATCTTCGCCGATTAGGCAGCATTAACATTTGCCACGCACTGCCTCCGTAATCACGCGGCATGTGGTCCCGTCCCAGCCATGTGTGGAATTCTGCAATTTGCATCTAACCAGTTGGTGGCGGCGCCAACGCTGGGGGCGCCACAGCCGACCGTTACGTTTAATGCATTCTAATAGTGAAATTTATATTTAAAAAAAAAAAATCTCCGTAATTTATTAAAACAATTTCCGCTGACACAGAATGGCGCAACTAGCAAAAGATTCTAACGGCAGAATGTCATTTAGCATGCGCTTGAGCGCCAAGAAAAAAACCAAGGCTGCGATCAAGTTGTTTAGACCAGCTCGTTAGCCGACCAGACCCGACCAGACCAGACCACCACCACAAATGAGTCGAAAGACGAAATATCCAAATGTTAGCGGCAGCGACAAAGTCAAATACCCTTTTACCCTGTACTCGGACATACTCGTATATTGTCTCACAATAAATGTATTTATTATGCGTAATAATTCTTCAAATATTAAAACCAATCTTTGAAATAAAGTTCTTTGGGAATTCCATTTTTGGGTATTCCTGTGAGTGATTTCTTTTTCCTAATTGGAGATTTTCAGTAATTGGAGATTTTACAAAATAAAATGAAACTATTTGTGTTCAATATATATGTAAAATTAAAAAAAAATAAAGATCCGAAGCGCACTTTGTCTAATTAAAAAGAACAGCTTCAGAATATAAAAATTTCGTTTATAAATTGTAGAGGGGAATTATTTAATTCGACTAAATGCTATTAAGATAAACTTTTGAAGCAAAAATTTCAAATATTTAGAAGATCTGTGTAAGGAAACATTGTGAAGAGTATGAGACCCAGGTGCGTAACCGTATTAACTAATTTTCGATATAACCTATTGAACTAACGAATAAAATCATTATTTTAAGCCATGAATATTTTGAAAAATTGCTTAAAAATGCGCTGCTTGTGTGTGAATGTAAATCGTATTTTCCTATACTGCTTGTTCCACCATGGTTAAGGGATTCCTTTTCCACTTTTTCCTTTAGCATTTAATATAACATCTAAATTCCACTATACTTGAAAATATGTACATAATCTTATCTCAGAGGAAGAGATAATGTCCTAAACTCTTACTTTTGAAATAATTTAGCTTTAGGAAATATTTTGTAATTCTTAAAGCACAATAAATAAAATAAATTAAAAAAGAGTCCTTGTTCCTTTTACAAACATAACTAACTTTTTTTTCTCAGGATTATATAACTGGAATGGATAAAATGAACATTTCTTGTCCGAAATGGAAAAAGTGAAAAGAAGTTAGTTATCACCTAGTCCGGTCTTGCTGACCAACAGTTACTTATCAGTTAGTTAGGAATGGGACGAATCTAACAATATGTTCGTCCTAAATGCGCTACAAATGTACCCCTTCATTTGAACGGAAGGGTATACAAATTGTCTTGGAAATTTATGCGTAGATGAATTGCGCAGTCGAGAACAGCAACTGTTGGCTGTTGGCGAGACTCCATGGATTTACATGCCCATGAGCTCACGAGCGAGCACACCTGTTGTGGAGGCACTTACCTTTAAGCTATTGTAGGGCCGCTCCATGTTCAACTTGGCCTGCAGGACATCCCGTCGCTCCTGCTGCTCCTCGTCCGCCGGCAGGGCCGTCATGGAATATGAGGTCTTCATTTCGCCGACCCCGACATTGCCTTTGACAATGTGTGGCAAGTCGTTGCCATTTCGTTGGGATGATTTGTGGGCGTGGGCGTGGGTGTGGGTGTGGGCGTTGCCACTGCCCCGCCGCTGCTTCTTTAGGGAGCTGCTGCGACTGCTGCACGCCGATTTGGTCGCCAGCTTGGGCGGAGTGGCGGGTATGGCAAAGCAGGCGCCAAAATCATCCTCGGGTTTCATTTGTTTCGTTGTTGTTGTAGTTGGTGTTGGTGTTGCTGCTGTACTGCTTTGCAACATGGCCGCTTTTTCAGTCTCTTGGTTGCTAAATGGCGTTGCTCCTTCTGCCCCCACCACCGACAGCGTCGGTGTTGCCTTGATGGTCGCCGCTTCTGGTTCAGTTTCGTGCCGCTGCTGATCGCCGGCTTTCATTATCGAAGCTTCCATCGTGCTTTCTTTCTGTGTCTCTTAGCTCTCTCTCTCTCTCTGTCTGTCTGGTTGTCTGTCCCTATCTCTCCTCCGTCATCCGTCCAGCTAATGGTTTTTGGTTACGATTTCCATAAATGTTAATTTAATTAATTTGCCTAAAATCGGCGTTGCTTTTATTGCTATAGTCGTTATTGTTGTTGTTGTTGGTGTTTCTTTATTTGTTGCAAATGTTTAAAATGCACTAATTTGCATGTCCATGCATGCCATGCTTCGCTCTCCTTCGTCACCCTGTTCCGCTCTGGCGCGTTTCGTGAATTCACGGCGACCTTCGATTTGTCGGCTGGGTGGAGGAGGCTCCTAGCTCTGGACTTCCGCTTGTGGTTGTTGCTTTTCTTTTGTCTTGTTTTTGCCTTTATGCAAAATACTCCTCCATTCGTTATTTTGATAAAAACGGTTTATAATTTCACTGCAATTAAAAGAAAAAGAGAAACACACAATTAACGCAAATTAGTAATAAGGAAAACAAAATCGGAAAATCACTCGAATTTGCATGTTGTGAGGGAAAGGTTTTAATAGTCTTATTGAAACGTGGTAGACGGTTTCGCTCTGCAGATATCAGCAGGAATTAACGATTTCAAAATTGGTGAAAGAAAAATTCCAGCATAAATTAGATAGTTTGTCAAAATATACCTATAAAAAGTAGGTAGAATTTCAATAGGATTATTATTGTGTGATTTCGAGAAATAAATACATTTAACAACAAAAAATGTTAAGAGTTTCATATTTTTGGAAATACATCAGTAATTTTTACGGGCAAGGCAATAATCAATTAATTTGATGAATATAATTGTGATTTTGAGAGCCATTTTCGGTTATACTTGTATGTTAATTTGTTGGAACAAAGCAAGAACATATCCTTTGCAGATCTAATTGTTCGGTTAAAATTTGAATTAGCCGTTTATTTGGAGAAATTTAATTCCACTTTAATTATTTGACCGAACTTTTCTGTTAAATTGACGGAATTTTTGGCCACCATATTCATCGTCATTCAATCTCAATCATTATTATTGAGTCACGTAGACTTTGCCACGAGATAAACAATTATTACCACATGCTGCAATAAATATGTTTCAAAAATAGAACTTAATACTTATTTTCACATTCTTTGTCTTTGTACCGATAGCATAAATATAATTTAAACACGACTAAAATACTCATCGAAACATATGTATTTCATCGTGTTCACTTATTTATCCCTCGCTCAAGACGTGTCATACTTAGGTACATTTCTTTTAATGGTCTTTCGGTTATTTACAATGCGATCAGCAGTATTCTACACACAAAATAAATAGTGTATTAAAAAAAAAAAAGGCGAATTGATAACCTCCTCCTTTTTTGAAGTCCGTTAAAAAAAGAAGAAATATGTTAAGTGTTCCAGACTTTTGAAAATATGCCATTTTAGGAAAGAACTTCAGTTTTAAGATGAACAATAAATAAATAAATTATGTACAGTCACCAAACAAATACTCTACGTTTTAGAAACATGTAACTTGTCTTGATTATTATCTTCTCATTAGCCATGCATGTATAGTATGTTTTCATAGTTTTGTAATTTTTTAAATATCTGCAAAATATTTCATTTCTGCCTAAGAGGTTCACTTATTCTTTAATGTCTATTTATGAAAGCGAACATTAAGCGAACAAATAATGGAATACTTGTAACAAACAACTTAAGCATTGAATAAATAGTTACAAAATCAAAACGTTCTCCGGCTCTACCAATTATTCCTCTAAATGAGCGGTGCATTTGGATGCAATCACTTGTTAATAGCAGCCCTAGAGGCAATTCACGGCCTCTTCACTTCAGCTATTAAGTGTCAAGCAATAATAATAATAGCAACGAACGGGACGCTGCCGTAAAAAGTATAAAACAATCTCATTTTATGAGTCATACTCGAAATTATAGGCAACATTGGTCTAGACTCTAGACGCAAACATGTGTGGCTACAAAGACACACCAGCATGGTGGAGGCGAACGGGTAGCTTGGGGTGATCAGTCAGTCAGTCAGTCAGTCCGTCATTCAGTCAGTCAGTGAGCTGCGTCCCCCTCATGCAAATATCTAGATTTGCATACAAAAACGACAATGACGACTGTTGTTATGGCCGGCAGCTCCTCCACTTCACTTGCATTTTAGTGACTAACCGACAGTTGTGGAGAAGTGTTGGTCGCTACTTCCAATTGCCATAAAGTGCGGCCGGGGTTCTGGCGGAGGGCGACAAATGTGCAGCGAACGAGTGACGGGTTTTGTGGCAATCTCTTTGATAGAGTTGCGCTTGCCCAGCTCTAAATTAGGAGGCAGAGGAAGTGCTGAATGGGCGCACACACTCGCCCAAACACTCATATGTACTATAAATGTAAATGAATACATGTTCTTTGAAAAAATCGGAACGATTGCAAATAATGTACTGTTCTGTTAGTCGCAAAACACAAATAGACAACTCTTTGACTTAATATAAGAAATAATATAACCACGTCCCTGGATTCAGCTGTCACTACAAATACCGATCAAATTTGAGAAACAAAAATAAGCAAGAAGAACATTTTCAATCACCGCCGTTTGTAAACGTTGGTATTGACGAAAATAAAGTCCTCAATCAGCCAAGAAGATAAGGAAAAAGTTATCGCCGTCAAAGCTTAGAAATAACCTTTACTGTATCTTGAAACAACAACATTATTCCTCCATAGTTGTGGGCAGCGAACAACGTACTCTTTTGTATCCATATTAATTGTAATACATTTCCGTCTTATTGGTCAACATTCGGGACACTCGAATGAATCAAACCCATCAGGTACTACTAAAAATGCTCAATAAGCAATTTTGTGCTAAGCATATAACACATTGTCTACCATTCTTCTACAAAACTACTAACTAAAATAATATACCCTTACTACTTACTTACTAAGCTAACTTAGCTAAGTTTTCAACTAATTTTGCTTTCATAAAATGTTTGTCGGAAAAAAATAGTTTCTTTCGTCATTTGGATTCGACTTATCTCTTAAATGATAATGAAAGTTCACAAATTAAATTCGAAGAACACTTAAACACGGAAACAAATAGATTCATTCAAAAAGAGTCAAAAAGGCGGCTGTAGACTATACATTTGTTGAATGTATAAATTCCCAGACCCGTCTACAACTGAAAGAAATCTATTTGGAACGGGTCATAAATCTAAGAATATCATAATTAATTCGTCAATTATGAGCAATTTTTATTATAATTCAGTATTCACAGCATTAAGCAATTTGCATATTTTTCAACTACAGTAATACTAGTTCAAATAATTTAGTTTTAATAACCTATTCAATTAGCTGTGCCAGAACCGAGTTAATACTTGACGCCCATTTTAGTCAATCCATTCATATTCCTCTGTAACGAGAGCTCAATTTTACTATTTATCGTAAAAATTTGGACAGCTCCGACTGTTCATTACTCCAGATTATATTCAATAGTTTAATAGAGTTCCGTAAAATACGATTTACTTGCGTAACATTTCTCACTAATCAAGTATTTTAGAGTTCAATAAAGCAATAATTTGGCATTTGGCACGATATCGAAAAATAGATACATGTGAATGGATATAAGTACGAGGTATATAAATATATTTGCATATAGTATTTAGTTACATATATATTTAATGCAGTCACTTATTTAAAAGCGCGCTCAAATAGCATTTCAACTCTTTTCGAGTGGCCTCGTGTCCTGGCCATATTTGCGTAGGTTGGTAGTTAAATGCAAAATCACGTCTCAGTTGAAGTCGCCACTGACAAAAGAATTAAATAATATACTCTCTATGGCCCACTGCTCCCCCCGCGCTCCGTACAGGTCCTCAGCAATTGAATTTGAATTCGCAACTGCCACCCGCAGATTTCTTATATTTCGGTTTGCGGTTGGCTTTTAGTTGATTTTTGTTTTTTCTTGGCCACAATTATGGCGGGCTGGCAAAGAAACTTTATTTACGGCTTTTAGCGTCGATTTGTGTGTCGTGGCCCGCCTCCGCTTCCCAGCTCCTAATACTCCCCCCGCGATCCCGCTAGATTGCTAAATGTCCGCCCACCCCCTCCCCCCATTATGTTGCAGTTGTTTTCATTTTCATTTTCATTCCTACTGCCGGTCACAGTCACCGGCACATTGCAGGTTGTTGTTGTTGGTAATATCTAAAGTGGCTAAATAAACGCTTGTAGCCAATTTCGCGTCTGAGTCTGAGCTTTTGGCGCGTTGTCTGCCGCCGTTTCTGGCCACATTTGCATACAAATATGGCCCACAAGTGTTTCGCGACTAATTTCGTATGAAAAGTTGATTGCTTGCGATTAGAATCGTGTTCATTGTTTTGCGGTTTGCTGTCTTGTTTTCTCCCCTCCCCCTCCTCAGTCAGTTTACACTTCACTTTTGTTTGTTTTGGTGTTTTTTCCTGTTTTTTTCTGTTTTTTTTTTAAACTTTTGTTGCGAATTAAGTAATAATTATTATAATTTTTTTGGCTTTCATATACTCGAGTCGTTGGCCTCTGTTATTATGTGGTTGCCTTTAATTGCAGTTTACATGCATTTAGTTATTGTTGTTTACTTTTTTTACTGCAGTTTACTTTGTTGTGGGTGTGATTGGATATGGAAGCTGTGAACCAAATGCGGTTTGTTAGCAATGTTTTCGGTTAACTGTTGTAGCGAACTTGGCAATCCATCTTTGTGGCTTATTGCTGATGGCGGCGATACATAATGGTTTGTTGATTATACTTGATGTTGATGTATTTGGCGCAGACATGTTCACACAAAACAATGAGCTGGCTCAGAAAGTCATTTGCATAAAAAGCCACTGAATTTAAATTAAATTAAAAATACATATACGAGCCTAAATCCTGAATCCAGTAGCTAGCAATGGATAAGGTACACGAAAAATAAAACTAAAATATTCAATCTGCAAAAATACTGTATTTAAATTTTTTTTAATGAACAAATAGTTACAAATAGATAAATCCGCTAATGCCTTGCTGTTCAACTTATACGCGAAATGGCAAATCTGTGTAAATGTAAAACAGAGATACATAACTAACGAAATATTCTAACGTGTCGCACTTTTTGAACCCTGTACCCGCAGGGTAAACAAAGTAAGTATGTAACAGGCAGAAGGTAAAGTATCCATTAAGTATATCAATTCTTCATCAGCATGACGAGACAAATCGATCTAGACAAGTCCCTTCGTGTGTCTGGATTAACCCTAGATTTCAGAAACGGCCCAAACTTGGAGTCGAGACTCTCCTAAGCCCTAGGTAACACGAGTTTTTTTTATTACCACCCTTTCCCCCACCCTACAGATTTTCAGCTGTCAATACTCAACGTCAAGCTCCGGAAACTAATCTTTGAATACGTAACTTAATATTAATGATAATAATAGCTCCCAGGTACGCTCTTCTTCTTTTTGCTTCTGCTCAGCGGTTATTTGTATAACAATGCATCTAAAATAGCGTCGAAAGTTTGTTTGAATGAAGGGTATTTAATTGTCAGGCTTGTCCGATTGTAACATTTTCTATTGTTATGTCAGAGGTACTTTGCGCTCGTACTTCTAGAGATTCCTTCGTTCATACAGACGGATATCCCTATATCTTGATCAAGAATATATATACCACGCCCCCTCTGTATGTTTCATATGTATATTTAGCACTAAACTAGTATACCCTTTTACTCTTTGGGTATAAGGTATAAAAAAGGTTGTTCTATTCTTGTATCTATTCTTTAGAATCTGAATCGATTTCAGGGATCCGACTAATATTTGCATTGTCATAGGCTTGTATGCGAAGGCTAACAAACAACAAACAAATTTTGCTACAACATAATTATACTTATGATGTAGTTAAGTTGTTGGAATAGAATGAAGAATATAGCATATGCATATGTATACTTTATGGGGTCGGAGATATTATCATCTGACTGTTATATACTTCACAGAGGACCTTTAAAGTCAGAGATTAGAAAGATTAAGAAATATATATATAGATGTTTCCACTCCCAATATGATTATGAAACAACTTGGACTATTTTGAAAAATAGCAGATCAAATACTTGTACATATGAAATGTAGTTTTCAAAACTCATTACACGGAAAATATGAATGGAATTTGATGAAATCTGACTAATCAGATCCACATGGAAGCAAAATTAAAAGTTCGTGTGTCCCTATCAGAAACAAGAAAGACAAGTTCTAAGGCAATCGATCAAACAAGTTCCACAGATATGCAACGTAAGCAATTGGAAGACAAAAAGAGCAATAAAATGTTTTTTCAACAAATGTGTAGAAGAATTAATGTACCGAAGCCACATGTGTGGTGTATGGCGAAAAAATAATGAGCATGTCACGTACGAGAAATGGCAGAGAATATGAAATGCCTAAAGATAAGAAACAATTTGCGCGTTTGACGGGATCAGGCAATGTGCTGGATATTGTCAAAGTCCGTCAATACTGGTTCGTCACGTCCCGCCTAGTCCAGTCCACCCAAATGAAGTCACCTGTCTCGATTACATAACACCCTTCGGCATTTGAATGAATGAAGACGCTTTCCGAGAAAAATCACAGCCGCCAAGCTAAAGTTTATTCAAAACATGTTCCGTTCCATTATGAGGCCCATACGCCGAACTCAAGCGGGCGCAATTAATAAACAAAAAGGAAAAACATAAAATGCTGACAGCAAATATTTGCTCAGACAAAAGTTAAAAGCCGCTACAAAATTGAGGTAAGGTTACTCAAAGGCCCAAACAAAGGCACCGAAAACTTTGGCACAGGTAGTTCAGAGAAGACTTATAAGGAGGAAGAGGAGTATGCGGAGGAGGGGGACAGATGGAGCTCGTAAATCTATTCGAGTCAGAAATGACTGAATAATGACACATTCGACGGCGAGACTTGCCAGTTTATTGTTGAACTCAAACAATTTTGTTATTGTGCGTTAAAAACTTTTGATTTCAGAGTTTGTTATTTAAATTTGTTAGCTGGTGTGTGTTTATATAAACATCAGATTATTTAGTTTGTTATTTAAATTTGTACAAGCATGCAAGGAAAATGGATATAAAAGAACTCAAGACAGTTTTGGCTGACAATAAACATATTTTCGGGTAGGCCCTAAACGTTATGGCCGAATCGAAAGAAAATGAAAATAAACTTTCGTTTTCCTGCTTTTTCTGCTTTGAGCTTTGTGTGTGCGCAAGTCTTTGATCTCAGTGCCAGCTACTTTGAACGCTGCCAACAACCATAAACAACAACAAATTGGCTTCCGTTCTTCTCTGGAGATGCCTGGGCTGGTGCCGGAAGTCAAGGCTGTGTTCTCACGCTCTTTTGTTGTCTGACAAATTAAGGCTCGTAAATTAGATCACAATTGAAAGCCATTTACTTGACTTACTTTCATACGAGTGTACTATACACGCACACCCAACTCTGATTAGACAAAGTCTACAGTACAAGTCTATATTGCATAGAAACTGGCTAGCTCTGAATTCGACGAATCTTATCAGCGGTAAGTGCAGTCGAGTGTGGAAATTAATCAATTGTTATCGCCAGGTGAGACAACTTGGCTCTATTTTAAGCAATGCCATAATTTAGTCATCAAGTCATAATCGATAAGATCGTTGGAGCTGCTAAAGAGAATCGGCCGGAGCAGCTGGCCCGGCCCGGCCCGCATGGCCCGCAGCTGAAGACAACATTCCAAAGTTGTTCGTTCGTTCTTTGGTTCGTTTGTCTGGCTTGTCTGCATGTTGCGCAAATGCAATAATTAAAATATTGTATAAATTATCATTGGCTATCTATAACAGCAGCCAACACAGCGACTCCAACAACAACCACAACTGCAACTGCAACAACAATAGCAAATTCTTCCAAGAATTGCTCTGCAGCACTTACGACGCGTTTGGCAAAACAGCAAAAGCAACAGCAACAACAACAACAACAACAACAAGAGCAAGACCAAGCAAACAACCTCGGTTGGGGGCAACTTGCCATAAATTGAGAGCCGGTTGCAACGGCAACCAGCAAAAGCGTCAACTACTAATACAACAATAACTGCAACAGCAATAGCATCAATAACAACAACAACAGCGTGTGCAACACCTAATGAATTGTTAACTGCCCGACCACATGTAGCCACAGGCAAAAATAAAAACAACAACAACAACAAAACACCAAGCCGACGGTGTCATTTTTGGCGCACGTGAAGTTGTCGCCGCCATCGTCGTCGTAGTCGTCGTCTTGGTCGCCAGCCAAATGGGCCAAATGGCAAAGCCAGCAATGTGGCGACAATAACAATAACAATATTGACTTGTAAAAGCACTAACAACAATAGCAACATTAGTAACAACAACACGAACAACAACACACATAAGTGGCACACATGCACTTCAAGTAAACCTTCGTTTCTCAACGACGTTTATGCCAAATGGAAATCAGGAAAAGCTGATTATGGTTAAAAACTTCTACGCCGGCTTTCAGGCGCTTGTTTGTCTCCCTTTGGGTGCCAACAACAAATATACAAAGTTGAATAAAACACCTTTTCCTGAATGTCTATTTAATTTAGGAAAATAAGTCTGTCAGCAACATTAGGAGCTTAATATCTTGATTTAAAATTTGCTCATAGTGGATAGCAAAATATCATCACCTAAGTAGCCACAAAACCACAAACCTCGAATGTCGACCACAATATACAGCGTGCATGACAATAGATAGTTACCACAGTTGCAACAACAACTACCAGCACTATATTTGTTGCCGATGAAATACATTTAGTTTAGGCTAAAAATTCTTTCTAGCTATATCTGTTCGTTGACAGATCCAGCGCTGGCGGGAAAATCTCAACATCTAGCTATTGACGATATAGCAGTTCTCAGTGTTTCAAATAGGAAAGGATATAGCGTGGCTATGCCATTATTTCAGTTAGTATCTGATTCCAAAAAGTTGGCTTATACATTTCAGTCTTATGCCATGTGGAGAACCTACTAATAATATTACATTTTTATTATTATAACTTTTATTTTATTTTATTGACAAACAGAGCAGTCGATGTGAAAAAAACTCAAATATTGTTTTGAACAGATACTAGGAACTTATACTTATCTAGTATCTAGTAGTACACAAAAGAAAAACAAAGCCTATAGAAATAACAAAAACATCTAATAACGAATCCGACTCGGTGGGGGAATTTGATTTGCCAAACGGCCAGCTATGCCCCGATTCACAGCAGAGAGTAGAGTTATTAGACCTAACAAAAAGAAAAAGATAATAAACAATAGCAATAAATGATAAAGAAGAAGTATGATTAAACTAAAATAACAAATTAAACTTGAAGTACTTAAATAATAAAAGATAACTTATTTGGACAGTTCAACCTAAATCAAATGAATTTAGCTTTGAGTCTATAAAAATAGGATAGGATATCTCGCAGAAAACTCAAAAGTGATCTTTAAGCCATCATATTTGACTTAAAAATGCGCAGTTCAACTTTGTTTTGTATGGGTCTAAATATTTTAATTTTAATTTTTTTAATTTAATTTAATTTCTTTATTTTTTAATGCTATTTCATCATCTCCATTTCGCCATTTCGTTTGGCAAATAAATTTTCCTCACCGAGTCGGATTCGTTATTAAACATTTTTGTTATTTCTATAGGGTTTGCTTTTCTTAAGTGTTATCCAGTATAAGTTCTGTATTGTTTTTATTTTTCACATCGACAGCTCAGTTTGTCGATAAATAAATAAAATAAATAAATGACAATTTGAATTCGAAAAAGTTGTCGGGTATAAACACATGAACCACATAAATGCCAACCGAAAATGAAAACACTGCAAAATTCCTGGGCACATGTAAGCGAAAAATAAAAAGCCATAGGTGCCACAGCGACAGTGACAGGAACATGAACGATGGACCCCCAGATGCGAGCAGACAATCGTTGGAGCGCCACGAAGGAGACTTTGGTGGAAGCTGCGAGTGGCTGTTCCGTGCTGCAATTAGGGCAACAGTCCCATGTACATACATCGGTAAAAACAAAAAACAACAGCAGGAAAATAAAAAAAGTGGAAAAGTACTTCAAAAGAAAAACGAAAGTTTACCTCCTGCACTAAAAACCACAAATTTTCAAATTCAGCTCGCTCGTTTCCTGTTTTATTTATTTTCGTGTTTGTTAAGAGTCACCAAATCGCGCTAATCGGCAACTTGTAGGCGCCCATCGCGCCTCACGATCGCAAGGAAGGAGTCGGGCCAGCGAAACAAATTTGTGTTACAACTTTTGTACATTTGGGAGGTCTAGTCTGGTCTACACATTCTCCTTCTTCTCCCTCACATGCTCAGGTTATGAGAAATGCGCCGTCTTTGTGACTCGAACACGTTTTCGTTAGTTCTGCGATAGTTTAGGAACTTTTTGTGGCTGCTGGGTATCCCATGCTTTATTGGCATTAACAGCGCCTGCCATGTTTTTGTCAAAGGGAAGTCGTTTGTTATGGCCACTTGGCAGGTGGCACGAATGTAAATAACTCGAGTCGGCAACACACACGCCCCAAACAAGCGACCAAATTAGCGGTTTAGTTTTTAGTTTAAATTTATGACTTGGTCCATGCAAGCTTTTTGAATTGCCAAGACCATTCGTTGCTTGAATATTGTTCGAATAGGTTAGAAGGACAAATGAGTGGGGATCATGAAGCATGTCAAGCATAATTACTACTCTCAGTTTAGTCGAGCAACAAATTCTTTGATTTATTCAATTCATTAGAACATTAATATCCCTTGTTGAGCGGAAATAGTCCCTCAGATATAAGTATTCTGGTAAAAACACAATCATCTTGGTACCTATTTATTTATTTCCATCGACAAACAATGCAGTCGATGTACATAAAAAAAAGCAATACAATAGAGAACTTAAACCAAATAAAACTAAAGAAATAAAAAAGCCTATAAAAATGACAAAAATATCTAATAACGAATCCGACATGGTGGGGGAATTTTATTTGCAAAAAACAGCCAGCTATGCCCCGATTCACAGCAGAGAGTTGTCAGAAACGTTATTCGACCTATCAAAAAATAAGTGGAGATGAAAAAATATAGCAATAAAAGATAGAAGAAAATAAATTTAAATTAAAATACTTATATAATAAAATATAATTAAAAATTAAAGGTGAAGAATCACTGACCCGTTGGGGGAAAATTTATTGCCCAGTCCGGCAAGCTATCCTATGTTCGCCTATTTTCCTATTGGTATTATACGCTAGAACTTTCTATTAAGTTCTTTTTAATATGTTGGTTAATTTTAATATCATTTGTATCCCAATATTTAACCAAAATATATAATAGCAAGCAGTAAAAATCGTATGACATTTTGTTGATAGATTTTAACCAGATGTGGAAGATTCTCAAAATATCGCACAATAATAATACTTTTGCAATGCTACAAGTCAACTCTAACTTACGTTCTGAACAGCATACATTTTGGAATCCAAAAATGTAAAACAAGAACATTTGCCTTTAAGTACATACATTTTTAATATTCTAAGCTGAGTCATACAAAGAGATATTTAAATTAGAAATCTTCAGCAAGTTGATTAAGTGGAGTATTAATTTAAGTTAAAGTCTACCAATTTTTTTCTAACTTTATGGTTCAAAAAACTCATTTATTTATAACATCGACACATTCACAACAAGGACATGTTTGGTGGCACCACCATCGAGCATTTCAAAGACGCGTCATTTAACCAAATTGCATGCTTTATGTCTCAATCTTAAAGCGAAAAGTGCATTAAAAACTAATTACAAACAATTACTCACATAATTGAGTGTGAAAAGCCGCAAATTGTTGGGCCGCCAAAATAGCTGGCCATCAGCGCACGCTGAAGCTTCATAGGCTTGCGGGTGCACTGAGTGCGTCGGTTGTTCAATTCACTTTCTGTATCTCGAACCACAGTCACTTAATTGGCAATGAAGCCAGGCGCAGATGGTCAGTGAAGCCAATAAGGCCGAGCGCATGCGCGACTCCGGTTGACCGCACGCAATGCGCCGCAAGTCCAAGACGCAGATACAGTCAAAGGCCTGACAGCACGTCACAGTTGGCCAAAGCGATAGGCAAAAGCGAAATGTGTTAAAACAAATGGGCAACATGAGATGTGAAAATGTTCAGGCACAAAATAAACATATGCCAAATTGAAAACCACGCACAGTGGTCCCAAAACTGGGAAAATTAAAAATACATACGTTAGCTTCGGGGTCAGAAGCACCTTTCAAATCTACTCGTCCGATTTAAGTGACAGATAAGCAGCTTGTCCCAAATAAGGGTCCGATCTGACGATATTCAACCGTCATCAGCAAATCTGTTTTTTTATAGAAAGCATGTTTTAGAACCTGCTCGTATCTATGAAGTAGTGCCATATACAATAAACTTTCCAACATATAACAATATTTCCGTTAAGGGTTTTTAAAGTGTAAGCTTTTTTTAGTGTAGTGGTAGAATTTGTATTAAATTCTAAGAGAAAGTCATTTTTCAGAACTTGGTCGTTTCTATAAAGTTGTTCCATATACAATAAACTCTCCAATATACACTTCCGTTAAAAGGTATTTAATATGAGGGCTCTTTTTTTTAGTATAGTGGTCGAATTTGGATTAAATTCTAATAGATGTGAAAAGGGTGCGTGTCATACAAACTATATAGGTATGTATAGTATGTTTAACAGCAGGACGAGTCAATTTCTATGTATCTATTTCTACAGAACTACAGAGAGTTCTAGCTTTAAAAAAGTTCTTTTCAAAAGCTGATAGTGTGGAAATTGAGTTTTCTTATTATTCATTATGCTTTAGTTAAGACCTTAAGTTAAGATCCCAAACACTCTTTAAAATCCTATAGTTCAATCCTTTTTTTTAGTCCAAAATATTGGTTTTAAAGAAATATGTCGAACATTCAATTCTCTGTAATAAGCAGCCTAGAGCTGGAAACAAATGCCAAATTCAAAATATTTTTGTAGTTTATTTGAAAACTACATCGCATTAAGATTTTAATTTATCCCAAGAATTAATTTTAAAAATGTACTAATTGTCCAACTCTGGAAAGATTTGTAATAAAAGCTAACAGGAAACAAAAATACAATTAGGCAATTATTTTGCAAGGTTTTTCCAGACATCGATTATGTTCTAAAAGCTTCTGAAATTATAATGAAAGCCCACGCCATTTTTATCAAGTTAGATTCCGAATTGGCCCCACTGTGTGGCGAGCGGAAGCCAGAGGCCGAGGCCGTGGCCAACAGCTGAAGCGGTTGACGAGCGACCGAGCGGCCTTTATGACAAATGACAACAAATGGAAATTGTTCGCTGATTTTATTAGCACTTGGTCGAGCTGAGGCGAAAGCAATTGCATAACGCGCTGCGCACAAGGAGTTTAAGCCCGGTACTTCTACTCGAGAAAAGCGAAACTGAAAATTGCAACTTTTACTTGCGAATTCATCAAACACACACACACACAAACAAACATATATAAGGCGAGCGTTCAACATTTGTTTAGAAAGATTTTTATGGCAACCTTTCGCTTGGGAGCAACGCAGTGATAAATCAGCTCCTCCAACTCCCACTCGGAGCCGGAAAAATATAATTTGCGCCCAACTTCCACGACGAGCACGACGTTGTCGACATCGGCGGCATTTTATGCATTTTTCGGCTACGGAGCCGAGGGCGTCTTTTGGGGCGTCCATAACAATTCATTATCATTAATTATATTTGCACTCAGCAGGCCACAAACAAGTCGGACTATGAAAAATTACACGAGCCTGATTAAAATGAAAACAATTTGAGCGAAAATTTCAATATTTCAATAATTTTTCCCGTTTCGCCCAGCAGCGGTATTAAGTCGCCGAGAGTTAGGCTGAAAAATTCATCAGCATTAAAATGATCGACGACCAAGCTGAAAGACAAAAACTGACCCAAGCAGAAAAAAAAAAATCCAAGAAAGAAACCAAAATATGGCTCATAAAGCTTCAACAGCCAAAAAATCGTACAACAGCAAAAACAACAATTTATTGGCCACATTAACCCCAACGAACTCTCTCACTTCTCAGCGGCAGAGCGGGATGGAGAGGCGGGCAGTTGGTCGCCTATCGATGCGAGTTGTGAAAATATCATTTACGGGCAATTTGTAAGAAAAAACCAGCGAAATTTGCACGAGCATTGGCAAAACAAATGAACGGCGATTTACTTTGGCGGTTTTGTGAGACAACACCAAAAACAACAGCAACATCAACAGTTTGCTGGAGTAACCAGCATCCCATCGGTATGGAGCATGCAACGCTCTGGGAGTCCAACTCAGTTGCTGTGCTGAAGTCGGAAATGGGCACAATTGTTGCAGCCGGCACTCGTCGGCGGTCAAGCGATCGACGCTTCCACTTAACGGGTTATAGCCAATATGGCAGTCAGCAACGTCTCCGGGCGATAATTGGGTCCCTTTCGCAAAGCACATTCAATTTTGACTCTGAGTGGACCCCATTTTCTTGTCTTTCATCAGCGGTTGCTCAAAACTAGCCACAAGAGTTGAATACAGTGCGACAATTTGACGTATTGGATTTGGAAATTTGTGATTGCGTGATAATGAGGTGTTTTAGGGAATAACAAACCAAGATTGAATACAATATATTGTATTATATATTTTTATGTATACTCTTTTCTACAATATTCTATCAAATACTAAGAGATTTTTTCTGTATTGTATAAGTTATTATTATTTTGGTTTTATGCCCCAACTTTTGCTTTTTCGGCCAGTGTGCAATAGAAAGAAACTAGAAGTATTTAAAATGTTTCACCAATATTGGTTCTCCACTTCTTTTTGCGAACTTGTTAGAGATAGAGTCAAAAATATAAGTAGCAGTTTCATGTTCCACTGGTTAGTTAAAAGTGTTCTATTAATCAAATTCATCTCTTATTTGTGTAAATATCAGTTAGTTTCAAGAAAAATATTTATTCGTGAATAAACAACATTAGAAACAAATTGCTAATTTCAAATATGGTTTTCATTATTTGGTTAATTCCAATAGTGGAATGAAAACAGAATGCTATTTTACTGAGCGATTAACTTCTAACAAGATATATTTTCCCCCATAATAAAAAAGGAAATAATACGAACAAAAAGTATGGGACCATAATTGATTAAAAAAGTCTTCCATTTTATATAGTTCTGTAAATAATTTCAATCAATAGAAATAGAAAAACAGAATTGTCTCTTACCCTTATTAGCTTTACTTATTTGTCTCGACTTCTCCCTCGTAGTCTATCTCTATCTATCTCTCTTTCTCCCTAACTGTTGGCACGATGTTTCCATTCCCACATTATTTATGCTTGTTTTTCAAAATTATGCAATAAACCCCCAAACATTTAAAGTGACGAATCTCGAACTGCTTTTTACCTCGCACCCTAAATCTAATACAGCAATGTGACGTTATAATGTAATATATATTCTCGGCTCAAATCGCATTTTTCAGTGCGCCAAACAATTAAAGCAATTCTGCTAGAATTCATTTTGCTGAAAGCCCTTTGTGCTTTAGATTCCAAAAAAATGTGCAACCATATTTGCACTGCCCCCTGACATCCGCAATCCTCAGCAGATCTCGTAATCCACTCAACTTTCACAGCGTGCACACATTGAGGGCAACTTATCAACGCTCTCATAACTCTGACAACGGGCCACTACGACACATCCCCCATTCATTGTGTGCCATTTGCAAATGCGAAATTCAATCCGAATGTCTCCAGACGCGGAACAAGATTCTGTCAGGTGTGTAAAAAGGTCTTGGCTGCTTGCGCAAACACAAAAAAAAAGAGCTGGACGAATGACACACAAAACGAGCCAAGAACACAATAACCTCATTCATTACCGAAAGCACTATATATGTATATAAATGATAAATGATGATGATGAGATTGGGCGGCATCGTGAAGATCAGGAAGATTTCTGATTCGTGCGCACATTTGAATTTATCAAAACATGTTGATAACCAAAAAGGAAATAAAACGCGCTGATGAAAGTGAAAAGCGTTGAGAAGCAAGCACATGGGGACGGTTATGATCAAGAAGAAGAAGAAGAAGAAGAAGAAGCTGAAAAGTCCATTTCGGCCCACTTGTCGCAACTGAAACAGCAACAACATCAACATCAACAACAACAGCATCGATAAAAATGAATTCGAAATGCAATAGAAAGTGAAATGCGTTGGCAAACGAGCAACAAAACGAAGCCAAATGAATTGAGCCAACGATGCGGCCTAACGATTGGAGGCAGCAGCAGTACCAGCATTAGCAACAATAACAACAACTGGGGAGACGACAGCAACTACGACATTGTTAGTGTCGTCTCATATGACCTTGTTACATTGCATTGAATTGCGAATTCTGCGGCAGCGCCGAACGTGCAACATGGGTGCACGTCCATCGTCATTGCGATTGGCATCGCAACTGCAACTCCAACTGCTGCCGATGCTGCTGCTGCTGCTGCTGCATCGTTGCACATAATCAAGAAATATTTGAGATTCACTTTCAGGCAAGCAGCAACAACAACAGCAACAACAACAACGAAGACGGCCCCACCAATGGCCAAACGAAAGTCAAACTGAAAACGGTTGTAAAAACAATACAAATCATAGATAAAATATCTTTTGCGACAAGCAGACGCAGCTATGACGACAGCAGCAACAGGGGCAGTGTCTGTGGCAGCAACAGGGGCAGCGAGGCGAGGCGACGCGAGCCGAGGACAACTGACTGACTGCTCAATGGCATGAGGCACAGCATAGAGAATGCTAACAATAAATACAACAAAAACAACTACCTAACAAAATCCAACACGGCAACGCCAACTACTGAAAGTAAGTAGGAAAAACTCGAAAAACGCCAATGTGTGGGCTGCAAGCAACACACAACGAGCAGCAGCAGCAACAACAACAGAGGCAACAACAACAGCAGTGTCTCATATGTGACAGCAACCAAATGAAATGCCACAGATTCGTTTGATAAAATGCAAGGCGACAAGTTGAGAAAGAAAAAGTGACTCTCAGAGACAGTAGCCGCAAAGTCAAGCCTGGAGGCTTGTCGAGTGCGGCATCTATCCCAGAGATGTAGCAAGGCACAGTGCTTCGAAATTTGGTTTGCGAAGCTCAAAAATGTTCTGTTTGCTTTTAATAATCGCCAGACTGCGTAATTCACTGAAAGAAAATTCATTCACGTTTTGATTATTCATCATTTAACAAAGCTAAATATGAAGCGACGATCACTTTGTCTATCGCATGTTTTTCGGGCATAAAATATTTCCCAATGTACGTAAAAAAACATCGATGTATCGAGCATCGACGATGTTTTTACCACGATGCATCGATGTTTTCCGATGGTTTTTCGCTAACGATGCATCGTCGATCCATCGATGATTGTCCAAACATCGAACCTTTTCTTGTTTTGTTGGGCATTCACATTTCTTTGTGTGGTATTATAAATTATTTGATATTTGCATTAAAATGTTTATTTTGTAATATACATTTTAGTTTGTATTAGATCTTCTTTTTTTCGTATATTATGTTACACTAATATGCTTAAAAGGTGTAGCTGCAACGCGTCGTTGTTCTTAAAACTGTATATAATCAGTTATTTTAAGTAAGCCATACAAGTCATCAAAAGTCAATATTACGAGTACTTTTTTGATTAACAACATTAAGTGACAGTCTCTCTTGATATATACATTTTTTATTTCAAACATCGCTGTTGATTTTCTCCCTAATAATCGTTTTTTTTTTTTTTCTATGGAAAGTTAATTTTTTAAAACATCGATGCATTTTTATTGAATACAAAATGTTTCAAAACAAACGATATTTTCACAAATTCAAAGAATATAACAAAAAACCAAAGAAAGTATAACATGCAAAAATAAAAATTGAAAAATTGTTTAAATAAAATAGCACAACATCAATGTTAAATCGATGTTTCGTTGAGCACTACCTGGCAGTTTATTTTATTTATTAAAAGTAAGAGCTGTGTGTTAAAAAATCATGGCAGCGGAAATAATGAACATACTATATATAGAAGAGCCTACCATTATTAAAAAGAGCTTTATGCATTTCATATTATCTGTGCGCTCTTATTATTGGATATTTGGACCGTTTTAGGGTAAGCCCCAAACTGGAACCGAAGAAGAATCTATGATAATGCACAATTTTTGTACTATTATCAATCTTCTAAAACACCAAAACAATATAATTTCATTGAAATTATTATTAAAAATTAACATAGATTTATTTAAATAATAACAAAGCAAGTGAAAAACATTGATATAAAAGCAAATGCACTTTTCAGAATGACTGGATTGCTTGTAAATAAACTGATTTGTATACTTTGTTAATTTATTTTATTTGGGTTAACATGGAGCCTTGGGGCCTCTTTAATAATTTGAGCGTACTATGAAGCCTGATAGGCTAGCCTGATTTTTTCTCGCCGATCTCCCACTGTGCTGTCAACGCAGTCATAGAAAAATCTTCAGGTTGCGGCTTTGGCTTTGGGAACTTTTAGAAAACAATTGCTCGCTGTGCCGCCATAACCGGCGCTTGTGACTATGAAGTCGGCCTAACAACGCCCAAGGAGATGGGCGGGGCGATGAAAAATATAAAATAAAATTATAAACATGAAAAGTTGAGCTTGCACATATCAGTGAGCAAGTGTGTGTGTGTGTGTGTGTTTTCGTATAATTGGGGCAACTCATGCCAGTAATTGATACATTTACAGCTATATTAGTGATTTGATTTCAGTTGCTCTGTTTTGCTCTTTTGGGAAATTCAATTAAAATCACATCTTGCCATCTAAGACATTGACAGACAAGCGAAATGTTTTGTATCTTGTGGCATGCCACAGCTGCCATATATCAAGCGTATGAATGAATGAAGCACTGAGATACATATATGAATATATTTAATTGCATTTTTGCTTTTAAGCATTCAATGAAGCTGTTAGAGGTTACTATTTTCTGAATCATTTATATTAATCTCATCAATTCACTAAATAAACGATAAGTGCAAATAAATAATAAATAAATAAAAAATTCCACTGAACTATCTAGGAAAGATTTGTGTGTGCGGTTATTATTAAAATACCTTTAGATGAATGTAAAGATTTATTTATTTATACAAAATTGCGCCAATTGTCTGCAAGGAAGTTTTTATATTACTAGAAAACAATTAATTCAATCAAGACTTTCAATCAACAATTCCCTTGTTATCTATAAAGTCCAATTTGGTTTTTCAACTCGATTTTGTGCAAACATAAATTGTTATATAAGGTCCTCGACAAATTAAGGCGTGTTTTTTGACGTCGGACAAAAACTGGACACGAAAATCTTGTCAAGGCAACTTTTTGTTTATGCCAATTTCGATATGAGCTGCTGGTTGGTTGGCTGACTGACTGACTCATATTTAGGCCTACATAACGAGCCGGACAACTGAAATGGGCACCCTAGACATGCTGTTGATACTGTGGTCTTACTTACAAACAAAAAAATACACACACACACACACAAATGCATGTGAGGCACACGCATGGAGGCAATGCAATTTTGTTTACTGCTCTTACTTAACGCAATGCGCACGAAATGGTTACAACAATTAAAAAGACATAAACAAACCCAAAACAAGTTTAATTTGATTCATCATGAGCTCCAGCATGCGTGCCCTGACAACACTACAGAGAGAGGAAGGGAGGGGGGGAGGCTTGAAATTGAGCTACATGCTGGAATTTCACATGGCAAACGGCATCTGGAAAATGCAATTAATTGTGCAACTGCCATTGTCACAGTGGCGCGCACTTTTACTTTGTGGCTGAGAGATGCCGACGCCGCCGCTTGTTTCCTGTGCAAGCAAATGCAGCAACAGAAACAGAAACAACAACTACAACAACAACCAAAGTCACCGAAACAAACAACGGCGACAACACGAAAATCAAATAAACACCATTTTCTTTAATGATTAATTGACTTTTGCACCCAAACACGTTCGATCTGTGTGTCTCTGCCAGCCTCTTATCTCGTCCTCCACGTCGGCTCTATTGGTTTTTCTTCTCCCAGTTTCTCCAAATTGAAAATTGCATTTTAATTTCCACGCGCGTCCGTAACGAGAGCTGTGTTTTTCAAATATCTATGTATACCCTCCCTTGCTCCGGCTAACATAACTTTGCTCTAAAGTTTGTAATGTACTGGTAAAATATTGGGACAGAAGAATAAATAAATAACTATACTATACAATTTTATTTTTAGTTTAAATAATTGCTACAGCCGAAAATCGATAGAAAGCATATTTTTGTTCGTTTTCTTAAAATTTAAGTTTGAGGTTCTTGCTTTAATTCTGGAAGTTTTTTTCTAACATGGAATTTTATTGAAAGATTTTTAATATTGACATTAATTAGCCATTTTATAAATGTTGTTGACGTTGCTGAACAATTATTTGCCAGAAGAGAACTGAGCCTATTCTCTTTAATTTGTTTGTCTTAGGAAATGTGTTATGCACTGTATTTTAAATAAAACTTACTTTAAAACCCCAATCTATTGTCACTATAGATTTAGTTGCACCCACTTGTCATTTTGACAACCTATTCCTTATGTTAAGCTATATTTTAAAACATTCCGAGACGTCTGACCATATCATATGTAAATCAAGGCATATGCTATTCGGCGATCTACAAATTGCGTTTTCTCGTTTCCATTATACAAGCCACGAAACAAATTTATTTCTTTTTTTGTGCAAATGATTTTCATGCGATAAACATATCCATATCCAGTTGACTGTATGGCTATTGTTTATGACGTTTATCATTAGACGGCACAAAAAAAAGTCTCATGCGTGTGTCTGTTTGTCTTTGCGGCTGGCTGTTCGTATGATTAATTTATTGTTCAATACAATTGCGTATGAATTATAGAGATACGGCCAGAAAATGACATGCAGTCGCCGCCGGCAGGTGCTTTGTAATAGGCCCAAAACTAACAACGACGACGGTGGCATGCCACATCTCATTGTCGGACTCTGACGGAATTGGCCAGCATCGGCAACAATAATCGTAGTCGTAGTCGGAGCAGAGAAAAGTATTGCATTTAGACACTCAAAATCCGTACGTGCCAAGAGTCAAGTGCATTGCATTTTGAATTTTTATAAATGTATCTATTGTATTTTGTAGCTATGCATTTCATTCCCCACTTTCACATTGAGCCCAAACGCACAAAGACAAAGAGCCAAGAAGAAAATAAACCAAATACGTGGTGAAACTTGGCAATGAGCAAATGGTACTCTGTTAATCATAGGGGTTAAGATTGGGACATGGGCGCACTCATGTACAGATGCTAGTTAGCATACTGCCACATAACGTGTGCGAGATTATAAAGCCGGATTAGTCGAACTTCATCAAGTGAAAACTATGCCTTCACTTTTGTGCACTAAATCGAGTTGGTGCACGTGCATTTTGCATCTCAGACTTCATTTTCTACAAGCTGATCAAGAGCTTCAACAAAATTTCATTTAAAACTTGCACACGCAGTGTAGCCTTTGTTCAGACGCGGCCCATTTTTCATTCAATTGATTCATTCAATAATAGTAATAAATAAATAAAAATACAGATGAACTGTTTCCATTTGAAGAAATAAGTTGAAGAACCAGTCGTAAACCCAGATGCGTAAACTAAATAAATTATTTGGATTCGCTAAGATGTGTGTCTGTAATCTATAGTAGCATGCGTCCAAATGGGTATAAGGCTCTAAAGGAGTTCGATATCGAAAAAAAGACGAAAAAAAAGGAAATCAAGATAAGATATTTAAAATAAAACATACCCTTTCCTGGATCTATAGTATATGCCTCAGATTTTCAGCCCAAAGACATTTTCAGTCCAGGGAAAAAACATAAGCTTGTCCTTTCCCGTACTTAGAAGAACATGCAATCCATGTTTGGAGACTCTAACACTTTACTTGCCTTCATAAAGAAGAATAGAGACATTTTAAACATCCCGTCATGCTATGCCGATCAAGAATACAAGTGTATAGTTATAGTTTATCTGACCTAGCACGTGTCCTTCTGAGTGATACAAAAACTGAACGATTTCATAATACTCTTGTACAGGGTATTAAAACCAATTTCACCTAACCATCCTGAAATTATACGTCTTCAATCATTTATGAACTTTTAACTGCCAATAAAAACAATTACCAACTGCAGCTGAAGGCTCCTTTAGCAAATGTCAGACATTTTGATTTATGTACGAGTATGTACAAATATTTAATAGAGTGCACCATTAACAATGCAAATTGCATTGGCCACATGCAAAGCAAAGCTCCGACTGTTCGGTCATTGAACGTCATCCAGACACGCTACCAAAAGACTAGCAAAAAATACCAAAATAAAATACCAAATCACCAATAATAGCAGAAATAAAACAAAAAAAAAACGAAAATAAAATTAACATATGCAGACAGACATTTGGCATGTAATAATAATGTGTTAAATCTTACAGAGTAAACATAAACAATTGCAGACCCTCCGCCGAACCCCCGGGGGCGGGACGGGGCGCCAACCGTGTCTGTCCACACGGAAATTATCGTATCAGAGGCGACGTGGAACTAGACAAGTGTTGCTAATTAAAATTCAAAGTGGACGGGGCGAAGCGTTGGCCAACGTTTACTACTTTAACTAATTTAGGGGTTACAAATGATACACATGGTAACAGCAACAACAACAACAACAAAGACAAGAATATCAAAAGCAGCAACAACAAACAGCGTTTGTAAACTTGGCCTAAGCACGCGATGGCCGCGAATTTCTGGCAACTGGCGCTACGAGCGCATCGCATGCTAGAAGTCAATAAAGCCAAAAGTAACATTGACATTCAAATTAGGGATGGCCCTGCCTCACGACTCACCACCGTGACTCACGAAAATATATGATAAATCGTGTATTTAGACTAACTTAGAAGGAATTAAAATATTCCTATAAAAATATAAATATAGAGAAGGAATAAAAAAGAGGAACAGGACTGTTGGCTGCTTGATTGCAAAAGTACCTCCATTACTGACTTACAGTAAAAATTTCCTGACACTTGACATGACTTGAGCTAAAATTAGGTTTATTTTTAAAATCCGTAAAACTTTTTCCACAACGTTTCAACTGATGGATCAAGAGACTATGGTGATAATTGAATATCTCGTGGCACAGTCCAGGAATAGTCCTGATGACTTGGATTTTGGCAAACATGTTAACAATCCAAAGTTCGTGATTGTCGAATATGTAGTCAAAAAAATTAAATAATAGCAGAATTGAAAATATAATAAATGAAATGAAATATCTCATCAATAAAGTAAACAATTCATTACATTTTAATGGTACTTGAAAAAAATCGTATTTTTACCATCCCAACATTTTAAAAGCGTTTTGTGTACCGACCAAAGGCCCACCTCGACCAACAAGCTGAAACACTTATTCGCCATTATTTTCGACCGTGCAAGCCCGAAAGGGACCATTTTGAATAAAATAAATTGCTTTCCTTGTATAATAATATTTTTTATCACATTAGAAGAACACAGACATTATAAACTGGTTAACACAATTTGCCTTAAACATAGCATTTGAGGCATTATTGCTACCTAGAAATGGTTGGTGAAAATGTATTCACGCACCCATCTTTAAGTGAAACAGGCATGTGTTTATAGTCTCCACTCCTTCGGGAACAGCTGCCACAAAGCTATCCAAAGGACCTCACGTAGCTTTCGTTTTTCTTGAGCTTGCCACTCTTTTCGTTGCTTACGTTTTAATGTCGCATAATTAAGGCGTAAATCACTTGACCGCCAGCTACGCTGGCTGTCAGCTGGCAAATATGTTTTTGTCTACAATATTTTTCAGTTGGATCAGTCGTCATTTGACTTGTACAGTCATTTGCATAACTGCAAACATATTACCTCGAGCAAAGAAAATTTCATTAAGAATGCAATTTGCAAAAGCCGCGGGCTTGACGCGATCTCAGAGAGATTTACCTGACTTGGCAGACTTGGAAGACTTTGAAAACTTGGCCTCGCTGACTGACTGACTGGCTGGATGGCTGGCTGGATGGCTGGCTGGTTGGCTGGCATGCCGCCTGACTGCTTGTTTATTAATTTGTCAAGACTTTTTGGGGTACGCAAACTGATGGGTGAAATTGCTAGGTGAAAATGAGTTTGGCAGCGCTGAGAATAGCAACGGACGCAATCGGGACTGCGGCAGCAACTGTGACAACGATAGAGCCGTTAGAAGTGGCTTGCTACAAATTGCGGCATATCCACAGAAAAGTAAGTCAGAGTGGTCCAGAACTTGATTGAGCGTGGCAACAGGGGCTGGGTTTCTCTGTCACTGAGTAAGAAATGCCAGCAGCACTTGGAGAAAAACTTGAAATCAGTGAACGAATTCTTGTTTTTATTTTTACACATTGGTTGCAAATAGTAGTTACATATCTAAATTAGGTAAAAATTCCAGTTGAAAATAATAAAATTGCTTAAAAAATCTGCTTAAAAACTAATTGACTGACACCTATACCTTTGAAATGTATACTAAATTATATTGTAATATATTTCAAAATTATTTACACCTAGAAAACCTCGTGTTAAGTGAAATCGTGTTAAACGAGGCAAACAAAAGTTAAGGTAATACGCTTCATTTTTGAACATATTTTTCAACTTTTAACGTGTAAGAACGAGGTTTTCAGCGTGTCAGACGAGCAAACGTAGCAAATTTTAAACCGTGTTAGACCGAGTTTGTATTACAAAAGGTCTAGGGCAAGGTGTATTTTAAAAATATAAAAACTTCAAGAATAACTAACAGGAATTGCTTTCAACCGTTTCAAAATTATAGAGCACGGTATTTAAAAAGTAACTTTTTAATTTCAGTGCCACCTTAATTCAACTTTAATAAACAGAACTGTTAATTCCTATTTTGTATGGACCCTATTGGGCTTTGCTGCAGAAAACCATCGAGTTTTGTCCAACCCTCTCAAACATATAGAGCCCTGTATTTAAAAAGTAACTTATTGGTTTCAGTGCCACCCTAATTTAACTTTAATAAACAGAAATGCTAATTTAGTAATTTGAAGACTAGGCCATTTAAACGTTTGAAGTTTCCAATTATTATTTTTATTAAGTTTGTCCAAATATGTTCAATTGGCTTTAAGTCTTGAAAGACTTTAAACGACTAGACTATGCAACCAGATACAGCCCAGTTTCTGCAGCTTGTGAAAAACAGGAGTTTTACAGAACTCTATGCCTATTTTCCTAACTGTTTAAAGAAATGTCCGAAATGAGTTTTCGCTTAAATGAATACCGCCGAATACCGCAATTTTCGAGCAGCAGCAGACAGCGACGGGCACTGGCACTGGCACCACATAAATTTGCCACTGTTATGCATTTAAAATGTCAATTTAGAGAGACAAGGAGACATGGTAGCCGCCACCACCACCACCACACCCCCGCAAGCACCGCCATCACGGTTACCGCCGACGTCGCTTTGCTGCGATTACGTGGGAGTCGCCACTTCTCTACACGTTTGCCTCTCCGCTGCTCCACCTCTGCGATAAAAGCGAAATTACACGAAATAAATTTCAAAAAGAAAATGCCACAGCTTTAAATTGTTGCAGTTCAAATTCAAATTTCACATTTGTTGTCAGTGGTAGTAGGTAGTGGTAGGTGGACTCGCTGACGTCCACCAACCACTGGACGATCGGCCGTTGCGTCGAAGCCGATGTCGGGGACAGTAGCCACCGTTGCATGCCGCGCAGATTGCGCCACAGCGCGACAAGTGAATGTGGCTCGACGGCGACACCCGCATTAATTTGGCTCTCGTCTCCAACTGGGCTCCAACTGCTGCTCTCTGCCACTTGTCTGTTACCTTGTTGCTGCTGCCTTTTAATGAGTTGATTTCTGTCTCCTTCGTTCGTTCAATTTGAAGTTGGCAGCCAAGGTGAAAATTCCGCGTCTGGGGTTAATGTTAATGACGTTTTTAAGCGGCATGACGTGTTGCCGCAAAGCTGCTAGTTATTGTTGCTGTTGTTGTTTCTTCTATCGGTTGCAATTGCAGCCAGAGGCAGTTTAATTAATTTTTAAGTCATGGAAAATTCGGCAGCTTACTTTGAATTAACAACTCCCCCACAATATTAGAGGCGCAGAGAGAAAAGTTGAGTGCAAGTGGGAGGTGAAGTGGATGTAGGGGGGTCAGTTTTCTATAAGTGCAGGTTTATAAAGATAACAAGGGCAAGAAATCTCAACTTTTCAAACATTATTGAACATTTGTTAACAATATCCACTACACCAAAAGAAGCAAAGTACATAAAGAAAATACTTTAACCATGGAATAACGGATATGGAAACATGAAAAGGTTTTTGGGAAGTCTACTCAATTGAAAAGACAATTATTTGTGTGGCATGAAGCGTTCAGTAGGGATTGTGGGTTCGTAAAAATGTTCTTAATGCAAGTCGTCCGTCCGTCCACATCTGTCAACAACGATAACATTGAAAAAGTGAAGAAAATTGGGCTCAAAAATCTGTCCACATCTCTTGTGGATCAACCCAACACGATAATGCGCCAACACATTTTAGATTGGGACTGAATTTTTGGCAAACCTGAAACAATGTCATCTCCCAAACAGATTTGGCTCTCTGCGGCTTCTTCCTGTTCCCGAAACTCAAATATCCGTTCCGGATAGCGCGCCTTGAGTCGATTGAGGCCACAAAAGGGAACTAAAGACCAACCCCACAGAAGACTTAATCAAGTGTATGGAAAATTAGATTAACCGTGGGCATTGTATTAGACTTGTATTAGAATTCAACAAATTTTGTTATTTTTTAACAGTTTGGGAAAGTTAAGCAGATGGTATACATATATTTCTAAGAGTAATGGCAGTTAAATAACAGCATCGTGGGCTTTAGAGTTAACAGCGGTGTAGAAAACAAAAATGTTATCAACTGATACTGAAAACAGAGACGAATACACATTATTGCTGATTTCAAAGCCAATTTTAAGAGAGAAACACGTCATGCTTTTGAAATATTAGTTTGTCTCAGTTCATTATATCGCGGGCTGCATTATAGCCCGACATTAACCCGATTACTCCAATTTTGATTCTGAATAACTTATTCTTGTAAAACACGATTTACGGTTGCGCGCACATAATTAATTCAGATATGTGCCCCCATAAAAGTGAGTTATAACCACAGAATGCATAACTTTTTCACCATTTTTTTTTTTTTATAACAAATTGGCACGTTCAATTTGGATTGCATATGTGGCCGCAAGTAATACCATCCAGAAACACTTCTCATACTTATTTACAAACAATAAAAATATGTATAACTATTACTGCCGGATTGTTGCGTTGTTGTCTGGTGTTGTTGCCTGTGCGTTTTGTTAACGACAACAACAACAATAATAATAACAGCAGCGTCGACAAAAGGAAGACTAGCCAACTGACATAATTCCCAAGGAAAATGTTAATGCATTAAAATACACACATACTAAGTATACACACAGTTATGTCTCAATTTCCAAACGAGTTTAAGGCAACAATTTTATAAAGAAAAAAGAGTAAAATTAAAATATAAACATTTTATTAGACGACGACAACGCACAAACAATGCAGGAAAAACTACTCAAACGTTGAAGGAAAAAAAATTGGTAAATTTGCCCGCAAAGCCGCTTTTCCTGCTTCCCAGGCCCACAAAAGTTGGTCAAAGAAAATCTGTAAAAATTAATTTCCGTTTACAAAAGGAAATTTTCATTATTATTATTATTATTTTCGCAAGGAGAGGAGGGAATGCATTTCCAATTTTTTTTTTATTTTTCGTAAACAGGAACCAGAAAAATTCAAATTCCCACAAATCACTCAATTTCACCCAATAAGATATTTCCATTTGGAGGCATGTATATGTGTGTGTGTGTGTGCGCACATTGTGGCAAGCAACCCACGCATCAAATCGACAAACTAATGCCACAAGCGACGCATGTGCAACATCAGTTTGCATCTAATGGAGACTTCAACGAAACGCGCCGACGCGTATTTCTCCTCCATAAACCTGCTGCGCTCGCTGCCCACCATTTTAATTCATTTAATGTGGCGCTTCAATTGAGTTTAATGGTCACTTGTGGCGCATTTCTTTATCCGTCGGCGATTCGGAGGCAGTGTCAGTTTAACTGTCGCAACTTTGTTGCCTGTTGTTATTGTTGTTGTTGTTGCTGTCGTAGTTTTGTTGCTATTGTTGTTATTTTTACCCCCACTGCTTTATTTATGAGTTTGCATTGCCCCTCGAAAGCATTTAACTCACGCACGCACCGTCGCACAGTGCTTCCTCGTGATTGGCTTTTGTGCAAATTTGCGATCCTGATAAGGGTTTACTTCAAACTTTCATATTCAAATAGAGGATTAATTATAATTAAGTTCTTTGTGGCTACTATACTTCAAACTGAAACTGAATTTTATAGCCGCTTAGATACACAGAGGATATGTACTATATAAGTAAGTATATAAGTTTAGTATAACATATAATCTGATTTATTAAAGAGAACATTTTATAGCATTACTATATAGGGTGGTCTATACAGTGGTTTCATTTTGGCAGCCCATACAGTGGTTTATTTTCGAAAATTGAAAAAAATAAGAGGGAGAAGAGTATAACATTCCTATTTTTCCAATTGAAATCGCCGAGACGGCTGATAACACAATTACCAAACTTGGCGCGGAAAAGATCAATTGTGGATGGTGCGCCATTCCGATGAAAACTGTTACTGTCGAAGCTCTCTTTTCAGTGGGAAAGAGCATGCATTTTCAAAATATGATTTAAAAAACACTATATAGACTATATAAAAATTTCATAGTTGCAGCAATAATAGGTGGTTATATGTAGGTAGTTACAAGATATATATGTGCGCATAAATTAAATATTTTTTAAATTCGGCATCAAGCTGTAAATGCTGTTAATATAGTAACTGAATTTCGGAATATTGGAGAATCAAATTGCAATTTGATATAAAAACTTACAAAATACTATGAACGGCTGCTTATACACAGGCTATTAATTCCTTCAATATTTATACATAAACTACTTCTAATATGGTGTAATATATACCTGATTAAGCATGGAAAATGAAAAGATTTTTACTGACCAAAAGTTGTTTAAGTTCTTGGTCAAATTATAGGCAATAATGTTGTGGATATTAAAAAGAAATACACATGGCATAGAATACTTTAAAAAGAAGGGAACTGTTTTTTCTAGACTTGCTCCAACAAAGATATCCCAATGTGATAATATATACATACATACATACATATACAAACTAACCAAAATGTCATCATAACTGAATTAAAATATATATTTTCATACGCTCTGAATCAAGGTTTGCGGCCCAATGTGCACCGCCCCTCCACACCCTCTCTTGGGGGCGCCTCAGGCAAGTTGTTGAATTTATTTTACTGCAATTAAAAACCGTACGCAGCTCTCTTACTGTTGTTACTGCTGTTCCCTCGTTGACTGCCAGTGGAGCATGGAGCGTGGCCGTAAATGCTGCAATTTGATTTACGAGTCGATTGTCGCACCAGTTACTCATTTCCCTGCCCTCTTTCCCTCCCTGGTTTGCTTAGCTTGTTGGCTTGCCTTGTTTGTTTGTTTGATGTTACCCAATACTTTGCATCTTTTCATATTTCTGCGTTTCATCGTTTCATATTCAATAGTTTAACGTAAACATTATGCTCAGGGTCGTTCCGTTTGGCGTCCACCGATGCTCTTGGCACGCAATTAGCGTATGAATTTTACATTTGTTAAGGTCTTCCAAATGTCGCTTCATATTTTATTGCATCTAGTTTTATGTGCCTAGTTTACAAAACATTATGTACATAGCACGCAATGCCACCAAATAGGTGGAGCAAGGGGCCAGAACGGGGCCATTTATTGACAAGTGCCATGAAACAGATAGTCGTATGCAAATGAACTTAAATGTCTTGTTTGCTGTTTTTGTTTGATCTGGTGATGACATTTTTCTAACTATGTTTATTCATAAATTAGGGAGTGTTTATAATTAAATAAACTCAAAAGATCCCTTAATGTTTACGACTAGTTCCCACAATGTTATTTAAACTATCTCTATAAACGATCAAAAGGTAAAAAGAAGCATATAATCGTATGTATAGAACTTGTAAGCTTGGAAACTTCAACTTTAATATAAATCGATTGGTCTATGTCATCTATCGATTAGTACGGTTAATAAATGTTTAGAAGTCGTTTAAATGTTTAACTAGTATTGTGTGTATATGACTTGCAAATATGCTCCTTAAATCGAGCTGATGTTTCAATAGAGACAAATCTTGTAATTTATATTGTATGGGAACACAGAAAATATCAGCACGAATTTAATTAAAATTATCAATAAAGTACAAAGTGCGTAGAATCTATTAAACCTTATTCAATTCTTTATTGTCTTTAATTTTCGATGTTATAGATAGCCATCACACATCTCACATATTGAAAGAAGTGCATGCGTTCTTAGACACATTTGTAAAAAAAAAAAAAAGAAAGAAAGAAAACCCGATATTTTTCAACAGCAGATTCGTTTTGACTTATTGTACACCTGAGCGAAACCATGTCCATCCATCAACAGCTCTCGCTACATAATATATGCACAACCCAACTGTCACACAGGCTTCAGAGAGAAAAAAAACCAGACACAGGTAATAAAATCAACTACGAACTTTCCAATGACCTCTTTCGCCGTGGCCGACACGTTCGTCCGTCGAGCTATGCTTATCTTGTGGTGCCAAACTACACATATTTTAACCCATTAATTTGAATGGTCAAGCCCTGTCAAGTAATGCAAAAACAAAAACTAAATAACTTCTTGTACGTGCGAGTGGGAGAGATGGCGTTTGGGGTCACCTACATATATAAATCTTTTTAATTGCCTCACGCACATTCTTCCACAAGTGACTTACATTAGTTGCCACACCAATTAATTAAACAACGCGGCTCAAATTAGATTGCGCTTATCTATATCAAAGGCGCCGTTACGTCATTAGCGCTTTCCGTATTTTCTCAGATGCACGCAACCGTCGTTCAAATCGTTGTCAGATCATTGAAAGCAACCGCACAAATCAGGCCTAAAACGAATGCTTATATTCACCTGCAAAGAAAGGGAAAGAAAACTGATTTTATGATAAAAAGTTTAAGGCAAAATAAATAAATTTGAAAATGCAACAAAATGAAATTTATGCTACCAGTTACTTATAATAAAAGCGCACACAGGATTCGCCTTTGTAGCAAATATTGATGATTGCATCCCAATTAAAAATTGCGAATAATTGCTCCAATATAGTTATAAATAAATTATACCTGAAATTAGAGACACGCTTTTGAATAACATTTAAATAGGCTTATCGTTCAGTAACAAACACAAATGTTCATTTAAAAAAAGAACTGTGCAACATATTATTTAAGAGAATATATTAGATGGTCACCAAGGGAGTTAGCCGTTTCGGAGTAAAAATTGTATCAGTTTGATTTCAAAAATCGAATTCCCAGTGAGAGTAAAAATGTTGCAGCCTCTAATGCCATATCGGTCTTGTCTTTTTAACATTGAGCTGCCTTAATAAGCAATTTGAAAACTCTTCCCGCTGTCGCCATGGAATTAGAATGAGAATTGAATGAAGTTTAATTCTAATTGAGTGACAAGTGTTTATTTGTGGCCGTTAGATACACATCGCTCGTAATGGTATCCATGAGGGCTGCATGTAAAATCGCTGACTAATGCCAGCCACATCCACCCGCTACTTTTTAAAGCAGTATGTGCGACACATATCGCACTGTCGGGAAATTAAAGCGTGTAATTAGTTTTGGATAGATGGGCGCATGTTTTGTTGGGCTTTTATGACGGGGCGTATTCCTGGGCTGTTTTTGATGGATTTTCTTTCGATGTTGTTGCTGCTCGTGTCTCGTGTTCTGTGAGTGACAGTCGACGGCGCATGCAGAGTCTTTATTGTTGTTATTGTTGTTGTTTCTGCCTATTTCGAGCTGAGCAGAGGTCAAGAGCGCTCGCTGCAACTTGGGAAGAGGGCTGTTAAGTGAGCCACCAAGATAACAGTGTGCTGTCTGCTGCACCCAGTAAAAAGTGCCGTTGTTTTTCTTGTTACTATTATTATTACTATAGCGCTTGTTGTTGCTATAGTCATGGTGATATTCAATATTGGTTACTGCACTTGAATTCATGCCGTCCACCAAGCTTATGTAGTCCACCCAAGTATTTCCATTAAGCTAGATTTTGCCCATTTGCCCTTTTCGTTCTATCTAGCATGTAGAACAACAATGGCAGCATCACGACGGCAACTGTGAATAATTTAAATTTATGCTGCCACATGCAAAGCTAAAATCAATAACAATTAGCAGTCATCAGTGGCAATGCAGCTTATGTTGTTTAAATGCATCGGCAGCGTTGAGCGGGGCGGACTTCTAGAAAACTGGTTTGACTTTGATCCGACCGTTGCGATGACGGAAAGGCAGAGCAACGAGCATGAATGAGCACTTCTAAGTAGTTCGGTAACAACTTCTTATTAAAAATGAGGGCATAAGTACACACATTTCCAATAGATACCGTTAAAAAACATTTTTTCGATTTTCCCCCCACTTTCCCCCTATGGAGGTTTCCCGATTTTCCATTCGTATAATCGCCTATATCTCGGAGACTATAAAACCTAGGAACACCAAATTTTAGTCCAAGATGCCTTATGTGAATACGCAGAAAATGTGTATTTTGGAATTTTCCTCCCTCCCCCCTCTCCCATGCAAATCGCGATTTTCTCTAACTCCCGTAATTCTTGGAATTTCGAACTAAAATTTTGCAAATACCCCCAGTTAGTTATTATGTGTCCGTATGCCAAGTTTCACTATGATAGACCGATTTGACAAGAAGTTATAGCCATAAATGTATTTGCTGCTGCAGCGCTGCTCAAGCGCTGCCCGCGGCTGTTGTTGATGCTGGTGCTTTGGTTGACTGCACACATGTTTACACAGACACGAATAGATGCGCATACATACATACACTCACACAGACGCACTTGCTATGTAAATGTGCAATTATACACCCTTTACGTGAGTTCGAATACCGAGAAAGGTAAAATCGATCAAAAATTTTTTTTTAATTTTCTTAATTTTTTTTATTTTCTATAATTATTGTAAACATATGTACAGAGTATTTCAAAGTCGGGACACCCGACTTTAGCTTCTTTACTTGTTTATTTTCATATTATGCGTACTAGTAGTAGGATAATATTAAACAGGGAATGCTAGAGTTGAATGGACCAACTGTACCACAACAAAAACAATTTTAAAATATTTAAAAATTGTATCAATAATAATTAAATTGTATTAATTAAGTTGGGTTATTGCAGCTTCACACTTCCTAAGATCCTAGCTTGCATATGGGCGAACAGACGGATGGACAAACAAACTGATATGGCTATATCAACTGTATTGTATTTTCATGCTGATCAAGAATTCATATTGTATATAGTAGTTTGTAGTAGACCCCCGCGCCTCCTTCTATGTGTTTCATACATTCGCACTAAACTAAGTAGTATACGATTTTATCCCATTTGTTAATGTTATATTGTATAATTAATAATTACGAATTTCATATTTGTAAGCCTGTTTGTGACGGGAGAGCAGGAATCGGAGCTGCTGAAAATAATAATTTCTCAGAACTGACTGCTTAGAACAAGAGTTGACGACTGACTCATAAATGACGACAACTGATTACTCCTCCACTCCTTCCTGACCGCTGATCTTTATCTTCTTCACTAGCCACTTTCCTGTTTGCGCCTTGCTTTTACCAGCACTCTCCTACGTCCTATCTTCCATTAATATAAAACATAATGAAACGACATACAACTTTTCTCCCTGCTATATAAATTCGGAGTTCTTAGTAAACCTTCTCAGCACAGCTTGACGTATTAGAAATATAAAATGTACTATACATATGTACAAATCTCGTTTTATTAAAAAAACTAATTTCTTAGCATTGTAAACAATCAATCATGAATAGATATGTGGACATATATACAGTGAAAACTCTCTTAATGGACACCTCTTGTAACCGGAGACCCCTCTTAGCCGGACATGAATTCTAGAACATTCGTTTGGTTTCCTAAGTATTAACGTACCCTCCGGCCCCTACTATAAGAAATGTTAATTAACAAGATATAAATTGCTTGACTTGGGAAACTTAGCACCATATTGATTGATTATGTCTAAATTATTGACCATGATCATCAGCAAAAAACAAAAGCCATTAAGACAACTGAAAAAGTCTAAGCATTTCAATTGAAATAAAGCAAATAAATACATTATCAGTATACATATATAGTATAAATATATGTATGTTTATGCTCGTATATAGTACAAGTATATGCACATAGGAACCTACTTATATGCGGGTGCTTCAGATGTAACAATGGCAATAACATTTAAGGCCGCCCTCATCAGAGCTGTCAACATATCCGATTTGGATTGTTATTTGTTATTTTTAATTGTGTGCCGGCTGCCTAGGCGACTAATTGAATTTTGGACTTTGGGTTGAGAATGACATCACCCGGAGGCTTTAATTTGATTTGTGCTGCCAACTGCCAGGCGGAGTCATTCCCACAATACCAATCGCTACAGCACATGGGAGCGAAAATCTGGGAGTGCCAACTGAACTGGCAACCTAATCCTTTCGCATGGAAAAAAGCTTGGGTCGGCAATCTGCCAACCGCTCGCGCTCCTATTAAATTGTAGTATTAGCAATTTATTGCATTTGTTTACAGACATGACAACATTTTAAATTACAGCTCGAAACGTAGCGACAAATGATCAGCAGACGGTGGTGACGGACGGCTGTGCATACGAGTAGATGTGGTTGTAGCCACGCACAAGATACGACCAACTCCAAACACACACACACACATAAATATACAAACACACACACAAAGCCACACATACACACCCACAAACGGACTTTGAGATCGTTTGGCAAAAATGTCAAATTGGCAGACAAAACAGTTACAAAATTTGAATGAATGACTGCCGGGCCGGTCGACTGCATGAATGCATGAATGGATGAGTGTCTGTCTGTCTGTCCGTCTGTCTGCCTGCCTGTCTGTCTGTGTATGTGTTTGGCTGCCTGTACAGTCTAGTCTATCTTGCCAATGCAAATGCAGTCAATCAATTGCCAATAGGGAGCGACGGGGTAGCCAGACGTTTAAAAAAACAAGGAAGCAAAACGATGGCTGTCAATTGAAAAGCGGGAAACGCACGATGCAGTCCCGAGAAAGAGGGCAGGAGGAAGATTGTTGGCGTACATTGTGCCAGTTAACACATAGTTGGCGTCGGCGTCGGCGTCGCTGTCGTCGTCGACTGCTTGGTGCATGCAGCCCAAGAAAATTAATGAAAACACGAAAGGAAAACGACGTTCAAAGAAATTACGCAAATGGCGTTTAATTGTTCAGGTGTTCGCATGTCTATGGTTGATGGCTGCAACTGGCCAATGGATCAACCGGTGGTTAATAGCACGAGGTCCATTGAACTGTGCCTCAAGCTGTAATCGTTAGAATGCGGTAGGTTGCTTTCCAACTAAAATCAAACAATTAGCGACAGCCCAGTCAATGCATCAATAAACGTAACATGAATTGATGAGTGTCGGACTGACCTCACCTTCGTCTTTGTTTCTACATTTTTATCCAAAATATTACATTTGATCGTTTTGATAAACGATCTGGGATTAAAGTATAATTTCGTAGCTGACCTAGAGGTCGATTATGACCTTCTAATATTGTTTAATTGATTTGATGAGTTCGTTTGGAAAGTTCACATCGTGCGGGCGCTTTGATTGCTACTCCCTGCTGCACAAGACCGGGGTGCTGTTAATGGGACCTCAATTAAGGAAAGATTTATTGGGACTCCATAGGAGCATGGCGCATTGAAATGGTGCATTAGGTAGTCTGGTTTGAGATTGGTCATGGGAAGACTGAAAATGTATTTAAATCTGTTGTCATTGTACCAAAGAGTTATTATCACTATGAAACTATTTTCGCGGCTCATTTAAAAAAATATATACATATGCATAATAGATGTTCCAAGCGGTGAAACAAATATACATATATTTAATAACACGAGATGGCAACTCCTTATAATACAGTCAGCTGTTTTAACAATCGATAACTGCAATCGGCTACAAAATGGCGACTGCTTTTTATCTTTTTTTTTATACAATCCTTTCAGATCCCCCAAACCAAAGTTATCATTTATGAAACGTCATTTATTTTATGCATTACTCAAAAGTTCAGACTCCACAAAAGCTCCGACCTCTCTTTTGAATTGTGACGTGTGATAAAAGCCTTTACTTGTCTAGCCCAACATTGGCCTTCATGGCAATGACGCACTCCTCACCACAGGCAGCAAGTACGGTGCAGAGCAAGTCCTTTCCCTCGCTAAACTCAGACCGTAGGGCGCCGCCCAATTCACCCTCCGGAACCTTCAGATCCTCGCGTAAGTCGCCGTTGTCTGATAGCAATGTGACATAACCATCATCACTAATATCTGTTAGTTGATAGTCCTCACGCTTCACATGCGGCACATCCATGTTGTGGGTTGAGGGGCAAATGTCCTCGTACTTCTTCTGGGTGAAGATGTCGATGCCCACCAGGTGTACCTTGGCATGTCCGTGTTTTCCGGTCTTCGATGTGGACATGTCCACAATCTTGCAAGGGCGCCCCTTCAGCATAACAAATCCATTTTTGCGCAATCCCGAGCATTGCATGGGATATGTTTTGGAAGCACCAGAGTCTCCGGTTTCAAACTGCACTTCTTCGTCTTCGGCCATAATTAGAATTCTTTTCGTGAAGTTTATAAAAATAAATCAAATTCGACGTCTGTTCGACCCTAACTCTAGCCCGAAACTGAGACTAGAAAACTATATCTAAAGGGCAATTGAAATACATATCTACGGTTACTTGGATCTGAATACCGTTCGTGATTTTGTGTAATCCGATGACATGTCATCATGTTTCTATCATGCATAATCGATAAATGTATATTATATTTGAAAGTATCGGAGTCTATTTAAAGTGGGGCACAAAAAAAACAGGAACAGAATTTTTACTCAACAATACAATTCTGATGCATTTTAAAAGCGGTTTATTTGTTATTTATATACTCGATAGCTCCAATTTAGATCAATGTTAGGAAATACTACTTTACTATTTCATGGTGTTAAAAATAAATTGCAAAATAAGTTATGAATTTACTTTCGATTTTATAGTATTTTAAAGCTCAAAGGAAGTCGATATGACTGTGAAGGATTAATTTAAATGAAACAAATCTAGCAGGCGTTGGCAAAAAAAAAATAAAATAAATCGTCAGTCATTTAAAATTTCTCAAAACCAAAATTTCGTTCAAGTGCAATTTTTTTTTCGTTTTATTTTTTAGCAGATTGTTTAATTTCTTCAGAATGGCTTTTATTTGGAATAACTTTGGTAAATTGCGTGATTTTATATGGCAGCGACGGGCCCTTCCGAGCCGCCACGTAATATTCTCGCCAAGCACCTTGGCCCTGGAGGAACGACGTCAATTTTTGCTACGGGCAAGTAATTCACCATTCCAAAATTTCCTCAACGAGCTGCGAGAGGAACAGATAAAACGCTTAAGCAGTCAATCCGATCGCATTTATCAAATTGAGAACGAACTAATAGAGCACAGGGCCAGCGTCATCTGGAAGTGTATGAATGAGGAGAAAAAACAAAAGTATGTGGATTTGGCGAATGCAGTGCGAGAGCGACAAAGCAAACTTTTGCTCTCAGAAGCATGCAGAAAACATGGAAGCCATGGAAAGCGGCGTAAGAGATCGAGCAAACCGAAATCGACAGTATCTTCAAAAGTCACGCCTCATTGCGAAAAGCGTCACTACTGTAAGAATTAGGTAGAAGCTCAGATCTTATGCAAGTGAAAGAGTCTGCCTGGGCCAGCATCAGAAGGGTCAAATATGAATAGCCTCGCAAACGTCGATCTCGGAATTGTAAAAATGTCGGAGTTTTAATGAAACACGCAGTCCTCCTGGCAACTACAAGTATATTACTTTTATATAGACACGTTTCGGAATTGTACAAATGTCGAAGTTTTAATGAAACACGCACTCCTGGCAACTGAATTACTTATATAAACAAATTTCATATACCCGTATGTATGTATTTGGAGCTGCACGTATTACATAAGTTGGCCGATCGTCAAAAGGTGTTCAAGTCCTCCCACAACCAATTTTAAATGCAGTGCCATCTTTATTTTTAAACTGTCCAATTAAATTAAGTCAATTGGCATTAAAGTTTTAATTTATGCTTCCTTCGGACCAAACATAGCTGCGAAGCGCATTTCGGAGACCACAAAATACCATACATATACATATGTATGTGGATGTGATGGCATATGCACATCCGGTCTTTTGCGCCACCGCATGTCCGCTTGTCTTCCCCATTCGCCCCACGCTTTTTTGTAGGTTCCGCAGAGAAGTGCGTAAATGCGGCGCTTTCTGTTGGGTTTCGTTTCGTGCGCATAATTTAGCACTCGCTGGCCAAGTGGCTGGGCACAACACACAACAGACACCACACACTACACCGCACCACACACACACTCACTCAGAGGGTACCCCGCCCGCGTGCCCATTAGCGGCCGGCAAATTAATGTGAAATGCGCGCGAACACAGGTTGAAAGTAAAGCTGAGAGCTCACATACGAGTGTGTGGCTCTAAGTTGAGGCGTGAAAACGGTTGCAAGTGAGGCGCAAGTGCCAAAAGGGGTGTGGCTGTGGCATTCAACGGTACTCACGCAACGCCATCAGCGGCCTTAGGCAGCAAATCTGGGCCAATGGGGCTGGTCATCCCACTTGGCCGGCCACTTGTTTGTCCGGTCGCTTCGTAATTAAAGCCATGGAAATCGGTACAGTGCGTGAAACGCAAACTGTGAGCGAACACAGAGCACCACTTGGCGCCACCTGTCGACTAACTTGCCACAATTAAGCTCGATCGAAGATGACAGACAAAGAATACATCATGATGCTAAACATATTTTTGATTAAAAGAATGAAGAAGAAGAGCGGATATGGTCAGAGATGCTTCCTTCCGCCGGTGACATACTTTGCACAAACCTAATAATACTTTGGCCTTATCGACGATTCTCAATATTTATATATTTGTATACCCTGTAAAAAGGGTATATTAGGTTTGTGCAAAGTATGTAACATGCAGAAGGAAGCATCTCCGACCCCATAAATTATATATATTCTGAATCAGCATGACGAGAGAAATCGATCTAGACATGTCCGTCCGTCTGTCTGTCTGGATGAACGCAAGAAAAGAGTCAAATTGATATTTGTTATTGTAGTCAAACAATACGATATAATCTATACTATAGATCCATTAAGTTTCGTTTTGTAAAATTCCAAACGTTATTTACCAATTTCAAATAATACTCATGCGCCACAGCAACATTTTGTACAAAGAATTAACCAATATGTATTGATATTATCGCTGCGTTTATTTTTTTATGGCTTTCTCTAATGTAAAGTTCATTTTCTTTTAACATACATAAGCTCATGCAATATTTAGAAGGAAATCGTATTATATTGTTTGTAAAATCATGTCCCTTTTTCCGTGGTGGCTATTTTAAGAAAACGTAATGATAGCGTAATTTTTTCTTTATTTTTTTATATTTTAACATAAAAGTGTGTGTACAACATTTAAATTTTTACGATACAATACTGATATGCACAACAAATGATTAACGCGTAAGCTGATTGAAGGTTAAACAATATATACAGATTTTATTTGGTTCATATGGGCTGTAAAACATCAATAATCATTAGATCGCCAAGAAGAAATATCATTTACTATACGGATTTTATTTGCTTCATATCTGATGTAAAACATCAATAATCATTAGATCGCCAAGAAGAAATATTATTTACTATACTATATCAACATACATGTAATGTAAAAAAATACTAAATATTGATCTATCAGCACTCCCAGCACATCGAATGGTTTTTCTCCTTAGAAAATAATCAACACGCTTAAAGGAGATCAGCGTTACATTACCATCTCTGGAAATGTTTTCGTACAAAAACTTTAAAATATAACAGATCAATATTTTCGAAGCACTTAAAATTCAAATCAAGTGTGAAAGTTATTGGTCCCTTGACTCACTCTTCTCAGTCCTAATATAGTCCATTTCAACCAATAAAATGCAATTGACATTTTAGTGCCGCCGCTTTATTAGTTAACTCTTGAATTTTATAACATAGACCATAATCTGAACCATTTTCAATTCCCTGGTTATCTTATGGCATTGCATTGGAAATGCAATAGCCACCCGAAGGCAGAAACTTGTATGTTCAAATAAAGTGTCATCGAATTAAAAATAAAATGACAACAAAATAGCATGGCCGAACGACTTAATTTCGTGAAACTCCACACCTCGATCCACACCCGAATTGAATAAAGTGCCACTCAGCTCCACTTCCAAAGAATTTAATTGCATTTTTGTTGCCTGTGTGTGTGAAGGGGGCGATACCAGTCAGAGCAGCGAGGCAAGGCGCATTTGTTCACACATTTTGGCAATTTCGATGCGAGGCCCTAAATCAAAAAGACCAACAATACATAACAACAGCAACAATCTCACGAACCAACAACAAATAAAGAACGGGAAGCATTGTGTGTGCAGTGCAACCATAAAACTGCTGCACGGAACTCTGTGACATTTTCTGACATTTAGATTGAAATTTTTATGCCCACTTGGGCCCACTCGTGGACCGCTTTTCGCTTCGATCTCAGCCAGAGAACAAGCAGCCGACTTGTCGTGTAAATGGGCCAACAACATGTTTTTAATTTAGTAAAATCAAAAGTTCTCGTGTGCCCAATCAATCGCACACATAAATTAAGTTTCGTTTTCCGATCCAAAACACTTTGAAGTCAGCGATTCTTCCTGCTTTAACCCAAATCGCGAGCAGGTTGTGGATATCAGCCGCCCAGTTGTCCTACTTATGCAATCGTCTTTCGACCACTCCGCTGCTCGCCTGCTGTTTGCCTTAAACAAAAAACCAAAAAAAAAAATAAAACGGACAAAGTTCCAAACCGAAAATTAATGAAAAGGCCAAAACAAACCTGCCTTGCATTGAACATTGGCAAAAGTGTTGGCCGCAGGCGCAGGGCCTACCCAGCTGGCCCGAAAACGCTTTCCCCGTTATCACGCCGACCTCAGTTCACAATCGGCTGCAATCGCCAATCACTGCAATTAGGCTCTTACGCGCCGCATATCGAGCCTTTTCTGCCGCCGCCGGCCAGTGTTTACATTTGCTTACGACCACCAACTGCAATTTGCACAATTTCGACAATTTGGACAGCTGCACAGTGTTCCCGAATTCGAACAGCTATATGCATCTCAACTTGGACAAATGACCCAAATATATATTTAACCATTACAGATAAGTTACTTCAAAAAAAGGCATTGGAATATTGGAAACTATCATTCGTGGAAACAGGGACAGTTAATGAAATTTCAATCTACAATCAGGACTCAAAATCGATGAATGAATTTTCCAAGATGCGAGAATTTTTTCATTGTAAGTATTTGGTATCTTTCCGTAATCTATGGCCCAAAACGATCAATCCAGTTAATAAGACCAGACGTATAATTACGTACTTACGTACATAATTACTTATCTAGATTTGGCTAATTAGAAAACTTTGTAACGTTACAATGAATTCAAAATGTTCAATGCCATCTCGCAGTCAAAAAAAAATAAAATAATAATAATAATTTCTTACTCGGATGAGTCTACTTTAGATATTAACGTAGTTTTATGCAAACAAACAACTTAAACATCATTTGCACGATGATATAATCGGAAACTTTAAAAAAAATATAACTAGTATTATACAAATTTGAAGCCACTGTAACTTGGCCTGACCAAAAGGAAGGCGAAGACGAAGAAGGGTGGGTCAGGCCTAGCTCTTGGGGGCTACCCATTTGGTATAACGATAATCTGTTGAGCGTTAGAGACAAAGCCGTGAAGTACAGTGGCTCTTTGGTTTGGCAGCCATTAAATGGCCACAAAGCAATTAGCGCTCGCCATTTATGGCCCACACACCACCGAACGTTGGCTGGGTGGCTTCACTGGCTTCACCAGTCAACAGTCAACAGGCTGACTATGAAGAACCGTTACGCAATTTTTTGTCTTTCTGGTCTGCAGCGCTGTCGAGTGACGAGTTAACCACTTGCCAAGATTATGTTACACAGATAAAACTAACAATTTATGACTCTGCTAATCATCGCAGCAGAGCCAAACGGCCAACCATGAACACTCCTCATTCCAGCTGGATCGGCATCTCTGTATGCTTTCATACCCGTTTAGCTTGTGGTGATTATGTGCTAAGTGATACTAGTAGTGATAATGATGATCCTGCAACAAGTTGCGACAAGTGCTGATGATCGACTTCCGTGAGTAGAGAAGACATTTGAGAGGCCTAAGGCCAAGTAGAAGGCTTGGCAATTATTATTGAGGGCGGAGCCAGCAGTTGACGAAAACTAGAATAACAAGCGTAACGTATATACATACTCATACTAGACTTCATTTCGATCTAAGTCTAATTTAAGAAGAATAGTATATAGCTCTATATATATTAGAATAAACAGTCGAAATAAAAAGTCAACACCAGCCAATGTATCAGGATTATTCCGAACCGGATCTTCAATTTGTATCTAGCCAGCATTAAGATCTCACCACACCATTCGAAATGTACAAATAAACGTTTGCGAAGCCGGAAAAGAAAGTAAAAGCTGCCCTAACATCACTATTCATGAGGCTCACTCCTGCGATCGACATTCCGATAAGTCCTACGAAGCTTCATTATGCATCGATCTTGGTGTTCGATCTTCTTGCATAACCTCTCATTTGCACACACACACACACACTCCTTCTTTCTTTTTTCTCTCCACCCCTCGTTCTCATTCACAATGCCAACGCCTATACACGCTATGTCAATTTGGCAAATGGAAGTGCAAGCAGCTGGCCAGTCGCCCGACTTGCCTTCTCTTCGTCGTTATCGCCGTTCAGGAAATGAGGTGAATGCCTTCTTAGGCGACAGGCGAGAATCACCAACAACTACAACAACAACAACAACCAATAAAATATGGTGAGGCAGAAGCAACAGCAAAGGCAAAGTCCAAAATCGATATTATTCAGGGACGATGCCACCACCAGCCACAACACCACACCACACCACATCCCTCCACTCGACTCACTTCCATGCCACTTGGCGCTTGCTGTTTGTCGCATGTTTCTCGTGTGCGGTTTGTGCTCATTCGCCTATTGAGTGCGTGGCATCGGTTTGTAGATTGGCGACCATCGGCCCTTGTGGTTGCAAATGGTGTGTGGTAGTGGTGACTCATTTTCAGAACACATTTACCAATGTGTACTATCAAAACGCAATGGAATGAGAGATGTGCTTCTTGATTGTTGTCAGGCTAGCAACGATCACGGGATCCAAATTAAAATCACGATATTGGAGGGTATAAACATCTACTAAAAAGTCAGAGGGTAAATTGTTTTCTAAACGCACATACTGTTTCAGTATTGATCGTTTGATCGATATATCTATCCGTCCCTTTATTCATTGCAATCGTTATCCCATAGTTTTAAAGCATTCGGGAACAAAAACGTTGAAGCCGGCTAGATATTGCCGAATTTCTATCATAACACGATATTATTTAAAATTATATATTGTGTACATCTAACTCTGGTTTTATACGGTAGATTGGTTCCAGAAAAAATCGTGTAAAAGAGACATTTATGTTATGTTATTTTAAATCGTGCTAAATGGAATAATGTCGTGTAACCATTTATAAAATTTTGAATTTTTCACACCGTGTTAAATCAAAACCGTTTAAAATAAGACCGTGTAAAAACAGAATTACGTGTATTGTACTTTTGTAGTTTTTATATAATGTTACATATAAATATTAGCAACTATGACCGAATGTTTTTCACTTAAAAATTAATTTTTGTATAAAATTTTCTAGTACATAATACATAGAAGTATCCCTTTAATGATATTCCGTGTAATTAATCATAATTGTTCGTGATTTTCATTTGGACTTATTTATGTACAGAACGTTCACGGTTCGCTTTACGCTCATCTCTAATTGGCGTACACGCTCACGTGAAGCCACATCCATTCGTCAGCCGACTTGTAAACGTGTCACCTTTGTTGCTTTGCCTACCCAAAAAAAAAAAACAGCAACAACTAAATTGGCTAAGTGGCTAAAAGTCTCAATAAATAAAAATTATTACTGTTGTTGTGGTGGTGTGGTGATGATAGTTTCTGTGTAACTGCCTGAAATAAGCACAAGACTTATTGCTGCCACTGTCGTCCGTTATCTCCGATATGTTTTAATGAGTTTTTATGTTGTTAACAATTGACAAACTTTAAATGAAGGCCACAGCATCATAACCGTTTTAATATAAACAAGCACACAAACAATATATACCTATATATAAAGGTCTTCTATTCTAGAAGCAAAGCGATCGGTAAACTTGCAAACAGAGGTAGGACGAATTAAATGTTTTGGCTTCGGACACTTTTCATGTTTTTAGAGGTTTGTTGATTTTGGTGTTATCGGTTTTTATGTTTACCCATACTATTGGCGGTTTATATAGGTAGAAGCAGTTAATGGCTACAAGGTTGAATTGGTAAGTTGAATGCATAGCATGTAGATATACTGTAAATTACTAAATGTGGCAAAAAAAAAAAAAAAAAAATAACAATAATAATATGCTAACAAAATCCAAGTTTTTTTGCATATTGTATTATATATCGAAAATGTCGTGTGTATATAAATTATAAACTTTTCCATTCAAAGTTTAGAATGTTAAGACTGAGGATCGCTTAAAACGAGAGAAAGCTATTTTCTTGTAAAGTCAGCTACCAATTAAAAAACATTTCAATATCTGCAAGATACCGCTTAAGCTCAACTATTTTGCAATGTGTTAGCAAAATTTAAAATTTAGTACTTGATGTAGTTCTGCAAATGTTACACTGAAATAAGTAAGTGGATTGAACACATACTTGTTCACTTTTGGCGCCAATTTTGTGATTCGTAGGATGCAAGCAAATTAGAAGATTGCTGTAATCATTTAACAATAAATAAAGTAAAACTTTTTATTTTATTGAACCATTCAGAAGGTAAATATGCCCTTTATGTTTGACAGCTCCTGCATTCTACATTCTAAGTATTATTTTTAAGTCTCGAACGTTTTGGGGGGAAATGGGGGAAGACCGCCTAAAGATCAGACGTTTTTAAATTTTTATTCAACATAATCAGTGTTGCCAATTTGGCTTTTTTCCCGTCAAATCTGGTTGTTTTCGAAATGAGATTGCGGGAAAATATTCGAAATTGCAGGAAGCGGGAATTCTGGATTTTTAAAAATACATTTAGCTTTTTTTCGCTGTTTGTAATTTTGTCAACATTTATGTTTAAAAAATGGAAACGAGGCAGCTTTATCATTTTTTTTTATCAATATTTGCCTATGTGTGCTTAATGATGGCAGATTATTAAGTTATTTTTATGGAAAAAATGACTTACAATTACTAATTATGTATATAATGCCGCTTGTGAAAGTAGGCCCTACATATTGACAAAGAGACTGCTGTGGTTATACTACACATGACATCACTAAATTAAACCATCTTTATTTCAAAAATGCGCTTAATTTGTAAAGGTGGGAATGCCGAAAGAATGCAATAAAAAATGCCGTGATTTTTGGCTCACTTACAAAGAAACACAGACTTTCTATGGGACAATTAATTAGTTAGTTAATTAGTTAGTTAATTAGTTAATTAGTTTTGTAAAGCTACTGAAGGAAGAAGCAGCTCTGTACCTTTTGCTTGCTCAGCATACAGCAATAGCGCAGATTGACCGCTTTTGAAATGTTCACCAAGATGATGGAAAAATGTATTTTCCAAAGTTTTTTTTAAAGCATTTCTTGTAAAAATAAATTTAGCTTTTTATTACGCTTTTTTGCAATAATTTTTAGCTTTATTTCACTCTCCTTCCCGACAAAAACAGCTTTTTTTCCTTCTAAAAAGTTGGCAACACTGAACATAATTGCTTCTAATGAAATATTAAAAAAAAATAAAAATCTATATTTTAAAATAAATGTAAAAAAGGGAATAAAATAAAAAAAAAATATGTTCATCAATTTTTTCGTTAATATAAAGAGCTCAGTTGGTAAAAGAAAATACTATGGTTAGTCCTCCTAAGGCAATTCTAATTATGGACAAATTTGTAATATTTAAATAAGAAATAAATGCATTTATGCATGAAAACACATTACCAAATTTTGTGAATCAGAAATGAATATAAGTATTTCATTGATAATTTTTGTTACACATATTAAAGGATATAAATTGTATGTCATATATACCACTTTTGATATTTATGATGTATCTTATGGCAAAGTCTGATTATAGGGCAAGAGAAAGTGTTCATTTGACCATTAAATATCATATTATTGGCATGCGCAACTAACAGGATAACGAGGTGGCCTTCTCCAGCCGGACTTGTATAAGGCTCACAACTATATCCAAGTCATGCAAGTTGTGCAGCGCCTGGCATGGAAAGCGAAAAAAAATGGCAGTGGTTGAAAGTGCGAGAGTTGGTGAGCAATGGGCGAGTGGCTGTTAGCGGCTAGCAGAAGGCGAACAAGTGCAGATGAAGATGGAATGCCGCATTAAAGCGATTTATGGGCTGTGAATGGGTAGAAAATTGTTTTCTGAAAATTGCGCCGACTGGTCGTTAAAAGGATAATCACCGAATAAAAAATGAATGTTGACTGTCGAATGTCGAACCCTCGCAGCACACTTTTCGACAACTTGCCAGCATAAGACGTTCCTCCGTTCATTTGTCCCTCCAATCGTCCAACATGTCCACGCAATTTGTGGCATGCAAACTTTCACAGCAGGCAAATTAACAGCAACAGCAACATCAGCAGCAGCAGCAGCAGCACCAACAACACAGCAAACATAAATAAATGTGCAACAAAATGCCCCATAACACCCACCATCGCCACAACAAATGAAAGTGAATTGAAGAATTGATGGACACCGTGTTACATGCTCCTAACTGGTGGGCTGTCCATATAGTCCGCACTTTGGGGGCGTGGTCCTTTGCATTCACATGCAGCCGAGCACCAAACGAATGTGCAGCGCCCAAAAACTAGAAATTAAATTTATGAGGCAAGCCGAACTCAACCGATCCCCAAATAAGACCAACGATGGCTATCGCATTGAAGCGTAACGCCCTCATGTGCGACCACGACCGATGCCAAGGCTAAGACTGAAGCTAACACTAAGGCGGACTCCACTTTAAATGCGCCCGCAGTAGCTCTTTAAAATGCATTTAAAGTGCCTAGCGACAGATATTGATCCCTCCCAGTTGGTGTTTGTGGCGCACTCGCAGATCAGCGATAAAGTGGCTCCAGCAGAGGCCGCTGAGCATGCGCACCTAGTTTTGGCCGTTTAGGTGCCATTCAAGCCATCATGTACACTTTATAAAACCCAAAACTGTCAAACAATTTTCCAAATCAAATTCATCAAAAATTTCGCAATTTGCTTAAACATAAATACTCTTATTTACTCTTTGCACCGCATAGTGGAATAGTCAGAAAGAAGGCTTTATAGAGAGTTAATTTTTTTGTTTTAAACTTGCGTGAAACAATGGTTTAAAAGCAATCTGAACTATCTGGTAGATACCGTCACGTCAGATAATGAGTCAAATACAAAAAAAAATAAACGAGAAAAGGTTTTTGAATTATTTAACTTGAATAATTAACTTTAAATCCTACTAAAAAAAAAGGCTCAAGTCAAAACCCACTTCCGTTTTTTGACGGGGCATTTTTAGTTAAAGTTAATGATCGATTGTTATCCCTTTTTTTACTGCATGTTGTAATTTTAAACTACCAAGAGAACTTTTTAAAAATATGACTTTCACTTATTTACTTACAATTTTGTCGTACGAATGGCACATCACGTCAGATTGAAAATGGTCATATTTAAGTTATGGAGTCGGCGTTGGGTATACAAATCATTTTGCATGGCCCGTGCAATAAACAAGTAAAAAAGTTAAAGTCGGGTGTCCCGACTTTGAAATACTCTGTACATATGTTTACAATAATTATAGAAAATAAAAAAAATTAGGAAAATAAAAAAAAAATTTGATCGATTTTACCTCTCTCGGTATTCGAACTCACGTAAAGGGTGTATAATTGCACATTTACATAGCAATTGCGTCTGTGTGAGTGTATGTATGCCTATGCGCATCTATTCGTGTCTGTGTAAGCATTTTCGCAGTCAACCAAACAGCAACATCAACAACAGCCGCGGGCAGCGCTTGAGCAGCGCTGCAGCAGCAAATATATTTATGGCTATAACTTCTTGTTAAATCGGTCTATCATAGTGAAACTTGGCATACGGACACATAATAACTAACTGGGGGTATTTGCAAAATTTTAGTTCGAAATTCCAAGAATTACGGGAGTTACGATTTGCTTGGTAGAGGGGGGAGGGAGGGAAATTCCAAAATATACATTTTCTGCGTATTCATATAAGGCATCTGGGACTAAAATTTGGTGTTCCTAGGTCTTATAGTCTCCGAGATATAGGCGATTATACGAATGGAAAATCGGGAAAACCCCCATAGGGGGGAAGTGGGGGGGAAAATCAAAAAAATAAAACAAACTCGTATAGAATACACACATAACGCATCTTTGTGCAAAATTTGGTGTCTCTATCTCTTATAGTCTCTGAGATCCAGGTGTTCATACGGACGGACAGACGGACAGACTGACAGACGGACAGACTGACAGACGGACAGACTGACAGACGGACAGACAGACAGACAGGGCTAGATCGACTCGTCTCGTCATGCTGATCAAGAATATATATACTTTGTGGGGTCTGCCACGCCTCCTTCTGCCTGTTACATTTTTCAGCTCCCGCAAACCTAATATACTTCTGTACATTTCATGTACAGAGTATAAAAAGGAATAAAAAACTGCCATAGTTCAGTGGAAGAGGTAGTTCAAAAGCAGCAAATGCTTTTGGGCGCTGTTTATTTGAAATTCTTGAAATAGCTGAAATGAAATATCTACGAGTTTGTAAAATCAGTTGCAAAGTATAAACGGAACTTTTTTTAGAGACCCCGTTATGTGGCGGCTTCGCTGGCACACACACATGACACACAATTGCCGCCGGTCCCTGGGCAGGACAATTTATACGATCGGTGAACGCCGTTTTTTATCGTCTTAGGTGATGCTGGTTTCGATGCTGCCGATGTCTACGTTGACGGCGGCGTCGACGTCGGCAGCAGTCAAAACCAAAACAAATGCAGCCTGATTTGCTTAATTGCATAAATTTTTATTTAGCAGCGACAACGGCGGCGGCTGCTGCCGTCGCAAATCGATGGAGCATGCGATATGCAAATGCCTGGAGCAGTCGAGCGCTGGCTTGCCGACGCCCACCACCACCCCCGCCGTATCGAACCGTAATGCCAAAATGGCTGGCTATGCAAACGAGATGCGAAGAAAAGCGAAAAATCGCGCATTAAATCACACATGCAGAAATGGTAGCGACTTTCGCTACTTAGATGCCAAAATAAATGGCATAAAGAAATTCTTCAAAACGCTGCCTGCCTGCCTGCCTGCGTGCGAACAACAACAATAACAACAACAACAGGGCATGACTATTTTCTTTTGGCCGGGTCGGGTCGGGCCGGGCTGGGCCGGCTGGTTGCAAAATCGAAAAGCAAATCGAAAATTGACAGTCAGAGTCAAAGTCGCACAGTCGACAAAAAACAGCCAAGTGCACAAAAATTTCAAGTGCAATTCAAGCCGTGTGACTGAATGCCTATGTCTATTGCATAGCATGTGTATGCATGAGTGTGTATGTGTGTATGAGTGTGTGTGTGGGTGTGTGTGTGTGTGTGTGTGTGTGTGTGTGGGAACTTTTGGAAACACAACTTGCTATCGAGTCTCTCTCTGGCTCAGTCTCTTTCTGTGTCTTCCACAACTCCATGCCATAAAGGTCATGTCGTTTGCCTTGCCATTTGAGTGGACTTTTACTTTTGTTTACGCCGGTTTCATTTCTCCAACTCCCCTATTAATTGTTCCGTGGTAATTAAGGCAAAATGGAAAGTGCATTTTCCAGACACACACACACACACTCACCTATGCGTGAGGCAAGCTGCAAATTAGCTTCCCAAAATGCATAAAGCTGTCATTTGACGCGATTTTAATCTTAAATTTAAAAGTATACTACGAGCAAATCATTTGTGAATATGTTAAACTATATTCGTAGACAACTGCTTTTATTCAACAAATACAAATATTACAATCTAATAAGATTGATTTTTTTTCAAGGCCATTCCTAAATATTTAATTCTTCGAGTTCGGTCGAATACCGTGAGAACCAATACATCTTCGCAGTAGAATTTTACTTAATGTTTCTTCAAAAGCGTGTTTTTTTGTCGGTTTAATAAGTTCTAAGTTCTGAAACTTGATTTCTGAAGGCCTTGTAGTCTACAAAAACTTCTAAATGACAAACATGTCCAGTCATGAATATCCTCTTAAGTAAAATATTAAACATTAATTTTGGTTAAAATAAAAACACAAATAAACGTGCGAGCTTATTAACTTGATGTTAGAACGACTAGTCGAATATTAAACCAAAATTTAGAATAAAACATTAAGACACATATTTTTATATCCTGTACCTAAAGGATAAAAGGGTATACTAGTTTAGTGCGAAAACAAGACAAGACTAGTTGATATAGCCATGCCTGTCCGTCCTTGTGTCCATTCGTCCGTCCGTCTGAATCTCAAGAAGTACAAGAGCTAGAATAAGCAAACTTGATATCCAGAATTTCCTAAGGCCGAAAAAGAACAAGCGTGAGTTTCTTTTTTCCATGCTTCGAAGACAAAGTCTCTTCACAATCAATTCTGCCATGATTTTGTTTTTGTTTATTTATAAAATTTATGTAAAGGTTCTTGACTGGTTGCACAAGTCAAATGTTTTTTGTGGCAAGCGCATCTAAATGTATGAGAAGTGAGACTGATTTGGAAGTTATTCAGAGAAATTAAAGAGTTCCCTCTATGTTTATACTCCTCTCCTATTTACAGCTTCTTCGCCACATGTTTTGCTTAAACTTTGAATATTTACCAACAAACTCTGTACCAATTGGGGCCAAGCATGCTGCTGACCCGCCCAAAAGCATTGTCAACCACTTGGCCAACATTCACAAATAAAAGTGTACACAAATTGCAACTATTTGGGACACAACGTTGCAAGTGGGCCCAAAGTTTGCCTCGCTGTCGTTGTATGTGCTGGCTTAAAAATAGTTGCAATTAGCGTCGAAAGCGTTGGCGCCTGTACAAAGCCTGGCAAAGCCAAAATTTATGGCCCGAATAACGTTGCAGTTGCATAGCAATGGCCAAAAGCAGGGAACTATTCCGAGATTCAAAAGTACAGCGACGTCGACGATGCCGCGTAATCGCGATCATTAATAAACTCAAGTGGAATGCAGTGGTGGCGGCAGCTTGTTGGCAATGTTGCAAAGTATCTTGAGACTTGTGCAGCACATGTATCCCAATCCACTTAACGCCGCACAGACAAACACTCGCATACTTACAGTAGCAGACACTTAAGAAGGCACACTTAATTAAACAAAATATTCCCCAAAACTTTTAATTCTCAATTGTTTTTTAAACATTTTCAAAGCATTATAAATAAAATCACAACTTTAATTAATTAATTTTAATTTAATATGGTGGATCTATATTTACATTTCAGTTTAATGAGTTGTAAGCTGAGCTTCATTTTTCTTATACGCAAAGCTTAGAAAATGGAAGCCTGACACAAACCTACTGGTGGCGAACCTAATTAAGTGGCTCTGACTGTATCTATATGGGAGTGTGTATGGAAATGTGCCGAGTCGCCTGCGACACTTGCATTTTTCAATGTTTATTCGCTGGCATTTGGGAACACTCCAAATGGATGGCAAATGCATCATCATGTGAAGATCTCTGGACCTAGCACGCTGCCTCCGCTCGAAGACAATTTCGTTGCATATTTCTGCATCTACGAGATAAATTTCAAAGCTAAAATAACTTACAATCTGCCTGGGTTCTAAAAATAATTCGAATCCCTTCCATGGATAGGTGGCAGCCGCAATAACAACAACAAAAACGCCACACAACTCTATGAATGTTTGCTGTGTAAACGGGAATCTGGGGCCTCAGATTCCGTTTTATTTTCGTAGCTTTCCTAGACTCCATACCAGCAGTTGCTCAATTTATGAGCAGGGCGAAGTGACAAGCGTCGTCGTCCCGTTGATTCGGTCGTTGTCGCTGACTTTTAATTGTGAGTTTTGAGATATAATGTGCCGCAAGATTTTGTTTGTGTTAGTCTCAAGATTTGAGCGATAAGTTGTCTTGCACTTGTTCCTACTAACTAAGGGAATTCAGCGATCCCAGAGTTGGGGTTTTTATATGGGCATTGCTGCTGCCATCTTGGTTTATAAATAGAGGAACGTAGAATGCCGCATGTGGCATGTGGCCGCACTTGGGGTTAAGTGAATTAACAGATAAGCCCGACGATGTCGAGTTGAAAATAGTCAACTTTTATGACTTGGTGCATTCCTCGTGCTCAAATTCTAAAAAATGTAACGGACATATAGCGGACAGGCTGGAATTTTGCAGCCGTGCCTGCTGGCAATGCGTGGGAACTGAATTCGTTTTGCTTTTCGTGTTGCTGCAATGTTCGCTTAATGAAACCAGTAGACATAAATCTTTATGCTCAAAAATACGAATTGCGGTGAAACCTAAAACTTTCGTTTCCATCATTTTAAGCCAATTCATTCAGTTGATGAACTTTTTAAGATACTTGCGAGCTAAAAACTTGAGATAATCAGGAAAATCGCGAAATATAAATAATATATAATATATCATCGTGCAGATAAAGTAGAGTGCAGACAAGTGAAGTTAATATCGGTATGGCTATACTTTTGTACTTCTATATAATTTTACTTAAATGTGATCTTAACGAAATTAAGAAACTTGAACTTGATTTTAGTCTTTAATTTACTTCTTATTATGATTTAAAAGAGAGAAAGTAGTATAAGAAATGACGTACTCATATAAAATATTACTTAATTAAATTGGAAACAAAAGTACTTTCATTCAGAAGAATGTCTACCTAACAATTTATTCAAAAATCTCTTCTAATCACCATTCATTAATAAAATATTTATGAAATTAGTCTCAAATTTCAAACTGCGTTTTGTGTTATTTTGCAAAAACGCTAAGCCGATTATATTAATAATACATTATTGAATGTACACAACAACAAGAGGTGCAGCACTTAAAAACTTGAGAAGCTAATGATAAAAACTTGATCACTCCTCTCCCCGCTTGGCTGGCAATCATCTTGGCTTCCTCTGTCCGGCCCGCACCGTCTTTGTGAATTATGCGAAACTATTTGGTCAAGAGTGAGGCAAAAGCAAAGATAAATAAAGCAACCAGCTAACCGGTTTTAAATTAATTTGTGTTTTATAAATTTCAAGGTTAGTTTTTTGTACGCAGAAGTCGGCGGCAACGGCAGCAAAACGTATTTCCGTTGACAAAAGCGTTGAAAATGTCGGGCGTAAACGGGCGCTGACATAAACGGAAGAGTCAGATGTTAGCTCATTACCAAAGGGAAAGGGTACACAGTGTCACAAAATTAGTTAATGCTATTAAAATGAAAACATGTTGCAAAGCTCAAGAACCTATTCAAGAACTAAGTTAAATATGATTTATTTATTTCCTTTTTTATAATTTTGTGCTGTGCAAAAACTAAAGTTCTTCAACACCACCTATGCCCAGACTGGTCTATTTCTCGCTTACTGTAGTAGCTTTATGGAATTTGCAGCCGCTCTTCAACAAAAGAATAATTATGTTTAATTTCTTATTGGTTGGCTAAGAATGCGGAATAAAATTAAAACAGTAACCAAATTTTCTATAGAAAAATTTCTTTAGATTTACTTTCGGACTTAAGGACAATGTAGCCCTTAAGCTCCAGCATTTTTTAAACAAACTTTTTATATAAAATTATTTTGCTAAATAAACCATCTACAAATCGTTTTTTGTAGTTACTTGCACTTGCAGAAGTTTCGGAACCGACAAGCAAAATAGATGTACAGTACATTTAATTTTGGAACCACTGTGCCATGATTAATTTCTGCTTTAAAGTGCGATAAACGCGCTGATTGACTAAAGCAGCTGACACAGTGGCCGGAAAACTCGCTAGAGCAGCGATAAAAATCAACTTCGTGGTATGCAACATTTGACACAATTTGTAGGCGTTGTTGCCGTAGCTACCTCCCTGCCCGTCCACCCATTCAAAAGTCATGGCATGGCACGCAAGCGGTGAAATTTACAACGCAGCCGAAAAGTCACAAAAAGTGCAGTCGAAGGCAGCTGTAGCAGCAGCAGCGGCAACAACAACAACTGCAACATTAACAGCAGCCGTGCGTGCCACGAGGTTGGACGAAAAAATAAAAAGAAGAGATGCGGAAATGCAGATAAAACCTTTGAAAATTAATGAGCTGCAAACAATGCGGACATTGTTACAGCTTCTACCAAGGAGCTGAAGGAGGAAGTGCGGGCGTAGGAGGTGCAAGCAGAGACAGAAAATTCAATATTTTGACACAAAATGCCAAAGTGCCAACAAACGATGCAACGGCAGCAATAGCTACAACAACAACAACAACAATAATAATAACAAAAACGACATGCCGAACGTGGCTAACGCGTGGTTTTCGTGTAACCCAGCAGCTTTGTACATTAATATCTTCATCACATCTCTGTACTACAGGAAAATCCAAAAAGAAAAACTGTGTCGAGAGAAAAGTAAAAGTCTCCAAAAAATAATGATGTGACGCCTGATCTAATGATTATATCGAAAAATTAATCAAATCCAGCCACTACTTGAAGCAATCAAAATTAAATTTGTAAAATACACACCATTGATTCCGACTCTTGAATACGCTTAAAAGACAGCAGGAAAATTCTGTTTTGGAATTTATTGTTCGTCTGGAACTACCCTTTAATTTTCCTATAAGAGCTTTTCTTTAAAAACCACTACTGTAGGTTGTTACATACCCGTCCGCGATTTCGTTATAGCCCTTTAAATATTAGGTTTTAGAAATTATAAATAGATCTGGCAATGTGTTAAAATGAGCATCGAAATATTGTTATTGCGCCACACAATAATGCAAAGGGAAAACAGAACACTCGCTTTTCATTTGCACCTTCCACTTAGTGCAGCAACAACAATAACAACAACAACAACCAAAAGTGCTTCTGCCACTTATTGTAAACAATAAGAGCAACAGGCAAGAGTAATCAGAACGAGGTCAACTATTGGCACACTTACCAAGGAAAATCAAAAAGAGTGAGCCATAAAAGCAACAATAACACAAACAACAAATGCAGTTCACAGATTTCTGTAACCAAATACATCAAAAGCAAAGCCAGATACCCTCTAACAGTCCAAAGAACGAGCGCGACGCCACCCGCGGCTGTTTACGCTCCGATTTCTCATTGATTCGCATTGAATCGTGAAAACCAATTGCAAAATTTCAAAAGTGCTCCATTTCTTCAACTATGTAGGTATTTCAAGTGGTCTGAAAGGGAGGTAAAGCCTTCGAACTGGCATGAAATTATCGAATGATATCATCCGAACAGTGTAAATAATGGCAAATATTTACACAGGCCCGATGATGTAAACTTCTGAAGAAGTACTCCATGAGACGAGTACGTAAATAGTATACAGATAGTACAAATGTATGTAAATATATGGTGCAAGAATGTGATTTCAGCACAATTAACGAACTCACACAGATCAATGATTAAGTAGATTGTTATAGGCGGGAGCATCATGCATCGCTGATCGCCAGCGAAGCAGTGAGCATAGAGGCATAAATCATTTATAATTCAGAATCGTAAATGCTCAAGTCATCTTGTGAAGCCATTTTGGGTATGCAATTGTAACGGCATATTACAGCAAGATGGAGAAAAATTTTAAAAACTTAGAAGAAGAAGAAAACGCAGAGAAGTTATATTTAGAAAATGCACCCGAAATGGGTCGCCTTTAGGCTATATGATTGAGTTTTTAAGTTTTAATGCACTAAATAGCACAATTAGAAGCAATTCGTAGGCTCGCTTTTTTCTTAACACACTTGCTTCCTTAATTTGTTGTCGTTTTCCAAATCATATAAACAAAGGTCAATTGAGTGTGTCGGCTCATATCGGCTAGATTTATCTCTAGTACTTAATCATTTAATATTTAATTAAATGATTAAGAGCGAACCATTACATTTCTTAAACTTTTACCTTATATTTTTGTATCTTAATGTCTTTGCGTGGTTTTGAATCAAAACGAAATGCCCTGAAGCAGAACTTCATCTTATGATGTTGCCGCAGTTTTTAATTTTCTTTCTCTCTCTCTCTTTCCCTATTTGAGCCTCCCCTTTTATTCCTTATATCTCTACGTGTAATTAGACACTTCAACAGACCCATGATTAATACAAACGTCTCACGCATTCAATACTCATAACATCATTTTACTTTGGCGGGCAATTTGGACTTCCTCACTATTAAGAAACAAAACAAAAAAGGTCGATGATTTGCGCTTCTTGATCGATCTGGACTGCTCGTTTCATTGATGAACTGAGCATGCGAGCTCCCTGGAGCTCGTTTACTTGGCTTTCACAGCATTCTAGCCTTTGGACCTGATAGGCGGGGGCAGTTAATAAATCGATGAAACTAGTCAAAGACTTGTCCGTTAATTTTTAAGCAATTTCTAGTAATGGTCTTTTGGTCTAAAGGTAATGCCGCCGCCACTGACGCGCTAATGAGCCATCAGCACGCTGATCGGATGAACCTCTTGGCGGTGCTGTCTGTCGGAATTGGCCACGCACATGACAAGGGGCCATGATGGAACGTGCACGAGCTGCATTTTTGGGGTCAAATGAAAATATGAATTTCCTCAATTAGATTTCCAAACTGTGGCTGTGCCGCACTCGATAAGGGGGCGCGGTTTGAGGCACGATGGGGCAACGAGCCACGACGACAACGTTCAAATGCAAATGCAAATCGCATTAAGACGCGCTTTTAATCTGCCCCATGGCATCGCCGGCTTGTGCGCATTTCTCGACTTGGCAAAGGCGGCAAGTCTTCACGTCTGACTCTCCAACTTTGTGCCTCTCGTTTGTTATTGTTGTAGTTGATTTTTTTTTTTTTTTTCTTTTGCTCAAACACCTTTCGCCCCAAAAAGTCGGGGCGTGTAAGTAAGTGAGGGTATATGTGTGTGCGATGCATAAACTGTTGTGCTTAGTACTTTTTGGCTCGTAAAACGTAAACGTCAAATCGCCTTAAACGAATCTTTGTCTGTTGGGTCACGAGGTCAAAGTGGCGGCAATGCAAGGCAATGCGCCCGAACATAGCCATGAGGGGAGTTCCGCATAGCCGCCATTACCACAAGCAATTGCAACAGCAACAAATGCAAAACTGAAACTGTGCCTCAACACATAAAAATCAATGAAAAGTGAAAAATAAAAATGAACAAATTCGCAAATTTACAAATGTATGTATTTATAGAGAAGGGTAGCATTAGAGGTATGTACTACATAGCAACAACAAATTGCAAAAGTAAGTTAACCCCATTTACCGTTTGTTTTTCTTGCCCATTTCAAATCACACTAAAGCGGAGAGTGCCGAGAGGGGAGGAGACCATCCACTTGAACTCAAGTGTCGCCGCAGGGAGGGCTACATAAAACGCTTGAGACTTAAAAATAAACACACACATCCACATCGCTACACTGTTGTAAACGTGCCCTAGGTACATCATATCTAACCCACTTATTAGAATTGTTTATTTTCTATTTACACTTAAAAGTGTACAGTGGAGAAATCAAGATGCTGCAGGATCAAATAATAGAGTGTGTGTGAAACTCAATTTATCAAAACAGACTGATCAGTTCTTCATTGTATCGTAATCATGACTCACGTAGAATGCTGCTGCAATCCTGCTCCGAGAAGTTTGTTGAACTGAGTCATTAATTGTGCATTAACATTCGCAATTTCCTGTATTCTTCTCTTAAGGGTAGGGTATTATAGGTAGATCCTATAATACTTTTGATTTTTAAATTTGTATTACCTTTTCAGAAGGGATAATGGTAAATACATAAATAGTATACGATCGTCTGAAATTATTTCAAAAGAGTTTTTGATGCAAACAAATATTGCAATTTTAGAATATTTAATATTTTGTTGTAACTGAAAGTTTTTTGTTAATCGCAAATGATGGCCATGTATGAGTCTATTTCTAGTTTCACAGTTTTTGTTGGAAAAGATTTTTGGTATGGAAAACGATTGTAAATTGATGTAGTTTTTAAAAACAATATTAAATAATTTTTGTTTGTCTAACTTTACTTTGAAGACACCTTGCAAATGGATTTGGGTACTCGTAAATTTGTTGAGATCTCTACAATTTCCATTATGTTTTTTAAGGACTTCAAATATTTTTCTCAATTTCCTAATATAGTTTAGAAGTACCGTTCAATCGAAATTTATCTTAAAATTTGAAACCTAAGTATTCAAACTCTTACTTATGTTAGAACATAATTGGTGAACATTTTCGATCAAAATCAAAATCAGTTTTGAGCTACAGCAATAAAAAACGATCCCATATGTACAAATGAGCGCATATGCATACATGCATATGTATGTGTGTATGTAAATACTACAAGACATTGCCAAACACTGCAAATTGTTTCTCTTTGCATATTCGTCCTCTATACAAGTAGATTACAAAATATTGGCCCACGCTTATGAACCGTTAAACACACAAGCCATTGCATACGATTAAAGACAATTGCATGTGTATACATGCATACATTCATATGTAAATGTAGTAGTGCGAGCGAATATTATCGCGGCGAAGTTATTACGAAATCGCAATCGACACATAACGGTAGAGATAGCAACAAGCCAAGCAACAATGGTAATGAGAAAGAAGAAATGGAATTAAACATAACAGCAAGAAATTATTATTACGATTTCATTGCACACTCGCTTCTCTTCTACATGGGCTTCCAACTTGCAAGTGTGGTGAAGAATGCCAAGACAAAGACGTAATGCACAAAACAAGCGAAAAAGCATAGCACAAGCATACCAACGAAGCTAGCGAGTGAAAAGAACCAAAGTTGGCCGTAAACCAGTGAAATAGGAAAGCAAAGAACCAACAATGCACAAATAATGGCTTTAGGTAATGGAGGGAGAGAGGGCTACAATAGTACACACACATACATAAACATACATATCGATATGTTCATATGTTTGTTTGTAGAAAGCAAACAGCGTCTGCAGTTAAATTAATTAAAACTTCACTTATGCGCACACACACGCAAACACAAACTTAAACATTTACAACCATATGTACATAGAAGACAATTAAGAATTTTTTTCGTTGCGCGTCATAAAATATTCGCAAAACTCTGCTACCTGCTTACCTTTTGTTTTCAGCGGCGAAGGCTTCTGTAGTTTTTGTTTTGCTTGTTTGTAGCGCTTGCCAACTCGTTGTAAAATACTCTTTATCAATTTTCAATATGCACGCATACACCACACATTAATAAAAGAAAAAACACGATTGTGACACAACTTAATAAATTGCAGGGGACGCATGCGCAGAGCAGAATTTTGCAAATATTCAAATTGGAATTTGAACTCAACGACAGACGACGCATCGAGCCCGGCTACAAGCGTAGTTTTTCTCTTCCTTTTTTTTTTTATTTTCCAATTTTATTCTACACGCTTTAAGCAGCGAATTTGTCGCCGCTGATACACACAAATACAAGCACACACATATACATATATGCACTATGCGCGTTGCAGTCGAAGTTGGTGTATGTGTGAGTGCGTTTTTCTGTCGCAAAAGCGGGTGCTCTCGATTACTCACGCACTGATTAAGACACTGGCAGTTTGGAATTTGGCACAAATTTCGATTAAAACCGTTGTTTTTCTATTGCCTGGACTTGCTTTATGCACTTTTATTGAAACACAGACACCACCAACACACATGCAAGCGCTTCACCACTTTGTATTTATTACTTCTCCTCCTTTTCGTTGCGCTGCTTCTTTTGCTCTCGGCTTTGCTTTTTGGTGTGTGTGTTCGATGACTGCCAAGAAGACTCGTTTTACACAAATTTAGTTGCTATACATAAGCAATAGCATTTCTTGTGCTCTTATAAACATTAAACAAAACTATGAAACGTTCAATAAATTAGCGAAACACACGCGGCGGCGTTCACCGGCCCAAAAGAGTGGCCATTTGTTGTTTTTGCTCAGAACAATCTACAAAGACAAAACACCCGCGCAACACGACCTCACGAGACCGCGGCCGACACAACCACTAATTTTACTCTCTTCTTTGCACTAATCCGACCATTCACAGTGATGGCAAGTGCTAGTGTTGGATAGCAACATGATATTTATTCAGTTTGGTGTTTTTCAAGGCGAGTAGTAGGGGCACACTCATGAGAGTGGATGAAAGAAATAAACAAAAATAAACACCTTATCCACTATTACAGACCGAAAACCGGAGGTTGTCATGTCGCGCCGCAGTCAGGACATTCCCATACGGCCGCGTTACGGCTACACTGACGAAGACGTTGCTAATGAAAGCAACAGAGCGGCGGCATCAACAAGAAACAACAGCACTCCCGCATCTTCGTACACGGAAATTCCATTCCTAGCACAGTATGCTGGTCCTATACCCGAGCGAAAGGAGGAGACACAGCCAAGCAGCAATGAAAGCTATGTAAACCTGGACATGGGTGACGAAGAGGAAGAAGAGGAGGACAACACAAACTCCAAAGACAGTTCTGAAGAGCAAGAGAAGACGGCAGGAAGGCCCACCTCCTTGAATTGCGAACCCAGTGAGTGCACATTTGAGTATATGATGATGAATTGAGCAATTTGGCCAAATTTTAGCTTTTCCATACGAGTTGGAGGGCTCCACAAGCAAAACGGGAGAAATGCGTCACTTTGTGGCTCACAATTTGGAAGCCACACTGCGAGAGGGAAGCCCGCAACGGCCCACAGACTACAGCAATGCCTCTGAACAAACCACACCCTCAACATCGACAGCGCCAGGCGTGATGACTCGTCGATTCCTGCAATCGAGGAATATACCCGAAATCGATGGCAATGTACTTAGTGATATTGAGTTAGAGGCGCAATATCTGGCCACTGCCGTCGATAATCTTCTTGAAAATTTGGGCAATTTGCTGCACTCGATCTCATCCATAACGGCCGACAACGTAGAGGTACACAAGAATGCCGTGAGCAAGTTAACCGACACACTGGACGCCAACATCAAATGCATGTACACGATCATGGCCAAAACGGAGGAGATTAGCAAATCGATGAGGCCTACCGAACAGCTGGGACAGCGCATGTGAGTGGCTAAAAGCAACCGTTCCCATTAACAAATGATAATGTATCCATTTAATGCGTTTTCCAGACGGGAAATAAAGCGACTTGTGGACATGCTAGACAACACTATGTAGGACGAAGTTGGCGGCGGTGTAATCTTCGCCTCCGCACTGGAAATGGTGACGACCACAGCCGAGACACCAACAAACAATCCGACGTGTGCTTTTATTTAAGGCGGAACAAAATTTCTAGTCATTTATAATTTCTTGTTTTCATTCAATTGCATATAATCAAAAATATCATGAATACTCTGCACTAAAGTTTATCCACCTTCGTCTTAACAATTCGCACCGGATCGACGGGTCGGTCGTTCTTATCCGTTTCCACCATGCCAATACGCTTAACAACCTGCATCCCAGTATAGACACGCCCAAAGATCGTGTGCTTGCCATCAAGCCATTGGGTCGGGGCCAGTGTGATGAAGAATTGCGATCCGTTGGTGTCCGGACCTGACTTGGCCATTGACAGTATCCCAGAGCCTGTGTGTTTCAGATCCCCGTGGATCTCGTCGCCAAATTCTGTGCCATATATCGAAGTACCTCCACGCCCTGTACCCGTCGGATCGCCACCCTGTATCATAAAATCGCGGATTATGCGATGGAATACCACGTTGTTGTAATAGCCACGTCTCGAGAGCTCCGCAAAGTTGCGACAAGTGTTGGGCGCGTGCTTCCAATAAAGTTCCACAGTTATTTCGCCCATTCTGTAAAGATTGTCGGGAGTTTTGGTTGCCTTTTTGTTTGCATTTTATAATTACGATGTTTCTAGGGTCACAAAGTGTGGCTGCCACGCCTTGTCAGGTATGCCTCCAGCGGCGGGATTAGCTATCGTTAGCATATTTGTCCTTCACTGAAAACGCCGCCTTCTATTTTGTTTATAAGCTAGAGATGCGCTTATTTATTTGTAGTGTGACCATATTCCAAAATACGAAAATACATTAGGGCAAGCCTAAAACAATGCGTGGTTACTTTTTCTACGAAGAAGCTATTCGTTCCTTTCAGTGATGCCAACTTTTTAGAAGGAAAAAAGCTGTTTTTGTCGGGAAGGAGAGTGAAAAAAAGCAAAAAAGCGTAAGAAAAAGCTAAATTTATTTTTACAAGAAGTGCTAAAAAAAAGCCTTGGAAAATACATTTTTCTATCATCTTGGTGAACATTTTAAATGATATTTACGCATTTCGTCATGTGTTCTTCAAAAGCGGTCAATCTGCGCTATTGATGTATGCTGAGCAAGAAAAAGGCACAGAGCTGCTTCTTTCTTTGGTAGCTTTACAAAACTAATTTTGTTTTTACCCATAAAAATTCTGTATTTCTTTGTAATTGAGCCAAACATCACGGCATTTTTCATTGCATTCTTTCGGCATTCCCACCTTTACAAATTAACCGCATTTTTGAGATAAAGATGGTTTAAACTAGTTATGTCATGTGTAGGGTAACCAAGGGTGTACGCAGGGGGGCAGGAACGCCGTTGCCCCCCCTTAGAAAAAATTTTTCCATATAAAGTCGACCACACGCTCATTATTATGACGCACTATTTCGCCTTAAGATGGATCTGCGTTGGATTTGTTGAAGTTTTTTCATCGATCATATGCATAAATTATTTTTTAAATGCATCGGGCATTATTTAATCAAAATTTTGCCCCCCCTTTGGTAAAAGCTGGCTAGGCCCTTGAGGGTAACCACAGCAGCATCTTTGTCAATACGTAGGGTCTACTTTCACAAGCGAGTGAAATAGGCAAATATTGATTAAAAATAATGATGAAGCTGCCTCGTTTCCATTTTTTTTTTTACATAAATGTTGGCAAAATTACAAAAAGCGGAAAAAGAGCTAAATGTATTTTTAGAAAGCCAGAATTCCCGCTTCACGCAATTTGGAATATTTTCCCACAATCTCATTTCAAAGGCAACCAGATTTGACGGGGGAAAAAGCCAAATTGGCAACACTGGTTCCTTTAGTTCGTTTTGTAGTTCATTCAGTCTCTGCTTTAGTTTTTTTTTTTGTAATTTGTAATTTACTTTATTCACAATTATTTGAATTCTTCTCCTGAACCATTATGTTAACAGAAAATGTGGGAAATACTTGCTATCATAATTCAATTTCAAAACATAATTACATATTAAAACAGATGAACACATTTAAACGGTTTAATGGTAAAATCCTTAGTTTCTCTATTAGTTAGCTTATTAAATTATTAGTTTAGTTGATTACAATTGTAATTTTGATTTGTTTTTAAATTACAACATAATGTAGAACATTAATAGAAAAGTGCCCTTTTATTTCCAACAAAAGTGTTCTTTTTAAAAAGAACATCATCCAAATGCAAAAGAGTTTTTCCTTAAGTGATATTATATTGTAGGAACGCATTAGAACTTTAGAATCAGCGTTTCTTCCCAAACATTTTTCATTGGCATAAATGTAATTTTATCGAATTTGTTTACCTACAAATAGATTTTGATTGATTTTTTTGTGGAGCACTTAAAGAACCTAAAACGCTTTAGGTAATATCTTCGTTCCTATGGATTTCATAGGATAAATCATTATAAAAAGATTTCAAAATCTAGTTATGATATCTTTATAAATAAACAAAGTATTGGCAGTGCGGTTGATTTCTTTACCAATCATTCCTACTATATGTTAGTCATAAGATAGAGTGAACCGATCCTGATAAAACTTAAAAATATCAAAACTCCTTTGAAAAAAATCGTATGAAGATATGCTACTGGGAGTGATATTTTCATCTATCGGGCCTATGACAGCTATAATATGTGATATATACTTTTACGTCCTAAAAACAAGAATAGAAGGACCACAATTTTTGTAATATAACTAAAATCGTATGTTTTTATACATGTGTATGTAGATTTTAATTATAAATGTAATTTTAAATGTGTAAAGCAAATTCTCGAAGAGCTACGGCAGCAGGCAGTCCCATTGCGTGAAGGAGCTTTTGCTTCTAGTCTCCAAACTTGGCCACATCATGCACTAACTCCATCAGCAGAAGATTTTGCTGGAGTAGTCGATCCTGTCCTTCACTGCCCAAAAAATAAAATTGGCATTTTAATAGTTTATTTTGATGATTGATGATTTCTTTCCCCAATTCATTAAGAGATCTGTTAATCATGTGTTCCAAAAATTTGAGTTTTTCCAGTGGTATTTTGCTAGATTCCTGGTTTTTTATTCTATTCTCTGATATCTCGGAGCAGCTGCAGAGCTTGAACTCGCAAATATGACAGAAATCTGCCATTTCTACAACATAATGACATAGTTGGTTCATTAAATGCAGACATTTAGTTTCCTATGGCCAAAACTCACCTTGCTATAATAAGAACAAATCTCAAATAAAACGAGAATTTTTTTTAAGACAACTACACAAGAATGTGTTGACATTCATAAAAAAAAAGGAATTGTTGTATAGTAGGCTGCGAATGCGTTTTATTCCACTATTAACTATTGGAACAAGAAAACTTATAACAATGTAATACTGCAAATGAGCAATTACATATTTACAAAATAAAATAAAATCATCATACTTAGAATTCATTACAAAACTTGGAATATAGAGTTTGCGCACATTTGAAAACAGGCCAACTTATCAAATATTGTTAGGCAGTGTGTACACACAACGCTACAGTAAAAACCGTTGTTGCTAAACAAGTTCCGCTGCTCACATTTGCGATTCAGCGAGTCAGTTCCATTTTATACGCTGAAGAACGCGGACGGGTTCGCGCTCGTTAAAATAAAAAGCAATTGTGCGTGCGTGTGCGTGAGTGAGTGAGTGATAGAGAACGAGAAATGGCGAGTGTTTTTATTAGCGAAATACATTTTTAAGTAAAAAGTCTATTCAAATCATGATGCAGGCTTCAAATCTTTGCACAATGTTAATATGCTTTTTTGGTTAAAATTATGAAAAGTAAGCACAATTTCTGTATGTTAAATAATCGTGGGCTGTGTGCACAAAGTTGGCGTATATGTATGTATGTGCATAAGTGTATTGTGTATATGTGTGTGTGTTTTTTTTTGTTGTATTCAAGTGGTAGCAGCAGCGAGGTGGAAGAAGAAGCAAAAGCAGAGAGAAACTCAAAATGAATTAAAAACGATGAACTCAAAGTAGCGCATGAAAAAGCAGCGCTTGCGAGTATGTCGATGTGTGTGTGTGTAAATGAGTGAGCGGCAGCACGAGAAATCTCATTTCAATTGCATTTTATTTATTTTTGCTGTTGTTGTTGTTGTTGTCATAAATGGTTTTATTTGTTGCATTTTTACAACAATTTCGAATTGCTTTATTGAGTTTGTCTACGTGCAACACTGCAGCGGTGGTTGGTAGTTGTTGTTATGAATGTGTGCTTATTTGTAAGTGTGTTGGTTTGAGTGTGCGTGATGGCGGCGTGGCCAGCTGCTAAAGAAAATTCACACTGCACGCAGCACACTGGCTGGAAACGGAAAGGGCAAAAATTTTCATTTGTTTTCGAGCTATTTCGAGAACGTTGTAGGGTCTTTTCCATGTACCATCATATCGAAGGAATTATGCTGGTACTTTTCATTTTATCCATTATACATTGTCTTTGTACTTGTACATTCGTACTGAAAATATCCATATGTATGTATGTATGTATGTGCATACTATTTTGTGTACCATATCGCTGCAATGCTAAGCTGCCGCCATTCAAGAAAGCGCTTGTGATGAAATTTCCAGATAAACTGGCAATATCATTTCATCGCATTTCTGCCGCGCTTGTTTTTGTAACGAAGTTTTCTTTCTACGCAGTTAGCTAAGCTTTCGCGCGCTTTGAGGGTCGCGTAGGGTCTCTATTCGGGCCAGCGCTGCGTCATTATCATCGTTATCCTTCATGCCGTCGTCATAAAAAAAAAAACAAGAAAAAAACGCCGCCGGTGTGCTTTGTCGGCTTTTCCCCAAAGAGAGCGCGCAACAGTCAGAAGCAGCAGAGAGCAAGCAGAGCGAGAGAGCTCTATTTTGCCATTCATGCGAAGGATACTGAAACGACGTTGCCGGTGGCGCAGTTTCCGTCGCTACTGACTCTGCCGACGTTGGCGTTTTTGCACAATTTATATGTAAAACATTTAAAAGGAAATTCTGCTTGCTGAACTTTTATTTGCTGTTGCCTTTGGGCGGCTGCTTGTGGGTTTTCCCGATGATTAACATAATTTCGTTAGACCCCTGAGCCCCAAAAGCCCCCTGTAAGAGAATAAGTTTGGTAGTTTGGTTGAGGACGGCGAGAGGTAGCCGGCTTTGGCTTTGGCTTTTGCATGGCCTTGTTTTGCCTGCCAGGCTGTCAATTAGTCGCCAGTGAGCCGGAAAAGGGACGCGAACAAATTGACAACTAGGCTTGTTGCCATATGGTTGCTAGAAAATAGGTTCCTGGCCTGTCCACCGCCTCCCACTCGATGATGAGTCCATGGGGTGGTCAGATTGTGGGATTCAAATTTGAAAAGTAACCTAACAGCTGTTTTCAAACTTTAGATCTGTATTTACTGCAAAAAATATACATATGTATGTCTGTATGTATATAAAACGTGTGGAACGGAGCTTTATGGGACGTGCGCATTACACATTGTTCTATGTACGTATAAATTGCACTCTACAGACCTTATTGGAGCAACATATGTTAGGTTTACTGATTGACCATATGCATATACAAATGTACATATGTATGTATATAAGTATAACGACTGCCGAGCGAATTCTGTAGCCGCGATATGTGCCCTTAGTTACAGAGTCAAATTTGAAAATAAACATGCATTTATGAATGTTTGTTTGCTTAAAACTCAGATCAAGTATTTTCCCAATGATATTATTATCCGGTTTCGGTAGAAATGATTAGAAATTATTGCGAATACAATATGTCTATGAGCTTTGCCTTTTCTTGATCAAGTGGATACCTGAACAATTTCAATACACCACTTTGGTATGCTCTTCATTATATTGGATTTGGTTCATAATTTTTAAATCATAATGTCCACTTTCCGGTCCATATCTATTAACTACTTCTCCGACTACACAATCTTAAAGCAATTGCGTTGAAATTTCCCGTCTATTTCTTAAGATATTAATATTAGATTGTTACATCATTTGTTGGTAATTGGTATTGAAAATAGAAAGTACGAGATGTAGTAACAAGGTGTTTGCTGTTATTGCTATTAAGGGTACATATACTATATAGCTTAGGCATAGAATAAGATAGCTGAGAAGTATATTGCAGCTTCAAATATTACTTAACCATTTTATTTGCTATCATTCTGTGAGTCTTGTATTTTTAAGAATAAAAATATGAATCTTCGTTGACATTAAATAAGTTATAGGATCCAGCTCGACGGATCTACAGACAGATATTCAGTATTTATTTAGTTACATTAATTTTTCCATCTTAAACGCAAGGTTCCAAGTCGAAGATAGCACCTATGAACCGAAAGAGTCCATATAAAAATAGCTGCATAATGTTTCTTAACAAAATAAATCACAACTATGAACACCAGTACCCCCAATGGATTGATTCACCACTAGGTTAATGTAATACTAAAATCCAGTCCTGTCGACTCCTGCAGTGATTAAATACATGGTGGCTGATATTCATAAGAATTTAGTAGATTGTTGTAGTCTTCGCATAGATCAGAGAGGCATAATGGCTTGAGTTTATTCTTCTTCTTTTTTTGTTCTACGTCTAAAGTGTGTAAAGCTATGAACCTGGGTGCAAGTCGGTGATAAAGGAACCAATATGATGGAACTTTCAAAGGGCAACATTTCGCATTTAACAATTTCCGATTTCACTTTCGATTCACCCAAGCTCTGTCTTTCAACGCATGATTTTGAGTCTTATAATGGTTCCATATGTGAACAAATTCCTCGTAAGAGGAGAATAGTTCTTGGTAAGTTGTTCAGACCAGTCCTCCTCACAGCTGTGCTAGTTAGGTTGCTAAAAATACACGTATTCGCAGTATGCGGGTGTGGGTGCGTGTATGTGTGTGTGTGTGTGTGTGGGTGGGTGGTGCAAATGTTGGTGGTGCGTATGTAATTAAGTCTGCCACGACACTAGTTTCACAGTTACCCAAGCTTAGAGTCGCGGGCGATGCTGCCATAAAGCCCACGACACTAAGTCAGCCCATCTAACCAGCCACCTCAGCCCACTTATTGCCTCATCGTCGTTCCTTTTGTAACACAAAACTATGCAAGTGGATGTGTTGTGTCGGTGTGGGTGTGTGGGTTTGTGTGTTTTGACGCGATGCCCGAGCTTGCCGCTCCAGCGCCTGCCTCTGGCCCTAATCCACTCGGGCAGCAAACTACGCAAATCCTTACGTGTCTATTGAAATAATCAAGCCTGGTCTGTTCGGTGGGGAGTGGGCTGCTGGAAGAGTCACCCACGCAAGCAAAGGATTTCGCTCATCGTGAGTCCCCCGGGCAGAGCGTAATTTTAGACCAAGCAAGGAAATGGACACTCTCTGTTTCGCTTTCTCTCTCTCTCTCTCTCTCTCTCTCTCTCTGTCTCTCTCCCTCTCTCTTTCTGCTATGCCTTCTGTGCTGTTTCTGTCTAACAATCTAGCTCTCTGCTTGCGGCAGTCGGCGCAGGCGCTTCATCAAAATCCGTGAGGCGGCATATCCTGCAGTTCCAGCTTAGGTCGCTCAGAGTCTCAGCAACGGGCGTCGCATGCGGATGTTGCGCGCGGTAAAAGAGTCGACGAAACTGTTTTTTGTTTCCATAAAAAACAGGACTCGCACCATTGCTGCCAACAGTACTGAGCAGGCTCGCACACAGATGTACTTAAATGTGTGTGCGTATGTGCCTGTGTGTGTGTGTGTGTGTGTACATATGCGTGTAACTTACAGAGGTTACACAAAAAGTTTGACAATTTTCAACATTAACTAATGATAAATGGCAAGTGGCAAAGAGCAACTGACGAACAAACAACAACAACCACATCGCCACGAGCAGCAGAAAAAAAACATGTCGCAATTTCTCCGTGAGCCATAAAAATTGAATTTACAACGCAGCAGCAGAAACAACAACAACAACTAAAATTAATATTAATATTTAACGTGTTTTATTTTTTGACAATTTTGGAGACGTCGCGACGTCGTCGTTGACTCGCCCAAAAACAAGCGAACAGCAAAATACAAATAAATAAATAGCAGCAACAAAAACTCGTTTATCGCTTTTATTGTTTTTGTTGCTGATGTCTGTGTTGCTGCTGCTGCTGCTGCTGCCGCCGCCGCCGGTCGCTTTGAAGCAGCAGCGACGCTCTGAACAGTTTAGCATTTCTCGGTGTGTGTGCGCGTATGTTGTGTGTGTGTGTGTGTGTGTGTGTGTGTGAGCTCGAAAGCCTCGCACAAGTTTCGGGGCAAGCAGGCGACGACGTCTCCAACAGCAGCTGGCGGAAGCGGCGACAGCGCTGCTTCTCATCGGCAACTTGCAACATTACAACAATAACAACATATTTCTCCGTGTATATGTACTAAGATGCGTGTGTTTGTGTGATTCTTCAAAACAAGCAGAGAACCGGCTTTTTGTTTGCTTTAAGTTTTGTTTTTGTGCTTCTCTCCACACATTCATTATTTGTTATTTGCGTCTGCTCTCTTCTTCTAACTGCACCCTCCCAACACACCCAGCAATAAAGAAAAAAACAACAGACTCTTAATTTTGTTTTTGACCAAAACAATCTATACTCACACACACACACACACACACACACACACACAGTCGAAACGAAAGTTGCCGTCGCTCGCAATTGGCCAAAATTTGGCAAAACAAAAATAAACCAAAACAGCAAAATAAAAGCACAGACTTTAATTTTCAAGAACTTTGTTATTTTTATAAATGCGTAGATAAAAACTTTGTATGTGCGTGTGTGTGTTTTTGTATGTGTGTCTGTGTGTGTGTGCTTACCTAAGTGCGTAATCTACAAAATGTTGTTTTCGAAGTCGCGGCTATTGCTGCCATTATTGTTATAATGCCAGCCTGTCCATAATAATTTTGGGTTTTTGCTTTTCGGCACCCATTTGCATACCCTGGACTATGAAGTTGGTCGAATGCTTGAAGCAGATGTTATTCAACTATATATGTACATACATATGATTTCAGAAAGACTAGGCATTCAACAACAACTGAACAATTGATTAAAGATTCCCCTGATCGATCTTTTACTTTCTCTCGAGAGCTGTTACAAAAACGATTGATTCGAAAAAGATGTTTCGCCTTCATTTTTGAAATAAAGCTATGCTTCAGATTGACAAAATTGACCAACTTGACAAGAAATTGTTTATTCCAATACTTATATATACAATAACAAAAGACAATATCAATTGAAATAAAAAATTGAAAAGGGTATTAGAACTTCGATATATCTACAAGTATATAACTATGTAGTTTCGTGTCGGTTATTATTTTTCTGCTATGTTATTATTTAGCCTTCCTTCCATGCTCATTTTCAAAGTTTCTTTTTTATGTGTTGTTTTATTTATTTTGCTGGGAATGTTTTTATAGTTTGCGTGCGTATTTCCTGACCCCTAGTCCCCGCCCTTTCCGAATTTACCACTAATCTAAATATAAATGAATAAAAAGCCCCCCAAATTGCTTTGTCGCCTGCTCGTCTAATTCCGTCGTGCAAATAAGTTGTCTGGTGGAAAATTTTTATAAACAAATTGGAACGAGCATAGTATTATTGTATCTTGTACAGCTGACCTGAGATGATCGGGACTTTGATTGAATAAATCTACATAATTATTGAAGAGTTGACCGGTCGACAATTTGTTATAAATTTAAACGTTCTCGATTGGTGTATTAGGGGATTTGTTGTAATCTGCCATTTCTTGAAATAATCGGGGCTATGTTTTGTTGAAACTAAAGGCGTTCAGCGCTTTTCGTAGTTATTTTTATCAGATGTCTTTATTAATCCAACGATATTTGTTAACCCTTTTCTAATCTCTTGCAAAGTGAACTTTGAATTTCAATATAGCGTGGCATTCGCTTCATTCTTCCTGGCTTTCATTACAGTTGCTTTTAGGTCCCCTCCTAGTTAGAAACATTTGGTGATTTGCGTGTATTTTATGTGTAAATTAGAAATGTATTTTAAAATTGAAAAAGTTGTGTATAAAATGTTAGACATAATATTCATTTATAAAATGATATTGATTATTGATTTCATTGTTTCTTCATTTTCTCATTACAGATTCTCTTTTTAATTTGGTATGAATTGTAATTGTAAAAGTAATTGTAAATATTCTTCGCATCAATTTTACTTTAAATTAAAAAAGGAGTAATTCATTGAATAGAAATAAATATTCGTCAAGATTGCCAGAGAAAACACGCGAAACAATTTTAACTCGATGCTAATTTCAATGTGACAGTTAAAATTGCAGCGAAATTGTACAAAATAAATGTAAGAAACTACAACAAGAGCAAGAAGAACAACGCTTGCAGTATAATTCAAATCGAATCCAATTTAAATTTGAATCCACGAATGCCGTCGAGTACATCTCAAGGCAGCAACAACATCAACAATAACGGCAAGAAGCCAACGCCAACTACAACCGTTACGACAAGGTTGCGTCACATAAATGCAACGAATTGCTACAACGCAGCACAGCAGCAACAATTGGAGCCACTGCAGCGTCGCCAGCAGCAGAAGCAGCAACAGCAGCTAGAGAGACGACCCAGAGATACGGAACCGAGATTATTGTAGAGAACTGAGCACCGAAAATACTGCATGCACCGGGCCAACGAACACAAATGAAAACGTCGCATCTGCACGCGTCCGATTTCGTCGTCGACTACGCCGGTCGCTCCTTCATTTCCGCGAGCGAGCAACGCGAACTCGAGCGCGATCGCGCCCATTTCCAACACCAGCAGCAGCACGAAAAGATCGAGCAGCAGCAGCAGCAGCAGCAGCAACAACAACAACGATTTGCAAATATCGATTTCGTGGACTCAACTCACGGCGTCTATGCAACAGTCCATGATATAAAGCCCACAGATCGAGAGCTGCAACAGGCGATCATAAATAGCCAAATCGACCACAAGTCGGGTGCCTCGATTCTACACGTAGAACCGGCAGATACGCAGCCGCGTCAGCGCAACGTTGTCCGCTACGGCTACTCCTCCAACAAGCAGCAGACCCAGCAACACCAGCAGCAGTCACAGGATCTGTCCTCAGTCAAGCCGGCAGTGAGCAGCAAGCGAAAGCGCGATACAGGTGAGTCGGCATTTTAAATAAATGCGCCCCAATTATATGACGATTTGGTTTTAAATACAAATGTATTTGTTGTATTAGCGGGATTTCTGCAACTAATTTTGATTCGTAATATAGTTTGTCGAACCGCTGCTGTACAGAAAATACCAAACATACATATGTACCTTTTAGAATACAGTCACATTATTTGCAGAGAAATTGGATCACCTTCTTAGTTTAATTCCATTTAACAACCAACACTTAATTCGTAATTTCATTTTATATTTCCACTTTTGGAATACTTGTATATACGTGTAAAGTTCAAGTATGATGATCGGACCGACAATTCTAAGAAACAACTAAATTCAAATGATTTTTAAAGGACTTTTAAAAGTTCGGATAAATTTGACCGATAGGGGGCTCTATATTTATATTCTATATTTAAATACAAATATTGAAGTAACCTTAAGTACAGATATGGAATTAAAAATGAGCTAACCGATAACGGATTTAGAATAGGTACATATATCTTGGCATAGTAGTGAGTTTGTTATTTTCTGACATCTTAATGAAAAGTATCTTTTTATTCACTTCTTCATTTTATTCGCTTGCTCTTTTCAATTCTGAACAATTCAACTTGATCAATGATCGTAATTTTATTTCGTGAACGATTTAATCAAATTTTGCAGAGGTTCTTTTATATTATATTTGGCTCGTTCCTTCTGATTCAAAAATTTTTAAACGTGGATACAGTGTAGTGAAGACAGTAAATAGTTTGAAAAATCAAGAACTCATTTTAGTTACTCAATTGCTACGCGTGAGTTTAATTTTTGGTAACTACCACATTCGCCTCAGTCTTGTTTCTCGTAAAAAGTTTTTAGCCTTACAAAGATTTTTTATTTAAATCCGCTAAGTTCATTCATTCATATATGTGTTGTATTATGATGAACAAATTGTTCAAAATGAAAATGATAGCACTTAGTATTTGATTCCTACCATCCCCTCATTTGTTTAAACCGATATAGAAAAACAAAAGGTTGGGTATATTTGTGGTATGTTCTTGAAGTATTTTGTTGAAGTGCGTACTGTACTGTAAAAGTCCTCACCAAAACCTTTGATTAGAACAAAAAGGTTTAATATTTTCTACCTCCGTGCTACTCTTTGTCGAAAAATTCGAACCGATATTTAGTTCCCCACCTAGCATGAAAATTTCATTGATTTATGCAAGGAGACTCGAAACATTTTCTAGCACATGTTTCACAGCGTTTTAAATCTATTCATTGAACAGTACAAGGGCATATGTATGTCTTTTGCTGTGTTTTATTTTGGTAACTCCCAGAAGCTGATGGTTTTATAATATATAAGAACGTTACGATTTTAAATCGTCCGACAGTCGGTTTTATCAGAAGTGCGAGGAGTTTCACAGTTTTAGAGCTATCGCCTTGAAACTTTAAAGCTTAGCCCTAGGCTTCGCGGCCCAGGACCACGGAGTAAGAAAATGTTGTTGCTAAGGGAATACCGCTTCAGTCCAGTACGGCGAAACGAATTGATATAACCGTACACATACATACCTGAATCGGACTCCTATAATGTAGAGCGGCCACAGGTACATTATGAAACGAACAACTTATTTGTTCAAGAAGATAACGAAACCAATTTGGATATTGCAAAAATTTGTTTCTACAATAATATTATACTACCAAATCATACAGCTGCTATAGGACCAATGTGTACTTTAGAAAGATTGTTTTAGTAAGCTTCTTGTATTTTTTAAATATATTTTCTTGTTTCGTGAGCTGTTTCTTCGTTCTGGAAAATATGCTTTATATACTTATGCCTACCTTACCATAGAATGCGCATTCTTTACTTTTCATTGAGATTATGTTTAATGCTTTGTGGCTTAAAAATTCTAGAAATTGTTGTGGTCTCATTTATGGCTTTAAGATATGGTTTTTGTCTTTTTCCGACATTATAATGCTTTGCAATGCAGTACATATGTACATAGTACAAACGTAAACGTAGTTGAGGCACTTAATGAATGTTTCCATTTTCTAGTGCTCTTTACATTAAATCATGTATGTTCATATATGTATGTACATATATATACAATAAATGTATGTACATATGAATAGTATAAAAGTAAATAGAAGATAATGAAGAAAACGATTGTTGCTGTCGCTGGGGCTGGTTGTTTTTGTTGTCGCGCTGTTATTGTTGCTTATCACGCCTGGCATTTTTTTTATTGATAATCACAATAAAAGCCACGAATAAAACACATATGTATGTATGTCTATGTACTTGTATGTACGTATGTACATACACGTGTGTGTTAAAATTAACAACAAGGACAACATTCGGCAGCAACACCAGAGTAAACAAAATTCAGAGCAATACCACAAACATACATACATAATTGTTGAAAGTTGTTCGGGCAGCTGTGGAGCAGCTTTGGCAACATTTTCTTTTGCTATTTCTGTTGTTTCATGTTGTTGTTTAAATTAAATTCGCTGCAGTGGCGACGACTTTGTCAAATGCCGCCCAAGCAAACAGTCGCCGAGTCAACACATGCCTAGCCCCAAGCCGCTCTTTCTTCCACATATGTATGTATATACATATGTACATATATTCGCTCGTGCAGTAGGCGCGCCCGCTCTCTCTACTCTCTCCCTGCCCGTTTTTTTGTGGCCCGCTGTCTTAAGTCTGTACTTTTTGCATTTTTCAATTTCCTTTGTGCGACATGCTCAAACATGTTTGCACCCCCTTTCCCTCCAGTTGCTCTTCGTAGCTTGTGTGCTCTGGTAGGGGCGCCTTGAACAGTCTGCGTCTGGATTCGCTGCCGCCGTCGCTGCCTCTCTCTCCGTCTCTGCAGACGCTGGCTGTGTTTGTTGATGTTTTTTAGTGTTCTCATGTTCTGCGCTTTTGCGCCTCGTTTTGATATCAGTCGAATTTTGTTGTTTTTCCCTTCGCTTTATTTCGTTATTTTGCCATCTTGTTTTCGCTTTTATTATTATGAGTTATTGCTTGATATCTGAGACGCACCCGCACACACACATTCACGCATTTCTCCGGTCTTTTCTTCTTGACTTGTTTCACCACAATGGGGCTATCTCTGTATATGTATACCACCCTTCGCGCACCTTCTGGCAGTTTGTCTTGTTTCTCATTCATTTTTCAGGCGTTCGCTAAACAGCCCCACCGAAATCCTCTTCCAATTGCTTTCAACTCAAATATAATTTAGTATTTTTCCCATTTCATTTATTCCAGTTATTGCGACTTAAAAATAATGCTTGTATTTGTTGTAGTTGCTGCGGTACTGGAACCTTTTTTTGTTTCTATACACACGTACATGTTCGTATATATGTTTTGTTTATAACTAACATTTTTTGGGTTTAAATGGAGAGCACCATTAAAGAAAACTTTTTCTGTTAATACCTTTAGAGTCTAAAGTTTAGACTCTTCAGTAAAAAAAATGAACGTACATGTTTTTATAAAAAATATATTTTTTTTACCGACATTTGGGTTTTTCATTTTATAGTAAGCCAATCAAACTTAATCAGACGGAAAGAAGTTTTCATAATTTTGTTTTGCTTCTCTTAAGTTCGTACAGTGAGTCCGAAATGGAACTTTTCATCAACTTAAGCAATCAAGAATATAATGATTTAACTTCGATTAAGGAAAATTTTGTATTTTCCATGAAGTCTGTATTTCTTGTTAGCCAGCAGTGACGTTACTGTCTTTTTTTTTTGATTTTTAAAATGCTTTGCTAAAACGATCTCCATAAAGACAATGTCCAATTATTTTAATTTAGTCGTTATTAGAAACGAAGTAATAATGATGTGTCATTCCTTTTTAGATTCACTAAACTGGAAATTAATTAGGCTGTCCCAGGGCCCACACAAAAATTGTATATCTTCTCATAAGCATGCAACTCAGAAAACTTTTCTCTCGAAATTGTGTATGTACATATATAACTATTTTAAAGGCGAAAAAATTCCGTCACCTCTTAAAAAAAGCCGTATCTTTTTACCAAAATGCGATAAAAATATGTTCCTAAATATCCACAATATTCACACCTGTTCTAGAATCCCCAATTTTCTTGGTTAAGGAAAGCGACCAAATTATTGTCAAATTGAAATTCCAGAGTTTCGTTTTCAACAAATCCCCCTGATATTGCCCCTGATATATGTACAGATATATAAAATGATAGCAAAATATCACTTAATAGGTGTAAATATTTGAACATTTAACCATACAACATTTTTTTTAAATTGTGTTTGAACATTTCATATTTTAAAGTTTCTCTCATAGTCAAAATATCTGCTACATTCATCGTACCATCTACATAGTGCATACATACTGCATACTGAATTACATTTCAGAAGTCGACCTTATCAAGTACCTATCTCTTTTATGAATTGAATTTTTAATAATCAATCAATCAAATGAAACGTAATACTGAACATAGAGAATAATGAGTTTTCAAAATAAATAGAAGCTCAAAAAACTATTTAGTCCTACTGCAACAAGTTCCAATTAGATGTGACATTTGTTCGGAATATATACGCCAAAAAATAAACTGATCCCCATCCAAAACATTAATATGTATAAATGTATGTATGTACGAGTATATAGTATAGTTGGCCCGCTTAGTTCCACGTGCGTGACCATATTTTAGTGCCAAAATCGTTACGTTGTTGCGGTCGCTGCGACTTCCTGTTGAGTGCGGCGATTATGGATCGAGCGCGGCAACCATCAACCCGGTGGCTGCTTCCATTTTGTACTTTCACCCATAAATCTTGAATATAAGAAAAGAAATTTCAACAAATAATGCGGAGTTGCATTGTGCGCGTTGCCCTCTCTGACCAATGTTGCAGCCTAGCAGCGGCTGCTTTCTTCTTCCCATTCTCGACAAATGGGCGCATGGCATAAATATTGAAATGAGACACGGTGTCTTGTAGCTGGCTGTGTGTGGGTGAAAGGAGTCAGTCTGGCTATGGAGCAGGCAGCAGCAACAGCAATAAAGGCGACCCCACCCAGCCAGCCAATCTGTGTAGGTGTCGCAATTTCACCCGAGCATAAACCAGATACACGCACATAGATACATATACACGCATAAATATGTCGGCATAACCGGCTGACATGCTATATGGTGTACTTACTATGCCTCTTAAGGCTTGTCCCATAACTTTGCCAATGCCTTTTTACAGTTTTCATCATCAGCAGTAGCAGAAACGAAAAAAAAATTTGATAAAAACGAGAATCTTTCACTTTGACGCTGCAACGTTGCCTTCAAAGTCGTTGTTGGTGCTGCTGTCTCGACTGGCCTGTTTCTTTTAGTTCTGGTTCTCGTCGTGTGCCGGTTATGCGATACAGCAGCAATGGCTGCCACGTACCGTGCCGGCACTCCCTCCGGCTATTCTCTTGGCCACCGCATTTCAATCTTAGCAGCGGCTACTGTGTAGCGTCGTCTGTGGACGTGTTTCTTTGTGTCACGGCAAAGGTATTTGGTCTGGGTAACGAATGGCATCCCGAAGACTCTGTAAAGTACATACAAGAATTCTAAGATAATACAATCATTTCATCAATAATTTCCACTAATAATATGCTGTTCCGTTTATTATCTATTCTATTATTATCTCTTAGTAGGAGGATAAAAGATTATTGTTCCTATAATTATTATTATTATAAATAAAATTGTAAAAGAATTATTAAAAATTGTAAAGTGTATCTCAACAAGACTCAAGAACTTGAAATGCAATGTTATCCTTAGATAAATAGTTAACACTTATCAACTTTTTTTTCTCTAAGTTCTTAAAATTTTAATTTCAAAAGAAATTTGTATCAAGCCAATATGATTTGAGTTTCCGAAGCCAATACAAAGAAGTTTTTAAAATCTGTGAGGAAAGAAAAGTTCGATGTAGTTTAAATGCAAATATTGTTTTATAAATATTGTGTTTACCTAAGCCAATTAAATGCAACTTTTTTGGATGTGGTATTTGGGTTTCTTCATTTCGGCTCAGTTTTTCTATTCTTAGTTGGACAAACTTTCTTCATTTTACACGAGTTTCAATCGTGTTCCTCAGAGATAGTATTTATTTTAACTGTCTGGCAGACAATGAATGTAATAAGTATTTATCCAATGTTTGATGATTGAATTTAGCTAGACAATGGATATTTCGAAGAGTTGACGTATCCAAATTTCTCGGATTTTTCAAAGACGACGTAGATGGCGGCCCACGCACAACCTTTTCGTGCTAAGGCTAGCGGCAGACCCAGAAAAAGCTCGCACGTCAATCACAGCAGTTTTCCTCTAGTTCCGCCCGCTGCGCTGTGGCGCTGCTGCTGGGGCCGACGTTGACGCTGCTGCTGTCAGCAGCGAGTTCAATTTGGTACAAAATGATTTTCGATGCCCAACCGAGGGCAACAGCGTTGAGTGGCAACAAAAAGACTGTCCAAGCAACAACTTGACTTTGCAGACGTTTGCCCAATGACAAAAGTTATTTTTGTTGCTCATATTTACTCGTCGCCTATGTCTGTAAATACATATGTAGGCTGAATGGTATATAGACACACATATGCATGTACAAATGTGTGTGTGTGTGCCCAAAAGGCGTGATTATATACCGATATATACTCAGAGAACGGCATGTAAATTAAGCCGAAAATAAAAATTGAAATGAAATACATGTGTAAAAAACAAAATGAAAATTAAATTTTCATGCAAGACGTCACGTAGTGAGTTTAAAGTGCACACGACTATGAAATTCCAGCGTGAGGCCCAAAGTCAAAAGCAGAAACAAAAAGCCCGTTCCTCTGTCGGCCTCACGCTGGTTCCAAAAACGACAATGCTGGCACGCATAAAGTAGCTAACGAAATTCAGAGACAATGCCGCTTTGATAGCGATGACCGACCCATTGTACCATACACATGGGCCTACAACTCGGGTCGGGCTAATTGGAGAAGCTAAAAGCCTACGACTTGCACATAAATAATTGAACTGAACACTTGCAACTGGCCAGTGGTCAGCAATCGATATTTGTGGAAAAGTAGATGGACGGGTTTGTATGCGCAGGAATGGCAATAAAATCCAAAAGAAAATAAAACAATCGGAAACAAATAGGAACGTTAACTGATCGATCAATAGTGGACATAACTTGATTCCCTGGATACAAGTATGAAATATTTAATTCAGGAACATTTCTTCTTACTTACCAAGCTGAGCAAAAAGCCCAAACGCTTTGTTCTCAGACGAAAACAAATAGCTACAAAACGTTATAGCCTCTATTGAAAGGTGAAGCTGTAGCATACGATTTGAAAGTTTCCGCCGAAAATACTTGCGCTTAAACAAAAGCTATGTCTGAAGCGATTACTTTTCAACTCAGTGGTACAGGTAGTACGGTCTAAGGGCACAACAATAAGCAACAAATTGTCTATATTTGTATTGTAAATACTTGAGTAAGGTTTACCAATTAAGAAATAGCTTGGGAAAAGAAAACTTCTACTCAAAAGGGAAACAAATTCAATATCAATAAAAAGCAGAAGAAGAATCGATTGGCATGAAATGATGTCGATTACCTTCCATTTCAATTGACAAATATGTTGCTATATTTTGTCACCAATAACCAAGGTAGAAGGTAGAGAGAGCTTGATTCTATTGACAAGTAGTACATACTATACATATTGATTGCTGATGTGCAGGTGTTCAGTCGGATAACAATAGCAAAATGGATACTTGTTTATCAGGTAGCGTTTCTGCATATTCTGTAGGTATAGCATTTATTGTCCTAAAAATAAAATAGATTTGTAAGTACCAGCAGCTGTCTGACTTTTTCACATGAGTCTTTTTTGTTTCCCAGATATGAAAATAGACAAATTCTCCCGCTCACATCTTTGTTTGTATGTTTCATGTTTATTACATCAACAAACATGCATTTCAATTGCTGGGTTACACAGTGAGGGAGAAAAGTGGGTGGCAGTTGAGAAAGAGTGCGCAAATTATAGCCAGCCAGTCATGCAAAAAATTGTTCCCCTTTTTGCAATTATTTTTGAAACATCGTTAAGTTAATTGAATGATGGCAGCCTGTTGAGCAGAATGCATTTAGCTGAACAAATATGATGTGAAGCAAGTAAGAATATTTTAATTAGAAACGCCCGGATTCCCCTCGGATTCGAATCCCCTCGCCTATTAATTTACTTTCCTGTATCCGAAGGGTGAAAGTATAAACGCTAAATATAATTATGTTACAGTCAGCAAGAGGCGTTATTGTAGGTACATACATATAAGGACCGGTCTGTCCAATAGGACTAACACCAATAACTTTTGAGCCATTACAGCTAGGGATACAAATTTTGGTATGTATTTTGCATTATCCACACCCTTAGGACTGGTCGGTGCAAAAATCAAGACTACTATAACTACTATAATAATCGAATTTGCTATTACTAAATTTGTTATTACGCCACACCACTATCTAACATTTTTTATCGAATTCTATGTTTTATGGTTTCCACAGGAATAATAACTTCAAAATTCGTCCTTTGGGTAAAAAGGGTACATTAAGCTTGTGCAAAGTATGAAACAGGAAAAATCGGGATGACGAGAAAAATCGTATTGCCATATTTGTCCGTCCCCCCAAGCAAAGCGAATTTATTTAATTTTTTGATATTCCCCCTCCTTTTCTCGCTACAGAATTTCGTCAATACTGTCTTTAATTCTTAAGCTAATATTAATAATAATTAATAATAGGTATTAGCGAATTTTTTTCTCCAGTATTACGTCCGCTTCTTCTTCTTTTTGCTTCTGCGATTCTAACATATTATTATTCCATTCTATCTTGTTTGTTTATGTTATACAGTTGAAATAGAAATGATTGGTTTATTTTAGTTTACTGTTGTAAAGAGAGAGAAAGAGGGTGAGAGAGAGTCGGGTACGGCGTATATATTTATCAGATATTTAACTCGGAAATATGGAAAATACAGTTCATCTAACTACAACTATAATCTAACTTAATAGCATATATTTAAATCCAATATATATTTACGAGTAGTATGTATATCATTTTAGCAAAGGTAATATTATCATTCAGAATAGGGGTCTTAAAAAAATAAATTTCCCTTTAATTGAATGGCTGAATCTGGAGGGTATTTCTAAAATGAACAGTCTAATACATAGATAGCCAATAACACCCTGACCATACCGATTAAGTTGTTAATTAAAAAGTAACGCATAAAGCGATGGGTATTACCGTGAAATTAGTGTCATGGTGACTGTGAGTGTAATGTCAGGAGCACTATGGCCGTGTAAATAATAATTTCCAAAACTAGGTGTGTCGGTTAATGTTGTATGGTTCAAAAACTCAATTATGTTAAGATGATCTTTTAATACCAACATACTAATTATACAAATTTTGTCTTCTTTGTCGTTACAGGTGAGCAAAAGAACACGTGCCGTTAATAGATTGGTAATTAATATATAGAAGAGCGCTTTTACATGCATTAATAATTGATTTGGGTTTGTACTTTTCTAATCAATATCATCTCTATCAACATTTTTTTAATGTTTCTGCTGTTCTTATTGCAAATGCATTTGCAATCGATGAAGAACAGTTCATGGCTGATAACTTTCAAAAACGTGTCTTTCAAATGCACAGCAAACCGAAGCATTTGTCAATGTTTTTTTTTTATGTTATAGTTGTTGTTATTTTGTTGCTGCTGAGTACATTGATTTCAGCTTATATTAATGAAGATCGTCATCATTGTCGAATCGGACCAGTTTGCTCAGAACTCGTTTTGGGATACATACAAATTTTTGTTAGCTTTTTTTATGTCGAACTTTAATTGAGTTTCAATTGAGTCCAGCCGACCGAAGCCAAAGCATCGCTCCGCACCGCATCTTCCATTGGCTTCCACAGGGCGACCATATCTTATGGCCAAATGGAGGTCAAGTAAAATTTATAATCGAAACGCAACAACAAGAAAACAAAAAACAAAAATGGCAAGAAAAAACGCATTAAGAAGCAGCAAGGGAAAATTCGCAACATAATTTAAGCTTTTTGTGGCAAGCTCTCCATCTCTTTCGCACTGCGGCAACTTCTGCGCTTGTGCTCTGTCTCTATCGCACACCAGAGCGGTAAACCTTGAAGTGTTGTTGCCATTGTTGTTGACGCGGCGGCAGCAGCAGCGGCAACGGTGACTGCGTCTGCGTCACTTGTTTTATTGTCGTTGTCGTTCTTGTTGTTGTTGTTGTTGTTACTGTAGTAGCACGTAACAGCTGCCTGTCACTTTGCATGGGTCTGTGTGTATTGGCCTGAGTGTGTGTGTGTAAGCATGGGAGTGCGACAATGCAGGGCCTTGCTTTGCTTTTTATACTGTGTGGTGTGTATGTATGTATGTATGTACGTCATATGCGTTTGGTCGCCCCGCCTGATGTCTATGGAAATTGAATTTAAATTGGGTTAACAAGTGTTAATGGACAATTTCAACGACTGCATCAACAACAAACAATGAGCGAAACAAACTGCTACAGCAAGCGCACTGTTGATGACTGTACCTTAAAAAAACATTCATATGTGCGCTTTTTTCAAAGGTCAAAGCATTTCTCAAATGCCCATTTTCATTTAAGCGTTTTGAATTATTAGGGCAAACTCTCAAAGTTTATCTATTACTACCGAAAGCATTCTCTATATTTTCATATTCTACAAATAAATTTAGACTTCAATAAAGTTGATGCTACAAAATACAAGATTATTGCACTTGAAAAAGTTAGTGTTAAAAAAGCCAAAAATTCCTTCGCTTGAACATCTTTAAGAACACATTTATACATAAAATATAGTGTACATGCACATACACATCAGCTCTTGAACCAGAACGCGTGCTCGGACATTTCATAATTTTCCGAGAATATGATGGATACGTGGGTCGGCTCTGAACACTTGCAAACATACGGAACGCGAATGCATACCCCCCTACATACTTGTACATACATACGTTGAAAATAAAGTAACTGCTTGTCATGGGCTTTAGTATCAATCAGTCAATCAATCAATCATTTAATCAAGCGACGCCACAAGCCAGAAGCAAGGCAACGAAAATAATTCGATACAAACCTACCGCCTCATCCCTTCGTCTATCTGAAACGCATGGACAAGAGAAAATCGGAATTTACGCAATTAGTCAAAAGCGAGGAAAATAACTTAAAATAGAAACAAATGAAATGAAATAGAAGCCACTTAAGGTGGCTAATTGGAAAGCGACATTAAATAACAATGTCGCACACAACACAAAAACAACAACCATAACAGCAACTACAACAAATACGAGTACATGGGTAAAAAGCGAATGCAAAAATGTAAGGGAAAAAACAAACATTTAAAAATAGATTTGCAAATTTACACAAGCAAAGCGGCGCCCTAACGACCCCACGCCAATGAGGCCCCAAGCAGTGTACAACGTGATGTGGGGAGTGGGGGCATGGGGGCATGGGGCATGGGGGGAGCTCAGTTGCGCAGTCGTATAATTGCGAGTGCTGTGTTGCGAGTCACAACACATTAAACGCAATTATAGAAAGTCAATTGAGAACCAGCTAGTGACAACAACAACAACAGCAGCAGCAACAACAACAACATATCAAGAGGAAAATTGCGCGGGCGTTGAAAGGCAAAGCCGCTGGGCGTCGTAGTCGTCAACGTCAACGCAGTTCTGCCAACTGACACTGACAGTCGCAACGTCTATGAACACACAAACAACAACCGCAACAAGCGTCCGTCCCTATCTCTCCCTCTGTCTCTCCTATTTCTACCCAATCCTTTGCCTTTAACGGCTAGTTGTCTCTCCCAACCACGCTGAAACCCGCCCCCTCTAATCCCCAAGTAAGCATTCATTGTATATAATGAGTATTTGCATGCGCGCTCAAGGAGCAAAAGCACCGGTCTAATCCTTGCCATTCAAGACGTCCAAATGCTCACCCGACAAATTGTTCGCAAGCGATGTCTTGACGGCGACAAAGAGTCCACCTTTTCCGAACTTTTTGCGTCAGACCAGATGCCTTACTAGAAATTATAGTTAGCTTAGTGCCCGATACTTAGGCGATGTTTTGATCCCGTTCCGATCGGACAATAAGAACAATAAATCTTCATTATTTTGTCAGGTGGATGACTAAAGCCGCTTATTTGATCCCCCACTCTTCCTTTTTTTAAGCTGTTGGGTATTTGTGATTTTGAGCTTAAGTCAGTACACAGCTCAACAAGATTGGGTCCGAGAATGTATGCCCTTAAGAATTTAACTGTTCAGTCAGTGGCAATGTGAATTTGTGGGGCATATAGTAGACATTCATTCTTCAGGATAAATATTTAATTATTTATAAATTTTTGATTTGCTGTCAGCTGTTTACTGAAATACACCGATATATGTATCCCTTTGGCTTCACCTCTCTCTTCGTTTTTGGGTCCGCTTGCATTTGGAGCCCGTAGCTTTGTTCAACAATTTAATTTTTGGACCTACATATATTATTTTCGTTGTTCGTTAAGCTGCCTGTCCATCCGGCTTTAGTTGGAAAAACTCTTTAAATTTGCACCTGTGCTGTGTGGCTCTGCTCGCTGATAAGTTTAATCAAACGGTAAATTATTTGTTATTGTAGTTGTAATAAGTATGCGCCGGCTGGTCACTTGTCGTATCTCTCATGCGCATTTGTTGGCTCGCAATTACACATATACGAGTTCATAAATAAATGTGTGTATGTATGTACATCCATCCGATACATGAATACATTCCTAACTACTTATACATCTGCATACACATATGTACACGTATATATGTATGCTCATGCGTGTCTGTATGTAAAAATGTAAGTAATTTTATTATATGGCAGCGCTTCGCTTTCTACAGGTGTGCGCTACAGTCAATGCCCACATCGCGCCGATGACTAATGTTTGCTATTGTTGTTATTATAGTTGTTGTTTTTGCCATTATTGCGCGCTGCATTAATCAACTGGACGTCGTTGCTAGCGCAAACCGAAACTAGTTTTTAACTATATTTGGTGTACCCTTACAATGGGAAGAGTACTACAAATTTCTTCAGATGCTAGCATACGTAGCGTAAAGAGGGCAACACACGTCCTTTTTATAGTTTTGAACAGTTTAATGAATAGTTTATAGCTATCGAGCTTATAGCCATCGAGTTTTAAGTTATTGGTAACAAAAAAATGAAATGCAGTGTCTTTAACTATTCTATATATGTAGCAGTTTGTCCTGGTTGCCGGATTAATGATCAGCAATTGAGCTAGGAAGCTACAAGTAGGTGAGCACTAAGAAGGTTTTGAAAAATTCATGCCCCAAATGAGGGAATTTTCTATGTGAAAGAAAGTGTACTAAATTCTTGTCATACATACGATGGAAATAAATAGCAACCTAACACAGTTTTATGTGAAAATTTTTGGAATACTTTTACAGGCAGTTTTTTTATTTATTTTATTTATAGACAACTGTTTCTAAATTTATATAAATAAATATTACATTAATATAAATAAGAGTATATAATATGCTGTGCATTATTAAAAACGCTTTTTGTTTTGATTACTAATCGTGACTATTGTTGCTAATTATTGTTTTCGTTTTTGCTAAAAGACGCAATATGTTTTAAACAAAGCAAGAAACAAACCTGGTTATGTATACCGTATAGGAATTTGCCTAAATATTTTCTTTACCATGTTTTTGAACTCATTTCAAAAGCTTTGTGTTGTTGTAGGAGTTCTGTTTCTTTGCAATATGCGGAAATTTTTATTTCATTTATCAATATTTGGCTGAAGGTTATTTCGATGATTGTCTGTTTCGGACTTTGAAGCTATTTTTCTTTTAAGCTTTGTTTTGAGTTCTGCTTCAGTACAACATAAATAAAGTGCCTTTTTTTAATAAAAAACACATTTTTTACAAAACAAAAATTGGCATTGACGCATTTGTTATTATACATACTATTTAAAGTCGGAAATTAAGTTGAAGTTTTATTTATTTTCCTTGAAGAAAAAACAGAGCAATATATTCTAAAAATAGAATTAAATAGAATACTTTTTAAAGTTTAAATGTTAATGATTCATGATCTACAAACCACTTTTACTCGTATATTAAATCACTATGCTATAGAGCTTAATTTCTGCACTTCTACTATAAATAATATCTTCCATACTCATCACGCTTCGAATATAACTGAATCCAATTTTAAAATGATGTTTGCCGTTGTAACATTTGTATGTACATAAGAGATATGTATATGTACTATATTGTTTGGCCACCCATTTGCTGTCTTTGCTGGTGGAATAGATCTGTTAGACATCTATGCTAATTGCCAACCTTTCTGATGATTTCAGGACTGCCTGGTTAGTTTTACAATGAATTTTCTAGTCGCTTTTATTAAAGCACTAAGAAATTGCATTCAAATTGCATTTCCTCTGGTCTTTGTGTTTATAAATGTGCGTAAATAAAAGTACTTAGACATATATTTATGAATCTGAAAAACGTCCAAGTCTTTCAACATTAAATCGCGCGTTACAAAATTGTCGTTGGCAAGCGTTCCGTTTATTTTCGAAATGTGTAAAACCTGAATAGCTACGAATAATATTGTAATTAAACAGGAATGCATTAGCAGTCAGACAAATAAACTACTCAAGCTGTATGATGCAAATGTGTCTAGGAACGTATGCCGTATTTCTCAGCGTAATTATACCATTTTTAACTAAATTAAACTTGAAGCGTTGTATTTTAAGCATGAGCCTAAATGTTGGGAAAATGATGGGGAAAAGTTGTTAGAAATCTATGTTTATTTGACCATTTAATTACGAGTATTAAATTAAAGCCTCAAGAGATGTTATTTTACTTAAAGGACATAACATAATTATGCTTTAGTTGCTATGGAGTCGAGGTATTTAGATTGTACTATTATTCTCATCCACCACTATTTTCCAAAGTGGGCAACCACAAAGGGAACTAACTCTTTTATAAATTGATCAGTCAAATAGTTCTAATATATTGAATCGCTTCCAGAGTAAACAGAACTATAGATAGATAGATGATATTTTTGCAAAATGCATTTATTTTATTTCAAATTCGCTTACAATTGGGCAAATGGAAGTTTTCGAAAAGTTAATAGTCACACAAAGGGAAATCCGCCGGATGTGGGAAATGGTTTTTAGTTGAAATATGATTTTTTGTCCAAAAATCAGTCACATGTGTCTATCGATGTCACAATGTTCGGGTCAAATATGGCGAATACGATGCAGAAACGTTTTAAAACATCATATAAAATATAATAATTTCCATCGGTTGGCCAGGTGGAATGACTTCCCGATGAATAATGCACTTTAAATCTAGAGACAAATCAACATTGCCTTAACTTGCGACCCCTCTAAATTTTATTCGGTTTGCTTCCACTTGGTTTAACACTGGTTAACTCCTTTTTTCGACTCCCTAATGATATCTTTCGAATGTTTAAATCTAGAAATAAATCAACATTGCCTTAACTTGTCAGCTCTCTAAATGTTTTGGTTCGGTAGTACCACGTAGTAATGTAAAAGAAGTTTTACTCCTTTTTTTGGCTCCTTTATGATAACTTTCGCGTGTTTCGAATTCTAAACAATTTTTCGGAATTTTTGTACCGACAGCACAAACACAGTTTTTTATTGTTTGCCATAACTCGGCTTCTATCCATTCAATTGTCAGCCACCCATCAATATTTCGAGCACCTAGCAAGAGATCTTGTTAAAAGTGCTGTTTACTGTGGGATGCCTCTTGTACAATTATACAAGTACGTTTGTATTCTCAATCGGAGAAACATTTAATAGGGCATAAGGTGTTCGGTGCACCGAGGAAAGCATTTTTGTCATGGTTCTTCTTTTTCGTTTCTCGCGGCAATTGCGGACAATTGAATGCAAAATTCCCTGGCGATGTCGCCAGCTCGAAAATGTTGTATGGAACTCGTCCATAAAATGCAGCCGTGCAACTTTGTTGTGGCTATCGTTGTCGTTGCTGCTGAACATCAGTTGCTGCCTGCAAGGCAAATACACACACACACACACACTCTATGTACATATATTCTGGCTTATTAAAATTTAAGTTAAGTGTGCCGTTTATATAAAAATGTTGCTCGCCAGCTCCTCTTTCCATCCCCCTATTTTTCGTGTTCAGCTAACAGCCAAGAACACAAAAACAACTAAAGTTAAGGTGCAACAACGACGCTCCTATGTTGCTGTTGTTGCTGCTGCTTCTTGGCAACTTCCGCGTGGTTTGTGTTGCTGTTGCTTTAAATTTTCGTAATTAAGTTGAAAATATTCTCTTTTCTTTTAGCTGCTTTTTTTGCTTGTTATTTGTTGTTTGGACGCATTTTTGTTGCTCGACAGCGGCGCCATCGTCGACAGCGACGTCGGCGACGGCGGCGTTGTCGCCTTTGCTGCCGCAGTTGTTGACCGCTGAGTAGGGCAATTTCTTTAGGGGCGGATGGCGCGCGTACCGCGCTCCGAGGTGTACGTTTATGACTATAGCGCATGAAAATGGCTTTTGTTGTTTGACTTGCCGTTGTTGTTTTTGCTCTTTCGCTTGTTCTTTATTTTAGGTGGAAAAAGTGAAGGGGAGCTTAATGAAAATTTAAACGAAAATACTTTTGCACACACTTTCAAGAGATGTATAAACTATTAGCTCTTGAAGGTAATGGTAAAAAAGTCATATACTATATACATATACATTTTTAATGAATTTCAATAAGTTCATACTTCAGCCCTTCGTCCACAAATTGTACTTTAAAGTTTAAACACAGAATGCTCGCTGATTAATTTAATGTCGCTTTCAATTTATTAACTGGGCAAGTCGTGCACTTAAATCATTTGACTCGCTTCCAGCTAGACAGGGTTCCATAAATTTTAACAACAGCCCCAATAGCATCGTATGGAAAATATTGGCAATGCTAAATTATAATTAATAAAGTATTGTATAATTTGTATAATTTATAATTTGCCTGCTAAATAAATAATTTTAATTGCCTTTTGCTGCGAGAGCGTCTGTGTTCCTTCGCTTCAGTTTTCTTAGTTGTTTGCCAACAACTCGACGATGCGGCGCGCATGACAAAGTGGCCGGAATATATAGAGCCAGTCAGTTGAGACTCAGGCATGAGTGCGCTATTCAGCGCTTCTGAGGCTCGACGCTTTTCATTTTTCTCATGCACAAAACAACGGCCGGGAAAATGCAGTCAAGAGCCGCCGACCCAAGCGACGTTTGAGCTTTCGTTGTGATTGTTGTTGTTGTTAGCAACCCACTTGCAGCGTCAGCACAGTGTTCCAAAAGTAACGCAAAATAGCTAAAATGCCTTGCCAGATTAAAAGTATGATCATAAAGTTTTCTAGCAATATCGAGGTTGATTAGAATTCTTACAATGTTACGTAGAGTTAGACGGAAAATGAATAAAGTATCATTTCAATGTTTAACTATAGCTATTGATTACCAATCCGAGGAAGTTGTTCATTAACAAAAACTAATAAAAAAAGCCCGTCTATTTCTTAAACAAAAACAGGGGCAGACTATTCGCCAATATGCAAAAAATAAAGTAAACTTATGTTGCCTAGGCACTAGGAGCGTCTACATACCAAGTTTGGTTAAAGTGCTCTCAGCCGTTTCCGAAATTTAGGCGATCATTCAGACGGACAGACATGTCTAGATCGATTCGTCTCGTCATGCCGACTAAGAATATATATATGTACTTTATGGGGTCGGAGATGGCTCCTTCTGCCTGTTACATACTTTGCACAAACCTAATACGCCCTTTTTACCCCACAGGTACAGGATATAACAAGTTTTTAACCAACTACCATCACCTTCACGCATTTAAATTTAAAGAAGAAAAGGTAGATTTCAAGATGTGAGGTTGTTAATGTTGTTAGAACTCCACAGTCTTGTTTTTCATTTAATTTCCCATGCATAACAAAATTCGATTCAAAATAATCAAATCAAATCTTAACAGACCCCCATTAGATTAGTTAAATTGACACAAGAAGCACCACATGTGCTATTTAAATCGAGGATCATTAATTATAAATAAGAATTTATTTCAATCAGCTTTAGGTATATCGTTCATTCAATTTATATACCAGAAGCTTCAGTAAATTTTCATTTCCCATAACAAGATCACAATCGAAACGGATGGATGATTAATATAAACTGGTATTTATAGAAACAATTCATGAGCAGTCTTCATAAGAAACAGGTATATTATTTCGGTTGGTATTGTTATTAAACCTCACTGTGCATTGCTTGCTGAGCGGATGCGACTTCGAAGTCGGCGCCACTATTGCAGCCCACTCGCCAAGTGACAGTGGTTGGTGACAACGTCCGACTCTTGCAGTCAACCAGTCAGCCAGCCAGCTAGCCAGCCTCCACATTTTGTCGCAGACACCATTGACGTTGTCTAGGCGTTACCCCCTCCTGCCGCTGAAGTGCCCCTTAGGTCGAGGAGAGCATGCAAACAAATACTTTGCTGTTTTTGCGCTATCGTTTGGCTTTTGTCGTTAGATTTCTACTTCTTCCTCTTGCTACTGTTGTGACTCATGGACTTGGTGCTTGTGTTGGCGCAGTCGATAACCCGCCTGCCTCTCCCGATGCGCTAGTTCGTTAAGCAGTCTTGCTCTGCATTAAGGCCTTTTATTAGTCAGCGGGCGCTCGTTCGCTCGCACACATTTGTTGGAAACCCCAAAAATGGGGGCCTGTGCACACACACACACACACACAGACACACAATACTGATACCCCAACCCCTATCTTCACTCTAACCCCATTTTTGGGCAAATCGTTGGTTGCGTTGCGAATTTGTTGGCATGATGTCAGCCTAAGACAAGGACTGCCCATCTACCGCTACCTTCCCCAATGTTTTTCAGTCGTCATCGTCAATGTCGTAGTCATAGTCATCGCCTTTGGACTTGTTGTTGTTGCTGTTGCTATCCGTTTTCTAATTTTACCCACTTGCCTGGTCTTTATTTTTGTTTGTTATGACCAAAAAGTTCGAGCGACCCATGATAGAAGCTGTTTAGCGTTTTGTTTTCGTTTGGTGTTTTTGCCACCCTCCAGAAACAAAAACAAAGAAGAGTCCTTCCTCTTCGTACCCCTGGTAGTCAAAGAATGAACTGCTTTTTGCAGAACTACTTGGGTGTTATTGTTCCCACGTCTCTTTTACAGTGGGGTTTTTCTTGTGGCTTTTATGACCCATTCATAAAGTTTTGCGTCGATGCGTTTCCCGACTACTTCTTCTATATACACTTATGTATGTACATTTTTTATGTTAATTTATGAACAATTTTCCCTTTTATTTTTGCGACTCAGTGGATTCGTGTGTGTGTGTCTGTGTGCTGAGTTGCCACTCAATGACGTGACTTTTGTAATACACGTTCGGTCACACAACTGGCAATTTCGACGTTCTTCGTGCTGTGGGAAACTCCGAATATTTCGATTCGTTACAAGTGAAAATTATGCGCTAAAAAAGTTGAGTTTTCCATTTCCGTTGAACTGCTTTTGCTGAGCTGCGAAGGAAACTATTCACACATGCACAAACGGTGAGGATTCAAAGAAAGGTTGCCCATTAAAAGGTCTTTGAACTTGTTTAAGGATATTTGAATTTAAGGATATTTCCTTAAGCGTTGAAATCGTTTAAAGTTTATTATTTATAATCAAGGCTACATAGATTGATCTAGATTTATTTTTAAATAACGAACTCGGCTGATTTTCTATAGAAATCGCCGACAATGTCAATTCGAGTTAACTTGACTTGTTTTCATTTGAAGTACTTCAATCCTTTTGCTCCTTCTAATCGATCTACAGTAGATTGCACGCAAATTTTACATCAGAGCGTATACATAATACATAGAGCTTACGCCCTGTAGTGTTTGTTATGAACACTATTTTGAAATATCTCCTCATATACAGATGATTATAAACAAGACGGCAAACAAAATTATAATTTGTTGCAAAACCTTAACAGCTTGAGTACAAAGATAATTGGAAAATTGTTCAAATTGCCGTTTGGCTGCCTAGTTTCGACTCAAAATTATATTGTAATTGGCTTTTTGATTTAGCCAATTCAGTGTGGTTGGGCAAATTGGTAAGAGATAGTAAGAGGGCGACGCTCCAACCCCCCACCTAAGCCAAATTGAAATGAAATTAAAAATATTTTCGCATTTTGTCTTGTCCTCGTTTTTCGTTCAACAACAACATCATTCCCACTAAGGCGAGCGAAGCGACTCAAAATGAAAAGAAGGAGGCGTGTCAATTGCAATAACTAGAGCAAACGAGACCCACCCAGTCCGGCTCAGCTTATTGCCGCATTTACATTGCATCGATCCGTATTTGATGTGTTGATGCACACGTAAAGCTGATTGCCGTTGATTTGTGTGGGGCAGAAACGAGGCTACCAGCACAGAGTGAATTATTCATGGTCTGAACTCGTAACTAACTGTCCATGTGCTGCATTCCAAAGAGCGACTAAAGCGAGAGAAGCGCCTGTTTTTGTTAAACTTTGTTTGATATACGTATTGAAAAACTCAAAGTGACGTTCGCACAAAAAAATCACTTTGAAAATACAATTTTAAATAAAAAGTAGACTGGGGGATAAGTCGCATTCCACTTCCAATATGTTATCAAATGTTTTTATATTCCGTAAAAGCCAATACTAACCGATTTAAAGGAGTCGATTGCGGTACTCATTTGTGATTAAGTAACTTGTTTGAACAAAACCCTGAAAACCCTGAAATCGCTTTTGAATCAATTTGAATTCCTAATTTTTAAAATTCTTTTTTTAACAAATGGCTGCTTAAATGCTGTTTGTTTTTTGATTTCACAACACTGACCCGTTGGAAAAACTAACGATGCACTACGTGTGCGTCAGAGCTATGATAATCGACACTCAGTTGGTTGCATTTTGCAGGTGGACCGCAAACCGTCAGCTTGCGGCAAAGGTTTTAGTGTCATCATCAGAGCGGTCGAAAGTGTTGCTGTTTACCCCATCAAATGTTTGTTGAGTGCCGTCTGAGCCGTTATCAGCTTTACACTGGTTTTATATTGCAAATATAATGATGATACGTGACCGGGCCATAACTGTTTGCACACACTTGCTAGAATTATTTTCTATATGGGTACACGTACTATAAGTTGCATGTGTACTTAAAAGCGCAGCTGTATTGCGATTTGTTGCTGTAATGACCTTAGTTTTCTGCAATAGAATTTAATTCAAGTGCCAGCACTAAAATGAAGAAATCACCATTTATACACCTTTGCCTGCAACCCAAAACTTGCACACAGCTTTTAGATGAAAATATAGAGAAACAAATATTTTTTACGCAACATTCGAGATTTTGCCAGCAAGTTTCTTCTGCTTCTTTGTCGTGCTGTTGCTTGCTGTTTCTGCTGCTAACGTAATAAATGCTTACCCTAAAATTGTGCTTATGCATTTTAAATATTTGCAAACAACAACAACATGGCCAAAAACAAAATAAAAACACATCCAACCCGCAGACCAAACCGCAGGCAGCCTCGTCTTCAGTGCAGTTGTTGCTGAGTGCATCACGGCACGACACAAAATGTATTCGTTTGCGGCACAGAAGGAGGGGGCAACAAGCAGCGAAGGAGGGGGGAGGGGGTGGGGGTTGGGTCTGAGTGGGTGGCAGGCGGCGCTAATGTCGTTGCTCTCGCACGCTCGTCAACAATGACAAATGATGCGCCAACAAACAAGCACACAAATACACTCACACACCATCACTTGTTCACATATTTGCATACAAGTACAAGCTAAAAGAAAAACACATCGATTAAATGCCACCCGACAAAATATGAACTTAAAGTAATAACTTAAAGCTTGTATGTGACTGGCAGTGCTGAATTGTTTTTCCCATTTTCTCCTTGTATTCCACATGCGATTTAACCCTACAGTATTTCATTTCATTTCATTGCCTAATTAAAATCATGTTCTAACACGTTCATTGTGTTCATTGTGATGAAAATACACATCGACCCAAGAATGTTTAGATTTTCACACAACCGATTGTTTTAGATTTTAACGAAATTTTTTTTACTTAGACTTGAAGTTATTAATCAATAGGTTTTTGTTATACTCTAAAGTTTAGAGTCTAAACATTGCTGCTTTCCTTAGAACACATGTCGCCGTAAAGATCAAAAGTTTTTAGAAAATTCGCAAACAACTAAAAAATAAATCCGTTGTAAGTTCGTTGTATTGCGAAGCAACAAATCAATATTATATACCAACGGGAAACATTTAATTTCTTTTATCCAACAATTGGCTTCACCTTTCACATATATACTACATACATATGTTAGAGCAAAATCATTTGTTGGACCCAAAATATCGTCACTAAATTTTTAACATTATTATTGGAATACATAAAAATAAAAACAAAAACAGTGCACAACTTTGAAATAAAAGAAACATTTTAATTACTTTTGTTTACATGTACATGTATTTTTTTATAGACAAGTTATCCTTATGGGTAAATATTAATAAAACTCATTAAACCATTTTGGACTAATTGTTGTAAGCTTTGAAACCACTTTCGTTCCATTTCATTCTCAGAGAGTATTGTATTTTCTAGTAAAATAATATTATAAAATGTTATTAATAAATCATAATAAGAATGAATATTAATTTTGTTATTTTTCCAAAATCCGATATGTAAGTTGAAATATAATTAAATATAGATAACGACCACTTTTATTAATTAGTGAGGTATATCTTTAAACTGAACAAACGAAACTGTTCAACTTGTATTTCATAGTCGGAACTGAAGAAAAAAAGGTTATTATCCTCATAAATATTAATACATGTAGTACATATGTATATACTCGCATATATAAAGATTTGTAGAATAGGCTATGAATTGCTGATGAAATTCTTCAGCCTTTCTTATCACTTACAGTATCAGAATATTTTTATTTTATTCTTTCGAATTGCTAATGATATCATAAATATTCCGTTTTATGATCTGTCTGACAATTCGCATGTGTACATTCGTTTTCTTGCTGGGTGAGCAATTGCTGTTTTTCTAATGTTGATGTTGCTGTTGTTATTGTGTTTGTTGCAGCAACGACAACATTTGCCAACGCAGCTGCTGGCGCTGCCGCAGATTGAAGTTGTTGCACGACTAAAGGTACAAAGTCGAAACGGCTTGTTTTTTTTTAGTTTTTTTTTATTTTCGACTCGCGCACTGCGCCGTTTCAAGCGTTGCAGCGCTACGCCGACAGCAACAACAACAACAACTGCAACAGCAGCAGCAAATCAATGGAATGCGAATCAATAATCTTAAAGTTTTCTTTTGCGCTCGCAATGCAATTTGCAATTTGTGCGATTTCATTTCATTTATGGCTGTCGTCTTCGGAGTTTTACACTTTTCTCAAACGCTTTTTATTTTACACTTACATGCATTCACATACTCGTACAAGTATGTATATAGTATATCTATTTCGCTTTAGCAATCGAATTGACACGCTTTCCTTTATCATTTCCTCTGGAATTTCGCATTAACAGCTCGGTTTTCGAACTTTTTTGCCCGCTCCCTACCCATGTGGTTTTCTTTTGGGCTACTTTTATTTGCATTTAAATTACGTTGCCAAAAATCGAAAGTTGCTTCAAATTGTTTACTGGATTTGTTGTTATTGCCTTTTTATTTCCTTTTCTCTTTTGATGCTCTCTGTGTATGCGTGTGTGAGTGTGTCTGCCGCTTGGGAAACTAAGCTGTGAGCTTTGGTCTTTGAAAACTCGATAAATGTTGAGAATTTTATACTCGTATGTAGAATGAATGCAGTGCCTACATTTTTGTCTCCGTTTACACATGTCACAAAAATTATGGCTTCATCAAATGGCACAGTAATGATGCTTATTTGACAGGAATTCAGTTTTCCTTTGCTTCCAAAGCACTATAGCTGATCCACATTCGATTCTATTTAGCTAGCTACAAGTGTGTCTTGATTTGCCAAATCTTTTGGCATGACATATTGTCAACTGAATGTTATAAATACAGGTTACTCATCAGGTTTTATATAGTGAGCAACATTCTGATCTAAGAAGATATAGTATATTTGTTTCAGATTTCGAAAGACTTTCTTTGGTCTAATCTCATAGTGTCGCAGATATACCTATAAATATCTTGAAACATTCTTATACGTATACATATGTGCATATGTATGTACTTGTATATATAAATATGCACAGCCCGATTGTTATAGCATGACTGCATGCATGTAGATATGATGGCGGCGGCGACGGCGACGGACGACGCTGGCAGCTCTGCTGGCGTTGAGGTCGGTGTCTGCAACTAAAAAAAACTACATAGCCAACGTTGGCGTTTTTCGCTGTGTCTCAAGAAAGACGGCAATAACAGCAACAACAAACAACTACAACAAGACACCAGAGCGTTGGCAACGACACTTTAGACAAGCGCTCGCGCGTCCTTCAAACGAACGTTAGAAACTGCAATGACCTAAAGTAACCCAATGGAAGGCAAACAACATATACACAAGTGTATGTACATACATACACAAGTATATGTACATACATATGTTGCATAGACGATGGCTATACATACATACGTACTTACATATTGCACAATGACTGCCCATGCAGCTTAGAACTTTCAAGGCGGGACCAACAACCTGCCAAGAGGGACGGAAATGTGCAACTGTTTGTAGGTGTACTGGGTAGCGGGAAGTACGCATTGAAGTTGACGGCGGTATGGCAGCTGAGCTGAAAAATAAAACCGTCAAGCTTCGTCTATCTGATCTATGGGAGAAGGTTGTTGGGCAAAGTCAAAGCCCACGCACTATGGAATAGAAAGCGCCATGCCAAATAGGCTTTGGAAGACAATTATTACTTAGCTTACAAGGTTACGCGATCTAACGACGACACCTTAAATCGAATACTCTAGTTTATTCTCTAAATTTGTAAATGCCCCAAAATCTCATTGAACCTAAGATATTCAACCTGCCTCAAAAAACGAAAAAAATATATGAATAAATGCAAACAAAGTGTATACATTATTTTGTAATTTTAAGTCTTCCCTTGAATACATCCGGCTTGTGGTCGCTAGTTGGTCATACATGCCTTTAAGGCTAAATCAGAATTTGGTCACACTTTGTATATAAAACCGATGGAATACTTTAAAAAGCAAACACTCGATTTATCACGCTATATCCACATCCGCCATCTTCAATCATAAAAAGCCGAACCTGGTTCTAAAGACTGAGTTTTGAACAACTTTTACTGAAATAGGTCCCATGGTTTTTAAAAATGGTTCTGCATTCAAATAAAACAACGAAATGTACAGCGTTATAAAAACAATGGAAAACGTCAACTCCTCGGCCCAGACGGTGGACTGAGGGTTGTGTGGTCGTCATCGTCATCGGGTGGGTTTCAGTTTGCGATCTGAGAGAAGGGTTTGGGTATGCGGGTGCACAGAAGCTTGTGCATATTGCTGCATGTTTGTACATATGTTTATTTTTGCTGTTGTTGTTGTTGATGGTTAACTTCAATTGAGGTCAACACTTTTGCCATGTCTGGAAACGAAAAAGAAGAAGACTGGCCATCGCAGCGTAGCAGCAGTAAACAAAACAGATAGCAGCAGACTAGCCAGCAACAACAGCCCACAAAGGCAAGTCTAACTAGTCATCCAGAACTGGAACATCGGCACAAAGTAGACGAGAAAAACAGCAAGCTGCATTTTGTTTATCATCAACAAACTGAACAAAGCTAATGATACGAAGTCCTTAGCAACAGAAGAGCCATTGTAATGCATTTAATCCGAGGCAAAAACTTCATAGGGTGTTGAGATAGCGACTAGACATATAGTACGTCTTACATTTATAGATTTTAAGGTAGATAGGTTTATCATCCATTCGATTTAACAAAAAGTACAAATAGGATTATGCTAGAAATCGAAATTATCTTTAAATCATTTTTGTATTAATATAAAGTGAAATGAGTATAGGTATTAATTCTGAAATATACAGTTAAAAAAATGGTTCGGTTAGTTTTGAGTTATTTGATTCTTAACGATTTACCATTTTCACCCTCAAAAAACTCTTCTTTAATCAATTAATGTTCAACTTTGCTTGCACTTTAAACATGCTTTCCTTTTCACTTTCTAACATGTTGTGGAATTGAAAACAACCCAGAATAGTTTTCAGTAACCTATCCGCATTACGGTAAATGATAGGTTCTAACTAAATCTACATTTATTTAACTACAACATACTAAGTATGATTGTATTTAAATAAAATTACTTGAAATGTTTGTTATTTTTTTTTTTATAAAATTGCGACACGAGTTCATTGTATTTGTCACTTAACAATGAACAATTTAATTTCTTTCATCCGACAAATTAATCTAAAAAAAACTTTCACCGCCTCCGCTAAAAGTGCAACTTGTGAAATTTTCCCTTTTTCATTAATTTCTACGCTCAATTATTTGATTTTATTTTCTTGCCATTGCCATTGCTGCTGTTGCCATTATTGTTGTTGTAGTTGCAGTTGTCTTGTCAACTGCATGAAACATTTAACCGAAAAACTGAAAGAAATCGAATTGAAGGAAGTTAAAGCGGCGGATGTACGGCGGGAGAGGAACGAACGGGAAATGTACGAAAACAAAAACACACCAATTTGTACGGCACCAGCACCCGCACCCGTACCTACCTACATCCATCGAAGCTTTCACACAATCTACACAATCCACACAACGCCCCATGCTTTTTACGTTCCACAAAATTGTCAGTGTGTACATATGTATATATGTATGTGTATACATACATTTGTAGCTACATATGTAAGCGTGGACCTACAGTGCTTTAGTTAAGATTTCCTACAGCAGCAATAAAGAGTATTTATTTTTATAAACTACTTTGATTATATGAAAACTTTAGACTATTATGATGCACATTAATTTTTTTGTTATATTATTAAACTATAATAAAGCAACATATATAACAAATAGGAACAGGCGGAGTTGAACCAAAATAGAAAAATAGAATACATTTAATTTCCTCAAAAATGAACACGAAAAGGTTTATCGTAAGAAAAATTACCGCTATCGAATACTTTTATAAATACAAAAGTTTGGGTATTCTAGATCTTATACTTTCCGAGATCCTTGCGTTCATACACACAGACGGACTTAGCTATATCGTCTCGTCTTGTCATCTTTATTATAAATATATACACAGTTTGGATAATCAATTATATTCTTTTAAACAATTTAATTGCGTTTTTAATAATCTCATATATTTTTTAATTTCGTTATTTATTGCTTACATAAATTACAAAACGAACAAGAAATGAATTGAAAATAATGACAAAACGTCATGTGAAGACTTTACTAATATACTGTATGTATACTCTTAGATTCGTGTGTGTGTGTGTTTTTCCTCATTTACGAGCCATTGTTGTTGTTGTTGTTGTCGAAAAACTCAAAAACCATGGTGGCGTAAATCCGTGCAATTTAAATGTAAATTGCATTTGGTTTTTTTGTTGCTATTGTCATTTATGTACATACGAGTATGTACGTGAAAAATGTTGTTGTAAACAGTAAACAAGATGTGCTCAAAATGTGTTTTAAACGCATTTTCGCTGTTATTGTTTATATTTATTAATACAAATACAATTTTCTTGTTGTTGTTTGCGTCTTTGCCGCTGCTATCGTCACTGACTGCCACTGAGTGCATTAACATTTTTACAACAGTAACAATATTTAATGGAAGACTAAAAATATATTTATACGAACCAAAAATGTTCATTTACAGGGCACGATCCGTTTGTGGTTGAAAGGGCGTCAGGCATTGGCGTCATAGCCGATATCTGCATATATGTATGTAGCTACGTGAATGCTATCGGGTGTGCAATGCAATTTCACAAATGAAAAGAGAAACACTATAAAAAGCAATTTGTTGTTGCTATTGTTGCCACAAATGCAATTGCAATTGTTGTTAAGGGACTTAATGGAAAACTGATTGTGACAGCTTCGCAGCTTTGTTGCTTTTGTGCCAGTAGTTGTTGTTATTGTTATTTTTGTTGTTGTTTGGTGTCATGCGTGGGTTGCCAGCATTACCTTTGATTAATGCACCCTGCTATTTTCTTCATCCGGCCTCCAGCCAATGGAAGAAGCTCACTTCCGATTTCCGTTGGCCAATGCAAATTTAATTGCCAGCAACATGTTGCTTATATGGTTGGACAATGCTCCACATGTATGCATGCATGTATCCAGTTATATATTGACTATACATATGTATGTACAATACATGTATTTGCTGGAAAAAATAGCTAATGCTTTGTCAGCAGCTTACCAAGCACTACCATGACTTATCAACGCTTGCAAAAGCCGGCAAGACTATTTGCGGTCTAACGCTTAAAGCCGCACACCACACTGAAAGAAAAATAGTCAACTATGAAAGGAGGGAAGATAATTAAGTCGTCTTTAAAGGCGCTTTAGTAGAGCACACAAAATAAACAAAGATACCAAGAAGTACACCAGTAATTCAGAAATTTAAAACGTAGTGTCAAAATGTAATTAATTGTAATCACTCGAAATTATTAAACAATTGCAGCATTCAGATAAATCTGACGAACAGCCTTTTATGGCAATAGCTATCGGCGGCCAAAATTGAATAGTGCAGTAATTTTTGTTAAAGTTTCTTTTTAAATTTAAGTAGAAATTTAGTAGAAAATATTCTATATGTGTAAAGTGTCGTTAAAGCACTTATTATTTGTAAAATATAGACCAAGATTTTTTTTCGAGTGTACGGCAGCTAAAAATCGAGTTCAGTTTGATAGCACAAGCCCCCATTCGTTCGCCCGCATCCCCTTTTACCCATCCGTACGCTGTGCCTTGTCGTTTCGCTCTGGCTCACACACACGTACATATATAGGCACACATGCTCAGGTTTTGGCCTGGTTTGTTGCAGTTCAAGTGTTTGCCTGTGTCTCCTTACTTGCTGTTATTGTTGCCAACAAGCTGTGGTTGTCGGCTGTCGCTTGTCATTTAATCGCCTTTTTGATTTTCAAGTTTGAGCTGGTTTTGGCGTGAAAGTACTTAAAAGGAAATTTGTGTTGTTGAACTGCTTTTGTTGTTGTTGTTGTTTAGTTTTTTATGATTTTCTTTTGGTTTTGCGAGCATTTTTATTTTAGAAAGGCAAATGGCGGCATTTTTTCTGCAACATGTTCCTGTTGCAATGATAACTATTTGTTTTGTCGCCAGCCGACGCCATTTTGAATTTCTTTTCGTGCACGCATTGTTAACCGTTCTGGCTTTAATATTTTCCAACAACAAATTGCAGACAAAGCCAAAGCCTCTTACCTATGTTGGCGATGTGGCTGTTGTTGTTGCTGTTCTTCTCCTTCTTCTCCTTCTTCTTCTTCTTTTTGTTATGTAAATGACAAACTCTCGCATGAAGTGTTAAACATACTAGGCTCAAACTCGAGCCATAAAATATGCACGTATGTATGTATATATCGACATAAAAACATACATACATAAATACATATGTAAACACATACCTATAGTACTTTGTTGGCAGATTGTGTTGGAGCAATAGCTGCAATAAACGACAAAAAAAAGTCTGCCCGTTCACAGTAGCCGCACAGCAGAATGGCACAAAACATGTTAGCCAGTGTGATCCCAGCCCAGAAGAGGCATAGCAACAGCCGCAACCACGTACAAGAGAGCTAAAGAAACCACTCGCAACATGCCACCAACAGCAACAACTGCATTTACACCGTGCTACACAATTTCAAATCAAGTTTTTTGTGGCGTTAAATATACATACAACTGGTTTGTATGTATGTTAACCAACGTGTATGTTTACAGATCTAGATTAGTAGTTAAAATAGTGAATTGAATCTATTATTTTGGTTTTCGTTTATGAATTCGAATTGGAGAATACAAATACAAAGTTTCCTAACAAGAATTTCAGTAGCAGTTCGATTTCAATTAGTTGAGTTTTTTGTTTAAAATTGCATTTTAAAAATTCCTAACTGTTTTACCCATATTTAATAACCCACACCCAACAGACGTATTTAGGAGTTGTATTAGCTTTGTGATCATATAACGTTCGATTTTGAATGGATTTGTTTTAAAAATCTGTGTTATGGCAATTTAATTTGGTTAACAATTTGAAAAGAAACAGTGCCGTTTGCATGCTTATGGCTAAAAGCAGTGTCTTTTTCGTCTTATGCACAATATCAAAAGGGAAAGACAATTAGTCACTGAACGGTTAATTTTGGCACTAGAAAGAGCAGTAAATATGCTATAAGTCGCCATCAGTCTCTTATAGTATGTATTGTCTGTTGTATATTCGAATAACCTGGTTATATTTATATACGCGCATGCCTTTATCAGTAAAACAAAGAACTCTTCTTTCACAGCGAAAACATTTTGAATTTTTTGCTGCACAATGTTGTTTCCGTCAACTTTCTCCATGCGCTTCTCGTTTGTGCTCGCACTTGTTTCGTTCTGTTCGTGCTGTTCCCATTTCTGGGCGATCTTTGTGGTGGTACGCAACACAGATACGAACATACCCATACCAGTACATACATAACTATGTGCAGCGGCAACATTGTTGCCATGACTGTTGTTGTTGATGTTGTTTTTGTTGTCTTTTGCCGCTTGTTTGTCGTACATATGGGGCTGGAACTTGTTTTATTTGTCTGAATTGCATTTAACGCCGGCAACAACAACAACAACAATAATGAGTAATAGTCAGAGGGGGCGGTGAAGAGGTGGGGTCGTCGGCATATGCACCGGCGACAACGTCAAGTGGAAATGCTTACGCGTGCATTGCTCTCATTGCGGTGCAAAATATTTACTGAGCCTCTGCCCCCCCCCCCCCCCCCCCCTGGCCCAACATCCCGCTTAGTTCACCTCCCTGGCTGCAGTTGTTGGAGACGTTGTTGTCAACATTCTTTGTGACTCGCTGGTGTTGCTGCCCCCGTTTTTGTTGTCGTACCTGGCTTGTTGATTGTCTGCGCCTATTAATCAGTTCATTAAATATGCGATGCCGCCGAATTTCGTTCGTCTCGTTACAGCTGCAACAACAAAAACAATTGATTACAAACCAACTCAAACCTGTTGCAGCCATCATATGCATTTTATTTTCAGCAACTGTTTTTCCAAACTCTTTCTTCATAATCACTTTGCTAAAGTCTTTCCGCTTCCGTTTCGTTCGAAGCTATGAAATATTTTTGTACATATTTATTTTAATTTGTGCTTCTTCATTTTCCATTTGTATTTTTATAAATCCTCTTCCTCACTTCCGCTAAATGATGCTCACGAAAGCGAAGCAAATAATCAGAAAATGTTTTCACCAAATTGCAACATGCAACATTGAAATTGCATTTGGGCAAAAGGGCAAGGCTGTCAAGCACCGTTGAAAGTTGATTTTAGATGAAAGGTGTGGCAGGTACGAGTACATGTCATAATGAGAGAGACAGACCTTAGGATTGGCCCACGTCTTTTTAATGTTTGCGGGCAAACTTTGAAGGTCTAAATTGTGCGAAGCAATTGAATTTCTGACCCATTGCTTAACAATTGTTGTGATTAACTGCCTGTTACGTTGCTAACCTTTAGGCTTAGCTCGAACAAAGTCCGCAATCGTAATCAAAGTTTTATAATAATGATAGGGCGTGTGTAACAGCTCGTAACTTTGCTGGCCAGACACCACATTTTGTGCAAGTACATATGAATTACATATGAATTAATAATTCAATCCATGTGACGATGTCTGGGGTGTGCTTATTCAGTTATGTTATATTATTACTATACATAAGTATATAACTATGGCAAAATTAATGGCTCTAACACACCCACTCATGCATCAAATGCTCATTTTAGGCACCCTGTTGCTTTGTACAACAATAACGACTCAAGGATAAGTACAGGACCATGTATTCACATGTTCTCGCCGCATGCAAAATGCAAATATGCCCCTGGGAAATCGCCCTTAGTCATATTCAACCTCAAATCATGTAGCCCGCCATCAGTTGCAGGCTTCGCAGCTTGTACTGATTGATTATTGTAGTTTGTGAACGCCATGGGTTGCTTCTCCCAAAAATTCGAATTTCTGATAATGGCATGTTCTGATATATACCTGATAAAGGCAAGCTATTTTCATGAAAATTTGCAAGGTATGTGGTTGCCGCTCATTCGTAAATTCAACAAAAGTATAATAAATGTTTCTCATATAAGGAAACGCAACAGTTCCCAGTTCTTATAGATATGTAGGTTTAAGCTTAAGAAGTCCATTTATTTATTGATTAAAAAATGTTAAGTCTTATATTGCAATTGAATGTAAAAAATTTCATATTGGAGAAAATCTTTAAGAACAGTCAGTTCAGCCATACGTGGACTCCTATATAATTTTAAAAGCTATGACGAAACAATTTAATCTACTTAACCTCCCGAATTTTGTAATAAGTATATGTTTAAGAATAATTTCCAACCCTCGCTCCCACAATTTCAGATGTACAATTAATTTTCTACCTTCATTTCAAATCGGTATTTTGCTGGAAAAATTTGTTACCCAAGCAATTTTACTCCAGAAATACGCCCTCAATTGCACCAGCGGATTCATTCCTCTTCTCTTCGCAGAAACTGAACCTTGCACGCGTAATCTTCCCACCTTCATTTCAAATCAGCTTTTTCTAAGAAAATTTATTAGCGAAACAATTTTGACCAAGAAATACGCCCCCAAACTGCACCAGCGGAATCGTTCCTCCTCTACTTTTCGCATCTGCTATGCGCACATATCGCTCTTTGGCGTTGTGCAGTCCCGAAGGGAGATGCTGCGCCTGTGAGGGGAGCGTTTTCCCATTTACAGTTGGCTGATTCCTTTATGCAACATAAATTCAAATGAAACTCATAATACAACTGCTGCAGCAACAACAGATTTGTTTTATTTTTGCTGAACTGCGTCACGTTGCAACTTGCAATTGTGGATGTGGCTGTGGCTGTTGCAGCCTTTGTTATTTTTGTTGTTGCTGCTATTGCTGCGGCTGCGGCTGCTGTCGAGATTTGCGTAAACGAAATCTGTTTGGTTTGGTTGTGCAATCAGATATTGTACATATATCTACATACATATGCGCATACATATGTACGAACACGTATGAAAATGATGTCAACCCGTTTCGTGGTTTGTGCGCACTAACGAATCCACCTCCACCCGTCAGTCACCATTTCATCTTTTCTCTTCCTCCTTCTCCTCCGTCAGCTGATTGCTGGCCTCTCGGCTTTGTTGTTGCTGAAGCGCTCACATAACTTGTTGCTTGCCAGCGGCAGCCTTTCCGCCCACTGGCCCTGCCACGTGACCATTGCACAGAAGTCCTTGCGATTGCCTTGAAGCTGTGCGCAGGATTTGCTATGCTCGACATCTTTTGTAATACATACGTAGGCCAATTAAGGCAGCTTCTCAATTTAAGAAACAAGTGCGGAGCATTAAGTAAATATACATATGAATGTACAAGTATGTTTAAAGGGCCGTTAGTCGTTTGGTCGTAACATTCTCCACTTCCCAGAATTTTTTTAATTGCACGCAATTTTGGTTCCTAGACCTCCTCACAATTTGTGCCATAAATTCTAAGAGGCATCGGAAGCAGAAGCAAAAACAACAACAGCAACCGTCTTGGACATGGCGTCGCGTGTGTCCTTAATTTTTTTTATTTTTGATTATTACGCCGTTGTTCGCCGCTCTTTCGTGCAGCACATGCGAACCCGTGCTCGCCTGGCCGCCCTTCTCGTCCTTAATTTGTTCGCTGCGTGGGTTTGGCTTTTTATTGGCTGCCTTGCGCTATTTTTATGTCGCAGTCACATTCATATCAAATGTCCTTTAACACAAATTAATTAAGCTGTGTATGGCATATGCTATAGCAGACCAACAGCCAATATTAAAGTGGTTTTCTACATTGCTCTACTTGTTTTTGTTCGATTTAAATAGTTAATTTACCGATGCCTTTTTTTTGCTGTTACTGCCCCTGATAGTAAGGGTTAAAAGATTCCTCATTGTAAAAGCTGCTCAAAGAAATTCTTCACTATGATAAAGATTTTATTGGACTTGATTGCATTTTTCTTTGAATCATTAATCGGATCTACAATTTATTTACTCTTATAGTAATTTAGAGTAACGCCCTGTTAAGAACTGCCGTTGATTCGACAGCAAAAGTCGCAGTTGGTTTCGTTGCATAAGAAATCCATAGATTGATGGAGGGGGTTCAGGAGCTCCAGAATTTTAGTGGTACCATACATTGCATTATGTGCAATTGCATTTTAAATAAAATAAAAAATTCTATATTCGTTGAAATTCCTCTGAGCTTTAAGATTTTAGTGAAAGACACGCAGATCCGGCGATAACTTTCTCCAAGGCTCTTAGGTGCCTTAAAGTGCGATAAAGGAAGCAGACGGAGCAGAACTATGAACTGCTATGTTTTCTAAATTACTCATGCGAAATCAGTCAAATGTGAAACATAAAGTTATTGTTTGGTTTCAGTTCAAGTGTATTATTGTCAAGTCTGAAGGCACTTTAATCGGTCGAGCATGATTGTCGTTTTTTGGCCCGCAGTATTCGCCTGCGATACCATCGCGTACCTTACGCAGTGTGTACCACAGTGGGCTATAATCTATATCGGTAAATAGATAGCAGCTGTTTCCTCATTGGAATTGCGTGTTGTGTCTTGTCAGGCCATTTGTTCCTAGTACCCAGTACGCGAGTCCACAGTCGCAGCGGGCATTTGAATTGGCCAAATGCGCATCGTATTTTTGTTGCAATTTCTTTGTTGCCAACGCATCGTCGCTGACAAGCAGTTGTCACTTACGGCTATATACTAGCTGGCTGTCGCCTAGGTATAAGTAATATATGTATGTACTTGTATCTACATATATATTCATGTTTCTGTGTGATGCGGTATTGTCGCATACGACGAGCACAGAGCGGTCAGTTGCATTGCAACGACATTATTGTAAAGAACTGAAATTGCCCGCGGCGTTGATTGGAGCCCGAGGAAATTTTCGTAAATAAAGGATTGGGGGACAATGATCTTCTCCTTTGTGGTTAGACGATTGTTCAGGAGAAATAGTCAAATAGGCAGGCTAAATGAAATGATAAAAGTGATTGTCTATCTTAGTCTAATGTTTTTGAAATTCCTCTTGGTGTCATTTCAGAGTGCAATTGCGGTTGCGTGGACTCGTATAACGGGGGAGCAGCGCCAACTGTTGGAGCTAGTGATAGCATCGGTAGCGTTGACGAGGGCCAGGAACTAGCCCACGTTGGAAGTACCGTCAAAACGGCGCACACGAAGGTACCAACATCTGGGGGGCATGCCAATACGCAGCCCCCCAGCAAACGTTCGAGCAGCGGTGCCGATGGTGACTATCAGTTGGTTCAGCACGAGGTGCTCTACTCGCTATCTGCGGAGTATGAGGTGAGAAGAGAAGAATTTATGTGCTGAGCAAATCCACTTAATTAATTAATGCAGGTCTTGGAGTTTCTGGGGCGTGGAACGTTCGGTCAAGTAGTCAAATGCTGGAAGCGTGGAACATCCGAAATTGTGGCGATCAAAATACTAAAGAATCATCCGTCGTATGCACGTCAGGGCCAAATTGAGGTATCGATTCTATCGCGACTCAGTCAGGAGAATGCGGACGAGTTCAACTTTGTACGGGCCTTCGAGTGCTTTCAGCACAAAAATCACACATGTCTGGTTTTTGAGATGCTTGAGCAGAATCTTTACGATTTTCTCAAACAGAACAAGTTTTCCCCGCTGCCCTTGAAGTATATACGTCCTATATTGGAGCAGGTAAATTGAAATATTGACTTCTTAGATGTCAGTTGTTCAGTATCTTATCTCCGACAGGTGTTGACGGCCTTGTTGAAGTTGAAGCAACTCGGCTTGATTCATGCCGATCTGAAGCCCGAGAACATTATGCTGGTAGATCCAGTGCGACAGCCGTACCGCGTCAAGGTCATTGACTTTGGCAGTGCTTCGCACGTGAGCAAAACCGTATGCAACACCTACCTGCAATCGCGCTACTATCGCGCGCCTGAGATCATACTGGGTCTGCCATTTTGTGAAGCTATTGACATGTGGTCACTTGGCTGTGTAGTGGCCGAACTCTTTCTGGGCTGGCCTCTATATCCTGGCTCCTCGGAGTTCGATCAGATTCGTTACATTTCGCAGACGCAAGGTCTGCCTACGGAGCACATGCTGAACAGTGCTTCGAAAACGTCCAAGTTCTTTTATCGAGACGTCGATTCGACGTACCCCTTCTGGCGTTTGAAGACCACAGAGGAGCACGAGGCGGAGACAAACACGAAGAGCAAAGAGGCACGCAAATACATTTTTAATTGCCTGGACGATATCGGTCAGGTTAATGTACCCACGGACCTGGAGGGCGGTCAACTTCTGGCCGAGAAGACCGACCGGCGCGAGTTCATCGATCTGCTAAAGCGCATGCTGACTATTGACCAGGAGCGTCGTCTGACGCCGGCCGAGGCATTGAACCACTCCTTCACACGCCTAACGCACCTCGTCGACTACGTCTACTGCAACAATGTGAAGGCCTCCGTGCAGATGATGGAAGTCTGTCGACGTGGTGACTTCCACACGTGAGTAGCACGATAATCATCACCGCGTCAGATTCCTAATGAATCGACTTGTCTATTTCACAGAGTTCAACCCGCTTCGACACTAGTAACCAACTTTGTGCCGAGTACTACCGAGAACATGACGTTCACTATTAACAATCAGCTGACCAGTCAAGTGCAGCGCTTGGTGCGTGATGGGCGTCCATTGGCCTACGAGGGTCTCTACCAGATCTATAACGGTCGCAATGTTGCGCGCCAATATCCCCAAGCGCGTACAGACACCTTCCAACATCAGTTGGTCTCCAACATTCTCTGTCCGCCCTCCTATCAGACGATGCCAAGCCCTACAAAGCATGTAGTTGTAGGTAGCGCCACAATGCAGCCTCCCCTGCAGGTGCCACCGCAGCAATACGTCAATGTTCCGGTACCCGTGTCTATGGTGGAGCCGAGCTCAGGGCAACGCATGCTGCTTACGAATCGAGTTCAGGCCAGCGGCGTTGCCTGGCCTCAGAACGGCCGCCAAATGGCACTTGTTCCATCGTGGCCGCAGCAAGCGCCTGGGCACTCGTTAATTGTGGACTCAACGCCGTTGTTTAATGTAGAGGAGATTTATCAGAAGCATCCTTTGAACTTGCCTCGTACCGCCGATCTCAAGAAGGAGTCGCCGGCCCACCACTTGGCGTAAGCATTTATAAAAAATAGATTTGTATTAATATTGATTCATGATCCCTCAACTCTATTAGCAGCAAGGGCAACTCATATCGCGTGCCGCGTCATGAGAAGAAGGAGAATCAACAGCTATCGCCGGTTAAGAAACGTGTCAAGGAAAGCTCACCACCACACCAGCAGCGTTATCAGCGTGCCGCACATGTATCACCACAATACCACTCTCACCATAACTGCAATTATGGTGGCGGTGGTTACAGCAGCGGCGGCGCAGTAGTTGCTTCAGCTTCTACATCCACAAATAGTAAGCCTAAACGCATTTGTTTCTTCTAAATATTACATTGTGTCTTACCCTCTTACCCTATAGACATTATCAATGCCAGCTCAGCCGGCGCGCATCACCACCACCACAGTAGCAGCGGTGGCGGAGCTCCAGTTGCTCATTCCCAGCATAATACAGGCTACAATAGCAGCGGACATATCATTGTCAACAATTGCAGCGGCCCCGGTGGCTACCATCAATCTTCGTCGTCTTCGTCGTCGGGTCACCACCATGCGACACAACCGCCGCCTCATACTCATCAGCATCATAGCACTATTGTGAAGCAGCAGACGATTACCATTCATGATACACCCTCGCCGACAGCTGTTATTACAATCTCAGACAGCGAGGACGAAGGAAACGAAGCGACGCCTATTCTTGCATCGGCGCCCACCAAGCAGCGGGCTCATGCACAGTCCCAGACTAGTAGTAGTCTACTGCAGCATTCGGCCTCATCATCGTCATTGCACTGCCGCAGCAGCGCTCAGTCGCAGACGTCGCATCACCAACCACAGCAACAACAACAACAACAACAGCCTCCCCCGCCGCATGGTCACCAACCACCGCACCAACACCAGCAACAGCATCAGCAGCAGCAACAGCAGCAACAACAACAGCAGCAGCAGCAGCATCAGCACCAGCAGACTCAGGCTGTTAATTATGGTAATGCAACCAATTCCATGTCCTCCAATTCTTCATCAACAATAAGTACTGCTGCCGCCGCCGCCGCCGCTCCCGCAACTTCTGCGGCATCAAATACTAACAACAACAGCAGCCACTACCACAACAGCAACAACAATCACAATCATAGCCATAAGCTGTCTTCGCATCACAGTAGCAAGTGTAGCTCGGGCGGCGGCAGTAACAGCGGGGGTAGTAGCATTCACAACGTTGCAAGCCATCATACGAATAATCACCATAGCCATCATAGTCAGCATCATCATAACCAGCTGAGCAACAGCAGCAACATCAGCCACAACCATAGTCACAGCAGTAACGTCTCGTCTTCCACCATGTCCCAAAGTAGCAGTACCTCTCATCACAATCAGCTGGGCGGAAGCGGAAGTGGAACTGGATTTGGTGCAATCGACATTTCTGCATGCTCAGTGCAACAGTCGTATCAGCAGCAGCAGCAGCAACAACAACAGCAGCCGCCACCGCAACAGCAACAGTCGTATCAGCAGCCGACACAGCTTTGCAGTGTCCTTCATACTGCCTCCACGGGTTCGACGGCATCTGCTTCCGCGTCTACTTCCAATTCCAATTCTACTTCCACTTCCAACCAACAACAACAAAATCATCACCATCATAGTCTTCAACTTAACCAGCATTCACAATTTAGCGGCCATCAATTACTAACCTCGCTCAGTCAGTCCAATGCCCACACAGTCCCCGTTCCGCCCCCTTCTTCATCATCCTCCTCTATGCCACCCTCCTCAGCCCCTCAGTCTCAGTCAAATTTAAGTCGCCAAAAGCATCAGAGCCATAATCACGTACAGTTAGTAATACCATGCGTAACCGTAGGTGACCACGATCCGGAGGATGCGCGCCGTCGTCATCACGTCACCGTCGCAGCCGTCGGTGGCAGTCCCAAGCACCACCATCATCACACCATCGCCGCGCCGCCACCGTCATCTGTAGCCACACAAGCGCCGCAGCAGCCACACTATCAGCCGCAGCCCAACATCAAATACGAGCCCGGTCAGTCGCAAAAGAAACGCATTTTGGCCATGGCTCAGAGTGAGTGCGGCTATTTGCCCAGCGGCGGCAGCAGCGGACCGCCCACTTCAACAGTCAGCTTGCCCCACATTCCAACCAAGCAAGAGCCTACGGAGTTCTACGAGTATTCGCCGCAAGCTGCAACTCAACAAGCACACGTCCATGCCCATCTGGATAGTAAGCGTTCGTCGTGGGCCGCCGGCACCGTAGCATCGCAGCCCCCTCTGGCACACCATAAACGCGAGGCACCCTCCACAGCGCCCACCTACGTGACACAGCAGCAGGCGCCACCAGTGGCGCCGCCATTGGCGCACTCGAAGAGCTCGTCCGCTTCATCATCGTCGTCAATCAGTGCAGCTGCTGCAGCCGCAGCCGCTGCTGCCGCCGCTGCAGCCGCTGTAGGACCTCCATCGTGGGGAGCACCCCAAGTCTATCGTCAACCATCACAGCCGCCGGCTGGTGCTCCTTCGCAGCAGGCACCGCCGCCACATCACCACCATCATGCTCATCACCAGGCTGGCACACCACTCGGTGGATCGCCGTCGTCCACAGCCGCAGCCGCGATGCTGCAGCCGGACATCTATGCGCAGGGCGATATGTACCGCCGACCTACGGTGTTTGTGTCACAGGCCACGCCCACCTATGCCTATGCCAATCGCGCTGTCGTCGCTCCGCCCCCGGCCCACAACAGCTCCAGTCGTCAGGTGAGCGATTTGTCACGATCTAAAGTACGTACCATCAAAACTCATTAAACCGCTTCAAGTCGATCATTCCATTTACTTCATTACATTCACTTCAGGCAACATTCAGTTGGTATAGCTCTTTAATGTCTAGTACTTTTTACAGGTCATACCGTCGCATCCGCTGCCGGCACACATCCAAATACCCACACAATATAGTCAGTTTGGACCGCTGAGTCCCGCACAGGTAGCTGCCAGCAAGCATGCGGCGCATTTTGCGCCGACAAATATATGGTATGGAGCTGAGTAGCTCGAAGATTGAGATTGAGATTGCTGAAAGAGCTGTTGAAGAAGCAAACACCACACAACCCCCCCCCACAAAACCACAGCATTTGATTGAATGATAGACACTCGAGTGAGTCGAAAATGTCGAAACGTTGCGTTTGGCTTGGCCGAATAATGCGTCTTGAAATCGCAGCATTCCGCGAGCAATATTTTTCATATGCCACTTTCTCTCTTCCTCTTTTTCTTCCTCTGCATACAACAGATCGTTTGTGGCTCAAGAGCAGCCAGGCAACATCATCACCAACAATAACAACACAAGGAGCAATAGCAACACAGACAGTGCTGACGATACGCAACATAATATGCAGCAGCAGCTACACCTCTCGCAATGCTGGTGGTTTATGTTGCTGATGCAACAAACCATCATACACAACAGCAACAGCCTTAGCAACATGTTGCTAACAACAATGGAAACAACGAATAATTGCAATATGAGTCAAGCGTCTGCTTCTACAACTGCGACTGCAACAATTTCAAGCAACTTCGATGCAGCAACAACAACACTGCAACATTTCGTTGCTGCCGACAACAGCAGCACAAGCAGTAATTGCAACAGCAACACGCGTTGCAATAACCGCACTAAGAGCAAGAGCCGCCGACAACGGAAATGTTGAGCGAGAGATCTTGTTAAATTTTAGAATGTACCTATATACTACACACATTAATTTGTTGTCGCACATACATCTATATACATACACTCACACAATCAGCAGATTTATTTCGTTCGCCAGCCATTGTCGCGGCTCGTCTGTTTATGATTATTTGTTTTATATAAAGTGTGAACCATTACTGAAAATGAGAAATTTATATATACATATTTGTATGTAAAATGATGAATGGAAATTTTCATGTTATATACTAAACACTCAAGAACTAAACTTGGATAAGAACAGATTTCTTTAAATTTGAATTTTTCTCAAGCATACTAAAGCGTTTCATTATGTGTGTTGTATATTTTATGATAACTTCTAATTATATATATAAACTTATATAAACATTAAATTTCTATCTACATACACAAATATATATATATATATATATATACATATAAATATATATATGAGGATGTCCTAAAAATTATGAATATTATGAATGCAAATCCAAAAACCCGTTTCTAAGCTAGGTAAACGTCGTTTATATTAGTTAATAAGTACAACCAAGTATGTAACAAACTATTTTTAATAACAACAACAAACAAGAAACAACAAACAATACACCTAAAATGTAAAACAAACAGAATAGCGTAACTAATGCAAAAAGGAAACGGAACAACTACAAAATAATTCAAATGTGTAGGATTTTAGTCTCTTAGAAAGTACCTCAACAAAGTAACAACATTAACAACAGAAGTGGAAGGCAACAACAACAACAGCAGCACGGCCGCCACTACAATATATTAATAAATATATAAATACACATATATATAAAATGAACTATTATTACACAATGGTGTACAACATTTTATGCAGCAATTGCCTTTTATAAAAATAATAATAATAATGGTAATTACAAAAAATAACGAAAGCAAATATGCTTAAAATTGCATGAATTATGTAATAATTATTATATATACACATACACGTATATATATTAACTTATGTACGAAAGCAAAAACATACCGCAACAACCTTAACTAGAAAAACAAAGCAAATAATCTAGAGATATGTATATCAACTATTTAGTATGTAGATTTTTATTTGCATAAACAACACCAACCCAAGCGAAAACGAAAGGACACACTCGTATCATGCATACAATAATATCACAATGATGGGGAAGGGGGCTGGGGAACAACTTAATGATTCTAAACTATGTTTAACACACACTAAACGTGAATATAAGTAGGAATTAACCGAAAAAGCGCATGGGCGTCCATTTTGTACATAACATGATTTCAAAGTTATTCTCCTTTCATTTATTTTTATACCCTGTACCCGTAGAGTAAAAAGGGTATATTAGGTTTGTGCAAAGTATGTAACATGCAGAAGGAAGCATCTCCGAACCCATAAAGTATATATATTCTGAATCAGCATGACGAGAGAAATCGATCTAGACATGTCCGTCCGTTCGTCCGTCTGTCCGTCTGGATGAACGCAAGGATCTCAGAAACTATAAAAGCTAGAATAACCAAAGTTGGCATCCAGATTCTCCTACGTCCGAGAAAGGACGAGTTTATTTTATTTTTTGGAATTTTCCCCCGCTACAGAATTTCGTGAATAGCGTCCACATTTCAAATGCTACCTAAACCAAACTTTGCACACATAATTTATATATAATTGTCTACTGTTGTTCAAAATTTTATTCAATTCGGTCAATTCTAAGAAAAGTTATTAGCCAAACAAATTCTCGCCAGTACAACCTCCCCAAACTGCAGCAACAAGTTCGCTCTTCTTCTTCCTCTTTTTGCTGCTGCTATGGGCGCATATAACTCAGTGACGGAAGTTTACCTGGGTACAGGGTATTACACTGTCGGGCTTGTTCGACTGTAGCGTTATTTCTTGTTTTTAAAGATTTTGCCAATTAAAAGAAGTTACGGCAGCAGAAGTTGTTAGCTTAAACGAGATATGGATTTCTTTGAAGTTAACTTTATAATAACCTCCTTTTTTATAAATGAACTGCATGTTTATTTGAAAAGCGTTCTAACGTCCTCTTATTAGAAGCGCTTTCTGCCAAACTTGGCATCTTTCTCATTATTGTTCAATCAAGCGCAATCACACAATATGCAGTCGGGATTGTCTGGACAAGGGTAGATTAGTTTTGAATATTTCACACACTACTTGATGTCTTAAAATATTTCTAGCAAGCATATGCATATGCATGCCCATATATTATGAAACCTTGATTTTGTTATAAAATATGTTTAGTTTTGCAACGTGGGGAAACAATATTTAAATTTCAATTGAAGTACAAAAGGTGAAGCAATCTAGCAATAGTGGAGACATTGAAAAGGACCTAACAAATTAAAATTTAATTTCGATATGACAACTTAGTTTTTGTAATCGCATATATATTCAATTTGTATTTGATTTAAACATAATTCTATCTATAGTATAGGTTGAGAGTTGGGTTGGGGCGACCAATTGAATGAGAAGATTGCCATCTTTTGAACTGATTATGTGCTGAGGCCTTTTTAGTTATGCAAAAGAGCTCGTGTCGAACACACATACACATAATAATATTAACAGATTTTTATTTTTTAGTGTTAAATTAGAGCACACGAATGCATACTTGGACCCGTATGTATGTATATCGGACATTATGTGCTTTAGGGGCTTGGGTTTTATCTCTGTTCTTTGTAAATACTTATACAAGTTAATTATGTACAAATCCCTCTTGCTATATATACATACATATACATGCTGATTAACTACCTACCTACCTACCTACATATATACATACATATTACAAATTATCACATAATGTTCTTGTTAAATAGGTTTCTTCAAGTACTTGTAGATAGTTTTAACTTTGTCATTGTCGCTATGCTTTTAAGTTTATGCAGCAGGCAACGGAACTGTGGCACTTCCTATAATTACTAAAATCTAAATACATACATACATATGCATAATACAAGTTAAATCAAAACCAGTTTCGATCGAAAATAAACAAATTTTTTGTAGTTTCTTTACGCATTAATATGAGTAGATGTTGATTTAAACACAAAAACAAAACAATCATATGTGCACGAAATATTTATGTAACAAATACAAACATTTAACGGCAAACACGTAACACAAATGTTACATGTATCAAATAAAACAACTATTTGAACTTTAGCATATAATTATTGTGATGTAGTTTTTAAAATCGATACAAATACAAAAACAAAACAAACATTTAATGAATGAGCAGAATTTTTTGTCGTCGCTGTCGTCGTAATTAGAATTAAACGAAATAACAAAAGGAAAGCAAAAGATATAGTACACACAAACATAATGTAATCAATTACAGATAAAAAAGAAAAGAAAAGAATAATAGACTCTCTCACACACAGACACACATACAGAATTTTCTATATGCGAGCCCGAAGAATTGGCGCTCAACTGGAAATGACTTAACAAAAAGGCAACAAACACAAATTTAATAATCATAACACTAAAATATAGAAAACTCAGATGATTGAGGTCAACTTTTAAGGGTAAACCAATAATTTTTGTATTAGTTTTATGAATTCAAGAATGAACATTTAATAAGCAGCGCAATAGGCCGTACATAAAGAAACATTAGTGTTGTGAATATACGAGTATATATATACCGATATAATAAATATGTATTAATACATTTGAACTTTTGGTGTTTAAGCAAATGCAAATGCAGAAAAGGAGAAACTATGCAGCTGAAATTGTAAACAAAACGAAAAATCGCTTTACGTTTTAGATAAAGAATCAAAGCAAATAATTAAACTTAAGCAAAGGCAACAAATGTATGTAATATGTATTTGAAAAGTTATAGGTGTTTTTATAGCAATTTTATGGACCACTACAAAAGAAATTCAAACAACAGAAACTACATATAAATATATAGAAATAGTAAGGAATTATAAAAGTAAAATACAAAACATGCCAGTTTGTACTCTGAAAGTTGCTTTAAAAGTCTTGGCGTTATTTTGTTTCATTGTACACGAATATATTTTTCGTTTCTTTTTTAACATAACCGGGAAATTATTCAATGATTAATCTAAGCTAACTAAACAAGGTAATCAACTTTTCACTTTTTACTCAATGTTCGATTAAAGGCATAATTATTATGAAGATTAAGAACGCTTTAAATGTAACAAAAACGAAACGTTGATAGACTTAAACCAACAAACAAACAAACCAACCAACCAACCACACACAACAATTTACAATTACCATGCATACACATACATACATACATAACTACTACTCACACAAATATACACACACACCCATATGAATATTACATGCATACATACATCTTACCATATAAGAAAATACAATAGTAACCGCAACGGAAAACAATTTATAATAACATGCAAATGTTTTTACTGTGTAGTCTTAAAGTTTGTACGTGGATAACTCGATGTATGTATTGTAATACGATTTAAGGAGCGGATCGTGTTTTCCGTATATATCTTTACACACACACACAAACACCCACACACACCCACATATAATTGTATAAATAGTAAACTAAACACTTGAATCACTTTATGTTTTAATTTTTTGAAAATCCTTTATTATAATTGTTTTAAGATGTTTTTTTAATTCGCGTCTTACTCACAGAAATTTTGAATTATATATAGAATATATATATGTATATGCATACCTATGTTTATGAAGACTACATACCACATACCCACGTTTATACATACATTATAATCGCTTATGTCCTAATTAAAAAACATAAATATACATTTTAATATATTGAAAGCAAACGATTTCTTTTGGTATTTTTATTTCGAACACTCAACTATCGACTTATCATTTCGATAATAAAACAACTATCTAATCAAAACTTAAAATTAACAACAACAACAACAAATACAACATATATCCCACCAAATCAAAGGAAAATAATTTTTAGCAAATAATTAGCATAAATAATGCAAACATAAATTAATTAGTTAATGTTATAATACGCAACAACAAAATATTGTACAATTAAGCGAAATTTTGCTTTAAAAGCAATCTCGTTTTCTTTTCCTTTTCATTTTGATAATTCTGTGGGCAAATCCTTTTTTGTTTAACAAATTCGTCTGAGTATACGAACGGGCGACCATCCTAAACATTATTTTTTTTTTTTAAATGGTCTAGGCAGGATCGTTACGAAATTACGAAATGGTTTGTCCATTGATTTAGAGCTCGGTTTTCATAAAAAAACAAAACTATAATAATTAATTTAACACGTGTTTCTTCGGATTACGCATTGAATATCGATATTTGTATCAAAATATCCCAAGATATTGAAAAAAGCTATTTTCAAAAAATTACTGTCGAAAACACATTCTTCTTGTTTCTTTTCAAATATTTCGGATAATTTTAAACAAATATTAGTTTCTAATATGTGTTTCGTCATAGAGATTTCCTTTCCATTCATGTAGTAAATGCTTAAATGTTCCTAATAGACTTTGGGATTTTTTTGATTATTGTGCTTTAAAGCTTCTTAAAACTAATTGCATATGTGAAAACCGAACTAAACTTGGCAGAATTTAGATGTCCACATCTACGACATTGGAGTTCTTTATTTTTTCTTATATTAAGAATTCAAAATTGTCGCATATGTCGTATTTCTCATACATTTTATGTAACTGATAGTTAGTTTTTCAATCTCAAAATCAATCCTAATTATATGACCAATTCAAGGATAAATAATTAATGAGCTTTTTCGAAATAATTTGTCGCTTTGAAGTGTGTTTCATACGCAAGTTATGTGCATTTAAAAAGACAACAGCAAATAGTAATACCTATTAATAATGGTTTATATAAAGTAGAACGAGAGTTGGTGTATCGATTAGTACTAAAATAATATAGAGTTTAGCGACACAGTTCAAATATTGTATAAAAGAAAAAAAAAAACAGAGAACAATTAGCCGAAGTAATAGAAATGTAGTTGCAGTGGCACACAATGAGATTGAAGTTAAAATTATATGGTTACCGTGCAAGATTTATTCAAGTCGTAATACGTTGATGTTGACAAACAAGATTGATTAAAACCCGTCCATAAGTAGATTTCATTTGAAGCGCCGACTTTAAATTGATATAAGAAAACTATAGGCAGAACACAAACTGTAAACATCGATTTGACACAAAGAAGTCCGCATTCCTGCTCAGAAGATATGCAGAACGGTTCAAAACTTAAAGGCAAAGATACCCCTCTATGTTTCAACATGTTTTCCAGTTGTGTAGCATTTCAAATCTCTCAGTGTTTCTTCATTATGGCGTATAGTTAAAGAGAAAAAGGAAAAATATATATATTAAAAAAATGGATCTGCCAAATACAAAAACTTCTCGTACTAGAGGAAACATTTCAAATTGTGGTTTGGATTGATATTAGATGTTTTAATAAATTGCGCGAGCAAACTACGATATTTACACATAAATATATAAATACACTCATGCGTACTAAATCGAAAAATCAATGCAAATACAAATACATATTAATATATAGTATATATATATATATAAATAAATATGAATATATATTTTACTAAACATAAAATATTTCAATATGGCAACAAATAACAAAAACAAACAAACAAACAAAACTTAACCAAAAATGTTGATGTGTGAAATTTATAAGACTAGCATATTTCCTACCTAAAATAAAACAAAGACGAAAACGAAAACAAAATTTAAAAAATATATGTTTTACAAATATTAACATAAATTATACTATTAACTAATTATGTAGCAGGTGGGGCATACATGAGGAGTAGTTATGTGTGCACACGAAACCATATGCGCAAATATTGATTCTAAAATTTACAGAAAATTGAATTTAAAATTTGTCTAAGCAGCAGTAAATCACAAATACATATATAACAAATTGATTGTACCTTTTGCTGATTGAAAAGGAAATGGTAACGGAAATGGAAACGGAAACGGATATGGATAAAAGCTAACGCAAAACGAAAATTCTCGTAGTGATGCAACTGTAATCGAAACAATATGTTTTTAACTAAATAACAAAGTAACATTTATGTATTATATTCATATTTATAGTTGTACAACAAAAACAAAGAGAAACATACATACATAAATGAAGGCACTTTTGTGGCATTTGCTTTTCTTATATAGTATGTAGAGTTATGTACTAATATTTATGTGCGAGTATGTAAATGTCTAATGGAGCAAGTCACCCCATTTTAATATAACTAAGCCATATATATATATTTAAAATATAGTTAAGTCATTTGTACGCAACGGGATATACGTGGCAAGAACGCTCGAATATCTCCAATTGCGCAGTTTCAGATTAAAGAATTTAAATATGTATTTTTATATGCAAAATTAATGAAAAATTTATAAATAGATTGCTGACAACAGAAACAAAACATGAGAAGTCAAGTAATGTAGGTAATTGCCTCAACTACAAGTAATGGTCGAAGTAAAGCTATTTTGGTGGTGAACAATTCGCACAGATTTAAGATTGAAACCGTTTTCCAATGCCGGCCAATCAAATTTAATAAAAGAAGTCCGCAAGTATCCGGAGATAAGTTTTCTATTGACTATACCCTGTACCAAAGGCACTTAAAAGTATATTGGCTGAGGCTTTAGCTCTCGTATGCATATTCATGATCCACTTATAGGAAACACTATAGGCCCATTTTTTATGATTGTCAAAAAACAGGAGAGGCATAGGGAAATCGTTTAGTTGCTTTGCTTACTTTTTTTTATATATTTTTGTACGACTTTCAATGATATTATGAATTTTGCCTATCAAGTGACTGGCGACGTTATTTCTTAATATCATCAAACTATATAATTTTAATTTGAGCAAAATTTATTGAAGTATGCAATTTTTTCTTCAAATATTTACACTTTTAACGTATACTTTAAATTCACAAAATTTTATATTTTGAAGAAACATATTTAACATAAATCATAGAAACCTTATCATAAGATATTATTTAATTCAATCTTTTGGCTAATTAAACAAGTTGGGGTTAATTGGAAATAGGTTTGACTTAAAACTAATTTGCCAATTGGGTACAGGGTATTGAAGAGTTGGGCTTGTTCCATTATAGTTAACCTTTTTACTTTTCAAGCACATACACATATTTGAGGTACAATTATGATCCGATCGATTTCCTGCAGACAATCTGTGCAATTTCCCACATGGTGTGTACGTTCGTAGGTGCACACCTACGTTACATACAAGTATACTATATGTATGTATGAACGAGTATATAATTGTATTGAATATCCCTCCCAAAAAGTAATGTTTTTAAAAGACAGATAATCAAAGCGCGAGTTAACTGTCGCACACACACACATACATATATAAATGTTTATGCTTAAAGACATACATATATGAAATGTGGAAGAATTATTTGGGCACCAAGGCATATTTACGAGTATATATATAAACACATACTATATATGTAGTATGTATGTATTGACCCATTAATGTCATTTATCAATGTTTCTCTTTTGGTACAGCATGCATACATATGTATACCTAAAATTATAAAATACAAACATACAAATTCGCATAACCGCTAGGCTTCTTTAATTAACATACCTATTTACTTACATATTCATGTATACGGCAAGTATACATATGTACACATATACATACATAAAACATATAAATCAAAAGCACTGCAAAACATACTATATTTAGTGGAAAAATTGAAAACTACAATTTGAAGAATTGCATAGCTTTTGAAATCCCTGGGTTAGACAACGAATTGCCGAGCAATTGGGGCGAACTCGCGAACCAACTTGTACATTTTTGTAATCCCCCGATGAAATGCTTTCGATTATTTACGAGACATATCGCGACCTGCAACAAAATATTGGGGCAGGGTAATGCGTTTATAATACTCGTATATACATATACCTGCACATGCATCCTGGTATGTCCATCCAAATGAGGATTGGCACGCCGCCGTCAAAGAGAGAACGAGCAAGTCAACTCATCTAAAATCTATGTACTACTACTAATCACTTTTGTATAAACTATGTACGTGTACTGAATGTTTTTACTTGGTGTCCTTTTCAAGTGTATTTAAATAATAATTAAAGGAAGTACTTATATCAAAAACAAAGCACACCGATACATTTAGCGCTCTACACTGTAAGGAATGTAAATGAACGTTTAAACGATAGCTGTCACTGTTCCAGAATGGAGAATAGTTCTTAGAAAACTCTTAGCAGTTAGTATGAAAATCAAAATGCAACCAGGAGTAAATATATATTATTTACTATATAAGTAACAAAGAAACAGTGAATCGTATATACATTTATATATGTATGTACATATATAGTATGTCTGATAATCCTCCAAATTGTCTGCAGAAAGCACTCCAAAAATATCCCAGGCAGATCATAACAGGGAAGATCCGTTTTATAAACTAAAATGACTTTTAAGTTTACACGCATAGGTATTTGTGTAATACCATATATGTGTGTATATGATTCAGAACTTTCGACTTTATGGCTGTTTAGAGATTTTATAAAAAAACAAAACAAAAAGACATAAATAATAACTAACATTTTCATTAAAAAAAATGAAAATTTCCGTAATATAATAAACAAATTTTTACTTGTGCATCGGTAATGTATCCCAGTTGGGATCCGACCCCAAAACGTTTGTAGCCTAGAAGTTATAGGATTGACAAACTTTGGCACAGAGAGCCCTCATCTCTCTATCTCTCTAGATGAGAGAGTCCTTGTAGTGTCAATAGAAGAACAAACAAACATTGTGAAATTTAGTGTCTTTACACTTTAAAGAGTACATACATATATACAAATTTAACTGTAATTGCATGTAGAGAACGCTATGGCGCCGATAATAGCATAACTCACACGTACACGTACACACACACTCACACAAAAATCGAACAAAAATGCATAAGCGAGAATATTTAATAGACACATACATATGCCTAAAAGGATAAGTTATTGACAAAAAAACACAAACACATACAGATAAATGTCTATGTATTAAATGAACACGGATATATACATACATGCATACGTCTATGTGTATAAACTTATATGTACATATATTGAAACGAACGCTATCAAAATAACAACTATTAAAGAAGAAGAAACCAAATGCAAAAAATAATAATCAAATGAATAAAATGTGTGTCTTATTTCAAAACCCATCCAAGTTGAAGGGGGAGTACGGTTTTCACTCATTTATTGCCTATCCCATTGCACGATTATCAACTTAATTAAAGAGGACTTTCGGAATAGCGCGAAAGGGTACATCCCTTACAAAAGGCGGTTTGTTTTGGTAGATCTCTTTATCGAATTGATTAACCAAGTTTATGGTGGTGATAAATTTTTTTAGAAGAATGGTCAGTCAAAGTACGTAAGTTCAAAAGATGCGTCCTAAAAACTGCATAACTCGATCAAAATTAGTCAAAATCTCCGGTGAAATTGATTCAAAATTTAATTAGTTATCTATCAGTAAACTATTTATGGTAGGTGTGTTCTTGCTTTGTTGTACACAAAGCTGTACTGATGACTTTTCCCTTCGGTTGACAATTGAAAACATCTTGATAAATTTACTTATCAATACTAATATTATAAAGAGGAAAGATTTGTTTGTTTATTAGAACTGAAATGGAACTGCTGGAAAGCTACACTGTCCCCGGTTATCATAGGCTAAATGATATTTATGCAAAAAATATAGGAATCCTACTAAAACGCCAATAATATAACTCAAGGTGAACAAAAATGACCTAAAACATTTCTGAACAGTATGCTGCAAGTTCAGAATCATCCACGAAACATTATGTGGCTTTAAGTATTAAAGCAATATTATTCAAAAATCCACAGCTAAATAAAATCATCAAATCGATCGACACCGTGACTAATATCGAAGACACAGTACATTCCCCACAGGAATTTTTAAATTAAATTAAATTAAATTGAAGCTAAAAATCGGAATTCCAAACATGCTTTTGTGAATTTAAAGATCTCGGAGAATGTGCAATGGGACGAGGCTGCTTATTAAGGGACTGGTCAAATTACTCATACTTGTATATCGAGGATACCGATGGTCTCAACTAATGTGTCAATCCCATTTAAACGGCTTCAATTTCCGGTAAAAAAAAAACCATCTCTCGCGTTTTAATAATTGGAACTTGTTAAACCTTCGAATTAGTAAGGATTGTGTGTTCATGACCAACTGAATGTTCGCCTATCGCGGATCGGAGCTCCTGAAAATCAATTTATTTTGCTGCCAAAAGATCAAAAAATAATCATTAAAATAATAATATCCCAACTATGTTTAAAATTTTACTTTTTTTTAGTAACTCAGCAAAAAGAAGGGTGTCTTTCACTTACAAGTGCGCACACTAGTGTTTATTGCTATCCTTTGCGGACTGCGTCAAACACCCACCCGATAATCCCGCCCATATGTCTCCGACGTCATCTTGTATTTGACAGGCAAGCAATGATAGCTGTAGTTTGCCGACTCGGGGTACGAACGCCATTTTGATATAGTTGGCAAAATCAAGGCATTAAAATAAAAATTGCGACCATACCGGCTGTAAATACACACACCTACACATACTTGGTATACTTGTCCATCCGAAGCAAACTCCGACAATTGATCGTGACAGCGTTCTCCAGATTTTCCTCTAAAAATTTCTAAGTTGCACAATAACGAACTAAAAAGGGATATGGCAAAAAAGTATGAACTGAGAAACATTCAAAGACATAGTAGAACGCGTTGCTAAATAGTGGTATAAACAGTAACCATTCGAAACTATGTCTTGGTTATCTGAAAAATCCATGGAGGTAATGGATTAAATAACTTGGTCCCCACACTCTAATTGAATTGAAAACAATTTAACACTGTTGAATACTTGACAAGAGCAATAATAATGGGAGCAATTATAACCAAATTTATGGTTTGAAACCATATGAAAAGATGACTAAAAATATTATTTAATGAAATACCTTAAAGACTGCGCCCTTAGTTCTTATGGTCGCTGTGCGCACATATAAATGTACGCATACTTAGTTTATTTAAAAGGTCAAAACAAGAACCGATTTTTAAAACTTTGACCTGATACATATGTAACTGTACATCCTGTAAACAAAATATAATAGGGTATACCAGTTTAGAATAACCAAACTTGGTATTTACATATATTTTCCCAAGTTCTAAAAAAGTACAAATTTGTGATTCTTTCTTCTGGTGAACTTTACCGTTATTAGTGATTTTCCATAAATCCCTTAAATAACAATTTCATCGAGTTAGGCCGTCTTCATATGGAACTTAATTGTGATAGGTCAACTGTAAGATGTAAATATGTAAGTTATCAGATTCATCGGATTCGTTAGTAGATACTTTTTCCTTTGTATAAAGTTTAGCCCAATGTTATAAATTAAAACAAATTTATTTAGTTTTGCGAAATTTAATAATGCAAATGTATTAAATTTTAATAATATACTAATCAATTGAAAATAATAAACATAAAACATATTTATATTCAAATAACCGTTCACAAAATCTCTACCTGCTCAAATGTTCATCTAAAGTACAGTTGTTCTAAGCGTCGGATACGTTTGTCTAGCTGTGCCACCTGGGTGCTTAGCTCGGCAAGCTGGTCATGCGTTGAACAGCATTCTGAAACAGAATCGAGCGACACATCCAGCATCTGTGGGAGGCTAAAGTGGTACATCAGACTGTTCTTTTAACTCCGGCTAATTACAAAATTTTTTGCATTTAATTTTCATGTTGGGTGATTTATCCGGTGTCGTTGCCATCTTTGTGGCACATTGTGTTTCTTGTTTAATGTGTTCGCTGTTAAGCACCTGGAAGTTTTCGTCTAGTGCCTGGTAGGCCATAGACTCTCGTGGATCGATGCGAATGCTTAGATCATTTGAAGTAGCCGAGCCGGAGCGGCTTGGCTCCGCAGAAAAAGTACCACTGGTGTCGCAACAAGATGTCGCCTTGGCTTCGAATTGTGACGCATCATAGGTGTGCAGATTGGATTGCCAAATGAGAAGCTGTAATATCAGATTATCAGTATCAGATTGACCGATTATGCACCCCTCATGATACTAACCTGACGATCACCGCCTGCCGAAGCAAACTTTAAGCCATCCTGTGTAAAGGCCACCGCGTTCACTGCATCCGTATGTCCCGTCAGCGTATAGATGGGTCTGCCCTCTAACAAATCCAAAATACGTATGGTCTTGTCGTCACTTCCACTGATCAGAAAATTGCCACTTGGATGGAAGGCCACATCATTCACGGGAGCAGAATGTACCAAGTATAGTTGTAGTATCTGTGAGCCGCCCACATCAAAGATCTTGATGCGGTTGCAGCCGAGGGCCACTGCCACCATGTTGCCCATCGGATGCCAGGCAAGCTGCCTTGGCGGGGCTTGCTGCATTGTGAAACAACGCACACACTCGCCCGACTTTACGTCATAGATGCGCAGTGACTTGTCATCGCTTACCGAAGCTACAAGTTCACCATTTGGGCTAAATTTGGCAGCACGCACCCAATTATTTTGTTTCGCAAAGGATGTGATGAACTGTCGGCGTGAGACGCGCCATAATTTGCACGATTTGTCATCGGAAGCAGTTACAACGAACTGCCCGGTCGCATCGAAGTCCACACTACGCACGGGTTTGCCATGTGCCAAGAATTCACCAGACATGCCACGCACTTTGGGCTCCCACACCTGCCACACATAATTGTTATATATTTTCGCACATACTTATCAGTTTATTTTTACCTTAACTGTCCGATCTTGGCTAGCAGAGGCAATTAGGTTACCCTTGGGAGACCAGCTTACTCCATGGACTGGTCCGGTGTGCGAGGAGAAGCGAATGCATCGTGCCGCTTGCTTCAAGTTCCACAAAATAACATGATGGTCCAGAGAGCTTGTAGCGATTTGAGAGCTGTCTGGGCTAAAACGTAGCTGGGTTATTGCATTAGTGTGGCCAGTAAAATGGCGCTCTAGGGATGGATCGCTGAATAGGTCCATGCTATTAGTTTATTGTTGAGTTTAAACCTAAAGTTCGATTTTTCGGTTTGTTGAAAAACCCGCTGAATTCAAACACCAATTAAAATGCGACGCCAAATGAACTCAGAGTGCAGGGATGCCAATATGTTTTAAATGGTGCGTAGAAACGATACTACTCAATACTGTAGAGATGCCTGACTTATGTATCAACGCCAGCTGATTTGGCGACGGCGTTGTTTTTCTTGCTGTGGCCGGGTACTTTAATGTAAAAACATCCACGGGCGGCTCTATCAATAAAAAAGCTGAAATATTGAAAGAAATATTTACAATGTCGTTTTTGGTGCAAAGTGTGCGCCATGTCCTACGCCACACGACACAACGGACCACATTGACAGGTTTGTTGAGAGCAACATTAAACACGAGAATATTGATGACATAACCTTGCTGGACTCTTACTTTGATTTGCAGGTGCAATGCGCGCGTTAAGCCTTTCCCCCGGCATGCATCAGCAAAATAAACCAGCACCTGTCGTTGATGTAGCTGCTATAACAAAGGATCAGCAGAAGGAATGTCAGTTGATATGTGACAGAATCAACCAACAAGTGGCAAAAGCTGAGCAAGGTAGACTCTTTGCTGTTGTGCACTTGTGTGGCAAGCAATTTAAAATTACACCCGGCGACATAATACTAGTGGAAGGGTACTGGCCGCCGACTATAGGAGATGAGATAAGCCTGGATAAAGTGCTATTGGCTGGGGCACGGGATTTTACAATAGTTGGACGACCTATTTTGGAGCCGGGCTTGGTGACGGTCAAGGCAACAGTCATTGAGAAAACGTTGACCCACACGAAAACACATTTTAAGAAGAAACGCAGGAAGCAGTACATGCGCATTAACTTCCAGCGCTCTCCCAATACAATGATCCGGATTAACTCCATAGAAGTCACACAGACAGTGGACGGGACCAGTAAGGCTAAAGAGGACTTGTCAAGGCGCCTGTTTTAGTTGTGAGCGCTATATTTAGTTCGTTATGGTAATAAATAAAAACACTAAATCAAAACTTAGCTGTAGTTTTGTAAAGTTCGCCATTTTTGGCTTCATTTGGAAATAGATAACATACCCCGCGTTTATTTAGTGTTCCGCAAATGTGTTCTCTTTAAAGTTATTCGAATTGTTTGCCTATCATTGTTGGTTAAAATTACTTGTTTCAGGCGCACTTGGTATATTGCTTGGCAGCCAAATGTACTATATTGTCATGGGTTACGCTTTTACCAATCATTTAAATTTGAGGCAACCGATTGGTAATATTTATTTATCGTACGCACCCCATTTTTATTCATCAACGATAAATTGCTTAAATGTTTTGTGGCATGTTTGTTTTCTGGATGTAAAATAGTTACACATATGTATATATTATTTAGCCGGCCCAGCATTAACGAACCTAAATGGAAATGATGCAGGTTGTTTGGTCCGCATGCTTTAAAACAGCTGATTTCCGTGTTGCTTGAATGAAAGCACAGTTAACGAACATGAAAAGTATTTTCGTGAAATTGGTATCGATACCCATATACGAATATCGCCCGCGCACTTAAACCCACCACTCCGAGTTCCTAAAAGTGCCGAAATTTCGTTTGTTACGTTCAACCGTAAAGCCAATTTTCAAAATCATGCTCGATTCTGAATTCTACTACTACCACAACGCTCAATACATACTTTTGTAAGGAGATATGTTTGTAATTGGACAAAACTTACTTGGTTAGGGAGGAGCATCACGACTTTAGTTTGAAGCACAGTAGTCAATGTAAAGTCAGTCTGCAAAATTCAAAATCTGTGGCCGTGCACGTTCGTTGTCACCGTAAAACATAAATATATTCAAAAACATAAGCTACAGCGGAATTTTTATTTGAAATATTTATATTTGAGGAAAGTACGTACCATTTGGACATTGTTTTTAAACAAAATTGTAAATCCGAGTGTGTTTTTTCGTTGTTGCAGGCATCAATGGGTCAAACCTTGTCCGAGCCCATGACCGTAAAGGATTCGGCAAGCTGCCAGAATTCGTTCTTTCGTGTCGGCTCTAGTTGCATGCAAGGCTGGCGAGTTGAAATGGAAGACTGCCACACTCATATTTTGGCTTTGCCCGAGGATCCCAGTGCCGCGTTCTTTGGTGTCTACGACGGCCACGGTGGCTCGGCAGTGGCCAAATACGCGGGAAAGCATCTCCACAAGTTTGTCACAAAGAGAGCGGAGTATTTGGAGAACCCTGAGCTGGCCCTAAAGAAGGCTTTCCTGGACTTTGATCATGAGATGTTACACAACGGGTCTTGGGGAGAGCAGATGGCCGGATCTACAGCTGTGGTGGTTCTCATCAAGAACAATCGCTTGTATTGTGCCAATGCGGGTGATTCTCGAGCCATCGCCTGCGTTGCTGGCACCGTACATGCGCTGTCTGTGGATCATAAGCCCAACGATGAGGCCGAGGCTAAACGCATTGTGGCTGGCGGAGGCTGGGTCGAATTCAACCGAGTCAACGGCAATTTGGCATTGTCACGCGCTCTCGGCGATTTCATGTACAAGCGAAACAACGCCAAGAAGCCGGAGGAGCAGATAGTGACAGCCTATCCGGACGTGGAGGTGCGAGACATCACCGAGGATTGGGAGTTCATATTCCTGGCTTGTGATGGCATCTGGGATGTAATGAGCAGTTCCGAAGCGGCTCAGTTCGTGCGGAAGCGTATTGGCGCCGGCATGTCTCCCGAGTTGATCTGCGAGGAGATTATGAATAACTGCCTGGCACCGGATGGCCACATGGGCGGCATAGGGGGCGACAACATGACCGCTGTATTGGTTTGTTTCCTACACAACAAGACCTATGAGGACCTTACCGTACGATGTGGCGGCGTTAAGAAGCCGACTGCCGTCGAGAAAGTGGGTGACGTTAGCCTGTCACTGGGCGTAACTTCAAAGTCGCAATTTTCGCTCACAGCTTCGGATGCTAAGGTTAGTGATGGAATCGCCTCCACTCCACCCACTGCCGCCACATCTCCATCCACTCCCCTAACTGCCCCACGTAAGTTGCAGGATGCCTAGAGCGAGCTCTTTTCACCATATGTAATGTTCCTATTTACCTTATTTGGCGCTGGTATATTGGTAACACAAAAAAACAATCATATATACATACATATATAGCATGACCCCAACGTATCAGACGAACTCACACAACACTAACAAAGCCCTGAACGAAAAAATCGCTTTGGATGAAAAAATTATAAGTCGTTCATATGTATTTGTTGATGCGTTTTTATGTTTTAAAATTAATTAAAAGTTCATTTAACATTGTTTAAGAAAAGCACGGCTTGGATTCCATATTAATAATAATGTGCAATGCATATACAGCATATACAGCTCAAAATAATAGTACTGCTATTTCAAAAACGTGGCTCGATCAAAAAATGTATGAATTTGTGATTTAATGAACATAAAATAATTTTTTTTATTAAGTATAGTAAATCATAAAGAAATAAATAATGGTCATATAACAACTGAAGAAATATGTTAATACTAATGTACATATGTACTATATCAAACCTCATGTGTATATAAGTAGTATGTATTTTTAATCAACATCTTGAGACGATTTGGGCAAAATATGTTCGCCAGTAACTCCGGCTGAAATCCTAGAATTTAGAATAGGTCTTCGAATTGTATTGTATTCATTTATTATTGATTTTTTCCGTCCTACCCTGCTTCAAAATTGGTTCAATACTACCCACAATTCCGAAGATACATAAACCAATTTTTGTGATTGTCATTTTAAACATTTTACTCAAAATTTGTTCATTCTTAGGGAATTTATCAGAAACCCAAACATTTTAATTTTGATCGGTTAAACGTATGCGAGGCTCAGAGAAAAGACACCGGAGTGCTCGGAATTAACATAAAGGACTTCAATTGAAGACATCTACATACTACATAGTATGTAGTACATACATATACATATGTACTTCTATACACCTAATTCTGTTTTTACACGGTAGATTGGTTCCAGAAAGTCGTGTGAAAAAAGGGTGTTTCGAATCGTGCCAAATGGAATGAAGTATATACGATTTTTAATTTTCAACTCGTGTCAAATCATAATAATAATAAAAAAAGACCGCGTAAAAACAGAATTAGGTCTACTTACATATGTATCAGAATGTTATCCGTGTTTCTTAGGCGTTGAGCACTTTAAAATTATAATTGTTTCAGTTCCCGTGCTTTGATTAAGAATAATCGATCTAATTTATTTTGTTTAGAAACAGCCCTATTAAATTAAAATTGCTTAATGTTAAATGAGAGAGGGTGTTTTGAAATAAAACGTACATACTTGCACTCTCCTTTCCCACGCCTGTCTTATTTGATCGTAAAATCTATATAAAATCTATTAATATAATAATTAATCTGGAGTTTTATAAGAGTTATTCGGAATGAGATCACTATTCTTTCAATGGATTATTTGTATTTGTTGTTAAGATTGACCGAAATAAGCATTGTACTGGGAAAGGTATTTACTTCAAGGCGAGAATGGGAGAATATACAGTGACGAACATAATTATTGGCACAGTTGGCATGTCTGACTTTCGCACAGTTTTTCTCCATGAAATATGATGATATTTAAATAAAACAAATTTTGTTCATATACTTGATCAATTACCCACTAAATTAACTTTATTTCATTCTTGTATATTTTTCCATTAATTTAAGAAAATGAAAAAAAATATAAAACTATTGGGGAAGCTAAAGTCGAGTGTCCCGATCAAAAAAATAAAGCAAACTTGCACAGCGTACACACATAAGGCATCCCTGTGCAAAATTTGGTGTCTCTAGTTCTTGTAGTCTCTGAGATCCAGGTGTTCATACGGACAGACGGACAGGGCTAGATTGACTCGTCACGCTGATAGAGAATATATGTATATAGTTGTATATACTTTCAGGGGTCTGCCACGCCTCCTTCTGTCTGTTACATTTTTCAGCTCGTGCAAACCTAATATACTCTTGTACATTTCATGTATAGAGTATAAAAACGGCCGATTTCCTCTGAACAAAACAAGATAGGAATGCTAAAGTCGAGCAGGCTCAACTCTTAAATACCCTGTACCACCCCACAAAAAAAAAATATTAAAAAAATTTAATTTATTAATTAAATTAAATATGAAATATTCCATACAGGCATACATACATTTGCATTTACATCAGAATCCTGTCTCTTCGTGTTGGTGCACTTGTACATATGTATGTATGTGTGCATTGGGCCTGGTTATATGGCTATAACTATGAACTATAATGAATTAGTTGGTATACGGATATTGTAACCTTTGGGTACAGGGTATAATTATTGGCACATTTGGGTAATAATAAACGATTTTGTCAAAATTTCATCAATCTGGCAACTTTTTTCTTTAAAAATCCCGTTATCTTTATATTCGGAATGACATGGTTGTAAATGTTCAAGCTGAAAACCACTCAGTGCCTTTATTATAAGCAAAATCTGTAAAATGTAAACAAAATGAGCGACAAACAAAAGGAAACCACAGAACCTCAGCGGAAAATAATTTTGTATTTGCATAATCAGAGCAAATCATATGCTGAGAGTAGAGAAATGATGGAGAGAAACCGTTTTACCATTCGGAGCATTGAACAGCGTTTTAAAGAAGCCTCATCGTTGGAGAGTGTATGCTGACTAAAATATTCATCCAAGATATGTATATTTTTCAATAAGATAATCAACCGCAGCACAACCCAAAGCGAATCTAAGATTGGCTCAACGACAAACAAGTGATCGTGATAGGCCTGATTGAAAGCCTTTGGGGAGAGTTAAGCCGTTGAATTGGTACGGAAAGGTTCCGAAATGTCGACCAGTTATGGGAATCTGTACAAAAGTTATTTCTTGTATGGCATGAAGGAGAAAAAAGTCACAAAATAAAGGTTGGGTATACCAATCTTGATAGCGTTTACTTGTGAAAGGAATTCGATGCGTTTAATTGTATGGTTCTTGTTTATAAATACGAGTAATTATGTAAATTAGATCAAAGCCCCTTGATTTAAATGCAGTCAGAAAGCCAAGTTCATTTGAAGGGATCGGTGGATCTCTCGTTTAATTCGAATAAATATACACACATATACTATAACTAAATATCTTTGGTGTGTTTAGCTGTAGGCTGCTGTCGCTTGTTTGCGTGTACAGAGAATATTAAAATATACAAAATGCAGTGTGCTTCTACAAAATAAAAGTGTCGTATTATATACTAAACTAATTGAAATAAGTTGCCGTAAAGTTGTAAAATTGAACAAAAAATATAATATAGCGATTTGTCCAACATATAAGATACAATACATAAGTATAATGTATAGACATACGAGTACATACATACAAATATACGTGTAGATGTAAAAATTATGTCAATTATTGCACCACATGCGGCCATTTAGTGCTTAAAATAACGCACCACACGCGAGGTCCGGAATCTCACGTCCAAATTTCTGGTTCGGGTTCGAATTCGGTTTTCCTCGCGATGTCCGGAGACGTCAATTTTAATGATAAAGACTAGAGAATCTCTCGCTCGATTTTCGTGTTGAAAATCGTGATGCCTTAAAACGAACAGAATATAATTTAAAAATTAAAATATATTGCTTGTAAATTCGAGGCCCTACAAACTATTTTCAAGTCAACAGACATTGGATAAAATATAGTATATGTATATCTACGTGTATATTGATGCCTGTGGGGTTTGGCGACTTAGACAGAAAAAAGAACGCTCTTTAGTGCTAAAAAAAATACTGGTAGCATTTTGCAAGTCTCTAAATCTTCGTTATAACTATATGAGTGCTAATTCTGAATCTATTTATCAATCGGCATCAGTACGTAACAGTATAAGTATCGGGCAAGATATACAATAGCTCCTATGAACTACATATTTTCGTTATGGAATCGACTATTCTAGCGGTAATTTGTGCTTTTACATATTTATCACATATTTGTTTACTACAATAAGCTCCTAAGACGAACGAAAAGAAAGTTTGCCGGATATTTTGTGTATATAAAGAGTACACTACGAGTATATATGTAATGGGTCTGGATTGTGCTCGCTTTCGTTCCACTCGCTTCAAAACTGAATTTCAATGTGCGGGAGGGAGGTGAGGGAGCATCTCGAGGTGTCCCATGTCTTTTACAGTCTCTATGCGACCATGGCATAGTTGCCAGTCAGTTCGAATGGGCTGGTTTTGGCCGAGTGCGTAAAGTTGTTCTTTGGCGAAAAGTCTACCGGTTGCTCCTGAGTGGCGGTTGTGCTGGTCAACGTTGGAGCTGGTGGGCTCGCTGGATAGTGTTGGTAGGGGGGCAGGGGTAGGTGGGGGTGGTGGTGATGGGGGTGATCCTGATAGACAGCGTTCGGATGCGGCAGCACAGTGGGTTGAATGACGCTGATACGCTTAAAGCGTTCGAACTCCTCCTGCGACATGGGCGTCCTGACCATTGTACTCGTATATGGCTGTGCAAGCTCCGTATTCGAACTGTGTGTATAGCTATATGTGATGGCAGCTTGCCGGCGCTCCTTCTCCTTCTGCAGCAGTTTATTTGCCAGCGTTGATTTCGCTGAGTCTGGACTTACGTTGGCACTAGGGTTAGCTCCATGGCCCATCTCGCGCTGTTGTTCGCCTTGGCGTTTGGGTGATGAAGGGGCTGGACGTACTGCAGTGCGAGCTTCGCGCTCTCCGCTGCGATTCTTCATGCAGGACGACTCCTCGTGCTTGTACAGATAGGACTTGAGGGCAAACGACTTGCCACAGCGGGCGCAGATGTGCGGCTTCGTGTTGGAGTGCGTCTGGATGTGGGCACGCAGATTGGACTTATCGGCAAAGGCCTTATCGCAGACGCTACACCTGAAGGGTTTCTCGCCGGTGTGTGTTCGAATGTGGCCTTGGAGCAGCCAGGGGCGGGAGAAGCACTTGCCACAGAATTGACACTCGCATCCTTGGTTGTGGGTGCGCACGTGCATCGAGAAGGCCGGCATGGACACGTAAACCTTCTCGCAGTAAGGACAATGGCGTGCCTTTTTGTCCATAATTGACCTGTGAAAATTGAAAATCAAAGTGTGGACTTGTTATTAGGAAAGAGTTATTCCAAGAGAACTATTCTCTTTTGTGGGCACGTTAAAATATTGAGAATGTTTCTAAGTTCGTTTATTCCTTATTCTGAGAATAATAAGATAGATCTGCTATAACTATACTATATAGTATATACAATTATGGCCAGAAGAATAATAGATGTGAGCAAAAATATTTTAGTTTTTATCAAAAATGCGGAAATGGATAGATTCTTGTGTAAGGTTTTGCTGGAAATAGTAATGCTACCATATGTCGAGGACAATATGTATCTTTTGTGGAAATATCATCAGAACAATGATCATAAACACTCATCGCGATTTTTTCAAACTCATACTGTAGAAGATCTTGGATGGCCAAGTCAGTCCCCAGACCTCAATCCCATTGAGAACCTTTGGGGAGACCTTGAGCGAGGGAATTCAAAGATGATTTGCCAAAACAAAACGCAGTTATGGGAAAATATTCAAAAAGTTTGTTATAACGTTCCTGGTAAAGATTTGTCAGAAGTTGGTATCCTTTATGTCAGCAGGAATCGAGACAATCATCAAGAATAATGGCGGATATTCAGGGCATTAGGTGCGTCCTAATCGGTTCATAAAATACGGGACCATAAATAACAAAATTGCAATATTTATTACTATTTTTGTTGGGCACACCTATTATTCTGTCCAGCCGAAAACAAATATATTTTATAAATTATTTTTTATAGTTTAAAAATAATTTTACTATTTGTTTTGACGCTGAAGTATGTTTATATTGAAAACTAATAATTTCTTTGATGAAAATTAAAATATACATATACTTGTATGAAAGCCAAGCGTTTTTTGAAAAAAATATGCTCACACGTATTATTCTGGCCATGAGGGTACATCGATTATTAATATAACTATTGTGGGAAGTTGTATTATTTTCGATATTGAGGCGCATGTTTTTTGACTTGTTCGTATAAATATAATAAGTGGCTCTAATTACCTATGGGTTTGTCTATGGCGTGCCAAATTGGAAGATGTCGAGTACTTTTTGCCGCACTCTGGACAAATGTGCTCGTCATCCAAAAGGCCATCCATTGACTTGGCAGCTGGATCAACTGCGGAGGGCTCCTCACCGCAAGAGGGTGCGACACAACTGCTGCTGCTGCTGCTCGCGCAGGAATTGGAGTCGGAGATGGTGCAGCGCCGAAGTTTCTTGCGATCGAACACTTTGTGACTGTAGTAGTTGGAGTCATCGTCGGATGAGGAGTAGAAGGCTGTCGAGGCTCGCTGCCGAACTTTTCCGTCGGTGTCACTCATTTCGGTGGCATCCGTGGCAGGACCCTCGCCCTTACATTCTGATGGCTGGTGACCGCTCATGTAGTCTTTGATTTTCTTGATGTTGGTCGTACTTAGATGGCCAGCAGCCAGAGTCACCTCGGCCAGCTGTGTGAGATTGTAGAGCTCTTCGGGTATGGGAGTCGCTTGCTGATCCTTTGTCTTTGTCATGGTCTCCAAACGTCTTCTGCAAAGAAAGATAAAGAAAAATGGGAATTGAAATCAAATGCGTCAAAGAAAGTATAAAGTGTGCCCAATTGTGCCCACATTGTTGATCTCGGTGGGGCTTCGTCGTCGTCGTCGTTGTTGTTGTTGTTGTTGTTATTGCTATCGAGTGACGTATTGGAATAAAAGGTGAAACAACCTGCTAAATGTGCGCAAAATGCGTCATTCGCACGACAACAACGACGATGAAGGCGACATCAGCAGCTAAACAAAAATAAATAAGAATAAATATGTATTGAAAAATATTTGTCTTGATGCAGACGAAATAGTAATTTAATGAGACAAATTCTGCCTAAATGAATGGAAGAACAGATTTGTCTCACCTACAAAAAAGTGAATAGTTGCTAGTGGTCGTGCAGAAACCATAGTTTATTTCTTTAAACTAAAATTTAATCTCCTATTGGTCCCATTTGTTGCCAAATGGAGACTTATGACCTTATCACTGCAAGATAGATGGTGCCTAATCCATTGCCTTACAGGGCATACGATATTTCGAAATGCCCATCACAGTGTATACTATATATTTCATTATTCACTGTAAATTGTGCATTTGAAAATTCATCAATTTATAATTAAGGACAAAGCTGATGCAGTCCCAAGACCCAAAACATGCAAATTGCGGCCACGTTGAATGCCATCACAGACGCAGACGACGTCTTTTGCGTACAAGTTGTCGTGACTCTCGTCCCTGTCGCCTCCTCGATCCTCGATCGACCTGCAAGTATTAGTGGGCATGTGCTTTCAGTGGCACGGTGGCGTATGATTAACGTCAGTCGAGTTGGTTAACGTGCGCTGCGCTCGCACTTGTTGGCTGCATTTCTGTTTGTGTAATAAATTTATGTCGAAATGAATTCGCTTAATTTTCGCATGTTCTCTTGGCATTGATTAATCTCGCACGTAATTGCCACCACCTTTGGCCGCGGATGGAGGAGAATTCAGATTGGGAACAACCGGTTCAATATATGTACTCGTACAGAAGATACGCGTATTATTATAGTAATTATTATTATTATTATTATAGTATATTATTAAGTAGGTCACATTAATATTACTCCCATATGCCAAGGAGTTATATCTCAGAAAGCTTTGTATAGTTATACAAGTATTATATGATATTTTAAAATATTTGCTTGTAACACAGACGGACATTATCAGTTTCCCAAATGGTGGAGCTCTTATCAAAAGTTAATGGAATTTTATTTATTAGTAAAAAATTTGGGATCTTGTCGAAACACAAATTCAAGAACTCATCTGTGGGCGAGACCAGTCCGGGGCTTCTGGTCTATATGATCTTAATGAAGAGGGGGATTTCACTTATTCAGTCTACCAAACTAGATTCAGACGCCGAGGAGGTTTTGAACTGTTACCGGATTTTCCTCTTGTTTTCAGAACTTTTTTTTGGAAACTTAAGAATTGTTTATGTTAATGACTCGTATTTGGACAGCGAACCCTGTTTCTGCTACAGTTGAGTACATTAGGTATTACAGGGTGCTTTAATCTTCCAGGTAGGACAGGTATTTTGCATTTATAATCATTTTTCCTGATTCGACATTTCATTGTGCTTTCATGTCTTATTTTGTAGATCAGCTTTAAAATAATGAAATGTCCACAATATCTATTTAAATAACCGAAAAGGATACAAATAAAAGAGTAAAGATTTATCAATAATTTTGCCATTTCGGTAAACAATTATAAAGAAGCACCTAAAAAGCTGTTTTCATATTTGAAGTATGTTAATGATTTTGCCTCATTCAGTTTAATGTTTCCGATTTCACTTAAATTTGTTTATCTCTTAATTTATCGTTTTATTTTTCGTAATCGCCTAAATAATCATTTAATGCTTATTGCCCCAACATTGGGGGCGGGGGGTCCATTGCGGAGGTCATGTGCACTGCATAGCTCTTTGTTTGTATATGCTTTGTTTCTCATTCCGCGTGCTGTGTTCCCCGTATCCCGCGTTCCGTGTCCCGCGTCCCGTGTCCCGCCTCCCTTTCTACGTATTCACCGTTTCTCATCTGTTGGCTCCGAGCAGCCGCGTGACTGCCGTGTGGGTTTCCAATGCTAAGCATTGCTAAACAAAAGCGCCAGCACCAGAATCGGGCAACCTGTTGCGCGCTTTCAAATTGTTGCAAATTGTTGTTGTTTTCGCCGCTGTTGTTGTTGTGCGGGTGTGTTTTCGTTTTCGATTGAAGCCCAAAATTAGCGAATGATATTTTCAGAGGGGGCATCAAGTTGTTTGCGGCCGTAAAACTTTTATGTGCGCCATCAAGTCAAAGGTGGTTTTTAATATTTCAAATTTTTCCTGCCCGCGTTTCGAGGGATATGGTACATGCATATATACATACTTACCAGTATATACATATGTATGTACATGTGTTCATATATCGAAAATGGGGTCATAAATACCGCAAATATTGCCGCATGTGATGAATGCCAGTAGGTGGTCAGCCGACACACGCAGACATAATTTGCGTCTAAGCAATTTGCGGCCCATTTATTTATTTTAAACAAAGCTCTCCCATCCCCACCTATACGTCCACTGTCGTACAGTCTCGTCTTTGGCAGCTAGGGCGTGTGTGTTATTTTTTTAGCCACGAATTTTCCATACCTGTTAGTCGGAAAAGCGAAATGTATTTTCAGCCAAAGTGTACACATTTCTATGCTAAAATTTTTCATATTTTTCTTAAGAAACATCAACATCACCGACAATAGCAGCAACAACAACAACAAATCGCAAACAGCTGACAAGTGGGAAATTTTGTTTTTAATAAGAGCCAATATTTGTTGCGGTTTAGACCCCTTGGATACAGGCTCGTGTGTAGATTCAAATGCCTTTGTAGATTTAGAGATACGTACATGTATGTACATGTATGTACTACTTATATGTAAGTACGAGTATGTGTGTGCAATATTTTCGATGTCACAGCCCCGTAAGTCGCATGTTTCGGTGACAGGCCGTTAATTAATTATTCGTTGGCCCGTGCAGGCAGCATACTCGTATAGCGTCGCTTGGTAATCGCAAATGGCATCTCAAAGACCAGGAAAACTGTAACGATAATTGGTGTCTCACGGCGTTGGGAAGGGGAGGCGGCAAAAAGTTTCTGCACCGCATTTAATTTATTATGTCTTAAGATAAATAGGGGAATTCAAAAATACCCGTGCGCTGGACTGAACCATATGCGAGATTTGGGACAAAAATGGAAACATAAAATTGATTGGTTTTTAGATTATTATACATATCAGGATTAATAAAAGAATGAAATTGTTTCCCAACTTGTATTGTGGGTCTATTTTCTTGATATTGAGTTTAGTTTTCAAACTATCCAAGATCCTTACATGCTTATAGTACGAAGGAGAAGGGTCTATCAATTCGTGAAGTCTTCCTGATAAGAATCCATACAATTATGTATTGAATTAAAGAAGACACAACTTATTCTTATGCATGACTGATAGTCAATAAAATTTGAATTGCTCCAAACTGCCACTCTATTAATAGGATAAAAAGTTCTCAAGTAAGTAGGTGGGTAGCAAAAAGTTGTTATTAGTGTAACCTATTAAATGCTGTCTTAATGACAATTCGTAAAGTCCTTGTCTGTGTTTGATTTAACGATTTCGTTGCGTGCAAGAAAACTTTCCATGCATTTCCTTTGTCTTTTGTTGTGTGGTACGAAGGCGCTGGCAAAGACCACGGGTGCTGTGCCTGAGTAATGCAACGAACAATGGAAATGGAAAAGTTTTGTATATTTACGGCAAAATTCTGCAAAAGAAAACGCATTCCAAAGCATCGGGGAAAAGTTCAAAGTCCTGTTAATGTACACAAACATGAAATGTTAATGGCATCGCCATCGCCATCGACGTCGGCAACAGCCTCGCTGCAACAACTGGCTGGCTACAACCACACCAACGCCGGCGATCGGTGGTGGTGATGGTGGCGGTGGTGGCGGTTTCGATGGTGGCTGCAGGCGCAATGCGCCGATCTTCGCTTTGTCTATTTTTGAACGCACGGCACGTAGAAATGCTCATAGTTTACATTTTAGTTCAAACTTGAAAATGCAAAATAATAAACAAAAGGCATTTCCATGGCACTGCAGGCGCCTTACGGGTACGTGTACATGCCAAGGCAATCAAGAGTCAATGCCACGTAAAGCACATACAAAGGTCTGCCTTTCCAATTGGTATGATATAGAGTTGGATCAGCTTTGTTTGGATTGAACGAAATGGACCGTTTCTTTGTTTATATAAACTTGTATAATCAGTGTCCCTTTTCAATCATCGCTTCTTGGCAGGAAACTGTTTATGTCAACCAATTTAACAATGTGCCATGAAAACGATACAAAAGATATGGCTTTACTTATATTGTATTATGATAGTCAGACATTTTTGCTCAAAGATGAAAATGTAAAATACCAAGTAAAAAGGGTTATATGGGCCAAGCCAAGAAATGTTTTTATCGCTGTATTCTTTAAGGACTGGGGACTGGCAATTAAATTTTCCCCCAGCGGGTTGGCGGTTTCTCTTTCTCGTTTTCCTTCTCAAGTAATCTAATTAACTATGAATTAGAACTAAGTTTCTCTCTCGATACAAAAGATATTTACTTTACTTATATTTTATTATGATAGTCAGACATTTTTGCTCAAAGATGAAAATGTAAAAGGCATTGACAATTCAAAGCCAATCGCTGTAACGAAAAGCAACGGGAGCTGGCAATTAAATTTTCCCTCAGCGGGTTGCCGATTTCCCTTTCTTCTTCTTTTTCCTTCTCAAGTAATCTAATTAACTATGATTTAGAACTAAGTTTTTGCTCTTCTTTTTACTATTTTTTAGTTTACTGTTTCTTGTTTCTCTGACCAGATTTGGCTTTCAATCTGGGCACGATAACAAATAAAATCTATTTTTCCAGTGAATTAGCAAAAATCTTTTTTGTCGTGAGTTTAGGGAATATGTGCTTGATTTGTTGGAATTCGATTCATTTTTCCACTGCAAATTGTTGTTCATCGAAGAGGCTGTTAGTGAAATTTTGAAATTATTATTTTACTCCTCTTATATCAGTTCGGTAGAGTTAATTTTCTTTCGATTCCTGACAGGAAGGATATTCTACCATATGCATGGCGTAATCATGATCAACCGTCTGACTGTACACCCTCGATATAGACACGTCGTTTTACCTGTACATTATTTTATTTACGTGCTTTTTTTCTATTCCTAATTAATTGTGTTGTCTGTGTATATTCGTTGTCTGTGTCGCATGATGACATTGATCGGCAATACACATATGTATGTGCACATGTATGTATATCTACACACCTATGTACATATATTATTTGTGGTTATTAATTTTGATTTTTCCTTCTCTATGACAATCTACGCAGTTTTCAGTTATAACGACGCATTTTCACACTACAAAACAAATGGAAGACAATCACAGAATAATTTCTATTTACGTTAGAATGTGTTCAATATATTCAAATAGACATGCAGGTTGAACTTCCGCGTTAGGTGCAGATCTGTTTTGAAATCAGAATTAAGGTATTTCTTTCATTCAAAGCCTTAGGGTATCTGTTAGTTTGCCGATCCCCTGAACAAATATTTGCATGTCAATGTCAAAATATCAAAGAAATAATAATATTCGTTTAGCAATTGTGGTCGGTTGTGGTGATAATTTCAAAAATGTGGTCATGTTTGTAAGTATCCATCCTTGTTTTTTCGTACACGCAAATCTTTTAGCCTATAATGCCAAAATCTTGTCTTCTATTTGTCTGGTGATCTGATCGTTGTAAGTGCCTACCCAAAGGTAGAGGTAGTGAGCTTATTGTGTAACCAATATTCAAATTAATTCGAACTGACTAGTCCATAAATTTTGAATTTGTGGTTAACTTTTATTCTAACAATGCGCATGTTTGTGAAAGTGAACAATTCTTAAAACCCATTATTCAATATTTACATTACGGTCTAGATCTTTGAATATTGTAGTGAAATTTCAAATTAAATGAGTATACTATGTTTCTAGGTCTGTAATATAATTAAAGGCAAAAGTTTTGAAATTCATTTCTTAATATTTTTGTTGAAATAGTTGTTTGAAAACCTTCATAGTTAACAATTACAATTTAATGCAAGTGTATGAACGTATTATGTAGATTGTCTGCCTTCGTTGTACAGTTCATTGAAATGGATTCATTGGATTGAAATGTTCAAGTTTTAACATTTTAAATTTTAAGATTTTCAAAATTATTTATAACTAGTTCGATCTGATTTTTTTCGGAAATTAAAATTTGGGAGAAAATTTTTTGAAAAAGTTCACAGTCTAAATTAAAGAAAAATATGGATTTTGTGTACTCACCAGCGGAATTGGAATTCAGATCGAAGCGGCGAGATTCCAAAACTCTGGAGTAGTGGTATTGGGCGTTCGCCCCTAATTTGCGGACCTGTTGTTGATTCAGTTGTTTCTAAGATCGGTTGCTGCCTGCTGAGGTATATACTATATATAGATTGTGATTCAGGCGATGTCGATGTGAGATCAATAATATATCACACCGATGGGCGCACACGCGCGTTCCCTGCGCTTTTCGTGAGTTCTCCTGCGTCTGTTGTTGGTGTTGTTGCTTTTACTGCTATTACTACACGATTCCCACGAATTTCATCACAAAAATGGCCCGACGTCAGCTGCTCCGATACATACTATATACTTAGTCACATGTATCTATGTTCACCTAAATGTATGTACATATGTATGTACGTATATGGTGGATCCTCACTAATTGCTTTACCGTTCGTATTATGCTGAAAGTCTGTTTTGGTTCGCTTTGCCGGCGCGCGCACTCGAACGCTTCGAAATCTCAAGAAGAACTGAACGATTTTCGAAATACCACTTACAGTTTACATCTTGAAAATCGAGCGGCCGTGTGCTGTTCTCGGGGCCTCGCCGTTCAGGAGGTGATGATGCTGACGTAGAATCAGAACCGGAGGCAGCGGCGGCAGACACAGTCTCGACGGCGAGCAGCTGTTTTCTCGAGGATAGGATCGGGCGGGGCAGGAGAGCGAGCGAGAGAGCATGCCTTTGGTTGGTCGCTTGGTTGCGGGCTGCCGATTGGAACAAGTGTGTGCGGTTTAAAAATAAATCGGAATAATGTTTTTATTATTCTTTAGTCCCGCTCGGCACGGTGGCGTACTCGTAGCTCATTGCTTGTACACACAATTTCCAAAAGGGAAAATATTTTGTGTGCCTGCGAGTACATGTATGTGCGTGTATGTGTGTTTGTTTCAGCCCCCTCGGTTCGATTCATATTCATTGCCGAGGTGTACACCGGAGGACCACTGCGCAGAATTTCTAATGGAGCAGCACCAAGTTGTTCTGCTTCCATCTCTACTTCTTCTTCTTACTTTTCGGTTCGGCGTTGGCAGCAGCCAGTCAGTGTCAAAAACCTCAGAAACTGCCCCATGCCGATCGTTTGTGTGCTCGCTCGCCTGCTCCGTGGTTGGCAGCATTTGCCGGTCTCTCGGCTCGTCAGTGCGACTGTTTGACTGTTCGACTGCTCGACTGTTTGGCATCTCAGCATTTTTATTATACTCTTACCAGCCAGCAACACATACTATATAATAGTACCAATGCATGTGTGTGTGTGTGTGTGTGTGTGTGTCTAGTTTGGCATTTTCAAATGGTTGCCTGTACTCTTTGGATCCGAAATAGATTCGCGCACCTCTCCTCTTGCCCTTTCCATTCACCCAAAATTGAACGAATGCATCACAGGTGTTGCAGACGTTGGCTCCGACCGCTTCTACATTTGACTTTTCAAGCGTAATGAACTTAATGTCGCTCTGTCAGGTGTTGGGGAATGGTTTACAAATTTGTTGGCAATATGATTTATTTCACGTTCCCATCGCCCCTTGTTTTCTAGTTGAAAGTGGATTTTCTTGTTGTTTTCTGAAGCATGCTGTAGGTTCATAGGGAGCCACCCTTTACATTTTGACATATTATCTTCAATATCATCAAAGCTAGTCGTCTTTTGAGTACTATAATGCATAAAGATACATAATATAAATAAGACTCAATTCCGATTTCTTGAACATTTTTATACTTTTGTAATATGTACATTTTCTCGATCCTAAATAAAAAATTAGACAGTCGAGAAGAGAGTGGAGATAAAAAGGGGATTTCTTTTTACTTTGAATACAAAAGAAACCCATTTTACAATTTAATAAATATATATTTTTGTAATTTAAAATTTAACCATTAAAAGGTAATAGAATTGTAGTAACAATTACTTGATTCTTTAACTTTCTTATTTGGCGTAAAGTTAAGGTTACCCTTACCCCAAGAGGGGGAGAGAGAATCGGACAGTTCTATAACTCAAAAGAATACAATCTATTAATAAGTTGTAGATTTTCATCTACATTCCTTAAGAATGAATCGCTCTTGACCGATTCTTCACTTAAAAATAGTAGCTTGTTTTTTAGTTTTTGTTTTAAAATTCTTCTTCGGTCTCCAGACTTCAATTAAAAGGGTTACAGAAGATAATAAAGGCTTCGATTATCTTTTGTCACCATTCTAAGCACCAGATCTGCTCCATTGTAGAAAAGTACATTGAAAAGCAAGAATGAGATTAAACTTAAAACAAAAGCTCGGAATATCAGTCAGGAACACCAGCCGTTGCAGCATTCAAATTGTATTTTCAGTTTCAGTATTTCAGTTCCACCTTTTTTGTTGAATGACTTAAACATTGGCTTAGTTTTTAGCTTTTTAAAATAACCAGCTATGCAGAGACTCAAATCCTGTGGAGTTATTCTCTTACTTGAAAAAGGAATGAAGGCCAATGACTTCCCCAGAATATTTGTTAGGAATTTTGCTATTTAATATATGCATGGACTTGTGCTCAATTCGTCAGATACGGACAACTTAAGAGAAGGCTGCTCCCCATTTCATTCTGGTTACATATTCGAGGCTATAAAAATGGGAACGCCTCTTTTTCGTATTTACACATTCCTTTGGTCCACACAATAACTGTCGGTCAGTGCAAACAAACTCAGCCATCTGAACATTTCAGAATAAATTAACAGATAATTTATAAACCGCATCAATTCGAAATCGATTACTGTTTCATATCCGTGTATTTATAAAGCAAATGAGGTAAATAAAGGGGCGAACGCATATTTTCCAGGTAAACTTCGCGCTAACACAACCCAATATTTTGCTAGCTTTTTTTTCTGTGTAAATAATTAAAATGTGTTGGTACAATTTATGGGAAACATCTCTTAGTGCGACCCCGCATTGTCCATTTCGGTTTTTGCTTTCATTTTCTTCTCGAATGCATTTTACCTACGCAAAGAACCGTTGTTCGCATTATGGAAAGAACAAATGCTATGTCAGAGCAGAACAAAAATGGTTAAAAATAAAGAGCCAAGGCACTTGCTCCATTATAATAAAACCAAAGCGATCTCCAGACAAGAAACAAGAAGAACGCAATTGCGCAGCAAGTGAGCGCTTGAAGATCGGGCTTTGCTGGAGCGGCAACGGGAACGGTGGTCCAGGACGAAAATAGATTTATTGCCATTGCCGCGACTCGCGTCAGTTTTGAGAAATGCAACGCTCTGGGTGATGCGACGGCTTAGTGGGACTTGCCGCGTGCTCTGGTCTGCGTGTTGCGTGTTGCGTTGGTGTTGATGATGTTGATCTTGCCACTGTCAAGCAGCTGCAGGCCAATCCCGCGCCATCGCCACCCTTGCTCCATCGAATGAATCAGCAACTTCACTTCCTTCCTTTGTAAGTCCGGGGCTGTCCAAAGAGACTTGCGTCGCACTTTTTTCTTTATTAATTACCGTGATTAAAAGGCAGCCTCCACGACAAAAATCTTTCCATACATACACTGGTATGTGCATACACGTATGTATGTATGTGTGTGTGTGTGTGACACTCTTCCCCTTGGCAACCACCACGCATCTATTAGGGTGGTGGAAGCAGTTTCCGTGCCAAAAGTATGTAGAACGTGACGCATGGTGCTGGCCCAGCTTGACCTCTGCATCCAAATTGCATTTCCATGTTAGCGCCAAGAACGCAGACAACTTTCTGGGATTTCTTTGTCTGTCCCATTCTGTGCGTAGACTGTCGAAAGAACCGATGACAACGGGGTGGTGCGGTCCAAGAAGTGCGCATATTGGCACCAAGTTGAGTCAGCGACAATGGACATCTTTGGCCAAGCAGATCGCTGTTGTCAGAATGAGGCGCACATGTGTCCCTCCATCGAGATTTGCCCATGATTTTACATATAAAAGCGATCCGCTTGGATCAGGACTATTAACAAGTAATATATTTACATCTCCAGGTGCCAATGATTTCGTTCACAACCTAGGCATAGTGGAACATATTTCATCACCCAATGCACGGTTTATTTACATCCTGTTTACAGGAGCCAAGTATGCAACATAACTCATTGCTTCGCCGATTAATGTTTAGATATCGCATGATGAGCACCTGATTGGGCAGGAACTGCGCGCGATTGATCAACCCTGAAGTGGTTTCTGGAGCCTGGTCCATGTGGCAAGTGTAGCATTGCCTCTCCTGCCGGATATGCGTGTAATTCGTGAGCGTGGCCGGGCCACGTTTCAAAGAAGCGAACATCATAAAGTTCTATTTTTACTGCTGCTGACAACGACCGACAACTGCAGGCAGGGGGAGTTGTGGAGAGACAGATCTGTGGAGGGGTATGGGCACGGGATGCTGGGCACGCTGCTAATAAAGAGCGCGTCGGCGTAGACGAGGGCGTGCCGGTTCAAACTCCAAACGTGGCGGCTAAATTTGATTTTGAAGTGCACCAGAGATGGCAGCTTTCTCAGCTTGTATGCATGTATATGGCTAAGGAGTAGGGCGGCCACTTTGCATTTCTTGGCGCATACTGGAAGCGGGTGAGAGGCGGTATGCGGGCGCGGTTGCTTGGCATGTGCTGCCACTTGAAGTTCGCGGCAGTGGCTGTTTACTGATAGAGATGCGCGTAGCAGGAGAACTCCAGCGCTAACGTCAAGGAAGAGTGCAACGCATGCCACACGCCACAATGAGCAGCCAACTACAGACCAAGCTACCGTGTCAAAATTCAAAGAAACAAAAGCGGAAATGTTTTTGTTTTCTTTATTTTTAACAGCAAGCAACAACATCAAGAGAAAATCTAAATCATCAGCATCAGCATCAACAACAACAAGAACGCCAGTAGCACTTGCAACTGAATTCAGCTCGCTGTTTTCCAATGGAAATGAAAATAGCTTGGTCATTGAACTTTGCTGTTTGTCTAGGTGGCCCCCGAAGAGTTTAATCATAACGATCTCTACTATAATCTAAGTAAAATATTTATTCATAATATATGCGGGTATGGTGCTTTGAGTCGTGCTAATAATATTATTATTTCATTTATTTTGGAAATGAAATGATGTTACTTAATTATTTTGTTTGCTATTCATTTTTCCATTATAATATCTTTAGCCAGTAGTATGTACATACATATACATATATACTTGGCATATATAATTGGCACCTTGAGTAGCTATTTATTTGTATACCCTGTACCCTATTGCTAAAAAGCGTATAGGCAGAAGGAAGCATCTCAATAAAGTATATACTATATATTCTTAATCAGCATGACGAGAGAAATCGATTTAGACATGTCCGTCCGTTTGTCCGACTGGATGAACGCCTGGATTTTGGAAATGGCTGAGCGCATATTAACCAAATTTGGTATGTCAACGCTACTAATCCCTAGGGTACTCTTTTTTTTTTTGGTCCTGACTTAAATATATGTACTCAACTAATCCATCAACGGTCACTATTTATTGGTTCATATTAACCAAATTTGGTATGTCAACGCTACTAATCCCTAGGGTACTCTTTTTTTTTTGGTCCTGACTTAAATATATGTACTCAACTAATCCATCAACGGTCACTATTTATTGGTTCAGACTATATTTTAAAAATTTATAGATCCTTAATAATTTGTAAGCCTTAAACTTTCTATAAGCCGGCCTTGTGGAACTATGGAAGTTGTAGTAAATAAGTAAATACCTAGTGACGAATACTTATGCACTGTTGCTGACCTTACTCAATCCTACTCAATGCTAGTTAATACAATTAAAAAGTAAATATATATGGTGCATATACATACAAGTATATTATATAAATATGTACCACGTACTTCTTAATATTCGCATTCTTATTGAAACTAATTTTAGTTTTGAAATATTTCATTTCTTACACTTCTTAAATTTAAAAACAAAATGAAAATTTTTACCATTACCATATTATACGTTTGAACGGGAAATATATAACCCATTGAAAAATATTAGTTAAAAATGATCTTCTGTCACTTTATTTTTTTTACCAAACTTAATATTTCGTGAATGTGAGTCATTGTAAATATTTCAGCTCAGATCAGCTTATATTATATTTCAATTAGAACATATTACATACATAGAAAATATTCAAACCTACAGGTTTCATTTCTTAAGTAACATTAGCAGCGAGTAAAATTCAAAGGGCATACAAAATATTCACGGAATGAAAAACAGCCGTTATTGGAAAGCATCGAAATTGTACGCCAATCGATGCAGTGTCCTCCGTAAGCGATATGTAAACAAGTAAAATCGCCTTTACTTTATGATATATCGATAGTTCTGCTGTGCAATGTCGATATACGCTGTGTTTTCATCACATCTCATCTCCAAGCCAAGCGAGAGCCGTGAAAATTGTTTCGGAAAATTGCAATAAAGCTGTGAAAAGACTTGCAAAATAAAGTGGGATCGGCTTAAAATATGCAACAAATTTTGGCGCGTTAAACAACGTAAAAAATACTCTATCGAAGACGCAAGGAAAGCGTAAAGCTATCTGCAAATTTACCACGCCAACAAATCTGCAAACATGGCGCCGACTCCGCTGCCTCTAGAGCAAATGCCCGGAGTGGGCGGCTACTTGCCTTCTGGCCAAGAAGGTGGATCACGCATAAATACAATGTCATTGTCTGTGCTAATCGACTTCATCATACAGAGGACGTATCACGAGCTCATGGTTTTGGCTGAGCTGTAAGTACAACGATTTATAATTATAGCTGTAGTCGCCTTACTATTTAAATGTGTGTGTGTGTGTGTGTATGTTACTCACAGGCTGCCGCGTAAGACGGACATGGAACGGAAAGTGGAAATCTATGATTACGCTGCGCGGACACGACATTTATTTACGCGTCTTAATGCGCTTGTCAAGTGGGGCAATTCAGTGTCGAAGGTGGACAAGTCATCGGTAGGTTTGATCTTTACTTTTTCTGAAAATTTTAACTCAAGGATGGTCCATTCTTTTACAGCAAATAATGAGTTTTCTGGACAAGCAGAATATGCTCTTTGTAGAATCGGCTGATATGTTGGCGCGCATGTCTCGGGAAACTTTAGTGCGCGCTCGTTTGCCCAATTTCCACATTCCTGCCGCTGTGGAGGTGCTAACGACAGGCACCTACAACAGGTTGCCGACGTGCATTCGCGAGCGTATTGTACCTCCCGACGCCATAACGCCGGCTGAGAAAAAACAGACCCTCTTGCGACTCAACCAGGTGATTCAACATCGGCTTGTCACTGGAAAGTTGTTGCCGCAAATGCGGGAGTTTCGAATCAAGAATGGACGCGTCACCTTCGAGGTTAAGCACGAATTCAGCGTGGCGCTGACCGTAATGGGCGACAGTCCTATTGTGCCCTGGCGGCTTCTTGACATTGATGTGCTCGTTGAAGACAAGGAAACGGGCGGTAAGTATAAGAACAAAGTCGTATAATTTATATTGCTACATGGCTGCTTTTTATCACAGATGGAAAGTCGCTAGTGCATCCGCTCCAAGTCAACTACATTCACCAACTGATTCAAGCACGACTTGTCGAGAATCCCAATGCCTTAAGTGAAGTGTATAATTGTCTGCACTACTTTTGTCAGTCTCTGCAGCTGGAGGTGCTCTACACACAGACACTGCGTCTGAACTACGAGCGCTTGGACGATAACAATATCACCGTGGAGGAGTATGTGCCAGGTGTGAAACTAACCGTGTCGTACTGGCGCGATCTAAAGTCGGAGCTTGGCTACCGCTTAACTGTACAATCCGATCCAAGCGAAATTGGACGGCCCCTGGCAGTGGTGCATGTGCCTTCCCTAGGAGCAAAGGAATCGGCTGAAGTGGCCGACCGCGCAGTGCGTTCAGAGCACCTCTCCATGGAACGTTTGATTGTGCATACAGTATATATTCGTTCGGTGTCTCGACTCAGCGATTTGAAACTGGAGTTTCAAGCCTTTCTTAAGGACGTTGATTGTGAGTGTAAATTTCGGATACTATTTCGTATAACAGGAGTCGTCTAAATGTCTAACATTTACAATTTCAGTCAACCTGCAGGGCACACCTGCTATCCTAACGGTTCCAGTGCTAACACCGTGCCTGCGAGCCGAGCAAATCCATATAACTATCGACACGCACACGGGCATGTTCCGCTGTCATGTGCCCAAGCACTTGGACTGTCCCATTACAGATGAGATGCAGGATTGCCTGAATGGTGATCGAAGCAAGCTACCGAGTCTATTATCAGAGCTACGCTATTGGATCACGCATCGTCGCTGCGAGAAAACTCTGCAGCATCTGCCAGCCACGGCAATTGAAACATTGCCCTTTCTTACCCTGCCCGAATATGAGTTGCTGAGAACTGGGAGACACAAAATCTATGTTAAACTGCATCGGCATCCAAACATTATTTTGGTAAGCAACATCATTTAATTATACAACAAAACGGACAAAAAATATAAAATATACATGATAAAACGGATCTTTCATAAAATTCCGGAAGTCACTAAATCTCGCCGAAAAATAGAAGTACAAACATTAAAAATAACAAATTTATTTTTGTAGGTCGTGCAACTAAATGAAAAGCCGACAATGCCCAACGAAATGGAGTACACCTTTCATTTGGGCTTTGTAGTGTTTCAAAAAGATGAGGCCGATGTAGTTGACGACTCCGCAAAACAGCTGGTATCCGTCGTAGCTCAGCCACAGTCGGAGATTCCTAAGCTTTATACAAAGCTCATGCGTCTAATTGAATTCGATACATTTGTGGCCACTCATGGGCCTGGAACAGAAGTGGATGGTGAGCTTGATATTTCTATTGATTTTTTAATATTTTTTGTAGTTAATTGGGGTGTTTTCTCCTCATTAGAAATTTCACCGCATAAACGAAAATCTAATGGCGATATTTTGGCGCCACCCACTAAGCAACAAAAGACCATATTCCCCGCTTACTTTATACCCGAATTGGCCCACGTAGTGGCCATGTGCGATGAGAAGATACCGTTCCTAAATTTGGCCCAGGCACTAACTAAGCACAATATTCCGCACAGCGGTCTTCAGGTGGAGGCCAACGCTACTTCCTTGGTGCTTAAGATATTGGCATTGCCTAAGCCTGGACAAACGCAACAGGCGGCGGGTGAATCCAAGGGGACTCATGGCGCGAATTCGGCGCTGCCCAAGATTGAGAAGCATGTATGGGAGGATCTAATGAGACGCGTGCTCTCTATATCAGTGCGATCACAGATGAATAAGAATAGCCAAGTGCGGATTTGGATCGTAGAATTTGTATTTTATCGGACGCCAGTGCAGAGCACCCACAACAAAGAACAGGGCAGCCGACGCACTGCATATCTAACGTATGAACAGGCCAATCATGATTTCTCTAAGACGGTGGAAGATTTGCTCAATGATTGGTCTAAAATTGTCTATCTCTACACACTGGTTTATGACTTTGCGGAGCATCTGCGTAATAGTAAGTTGAAGAATATTCGATAAAGTATAAGGTAACTAATTACATTTTGTATTTTTAGAGCGACTGAGTATTGGGGACATGCTTGTTGTGAAATCTTTTACCTACATGAATTTACTGCTCGGTTATGGTCCAAAAAAGGAGGTTACCTGCAATATCTACTGGTCGGTGCAGTCGCATGGCTTTCGTTTGATCTTTGTCGGCGGCATTTCCGCTGTTAACGCGCACTCCATGATGCGAGATCAGCTGGCCCAGCATCTCAATCAACAACACAGCCTCACGCAAATAGTTCATATCCTTCATGAGACATATAATCCGATGAGCTCGCTGGCCAAATTGCCGGTGCTGCCACTGTTGGGCATTCCGGTAGGTGACAATTCTATGAACAGCATCAACAATTTCTGAAACTTTCCGTTTGTTTTTTAGCGTCCACAAGTGCCGGTTCTTTCTTTCTGCATATTGCCGCAGTCACCCAGTCTTGTACGGCTTACCTACCAGGCTGTCTACTGCTTGGAGGTGCGTTTCCGGGCCAATCGCCTTGTCTCTATTCGCGATGGGGCAAGCAGTCGTTTCGAGCGCAACGTTATTGAGGAGTTCACCCCAATTCAGGGACTGAAGGCCTTCCTCTCTAAGTATGTGGACGAGTCGGCTGTTTATCGTGGACGCACACAAAACGAGGATGACAATCCGTTATCGCCCATGGGTATGGAGGACAATTTTGGTGGCCCAAGCAGTGTGACGGGTGTCAGTGCAGGCGGCTCTTCCCCGTTTTTGGGTGCTGGAATGCGAGGACCACAATCGCCACGAGATAGTGGATTGCGCTTTCCAGCTCCACATACACCGCCTTCCAGCTCCAATCCGCACACGCCGGCCAGTCCGCATCCATCGGCTGGCGGTAATAGCGGAGCTCAAAGTCATGCAAACTTTAATTTGACATCGCCGCCAGCACCGCACATGCCGCATCCGTCGCCCGGTGGACTAATGCCCTCTTCGCCACTCAATCCGCAGCCAAGTCCACACATGGTGCACAGCCCAGGTCCCAACATGTATATGCAAAATCATCAGGATTCTCCATTTACCGCCATGTCGCCGGCGAACACAAACTGGCCTGGATCGCCCAGCATGCCTCGTCCCTCACCACGACCTGGTCAGAGCCCTGATCACAAGTCCACAGGTGGTCAGGCAGGAGGTCCGGGTGGCACGGTCCCCACTGCAGGCAGCTCGATGGCACGTAGCACCCTTAATCGACCATGGGCTGGTGCGGTGCCCACGGTGCTAACACATGAATACTTGGAGACACTCTGCCGCCCAAGTCCGCATCCAAACAAGGATATTAATGTGGTAGATATGAGCCCACTGGAACGTTTTTTGGGCTGCGTCTATATGCGCCGTCAGTTGCATCGGAATATACAGAGTGACGAGACACTGACTGCATTAAACTCTTCGGAGCCAGGCGTGGTACTCTTTAAGGTCGACGGTCTCCAGTGTCAGGTGATGCTTAATCAGAATCACATGCAATCGCTTCATCTGAAAGTCACACAGCTGCCGCCTATGCCCGACAAGCAGACTTTCCAGCTGAGCCCGGAGGATTTGCTGGTCATTGAGCAATATTTTGACACACGTGTTGCAGCGCCACCCTATCGGCCCAACTCGTTGCACAGCATTTGTCGGCTGCTCAATCTGCCGGCGCAGGTGCTCAAAGACTTTGTGCAGATAATGCGGCTGGAGATGAAGCCCGAGTTGGGTGGAGATCAGCTGAAGTGGACTGTGCAGATGTGCATGCGTATGCCGCCCTCAGCGATGCCCATTGTGCCCATCGGCAATGCCTCCGTGGTTATGGGGCGCATGAAAATCCTCTTCTTTTTGCAAATAACCCGCATACCATACAACGGTAAGGACTGGAAGGATAGCCCTTCGCTGGTGCTACCTATCGTGTACGATATCACGACGAACCTAACCCAGATAGCGGACAGACGCGAAATGTCGCCAATGATATCCGCAGCTATGACGCTCTTACGACGCTTTGCCGATTTCGGAGTGCAACAGAACCAATGTTCGCTGTTTCCGGCCATTACGGATCTTCTGACCAATCTCCAACTGACGACTGATCTACCACCGCCGCCCAATCAGGCCATTGGACCACCTGTTGGCGTAGGCGTGGGCGTAGGTGTTGGTGTCGGAGTGGTTGGCTCTAGTCCAAATCCCATGATGCCAATGCAGCAGTTACCGCAGGTGGGCAACGCGCAGGTTGGCCCTGGCGGCTACCCGCAACTTGGACCCAATCCTGGTGGTCCGCAGTGATGAAGGCGTAAGCGCCGCGCGTCCTCCCAGCAGCCTTAGGGACAGCGGCCTTCCGGAATCACAAAAACAAAAAAAAACTTCTCTTCATGGATACGAAACTTCGGACTTCCCATTTTTTCCTTCCCTCGTATGCTTTGTTCATGAATGCAGCATTATTCATTTATTTATTATATAACAAATTCAACGCAGCGTTATAACATTTTCATGTATTTTAGATGTGTAAAAACTATGTATTAAGTAATTGTAAAGTTAATGAAATCGAGAGTCACATAAACACACATCCGTTGTTCAGCTCTGCGTGTCCCTATATATCATTCAAATTCAAAGTAACTTGGCCGTTCGGTTACCAAAAAACTTTGTTGCAAAATTAGGATAACTTGTTGCTCCTTGTCAGTCCTTAACTGGCGATCCCAAATCCTAATCAGACAACTTTAAGCACAAGAAGACAAACGAAAAAATTTTTTTATATTTGGATTATTGTTTATTTGCTGCTGATTTTTGTTGGCTTGTTTTGGAGCGTAAATTTGAGCATAAAGTTGCTCGACCTTTGTTGTGAGCTGGTCGAGCTGTCTTAGAGGGACTAAGCCTGTCCTTTATAAAAATGTGTATATCATAAGAATTGTATTTATAAGAATCATTCAATGTATAGTATACAAAATTAACGATAAGGTTACAATGTACAAAGGTGTTTTATATATGTATGTATGATACGAAATAAAATATGCAATAGTTAACTGTAGAGCTAATGTAAACGTGAGCCGTTTGTATCACATGGTGTCCTTGCAGCATTGCCTGCAGCGCCTGCAACGAGTTTGACTTTAGACTGTCTGGACCGTGTTGTGTGGTAGTAGAGACTAACACGTATGTTTGTATCTATTTGGCTTATAGCTGTTAACCTGCCATCCTTCACTGCTGCGTCGCCAGCTGTGTGCTTTCCATTTGCGTGGTCAGCTCAGTGATGCCCTCTTCCTCGTCTGATATGAGGGAGACCCAATAGCGCAGTTTCTTGCTGCGCAGATAGCTGGCCGAATTGTCGAAAACGACCGTGTCTGCGGATGAAAATAAAAATGGAAGAAATCAAGAGTTGGTTAAAGATGTAGAATGTTTTATCTAAATAATTAAAAATTATTTAACAAAAATAAAAAATACAATGAATTCAATTAAAACCCGTTTTTAAACTGGAATCGGTCATTAATGACTGATTCATTTCTAAAATTTACAAAAACGAGAACCTGATGGATTGTCTCTTAATTATTATGTACCTAAAAGAATTGTGGACTCCCATAAAACTTCTATAAAACTGGCACTTACATGTAGTGTTCGGTCGAGTCGATATGAAGCCAATCTCGTCCATTTCGTTTGAGAATACAGTGCCCAGTGCGACCTCACTTCGTTTCTCGCCCGTCTTCTTATCGACACTGTATATGCCAAATTTGATGTCGTGGTCGAAGGTACGGAAATCCCAGGATAGAAGATGCTGTTGTTCCTTGGGCTGGGGACTAACGAAAAACTCCAGCTTGAGCTTGTCACCCTTGGCAACGGTGGTTTCGGTAAAGTCCTTGTCGCTCTGTTGGTTGCTTTGATCAACAAACAGATCCTCAGGTACTTTGCCACCCCAGACCATCTTGGATTTGCACTGGGGGTCACCGAACTCATCGACTAACTGACCGCCCCAGGATTTGGGGAAGACTTTGGGATCCACATGTGAGAATAGCGCCTGCTTCCATTTATCGGTGCCAACCTTATGAATGTGGATCTTGCTGGTGGTTGCCTCATCCAGAAACTTCTTGACTATGTTGAAGGCAACTGTGAATAGTTTGGGGGCATTTATGATATAGCACTGTTTGAGCAGCTCCGGATAATTGGCCTCGTATTGCTTAACCGTCGAGATGATGCACTCGGCCGCCGGTCGCCAGGCATACTGCTTCAGGTTGACATCCTGCATGTCGAAGAATACGACTAATTGGCGAGCTTGCCAGCCATGTTTCAGGCTCTGCTCGTACGCTTTGTTCATGAAACGCTCCAGCAGCAGCACGAGATACTTTTGGAACTCAAAGCGTGTGACGCAGTGCAAGATGCCCCAGATATCGAAGTTATAGAAGGGACAAACGATCACTGTTAAGCGACGAGGAGGGAGAACGCAAGAGAGAGAGAGAGAGAGAGAGAGAGAGGAGTGGAAGTTTTAAGGGTTATGCTTCTTCAGAACACATACCTGGCGATCCATCATTGTCGTTTCCAATCAAGCCATACGGCATATATTCCCGCAACGCCTTAGGCACATCCCAACTTTCAATGTGGTCCACATTCCAGGTGCCTCGTGTTTTCAGACTCTGCAATCATGATTTGACAAATTACTCCATCATATGGACTTGGAGAGGGTGAAGAACTTACCGCTCTCAGCATTTTCTCAGCCGCTTCCAAGTTCCATTTGCGTGCTGTCGTGTAGATTAGAGGGTTACTACGCACTTACTTGCAATATTGGGAAATTAGGACACTTACCCCTCAGCCAGCGCAACAGAAAATAGTCATCATGCGTGGGCACCAGAACATCGGCCATAACCGTGCGGAACTGGGAGATAATTGAATACAATAATTAAATACAAGTAAGTACTAAAGACAAAGAAACTTAATCGTACAATCCAACATAGGGCGAACACAACCTTGAGATAATCCACTTTTAAAGCAAATTATGGTTAACAGTTCGGTCTGTATATCTGATTCCAAGTGCATTCAATTGCCCTTGCCTTTCCCTTCCTCTGGCTCGTATAAGCAAAAAAAACCCGTACCTTTCCAATCTCAAAAATCGTTGTCTAATCGAATAAACAGCATTTTTTATGGGGCTCCTCTAACTCGATGGTCAGGTATAATAAGACGGTGCAGGTTAAACGGTGCACAAAAAATCGCACACAGTAGCAATCGCCTAAGGCGAACGAATAACAATTCAGATTCAATTAAAACTGCTTTCTGCGCCTCAACAAAGACCTACCATTGCAAGTTTTTAATGTCATTAAAACACATAAATAAGTCATTCAAATCAAGCCTTAACTTTACTTTTGTAGAGTTATAATGAGTCCGACTGTACCTAAAACTGGTATTCGAGTTTACAGTACAACGCTTTAATTATATTTGTTCAAGTCTCAATTTGTTTTGTGTTTTGTTGTGTTCGCCGCTGTTTTTTCAATTTTTAATTGATGCTAAGCCGGCCTTGTTCAATGCCAATTTTACGCTACTATTTTGGGCTTACGATCCATGTACGACTGCTGCATATCGAATGTGCTAAACAATTCTACGCATGACTTGCAAATTTGTTGCCAAGGCAATAACAGAAAAGAACCGATTATGCTGGTTTATCTATCCAAAGCACATAAAGATATTGATAAAGTCTTATTCAGTCTAAGGGCGATACATAGATACACGTACGCGCACTATATAGAACAACAAGGGCAGACAAAATAGTGAATAACAGTTAATAATAGAAGAGTCAAAATACTCTAGCCACATATATGCTTCAAGGAAAGCTATCGCTTTCAAAAAATGTCTCATATTTTTCGTAAAACGAGTCCAAACAGATGGAATGTCATTTAAATTGTGATATGTGTGTGACCAGCTCAAACAAAATCGAAGCTTAAGAAAAAATGTAGTAGGGTAGTTTATTTTGTATTCTTTTTGAAACAACGAATGCCTAAAATTAATCGAATGACAAATTAAGATCTTTCACATAAAGTAGGAGTTCGTTTTTCCTCATTTGGAGTTTGAATTCCCCAAAAATCGTTTCTTAGTTCATAGCTTTTTAGATCTTTGGGGCTGTGTGTAGATAACCAATCAGTGAAACATTTTGTACGAATTAGGACAACAATTGTTGTTCTATTCTTTAAAAGAGGTTGTAAAACTGATACCGACGACCTACGAGGTTTGTTGAAAAGAAAAGGTGAAGGTTTTGCTTACTGTTTTCTACGATTACAATGACTTCCTGCCAAAAGGTTGTACGATTAATGAGGAATACTACAAGGAAGTTATGGATCGTTTGGAAGTACATACAAGTAGTATGTACAAGGCCTGTACAAAATAGAAGGTGAATTTTGAATTGCCTTGAAAAGCATTTGATGAATAAATCAATATCCATCTTGTCTCCTTAAAAGCAGTCAGAGCCATGGAACTGCCTGCAACTTTTTCCTATTCCCAAAACTGAAGAAACAAATGAAAGGAAAGCGTGTTTCCACAATGGATGAGATAAAATCAAAATCGAAGAACAAGATGGCCATACCGAAAAGCGCATTTCAAAGTGCTTCGAAGAAGCGCTGCATTATCTCTGAGGGGGATTACTCTAAAGGAGATGCATAAATAAATAGTTTTCAAAAAAAATTAAAAACTGCCCTTTTCTTTTGAACAGACCATGTTTTTGTAATGGAAAGGCAAGTTTCAATGCCTGAACCAGTACTACTTAGTATGAATCTTATCGAATTTATGTAGCTCTTATCAGGCATGCTGTGCACGATTCAGTTATAATACAAGTTATATGTATAAAAATAAAGTTGTTCAATTTTTCTCCGCACTCGCCAGCTACTTATTATGAACATTTATCTCAGATCGGGCTTTAAACAGTGTGGGCTCAGTCTCGATTATGCCTCACTGGTACTTATGCATGATTCATCCTCACTTGTAGTATGTGAGCAGTGAAGTCCCAGAAAGTGTTCGTGTGTAATAATAATCTTTAAATTACACATAAACAAGGCACAATGCGTATGTGAGTGTCTCTGTATGCCTATCAGCAGTTAGCTTTGTCCGACTAGCTGGAACTTAGCCAACTTGAGAGCTGTGTGCCCAGCACAAATCTAGAGACGTTGACGGCTCTCGAAATTCAATAACGAGGCCGCTAACCGCTTCTTTTTAGCTTGTTGTCTACTTTTCATTGCGCATTAGGTTGAAGTCGAATTCTGTCTTTAAATGTGGGGCCGACTCTATTAGTGTGGCGTTAACTAACTACACGTATGTTGGTCAGCAGATTCGACTTCCTAATATTCGCCGCGCACCTTGTGCTCGTACTTGCCTATCGGAGGCTACGCTTTGTTCTTTGTTTTCGGCTCACACCGAAATAAAGTTTTTAAATAGCGAATCCAATGAAAGTTTAATATTTCTCAAACCAGATGTAGGTTACTTTATTTTAACTGAAGCAATAGTAGAGACTGGCGAAGGAGATGAGTCAGTTTTCACGAAATCGAAAGCAAGGCAGTCTGTTAAGCCACAGATTAGTCGGTAAAAGTATTTTATGGTAGACCTGACTAAACTATACTTAAATAGAATGTTCCCAATTAATAAAGACCCATATTTGCTACGATAGCAATATTTGATAGTTGGAGAAGAGGAACAGTTACACTTTAATATTTTATAGTTAAATATTACTAATATTTTTCCCTGTTATTCTTTACTCAAGATGAGATTTTGTGATTTTGAGATTTTTGATCTCATTCTTCTGCGATGATGATTCGAACCGAGAAAACCTACTCTGGAACAAATAAGCTCGTTAAACTAGGCCGGATCACATTAGTTGTACTTATATAAGGTTGGGTGATTTTCATTTTACTCTCATAATTATTGGTGAATTTAAAAGTTGTTGTTTTCTTAGGACATTTCAGGGAAAGTAAAAGTAAGAGTCTACAAGCCGTGCTTGGTATCTTTATATCTATATATTGCACATAGGTATTTATACAGATAATCAAACAGACATTCAAGTTCTAATGTATGAACACATATGGGCTGTATGAATTATTAATGTGAATTATATTATACTAATTATTTGGTAATAAACCATCACGCTTTCATCTCTAGCCGAAAGTTTGCTTTTCGCTTAACTTCGATTTGACGATTTTTATATTTGCACTTTCCAATCGCGCAAAAAATACAACAGGAAAAATTGCTTGAAATTACGAAAACAAGTTTTGTGGGTCATGTATTGTATTTGTATTTGTATTTGTTTCCTAATTGTTCTCATTCACGCCTTAAACCTTGAAATGCTGCCAAGTCAAACGCAGTGGCATTGATGGGATTGTTATAATGCAATAACCGGTTGGCTGCTACGATTTAATATTCGAGTGAAAAGCCGTATAATAATGTAATTCCGTTTGGCAATAAGAGTGGGTCTAAGGCGATGCAACTTTGCAACCTTTCCGAATGAGTAGAGGAGTGCTGGCCAGCTTCGTGATTTATTGTCAGTTCAAGTCGGAGATCATTTATATACTATATACATACTATATACATATGCATTCATAATTGCCATTTGTTCCCGCACCAAATGTGCAGTTGTAATTGTCTAGCGATGTCAATGACTCGATGCGACGCGACTTGACTCCACTCGACTCGGCTTCATTCGAGTCCACTGACACTGAAAATATTTACAGCCGGGCCCAGAGCCGATAAAAAATGTGGCACAGTCAACGAAAATGCAAGTCGGTCAGCGCGCCAAAGAGACACGCGCTCAGCTGCAGATGCAACGCCAACAACCGGTTAGAGTCGTCAGGCATTTGTTTACCATCGATTTGTGGGCCACCACCAGCACCACCAGCACCACCAGCACCACCAATACCACCGACACAAGCCGTGGGCGCGCCTTGCGAGAGACAAACGGAAAACCGGCAAAACACTTGCCAATTGCTGCTGGCCTAAACAGTTTTCGCGTGAGTTGCTGGTCGCGCGATTTCGCAAGTGGATAGCCAAGAACAAAGTCAACAATGCGCAACTGTTGCAAAAAATGTATCACGAAGTCAGCAGCAATAGCTCTCGACCTGGAACAGCAAGAACAAGTTGTTATTTTGTCCAGACAACGGGCACAGTGGGCCTCAAATGCGTTAAATCTGCTCCCATTTAAATATTCAGGACGGCGCTCATTACTTTCCCATATATTGATAGATTTGCCAAGTCAGCATTACGCACTGCTACGAATAATGGTCATAGCTCAATATTTTATCGGAACTCGACAAGGCCAACGAGTTTACAGATTCAGTGGACTGGAACAATAAATGAGCACGCTACGATACATCAGATGACCAGTACAAGCGCAAGCAAAATGTGAAAAATATATACCAGTATTCTCTTAATTTCGTACACTTTTCCACAACTTTCGATCAAAGCAGTGAGCTGAGATTGAAACTGGTAATCTAATGTATTGATCAGAACTCGTTGTTTTTGGAATGCCATGGAATTGGAAAACAATGTTCTTACCAACAGAATACTGCATGGGATGATCAGTTGAAACGAAAAGGAAATGTGGGGAAGGTTTTAACCTAAGTCCTTTTACTTGTTTAAAACTTGAGAAAAAGATAACAACTTAAGAGTGGAGCTGCGAGTGCGTTGATCCGATTTGTCTGTCTTTGGAATGTTGGAATTCTCTGTTTTCAAATACACTGCATGTTACTGTCGATGTCGCAATTTGTGGAATGATGGAAAATCAATTTCTTAAGAATTTACCAAATATAAAGAGTAGCTTCTTCAACTGGGCAACTACAAGTATTTGAGCTCTGAATAAGTATTTACTAAGTATCGTAAAATTACTATATATATTCATGATTATTAAAAATTTTGAAATTGCAATGCATGGACTTTTGATTGGTGATTAAATGAAATTAGACATTCTTAATAAACATCTCATAATTACTTAGTTAAATTGAAATAAAACATTTTAAATGTAGTGAAATAAATAATGGCATTTAAACAAATTTTTCACAATCAGTACCTTTCTTCAAAAGTAATCTTCAGTTCTACAAGCTAAGAGACTAATTTAAAAAAAAAATGGAGAACAATTTTTATTATAATTTTAGGATATCTTTAAAACTTTAAAACAAATTATGCTACCTTAGTAAAATTCACTTGAAATAAGACCATACATGTATGAATACATTCTTGAAGAATGCGAGAGATGATTTGAATAGCTTTGGAGGAACTGGGTTTTAATAGAACTAATGATTGCGCACCTCAATACCGTTTAGAGAACTTGAGTAAAAAAAAGTTGCTCAGGTAAAAATATTGAGTATAGTTAAATCTGCCTTGCCTTTTTGTATACCGAACATAACATGTAAAGAAGTGTATTTTAAAAAGGAAAATATGTTAATTCAACGGATTTCAATTTCTTCAGGCAAGGAGAACAGCTTAGTTAAGTATTCATAGTCGAAAGGTAGAGTGTTATGAGCAGACAGAGACTAAATACTAATTTTGACTGGAACAATCGTAGATATTATCAATTGCAGCATCTGTCCAATCTACAACGAAAATCTTCATGCTGGACCAGTGTACGAGAGACGAGCCAAAAGAGTCGGGACAGACAGAGTAGAGCGTAGTCGCTTACCTGTTCCAATGTGTTCCGCTGTTCGTCGGTGATTTCAGGCAGTGTCACTGGACCGGACATTGTTGTTGTTGTTAGACTTGGTTTTGTTTTATGTTTATATACTATACGCCGAGCGCTGTTTAAGTATTGCAAATTATGTTAAACTCTTTGACTAAATCGAATTTCTTTTTTCGACTGTTTTTTTTTTCACACGCCGAACTGAAGATTCCGTTTTGGTTGCGACTTTGGCTTTAACTTTTGGCGGCTGCGTTTACGTTGCGTGGCTATGGCCGGGGGCGTCTCTAATATGTAATATGTAATAACAATGAAATGGAAACTTTCTACTTTTGTATCGCTTTTGCCGTGAATGCTTAACTATTTTCAGCGCAATTATTTTGTATTTTATATTTCATATCATGCGACTAGGTAATTTAACTTGAAAACAAACAAACAACTGGCTGCAATTTTGTCGTCCCAGCGTCCGCACTGTTTCTCTGTAGTGCTTTCTTTCTTTGTTGTTGTGCTGTCAGAATGTTTTGATAAACAATTGCTTGGCAAAAGAGCCGACAAGCCGCAGACCCCGACAAAAATGACAATCGCGCGTAAATCTCCCACCGTTTCGTTTGGCGAGCGGCGACGAACTGACGACTCAGTCCCCGACACGTTCCTACTTAACATGCGAGTCGACTCAGCGGTGCAGGCCAGAGCGCATGGAAGCCGACTACGCTGGCGATGACGCAGACGAAGCCGAGCCAAAATCACAGCTGGTCCGACTCGCCATACGCTACACACTCCACTACAAGGCATATGCATTGGATACCGCAGTACATTTTGCGAATTTAATTTGTGCTCCCAAATCCACTAATCGGAAAAAATGTCAGTTTTGAATACGGACAACAATTTGTAGATGAAATTAAAAGTATGTAGCACAAGCAACCAACTGTTCCCCTCCCAAACCCATTAGTGTTTCAGCCTTCTATGAACCACAAATTGTTTCTCGGTACATTTGCGAAATTGATTTGTGCTTCCAAATCCACAAATCGGAAAAAATGTCAGTTTTGAATATATAGAAGAATATAGCACAAAGCAACCAACTGTTCCCCTCCCAAACCCATTATTATTTCAGCCTTCTATGACCCACAAATTGTTTGTCGGCCTTTTTAATAGTACGATTTTTAACGGACAATTTTCAAAATCAATTTAAATTTGTGTGCAAACTATTTGCCTGTCTGGGCATAAATTTATCTGTCAAATCACGTTTAAACGGTTTATATATTATTTTATACGCCTTGTATTACTACTTATCCTCTTCAACAATCGAAGAAAAAACATTTTGGCGAAGTCGGATCACAAAAGAATTAAATCACAAGAGGCATAATAGTGTAGAAATGGACGATTGGCTGATAAGATTTCTTATGCTATAGTCCGACTGACAAATAATTTTCTCACGATTAACCAACGCTATAAAGAAGACAAATTACAGCCAAAAATGTTATTTTTGCAAAGCATTGGTATTAGCCTTGAAATATAACTTTAATTTATATTTCTTGGAAATTGTGAAAATTATTTGCGTTGAAGTGTAAATTCAGCTTTCTAAATGGAGAGGGAATGCAATAATTTTCGTGGCCTTTTATGTGCTTTCATATACCATAAACACAGAAATGATTATGATTATAAATCATATATACTAAACATAAAAATAAAAAGTATATTTTAAATTTTTGAATCAAAACATAACAAATGAATGCACAAATATTGCCAATGCACTGCAGTTGCGCATCTCCATTGTACGCTTGACAATTTTATTTTAATGAAATGTACTTTGATGGCTGTAGTAACCTTTGCCTTTTCACATTCTTAGCTTTTCCATAAAGTAACAATTGCAAGGGTTTATTTAATATTCCTTTATTTAGAGTAATTTATTCCATTAACCTTCGCACCTTCATTTACACACATACTATATAGATATAAATACAGCTCAAGTGTATTATTATTGGCAAGGTAGAAAAGCCTTAAAATTAAAAACGCAGAGCCCCCGGGAACGAAACAATTCAACGACCGCTTAGTGAGTCTTATCTTGCATTATTTGGAAAGATATTGAAGTCAAATTTATTGATGAAGTACCTAACATGTAATAAATTTGATTCGTTTGCATTTGCAACAAATTTGGCAGCGTTATCTTGACATATAGCAGATTATAAATGCAACTGTTTCCATGTTATTTACAGGTATTTTTGGGCGTTGATTATTTTTTAATACATCCAGATAAGATTGGGGTAAGGCTTTGGTTGTTTTGCATCCCATAAGCTCACAGGAGAGATAAGATAACGTAAATGTGTGTGAATTCGAGCATAGCATACGAAAATGTATGCACAAAACATGTTTACATTTTAATTAATACAAGTATCATTATTAAAATGTAACTAACATTTATTGTGTTTTACATTTACTGACAGTTTTTAGAACGAGCCAGAAAACTAGATCTGACCTCGACAGTTGGTCATTAACAATTAAGGGAATAACTTAAAATTGATTATAATTACCATACATAAGCATTTACTTATATAAAACATTTCAAGCACAACGCTTGCTTTTCAAACATAGACATTTCAAAGATACCGGAAAACGGGGCTTACTGAGTTCACCATGAGGTAAGAGAAACTTACCACAGCGCCTGCGAGTATGCAATACTGTAGTAATTGGGTTGAGGTCTTCGATAAATATTTAATGTACATGGCGCGAAAATCAAATTTGAATGCCAGGCACAATATTTCGGATTGATAATTATAAATAATAATACACACACTCATGTATAATTTGTACACCACGTTACACTTTAAACTTTATTGAGAAGTCTTAGCGTTTTGTTTGAAAACAAAAATTGTACGTTCGATAATTGGGAAAGGTTTTATGTAAATATTTATTATTATCAGCGGTTTTTTTCAGCGTTTTGTTTTAAATTTTCAGGCAAGCATTCGATTGAATGGCGCACACTTATTAACATCCTGTGAATTTTTTATGATTGTTTGTTCTAAATATTTTTATAGTCGCATGATCGTTCGGGAAGGTGTGAAAGCTGCAATTTCGCCCACGAAAGTGTTCGAGAAAGTCTGAATGAAAGTGCCTCGTTCCTGTTTGGAGGCCCTCCTTACCTACCACGTGCTGCACATGGTAAATATTTATTCACACATTGAGCTCCATTATTCAAATAGATAATTTAGTACTTTGCGTCACAGGGAAATGTCTGTTGCCAAACAAATGTATGTATTTGTGGATGAATGAATGAATGTACTATAAAACATTATTTCATCAATTGTAATCTGTTTATGAAAACAAACAAAGTATTCAGGCGAAAATTCGGACATAGCCCCATGATGAAAGTATAATTTTATATAGTTGTTGATATACGTTCCGAAAAGTATATTTCGCCAGTTTATTCGATCTGCTTGCGTCAATCACAATGGCAGTTTCTTAGAGTAGGAACATCTTGCAATTTGTAAATCAATGAAATGAAGCGAAGGCTGTGTGTAAAAGCAAGATCAGCTTGGTCTGATTCTGCAGATTCAAACTATATTTTAAATACACATACATACATACATACATGTTGTATACACATTGGGAGTAGAATTTATTTATTTTTCTTCGTACAAGTATTTTATGTGGGCGTTTTTTGCACGAAAACCCTATTAGAAATGTCTGTGATTGGCAGCCGATCTGTTCGCATCAATAATTATGTATGTCAGCAGTCAATAGCGGAAATGTTGTTTTTGCAAAGCATCGATGAAAGTCAAAACATGTCTATTTGTGTACACGATAAATGGATATCATGGGGGGCCCAAAAATCCCATTGTTTGCATTACGCGCACACTCAATTGGAATGAGGCGCTAACACACAATAATTAAATACGTCACATACTTGTATGTACGACTTAAAGGAAGCATAAAATATGAAATATGAAATTCTAAATGATGGCACACATAAAAATGTGAAAGCATGTAATTCTGTGTGGGCTGCAAAAGCAAGAGTTACTTTTAGTTTCAGATGTTTTGTACTCCACGACTGTAGTAGCTCTATATTAAAATCTGTTTTATTTTCTGCCACCTTCTGAAATGTGCAATGCAATATCATTGGACGCATGTTTGTACTTTCTGGAACCGTTGTTATTCAATAAATGATTTCATCTAACACGTCACTATCTATCACTTTTTAAAACTTTGGTTAACTGAGACCATATCCTTGCGGTATTACCAGGAGACCCCTAACCTTTCTTCAATAATAATGTGGATTTATGAAAGTCGTAAACTTCAGTTCCAAAGTGTTTGTCCCAAATGAGGAATAATTACCACATTTTGAGAATCGAAACACTTGAATAGTAGGAAATTTATAGCTAGTTTCAAAAGGCAAACAACAAGAATTAAGAAATAAGAAAAAAAAAATGGGCAGTTAGTATCTTAAATAAAATGTTGTAATAAAAACTGATTCTTAGCAATATTGATATGCATATATTCTTAGGAAATATGCATGAGGTTTATTTGGGCATTCCCATAAGTTTGAAATTTCCCACGTGTGAATATAATTCAAGAGAAGCAAATAGTACATAGATATATGTGTGTATCAACAAACTAATTTTTGAACCTTTGTGAATTCTTAATGGTTCATGGAAAGGAGGTGAAACATTTTCTAGAATTCCCACTAGCCTTCCACGCAAAATAAATTATTTAATACATGTCGTGTAATAATAAACAAATGACAATAAATAAATAAATTGGAATAATAAAGTGGAATTGTGAAAAATCAGATTGACACTGCTCGTATCATACCGCACTATATGTATATTCGTATATATAGTATATCTCCTGACCTGATGTATACACAGAGGCTACACATCATTGCTAATGGACTATAAATTGCTTGGACCCGGATCGATTTGATTGCTTTATTGATGAGCGGCGGAGCAACAGCATCAAACACGAGCCTAACAGGAACTGACAAACGTGTGAAAACAAACAACTTTCCGGCAGTTTTCTCGTAGTTCTGGACCCACCGATTGTTGGACCCACCGATTGTTGAGATTAATTTAGTTGGTTTCTGCGAGCGCATAAAAAACGAGGCGCAATTCCCGGTAAGTACAAATAAATAAAAAGCATTGCGGGGAGAACGAAAAAACAAAAATTCAAATTCAGGCAAAACAAAAAGGCACCCTCAATGGCCGGCCAGGGGGGCAAGAGTCGATTGATGTGAATGGGAATGGGAATGGGAATATGCGTAGTATTTGGATTGGCGCTTTGCACTTAAAATTGGGAAAACAACGACCACCCATCGGCCAGCTACGAGTTTATCTATGACATAGTCGTGACGTCATTGTGATGATGCAGTAGTCGGCGGTTTTGTGGTCCGAGCGACCAGGGGATGAACACTCGATGGCGAGCAATGCGCTTGGCGTTGGCGCCATCTATAGGCGCACGCCTACAGCATGACTGTATATATTTCAACGCATGTGACGTCACACGCCCACATGTTTGCTTGTTTGTGCGTCGTGTGTCTGCGCCCGCGTCTACTCGTACCATGTTCCACCACGTTCCTCGTGCCTCGCAACTCGGGGGAAACTTTTCGCACCTTTTGCGCAGCTTCGCGGCTGTTGCTGCCCCATGAGGAACGCATCTATTTTTGGACGATTGCTCGGGTTTATTCAAACAAATTGCATACTCGCCTCTATCTAAACAAATAAACGACGCTGGCCATTTATTAAAATCAACAACATCACCGGCACCAACAGATCACTTAATAATTTTCTATAGTTGGTCCCATGACGAGGGATCGCGTCGTTACGCCAATGCCAACAGCCACAGTCGTGGATGGGGGTATGTGGGTGTGTCTATGAATTTTCTGAAGGGAACCGATGTCTACATCAATCGAGAGACTGTGATTTTCTTCTTCTTTTTTTTAACAATTCATGAATAATTATATTTCTGGCGAAACATATTTTATAAATTAACTTTCAAGACAGCTTTCCACGAAAAGAATGTTGTGGAAATTTTCGCATTTCTGAGATTGAACATTTATAATTGACGTAAAAGGTAATGGCTAAGCAGAAGCATTCAAGTTTATTCACCATTACTTCAAGCGAAATTTCGTATTTATATAAATAAGGGGGTTCTATTTACGAGCCCCCTTTTCACTTATGAAATTGTTAAATTTCGATAAAAGGAAAGAAGCATTGTTGTTTGAAGTTAAGAAATGTATATTTTACGTCATTAGTCATTAGGATTTAGGTATTACATCACATATATGTAATTGTAATATAATTGTAATATGTATAAGTAGAATTAATTCTTCTCTTCTACTTGCTATTTGTTTAGTTTGTTAGGTCTATAATGTCTCTGACCACATTTGGCTGTGAATCGGGGCATAGCTGGCCAACTGGCAAATAAAATTCCCCCAACGTGTCGGAGGCATTAATAGACGTCATTGTATAGCTCTCCCTTAGGCTTTCTTATCTTTCAAGTTTAACTTATAATGTAATACTACAAATATTTTTATTTTACTTTCTAATATTACCAATTATTTATTGACAGTAAATTTGTTGATTTTTATAAATAAATAAATAAATATGTACCCACAAGAATGTATATGCATATCATTTCTTACTCTTTCAAGTTTTCGAAAGCCTGAAATATTTGTAATCGATATTGGCACTTTATTAAGAAAATTTTGCAGGTTTTTGAACCGATATTTTAATTTATTTGTTATGTTGAGATATTTTTCAAAATACATACTATATATAGTATAGTTTTTGGGGATAAACTTCACTTTTTCAAATGTTAAAATTAATCAACATTTCAATCAACCAATGAAGATGAGTTTTCGAACGTAACATTTCGGAAGGATTTAGTTAGTTTATTTATTTATAGATAACTTTTAAGATATCGATTGTAATTTGTGACTATTTAAGTTTAAGGGTGAAATAAGTTGTACTAGTTCGTAAAGTTTTCCAAGTAGCTTTATTATCAGATCTAGCAAGTGCCCGAATTAACTATATTGGAAAAAAGTTGTTTAATAGTTATATAGATTTAATCCAAAAAATGTAAATAATGCTGGGTTCTTTGGGGTGATAAGTTCAAGTCAATCTCTGTATTATTGTGATGAATATCTCTTGAATATGTGATTAATGTCTCTCCTTAAAGGTAAACAGTTCAAATGTTTAACTCGTTGATGATGATGGATTAGTTATTTAATGAACCAGATTGGCCACTGAGGGGTTATACAAGTACACGAATTCTTCCAGAGTTATGATCAATTATTGCAGCCTTACTCTATCAATGCAAACTTAAAAAAGAAAATGGAAATCATAGCTAGATCGACATTTATTAAAAACTCTATAGATGAATACGATTTTTATGGAATTTACACACTTTAGATGATTTCTTGTTTGGCTCATGTAGTATTACTATATACTGCCAAGGAGGCTCTAACATATTTTCAGAAAAGCGCATTAAGGTACAAGTATGGTTAAAGTAAGAAATCTTTTGCATGATAATACTTTCGATTTCTGGAACAATCACAATCTCAATTTTGTGCTCGTCCCGCACTCTCATGCCTTCGATTTGCCTTTGTATGTGTGTGTGTGTGTGCTCGAGGAGCACGTGTCGTAGCATCGATACGCAGGATATTCACCTGAACTGGCTTGACGCTCCTATGCACCCGTGCCTGGACGATGCGGCCTCAACTCGTATGTCTGTCTGTCTGTCTGTCAGTCTGTTCGTCAGTGTCGACGAGCCCCTTTGGCAAGTTGCGGCCTCACGATGTGCGTGCAGATGGGACTAATCCGCGTTTTAGCCTCTCTGCCAGTCCATATGCATTATCCTTGTAAAGAGGGCGAGACGGCAGAGAAAACTGTTGCGCGTTCACTTCTCTGAGCTGAACTGAGCTGGGGGTGGGATGGAGATGGGGATGGGGTGTCCCATTAACAATTTCAGTGCATTGGCATGACAAGCATGATGGTGCGTTTTTGTATTCGTATTCGCATCCGCCTTCCCTGTACGCTTTGACAAACAAATTAATAAGAAAAGGAGGGCTGGGCCGCATTGTGCGACATGCCCTTGGCCCCAGCTTCGGGACTTCGGGCTTGTGGTCATAATACGCGTAATTTTCCTTTCAGACAAATGGGAGCGGGCGACGCTTATCCCTTGGCATTGCCGGGCAGCACGCCCCGTTCGTCCGTTTGTCGGTCTGTCACAACCCCTGCATCCCCCATTCCCTTCAATTAAACGTTTGTTTGCTCCGCAGTGTGCTTCGTCTATGTTCAATGTTCATGTCCTTGATTCGCGCAGCCAATGCTCGACATAATGACTTTTGATTACTGCGCCATTAAGCGTTTCCAATGGACATGTGTATGGAGAGCGAGTGTGTGTGTGTGTGTGTGTGTGTGTGTTGTACCTCAGAGGAAAGCAAAACTTTGCAGTCCCGTGCACATCTGTTTGCTTTTGGCTCGCCTGTGTCCTGGACGGATCTGGACGGATGGGTCTCCCTCACCATTGTTAGCTCTGGCAATGGCCATGACAAGGCGCTCCGCAGGCACGCAACTCGTAAATATGTCTCCCACTGTGCCCTGATAAGCCGCATTAGACCCGGGTAATCCATTGAAATTGCAAATTGTTGTGCACGCAAATTAAAAGGAATAAAATGTACGAGTACACTCAAATTATCGTTCCTTGCCCGCCACCCCCCCATCGTCTTGCAATTCGTTGTAGACTGCTTTGCTTAAAATGTTGCCTCGCTTTTAAGTCAATTGCGTTTTAAGTGCTCCTCCCTGACTCCTTGACTCCCCGCCTTACTGCCTGCCTCACGACTACCTCACTACATCAGTACCTCACTGTCGAGCGCCCATTGCGAAGCAGTTCATTTTCTACGAATTGTTTATGGCATTTTCTACGCATTCATTGCATAATTTGATTGCCCTACAGCCGCTCATATATGGCGGGAAGGCAAAGGGGAAGGGTATCCATGGCAGTTGAGGCGGTTGAGGATTTGCGCCAGTCCATAAATTCAGCAAGTTTTTCAATAAAGTGCACATTGTGCTTCAATCTGGCTCGAATGTGCGTTGTGTGTGCTGTTTTGTTTGTACGAATAACCAGTATATAGTATACATACATACAAACTTACATACAGGCACATACATACATATACTTGTATATGTATATTGCGTATACGTCATGTTGAGGCTTGCCTGGCTAGCCGCCACATAACAAGCAGTCGCTCCACTTGGCAACATGACATAAAGCCATCAATCGTCTTGGTCCTGCTCGGACCGGAGGGCTTCGGGTGCGGTTTCGCCTTCGACCGGCCGCAAAGCCCAGAAAGTCAAGCGTCTTGAAATGTCTTGCCGTTATAGCCAAATGGCCCACCACGGCTGGGCACACCAGATGCCCACTGCCAGCTGCAGTGCACATCAATTTCGAATTGCACATTGCATGTTGTGCCACGCCCCGCTTGCCCCCTTCTGCCTCCGCCTCCGCCACCCACAGCAATGCATGCGTAAGCTGGGTGTGCACAGTCGGATGGGTCTCTTCTGTTTCTTCCACAATTCTTTAGTTTTCGCCGTCGTCGCTTCGACTTGTAATGCGCTTGTAATCTTGGCCATGTTTCTTGTTGTTCCTCCTTTTTCCATGCGAATATTGCTGGGAATGGCTGTTAAATGTTTGTGAGTGCGTACGTGTATTGGTCCCAAAGCCGTTTTGGCCTTACCTCTCTCTCGCCCTCATTTTCAATCTCTACTGTTATTGCCTTACACTTTGGCATCTTCCTATGTTTTATTCGCATCCCATAAATTACCTTTTATTTTACACGGTTGTTAAAATGGCGTTCATTTCAGCTTGAGCCAAAACTTTTGCACGACTGCTGAAGTTATTTTTTGAATTTTTATTTGTGTTTGTTTCTTGAAGTTGCTAAAGTTTCGTTGCAAAAGTTCTGTTGTCAAAACCGATTCTCCACTAATGGGTTGGACCTTAATTAGTTGACGAAGAACCTGCTGGTGTTAACACCGTTATTTAATTATTTCCACGAATTTTTTTATGTTATCTATTTGCTATATTCTTCGTTTTGCAAATGGTCTGGGATTTTATAGCCCCTCTATTCAAAATAAATGTCTTTTACCCTTTAATGTGAATCAAAATTACAGCAATTCCTTCCAAACATTAACCATTGCTGTAGATTAGAAAACAGTTCCATAATGGTAAATCACACGTATAATTCAACGAAGTGCTCAATGACTTTTGGAGCTTCTGTGATGATGCCTTGTCTGATCTTATCGTATTTTATGTTGGAATTATTGATTGCAGAAGTTGATCTACAACCAAAATCGAGACGCGGACACGTGTCTTGTCTACGGACATGCAATGTATTTCATTTCCATAATTGATAGATGAGCCTTTCAATTTCTATTACTTAATTACTATTTTCAACGCCACCATCTGGTTGCCTAGTTTTTGGGAAATACATCTTATTATACATATGTATGTATCTCTTATAATTTGGAAATAGGTTTGTTTATTTGCAAATCAGACTCATATAACAGACTTCTTATACACATTTTTAAATAGCTGACCGTGTCGGATTCGTTATTAGATATTTTTGTCATTTTTATAGGCTTTTTTATTTCTTTAATTTTATTTAGTTTAAGTTCTCTATTGTATTGATTTTTTTTTTATGTACATCGACTGCATTGTTTGTCGATGAAAAATAAATAAATAAAAAGAAAAGTGTACAAATTCTGCAATTATGCTACAAAAACAAAATTTATTTGTTAAATTAAATATATCGAACAGCTACGAAATAGAAAACTTTTGTAAAACAGAGCGCGCCAAAAGCGAAACAGCTGATCGATTGACACCAGTGCTGCGTAATTTGTGTGGAGTGACGCCTCCTAACACTGATCACAGGGAGGCTTTTCTTTAAGAAAGTTTCTTGCACATAATTTACATGCATACATAAGTAAGTTGTTTTATGTTTGTCGAGAGGGGAGTAATGGAGCGATATAATACAACTTTATTCAATGGACCAAAAATAGATTAAGTTAGAATGGTGCCTTCCTTGTGGCATTATGACATTATATTCTAAACTAGTCGGCAAACTGTAGTTATTAATAAAAAAAAAGCAACGCATTCACATAAAACATACATAAATTTATAAATAAAATTGAACAAAAATATAATTTTATAAACGATATAAATAGTTTGCGTTGAATTGCTGGTTATTAATTATATTTGATATCTATATTTTGGTCATCATTTCCGTTATATTCTCCATCATGCTGTTGATGTTGGGGCGTTGAGTGCATTTGAAAATATTCATCGTCTACATCGTCAGCGAGGTCGAACTCCTCCTCTATAGTGCGTGAGTAGTCCTCGATTTCCTCTTCATCTAGGTGGGGTTCGCCATTCGCAAAATTAGCAAATTGCATCGGATTCCGCAAACGACGCATAAGCTATGAAAATTAGATAGGATTCGGGGTGTGGAAAAGAGTGTTTATAAGTAACTCCTTACATTCCATTGCTGGCAGTTGGGACTGTTCACATATTCGCGAAGCTCGGCTAGAGAGCGGGTCGTTTCGTCCAGGCTTTGCTGGTTGTATTCATCTACAGATAGTAGACGGCGCTTAGGCGGAAAACGCCGACGATACTTTTTTTTTAGATAGAATATCCCCGATAATGGTACGTAATCGCCCATAAATGTGAGGACCAGAATAGCTATGGTGACACGAGTGTGCCAGTTACTGAAATAAACGAGAGCAGCACCACTAGCTTGTAGTACCCACTTGACGATGTTCTGGGAGCGTGGGTTCCGGGGCGGTCCAATGCGGTAGCATATCAGTAGTGATGTGAAGCCTGTAAAGGCGATATATCCCAGAAGGTAATGGCTATAGTTGACTAAAATTAATCTCATGTTATCCATCAGCTGCTTCAGTATGTAGAATCCAATGGTCCATCCTCCAATTAGCACGCCGTACATTAGAGGATGTCTATAAGAGGGGCATTACAGGAGTGTCACAAAGTTCCATTATTTCGACGGCCCGCTTACCTGGGTAGCAATTTAGCCGTTATCGTTATAATAACCACCAAGGAGGCACAAATACCCAGAACCATCCCGGCTATATAGTAGAATATAGTGTTTTTTGCCAGTCTGCTAGCACTACAGACTATTATAATGCCAACGATCAGTTGCTTCAACCGGAACAGATCGAAACGAATATGTTTTAGCTCGACCTTGTAGGGCTCTTTAGTTTCCACGCCAACACAGTGCTGTTCATTGGGAGAGATCTGCATGCGTGGGTGTTTCTCGGAAAACAAATTGAACCGCTTCACCGAATCCATTTCGTTGAAGTGCTTCAAGACTTCCTCAGGAGTGCGGCCTCCATACTCAGTGTATTCACTATTCTGAATGTTAACAATAAGTTCCATCGTTTCGAACATATCCAGTAATGAGAAGGGTTTCCCAATGTAGCAATAAGTACGCAGTGTATCGGTTCCATACCTCCTTCCTTCCACTTCAATAGAAGCTCCCGGATTCAGGTATACTGTGTTCATTATTGACGAAGCAAATGATAATGGGACGAAGGCCATTATTACCACGAGCACTTGAATGTTTACCTTTGCCGGCATTACTATTTTGTTTTATTTTTGTCGATTTATTTTGTTTGTCAAATATTAAATAGAACTAATTAACATGAAACACCTCGCTCACTACGATCCTGTACCTAAATAAATAATAAATAAATAATATAGATACACAACATATTTTTTAGATACATATGTTGGCATTAGGCAAGTTTTCTGATCCTTCTATCTGCACCGGTCCGAGAAATGCTTTCAGCCTCTCGACCTTGTAATTAAATTTCCTTATTTCATCCAAAAATAAAATAGTAAATGTGCATAATTTATGTTGTTAGCTGCTGGGTTGATGTTATTAACACTTATTAAACACATTCTGTAATATTTCATGCATGATAGAATTACAAACTGTGTTTGGATTTAAGTTGTGCACCATGTTCCAATCACAAATGATAGAACTGACAAAAGTAAATATTTACTCAGACCGCGAATATCATTATCGGTACAAAGGAATGGGATTTAATAAGCGATTGATCCTAACCAAAAGTACATTCTTTATATTTTAAAAAATATATACTTTTAAAATAATTTAGTTATAATTAATAAAATAAAAAATATATAACACGTACATAGAGCCGTCGATTCAATACATTAATGGTGAAATGTATAGCTTTTGTTTGTGATACCACCTGGCTTGAATGAAATGGATGTATGGGTAGACGCCGGATAATATCAGGTCAGAAACTAAAAATGATTATAGATTTGCCACCATCCGTCGCCTTAAAGACCCGAATAAATTGATGTACTATTACTTAAAAAAATGTTGCCATACTTGTATAAAGTCTATTTCGGCTTACTATAAAATGGAACTGATTTGAATTTTTTGAAGAGTTTTTATTGATCATATGCACAAATTATTATTTAAACGCATGGCGTATTGTTTAATCAATATTTTAATTTTCAGCCAGCATTTTTTGTTCAAAAATTAAAAAGAAATTCCTTTCTTAAAACAGTTGCTTCATTGTCAGGCTAGAAAAATTTCGGACTGGCTATGGAGGTGCTTTAGTGATTTCAGTTTTTATGGCTCAAAAGACATGTCTATATCGATGCTAGATACATTTGGCGTTTAGGCCTTCTAGTGTACGCTTTTGATTACAATAAACCCAGAGTCTTAATGTGAATGTAGTTACATAAATTAGATTCGATTTAAAATTACACCTTCCGTGTTATCATCATATATTCCAGACCCGTTTTAACATTTATTTCGTAAGTTGCCATTTATTCAAAAACATTTTCTTCGCGTAAAGCGGCTTAAGTGAAGTAAAACAACAAATATTTATTTAATGTGCAGCCAATTCAAATTACCATTTTGCAGTGCCAGTCTTGATTAAATATTTAATTAAATTATGTAATGCATCAATCACCCAATCAATAATCGCTTCACTAGACCAGCTTCCCTCCAACCAAAATAAAGCTTTGCACAAGCCAAAATACAAGATCCATACGAATAGTATGTTCATTTAAATGTGATTTTTCATAATATGTCTAATCCGATATAACAATCAAACGTCAAGTGTTGCACACGTTGTTGTTGTTTGTATTTAAGAACAGCTTGCATTTCACGTTCTATTTCTATTTCTCTACGATTAGTTGATAAATTTTCAATAGGCCGCTGGACAAAAGTGCATTTCAATGAAAGGATTTGTTTGCAAATACACAGAATTCTGAAACAAATGCGGTCGTAATTGAGTTGAAGTTGAATGCAGCTTTGCAACTTTAAGCATGTCAAATGGAAGTGGAAAGGACTACTTGCCAATGACATTAGAGAATGATGCTAGCATAAACGAGTTGTATGTATGTATGTATGAATGTATGTGGCACGGCCAGAGAGGTTAACAAGGAGCCACAGCAGAGCAGAAACCACCTGCCCGCATTTGAAACCGAAGGCAAACATTGAAAGAAATCACACCTTGTGTCAGTTCCCTTTCCGTTGTTGACGCCCCGCTCCGCTCCTCTCCGCACGGCTCTGATCTCATCTGCGGCTGCTCTTTGCATGTGGTGCGTTGTCCTCGTCGTCCTCGACTTGGCAAACAAGGTCCTGGGCACACATGCTCGACTCGCAGAACGACGATGGCGGCGGCCGGTGCGTTTGTTTCGCTATCAACTCAATCGCAGCTCCGAGATCTATTTGTGAACAACTCAAATTACCATTTCGATTCAGTTTTAATGAGATTTGCCCGCTTTCATCTGCCACTGCAGCAGCAGGAGCAGCAGCAGCAGCAGCAGCAGCATGCAGAACGTGCCGCAGGACGAGTAGAAGCGGCAAGCGTAAGTTGTGGGGTTGTAATATCATTTTCTGCTCGTTATTTTGTCTCCTTTTCTAGTCCTGTGTGCCTGGCTGCCTGCCTGCCTGCCTCGCTGTAGTTGCTCCCAATCGATTGCATTATGGAGACGCTTGCGAGTGCAGATTACATGGAAGCCGGCGCACATATAAACAGCTGGGGCCAACCACACACAGATACAGCTACACTGAGAGATAAACTTAGGAATATACACGAAAAGTGTACACAATCAAAGATTTCTCTCGGAGCTGCACTTTAAACGATTTCTTCACAAAGCAATCTCCTCAATACAGTACAGTTTTTCATGTTCGTCACAGCCCCTTCCTGTTAAAAAATTTGCATAGATTTAATAAATGACCTGCAAGATAAAAGATGACGCACCCTGTACTATATGTTTAGTTTCGCATAACAACAGCACCGCGTATGTCAGAGTGGATTTATTTGAGTTGTAATAAAAACTCTTTGTATGTTTCTATTTGAAATTTTCCTCGTTTTAACATAAATTTAAATAAGATTGTTTTGCTTTGATATTCACTTTCAAGACTAAAACTATTAATTATTTATTTTCCCAATACATTTCCTTGTTAGCGGTAAAAGCCCATCCCATTACTTTGATTGAGTTGAATCGAATCAATCGACATGAATAGCATCACCTGGTTAGTTGGAAAGGTACATCGGTTACTGATCTCCAGTTAAAATGTTATGAAATGAAATGAGCATGGGACAACGATCCAATATTATATAAAATTTTGTTTCAAGTTTGGTAAATATTTTACCGAAACATTTCTTTTGGTATCCAAAAAACACCGCCCCGAGATGTATGTATTTGTAAACTGAAGTTATTGTTTTGTATTTGTAAGTATTAAGAAATATTTCATTTCAGCACCTTTTGCCTATAATGAAAGGAGCTGTACCTGCTTGGAATGCGAATTAAAATGCTTTGGAGATATATTTTTGAAGTGATTTGATCATTCGTTCTGGTGTCATAGGTAAGCTTGTCTGAAAATGGGCTTTCATTGCCTGACATAGCTCAATGAGCTGAGAACAGATCTTAAAAAAATATTAAAGAAGATTAAAAAAAAATTCCTGGGAAAAGCAAAATGTCATATATTTTCTTCCTGTGTACACATATGGACGCTAAGGACGTTGCTATATGTTTGTGTGCATCCTTCAGTTTGTTTTCGATACGTTGTAGATGCATCTTATCGGCAGAACAGCATCTTGGCAAGCGTACTTTGTTGTGGACCCCGGCTTACAAATGCTGGCAGACAAGGCAATCGTTTATTCGTGTTCCAGGCGTGTGCCCCGAGCAGCAGGTCCTGGCACCGTTCATACATTTGTAATCTTTGCAAGCACACGCTTCATTGCCTCCACATTGGAAATTCGCCTGCGGTCGACAGGTTAAGCAGTATGTTGGGGATACCGAGCTGCTGAGGTTACCTATAAAAAATCAGTGAACCAATTAATGCCGCGCACATGCCGCGACGTTCCGATGACCCTGCCAATGCCCTTGGCTGGTGCAGGATGTCGAACATATTCTCCTTTGTCCTCCGGTCAGCGATAATGCCACCAAAAGTTCATTTTTTTTTTGTTTTGGTTTTTTCGCGTGTGCATTAAACACACGTCCCTCCAGTCGTAATCGGAAGCATGGCCACATACAGGGGCAGGGGCAACGAGTTCTCTTCATTTGGGTTGTAAAGTAATAAAAGAAGAGCATGTAGCCGTGCACTTGTGTCCCTTAGGGGCAGTTGCTGGCACTTGTTCCGGTGTCGAGTTGCAGACGCGGCCTCAATTTTGTGCAAGCTTGCTGGCTTCTGCACTTTACGCACATCCAGCCAGGTGTACGTCCATGTCCATGTCCGTGTCCATGTCTATATCCATATCCACTTTCAAGTGTGGGTGTTCAATGAATTGTGTTAAAAATGTGGATTTATTGATTTATAAGTCGAAATTTAATTGAAAATTGTAGGTGGGTTTGAGCCCGTTGTCTCACCCCATCCTTGGTCTTGGTTTCTAGATTTATGAGAACAACACTGTGCCTGGCATTTAACAAGCTGCATCGTGTCGAGTCTACATTAAACACACACATCCACACACATACGGATGTACTACTCGTATGTAGTACACCATCCGAGCAGGTGTTTATGTGCGGCTGGCGATTGTGGCTAGGTACGAGAATTCTACTTGTATATAGTATGGCTGGGGCCACACTAATTAGAAAGTGCAGCAAAATTGTGTATGTAATATAAATACTTATGTGCGCAAGTCTGTAGTCGTAGTTGGCAAAGTTTTTCGAAAAGAATATCCACGAAAATTGCAAGGATGTGCAGTAAAATTTAATTAATGTGGCTTTAGATTCATCCGAGCAGCGACGCGTCGCTGGGTGCGGGCCAGGAATGGTAGAGAAGAGCTCTTAGTTTGAAATAAAGCTACTTCAGGAGCAACTAAGAAGTCGACTAAGCTGAAATGCTTCAGCCACTACTTTCCTATGTCTGGCTTAAATGCAATACCAATTCTGTCTTTAATGCTCTTTTGAACAGAAGCGCATTTAATTGGAAACAAGAAAGCACGATAAAGTCATGCAAGCCCGACAGTCAAATACTCCTTACCCAAACAAACAGAAGCTAAAGAAGAAGCTTCAAATTCACGGATTTGGGTAAATATAAGTAGTACGTATTCATGATGGGTTTATGTAGCTTTGAAATTATTGCCACTATTGAATACTGTAGCAGAGGGAGGCGGAAAATAAGTAAAATATATAAGAAGAGTCTACAACAAAGTCTGATCACAGTATGGGCTCACGCGTTCAGGCCACACACACAGCGGTACCGAAATCTCTTACCATGCTGATTAATGATATATTTATACTTTATGGGGTCGGAAATACTGCATTCTTCCTGTTACATTCTATCTTACATTCATACTTTATATAAACTAAATACACCTTTTCTATCCTTTGGTCTTTTGGTTAGGTCAATTGATATCTGAAAATGGTAAAAGCTAATGGCCAATACTATTAAAATCTAAACACAAATTGAAAATTAAGTGTCTCCATAAAGTTATAAAATAATTTTTGCAATCACCAGAAACCTCTCGAAAAGAACGTAAATTCTCTTGCATGAGTAAAAATCAAAACATATCAGAGTAGACGTGCATATACTATATATATTCTATCAATCAATCGCATAATCATCTTCATCCAAACGAGCGTTTTTAAATATTTAGGTTAAAGCGCATCAATAAAATAAGATTTAAGAAATAGTAATATACAAGTAGCATATACATTTTATAAAGTTGAACTCATTGCTAGAGGCTTTTAAAATGAGCTGTAAAATAGGGGAGAAGCCTTTCTATTCTAGTAGTTTGCATTTACGGTAAATGCGTTCCGAGTGTTAATTTCTTATCGTCTATTTTATATAATTTTTATATACATGTTTTTTGAATTGCCATCTCATGTGAGTTCCAGAAAAATTCTGAAAAGATCTGGGGTTTGTGAGTACAAGTTTTTAAAATTTTTATTTTTTATTTTTTATAATACACATTACACAAAGATAAGAAATATTTGCTACACAATTCAGGCTTAAGTATGTTTCACTTTAACAATTAACAGCTGCTTCGCCTAGAGAGAGGGGCCTGGTCCGTCCGCAGCAGTGCGTTTTTAACTAAAATCTTTTTTTGGTGAAAAAATAAAATAACGTGGATTGTCCAATTGGCAGGTACATGTTTTGTCTTCTTCACATATGTGTATTTGAAACTGCACCTAAAGAAATTCGAATAAACTCCGGCCATAAATAAGTGAAGAATCTTGTCCGGGTCTTAAGCGCACCAAAACAACATAATCTTCTATTGGAACTGGTTTTAGGAGTAATATTTGATGGTAAAAATTGTTTTTCTTAGTAATATGGGAAACATACTTGTACAACGTACAACTACCGTTGAAATCAATTTGTCAAGTCGTCTATCTGTATCTGTTTTATCTGACTATTAATCGAGCATAAGACTTACGCAAAATTTCACTTCAATAATGACTAGAAGATAATTTTTCTACTCCGAATTTTCATGTATGTTTGCTACAACAGCATTCACTTGTCTAAGGACATTTCTGCTGCTCCATTGCGGACCTGCCTAAATGAAACGAGCTCATAATTTAAGTAATGAGAGTGTTCCTTCGAGGGCCCAACATAAATCTTTGACCCCAAAACAATTTAAGGCATTTAACCTCCGAAACAAAACATAGCGCAAATGTCGAACAAATCGCGCGGGTAGCGGCAGGGGCAGGGGCAGGGGCAGAAGCAAGGGCAGGAACAGGAGCAGGAGCAGCATATTGTGCGCCAGCAGTCGGCCAACGGCACTTCCGATTTGGCAGACTCGTAATCTCCAGGCTGCTGCGCACGCGCCCGCTTTGAATGAAAACATCTGTCCCGGTTCTGCTCGAGCCCAAAAGATTGCCCCTCAATCAGTGCGCTTCCTGCCGCAGCAACATGTGCGCACAAACACATAAATACAGTCACACACACACACACATAGAGAGAGAACCACAGAGACAGACTGAAAAACATGGTTGTGTGTTTACAAAAAGGATGCGCGTGCTGGTGGCAGATGCCTTGTGCGAGTAAGTATAGCTGGGCCAGCAAGAATATGCACGTCTCGTTGGGTTTCCTTTTCGGGAGGGGGACAATGCATATTGAAATAATAAAATTTGCACGTCGACAGCAGCGACCAGGCATGAGGACTGTGGCAGTGGCATGTGCATCCAATTGCATGCGGCATGCAAAATGAAAGGATTTCCCTGGAATAGGCAGGGGACAACATTTGGGTTGCACGGCAATTAATAGAACGACATCTATCGCAGGACAAGGCAAATTTATAGCTCGTTATCAATCGAGGCGTGTCCTTTTGCTGGTCATGCTGATTAGGACAAGGCAGCTGCTAATTTCCCAGGAGCTGTTGTTGTTTCTGTTGTCATTGGAACTGTGTGCCACAGCGTGTGTGGCATGGCCCATTAGTGTCAGTGTCGCATACACGGAGTGCGACTCATTTAAGGCGCTTACTGCTTACCGCTTACCGTCAAAGTTGCACTCAATCAGTGTTAACATGGAGGTAAAGTGCCGGCAAACATCTCCAAGGCGTACGTGCCTCAAGCAACTTGCCACAGTTACACAGCCAATGGGGTAAACGTAAGGCCCATGCGGGCTTGGCCTGAAGCGCCACATCATACTCGTACTAGTGGAAGAGGCAACGGGAACGGCAGCAGCCATTAGGGCAAGTAACAAAACAACTTGAAAGGCGAGACCAGCCTTCGTAAGCATAACGACTCCTGCCCTCTTCATTCAAAGGATAAACTCGGAGAAAAAATTGGGTAAGTGCAGTGCAAAGGAGATCCCATCCTAATGAGAGCTTTAAAATAAAGCAAAAAGTGTGAAATTTAAAAGTAAATTTAAAAAACTCTGATGTATACAATTAACTTTCGAGTATCTTTAGTTTCAAACTGGTTTTTGGATTTACGGATCTAAAAAATGGACTAAAAAAATTTTAATTGATTCAAATACTTAGAGATATTCTACTCCTGCCCTCTTCGTTCAAAAGATAAACTCGGAGAAAAAATTGGGTAAGTGCAAAGCGGATCCGATCCTAATGAGAGCTTTAAAATAAAGCAAAGTGTGTGAAATTTGTAAAGACATCGCCAAAACCCTGATGTATACAATTAACTTGCGAGTACATAGTATCTATATTTTCAAAGTGGCTTATTGGATTTAAAAAATGAAGTAAATAAATTTTAATCGATTCAAATACATATCGTCATCTCCTGGAAATCGCTGACCACTTACTGCTGCGAGTCGGGGCATAGCTTGCTTCCCCCTTTCTCTTTCTCTTTATGCTTAATTAGCATTTAAATACTATATGTATCGATAGCACTATTTGTTTATTTATTAAATAAAATTAGCAAAAAAATATATAAATAAAACATAGATAAAACATAGGTACTGAAACAATATCTGGCTGGATTCTAAGCCCAATCTTCAAGCAAATTTGGTTTTGAGTTAGTCTTCATGGCTTCCCAAAGATAAAATCTCACAAAAGCAGTATTAAACTGTATTCAAGCAATAATACCTCAACAATATTTGAAGAAGGTGTGACTTTTTCTCCGAGTGTAAAACTGGTGAGCAGAAGCAGCCACCGACTATCATCTCGAGTGATTCCTGTGATGAAAACTGCTTAGTGCACGGTGATATCTCCGGCGTCTCGCAACACAGAGCCCAAATCAGCTTAATCCAAATATGCTCACGTCTCACGTGCGGCGGTAAAGTGCACTTCAGCAGTCGTTATCACATCGCATATCGCTTATTGCCCTCCAAACCGCAGTCCCAGCTGCCGAGGTACATCGTCAACACTTTCCCCGCTGGATGGCAGTAGTGTCTGGCACTTGCCGGATATGCCTGGCATTCAACTCGAATTTTTGGATGAGGCCGAATTGAGGGTCGCTGCGTCGAGCTCTGCCTTCCGATCATGCTTGTACTTATATTTCAGCTGCAGCACATACTCCACCACCTTTATACTGAGCCCATTTCTTCCGGTGTGCTCTTTGTTGCGGGGTTTTGGTTTCAGGTTGTGCCCATATTGTGCTCAGCGTGGTTGTGGCACGAGCGCTGCTAGCCTTGTGCGCTTTCGATAAGTGCCTTCTTCTTTTTTTTCCGTGGAAGCCTAACAGCACGTTCAACATAATAGTTGGGGTTTAGATTTAATCCGCTAAATTACACAATATCTATACTAATTTACAAGTATAAGCTAGTTATTAAGTATGAGGTTGTTTCAGTTCACAGTAATCTATTAGCAACGAAAAACAGTGTGGCGGCTGTGGCTGCAGCAACAAATCTATCACAAGGAGGTGCTTCTGGAGAATGAAAAACAGTTGCTCCAAAAATAAGCGCATCGTTCATATTAGATATCATTAGCTTCACTTTATTAGCCTTCAATTGTGAGTTCAACAGGCGGATAGCCCAGAGACTTCAAGATTTTGCTAAAGAAGAAACCATGTCAGCCAGAAGAACTCCAAGAACAGAATCGCATTTCGAATAACTTTTAAAAGAGAGCGAACTCCTTAACTGAATAGCGGTCTAAATCGCGAAGCACAGAACAGAACAGCTGTTTTAGTGTTAGGCGGTCTATACGTGGGTGGCGTTTAGCTAGAGATTCGAATCATGCATCTCCAATTTGCTTCACAATACAATCAATTTCCAATTTAAAACCAGGACATTTGTAGGGGTTGTAAATAATAAGTTAGCGGGAAGGTATATACTTTTATTTAGATAAAATTCAACAGATCGCGTGTTCCCGGTTAAGGTGCTCATCCAAAGTATAGTAGTATGGACATTTTTTTTTGTTGAAATCTTTATTCTCTATTTAAGTTCTGTCCTAAGAAGAAAAATTTTTTAATTATATGGTAGCATTGAAATTTGTTAAATCATGTATAGTTTGTGCGTTTTCTTCTTCTCAAACTATGGATTTTCAGCATATTTATTTGGGCCTGCCATTGTGTGGTCCGAATTGAGTCAAGTGACTTAGGCATTCAGAATTTGTATTTCCAACAATAAAATTCTTCAATTACGAGAGGTTTGAATAAAGCTAAAACACTCTTCCAAGACACATTAAGTTAGAATTGAGTTACAACTCGAAACTCCACTCTTTTACAAAACTTATTTCTCTAACCCTGTGAACGGCCTTCTTCCCGTAGTCTACAAACCCACAGCCTGTTTGCAAATATTTAAAAGCCTCATTGGAACATCTCCCGACATCTAACATACATTCGTAAATAGTTCGCTAATGACCGTGAATGTAAAAATAGAAACCAAGGAAATATATATTTACGCTATGCTTCATCCTTGACAAAATATTTATAGGGGTTGGGCTCAGCACGAAGACTTTACGAAACAAGGTGCTTTAACCTTTGGAGGAAAAATAACAGCGACGTCTAAAAAATATTTATATGGCGTGCTCGTGGATTATTTATTCGCCGTGAAAACCTTGTCGGAAATGAAAAGGCTAGGATAGTTGCGTGCAAATTTGCGAACAGCGCTCCCCACACTCGCCAAGTGGTTCGTCCTTCTACGAATTAATCAAGTTAATGGTAAGTTTTTCAAATTTTCATGGCTTGCCGCATTAGTTCATTCAAAGCGCTCGTTCCATGGATAGCATTCCATGGCTTGTTTTGATTTCTAGTGCCATTTGAATAATTGCACAAAGATACCAGATAGATGTGTGGAGTGCAGCTTAGTGAGGGGGGGACGCGACTGCAGGGCAGGGCGGGGCAGGGCAAGTGGCAGTGCATTAATAGCGTATTTGCTTAAATGCCGCCATGGAAGCCCCACGGAGCGAATGTCCATTTAGACGCTCGTCTCCCTTTTAGTGGGCGGGTGTGGGGCTGTGGTGTGCGTGTTGCATTGAGGGTCTAATCCAATTGAATTAAAAGGTATTTGTATCTCATTGGCGGGCCAGTGGCTATTGCTGCAGTTGTGGGGGAAGGTACGGTCGTTGGTTGTTGAGCACAAATATTCCATTTAAATTGTCCCCCTCTTTTGTTTCTCATTGTGCCTTAGCTCTCTGTTCAATCTGGTTTGATTTGATTTTTATTTCGCAGCAGCTGAAATGTCCGTATTAAAAAGTTTCGACTGCTCGAGCGGAAATCAAAAAGTTTTATTGAGTAGAAGACAAACGAATGAAGGAGCTGCAGACAAGTGTCCTCAATGGAGGAGCATAAGGAATAGGGAAAATGATTCGTAATAAGGAAAATAACATGAGACGTGCACACGAATTGACGAACCGGCGGTGCGTTTTATTGCCAACTCCTGCGGAACGGACTCTCGGCGGCTGGTGACAGGATGGCCGGAAAAGCAGGGCACAGCCAGAAAGACTGCAGCTAGACACACAAATGCATGCAGATGGACAGACGGACTGACGGACAAACGGACAGACGGACATTTCCGATTTCACACATAAATTGCTTTAAGCTCGCGCACGCTCTCCATGTTTATTTACATTTGCATTTACAATTTCATTTCTTTTTTCGTGTTTGCTGTTTTTTGTAAACTTGCTCCAAATTTTTCACTTGCTCGTTTTCCTGTCTGTCTGCTCTGCAGCAGAGTTGGGGAGGTGGGGAGGTGGGGGAGGCCGGACAAACACCACGTATACGCCTCGTTGAACTTAAGCGCATCGGCGTCAAGTAAAACTGATTAATTGCATGCAATTAATAATGAGCAACGGTAAATGGCAGGTAATAAATTGCTCTTGTCCTACATACAAACACACACACACACTCACTCGTGCATAGACAAGAAATTAAGTACATAGATGATGAAGAAGTCGAAAATGAACGGCGATGTACAATGGAACCACTTACAGCTGCTAACTACATTTGTTTATTTAGCATTTATGCAGATTGGGGCTCATTCGATTCGGCCCTAAGACATAACAGGGTGACGATGATTACGCCTAAAGTGGCAGATATATTAACAAAGGCGAAGTGGGTGGCTGGGTTAGTTGGGATATAAGTAGTTGGTCAGTTACTCGACGGGTGATTTCCAGGCTTGTCATGGATTTGTATTATTAATTAAAGAGTTATTTACATGTTTATCATGAATTTGTATTATTAATTTAAACACTGTTTTACAAATTGAGGTTGATGAAGAAGAAGCGAAAATATTGTGTGCTTATCAGAACTGTTCTTTGCTGCTATAGAAAAGTTTAAAACAGTCAAAATTGTATAATTACATACATATAATACTTTCCTTACTGTTGTTAAGATTTGAAATACTGAAAACATGAATGAATTACCGAGTTTGGAAAAAAACTATTGGTGGATGGACTTCCAAAAACTGCCAACTCTAGTAAAGGATGAAACGAAAAAGTGGATAACGAGTTCTTCCAAACTCTTGAATCCACTCCTTTGTCTTTCTTTTCCCTCTAACCTGTTTGCAAAATTTGTTAGTACTGTGGTCGCGAATAATTGTATGACCTGATGCCCAATACTTTTTTAACTCCAATGGTGTCTTCAAACACTGCTAAGGTACTACTCACCATGCGCAGAAAATTCTGATGACGACTTCCTATCTAAGAATGTAGAAATGCCATAGGGCTTGTATCATCTTCTTAAGTTGACATTGGCCCAGTAATCTTCCCAGTGATTGTCCTCTTTGACGCCCGCCTGCAATTTGTGAGCCATAGGTCGACGTACTAGTTTGGACTGATGATTTACATATTTAGGGTTTATTTTCTAGCTACTGATATAAGCACCCTTACTAATCATCTTAAACGATTGAGTCTGAATACCTAATATTGCCTTTGGAAAAACCGATTTATTCACATATTTCCCTCCTTTAATATTGAATTTGGATTATCATAACATGTCTCTAGTATCATCAGTTTTATTCGTTAAATAGTGAATCTGCCATATGAACAGCAGTCAGGTGCCAAATTTGTAATATGGTCAAATCAAAAATAGCATAGCATATTACGATAGTGTCGGATCAGCTTAAAACTGCATCTGACTATCCTAAATTGTATGTTCTCAAACAATTCATATTAAACAAACGGTTATATTATAGAACTGCCAGTAAGCCCTTGCAACAGTTTCTACAATTGCATTTATCAATGGAGTCTTTCCATATTATACCCTTCACTGAAAAGGATAGGGTTGTATACCGCAAGTTATAGATACATATACAAGTAGTATATTATTAGTTTGGTCCGCCTGTCTACTTCAACCACTAGCGTTCAGATTATGCACCACAACTAATTTCTGACAATAATTTATAGTTATCATAGAAACGATGGGACTTAGAACATGTGAACAGCTTTTTTATTAATAAATATATTAGTTTCAAATTGTAATTGTTATTCGTAGATCACAGACTGTGGCTACGGACATCGGAAGAATGTAAAAAGTGCTCTCTAATGAACAATTGGACAGGTTGAATATAAGTATAGTTCGCGACCCATGACCATGAAGCAATAAAGTCTTGTTGTTGTACGGCAAGGTGGCGGGGCATATAGCTTCGGCGCAGATGTGGATAAGTTCTTTGCTCGCTCTAATCGTTATATGTAAATCGTGAAAGGTCGCTGCACCAATTCAGTGAGCCCGAGAGCCGTCCCGGCCTTGTGCTCGGCAATAACTCACTTAGTAGCAACACATACTTTAGTCCCCACGGCTCCACGGTGCCCCGGTTGGATAATTCGAGTCAATTATGACGCATTTAAGTGATTTATTAACTCAACAAGCCGCGCCCCTAGCCGTCTACGCCCACTGTGGCTAGTGCAGCCCTCGAGAGAAATGATCTATTGCCACCTTTTTAAATAGCTAACACATTTGGACGTGGCTTCTGTTGCTTTTACTTGTAAAAGGCACTACTCGAGCACTAGGGGTAGTTCCGGTAAGACCCTCAAGTGGTCTGGTTCCGGCTGCGCCTGCGCACTCCAAATTTTATTGAGCCCCCGAACAACGACCCGATGCTAATGTATGTAAATTTTTATGAATTGCTTGCCGCTGTTTGTTGCACACAAAGCATTTTGTTTTCCTTTAAACATTTCTACTTTGTCTTTGGTGTTATTTTGGTACGCGCCATTAACATGAGTTGAGAGATGCATTTTTATTTTTCTGGTCCCCAGAGATGTTGTGACTCTTATTGTTGCTTTTGCCATTGTATTGTTTGTGTGTGTGTGAGGCACAAGTGTATCTGTGCGCTCCATTGCATTATCATGTTTCGACGATTACGGTAAGTATGTTTTGAAATTGAACTTCGACCGTTGGGCCTTTGAAGTTGGCCGCGCTGCAGTTTGTGGCCGAAAAAAAGCAGAGCAGGTGCAGCAGTTTAATAAAATCTTCAATTTAATGCAAGGCCGCCAGCTGAAAATCATTTGGCAGAAGGTGCGAAATCTAATGGTATTATTCATGGGTGAGTAGGAAACAAAGAGCCATTACAAACTTTTACGCTTACACAAACATTGCAAATGGAAATTTTCAACAAATTTAGACGCTTTTATATTGCAACAATAAATCTTTTCAGAAATTGGGTGGCATGCTGAAAGTTCTCAGACAAATTGGAGATTAGTTGAGAATGTAATCTCATGTGTAATCATGGATAATGGGTTGAGATTGCTGTTAAATGTAATTAGTTATATTTATTTATAAATATGTGAATTGCCTAAAATTAAAAAAAAAAGTACTTCGTGCCTTTCAAAATATATTAAGAAGGCTATAAGGGTATACTACTTTAGTGCGAAGAAGGCGTGGCAAACGCGAAAGAGTACATATATTTCTGATAAGTATGACATGACGTGTTAATATAAGCTCGCCCGTCTGAACGCAAGGATCTTGTAAAGTATAAGAGATGTAAAAACCAAACTCGTTATCCAAATTCTCCTAGAACAAGTTTATTTTTTTATTCCTAAGCCACCCATCCAATTACCCTGCTATTAATAATTTACCATAACCTCCGCAGTTCTTGAAATTGTTCTTAAATTTGGAATATAGATTCGGATAGTGCATATGTTGCGTGGGAAAAGAAGAAGCGAATACGACTATCTTACCAGCTGCTAAAATGTCATTCTTCGATGTAATCAAGTCTACGAAGGGCTTGGGCCAGGTTTTTGATTTTTCTCACTCTACGACATATAGTATTCAAAGTCATTCAACCAAAATAAAGTTAAATTTCGATACACGTCGCTTTTGAGCTTGCTTTTGGTATCTTTTTTCCGGAAGAAATATATCGATAATAATTTGGAGTTTTTCATTTGCATACTAGGATTGGATCTGGATTGATCTAATGATTGAGGTAAAATACTATATGTCTCCGATTATTTCATGTGTATAGATTTTGTGGCGTAACAAGTTTTGTCAGCATATACTTATTTATATATTGTCTCACTGTACGAAATACTTCTGGCCTCACCTTAAATGATATTCTGGTAAGCCCCATTTAGGAGCTCCACAGTTTCAAATTTTATTTTATATTATCGTCAAATTAGGAAAAAGAAGTGCAAATTTCAGAAGAAAAAACGATTCTGCAACTAATTTTTTCAACATATCTGCAACATGCCTGGAATAGATGCTGCCGAAAAACCACTCGAAGTATTTATAAGTAGATCTCTTCCATAAATATATAAAACTATGTATTGTAGAATCTGTTCACCTAACTATGCGGCTTAATATATTAGTTGTAACATGGGGCTCGCTGAGTTAGTGACTGGTCCAGCCTACCTTTCTGATTCGCCACAGGACAGCGTGTGAAGTTTTGAAAGATAAGGTGGTCTAGCTTATCTTAATTATACGAGCTGCCTCTATGGAGACGCTTAGTCTTATAAGTATTATGCAAAAAATTGCCAAAAACTAAGAATACCTCATAAATATTCCCCAATGACCATCACCTAAGGTCGACTTTTGATAGAATTTTCAATATTAGATCAATTTCAGATATTGAGAAAGTAAACTTATAGCGAATTTTGAACTTTTAAGTTTAGGTGTTAATGTAGGATATATCCTAATGTCATTGGTAGCTACTATATATACGTAGCTTCAATAAATTTCATCCCTGCTTGGAAAGCAACATTCACTCTAAGTCATAAGCTTAGGCGAAGAAGGCGTTTTGACTCCAGCAACCAGTTAAGTAAAAAATCGACTATGTATCTACACTTGTTGATGTGTTTTCTGGACAAGCGAGTAGCCCTAGGGAAGACCCTAGTCTACATATATAGTACAGCTGTGGAATGTTTCCCACAAATTAATCAAGCCGAAGCGCCTGCGTTGTGGCTCATTAGCGCGGTCATGTTAACCATTAGGATAGTGGCTTACCCTTGCCAGTTACTCGTACCTTATTAATATCCCTGCGGTTGTGACTTAATGACGTCTTTCTGTCGTTCTGCTCCTGGCCCTCGCCTGCTTCGCAGCAGGTAGTCGACGTCATGTCTTCTTCGCCTGCTTCTTCCAATCACATCGCCCAAAAACCGGCTGCTGTGTATCGTCTGTGGAAACTGGTTTCTGGAACTTGACCTATCCATTCAGCTGCCTGATGGGCCCGATGCTTCTCAGTCGCGGTTTGTCGTCCACCATTGCGATTGCGTGCATTTTGTTTGGACAAAATCGTGAGCTGACTTTCAGCTCCGCCCACGTGACTGTGCCACAAACGTCTTCAGCGTCATCATCATCATCATCATCATCGTGTGGCACTCGAGCTATTTTGATTTAATTAAACTAAAAATGACAACTGCGAAAATAAACTTTCAAACTTAATGCGTAGGGTTGCAGAGCCAGCGAAAACATCTTGCCACGAGTGCTGGGAATTTTGGGGAAAGGAATAAAGTTAAGCTGTGGCAACAATAACACCAACAAAGGCACAGGCATTATACGAGTATGGAAAAGCTGTGGCTGTGCACTTCAGGAAAATAATAACAGTTTTGAAAAGTTCAATCCGTTTACAATATTTGAAGATTTGATGGACTAGGACACAAATATTGTAAATATTTTTTCAAAATTTTAAAAAGGAATTAGTATATAAACTATTTTATTTATTATTTTTTATCAACAAATGATGTTGTCAATACGGTTTACTAATACTAAGCTATAATTTAATCTTAAAAAAACGAGGAAACCTCAAAAATAACTATCCAATATCCCGATTCACAGCCATATGTTGTCAAAGCCATTATAGACCTACACCACTAAAAAAATAGATTGTAGAGGGGAAAACTTAATTCGACTTAAGAGCTATATACATAGATGAAGTAAGGCAGAAAGAGAAAAAGAAACAGCAAGAGAAAAAGGAAAGGTCGAACCCGGTGAGGGAAAATTTGATTGCCAGTTCGACTTGTTATTAAAAATTTGTCTATTATTTTAACCAAATTTCGCAATATAGAATAATGAAATGATAAAATGATAAGCTCTATCAGAAATTTGCCAGGAACTTTTTGTAATTATAAGAATCAAGTAGCAAATATCTTTGTTATCATCTAAGACGATTAACTGTGAACAGCTATGCCCCTCTTGGGACTAACATCTTTTCCATAAAACTTTTAAGGCTGGCAGAAATCTCACATTGTAAGTTCGGTCCCTAATTCCAAAAAATAAAATAAGCTCGGACATAGGAGAATCTGGATACCAACTTTGGTTATTCTAGCTTTTAAAGTTTCTGAGATCCTTGCGTTCATCCAGACAAACAGACGGACGGACAGACGGACGGACGGACGGACATGTCTAGATCAATTTCTGTCGTCATGCTGATTCAGAATATATATACTTTATGGGGTCGGAGATGCTAATTGGCACAAACCTAATATACCCTTTTTACCCTACGGGTACAGGGTATAAAAAGTCAAGCTGTTGTGCTATGGCCAAAGCTTAAGGCCGACTCGCAACAAAATAATAATACAACAAGAAAAAAGTCTGCGCATTTTTTTAACCTTACATTCAGTTAGGAATACTATTTATTTGCCATGTTTTTCTCAGTGTAAGAAGACATGGAGACAAGTTTGTCCATGTGTGTGGCTGGCATGCTGTGTCAAATATTTAATTCAAATGTAAATTTTGAATATGCCAAGGAAAGGGCTCTGGGAAAGTGGAAGCCAAAGAAGCTGACAGCATTTTCAGATAGCAGCGACTCTGCCAATGCTCTCAACACTCCAAACACTGCCAACGCTTCGCTGCATTTGCTTAGGGAGCCAGCAAGTCTTGACACTTAAGCGATGGCACCCAGGCTATAATTTAAACTGTCGACCACCCATGTTTTGGCCAAACTTGAGGCTCAGGTTGACGTTCATGTTCACGTTCACGTTGCGTAGAAGTCGGCGTCGATGTCGACGTTTGCGGCGTTTGCGTCGCTGACGGCACGAATAATTTAAAAGGTAAACATTAGTGGCATTTGCATGTTCCAGCGGCTGCAGTCAACGTTGCATGCCACCAAATCCGTAAAATGCGAACGACACGCTGGGCTCAACAGCAACAGCAACAACAACAACAAGAAGAGCAATAACAACACGAGCCGGCTTAGCCGCAAAGTCAAAAGCCGTAAGCCCCGACCACCTTGGGCGCCTCGCATTGCCTACTTTTGGGCTTCACTTGGCTCTCTGTTTTGTTGGGCTGGGGCTTAAATTCACATTTGGCCCAAAAGTGAGGGCCAAGTATTTTCATACAATTAGGCCCGGATAGGGGGAAGTGAAAGGGGGGGAAACAAAACTGCAACTCAAATATGAACTCCACTTGGTTGCTTTCAAGCGCTTCCAGAAATATTCGCACAAACTTTTCCCTAGTTTCCCCAAAAGTTGTTGGCCAAGAGCAGCTTAGGGGAGCTAACTTTGCTATTTTGTTTCATTTTGGTAAATTGCATTTTATTTTTGGTAGGACAGGCAATAGGCGGCGAGTGCGGGTGCCACAGAGGCAGCGGGCAGCCACATAAAACGTTTCTTGCATGCAGTTTGAATCTTATGCAAATATTTTTGGATAAGCTTTGAAATGGCATTGCGAAGTGAGCCGAGTGTCTTTGGAAGTGTGTGGGTATCCCTGTCCCTGTTCCAGCCCTAGCCCCCGCCCCCGTCCCTGCCTCTGCGTTGGCTGATGGTTTTAAATTGAGCCTAGGGTTTTGGCCAACACATATAAGAATACATATATACGGCATGTGTGTGTGTCTGTGCCAAATAGGAATAGGTTTTATGACAGAAATATAAACTCTAATGGATTTCATTTGAAAGGTTTGCTTTGAATTAATGGGCAAGACTGCATCGAAAGCATATTGTTTTTTTTTTAAGTTTTGCTTTGTGGCTAAAGAGTTCTTAGTCTTTTGGATGTAGCACTTAGATTCAAATTTGAAAGAGAGATGAAGTGAAATAAATTCGAATTGAAAGTCCAAATAATTTTCAAAGTAACGAATTACTCCTACGTAAAGCAAACGCCTCTTACAACAATTAAATACATACCAAGTTGTTGATTTCTGAGTCTGATATCAGTTAGAGGCAAGTGCAGAAGATCCTCCAACTGATCTAGGAGACATCGGGACTTAGGGTCTTCTAAGGGTACACCCATTCTAGCTAAACGGATGGAGATGACTGAAAAAAAATATAAAAGGTTCCTCTTAGATTACGAGGTGTTTAGATATCGACCTATGGCGAAAATGTAGTTGCGCCAAGATTTGATTTGGAAAGAGACTTTATCACTACAACAACTACTTCTCTTTGTGTGGCTCACTCTTGCTGTCTCTTGTTTGCTCTCTCTAGCTACGTCTCAACTTATACGCGACATGTTTGATGTTCGAGTTCGAACAGCTGTTTTCTGTTGCTTGCCGTGTATAAGAGAATCTGTGCGCTCGAACAGATGTTCGATGTTAGCGGCCATCCACTTGACACTTCTACGTATGCTCGTATACCAATTGTGTTCGCTCTCTCGAGCAGGCCTTTAAATTTGAACGGCGTTAAGTGCATGCTGCTGAAATACTTTGGCAAGGTGTTAAATTCTTTGACAGTTCTGCCCGCTGTTTATGCTTCGGGCCCACTGTGCAGGCCCTGCAGTCACTGCAGTCACTGCAGCTACCCCAAAGGCAAAGGCAGCAGGGCTACGAGCCAGCGAATTGTTATGCGACAGGCGTAGCATTCCTTGGCCCAGACGCGAGTTGCCTGGCCGGTTGTCCCGCTGGCTGGCCGTCCAGTTCTTGGCTTGTGCCGTTTGTTTCCCTCTTCGTCTTCGTTCAAGTCGCGTCTTTGGGCTTCTCTTTAGTAGCTTCCTTGGCGTTTTGGATTTCTCAATAAAATTACAACAAGCACTTTCCGTTTTCCGTGGCCGCCGCTGCTGCTTTGTATGCCCATCGTGTGCCGAGCAGTTAACCGTCGACAGAGGCAGAGGCAGAATCAGAAGCAGCGACGCGTCGGTAGCTCAAGCGGCTTAGAATGAATCGCACATTGACATTGGCGATATTTGCAGTTGCAGGGCCAGTTGCAGCTGCTTTGGCTGCCGTCGCAATTTTTTTTTGTTTTGTTTGTTTTTTTTTTTTTTTTTGGTAGCGTGTGGCTCTGGCCGTGGTTGTCGGGAGTCTAAGGCTCTGAGCTGAGCGGAAGCAGACAGCCGAGGTGAGGCATATCATAATAATTATTATAAGCAGTCAGTCAGGCAACAACAACAACAATACCAACAACAAAGATGTTGAGCTGAGGAAGCACTTTGCTCCTTTAAATTGAGATACACTGCAAAAATTAGTTCGTACTGCTCTTTGTTTTAAAGAAAATGGTTTGTATTTTGAAATGTTCGAATAAACTAACTCCTAAATGAAAAAGGAAGCTCTGCTTTACGCTAAAGGTATAATGATACCCTATAGTTGAAGGGTGAAAGGCTATACTAGAAAGTCCAAAGAGGCTCAAAGAGGCCTAACTGAGTCCTAGTTGTAGAACCTTCCCGCCAGAGATAACTAATCAAGTCTCTTACGTCAATCATACTCCTTGTAAAGAGTCTTGTATTTATTTAGGAGGGAATAGGAGCAATCGCTGCAAACATCGCAACATAGGAACAACTTTTCTGCTAATTTCGATTTATATTTCTGGGTTTCTTAACATTCTTTTGATGGATACTTTCCCTAGTGGCAGTTTCAATGAATGTCAAAAATACTGCACTTTTAGAGAAATCCGAAGTAACTGTAACTGAAGCCTTTTTTATTTATTTTTTTATTTATTTATTTATATATTTATTAAGCATATCTTAGCGTTACAAGTCTATTATTGTCTATTGTTGAAGTACATATAAAACAAAACAATCATTTACATTTGCAGACGTCGTTCACAGAGCTACATTTTATAAACAATTTGGATTGAATGTAATTCATTTATCGATTGGAATGACATCCAAAGAAATAATCAAACTAATTTTTCGATTTTCCCACCCATCCCATGCTCATATAGCTGTCATAGAGACAAAGAAAGGGAATTACAAATTTTATAAACTTGATTTGTGAGCTGTGAAGAACTTGATTAAATCTTTCAATATTCTACGAAATTACTTTTCGATCAAATGTTTACTTCAGCTTTTGTTGATGTTTAAATTGACGTTGGAAAACATTTCCTTTTTGCGAGTGTAGAGCATTGCGAAAAGGAAGCAGCGGCTACGTAATTTGAGGCGTGCGGCATGTGGCAGCAGCAGCGAGGACAACAAAAACAACAACAATAGCAACAACACACAGCAACCACATTAGCAGCAGGTGAGCGGGAGCCGAGGCAGCTAACTAGTTTGCTGAAATCCTTGCGGCAACATTGCAATTCCCTCTTTTTACTGGCGCTGCGTTTTTCTTCTGCTTTTTTTCCGCTGCGCGTTGTTCCTGCGCTCCAGGATATGCGTCAGCGTGGCACAATTACGGTTTTTCGCAGAAGGCGCCACCAGGACGTTGTCTGGGGTGAACTGGTTGGACGAGTCCACCGGTTAAGAGCCGCTCCCTTGGCACGAGCAGGACGAGTTGGCCACATCTGAGCCTGTTTAAACACACTATAGGCCACGTCTGCGGGTCGATGTTACTACCAATAAAAAAAAATATGCAAAAAATAGTAAAGTGTATCTTGTAGCTGAAAACTTTGCTTTCTTTAGTGCCTTTGTTGTTGTTGGCATTCGTTTTTGGTTTTCGCATTTTGTGCCTTTGGCCGAATTTAGTATAAAGTGGTCGTCCCTTGTTATTGTTGCTCGCACGTCGAACATCTGTTTTGATTTGTAAGTTCCCCCCGGGCTCCGCACACATACTCGTACTCTTATGCCTATACACTACACTACATTGTCCCTGACCCGATTCCGGCACGGTTGCTGGCACATTGCAACTTCAACAGCACAGCGGCGGCTCCAGCCACAGAGTCGGCCTTTTATGGGGTCCTATTTTCTGTGCATACTATCTCGCCTAATCGCCATCGTCGCACTTTGCATAAACCGATTGTCCCGGCTCTCTGGTTCCCCGGTTCCCCGGTCCCGCGCTTCCTCCTTTGTTTGCTTTTGTTGTTGCCGTTGAGCAATATTTTTACCTTGGGCCGGGCCATCGCGTCAGCTGTTGTTTGCTTTTATGATTTTCGCAAATAGTGTGAGGCAATTAATCGCCGTCAGCTTAGCGATTTATATTAAAGTCGATTGCTGCAGTCGTCGATCAAAAGGGACAACAACAAAATGCCAGAAAATGTGAAAGTGAAAATGAAAATGTTAATCTTTGACGAAACATTTTTCGCATTTGTTTTCTATTTTTAGATTCCGCCGCTACTACGTGCAGACACACAATGGAAAGCTGATTGACAAATGGCATCGAACGAATGACGATCGAACAGAACAATGGCAGAAATGATTCAATCAATGAGTTAAAGCCGCAATTAAGCATTTCACTTAACAGCAATACAGTATAATAGCACTCGCCTGAATTGATCCACTTTTCATATTGTGGACGTTTTCTTAACTGACTACAAATATTTTGCTCCCTGATACAGATTTATAGCACGTATCTTACATACATGATCTGATCTTTTAATATAGATACATAGTTTTGTTTATTCCCTGCACCCGAAAGATAGAAGTGCTTAGGTTAGGTTTTTCCAAAGTATGTAAAGAAACCATCTCGGACCCCAAAAAGTATTTACGTATATAGTAGAGTATATTCCTAATCAGAATGAAGGGATTAATGATTAAGAATTTCAAAGTTATCATAAAATTTAACAATTGCCCAACCTAGGACAGATCTTAAATAAGGATTAAAGATTTACAAGGAAGAATGAACGCACTGATTAGACTTGGTATGTAGACTATTTTTAAACCCTAGACAATACTAGTTTATTACATTTTTGGGACTTCCCCCTTCTTCCAAAGCTACAAAACTTTTATATACGTAAGAAAATATGTAAAAATCTTAAGCTCTGTTGTTATTTTCATTCAAATCGGAAAGGAAAGTTATAAGAGGCACAATTTTACTTCAGTACTGTCCTTTGCTGCTGCTATGCGCTCATCTAACAACGCCTATAGAATATTTTTTTTTTGGTGCAGAGCATTACACTGACATGCATTTAACTTAGTATATTTGAGGCTGACCACGTGCAGTGTTAATGAAGGATTGCTGCCACATCGTTTTGCGTTTGAGCTTATGTTACATCTACTTAGAGATCGGGTTTGTTAGATAGTGAGTCAACAAACAGCATCCGCTTGAATTTCTACTTTCTGCAATAACCTTTTGCAGTCAAACGAGAAGTCAAATAAAAATAAAAATATGCCATCCACCACATAGCTAGACGTTGCTGGTTATGACGAAAGTCAGTTGCTCTGCCAAATACTCCATCCATTACGTAAGTTTCCTTACATCAAAATGTTCCGATTTTTGAGTCAGTTGTGGTCCTTGTTGCTGATCAAATGCATCTACATCCATACCTATGTACTTGCTAACACAAACATGACAACAAATCCCAATATGCTGGAAGCCGTAACAGCAACAACACAAAAGAACAAGCACAAAGCCGCCGAGTAAACAACAAACAAGAACAATAACAACAACAACTACAGAAATGAGCCCTGAACATCGACTAAATGTCGAAAAGGACCCTGCCGCCGTCAGTTGCTTGAGATACTTGGTTTTCTGCTGACGGGCTCAACAAGATGAGGGCTGAGGGTGACGTTGCAGCCGCGATTCCTTTATTGTTGTTGCCGTCGCCGATGATGTCGAAATCGCGAATACTACATACATTTGTATATGCCTTCAATAGATTTGATTTTAAACGAATTCGAGTGCAGAATTAAGTGGTCGGTCGGGGGCACCCTTTATTAGCCCGCGAGATGCTGGCGTTGAGGGTGATGATACTCGTATCGACCCTCGCACTCGCACTCGCTCGGATCTTGCCACATAATTGCTTGATAAATTTAATTGAACATTTTCATGGTGGCGCTTCCGCCAGAGCTCTAGATCAAGCCCAAGGCAGCTGCTCGATAACCAGTCCCTGGCCCTTCACATGAGAAAATCGTTTGGCAAATCTGTGACTGACATGTGTCGATGTGAGTTTAAAAGAGATTTGTGTTGATTTGCAGCTTATTGTTATTAATTATGGGCTAAATGGGCTGATGGGTGCTGGAACAGACCATTAAAGCTAGCGCTGGATTAAATGATAATTAAAACTTTAAAATTAAATTATTCTTACAATTAATAGGAGAAAAATATAAATTTGTACAGAAGAGAGAGAGAAGCAGAGCTATATGCCCTTTCCTTTGATGAACTACTTATGTATGTATCCGATAGTTTTCTTTTCTTAATTAGGTAGCATTTTTCACTTAAATTCCAGTTGGTCATATGGTCGCTATTCGCGAAATACATATGACTACAATAAGCAATTTGGTTCCTATATCTTTGGAAATAAACAAGTTTTTGATACAAAAAACTATAATGATATAGTGATCTGATAAAGTCCGATAAATGGCGTCGGAATCCAGTGGCTTAGATTCGTTGAATTCTTTGTGTTATATTTTAATATTTTGGTGTTTGACCCATAAAAGTAGTTGATACTTATATAATAAGTTTTATTCTATTAAATACAAATATTGTGAAGATAATGTAAGTAAAAACATACATTATTTACCTCTTTTATCAAGTATTTCATTATCATCCTCATTTTTAATTTAATTAATTAAGTAATTGAAAATTTTTTCCTTCCTAAGAGGTCGCTGAGTTCCGACACCATATCTTGATAATAAAGCAATTACTAAAACTAGGTATTGGGTAAGATGTGTTTGCATATGGGAAAAACAAAGATTCAAAGTTCGACGTGCAAACGCTTTTCACACTACTATGGTTCTATAATACTGGTAGCCAGTGTGAAGATTACTTGAGTTGGGGAAGAGTTTAGTTTTAAAACATGGTCTTCAGTTTTTCACTTCAGAGTTTTTTCATTTAGTTAAATCGTCACAGGAACATATCTATCTTACCAAGCTATATCAGATAAAAAATCTAAGCAATCGATAACTCAGAAGTAAATTATCAATAACATGGTTATAGATTAATAAGAATCAGTACTACTCTGCAACATTGCTGACCTCGATAATATGACAGTTATTTCGTATTTAGGAACTAACAAATCTGGCAACATTTTCTTGAATACTGATAACATATATACTTAGTTGGTTCTTTTAAAAATGTAAACTTGAACCTCTTTGAAACAACAGCGATTCGAGTAAACAATTTTTAGACTTGGCTTCTGAAGATAAGCTGATCCGATACGCGAGGTTTGGCATCGCAATAATTTGAATCGAAGTAAAAAGATATAGAGGTGCCTTCCAAATCTTTTCAGAGAGTGTTTAAACAGTGCTTTAAAACAACGACGACTGACTTCAGTTTAATGATTTAAGGGAAACACTTGTGCAATGAGCGAAGTCGTTTTGTTCCTTTCCCTTCACGTTGCTGAGCTTTCGATTTATGTATATCACCAATCGAACCGTGATCCTGTCCAGCGAGCTTGGACCTTTGAGTAATGCGTCCCTTAAATTGCCAGCTGGTGGTCATCATCAGTTCGCTTGCACCTGCTGCCTGAGCAGCCAAACCGGCTCTGCCTCTGCCTTTGCCTCTGTCTCCTGCCCCCCTTCACCCCCTTCCCTCGTTCGCCATTACCGTTTCAGTTGCAGTTTAAGTTTCGGCTTGAAAGGCCAAAACAATAGCTTGGCAACGTGCTTCGAACTTCGAACATGTTCGTGCACCTTGCCATGCCGCATTTAATGGTTGTTGCCAGCCTTGGAGGGGTGCCGGGGGCTGCCGATGATGGGACAGTGGAGGGGGTGCCGGTTCCGTTGTCGTTGCCGGCTGGATGGCCGGCCAAAGGGGTGCCCAGAAATGGCAGAAATGGCAGAAATGACGGAGCGGCGCACGAAACATGAAACACAAGACACACGGCAGCAAACACAACGAACAGCAAATGGCAAGAGCGCAAAAAAAAAATCAACCTCAAGTGCACAAAGCCAATAAAAACAACAACAACAAAAACAGGCAAACAAACAGCAAACAAAACAAAGCCGTCGTCGTTGCCGCTGCCGTTGCCTGCCGCACATTGCGAATCTATAAAAGTATCTGAGCGCATAAAAAACGAGCTCAGTAGTGAACGGTACTTTGGAAAAGCGAGTTAGTTGCACGGCGCGAATGGTCAACGGCTAACGGTAAACATAGTGCAAGCACACCATCACCATCGCCATCGCCACGAAAGGACGTCGCAAGTGTTTAGGTTGTGTGCGAAGAAAGAAAAAAAAAACAAAAAACGAAAAACGCTTAATGTGTCCTTGAGCGAGCCTTGAGGCAACTTACAAGCGCCTTTCACGCTCATCTGTCAACAGACAGCAGCAAGGCGCTAGATAGAGATACGCTCATCATCTAGTGGACTCGTTTTTGTTTTTTGGCAAACAAATCGCTTTAAACGTGTGGCGGACAGTGCCTGAGGCTGGGGAAGCCGGAGACCGGGACGGAGGCGAAGACGAAGAGGCCAGCAGCCGGCAGCTGAACGAGACGCAATAAATTTGTCGGCGACGCGACGCGACGCGTCACGGACCACGAAGACGACAAGCTTGGCCGTTTGGCGAGCTTTTCTAGCTGCCACTGCTGCCGCTTCTAACGGATTTATTTATTGTCATCCGATTTATGCGCGCTGTTTGCGAATGCAACGAGGCATCGCTGCCACGCCACTGCCACTGCTACCGCTGATGCTGTTGTTGTTATTGTTGTTTTGATGAAAAACCGGGCCCTGTTATTGGTGAGTGGATGATGACGCAGACATGGCTTAGAGGCCGAATTATTTATCACACAATTTATCAAGGCATTTAAAGCTTACAGCCTTGAGCTTCGTGCCTTGTGCAGTATCCATTGCGAATAGCAATTATCCTACGCCAAGGCTCCTAATCTCGTAACAGCTGTGTCAGTTAGCGGGCCAGTGGGTCAAAATTTAAAAATGGCAAGCACCTATCACATAGACTGCTAACAAATAGGTACAACCGTTAAATGGAAAATATGAATAATATGTTCCGTGTCAAAATCGGTAGCTTTCTGGCTATTGACTTAATCGGTGTACCGGAATTCTGATTGGAAGTTAGACGCAAATTTGGTATCAGGATGAATACGATGAATAGGATGAATTGCATAAACAGCACGTAATCAATAATTTCTTATTAATGAATTTTCTTCAAAAACTTAACTTAAAAAAATTCGAAGTAATATTTTGAAAAATATCAATATTGTATGTGTATAAAGGCGACGCAGTTTTGAAATAAAAGTAACAAATTAAACCAAAAGAATTATGTTTTCTATAAATTAAAATACATCCATTTTATTCAAAAACTTAAGAAAAAAACTAAAAGGAAATTTTATTTTTAATTGTGGTGCAAAATAAAAAAAAGCGACAACCTAATTTTTAAAATTTTTAAAACATGTTTAAATAACGCATTGTTAACAAATGTAAAGGTCCATCTATATGGATTGGGCTTACTTTTATTTAGTAAAATTTCTCAACTAGAATGTGCTTTTTGCTTTTCCAAGAATTTGGTATTTTCTTTTTCTTTCTTTAACTTTCTTGCACCCAAGAAACACAACAATTATTGCTATTGAAGCTAAAATTATTCGAACAGGACTTGGAAAATTGAGGCTTTCTAATTTTTAATCCATTCCCATATCATAAGCATATAAATCGATTAATAGGTCTTTTTGATTTAATCTATTCCTGATCGTTAATGAATAAATGCAATGTTAAAGAACATGTTAAAATTTGTATGTTAAGTATATTATGGGAACTGTAATATAAAATCGAATCTTAGCTTCTTTCAAAATTAATTTTTTTTTCGACTCACCATTATACCTTTTAATGTAAAAGGTGTGCTAAGTTAGCACTGCTAACAATTTTCGAATATGGAGAAATCGACTAATGCTAATTCCATTTAGCGAATAGAAGGAACAGATTACATTCTGTTTCCAATGCCCCGCTCTATTTATATTTTGTTGTTGTTCCAATTACTTATGTTATCTGTCTTATAGAATCTTCACTATAAGTCTGCATATTGTGAGCTAAACAATCGCTAATTTTAATTTGGTTTTATTATAAAAGTAATGCTTTGCCAAACAACTAGAATCCTGACATTCTAAAAATGAATTTTTGAATTTTTTTCTTAAATAATAACACTTTTTTTTTTTTAAATAATTCAAATTCAAGTTATGTCAACATTTATCAAATGAATTGCTAAATTTGTTAAATGCAAATGATTGCCACATTCATTTATTCAATACATAATTGTTTGTAATTGCATTGAAAATGTTATTTCGAAAATGTAAAGTTCAAAGTTTTGTAAGATTGACGAATTTGCGGCCGATTTTCAAACCTCAAAATGTCAATTATTGCTGTGTAGCTTTTAGCCTTTTTGGCCTTCTTACCTAGACACTTAAATTGTCGTACAATAAGTAAGCACATAAAAACTTGAGTTTCCAACAGAGAACTGAAAAATACAGAGCCTTTAAGCCCACCCCAAATATGCATTTAGATCGGGAAGAGAGCGTTCCGTTCCGTTCTGTTGTTGTTCTCGTTGCTTTGAATTTCGCTTTTCATCTCCATCTGTTTTCCGTGAATACACCCCCCTCCTTCCCTTCCAGCTCAGCAATTTGGATGCTGCACGTTGCTTTTTTATTGAGCACTCGAAATATGTCGCCAAAGTGAAGTTCCGCAGTGAAAAGCTGAAAAGCTAAAGCGCCTTGCCGCTGTCTCTTGCGACTTTTCAGCATTTCCCCCATTATCGTTCACGTCACCATCGTTGTTGTTGTTGTTGTTCAGTGTTTTGTAGACGTTTAAGTTTCACGCCGGCCGCCACATTTTTGTCGCTTTAATGGGCCAACTGTGTGCGGGAACTCCACAGCTCAGAGATCTACTTATAGGCGACTGTTTCGCATTTCTGTTTGTTTTCTTTTATCTTATAGTATTTCATTTTATTTATGATGTGGGCTGCTCCATTTTCTATTCGCACTACATACACGTGCATACAAGTGCTATTTGCTGGATCGCTTCTTCTTCTTCTTCGTTTTCCAGCTTCTTGTTAGCCTTTTGTTTTGATTCATTAAACTCTTTTTCGGATAGCCTTAATTTGAATTCAGAAATGCTGTTGGCCGCAAAAATATTTTTGTGTAGGACTACCCTGTATTTCAATGAATTGGGTTTCCAAAACTATGTTGAATCTACGCATATAGTATATACATGCGATGGTGTGAGTGTGTGTGTGTGTGGGACGCACGCAGAGCCCGTAAATGTTAGCGAGCAGATTGTTCAACCGATAATCACAGCACACATACACATACGAGCAGATGTTGGACAAGCATTCAGAAAACTATCATTCACAATCAATTTTATTTATTTTCAATCGATGCGTTCCATATAACGAATATCCATCGTTAAGGTTAATTTTGTTAAAAATGTTATGCCGACCTAATTATTTATCTTCAAATTTTGATTTTTCAAATACCATTACCATATATATTACATACGGTATTTATGAAACTACTATACATCCAGATGTAAGCAATTTCATCTAAACTGGTAATTGCTTTTAATATTTACGCTCATTAACATTTGACTTTAATTCAAGAGCTATACTACATATACATATGCTTTAATATATTTTGGCAGGATTATTTGTATGAAAGCTTACCCTTACTGTTCTTTCCCATTAGGTACTATAGAACTTGTTATCAAGTAGATGATTTGCCAGTATTTGAAAAAATATTATTTTATAAAAACTACATTTTGAATACAATTTTTGCAAAGTTTTTTGGTTTTCTTAAAAAAATTTTCACTTTATTAATATATACATTCAAATTATTAACCCACACAAGTGATTTTGATTTTAAAAAGTACAAGCTACTTGAAACAGCTTACATTGAATTCAAGTACATATGCAACGAGAATTAATGCCAATAACACTTATTTTATAGAGCTTCAATTTAAATGTCTTTAACTTGAAATCTTCTGTCTGCCAAAAAGTGCACATGATCTCCTAAATTAAGAAGTTCATACAACAATGTGGACTAGTCTCTTGTGTTCTTTTTTTAGGCGTCAACACAACACGAGTATGGCCACAAAGTATTTAATATTTTTATTTTTATTCTTTCGCTCTTTACATAGCTACTTTAATTTGTTTATTTTGGTATTGATTTATTTATTCATTCAGCAAAGTATTTTTTATGTACTCGCCTGCAAATCGCTCGTGTTTTGATTAAATGTGGACTGCAATGTTGTTGTTTGCCATTATTGCGGAGCTGTTTTTATTTTTAATCGATTCATTCATTGAATGGCTTACGCTTACGAGCACACACACACACACAGACACACACACACACACACACGCACAGACACTACTAGTATGGGACGAGCCATTCGGGTGAATGTTAATGTGGGCAGAGCGATCGGGCGATCGGTCTGTTTGTCTGCCGCCAAACTAGACCAAATATTTCATTTAGTAGCAGTTTTTTATTGTCTACAAAAATGCATGCAAATGCGTTAACACAAACACACACACACACACACACACTCCCATGACATCAGAGACAGCAAGCTGACAGAGACACTCTGACTGACTGATGGACTGACTGAGTGGCTGACTGACGGACTGACTGATTGACTGATTGGCAGAGAGACATCAGTCGGCGCTCAACAATCAGCGCCATATTCTGGGCTTGTTAACTGGCTTATTGCCTTGCGAAATTTAAAAATTATTGCGTTTGCCATTTTTAAATTGTAGGCAATGCAGTTTATTGTGTAAATATTTTTTTTAATTATGTCAAGTTTGCTTTTTTTCGATTGCATTGCTCCAAAATGAATTTTTTCAAAACTTGTGAAGTGAAAGAAAAACGTTTTAAAGAACTTGAAATGTGACCATCTGTAGCACAAAGACCTGCATTTTTATGGGTTACATTTTTTTGTTGTTTGTTCACGATTTAAATGAATAATAAAAAGCGCAAAAGTAAACAAATGCGCTTTATTTCATGCAGATTTTATAAACAGTGCCACCTAATAGAAATAATTGCTGGCATATTTACGAGTATTTATATTTAGCTATTGATTTAAACGCTGGAAAACAGGCCAAAATGTTTAATAACTAGCGAGTGAAATGTCCGACTAGTATAGGTCTGGGAAAATATTTATGTATTATCACCAGCTACTGCAGACTAAGAGCGACCCTTAGGAGGAGCCATATAAATAGTCACCTTGGCTGTTGGTGGTCTTACAATATTAAAGGGGAAAAGCCGTTTCATACTTCAGCAGAATGTCACACCTAACCAGATATTTCGATATATACCGGACTAAAGAATTGGTACCCGTGTTTGACATAAAGACGTAGTTGTTCTCACTAAATTATCAAAGTTTAAGCTAGTTAAACAAATATCTCAATCTTTTATTTATCGCATATTTACTATAGAAGCCAATAGTTTTCCGCCCTCGTACTTTAGCTTGAATCGGGGCCATATACTTGTATGTAATACGATTCCAGAGGCTACAACATGCTTAACTAAATTTATCTGAATGATAAAATGAGTTTAAAATTGTTGTTAATAGTTTTTATACCCTGTATCCAAAGGGTAAAAGGGTATACTAGTTTTTTAAATAATTATTCTCACACTATTGTTCGTAAATGAAAGAATAAAGGGCCAATCGAATTACTTTAATTTGCGGCAAAATTTATTACTATACATAGGAAGTGTATTTGGAATAATTAGAAATTTGTTTCGATTAATTTAACTTATACATATATGTAAGCAATTAATTTATAATTGCATTAGAAAGGCAAATTTCGATATGACCGTGGTTGTTGGAACATTTGAATCTTTTGAAGCGTACGATACAGAACGATAGTTAAGTAGAGTTGTAAACGCCTGTCGTAGTATAATTAGCTGTAGTAGAGGTTATCTTTGCCAGATCCACCATTATTTTTCCTCTGACATTTTAAAAATTTTGAAAAGTTAAGTCACTTAAAAGTAAAACCCGTTACTCTAAACGGTCACACACAATTTCTAGTCCTTTCTGAAATATATGTATGAATCAATAATGTTCGATTTTGCAAGCCAGTTCGAAATAATTCAGAATTGTAACTTTAAATAAGACAGATTAATAAGACAGATTAAAGTTAGTTGAAGATCTCACATCAAACAAAATAATGTCCGGATTTATAATAAATTTTGGAATTCCATTTTCGTATAATCAAATGAATTGGGATTTGAGAGATTGGAAAGAATGCTCGTTAATATCCGCTGCTGGGTTTCAAGTCCCATAATAAATATTATAAGTAATGGCAAGATTTCTCCAAGGGCTCCACTAACTAATTAGTTCATTTCGCTTTTAAGTTGGCCTTCATTAGTGTCAGTTGTACGCATTTAGTTGGCCCCCATTAGGAGACAATAGCACCCGAGTATCTGAGCAAGGTCTGCCCTCTGCTGCTGGCCAAGGTGCGTGGCAAATTTGTAAATAAATTAGAGCATTTTATGTTAAAGATATTTAATAAATTTGCAGTGTTGCATAAGAAATCTTCGCCACGATGGCGATGGCGACGGCGGCGCATAGTCTCAGGCCAGGGCAACAAAAAGACGTGTTGTACAAAAATCAAAGCCAACAGAAAAGAAAACTGGCGAATAAAGCGAATAAAGGGTGTAAAAAGAAGAAAAACGATGTGAAAAGTTGAGCGCCTAACAAGTTGAAACACGAAAACATAAAAACAAAAGCACGCCGACGCAGATGAAGACGAGCGGGCAAGACAAAGAAGACGGCACAAGGCTACAACAATGGGTGGAAAATGTGGAAATGTCTTGGGAATATTGTGAAATGGATGAAGTTACTGGGTGCTTCGCATTTTTCTTCTTCTTATTGTTGTTGCTGTTGTTGTAGTTGCTGCTGCAGTTTGTTGAATTAGATAAAAGTTTAGGAAATGTTTATGCGAAAAGTAAAGCGAAAGCAGCAGAGGCAGCAGCGGCAAAGGCATAGCCAGAACAGACATTTCTCGCTACATTTTTTTTCGCTTACGAGTATGCCGAAGGCTACAAAGCTGGCGGGACTCAGGTGAGGCAGCAGCGCAGCCAGGAAAGTCAAGCGCAGTGGAAATGGCAGTGGAAATGGCAGCGGAAATGCACGAAAATAAATGTGGGTAAAAATGCCAAGGAAAAGTGTTTTTCAACTATGCAAGCGGAATGTCTTCGGCGCGTAACGGCAACAGAAAAGAAATCTGACATGCCACCTAAAGGGATCTCTAAAGCCAACAGCTAAATCTGCATAAATATTGCACAAACACAAAACATCGAGCTCTAACAAGAACAGCAAACAAACTTACTAGTGACGGCCGTCCATCACGTTCCGTGAGGACACATCGAAGACGGGTATGCTATCCGCACTCACGAAGAAGCACGGACATCACAATGCGGTTATTTAGACTTTTTACTAAAGGCTGCTTTTTGTTCCCTTTCAGAAGGGCAAATGATATCCCACAAATATGGGACTGACAAGACAAAACAATATAGCGATGTTTTTCTGTCATTTACACTGAATTTTTCTGTAGAATGCAGATAGTCGAGATTGTCAATTCAATTCAACATTTGCGATTCGAAAATATATTCAGAAAACTTGCAATAAATAAATAAATAAATAAGATTTGATAGCACAATGTGCAGCTTATGACAATGATATGGTTGGAAATGAAGACTATATTGCTTCGCGCAGTCGAAGATTAGTCCTTAACTTAATTCTTCAATTGGAATTTGCAATATTCTACGTAAATTTGGACTCAGGTTTCTTTGTATTCGCAGCAAATAAAGCGACGTTAATATAAGATATACAAAAGAACTGTTAAATGCCATCAAATGCACTCTCAAGTTAACCACAGGCTCTGCTGTCCATTCGGCAACAATTTAAATATGTTGTTGGCTGTGATTCCCTTAATAAAGTGTATTTATGTATAATATCTTTTGATATCATTTGTAATTCAAAAGCTTTATATTGCCAAAATGAGATTATGAAGAGGCCAAATTTGTTTAAAATGGTCAATAAATTAATTTTTATTTATTTACTAAAAATTTTCACGGAATTTATAGAGCGGATTGCAGTTAAAGTCGTTTTCTCCTTATAAGATTTTTCAGTTTCTTAGTTTTCAGTTTAATCCAACAGTTGCACATCAATATGAATGTTTTTTTTTAAACTTTGAAATTATTTTTAAAAAAATCTTGTATGCTTTGAAATGATGTAGTTTTTGAATACTAATTTTTGGATAACTTAGAGAGATGCCGGCTTAAGTTACATTTTGTAGAGTTTTTAATGGTTTTACCAGTCCTTTAAGGCGAAGACTTATAGTATGTGTATAAGTTGGCTGGGTTCAGACATGTGAACATAAATTTCTCTAAAGATCTCAGAACTAAAGATCTCATAGTTTGTGAATGGCTGGGTCGACCAGTCTTGTATTACATTTTTGCACCTTGACTCGGGATCATCATGTTTTACAATTTATAGGAAATGTTTTATCACGCACTCACCTCTAATATTAGCAACAACAATAACAGCAACGAATTACGACACACAATGCTTGCAAAACGCGAAATGCCTAACCAGCACAATTTGCAAATGCAAATGCGAATTATGAATCAGCCAACAGTCAAGGGAACTCCACCGGCCCCCGTTGCATATTCGACACCATGAATGCACTCTATAGGTATACGAGTATGTGAGTGTGTGTGTGTATTTGTGTATGTGAGTGTGTGTGTGAACGTACTCGAAAGCGGCGCCGGGTCATTCATTCATCGATTGCAGCAGCAAAAGCGAAAAAAATGTTGGTGCGCGCGACTAAAACAAAAACACTGGCGAGATAAACAAACAAACTGAGAAGCAAACATTCTCCGGCATAGACGTACGAGTATGTAGATGCCATTGCAGATGCAGCGATGCAGATCAAGATGAAGATGACCAGATATGAATAAAGCAGCAGCTGCTACTGCAGCAGATACAAATGTATCTGCATCTGCGCATCTCACACGGGAGCGCGTGTGAATGACACAAAACTGCAGACACCACAAATAGTTCAAATTGTTGGCACAACAACAATAATGCACAGACAAAGCCATCAACCGAATTGAAATTGGCGAACTTACGAAAACATTTAAAAAGTGAAACGGAACCCACGTCGCCCGCCGTCGACTCGACGTCATGGCCATCGCCGCTGCGCTATCTGTGCCATATCTGTGGCGCATAGAACTGGCCGCCGGCTGCCAGCTACGACAACACCGACTATAGCGGTGAGTCAGGCCTACGCAATGCTCACCTGAATCCGCCTTGGTGCGCTGTCGGCTCTGTCTGCAGTGGCGACCCCAAAAACAAGTTCGCCGCCGTAGTGCCGGCAAGTGCTGGCAAAAATAAAAAGCCCCGCAAGGCAACGGACGCAGCATTTGACGTCAGCACTCGGGTCTATGGTCGATTCAATTCTTAGCACATGGCACTGCAAGCTATAGATGGTGTGTGTGTGTGTGTGTGTGTGTGAGGGTGTGTGTGAAGTTGGCCCTCACTGCCGTAATTTGTTGTCAATGGACAGTAATTCAAGTTAAAGAGAACATGTCGGAGCTATGGTGTGCAAATAGTTACTAGAGGAACGTGCGTCAATCGGAACTATCTGTACTCGTATGCAAAAGCATATATACATACATACTTGTATATGAATATGCATTAAGCCTTGGTATATACGCTCTGGCAAAATTATGCATACGACAATACCCAAAGTATTTACCAATGAGTCAAGTGGCAACAATTCACGAGATAAAAATATGCATTGAGGAAGTGACAAATATGCGAATTTTTAATCTGTCAACTAAACATTTCAATATAAAAAATGTGCGAGGCCAAGGGAATGCTTTGGGGAACAGAGATGGCAGGGCATCGTTAATAAATACTTGTATAACGATCGCTTCAATTAAGGAAATGTGGGATACCATTATAATGTTGTATAACTTATGGACTTTTCTAATTTATAAGTAAAATACATAAATTTATGAATCGGCAGCAATCGCTTTAACAATTGATTTACATTTTTAAGAAAATGTCACATGCGAAATTTAAATTTGACAACTCAACATAGAAACAGGCAAGACATAGGGATTTTATGAATAACAGAAAAAAGTTCCCTTCTCTGTTATTATTATTTTTTTGTTTTTTGTGTAACTTATGACTTTTCAATAATTTAAACGAATTTATGAATCCTGTGCAATTGATTTACATTTATGTATATGGAAGTGTCAATTATACGAAATTTCAATCTGACAACTTTTACAACTTAACATTTCAAACATTTCAAATTCAATGGAAAATAAGACAAACTTTTATAAAGCTATGAAAAAACCACGCTTTAAGAAATACGAGTATAACGATCTCTTCAAGAATGGTAGTTTGGTAACTTATTGTTATTTTGTACGGCCTGTGTACTATGAAATAAAACATTTAATTTCATGAATCGTGAGCAATTTCCCAATTTTTACATTTCTCACAGAAATGTATTCCATGTAATCATGATCAGACAGAATTATAATCGCGCTCATAACAAATTCGAGAGAATTTTTATACTCTGTACATGAAATGTACAAGAGTATATTAGGTTTGCGGGAGCTGAAAAATGTAACAGGCAGAAGGAGGCGTGGCAGACCCCACAAAGTATATATATTCTTGATCAGCATGACGAGACGAGTCGATCTAGCCCTGTCTGTCTGTCTGTCCGTCTGTCCGTCCGTATGAACACCTGGATCTCAGAGACTATAAGAGATAGAGACACCAAATTTTGCACAAAGATGCGTTATGTGTGTATTCTATACGAGTTTGTTTTATTTTTTTGATTTTCCCCCCCACTTCCCCCCTATGGGGGTTTTCCCGATTTTCCATTCGTATAATCGCCTATATCTCGGAGACTATAAGACCTAGGAACACCAAATTTTAGTCCCAGATGCCTTATGTATATTTTGGAATTCCCCTCTCCCCCCTCTACTCCGCAAATCGTAACTCCCGTAATTCTTGGAATTTCGAACTAAAATTTTGGAAATTCCCCCAGTTAGTTATTACGTGTCCGTATGCTATGATAGATCGATTTAACAAGAAGTTATAGCCATAAATATATTTGCTGATGCAGCGCTGCTGCAGCGCTGCTCAAGCGCTGCCCGCGGCTGTTGTTGATGTTGCTGTTTGGTTGACTGCGAAAATGCTTACACAGACACGAATTGATGCGCATAGGCATACATACACTCACACAGACGCAATTGCTATGTAAATGTGCAATTATACACCCTTTACGTGAGTTCGAATACCGAGAGAGGTAAAATCGATCAAATTTTTTTTTTATTTTCTTAATTTTTTTTATTTTTTATAATTATTGTAAACATATGTACAGAGTATTTCAAAGTCGGGACACCCGACTTTAGCTTTTTTACTTGTTTTTTTATGTTTTAGTATAAGTGTTTTTCTAGTATTTTGTTGTTGTTATAAATCATTGTCGAACGTTTATATTTTTTTGATTAGTATTTATTTGTATCTTATTGATCAGGTTTGGATGATCAATTGTTGAGAAAAGTCAACTTGCAGTAAAAAGGACGATTTTAACAGGGAAGCAAACATTTATTTGATTACTTTTTTATATCTCTTTTTAAGATAAAATGTAATGATGAAGAGCATTTCATTTTAGGTAATTAAACCAATTACTTTAAGTTCCTATTTATAATATTTGATGGGGAACAACAAAAATTATTTATTTATTTGATAGAGCACAACAAGGTGTTTTGGAGAATTGGAGACGGAACTACAATTTATTTGCTCTTATATTGGTGCAACTTGACAAAAACTGGCCTCTCCTTTGGCCTCTGTGTGTTAATCTGACGATCGGCAGTAGCCCTAATCTAACACAATCCTAAGAAAATATTAGAAGATGGTACTCACAAAGCTGCTTTATATGCCCGGGAAAATTCAAGACAACACATGATTTGATTCAGAGATTATTATCAAACTGTTTTGCGTTCTCAACCCACATACTTGTATGTCATGAGCGAGGGCGCGCCATGGGATACTTTCTGGTTTTACGCTTTAAATTGATTCAAAGAAGAGAATTTACATCTCTTTTTGTTCACATTTTTGTGAATATAATTGGACATTTTGGAATCTGGACCCATAAAAAACAAATGCAAAAAAGTGAAAACATTTGAAATATTCTGATAATAAAACTAATTTAAATGCGTTTAACCACAAAGCGAATTATGCAACTTTACAAGCAAAACCAAAAAAAGTGAAAAAGTGGAAAATAGTATTTAAAATGAAAATATGCTTATAGTACAGAAGACAAATGGGAGTTTAAAAAGTGATGTTTGGGGGAAAGGAGGGCGAACAAAAACAAAATTTTCGTGCATTCGCGCGCTGATAATTATCATGCAAATCATTTGAAAATTGCTCGAAAGGTCGCTCTAATTAATGAAACGACAGAGAGACACCATTCTGGGGGCTTTGAATGTGAAAACCGCAGAAATGTTTGGCCATACTATACAGCTGGTTTGTTTGTTTAATTGTCGGATTGTCTGACTGTTTGCTCGTTTGTGTGACTGCGGGAATCAAATAAAGAATAAAGAATGAACGAATTTGAAATTGTTATGCAGCGGCAGCATGAGAAATGCAAGAGGCAGTTGCGCATGAAAAGCGCATTTTACGCAATTGTGCATTGATTTGCACAGTTGTTGTAACTTCCAGATACAAGTGTGCACATACATAGATAGATACTCCATACTACTTACTTACTTATTGTGCATTATCGCTCCGCATCGAGTGATACACGTATTCATCAAATTTACATTAGCAAACGAGAGCAAAAAGAAAAGGCAAAGCCAATTGGACGTCGCCGTCGCCGTCGCCGCTGACTGCGCGCTGGCAGCGATTCACAGTTAACTCAATTAACTTATAAAATGTAAAGTATGTGCTGCAACAACAACAACAACGAGCATTGGATGGTAAAACACAGTCGCTGCACACTAAACGGCAACGGTGATTAACTTTTAGCCAACCGTTCCCCCCGATCCCCTCCCCTCCCCCGCCCACTCCTCACTCCCCATAGCTCTTCCCATTCGAATGACCACCGACCAGCGACCACCGTCTCTTCGAGTCCATATGTAGATGCGTGCCAAGCGATACGTGTTTGTATCTACAACTTACAAGTTACGCTTTGCAGACTCGCAGTCATCGTGAGCGTCAGCTGAGCGCGAATAATTACCACGGCACCTTGCTAGCCAAAGTCTTGCCGCCCAGTCGCTCGGTGATGGGAAGGCGAGGGAAGGGTCTGTTGGGCAACTGTGTGGCAAGTAAAGCCCATTGACTAAATATAGTGACGGCGAACGCTGGCGCTCGTTGGATCGCACGCTACCATATCTATATACATACTATATATATAGTACAGTCGGTCGATCCGTCGCTCCGTCGATCTGTCGGCTGTTTGGTCGGGTGAGCGCCAGCGGTGCTAATGTGGTTATGAACGCCAGTCGAGCCGTGTCTGCACCGCTTTTAGCATCAGCGTCGCCATCGCTAATCGAAATGTGATAATCGGAGCGGTAGCCGAGGGAGTGAGCCACAGAGGAGGAGGCAGCACCAGGAACAGCTGCTTCAGCAATACCAGCAGCAGCAGCCTACCATTGGGGTTCAATGTGCGCCCGTGCACCGCCGAGCGACTGTCAGAGGACTGGCGGCCGACCAAGCCGACCACCGCACTCGCACATTTCGCAGCTATTGAACTCATTAATAGAGGTTTTGTTGTTACCCGCGTTTTCTCAGCAATGAAAGTTACTCGGCGGACCGACAAGACGGAAAAGTAAATAAAATAAAATAATATACATGCGAGTAGGTCTGGGCGATTGCCGAACTGTTCAGTCGGATGCGTGCATGAGTAATACATACTATAAGTAGGTAGCTGGTGGCCCATAGTGGGGTTCATGAAATGCAGAGGAGCGGTTCACATTTTCATCGAACAACTTTCGTTTTGCAAGATCTTCGACCTTACCTCGGTTCCAGCCAGCTGAACTGCTAAAAATTGCTCTACGAGTAGTAGTTTCTGTTATTTCTAAAAAGATGTAGTGACTAAAATAATTGATTATGTCCATATCAAGATGATATCAAAGATATCAGTGCAGTGATTCAAGCCTTTATAATATTAGAGCCAGATATCAAGCATTATAGTCAGTGTCGAAAATATTAATACAATGCCTGAGCTAAATATACTTCAAATGACCGATTTCCTCGATATTCAATATTTGATCGGAATAAAAATAGATAGAGAAGGAAATCAATTGCAACAAGCGATTATTTAATATGCAGGATTGTAAAGCAGTTAGTACAGGACTTTCAGAAACACTTAACTATGAACCTGTAGAATCTGAGGAAACATGCGATGCACCATGTCGAAATTTAATTGGATGTTTTGATGACCTCACTTGAGTACATCAATAAGCATATTAAGTCGGTATACCAATAATAATACTAAGGAGTTGTCTTTAAAGAGCTCAGGGGTACCTGAAGGGTGCTGATTATTTAATTTGATTATGAGGTTAATATTATTGGTTATATAGACTCTGATTGGGGTGGCGGAGAGAGAAGAAGTACTACTGGTTTTCTTTTTAAAATATTTTAGCCTTGCTAAATTTGCTGGAGTACTATGAGGAAGGAGAGTGTATGACGCTATGTGAAAGTTTAAGAGCAGCATTATAGCTGAAGACTTTAATGAATGGAACAACACAGTCTTCATCATCCATCGTATTCAAGAAAATGTAATATTTTCATTAGTTTTGCTACGCGTTCAAGCAAATGTTAAGTTGGAGTCAATTTATCAATGCATTTATTTTATAAGCTAATTTTTATCTATTAAAACTTGGATTAGCAATGACAAAATGGCAAAAGAAATCCTTCTATAGTAACCCATTTCCCATTAATGTTTTAATTCAATTTACAAAATTGAGAACAATCAGTGTGTGATTTTGATCCGATTTTATAAATCGAGGTACTTATTTGTGCTGATCATTGATCAAACAGCGCTAATAAGGTATTTTATAGTTCGTTATACTAATTTTTGTTGGCAACTAAAAAATCATTAATCGATTTCTAATCGAAATACATGACTGAAAACAACGCTTTGCTTAATATATGTACTTATTTGTAGTAAAATTGATCACTCGTTCTAAACAGAGATAAACAATATCTGCCATCTAAGATTATGACCAAGTAGGCTAATTCATGCTTAGAGGTTGATTTGAACAACTCACGAACGACTTTGAGGAATTTTCATTATTCTTGCATTGTGGAAACTCATTTCAAGAGCAACTGTGATGTAAATTTATTCACTGCCTGCATTGGAATGCGCCTTCGTCCACTTGGTCCTGTTGGGCCGTCAACCCGTCCACTGCCACCCCCAACTTCATATCTGTTTCTTTCTCTCTCTAGCACGCACTACTGGCACGCATTTTCATGCTTTTCCATGCTTTTCCATGCATTTCCATTATCGTGCGAATTCTTTGCTCTTTCTCCCGGTCCGCCTTGTTTTTTTATTGCAATTTTTGTTGGCGTTGTGGCGCCGCTGTTGCAGCTCCACCTTCGCATTCGCATTCACCTGCTCATGCCTCATCAGGCTCTTCATCGCGCATAATTGCCTTTTGATGTTGTTGGCCGAGTTGGTCATGTTGCCTTTCCCATTGCCATTGCTGTTGTTGCTGCGCATTTAAAACAACATTAATTGTTATGATTTACAATGAGAAAAATCATAAATTAATTATTCATGCCTCTTCGCAAGCAAGCCAAAGGAACAAACAAGCAACTGCAATTGCCAACTGCCGACTACCAACTACCGACTGCCTCATTTCGCATTCTTTAGTCCGACCCATGTCCATTGAATTCCACTCGTACTCGCAATTACGGCCCCTTGGGACGGCTAACGAGGAGGAGGGGGAGCGGGAGTGCTGAGCGGTCATCGGCTCCTGCAATTTTCATTAAAACGCTTTGAATTGACGGCACTTGACAATTGAGCGTCGCCGCCGCTTCCGCTAATCGCTTCCTAAGCGCGCACAGCATTGAGCGCTTATGGCCAATTAGCTAACGGAACTACGTGCAAATCGGTATATCTTGTTTGCGGTCTTTCGAATCGTTCAGTCAATCTCAGCTGCTGCCAGCTGAAAGCTCCATGGCCCGGCGTCACACACTCATCGCCCCAGTAGGCAAGTATGGGTGAGATACTACGAGTATTGTATCTTTTGCGCTCTTCGAAAGCGGGTTAATTGATGGTTTTTGCATCAAATTGCTCGCCTGGCAATGAGGCAATGGCAATGACGACCAACGTCTAGCAAAGCTGGCTGTATCTTTTGCATGATTTCGCGTTTTGAAGTTAATTATCGAGTTCGTGTTCGTGCTGCAATTTCGCTTTATTAGATCAACGTAGAAACTAAACTCAAGTGCAGGCATATTAGAAAGAGAATCCATTTAGTTCTACACTTTGGCGTCACTATCATTATTAAATAATTCCCAATTGCATGTACTATGAAGGCGTTAAAAAGCTCCAATATTAATATAAATATCTAAGATAAATATGAATGACTAGGCACCTCTTAAAAACATTTATCTATTATAGACTGTTGTAGACTGAAGACAAAACAAGCATCAATAATCAATGGGTAGGTGAAGAAAATAATATGGAGACTGAATATCAAAATGACAGCTAAAGGTTAAATTTATACTATATTTTGTTAAGTGCTTGAGACCTAAAATATTGATAGAGCCTTCTGCATTATAATAGGCTAGGGGGTTTCATTTACCACAAGACTCGATCGACAATGCATGCCGGCAGTTTTGCCAACAGAAGAGCAATTTTTCCAACAAAAGTGGTTCACGATGGACTATACATGAGGGACGAAAACAGAATCATCATAGATACAAGTACTATTCTTAGTAAGCAGAAAAAAAAATTAATTCAAAATTGATTAATCCGGCAAAATAGTTAAAATTATGTATCAAAATTTTTAAACAAAATTTTTTTTCCTTTTTGGTATTTTCATAAAAAATATTATGGTTTTTAAAAGATAGAAGCCAACCTGGCTAATATGTAGATGTTGAAATGGTAAGAAACACATACAATGTGTTATTTAAATTTATTTTTTCGATAAAAAAAAATAAAATCGATTTCCTTATTAGCGAATCAGGCTTAAAAGGGAAATTTGAATATATCTTTGCTTCGGTTGATAATGATGACATTATTGGGGCTTGAAGAAAAGCCACAAAACCAAAAAAATGTATTAAAAGTGGCCACTTATGAAAAAAAAAACTAATATATTTCATTAAATTAATAAGATTGTATATCGAAGAGACGAATTCATGTGTTGTCTTGTGCCACCTTATACAGGGCCTCATGTGACATTATTCTGCGCATTGCGCCCCCAGAATGCTCTCCTCGTCAAATCCCCACATACGTTCACATAAATCAAGCCTAAATTATGATATCAGTGCCAGTTGGCATGCGCCATGTGTGCGCCATTCAAACGCACACTTAACGCTACTAATCCATTTTTGTCTAGACACCCGGACTATGTGGTCCATGACCCGAGGCGCGATTTTGTGCTGATCTCCAAATCGAATCTATGCCATCTAGGCGCACACAATTAAATGTTGAATGCTAAATTTATTGATATGTCAGCGCCATGCGGCATTTCTTCCTTCCCCTCCCTCCCCCCCCCCACCACACCGCTTCAACCACCCACTTACTTAGCTGCCGTTTATCGGCCCCCCAGTTCCCTGAAGACACTTCCTCGACACTCTTTACGAGCTCCGCTGCTGAAGACGATTTGACAATGTTGTTGGCCAAATGTCCCATTTGTCTCGTGCTTTAATGCCAAGACATTGACGCGCACACCCTTTCGGAAATGTGTTTGGCGAAGAGTCAAATTCTAGACCTTCCACTTCCACACACTCGCATATATTTCTAAAGCCCTTGGGACTCTCAGTGGCTTTGGGTTCGCTGGCTCTTGATTGTTGTTCTGCGTGCTATCATATTTGTGCCGTGTATGCGATGGAGCGAAATCATATATAAGTTCACTTACTTGTATATAATATCTACATACTCGTACGTACTCGAACATTTATGTATGGACGAATTTCTCGGTACCAATTGCAATTGGCCCAAAGGCTGTTTTGTCTGCTATGCGTGATTCATATTCGTATTTGTTATTTTATTACTTATGTATAAACATAATGCTTGTGTCCCTCTCCCCAGTTGGTTGTTGTTATTGCATTTTTTATTTTTCCTATATTTCCGTGTGAACTTCCGCTTTCGGTGCTGTATGGTCGTATGGTCGGTCGATTGTTGCCTGAAAAGGAAAAAGTTTGGAACGTGTCTGGAATAAATATCAATGGTGTGGGGCACAACTATCCACCCACATACAAGTACAAACACACTATCACACATTGACAGCCCTCGCGGACATGTTCAAACACGCCAACACAGCGCATGGAAGCAAGTAATGCAGCACAGAGTGGTGCGGTGGTTGCAACAGCAAAGAGTAAGCAAGCCACTGTAGACACAACAAGAACAACAACAACTGCAACAACAAACAACAAGTGACACCTACTGCTGACAAAGTGCGACTCTGGGCCGAGCGACAGCCAGTCCATTTATCCATTTATCTGACAGTGGTACAAAGCTCCAAGTTCCGTACACTTTTCCACTAAATAGTTGTAGTACCTGTCTTTCTTAGATAAGAAATGTGCACATTGAAGTAAATATATGATTGTTATAATAAAAACAAGTAAAAAAGCTAAAGTCGGGTGTCCCGACTTTGAAATACTCTGTACATATGTTTACAATAATTATAGAAAATAAAAAAAATTAAGAAAATAAAAAAAAAAATTTGATCGATTTTACCTCTCTCGGTATTCGAAATCACGTAAAGGGTGTATAATTGCACATTTACATAGCAATTGCGTCTGTGTGAGTGTATGTATGCCTATGCGCATCAATTCGTGTCTGTGTAAGCATTTTCGCAGTCAACCAAACAGCAACATCAACAACAGCCGCGGGCAGCGCTTGAGCAGCGCTGCAGCAGCGCTGCATCAGCAAATATATTTATGGCTATAACTTCTTGTTAAATCGGTCTATCATAATGAAATTTGGCATACGGACACATAATAACTAACTGGGGGTATTTCCAAAATTTTAGTTCGAAATTCCAAGAATTACGGGAGTTACGATTTGCGGGGTAGAGGGGGGAGGGAGGGGAATTCCAAAATATACATTTTCTGCGTATTCACATAAGGCATCTGGGACTAAAATTTGGTGTTCCTAGGTCTTATAGTCTCCGAGATATAGGCGATTATACGAATGGAAAATCGGGAAAACCCCCATAGGGGGGAAGTGGGGGGGAAAATCAAAAAAATAAAACAAACTCGTATAGAATACACACATAACGCATCTTTGTGCAAAATTTGGTGTCTCTATCTCTTATAGTCTCTGAGATCTAGGTGTTCATACGGACGGACAGACGGACAGACGGACAGACGGACAGACGGACAGACGGACAGACAGACAGACAGGGCTAGATCGACTCGTCTCGTCATGCTGATCAAGAATATATATACTTTGTGGGGTCTGCCACGCCTCCTTCTGCCTGTTACATTTTTCAGCTCCCGCAAACCTAATATACTCTTGTACATTTCATGTACAGAGTATAAATATGTATATTTTGACATCCTGTATCTATGTACATATGCCGTTTTCCTTATGCAGTCTGCCGCTTACAGAAGTCGAACTATCTTTGCTGCTCTTAAGGATCTGATCATTTGTATCGGCGTTGTAACCAGCAACATACTAAAAGGTATTTTTAAGAGATAAAATAACACAATTTTAAATCTCTGTGTATAGGTTATTATTGTGATTGTTCAGGAAACGGCTCATTAAATATCTTGTAGTTAATATTGCATTAAAGTTGCATTATAGAATATATTTCGAACCGAACAAACTCGATATACTTTTAATTATTTTTTTTAATAATAATTAAAATGCGGCTTAAAGCTAGATTTGTTAAGTGTTAACTGAGTTGAGACTTGCATAATTCTATGCATCTGAGAAATGTATTATTGGAAAGATTAGATTTAAATTTGGTAGTCGTTTAATATAATAGAACTACATATGTTGAAAATTCAATCTATTAATTTATAAACATTAAAATGTTTTCTTTTTATTATACTATACAATAAATCTTTTATTTATTCGGCAATTATATTGTGTTATCATCTGAACCCGTACTCTCTTTTCATTTGGTATTCGTTTAAGAAAATTGGCTTTGGAACCACTGTAAGTGTGTCCGCTTTTATGTCTGTCGTTAGTTCGTCCGTCTGCTAGTTCGGCGGGCTTGTTTGGCAATTTCGCTTTGGGCCCTGCAATTGTTGTAGCTGTTGGCTGTTTGGTTGGTTGTTGGTCTGGTCTGGTCTTGTCTTGTCTGGTCTACTGGGCTGGTTGTGGCGGGTAAAGTCGCTGCCGCGCCGGTCGATTGTGCAGCCCCTCGGTCTGCGGCTCTCTGGCCCCTTTTACGGGCGCATTAGACAATAACTGGTAATAATCGTTGAACCGTAAAATAAACATGGATACAGGCCGCACTTATTTAGGCAACAACAACAGCAATAGCAGCGGGCTGTGGTGGTCGCAACCGTTGCCGCTGCCGGTGGCGGTGGCGGTGGCAGCATGCACTTGTATTGTTAGCCAGATTGCGATTGCCCACCACATGGTCGCTTCGTGCCTCAGGTGTCTCTGTTGTCTGTCCGGTTGTGTGTGCCAGTCGCACAGGTGATTAGTTTGCCGGACACTAACTGATTTGTGCATTGACGCGAAGTCGTAGAAATATTCAACATTAATACGTCGACTTATGCAGTTGCCGACTGTCATTTGCTTTTCGACCAGCTGGAGGGGTAGGGGCAGAGCAGGGGCGTGGCTACTCGGCTCTCCTGGGATTGACTCCACATTCAATTGCTTTTCACTCTTACAGCGAGTTTTTTCTTTGACTAGAACACAAGTTATGCTAACATATTTGTTTAGAGGTGAAAATATATGAGGGCCTTGTGGTAGAAATGATATCTCGCGGTCGCTCTCCATCATTCTTTGGCCAACTTTAATTGAAAAGATCGAGCTCTGATATGCATACATATACTAAAGCACAATAAAACCTCCCGTTTATTTAGCATTTTGCGCATTTGTTGTTGTTATTTGCTAACGACAACTGAGTATTTATTTTACTATTACTATTATTGTGAGCGACCAAATTAATGATGTTTTGGGGAAACATTTTTTTAAATTGTTATACGACCAAAATTTTTGGTTATTTCTTTAATATATAATTATTTTAAGTTCATTAAAACACAAATTCCTACATTTTTCGATCGATGTACATTTTTGAAATAGCCCTACTATTTTTTTGAGCACAGCTGTATGTACAAATATTTCTGGTAATAAAAAGACTTGGAAATGTGATGTCTACCTTAAAACAGGATTGCTTCAAGATATTCACCAAATTTCTTGCAAGCTAGATCCTCGACTAAAAAATGTTCAAATTAGTGCAGTATTTTTTAGGTAGCTTTGACGAACGCCTGTCACGGAAATGCTTATCTTAGAAAACTCGTCGCTGTAGAAAATACATTCAAAAATAATAATGTATAAGTTGGCATTATATAAATAAATAAATACACAATAATATATTAAGTTACGTATGGTTCTACTGTTTCTTGTTCATGGCCAAAAATCATCAACTATACAAGTATTATCCAAATGAAAAAGTATCTTAATTGCAAAATGTGCTCTTTCTAAATTTTCTATCAGATATGGATTCAATCAATTTTCATGACAATTTTAGAATTGTGTATTGAAAGTAATTTCCAACCAATTAATGAGCTTTTGAAATGAACTTTTGTAGTAGCATAGTAGGTTGGATGTCTTTGTCCAACCCTCCCTGAATGAAGTGTCAACTTTCGTGCGACCACCGTGAAAAGAGATTCCACGCTGTTCTACATAGAAGACTCGTCAAGCGACTTCTGTCGAAATTTGACAGACACAGACGGAATCACAGATACAGAGACAGATACAAACACAGACATAAAAACCTGCGCAGTGCAGATCGCTTATGTGTGTCTTGTAGGTTAAGTTTTATGTCAAATTTTAACGGCAGCCGTAGAGCCGGGAAGTGCTTCACACAGTAAACACAAGTTAATGAAATTAAAACGTAAGCAGCAGACAAATGCAAGAAAACAATAAACACAAAAGAAATTACAATTAAATTAAAGACAGAGAAGAGATTGCTTCGCTGGCCGGGGGGCATTAAGGGAAAGGTAATGCGATGCAGCAACCGTGGTGGCATGCAACGTAAATGGAAATGAACTTTTGCAGACGCCGCCGCCGCGTGGGCCACTGCAGTCTGCCTCCGACAGCTGGCGGCTCTATCGCGATGTTCCACTTGCCATGAACATCAGACCACGGACCGCGGACCGCAGTACGCGGTCCCCGCCTGCCCCCTTTGAAGTAACAGAAGCGTGGACAGTGCCGCGTGTGTAGCTTTTAATCGCATTCGTTTCAATTGCCGGAATTTATTGTGAAATGAGCGACGACTTTAAGTCTGTGAGGGAGAGTTGGGGAATGCAGTGTGACTTTCTTTGTTCAATGAACTGGCCCTTGGTCTCAGTCTCAGTGTTGGTCTCGGCCTCGGGCTCGGCCCCCGAACCAACTCTAGTCACTTGCATATCATCTGCCTGCTTAGTTAACGTGTATATAAGTATCGTACGTATGAGAATGTGTTTGTGTGTGTGACACTTTACCCGGCTCCACTATTTACAAATAGGCACAATGAACGAAAAATAAAAGCATCATTCGTAGTTTTTAATTTCATGTCTGCACAAAAGCGAAAAAAGTGAAACCTTTCCCAAGCCAGAAAACTGGAGTACTTGTCGCACAGTGGCTTATTTCAACAATTTATTTTGTGGCGCATTCTTAAATATTTTGGAAAAGCAAAAAATAAGTTACAGAATGTTCGTACTTAGGCAAAGCTATTAACTATAAATATCAGTGAAAGCCATTGCACAATTTTGTAAAAAAAAAAGCTTAGTTCTATGTACGGGTAGTATCGTTACTGGTTCTAGTTGAAAGAAACTTCTCCTTGAAATAATAAACGACGGCCATTGGAAACACAAGATCTACAAACTATAATCTTTGAGCGCTGAGTGAAAGTAGCAGAGTTCTTGTCGTTTGTCCGTGGTTCCTCCTTTAAAGGTAGTTAGTAAGTTTTCAAGTTCCAATATACACTTGCTACTCATTCAACAATTTTATATTAGAATGAAATAATTTTATCATCGAAAAAAAAACCCAAGCTCGTACTTTCTCGGACTTCCAAGAATCTGGATACCAAGTTTTGTTATTCTAGCTCTTATACATACTTTCTGAAATCCTTGCGTTCATACAGACAGACGGACGGGCAGACGGACACACGGACACTTGTCATCCAGATCAAGAATATATATACTTTATGGGGTCGGCGAATCTTCCTTCTGCATGTTACATACTTTGCACAAACCTAATATACCCTTTTTACCCAAGGGGTTACATTAAAGCAAAAAAAAATGATGAAAAAATATTGAAATACGTTGGATTAGAAATAGCCCCTTCACCAATTCTATTTGCATATTGGACCCACTGTGCACCAGCGTTGTCGTCGTCATCATAATCGTGGCCGCCTCTGCGTGTTGCGTTTGCACTCCAAAGCAAACCACGCGCATATTTTTCAATTATAGTTTTATAACAATTTTCTCGTCATTGCTGTTGTTGTTGCTAAAGACAACTACTTACAACTGCACAGTTTTAATGAAACTTTCTACCTTGTTATTGTCGCTGCTACTGCCGCTACTGCCGCTGCCATTTGATTGTTGTTGTTATTTCTATTCATATATGTACATATACATACTCTTATTTACATTTACTTGTAATTCTTTCACTTTTTTCGGTCCACCACCCACCCACACACATCGAGCGAGGCGTATTAGTTGGTGGGACATGGGCGTGGAAGCCACCCACTCGGCATCTTTATTTTCATAGCAAATCACATCAGCCGGCAGAAGCATTTAAGCTCTGTCGTAATTATTATTCACAATTCGCTTCCCTCTCGCATCCTCTCTCTCTCTCTCTCTCTCTCTCTCTCTCTCCAATCCGCTGCTCTTGTTTACTCTTTTCACTTTTACTGCCACCCCCTACGGCGGCAGTAATTAAAATTTCGCATTGCACTTTTCACTTGTTTGTGCAATTCGCGTCTCGACCATTTTCACCAAATGCAATTTTTCCACTCTGCCTCTTGCAACACTTTCTCCAAGCACACGCCAATTATATGGACGTCCCTTTGCACTGAGGAGGCTGTGGTGGCTAGAGAGGAAGAGGGGTGGGGATGGGTTTTATCGCGTGCGAGGGAAAGAGGTTGCAAGTTTTTACTTGGCTTGGCAACTTCTGGCAGGCTAATTGTTTTCCTCTTGCCTACTCAGTTGTTGTTTTAGCATTTTAAATGGCATAAATATGAATATACGAAAAAGGAAATATATTAATAGTTAGGCTTCAGACTTTTTAGTCCGCAGGTTATATAAAAGTTGGTGCTTTTACAATTCCTTTTTATTGTTGCTGTTCAACTTTTTGAATTTGTCATGCAAGTATGTAACAAAATGCTGAAAAGATAATGTGCCAGCAATAATTAAATAAATTCCCATTTACCTCCAATTGCAGCTTGAGTCTGTGAGCCTAAAGTTAAGCTCCAGAAAGTCTTCTGTCGCACATGAACTCGTGCAACAATTTCCTTTAAAGCCGCCTGTTTAATGCAAGTTAAATGTCACAATAAATAAACTCGATCACCCTTGCCACAATTTCAAGCGTTTTTGTCATCCTCTTGCTCATTGAACCGCATAAATCAATAACACGAAATTAAAGCAATAACAACATCAAGTGTCTGCTTCAAAGACCGGTAATAAGATACTCTTACTTTTACATACAAATCAGATGTTTTTTTTGGAAATATTTCCAATAGAAGTAAAATAGTTGTCATGGTAGAGATTTGCTGACACTTTTTGTAGATAAGGATTTGTGTGAATTGTCTTACTTGCAATGCCTTTAAAAGTACTAACGAACCGAACAGATAAGCAGATGGGTATTATCTTGGTAGATCTGGAAATGCCATCAGGCAGTTGGTGATGTTTCAACACGCGCCGAAATAGCTCAGTTGGGAGAGCGTTAGACTGAAGATCTAAAGGTCCCCGGTTCAATCCCGGGTTTCGGCAAATTAGTTCTTTTTTATATTTGTTAAATCCTGAAATAATCAGACTGATAAGCAATACTATGCTTCTAATATTTTTAAATATTGCTAGGAATTGTAAAGTAATGTAAGAAAGCCAAACTCTTTGGTTTTCCCTACTTTTGATTGAGGGCTCATATTTTGGACAAAAATATTCTTATCTAGTATACCTTTTTACCCGTTGGATACAGGGTATGAAAACAAACAAAGTCCGAACGGGATATTTCGTCACTATAAAAATCAGAAGTACAACATATTTTTGATAGTCATTACATATTTCAGATGAAAATACCAATTATTTATATATAGTCAAAAACTAGACGTTTCATTTATTTCGAAGTCTGTTTGTGGAAACCAAAACATTTCCAGTTTAAGAACAGTCGTGAGTGAGACCATATTTTAAAATATTTATTAACCGAAAATTGAAACCTTATAGCATTCACAACATTTGTTTAATATTTTCGTAATTGTAAAAATAACAATTTTGAGTCTATTATGCAATTAAATAAAATATTTCAAATGATATAAGTTTCCTCTATATACAGTTTATAAAGACAGCTTATAGGTGACAAGGACTGCCATGATTCACCGTATGCTGACCAATACAAAATTTAAGTTAAAATACTCCTAGGAAGGGTATTATAGAACTGGAGCAATCAATAAATACAAAAGCAAATACTGTAAACAAATAGCCAACATTATGTAAATTAAATATTTGCCAGCAAATACAAATAGGAACACAAACACTTGAGTCGTGAAGTTGTGAGAGTTGAAGGAGGCACACACACATACACACGCACACGCACACAAAGACAGACACACACGGGTGAACTTTGAGTCCTTGGGCCTTGAAGGCAGCGGCAATGCGATTGCATAATCGACTCAACTCGTTTCCGTTCGAATTCGATGATTTGCTAAATAGCTAAAGAGGCCAAGCATCAAACGCATACAAGCACAAGTTTCAAGGATACGTGCGTGTACGTCTGCCTAATGTGTATATACTATATCTGTGTGCGTGCGTGTGTGTGTGTGTGTGTGTTTGAATTGTTGGCCTAAATGAATAAAAACTTGCGTGTGGCACGAAGGGCAAAGTTTTGTATCCTTGTTGCTTGCTTTTTGGGCAACAAACTGGAGAGCAACAACAGCAAATGGCTATAAGCTACAACGAAAGAAGAAATAATGTTTAAGGACATTAGGGATACACCTGTCGATATTTTTACAGTTTGGCGTGCGCTCGTTTGTGTTCATTAAAAAAGAGACGCTACCCTCAATAACCGGTTCCATTGGCTGACCAGCCCCGTCCATGCCCCCCACACGCTCCCTTCGCTGTGTGTCCTTCGTCTGCCATTTGCGAAACAACAACAAATGATACGCTGCTTGATTCGCAGGAAGCGCAGCATTTCCGCCTGACTCAGCCAACAAACCCGTTTGCAGCAATCCTGTCAGTTGGCGCAGTTTGCCAGCTTGCAGTAAAGATGGTGCTCATGTCCTTGTACCACACATGCTGCGCTCTTCTTGGTCGGGTCGCGTGTTTTTATACTCTGTACATAAAATGTAAAAGAGTATATTAGGTTTGCGCGAGCTGAAAAATATAACAGGCAGAAGGAGGCGTGGCAGACCCCACAAAGTATATATATTCTTGATCAGAATGACAAGACGAGTCGATCTATGTCCGTCCGTATGAACAACTGGATCTCAGAGACTATAAGAGCTAGAGACACCAAATTTTGCACAAAGATGGCTTATGTGTATATGCTGTGCAAGTTTGTTTTATTTTTTTTGATTTCCTTCCCCTTTCCTCCTATGGGGTTTTTCTCGATTTTCCATTCGTATAATCGCCTATATCTCGGAGACTATAAGACCTAGGGACATCAAATTTGAAGTCCAAGATGCCTTATGTGAATATGCAGAAAATGTGTTTTTTTTTGGAATCCCCCTCCACGCCCCCTCTCCCACGCAAATCGTGTTTTTCTCTAACTCCCGTAATTCTTGGAAATTCAAATTTGGCAAATACCCCCCAGTTAGTGATTATGTGTCCGTATGCCAAGGTTCATTGGGAGAGACCGGTTTAACAGAAAGTTATAGCCATAAATATAATTGATGCCCAGGCACTGCCCGCAGCTGTTGTTGATATTGGTGATTTGGTTGACTGCAAACATGCTTACACAGACACGAATAGACATGCATATACTCACACAGACGCAACATGTGGAATTATACACCCTTTACGTGAGTTCGAATACCGAAAGTAGTAAAATCGATCAAATTTTTTTTTTAATTTTCTTAATTTTTTGTAATTTCGATAATTAAACTAAGCATATGTACAGAGTATTTCATAGTCGGATCACCACACTTTAGCTTGTTTTTTTTTTTTAATTTTCCTAATTTTTTTAATTTCTATAATTACTCTAAACATATGTACAGAGTATTTCAAAACCGAGACATCCGACTTCAGCTTCTCTATTTGTTTTTTTTTTCTTAAGGTCCGGACGATTGCAGTTACTCGCTTTTCAATGTTATCGTCTTTTTGTTGCCACAACCAGAACTGCTCCATTTCGACCAACACAAGGCACTGTAACCAAAAATGTAATCACCATTAAGACTCATTACCAACGGCAACCGAGAGCAGACCAGGTCCTTCCATGTAACTAAGTTCATTTTGTTTTCTCTGTACGCCGTTCACGGCACAATCCCCATAAAATATATCTCCGAAACTTACACAACGACAATGCGCAGCAACAGAGACAATGGCAACACAGTCATAACCGTATGCAATGCAAGTGTAGATATGTTTGTATGTATATGTATGTGTATGTACGAGTATGTCTATTCACCTAATATACCTATATTAAGACAAAACTATATATGCCCTGGCTGATACTACTGTGTGATTCGTCCTTTTATTTGTTAAGCTTTGAGTGTAAGAAACGTGTATTGAACAGAGTTTAGAAAGAGTAAAATAACTAAAGCTTAGTTTTGTTAACTTCAAATGATGATATTGGTTTTGAAATAAATACATAGTGCATGAAACTATGAAAACATTTTGTAACGTTGCCAACATGTTGTAATGTTGTAAAACATGTGTATGCTGAACTCAATAGTCATTGAAGTCTCCCTAAAAAGACGAGACAGAATCACATTAAAAGCTAACGAAAGTAATTATAAGGGGTAATCTTGTAACGTCTGGTTATTTTCAAATCTAAGATTCCTAATTGGAATTTATTCTTCTCTCGTTCTATACAACAGATCATGACAAATTTGTTGTTGGAACAACTGTTAGATTACAAGTTCTTTGAACCAATATGTAAATAGCATGACCCAACAAAAATTGAATATAAAAATAAACATTAAAAGGAACAAATATTAAATTGTGCAATACAAATATATTCAGTTTTCATCGACTTCTATTCAATTCCACGGAGCGTATTTGGAATGCACAGTGTGTTATGTTCAATACTCGTATGTAGAAATAAATATGACTTACTTATATAAAAGGTATATATTGCTCATATAGTTAGTATAGCCCGATAAATTTGCGGTTACTTAAATGTCAGAAGAAGCGCCACTCGAAAACATCCCATTGGTGCATTTTAGTTCTGAACATAGTTGTTGGGTTCTGGTCGGCAACGGAAATAAATGTTGAAACGCTGAACAATTTGTTTGTCAAAAGTTGCGAGGGGCGGACATGGCGGACATGGGGCGACTTGTACAGTTGCCGTCACCGATGCCTTGGCAAGAAATAAATTCCGGCTGTTTTATTGTCGTCTAGCGCCATTAAAAGAAATTTCGCATTGGGATCTGGAGGTGGGAGTGGGGGTGGTGGTCGTATAGCGCCCGTTATTGACTTCGTCGGCGCCAGGGGACAGTCACAACAGAAAAATGAATTCGACTGCCAAATTGTTGGAAATAATTGCGCTGCAGCTGCAGTAAAATCCAACCAACCAGGCGTAATGTTAACGCCAATGCCGGCTAACAATAAATACCAAAAATGAACTCGGACTGGTGGAGACAACCTTGAGCTAATTTGGCCACGTTTATTCTTCTCTCGTTCCAGGCGGCCTGCCACTGCAGCCAGCAGATCGCATTCCGCCGCTGGCGGCAACATGACAGCCACTAAGTGGGACAACGCCGGCAGGCAGACGGTCCATAAATAGACGTGCAAATCCAGGGAGCAGCCCCAGGCGGAAATGCTTGAGGCATCAAAGCCAGCCACGTTAGCAGCGGTAGCGGCAGCGGCGACATTTGTCAACATGCCGGCCGACAGACGCCTCAACGGCGTCGTGCTCGGCGTCTGCTGCGATCAGCTGCGTGCTGCTCAGCGTCCCCTCCCCATCGGGCTGACAAGCACAATGATGACAACAACAACAATGCCGGAGCCCATGGAGAAGCACCTGGAGGAGCGACGACGATACTGGCCACCGCCTTGCTTCATACTGCTGATATCCTTGCTGGAGGTGGGTGTACGTGTACATTATAGGACATCAATTGAAATCAAGGCTGCGTGCCTAGAAGCTCTTAGGTCGCCGGGATCTGGCCTGATTTTCCTGCCACACGACCCTCTAACCCCAACAGCCCCCCTAATGTGGCACATGTCGCGGGCGTACTCGTAATATCCAAAGGGCACACAAAATGTTGCGTTTTAATGTGATTAAAATAATGCCAAGGGTTGATTGAGCGCGCGCCACAGTGGCAATAAAAACTCAACACCCTCCTCAATGTGGATACAGAAAGTGGAGTGGTGCGTGGTGTGGGGATGGTGGTGGTGATGGCGGTGGGGGGTGGTTGAGAGCGGGGCAGCGGGCAGCACATGTTGACGTTATGTAGTTAAGTTGCCATGACATCGATGCTCGGATTGCAAAACAACCAACACAACCACACACACGCTTGGGTGGGCCAAAGTTTTTGTTTTTTAATTGCTCCTCACTCGTACAGCAGACGCTGACGCCCCCTTCGCATCATCCTTTTTTAAATGCCCCTCCCGCTTATGCAATCTAATTTATGCGGTTTATTGTGGCTGCTTTTTTTCTTTAAATGAAGAGGAGCAGAAAACAAACACAATTTCTATTCCGTATCTCGTGCACTTTGTGAAGAATTCATTGAACCCTGAAGTGCCGCCAACACAAGCTAACAAACCCCATTTTCTGGCTGGGACTCCCTGCAGCTGTTCAGGATCTTCGCTCTGCAAGGAGGCAGGGAAGCGAAGTGAGTTCATTTGTTTAACAGTAAAGGATGCAGTCAAAGGGATAGGAGTAAGTGCGCCGAGCAGCTGAAGCTGCGGTAGTTGATTGTTCAGTTTTAAGTGTGTTTGTTAAAGTACGGCCAAAGCTGGAGCTGTAACTGCGACAGTCGTTCATCGTATTACTAAAGCGCACACAAAAATAACTTGCGAAGAATATCTCACAGTTCTCATATCTTATTAAACGACATTTTGGAACCCTTGGAGCTTGCATTATAAATATTTTACATCACTATGCATCTTACAATTATATACAAACTTATACAAATATTTTGTTCATCAACAAAGTTTAACTCAATAGAAGTAGAACGCACCTTTCAGTTTCTTAATTAGCTCTCAAAGTTATACGATTTGAAATTTTTGTAATCATGAACAAAATACTAAGCTTATTTTAATAAAAAAAAATGCGTTTTATCCATTTCTTTAGATCCACTGGGATTCTAGAAAGCAGTCTTCAGCATATCCCAAGATCTTCGCCAAGTCTCTCATTTTAATCGTTATGTAAAATCATCGTTTTTGTCATTGTCCAGTTACATTGCATATATGTATATATTGGTGTACTAATAATGGTTTGGGGAAACATTTCTATATAAAGTGAATAATGAATTCAAGTTTCTCACTTTGAAAGGGGCATGCAACTTATATTGGTTGTTTATTTTTCTGACTTAAGCCCATTACGAATCCTTCTTTAACTTCGGTCGTTACTTCTGGCATGATTGCAAATTATTTCCGCCAACTCGGTGGCATCTTACAATGGTCGAGGGCTGAAATTCCAGACCTGTGGTGGTGGAGGCTGAACTCAGTGCGGAGGGCAAGGGAGGGGTATAATAATAGTTGATCATATTTCAGGGCCAAACACTTGCACAGGCACACACAGGCGAAAAGGGCCGAGCTCCAGCCATGAGCACGGCAAGCAATTTTGCGCTGTCTTGACTTCTGAGGCAAATATATTGCTGGATGGGCAGAGGAACATATACGAGTATGTATGCCCGACTCCACTCGCACTTCGAATTCGCGCGTGCTTCATCGTCTGTGTGTCAGTTGGTGTGTGTGTGTGTGTGTGTGTGTGGGTGTGAGAGTGGCGTGCATTTGTAAATGGCTCTTGGCTTCCGGGTAAAGGACACCATAAGTGAAACGGGAGACGGACCGCCCAGCAGAGTGCGTGCGAAAATCCAACACGTTCGCGATTTGTTTTCGCAAACAACATGAGAGAGTCAGCTGTTGGTGTGATTCCCCATTGCCCCACACAGACTGACCGGCGGCCACACAATACGAGTTCGAGTGCGAGTACGAGTGTGTCTTCTGTTTGGGGAAGGGAATCGGGAGTGGGGCGCATGCAATTTTCCACGCCGGCTCCGTCTGCCACGGCGTCTCGCCGAAATGTGCCACCGCACATTTTTGCTGCTCGAACGGCTCTGCGGACGGGGCATTTATTGTCTGCCACGTCTACTGCGTCTGCCATGTCTGGGTCTGCCGGCAGTCTCAGACTGCTGCTACCCCCGTTCATTCTGGGGTTGCTTTGTTTGGGTTTTCCTTCTGCCTTTTCTTTCCTGTCGCGACTGTGGCGCCGCTGGCAGCCGTAGACAACCACACAGACGACAACAACCACAACGACGACAACAACGAAGTCAACTGCGGGAAAGCAGCTCGCTGCAAAGGGCAAAGAAAATTGTTTCGTATTTTGATGGTTTTATTGCGAATAGCTTTTGGCCCCTTAAAAGGGCGTGCTCCCCCTGCCTATCTTATAAATGGAATTGTTTTTAGATTTGTTGCGGTTACTCCCGCCGCCCAACTCACTTGATTAATCGGCTCACGTGGGCCAGCAGCCATTTGCCAAAATTTGCCAACACTGTACCACAGGAAAGTCTAGCTTTACATCCAAATATAAAATTATTATAGACTTTGCGCACCAAAGTTTCAAATGAAATTGAAGCTATAAACCATTTATTGTGTTTTATAATCATTTTTAAAAATTTCTTTGTACATGGCTATTGGTTTGCGGTTTGTGCTTCTGTTACGCAATCAAAACCATACATTTTGACGGAAATGGTCATTATTGGCGATGGGGACGTACAGTATTGCAATATTTGGCTTCCCAGAAGCATTTATTTAAAACATATCCTTCTATATGCGGCTATTAAATTGTGAAAATTGATTAAATCAAACAAAACGAAACAAACCGCTTTAGAGATTTCTTTTAATCGCCCACCAGAAAATGTTTATGCATTTCTGTAAAAAACAAATTCAGCATTCTGTGCCTTATTGAGACCATTTTGGCACTAAGCTTTATACAGCTTTTTTCACCATTCAACATTTTACGTTCAATATTTCAGATTGGAATCTTTGTGTACGAATTCGATGAGCTTGCAAACGGCGACTCGTGGCTCATCTACCGCCCGGATCGGCGACTCCAACTATGGCGCTTCGTTTCCTATGCCCTGCTCCATGCCAATTGGCTGCATCTCGGATTCAATGTGGGGACGCAGCTGCTCTACGGGGTACCACTGGAACTGTTTCATGGATCCCTTCGAATTGGCATCATTTATGTGGCAGGCGTCCTAGCGGGTTCTCTGGGCACAAGCATTGTCGACTCCGCGGTGTATCTGGTGGGGGCTAGTGGTGGTGTTTATGCCCTTCTATCTGCCCAACTGGCCAATATCCTGCTTAACTTCGGACAAATGCGTCATGGTCTGGCCCAGCTTGTTTCAGTTGGCATTTTCGGTAGGTTGGCTACGCAATAAGCATTCCTTATCCATCTTATTCCATAAAAACTCCTCAGTGTCCTGCGATTTGGGCTTCGCACTGTACTCGAGGCAGTTCTCCATGGAGACTTCACTGCCTGCGGTCTCGTATATAGCGCACATGACTGGCGCGTTGGCCGGCTTTACTGTGGGCCTCTTGGTTCTACGGAACTTTGACGGCGGATCGCACACCAGACTTTTGCGGTGGCTGGCTTTGGGAGTTTGTGCGGCTTTCAGCGTTTTTGCTATTGCCTTCAATCTTATCAACTCGGTGACGGCCCAAATGCTGGCCGAACAAGAGGGTGAGGTCATCAAGGAGCATCTGCTGCACGATCTGGGCATCTCGTAGATAGTTGTTGATGAGCCCACAAACGGTACCTCCTGAGTTTACGAGCAAACTGTTGTGCTTTTTTGCAAAAGACTGAGAACTTATTCGAATCAGCAGACGGTGCATCAAAGAGTCTATGAAGGCAACTTCGACTTGCGTTAATATCTGGATAATACTCACACCTACTATATCATACATAGCCTAGTCAATAGATTTAAAGAGATCCTAAAAAGTGCTCAAATGTATCTCTAAGAACATGAGTAATTCACTGATTGTATATTTTCTTTACTTGGTACGCTCAAACTATCTCTAATGTCATAAATGTCAATAAATAATATTTTACAGTATTGCCAAAGGAGTAGGAAGACCCATTTGCTCAATGCGTCAGGGCCGAGCGAGGCTCATTCGAATGCAAGCGTTTCAAAGACTTTCCAATGAAATCTATTTGCATACTTGTATTCATGTTTGTACTGGTAGTTCAGGCCAACAGATATTAGGAAATGAAAAGCAATAAAAGTCAGACATTAGCATAACTACTACACTACATAAGTATATATAAATATAAGTATATATTTACGCCAAAGTCAAGATTATTACATTTTATGGTACTAAATGCGCTCTTCAATGAGCTTAGATAGGCTACTAGATAAGAATCAGAAACCGAAGCTTATTATACTCAATATCTGATACAAGCAACGAAATAAAATATCATAAAATCCATTATCTACAAAAAAGTGTTTTACTTCAAGCGAGAGTTCTTCCATTTATTGATTAAATTGAAGATAGTTTCGTTAATCGTTACTGGCGTTAGTAAACATTAACCTACTTCTTAACACATTTCAAGGAAATAGAATTAATCGATTGTCACCATCAAACGCCCACAATCTCAGGTCTGAGAAAGAGAGAACGCTACAGTCGAGGAAGCCCGACAGTGAAATACCCTGTACCCAGACACTGAGTTATATGCGGAAGCAAAAAGAAGAAGAAGAGCGAGCTTGATGCTGCAGATTGTGGGCGTAGTACCGGAGTGAAATTGTTTCGCAAATAATTTTTCTAAGAAATAACCGATTTGAATGAAATTTGAAACAAAAAGTAGATAATTATATAGAAATTATGTGTGCAAAGTTGGGTTAATGTAGCACCTATAGACCGCAGACGGACATGTGTAGATCGATTTCTCTCGTCATGCTGATCAAGAACATAAATACTTTATGGGGTCGCAGATGGCTCCTTCTGCCTGTTACGTACTTTGCACAAACCAGGGTATAATAAGCCAGAATTCCCGCTTCGAATATTTTCCTGACATTTACCATCAATAGTTCGTTATAACATACTTGTTCTTTTGCTCGCATTTTGGCATTCATGGATAAAATCCGCAGCAACAACATTCTCATTCAACACTTTTGTTCCTAAATACATACATATGAACCAATTACTGTAGTCTAGCATTTCCCACTTTCGTTTTCAGTGACGCTATGCAAATATTCCGATATTCTCACATTTGGATTGGATTTATGTACAGATATTACACATTCATATGTACATAAAGTATGTATATAGACTCTTCAAGAGTCGTTTGTTTTGGACATCGAAGCTGCAGTATTTGCCTGCTGCTCTCCACTGTTGACTTTAGTGCATCAACAAATACGAGTATAAAGGGTAAATCAAATGCAAAATCTGCATATAGCACCTCAATATAAAAGGCATCGCGTACTCCACGGTCCCAGTCCGGTTTGGGGAGAATTATCGGGTCGGTGGCACCGCTTCATATACAGGTTCACACCTGGTTACTAGTCCTTGCATTCCGAGCACCCGTTGCCACGAAACTGCCACTTGGCACTAAAAATAATTTACGATTATAACAACAGTATTTTCGACTTTATGGACGTCAGGCCGATCCCGTATCTCCGTCAAAATTGCGAATACTATTTGCGAATACTGCATTGCAATTGCATTCGAAAACAAAATATATACAATTGCCGTTGAGTGTTGTTCGTGTATTCAGCTTTCGTTAGCTCGTTGAATTGGCCTCATTAGGCGCCGTGTTGCATTGAATCGCAAAATAAACTGAAATTTTAAACGTTTGTAACCGAAATTGCACTGATACTTAATAACTCATCGCATTTATGTTCACAGTTAAGCAAATATATAAGCAAGCTTTGGTTTGGCAGTTTTGAAAACAAAAAATTATTTTTGTTAAGACCGACAACGAAAGCTAGCTGGTTCAGGTCCTTAACAACTGATTTTATCGATCCCGCATTTAATTTATAAACTCATTGCTGCATAGGCCATGCAAAAGAATAAGAAACATGGAATCAAATCTTTTTGAGAGTGAGAGTCGAACTCACAAAAATACATATATAGACTTATTTTGATTTCAATTTAGCTTTAAGGCAACATACAGTTAATGTTTCGTAAATTGTCGAACTGAGAGGAATTTGTGTCAATGCTCTCCATTATTACTGAATTGCAATGGTTTGGGTGTGGTTTGCAACTATCAGGAGTATTGATAAATGTGTTGAAACGTTAAACTTTTAATTATTTTTATAAAGATACTAAGCAAAATCTTCAGACACACAAAATATGTTATTTGGATATTCGTTTATGCAAAACCAATTTAAAAGACGGAAAAAGGGATCAGGGATTGCAACAATCTCCTGAATCCGAAACTTGCGTGCACATTGTACACAATGTACAAGCTTATAGCATTGACTCCTGGTGCCCCATTCATTCTTAGTAATGCCCATCTGAAATGTTTTTGGCCCATCATAGAAGCACTACATAGTTTGGTGGTCAAATTTATAATTGACACAATAAGGGGTTTTTTTGAACCCTTGTCTCCTAGAACCCAACTCCGAATTGGTATGAGTGAGGACCTGCTTTGTTTCTAATCTCAAGCGAACCAACCCCATTGCGAACTATTTTACAACGATGTCAATCATTTCTTGAACACTTCATAAATATTTTCCAGAAATTCTTGGATTGAAGAAAAGCAATTGAACAAAATGAAATTTCTTTAAACACTCTCTTGGTAAGCTCTTCAACACAAAATAATCCACTCTTTATGTAAATATATTAGGAGGCAAATAGGAATTAAACAAGTTATTAAGCAATTTAATAATTAATTATGCAATGGAAGTAGTAATAGATCACGAAAATGCTCCAGCCATTACCCGAAAGTTTGAATTCGCCATCGGTGGGTGGCAAATTTGCTAGCCTTTTGAGCAGCAGTTAGAGCCAGAAGAGAATATCCTAAACACACACAATCATACACACACATACACAGATAAAAACACATTCCAAACGGTGAGGCGCACATTGTTGGGAGACAGTGATGGTTCAATCCCACCAACGAACAGACGAACGGTGAGCCAATTTAGCAACCCGTATGCGATCTCTACATACATACTGCACTCGTAGTATTCGAGATGCTGGCTACTAACTGGGCAATCAGACGAGCGGTCCCGACTGGCCTTCCTGGCCGTCTGTATCTTGAATCGCTTAAATCCTCGTTAAGTCATCATCAGTAAGGGAGATGGTCGAAGCATATCGACGACAAAGACGAGACATTTGACAACAAATATTTGTGGCATTAAATGCGCTGGTCGGGTGCAAGCGGGGCGTTGTGGGTTAACATGTGCTGCCGGTGCCGCTTCACTTGCTCATTTCACTAATTTAATGAAGACCTTTGTGGCGCGTTCTGGCCACTGTCCCGACCGTTGACTTCACCGGCAACGTCGTCGTCTTCAGCGTCTTCCTCGGTAGATTGATGGCCTTCGCTTTGGCTGCGGTTGGGCTGATGGGGACAAGCGACATACCCGACCGCATACGACAGTCCAGGAGTGCGGCACTTGCGGGTCCTGCCGCTGCCACTGCCACTGCCTCTGCCTCTGCTTTCACTACCTTGCTTGACTGACTGACTAACTGACTGAATGGCTGCATCAATAATTTGTGTTCGCCGTTCAAAATAATTGACCAAGTTTGTCTGTTTGCGGTTCAGTCCGACCAGTCCGCTTGGCAGCCAGCTTTGTGGCATTTAATCTACTTGCAGCCGTCGAAGACAATGATGCTGGCGATGGGGCCGACGAGGACGAGGACGTGGACGACATCGACAACTGCAACGGCGGCAGTGATGGCAGCAGCTGGCAAAAACAGCAAACATGTTATCCTCTACGCCAGTGGCAGACCCCAACCTTGGTGGAGTTTGCGTAATTGAAATAATTTCAAGTGAAAAACTGCATTCAAAAGTTCAAATTTCAAACAACAACTGAGAATGCCATCGCAAAGTGTCTGACTAGTAGATATCCTTTATATGCATATATTAAAATCGACCTTTACTATTCAGAGTACGTGTACTCTGGAATAATCTCTATACTTTCCCTTATTTCATTTCATTCTCAGATACGATTAGAAGAGGCACTGCAAGCAAATTTCGTAAGAGTCAATGGACTCGTTCGGTTATTTTGTCTCATAAATATCTACAAGTAGATACCCTCACACAATGTAGTGGTGTAGGGTATAAAAATTTACATGCGCAAATTTGAGAAGTCGTCATTCACAAAAAACGCGTCAACAGCTTCGGTTCTGTCGTTGGGCAGCTGCTGGTCCCTAATCCTGGACATGGCAGCAAATTACAGCCCAGCAACCCACCAGTTGCCTCAAAGCACAGGCATCGCGGCATTAGCAAAGCACAGGAGCACATTATGTTCGCAAAAAACAGACGACGATGAGGTGGGGAATAGCGACGCATGCCGATCTGACGACTGGCGGCAAACACAGTAATTTGCTTAATTCGACGCTCAGCCAAAACTCGCTGCCCAACTCATCCGGTTGCCCCACCTCTCCAGGTGGCTCTATAAAAATGGGATCTCCGCACGCGGCCGCCACTCGTCGATCGCCCGCTTAGGACTTGGAGATGGCAGTCGATCGAAATTTTTAGTCACGTGAATCACGTTTGGATCTGTTTTTCCAACTCTTTTTTCACAAACAAATATGTCGGTTGAATAAAAATTTGGCTTGTTGTAGAATACAAATTTCTAATCCCGCATTACTTTACAGTTGGGTACTGCATTAAATCCATTAATTTAAAATGTTTAATGCTAAGCGCTACAGGCTGATATGCAATACTATATACGGATGCAAATCTAGAATTTATCATTTTTAGAAACATCGGATACGATTTGACATAACCCTTTTGTAAGGTACTGAAGCAGTGCTCCTCCAAGAAATAACGGGAATCAAATTTGAAAAGATACCCGTTGAAAGAGATAAGAAATATTTTCGCCTAAAATATAGTAGGATTGATGTTTCTATTTCGGTAAGTTTCAGATTGCTTTTTTATATCCGTTTAAGTAAGTTCTACATTTGTTCGATCATACTTAGCTGTCGTTTTTTGGCAGCCAGTACGAGGCATCGTAAACTCTCCTTCAACAGCAGAACAAGCCTTGGCTTCTCTCCGTATTCTACATGATTGCAAGGATAATAGCTAGAGTCACCAAACTAGGTATGTTTTTTTAGAAGTTCCTACCCCAACAATACTCCCATAATAATAAATTCAATTAAATACTACCCCAACAATACTCCCATAATAATAAATTCAATTAAATACTCAACTGAGTGTCGAGTGTATCAGATTAATGTACATTTAACACTTAATACTACTAAGTCCCGTTTGCTCAAAATGTTAATACATTTCTCCATATCGAAATTATAGTTTTCGAATAAATTTCATTTTATATGACAGATAGATTGACTGATATTTTTATAAGCCAATTGAAATAGTGTGTCCACTTTGATTTTCAAAATAACTATCTGAACTGAAACCAGGGAAATAAAATATTAATCAGTTGTCATCATTTTTTTATTATTAAATTTTCAATGTTTTCAAGAGAGAAATGCCAATACGTAAATGATTACAGAGAATTAAGCCATTACTGTAGGTTCTACAGTTAGATAATAATTTCGAAGCTAGGGTTTACTTAACACCAACAAAGCATAACATTTGTAAAGCATAACATTGTCAAAATATTGTTATTTAAAATTTACAAAAGAAACTTGCAGTAAATGGTCAGTCTCTGTCATCTCTATTAAAAGGACAGTTTTGTTTTTGCCGATAGCATTCTGATCGGTCGATATGTTAGCGACTGACCATCACTAGTGATTGCAGATGATCCTTTTTGGCTGCGAGTGCAGGTTCTTTGAAACTTCAATTCAAACATGCCCTCCGGCAAGCCCGATTGCTTTTTCCGCCGGTCGCTGCACTTTTTACATTTTTTCGGTGGCGTTGTCGAAATTAATATGCCGCCAAGCACTTCAGTTTAAAATTCTTAAATTAGCGATGGCAATGTAACCAGAATGGGTCGTAAGCACAGATAAACTTCCGAGAACTTCTGTCATACCACATTAAACATGTGTAAGTCGTTAGTGCTGCTGATGCTATTGCTGATTTAAAATTTTGACTTGATCTGAATATTCATATTCATATACATGTACTATGTAAATGGTACAGCTCTTCGGAAACACCATGGACCACTTAATTTGATAACCAAATAAAGCAATAACGAAAAATCGATTGGTTGTCCAGTAGAAATACGCAACTCGATGGATGAAGGGGCATATTAGTTCTAACCGTAAGAAGGTATCGCTGATGTCGCTTTGAATGGTCACAAATTGTAAAATTGGTCAAAATAAATATTTTTATTCATTTTGAATTCCTCATAAATCATTATTGACTTGATAAAATTATAAATAAGTTATTTTTTATTTCTTAATTCTTTTTCCCCAATAGATATCCAAACAATACATCAAAGAATTACAAAATAATGAAAATATCCCTATAAGATGAAAATAATATCTAACAACGAATCTGGCTCAAATATATTTTGTAGAAATTTAATTTATAGAAATGAGTAACAAATTCTAATAGAAACCCGCAACGATACAATTATTTATTTTTATGTTCCCCAAATATACAAAATATAATTATGTAATACAAGAGTTACTTACTTCAATGTAAAAAATGGCATCACAACGATTGAAATATTTTATTCGAAATCTGAAAAAACGAAACATGTAGTTATCTGCACAAAACATATTGTCTTTAGTAGCTACTTATATCCTAATACGCATGTACAACTGTAATTTAAGTCGGGAGTATGTAGAAGATTGAGTTTGTTTTCAAAGCCGACACAAAATGTTCTTCGTCGCCACACATTCAAGCTTATTTGTTTTATTCGTTCATTGCTTTAACATTTTCCAATGTTTCAATATTCGTTTTTCTCTATTTCAGTTGTAATCCATTTGTGTTGGCTTTGAATATGCTGATGCTGCTGGCTTTTTTTTTTTATTGTAGACCAACAGCAACATATAAAACAATAAGCCAAAATATTTGAAGAGCCCCCTTCAAACGACATGGACATGGGGAGCATGAAATGCCGATAGTAATTTTTTTATTGCGCTTAGACGTGACATTTTCCACATTTGGTTTAAAAGCAATTGTATTTGAGATTTGTTAGCCAAGCTGAACTTACAATGGCCACACACACATATATAGTATTATATAATAATAATCTTTAAATTAAACAAGAATGGAATGCTAGGGTCTGTACCCGCTACATAAATTTACAAATATTAGGATAAATATACACAAACTTATCCTTTGGTTATTGTAGCTTCTATTTTTTCCGAGATGATTCCGTTCATACATAAGGCGGATGGACAGGATGTTATGGCTACATGGCTAGTCGTCTTGTAATATTACTAGACTATATTATATATTTTGTGAATATAGTATGTAGATTTGTCAGATGTTGGTATTCTTATCCTTATGTCTGCAGGAATCCAAAAAATCATCAAGGATAATGGCGGATATTCAGGGTATTAAGTGCGCTCTAGTCAGTTAAGTAAGATACGGCACCATAAATAACAAAATTTAAATATATATAGCTATTTTTGTTGGGCACACCTATTATTGTGTCCAGCGGGAAACAACTGTATTTTATGAATTAGCCCAAGCGCTAAGTTATTTTTTATAGACTCAAAAGCCTTTTATTAATTTGTTTTGACGCTAAAGTATGTTTATATTTAAAACTGACATTTTTTTGATAAAAATAAATATATACATAAATGTATAAAACCTACGCCATTTTTGAAAAAAAAAAAATGCTCACACATATTATTCTGTCCATGAGTGTATGAATGACCAACATCTTAAAAAATTCGAAAATGATTCGAAATGATATGCCAGAATCTCTTGTGACTGCACACATCTAACTCAAATTATTATTGAAACAGAGCTATAGTAGTACTAAGTATATATAAGTAATGTATAGTATATAACATAGTATGTCTAAGACTGTAAAGATATTTACTATTTTCAAAACAAAAATAGTAATAATTAAGTCGCTTTGTATACTTATTGTTTTGGTTAGGCTGGCTGTTCTTGCGGCAATAGTCTTTAGGATAGCTGCCGCCGTATTATATGTTTATGTTCTGAGGCATGAAGCTTAAACTTAATATCACTACTCGCATATGACAAGCCCTCCACTGAACATGAACTTTTATTATTATTATTTAATTTTAGGGCTACAGTAATTCTACAGCATTCAAAATTGATAAACTGAATATTGGTGGCATGTACCGCTTTAGGAAACTGATACTATTAGATAGTGGTATTTGAATTGGTAGCGAAAAACAATTTTTTCAATTCCAGCTAATTTGCATTTATGGATAGCCTCGCACCTTTGTGCAGCATTGCCAAAAATGGGTTGAACATCTACACCATGGCTAATTCTGAAGCTGAAAGTCAACACAGTTGACCAGTTGATGGACACGACCTTGAATCTATCAGTTTGGACTCACATCAGCTCGGCTGGGTCGCTCCATAGCTGTAAGTATGTATCGGACTCGGTTGAGCATTTCCTATTGTTCGCTTTAGAGGTGTGTATAGTGTTCAGTGTTCAGTTCGGCCATAACTCAGCCCAATATAAATCTGTTAACAAAACGCTTAAGCCCCCTTTATGCGTTTTATTTATGGCCATTTGATGGCACATTATCAAGCACATGGAGCAGATCAGCAACATTGGTGCGCCCCATAATTGGATTCGTCACAAGCGCTCTGGCATGGTCATAAATCGCGGGCTGCTTGAAATGCAAATTTGGGACTCCGGCAAAACTCCGGGTCGACGGAGGCGCGTTGCATGTTGCTGAATATCGGCGAGGCATCAAAGAGCAGGCAACAACAGAAGCAACATTTATTGCCAGACCAATTAACGCGGATGAGAAGCGACTGGGTGCTCTGGTCGAGTGCATGGCGAGCAATCAGCCGTCACTTGAATGGCAAGATTCTTGCAATTAAGAGTCGATTCTGTTCTTGCTGTTGTTGCAAAGTGCGTGGCAAAGTGCGGGTGGAACAACTGCAATAGCAGCATCAGCAACAGCAGCTTGTGTTCAGCTGCTTCAGCTTGTCGATGCGTAGCAAAGGATAATCCAAGTGGACCAGCTCTTGGTCGCTGCACCCAAAACGTGGCTGCTGCCCACGCCGACACGAAGACCAAAGCCGAGATCATGAACAAGAGTGGCGACATCGACCAGCCATGTCACACCCAAGATGGCAGTCAAGGCGCAAATTGCACAACATTTCCAGTGCGGAGAGGAAGGCTCATTTTTTTTGGGTTTTAGCCAGCACTCAATGTTTTAGCCACGCTGCAGATTAAGTGGTTTTGCGGCCTGGCGCCCGGGCAGCGCAACTAATGCGCAAAGTGGTTGCCAACCATGGCCTTGTATGTATACCTACCCGTAAAGTGCAGCCTAATTTCTGTATCGCCTAAAGTTGCACTTGCCACGGGGTGTCGATGGTCGCTTCTAATACAGCATTTGTGCTGGATGAGTGTTTTCAGAACCCGACGACTGTCCGCCTGACCAATTAGCTGCCAAATAGCTCGCATTGGCATTCAATTTGTTCCGCTTATAAAATTTGAGCTCTAATAGCACGATCTCCTGTGCCAGTCCCCAGTCGCTTCATTACTCACCGAACCGTCAAGGAAACTTCAAAACACGCCAAAGATAATGCAAACATCAATGCGAAATTAAAATCGATGCGAAGTGGCAATAAATTATGTCTGCAGTCGTCAGCCAGTCATGCAGCCAGCCAGCCAGCCAGACAGCCAGTCGTCCAGTCTGCCCAGCAACTTGATTGAAATCGAGTCTGATAAAGCGGAATTAAGTTCTGTTAAACTAACAAAAACAGCACCCGATTGCCGTGGATTGCAGTGGGGGGCGGGGCAGGTATGCAAAAGAGCAATATTTCAGAAATGATGAGTTACAGATGCGTCTGGCAAAACTTTCCGGAGCTGTGGCCGCAGCAGCATCACCGCCACCGACAACAGCAGATGCAAAAAATATTCTATGTCTGCTGGGGCCACAATGCCTTACTTGGGCGGTAGTGGCAGTGGCAGTCTTTACCCGATGGCTTCGAAGCTCGAACCTTGAACGGAGGAATACTTGTCTGGGCACAGTGGTAGGGAATGTAGTTAAAACACTTTGTCAAAGTTAACTCACAAGGGAAGGGAAGGGAGCTCCTAGTAATTTATTTATTAAGTGCAAGTCACAAATAATTGAACTTAAAAATTCCTATAATACGTAGAGGTTCTCAACTCTCACTTTAATTTAAAAGGCAACCTCATTAAATTTTAATAGTAATAGAGAGGCCATACATAGAGGTTCTCATTCATATAACAACTCCCACTTTCATTTAAAAGATAACCTCGAGCTCGAAGTAATTTATTTAATAAATGCAAGACACAAATATTAAAATCCCTAACTATACAGCATATAATACGTAGAGGTTTAAAAGAGAAACTCACTTCTTAATTACGAAAAAAAAAAAACGGAAAGAATTCATTCAATTTAAATAGTAATAGATAGACCATACGTAGAGGTTCTCAATTCATACTTGTATACCAACTCTCACTTTCATTTAAAAGATAACCGCAATTCTCAATTACGAAAAAAAGGTAGAAAGAATTAATTAAATCTTCACATTAATGTCCAGACTATAGAGATCTAATATACCTTTTCCAAAGTTCATTATTTCTGCATCTATCCCAAACAAAAAATCGATGAGGCATAGTTATGTTTTAGTAATAAGACAGGACCACGATGAATATAAGTTGAAATACTAACAAATCATTATTTAACAGTACTCTGCAATTAATTTGTTAATGAACAAAATAAATTGTAGATTGAAATCAAGAAAGATATCGATTGTTGATAAAAAAATTTTTTTTAATATTTTGAATTGAATGAATGGACGTGAAATTTAATTTAATTATTTTATTTGAAAGCGGATCGACTTCGGCTTCGCATTAAATTGTTTTATAAAGGCTAGAAACAACTTATTCATTAAGTTCATATTTAAAAGTACTTAGTTACATATTTGAAGGCAAGATTGAAATTTAAAGAAAAAGTGTTTCTTAATTAAGGGATAACACGATTTAAATCAATAATACAACTGCTGCAGTTTTTGCAGTACAACATTTTGCGTATTCGGAAAATAGGGGAAATGTTATTTTCTGAATTAGACTTTATACAATCTTACATCTTCTTGAATAACATAAGAGTTGAAATGTGTAACATTTATTTTGAATTCTCCTTACCTTTACTAAATCGGAATAGAATACTAAATCTCCTTACCTTTACTAAATCGGAATAGAAAACACTTTGAAACACTTCGTTTTTTTTTTTAACTGTCTGTCTTCTCTAATTAAAAATTTCAAATGCAATATCAATGAGCTTGCCACGTTAAACAACCTGTGTATAGAGTTATATATACATTCAAGTATATTTGAGTTTCCCAAGTGTCCCACTGTGGTGCAAATCATGTGGCATGTGCAGCCTCTTCTGTTGTTGTTGTTGCTGCTGCTGGTGGTGCTGGTGCTGGTGGTGCTGCAGTTCCTCCTGCTGGCTGGTGCTCTTCCATATTGTTTACTTTGTGAGCAACAAAACAAGAATGCAGCGATTCAGCAACTAAGGGAAGCAGACGAACTGCGGTTTTTACTGCATAAGGCATCTATGGTAGGTACATATTTATGTTACTATTGCTGTTGTTGTAAATTTTATGGATTTATCGAAAATTGAACGCACTGGCGGTGTGGGTGGAATGGCTGGTTGGTTGGCTGGTTGGTTGGCCGCCCGCCTGTCTGCCGCGCTGCCTGACCGACTGCAAAGTATCTTGTTTGAAAAATAAATACGAACGCTGGCGGTGATGTTTGTTAGCGGTGGTAATTTTTGTTTTGTTTACAGAATCGCGTGCGGCCAACAACAATAACAGCAACAGCAACAGAAACAGCATCAACATCAACAGAAACAGAAACAGTACAAACAAAAACAGTTGAGACTGACAGACTCAAAATGATCTAAATAATGCACTCAATTAATTGCCTTATGGACTTTATGAACCAGGACCTAGGGCCCTGCCTTGAGCTGCCACAAATGGAGTGCCATTCATGGCCCATTGACTGGAGCTGATGTCGCGACTTGCCTTGCCAAAGAGACACTTCCTTGTGGCGCCTCGTCTGGCGCACAAAACGAGTTTTGCAACTGAAGCATGGATGCTTGGATTCTTGGCGTGTTGGTGTTGTTGCTGGGCTTGCTAGCCGGTTCTTGATTTGATTTAGTTTCAGTTGGGGCTAGCGCCCACACAATTTCCCAGGATGTCGTCGTGGAATTTGCAACATCGCTGAGCTTCGACTTTGACGCCACCACGTGGGCTGGCGCTGCCGCCTTGAAGGCGCTGAAAAGCGAAAGCCACGCAAACTTTTGGTCGCACTTCGGCTTTATAGTCACATGTGTGGCTTTAATTTGTTCAGCTAAATGCAATGGAATGGAATGTTGTCGAAACACAAAGAGCTGTTCGGCAATACAGATATATGTACATATGTAGAAAGATAATTCAAAAGGCAACAATATTTGAATTTCCCAATATTCTTTAGCTACTTTTCATTGTAGTATGTTCTCTGTCCTTGAACAATTTAAGTTAAATCTTGAGTACAAGTTAAAAAAATGTTGGATCATTTCAAAACCTTAAAAATACATAGTTTTTGGTACTTAAAATATCTGTATACACAATTTTTTAAAGTTGGTTTATAATGGAGAATTTTGATTACTGATTCACATCATTAACTTTTCGCATCAACAATCAATCAACCATATTGTGGACTCGGTCAATTCATTTTGGAACAATTTTAATTCTGGATCATACGAGCGCATCCCTATATTTACATTTTGGGATTCGAAATCATTTTGTTTTCTTATTAAAATCTAAACTTTGTCAAACTCTTCATTAATTTAACTTTTACCTTAATTTTTAATTAACATTTGTAGGCAGAAATCATAAGGAACTATCAAAGAACCCCAACAATTTCTATATCCTGAACTTCCCCTCACCCCAAATAAAGTGTTCGCGAATAATCATGCATCCAAAGTGTGACACACACTTGGCACTTAAGTGTTTTATAGCTAAAGAGAATTAAAAATAAAATGTTTATCGAATTTTCCAAGAACCATTAAAAATTCTTTGTTGTGCGAGATGGCAGCTATATATCTTATTGAAAATATAGCAAGTCTTTAGTATCTTTTTCAAAAACAAATCGAGAATGCTGCCGATCGCCCACGCGGTCGATGGCAGACGCGCAACCTTCGGTTAGGGGGGGCGTGGCAGACGCCCGGCGACATCACAAAACAATTTAAGCCAAAATGCCATTTGGCTACTGAGTTTGCCAAACTAGAGGCATAAACGAAAAAGTCGAAACTGAACCGAAAAAATTAGAAGAGAAATTGCCGAATTTCAAAGAAACCGACTCGGCAGGTGGGTGGTGGGCGGCACATAAATTCATTAATTTGTCGCAGCCGAAAATTGTTTAATATATTGTCATATTTATGGCGACTTTAATTATAGCGAAAGCGCATTAAAAACTGAGAGAATTAATAAAAATTAGGCGAGCACAGACTGGCAACATTTGCAGGTTGAGTGAGAAATACCGTGCCGTTTTGGGGTCGGGGTTGAGCCGGGGGTTAGGGAAGGGAATGTCGTTATGGATGTTTGGGCATTTAAATTTAGCAAAACGGGCCGCGACGTCAGACAAGTGATCACCCCACCGTAAGGCAACCAGACGGCCGAGCGAAAGACGGCGGGACGACTATCGGACGATCGGACGATCGGACGAATCACTGAGTCGTTGCTGAAAAAATCGTACGATTTTGTGTATATACTATATGTAAACACGTTGCTGTTGCTGTTGTCGCCAGCATCTATTTTCGGCACACTTTTCTCGTTCGAATGGATCATCAGCGCCCGTACGCCCCAAATTCTGATCTTGTGCGACAAGACAAAACGATTTGTGATCCAAACGTTTGGGGTGCAGTTTTAACGGCCACCCTATTAGGCCATTTTTGCCATTTGGGCCATATTGGCCATATTGGCCATTTACCGCCGCCTATCAATGGACGTCAATCAAGAGCGCCAGCACCTACCCACGCCTGCCACTCAATCAGTCAGCCAGACAGTCAAGTCAAGCGGTCATTCAGTCACTCGGCTGTCCAATTAGGTGCGACACTTGCGGCTGCCGGCGGTCAGCATCAGCATCAGCAGCACCTCCAGCGTCAATGGCCCATAACGGACCGCAGGAGGCAGAGCGTCCGCTTCAGCCCTAATCGCACCATATACATAACTATAATTCGAAGCAGCAGCTGCCAAACTTTTGGCCAAATTCGTCAACAACCAACAGCCAACAGCCAAGAGCCAAGAGCTAACAAGAGCTGCTTCGGAGCTGCAAATTTATGCAAATTGTTGATTGAATTCTTGGCTGGCCAAGAATTATTTATGGCTGCTGCGTTGTATGAGTCGCGACGAATATGGAGACAAGACTTGCCTACGAATCATTTCTAGACGCAATCGTCGCGCCATGAATCAAAATTCATATGCATATACAAACATACATACATATAGCATATACCTACATATGTATAACGATTCCAAGAGTCAAGGTCTTTCCAGCGACCGGCCCACATATGCACAAACATACATATATACATATTTATATCTATATGGAGGTATTGACAGCTGGATGAGTTGATGCGGACACTGGCACTGGCACGGGCACGGGCATTGCCATGGATAATGGGTAATGGGCGATGGCAAGAAACATACATACATAAGTAGTCACATAATTAACATGCGCCAGCAATGCCCACAACTCAAATCGAAAAGAATAGAATAAAAAATAAAATCACAATAATTATAATAACCAAACAAACACAAAGCGAAACTCTCGTGGGTGTCGCCGGAGACAAACGCAGAAAGACCGCAATGATTCAACTCGACATTAATGCAGAGATTTTTCTGTTTCTGTTTTGGTTTTGGTTTTTGAAATGTTTTGAAAGTTGGTTTCAATTTGTTTCAACAACTTTTCTAATTGAATTTCATTGCGCTCGACAATTTTCAAACGCATGTGGGGGCCCCCAACCAACGACTATGCATTGGCGGTGGTCGTCAGATTTTTATGATTTGTGTGTGCATTTTTATATGCCCATTGGTGTGAGGCAGTGCCGCTGCCAGCAAGTCCGAATCGGGTCTGCTTTTGCTTTACTATAGCATGTTCCGATTCTGTGTCTGTTTGCTTTGCAGAGCGCTTACTAAGCGGTCTGTGGTCCGCACCTCGCATCTAGCGGTTTGCGGTCTGCTTCGGTTATATAAACAAAATAAAATTTGTTCAATTTGTTATGAAATCTCAAACAGACTATATGGCAGCAAAATAAAGTGGGGAGCCCCTTTCTTCATACGCATTAACCCATGTGTATTTTAACATATGTACAAGTATGTATGTACTTACTTATGTAGATACATACTTGTATGATGTAAAAATAAGTAGGCAGTTTTTTAATGCACACAATCTATGTACGAGTACATATCATCGGCCCCTTCATTTGAAATGGGCATTAAAAATTGCCTCATTTTAATTGCAAATGGTCTGTGCATATTTCAAAATAAAATAAATCCAAAACTGCAATATTCTTCATACCTTTTGAACAGATGTAGTTTGTTAGAACAATGCTATAAAGTGTTCACGATTCATTTATTACTTAACAACAACTTAAGCAACAAACATACAGTGTAACCAATAATTAATAATAATTATTCTATATCTTCGCTGTTATTTATTAGAAACAAAAATTGTTGAATCCAAATAAACAATTAATATTTATATTTTATATTCTTAAAACAATAACAAACAATTTCATCTAACCAAAAACAGCCATTTTTATACGTCCATAAATTATTCGTACAGTTAATGGTTTTCGAGTTATTTTTCATTAAATTACATTCAAAGTATTGTAATTGTTAATATTTTGTAGGCCTGTCTTCGGCCTTAATAACGGGTTGTAAGCGCTGGTGCGTACTCTTCACCAAATTATTAGTCTTTTAGATCAATTTTTAGTTTATACGGGCACGATCGTAGGAACAATAGGTACGATCACACCTAGCGAATATATACTTGTATATATTTTTTTAGCGTGATATTTTACACGACCTCACCGTACTCTGAAGATTAAAATACAATTGGAGTGCTATATTTTCTATCTGCCATAAAATTTATTTTAGTTACAAAAAATATGGCAGATGCGATGGGTATAGACTATACAAGCTTGCTTAAACGTTCTAATTCCTTACTCAGCAGACAATAGAGCTCCAGAAACGCATCAAATGAGTAAATGAGTTTGTTAACTTTTTAAGTGTTCATGAAAATAAAGTTCCTACAACTACTATATTAATTGATTTTAGAACTAAACTTAAACATCATCACATATTTTAAGATATTTATTTTATTACATTTTTTTAATTCTCTTAAATTCTCATTAAATTCTCATGCATTTTATCTATTTAGGACAATCTTTAGTTTGTCAAGTATATTTGGAGTTTAAAAAGCTCTGGAATCTATAGAAATGTTCAATTTCAAAAGAAGCTAATTTTATATTCACAGCTCTTACAATTTCTTAAGATGCCACAACTAAATTATTGACTAATGCAAGCTCTAAGGTTCTGCATTATAAAATGCATCTTGGTAGGGAGAGCGGGTTTCCCGGTTTTATATTTGCCCGTGAAAAATTGTGTTCTATTAGCCAGAGACAGGAATGTGACACACCTTGAATGCTGTGTGACTTCCTAAGTCGACCGGCTGAAGATCAAAACTATATAGCTGGTAACTTTCCCACAGACATTTCTCTTCGGAAGTGCAGAGTGTAGGCAATTGCAACATTTACACACACATATTTAACATATATATACCATACATCATAATATGTGTGTGCTCATCAAATCTCTGCTCACTTATGTACTGCCATGGCAAGTCATCAAGCCCCTCGTGGCCGGCCAACAAGCGATGTGGGCCACACGCACGAAAACTTTGTGTTTTCATTAATAAACAGCAGTGCTTCTGTGCGCCACTAACACATATTAGTACAATTGTTTATACAAGTATAGTTTGTGGCCGCCGCAAAAACCCGTAACCAGTTACGTTTTATGGCTCTGGTCGCACGCCAGCCGCGACCAAGACTCGGACATGGACCGGGGAAGTGTTGCGGTTAATGAAAAGAAATGAAGCCAGAAAGTAAATTAAACAAGTTGAAATGCTCCAGGCTGTGAAGAGGCAAGGGAATCAAATGAAATGAGATGTCAAAATATAGAAATAAAAGAAAAGGTTAAGCAGCGTTCGTTTTGGACAGGCCCTCGACAAACCAAAGCAAAACGAGTGGCCGGATGATTTTTCATTAAAACTTTGCCGCTATTTTATGTACATTATGTCTGGAAATTTGGAGAATATGCAGCTCCAAAGCTGGTGGTCACCAGTCGGTGTGCCTTCACAATTTTATTTCCATCAGTTCACCGCTTCATTGCTCGTCTTCGTCGTCGCAGTTGTCGCGGTGACAAATAAAGTAACTGATTTTCTTTTTCCACGCGGAAACTAGCGGTAACCACAATTTTCTCACCACTTTTGGACTAACAAATACGTTGCGCCGTCGCAAAGACACCTTTGAGGTCGCTCGGTGAGCCCAGGGCATGACAAATTTGGACACTGGGTGGGCGCTGAGACCAAGTAGGAAAATGGCTCTAAACGACTATTGCTCACCCAACGTGGTGATGACGTCGTTAGGCGAAACAAATAACGTTATTTTATTACCATTCGTATACATACGTGTATATGACAAAGTCGTAGATTAAACTTTGACGATGTCCGCTGAAAGTGTGTGGACAAAGTTTTTAGATGGTTGGACGAGTTCTTCTATACAAAAACTTCTCACTTTGGCTTTTGGACAGTTTATTAATTATGCTACAATGCATAAAGTTGTTGTTTAATCCCTAGAAATGTTTGTGGCGCCACCAAGGCTGCCCACAAATCCCCACAATCCCCAGCTTCCGTTGACTACACGATGCAAGAACACATAAATAACCGCTTAACACAATTCGTGTTGTACCGAAATTTAGAAAATGTCTCACAAGTTTTGACAGTCGAAGTGACACAAAGCTAAGGCTTGAATTTGATTTATATTTTGCGGCCGAAAAATGCCTGAACAACAGTTTCTTACTATTCAGAGGATATTCAAAGTATAAAGATAGATTCAATAGAGAGATGTTAATTGAAAAATGTAAAAATAATCAACTCCAAAAACTCTATTAGAATAGTACCTAACAAGGGTACAAAGGGCAAATGACTTAAGTATCAATGAAAAGCTTCTTGTTCAGTTTACAAATAGACGAAATTAATATTAAGATATGCAGGGGCTGAAGAGAAAGGTAGTTCTAAGTTTATGACGACTGAAAGAAAGGCAATGAATAAGGCAATGAATTTTCTTCTACCAGGAAATATAGCTTTTACTTAGTTGAGAAATAATGTACATTTTCGCACTAAAGAAACTAAAACAAGCACAAAATTAAAAGTTTAGTTCTATGATTTGAGTTATATTTAAGATGTATTCATCTTCCATTTATTAAATAGCGTCAAAGTCGGCCAGCATCTTTTTAAAATGAGCAGCATTTTCGATATGTATTTAAAGCAGGCATCAACGTGTTCTGTTTCAGTTCCTCTTTCTAACTTCAAACACTTGCCGCGAGGGTGCATTCTCTGATAAGCGGGAACAATTGTGCAAGACTGAAAGACCGGAAGACATCCACGAGGCTAAGGGACTTTCGAAATTTATTTTTGAGTGCGGAGAAACTAAAATAGCTTTGCCTACCAGATAGAGAGGAGGAATGGTAGGAGCCGATCGCTACGGACAATAAACTTCAAATTATATTTTCGTCTACTTTGCGCGCAGACACATAAAAACAAATTGAAATTATTGTACCAAATGCATCCGGAAAATTTATAACTGCACAAATGACTGCGGCATCTCCGACTGCGAAGATTGGCCACAGAACATAAATTAATTTATGAACATCAATCTCCCCATATTCAGACTCAGGTCGACGCGTCGGTTCGTCTGGCTTTCGAATTTGTGTGCTTGTTTTTTGATAAAAATTTATTTTTAATATTTTTGTGCGCTTAGTCGACTTTCCATTGTTGGGAAGTGGCAGCTCAGCGGCAGCGGCAACGGCAGCGGCAACAGCAGCAAATACGAAAACACAATAAATTAAGAATATTTATTTGTTTGCGGTAATTGTGCAAATAATTGATGATTATGCACTTGCTCAGTCGGGGCCAAGCGAGTGCGGAATTGCAGTTGAAACCCACTGCAATCAATGTAAGCAACGAATGGAATTTAATTGAGTTTCTCCAATAATAATAGTCGCTCAGCGCCGGAGATTCGCGTAACGTAGCGATTTGTATACTTGTAGGAGTATGGGTCTACGGCACATTTAAAATCTCAAGTGTATTTTGGCATTTATTACAAAAATACACACTCTTATACAATTTTTTACCTTGGCATAAATGCGGAAATTCCAATCGGTGCGCTGGAGAAAATAATTTCAATTGTAATTCAACGTACAGCCTCTTAGCCAACTTGGATACTTCTTCAAGTTCAAATCAAACCGACTTGAAAATGGAATTTAGTATTAATTGCTGTGGCGAATAGCGGACAGAATTCTGGAATCCACATCATGAAGATATGGGGACAGGTTTAAGAACATCAGCACTCCAACTTATTGTTTGGGGAAACATATGGTACGAAACGATTGCTTCAGTATATTTTTCATTAGCAGGACCCCATAGTCGACTCATCTGTATATGAACTGAGCTCATTTAACAGGAGGTATTGGATCCCTTGCAGACCAGTTTTTGGGACCAGCCGTGCAAAGCAGTTTTCGTAATTAAAACTTAAATCTATTGGATTAGGGTATATAAGTTTCGAATTATAGGGGACATTCCAAACTGGTTTGTGCGTGCAAAGACATTTGGACAGTAGTCCCAAGTTAAATGGATCACAAAGTCCTAAGCTAATGCACTGTCAATAGCAAGCAAAAAGGGAAGCTTATAAAAGCTTACATACTAATCTAGCTCTGGGATAATACAGCAAAGTATTTAATGTGAAATAAACTGTGTAATTTTCTTTCTCATTTCGCTTGAAAAAGCACAAGTTTCCCCAATGCTTTTATTTAATCCAAATAACTTTCAGCATAATTTTCTAATTCAATTGAGGCGCTTTACACAACACGGATAAACTTCAATGAATAAAACACACAGTTGCAACGGGAGCCACAGTAACTTTTACGGGAGTGAGGTATTCCTGGTGCAGACCCCAAGTCGTCTGTGAGTTACGAGGCAGTTACAAACGGACGGAATTCGAGCGAAAACCGAAACGAAACGGACAGATTTTATGAGCCTGCCAACAGAAAGTAAACTACAAATGTTTACACAACTTCAGCTGCTCACCTAAGCACACACACACACACACATGCACTCTGAGCTAGGATGCGACGGGTGTTCGAGGATCCAAGCAGGCGGTGGAAAATTGTAACAAAAATTGAAAAACTTTTGCCGTCGTCTTGTTTCTTTACGATGTTGGCAACGACGCCTATTTCAGGCCTGTTGGGTCGGGACCTCGTACGCATACACAAACGTACTACATGCTGACAGACATATGTATATACAAGTGTACATACACGCATAGATACATATGTATATGTGCATTGCAAAAAAGGGGGCAAATCAATATAAAATTTGGTAGAAACTTCGTCTTACATTTCCTCCACACGATTTTGCCGGCAACTTTTGGCAAGCGAAATAGATTGTTATCTGGCTGTAGCTCTAAGGAGCAGTGCGGAGCTACTTAACTATCAGATACAAATATATTTGCTTCAAATGCTCCACAATTTACAGAGCATTAAAGGAGGAACCCAAACTCATTTGCTGCTCTTATAGCCAATACTCTGGCCCCTTGCGTTGCCTGCAATTTTTCTTTTCCGCCTTAAAAAGCGTACAAGTGCCTTGTTGAAGAAAACAGATAAAATTCACGGTATATATGTATGAATGTGTGTGTGTGTGTATGTATGTGTGTATGCATGTGTGTATGCATGTGTGTATGTGTGAGCCAGAAGTGGTGTTTGTCGGCTCTGAAGGATTTTCATGTCTAATTGTGTGGAAAATTGCAAGAAAATAATTCTGCAAATGAGAACATGCTACTCGGCATTTGCCAAATGCAAATGCGAGCGTCTTGAATAAATATTTAAATGATTGAAAATTCATTTTGAATTGTCTGCACTGAGTGTTTGGGGTGCCTCCGGTTCGCTGGCTTTAAATGTGACTTGCGGTTTCAATGGCTTTATCAGCGGCGTAATCGGAAGAGTTTTGTATTCGCATTCTCTGTGGTTTAGCACAATTTTTTTTAAGATACACTCACGAATAAAAACTGTTCCGACAATTGCGTGAAGGTGAGAACAAAGCACTCTAACCGCATCTGATAGTTCACGCAATTTAGTGGGATATTGGTTTCACATGAATATAAAAAGGGAGTTCTACGTTGAAAAACGGTTGTGGCTTGTGGCTATTAGAAGGGATAATAAATACAGTAGCATATTAAGACAATAAAATAGTTTGGGAGCGAACAAGGCCTTAAAGTTAAAGCATTGCGTATTTGATATGCTTTACTGAACGTACTTTAATATAAGTTATTATACATGCTCGATCCTTTTAGCACATACATTAAATTTGCACGCATTCCTATTTGTGGTTTAAATGATTGACAGCTTTGCATTTAAATGAAACCTGATACAGAGCTGATAGCCTTTTTTAATTAGACAACACAATGGTTGCTATTAATTTGAATTCAAATGTACACCTGAAACAGAAGCTTACATGTATACATTGGATGCCAGGTCCCATTATGGATCATACATATACTAGTATAGCAAAAAACTAACATTTAATTTGCCTAAAAACAATTAAATGTGGCAAAGAGAGTAAGAAGTGAATATCAAGTTAGAGTCAATAGAACTGTTTTACACTTGGAGCAAACACACTAAAAACGTTTACCTTAATAACCAACGCCGTCAATTTATAATACATTTATACCGCAATGAAATTAATTATGTAAGTTTTATACGACTTTCCTCATTTGCCAGGATGCTGAATTTGTTTAAACTGTAAATTCAAAAGCGTACACAGTAAAAAACATTCTTCAAAAGGATTGTTTTCTAAATGAACACCAGTTTTTAAATATTATATTTGAAATTAAGCCCTTTAGGTTACAGAATTATTATTATTATTCTAGGTTTGTTCTCGTTCATATTCTATCATTGGTTAACTGTAGAACAGGGCTAGGAATTATCTTTCAATGCTTGTCGTCCGTGCGTTTGATTCTTCTGTCCGCTTATGTTGTTCAATGTTGACCTCTTTTTGTAGAACCACTTCAAAAAACCTCTTACTTCATACGCTATCTTAATAAAAAGATGTGTAACTATAAACTTTTTTATGGTTAGCAAATACCTTTTAGAATTAATATGGTTTTTTGAATATTTTAATTATCTGTTCGGTAGAAAGGGACCTCGAACCAGGACAAGAATAGCAAATGAATTAAACAATAATTAATAATAATTTAAGTCTAGAAATAGACCTTGCTTCTATTTGTATGTTCTACGTTGCAGCGGACAATAAAATAAGTGGAACCTGATAGTAAATTTATTTACCCTTTTTCCTTACAGTGCACTCGTAACTTTGTAAGGTTTATGCAAAAACTCAAAGTCGAACGCCCTAGGGTTGTGCTTAACCACAAGCGTCGGCTTTATCCTCCATTTTATTACACGTAGTGTGGCAATATAGTATGTGTAGTGTAGCAATATGTGCAGACAGATACAGGAGCAGACAGAACTAGCCGTGACCACAATGTAATCCTCTGGCCCTTGGCTGGCTCCATTTCAACCACAGAAAAGCAAATGTTGTACTATGTAGATAATTTTGAGGCACGCACGGCCAGGCGGCGGCGAGTGTTGGCGCTGGTGCTGGTGCTGGTCCTGGTGCTGGTCTTGGTCGTGGTGCGGCCTGCAAACAAAGCCTAATTGCAACTCTGCATTACCCACCCGGCGTGCCCCGCCCACAGAATATGCAAACAATTTTAAATAAGCTCGTGAGAGCGAGCGTCCATGCGTGTATCATTGTTGGGTGGGTGGGTGTCCGAGCAGCCTTTAATTACAACTTTAAAACGGTGAAACGTTAAATCAAATACACGCCTGTCCTGGCTGGACCGGCCCCCTGATGACCAAATCGCGTGTCGAACGCACGTCCACTGCCCCGACTAATTTTTCAATTCGCTGTCGAAACATTTCGAAGCCTTTAATGGAGTAAAGTGCATTTTAATTGTGCGCAATGCATAAACAAATTAAACTCGCCAATTCTTAATTCCGTTAAGTCCGTTAGCATTGTGAGCTCCAATTATAATGGCGTTGCATGCGCTACAAAATGGCGTCAATTACCGTTGACACATGCCCATACCAAGCCCAAAGCTCCAAGTAAATCAAATTGGCGAGGCAGCGTTGCATTCGCTGCAAATGTTTCTCCCCCGCAACGCCCCGCCCCGCCCCGACCCTCACAATCCTATCAAAGAGCTAATTTTATGGCACGGGAATTTTTCAAGAGAAATTGAATAAATTGAGAGTTTGTAATCGAATTGATTTTGAATAAATGCGGACATTAATGGTTTAGATGGCACACTAGTGTTCAATTAAATACACAAAATTGTAGAGAAATGTGGAAACAACTTCCTTGTGGTAGAAAGGATTTAATTGTCAGTTTCGATTGTTCGGAGAACTCGTCAGTTCGTTTATTTTAACCGTCATTCAGTTAAATGATCGGTTAATGGCGCCGATGTGAAGCATCCGATCTCACAATAAGGCTTGCACTCTCTTTATATTTTTTATAGCATTTGAAGAAGAACTCGTAATAAAGTTTAAACATATATGTAAAATTTGTAACAAATATTTGTTAAAAGCATATTGCTGTCACGTGAAGCTTAGTAACAGTTTTACAATGGTTTTAAACATAAAGGCTTACACATAGATGTGTGAATCAAAATGTCAAAAGCCGTATTTGAAAATGATCTTCGAAAGTACCTACAGAATTCAATATTTTCTATTTCGGCTTGATTTAATAATTAATGTGTATCGCTGCAAAATTTCTTTTAACACTTTAACATTAAAGTCATTTAATTTAATTTTCATGCTATCGTAATTAATTATTATTCATGATTTATTGTTAATGAATTAATAATTATGACAAAGAAAACAGGGTGTGCCTTTTGTATTTATAAAAACTTTTCTCAGACCCTTTCCTTTAGTTTTTCCTGATATCTTTAATTATAAATTCCTTTTACAAGTTTTTTAAAAAAATGGTTATGTCTATTCTATAAAACGTTTTCGTTAATTTTTATTGGCGATTATCACAGTCAGGTTTTATACATTTTCAGACATAAAATAATAAATATGTGTGATACCTCTAAAGAACAATGCAGATTGAATAATACAATAATCGCTTTTAAAATATGTTCCAGTTTCAGTTATTTATTTAAAGTTTTTCGCTTTTTCAATTCAGAGTTAAACTAACCATTAAAACCACATACACAAGGTTTCTCCAACCTGATAAACTTTTGGTTTTTCCGTGGGGATTTGTTCAGTTAGTTGTGCAAGAAGTTCCAGAGGAAGAGGAAGACTTAGCTACATCGACTCATGTTTTTTTTACGCTTGTAAAATAATATTTTTAATCAATGGCGTAGGAGGGGGGCTGGGGGAGGCCATTGTCCCCCCTAGAACAAATTTTACCATATAAAGTCGACCACACGTTCATTATTATGACGCATTATATCGCCTTTAAATGGATCTGAGTTGGGTTTGTTGAAGTTTTTCCATTGATCATATGCATAATCATAATTTTTGGCCCCCCATTTGGTAAAAGCTGCCTACGCCCTTGTTTGAAAATAAATATTCTTGCTTCAAAAGTACTTTCCTTTGTGCCTCAACTGTTCAACAACAGGATTGCAATGTGGGCATTAAATCCAAACAAATCGAGGATAAAGGTGAAAACGAAGGTACGCACGGAGATAAATTTTGGAAGTTGCGGGTTTATTTACTTATTCCAGCTACGGCCATAAACAAGACAAGCCAGAGCCACTGCAGAAGCAGCGCTCGCTTAAGGGCAACAAGAGATGCAAGGGTCGAGATAAGGAAGTGCAGTGGCGCTAACAGGATCATAAATCTAACGATATAAATCTGAGTGTAAGTATTTCTATTATGCGTCTATCTATACTATATTCGTCTGTGTGGATGTGTGACTGTGTGGCTTGGTGTGGGCGTGCGATGTAACTATGTATGTATTTTGAATTACTTTCGTTTTTATCACTTGTCTTCATAATTTACAAAAGAGCTGCGTAGTCGCAGACGAGCTCACTTCATCATAAATTCACCTGTCGTTGACTTCATCCTGGACCCGCGTCCTGCACCGGACCTGCTTCCGCCGATGGTGAGAAAATCTGTAGAAATTTATGAATTTCGTCTGCGTTGCAAGTTACGCGAATATTTCGTGGAATTTCAGTCCCGGACCGACTCCGAGTACTTCGTGTGTGTCTGTGAGTCGTGATCGGCGAGAGTGAGAGTGCGAGTGTGACTGTGTCTGTGAGTCGGACAAGGCGCGAGACATGGCGCGTCACTCGAATCGAAATTTCATTAGTTTTACGATGGTCGGCCATAAAGCGAAGACCCCTAGACCGGCGACCAGGCACCCAATACTCTCACTTGTCGCCTGTTTATGACCATTCACTGGAAATCTGCAGCAACGACTCCGCGCCCAATTCAATGAGTTATTGAAAACGATTTACATTTTCCCGCCCATAGTTTATTATTGTTAACAATTCCGCTGGACTTTTTTATTTGCAAATTCATGAATTATTATTATTCCTTGTCTGCGCAAGTAAGACCGTAGACTGCAGGGATAACAGTTGGATTACCAAAATTTATTGAGCACTCATCTGTTATGCTCCAACTTCGAATACGTACCACAATTCTTATATATACTGAGTATTCGTCGTTGTTATTTATAGGTCTGTTCTATGAGAGAGAGAGAGAGAGAGAGAGAGAGAGAGAGAGAGAGAGAGCGAGAGGGGAAAATTCTCAATAATGTAAAGCCTGCCAGTCGCAACTGCAATACTGTACAAGAATATACATAAGTGTGAAACAAGGGATATATAAATGATATAACGTGGCATGTGCCAAAATTATATTTCGAATTATTACTTTGAAAAATATTATTTTGAAAGATTATTAAAAGTTATGAAAAGTTCCAACTTACAAATCTTCATTCAAATGATTAAAATGGATTTGGGCATCTCCAAACATCAATTTATTTGGGCTTCCGCAAATGTTGATTGACAAACAAAAACTTGTCTCATCGGTCGACATTTCTGATAAATTTTTTGCGGCTAATACCTTTTCGGGGAAAATGCATTTGCCGATTAAAAGAAACGGTTATGTGGACGTACAAAATTATCCAAAAGCTTTGTAGGGACTTCCTACACGCCATCCCAGCCAACGAACTAAAACACCCGTTTGATTGTGCAAATTATTATATGGAGGGCGAATGGGACTATTTTGAATAAAATGAATTGATTTTGCCAACATTTGTATTTCTTTTTATATTTTTTTAAGTGCTTTTTACTTACAACGTGCGCTGTACACTGAATTTGTCACCTTTTGTCTATAGAGTGAGAATATAAAAACCTTATAGTTTCTGCACTGATCTGCAATATTTTGAAATTGTTGCCTTATTCACTTATAACTCGTCGATGTCGTACAACCCTTACAAGATGTTGACCACCCTCGTCATTCCATGGCAACAGAACTGATGACGTTGCAGTGGCCAGTGATGGAATTTATTTGGCGTCCCGTTTGCAGTTTTGGACATAATAAAAAAATGCTGCGCCATAAAAATTGTATCAAGAGCAGACGGCAAAAGGAATTGTTATATTCTTAACAATATTCCGGAAATTTACGACCTACAGCGCGTAAGTCCTCCAGTCCTCGGGGCAATGAAGCATATCCCGCTCGCCACGTCGCATTTTGCTGAATGTGTGAAAAATGTTGCAAAAATTTTAATGCGCTCGCTGCGGGCGAAAATGGAAAAATGACAAATGATTATGGAACATAATAAATTTCAGCGCTGATTGAGCGAAATGCGAAATGCGCAGCAGCTAAGAAGAAATATCGCATGCAAAATGAAAATGGAGAGGAAGCGGAAATGCCGTCAACGTCGCAAATGTGCAGAGTAATTTTGTAGGGAAAAACTAGAACGCATACATACATACTATACAAGATTATATGCAGCAAAATGGTGAACTGAGCGTCACTCGAACAAAGGCAAAGGGTGGCTCTAGCAGAAGTCAGTTGGCTGCACAATCTGTTCAGCATTAATGAAGCTAATAATGCTGCCGACTCTGAAAAGTGAAAATTTTTACAAGTTTCTGAAACCGATATGAAAACTCTGAAGATGCAGCACTTCAAATCGAATTGCACTTTTTATCTTGCTAAGACAAACAATCGCCGAGACCGTGCGCCGAGAAAAGTTCATCCTTATGCTTATGCTGGGCAAATGACACTTGTGTCATCCACTGGCTCATATCTCAATCCATCCATGGCAGGGCAAATCGAGAATGCAATCGAGAAGTGGAATTTGCTGAGAAAGCAATTTTATTGTTCTATGAGCCGGACGACCCTAACCGCACCCCACCGGCAGGCCGAGCTTTTCGAGCAACCCCACATGTGGGACAGTAAAGTCCTGTGTCCATGATGTAGCTCACAAAGTTTGAATTTATTTTCTTCGGTTGTTCTCTCCATCCCCAGAAAACTCTTTAGTTCTTGTGCTTATTTCCGCATTGATTCGTGCGAGACAGTTTAGAAGAGTCGTCTCAGTTGATTGGCTTTTCTTGTTTGCCTTCGTGAAGGGTGCTCTGCACAGCACAACTATTTCGGGCCACGGATGATGATCTGACGAAGCGATTTCTTTACTTGGTTTAATTTCTTTGCTGCAACACATTAATTATCAATTGAAAAAAAAAAAATCAATTTTACAATTCAATTTAATTGAGTTAAGTTGCAAGTAAAGAAAGTTGGCGCAAATAAGACAAACAAATAACAATGTGGCAAGGAAAAGTAGAAAACAACTAAACTAATGTGCATTAAGCAGTTAAGGAGAAATTAATGAAATGAAAATTTAGGCTTAAGATGAATACATTTTTATTAATTTCGATTATTGAATGAGGGATGTTCTGGTAACGTTACCCTTCAAATTATAGCTGCGGGCAATGCCTTTTGAACTACAGTGAAAACTCTCTTGGCCGGACACTCACGGTCGCCCAATTTTTGTCCGGCAAAGGGAAGTGTCCGATTAACGGCATACTTAAATACTTAATACACCGATCGAATGTTTTTAGAAAAAGTGTCCGCCGAAGAGAGTGTCCGGATAAAAGAGGTGTCCATTAAGGGAGTTTTCACTGTATTAGGCTCTTCTTTTATCGCTTCCAATGATATCAATTACTATTCAATAATAAATCAAAAAGCTTACACTAAGTGGAAGGGTAACCTGCTTCCATTATTTAAATACACGTATCTTCAAAAATGCAACTAAAATGCATTTTAGTTTTTTAAACGCACCTATTATTTAGAAGAGAGAAAACAAAACCTCAACGGTTTTAATTGAATGTATATTGCTTAAGCAAACCTCATTTAGTCTACAAGTCTTACATTTAGTATATTTTAAAATTTGTTAGGCATAGGAACTGATAGGCACGTTGCGAAAATTCTAATTCGCTAATGACCATGGATGATGGGGCTGTGAATAACACTCCCATTATTCTATAAACGCAGCAACACACACCTGTGCATGTAATTTGTGAAGTAAGTACAACAAATACGTGTGACAATGAGCCAAATAAGTATAGCCCGTTGAATCGAACGGCATTGGCAACCAACGATGACGACTCATCGCCGGCCCCAGAGTCGAAATAATGCAAGTGACTGTAAAATATAGTCGTATACGAGTATATGAATGTACCTATCAACTTTTTTCAGAAAAGTAAAACAATGACGGTAACGGCGACGACATCGCCAGCGACAAAGGCTTCACAACAATGAGGCACGGACAGGCTAGTGCTTTCGAGAGGGAATAAGAGAGAGAGAGAGAGGGAGAGAGGGAGGGCAGTGAGGAAAGGGCTGTGCGACACTGTCGGCGGCCAAGAAAGTCAACAACAATAAAATATTTAAAACTGAAGAAAATGAAGTCATCTTGTGCAAATATGACAACAATGTGGAGTGTTAATTTGCGTGGGAAAACAATTTCGAATTGCTTTGGCCCACAAGTCGGCTGAAATTCTGTAGACATGGCCATGTGTTTGATAAGCTCGCGAGGCTGGGGGAGGAGCTGGCTCTACAATATGACCGAGCAATGTTAAAAGCAAAAGTGTGTACAATGCACGCACATACACGTACACCTATTGCTGTTACCCAATGTGGCAGGGCTGTCACCAATAGTCGCAGCAAGTGTCCACAGTCCAAGTGGAATTCGGTGCTTAAACCACTTTCCAGATCGAGCGTGTGAAACCCGACCACCGAAGTCAAAGTTCAGTTCCGTACTTTGACAAATGGCATTCGTCAGTTGTTTTGGCCGACAGATTTTATGGCTAATGGCAGAAACTACTACTACCAGGCATATTCGAAACCATCACAATGAGAACAGCAACATTGTAAAAACGAAATAGAACATTATGGGCGAGCGCAGATAACAATGGAATACCCTTTACTATCAAGATTTTCAAAGAATGCAAAGAAACATAGTATAGCTTTTAAAACCTCTTTGCAAAAAGGAAACACAGGAATAATCAACATTTATAAACTTGTATATATTCTGTTTTTACTCGGTATTTTTTTAAACGATTTTGATATAACACGGTATATTTTTCTTTAGAGATAAGGAACCAATCACCTATTTTTGCATATGAACAATGTCTTTTTTACACGGTTGTTTCTGGAACCAATCTACCGTGTAAAAACAGAATTAGGTATAGTACGTGTTATATGTCAGAAGTAGAGGCAGGTCGCTGAAAATATCATATATTTGGTATAGTGATAAATGACACAAAATGTTACACAAAAATGAGTTCCATTGCAAAACCAGCTTAAACTTAAAGATGGTATCAACAGAACCAGATGGCTCCTAACCAGCAAAAAGATCTCACTGGAGAAAAAAGTCACAAGGGCGGCTACGAAGCCACTGAAATCTACGTGTATCAGCAATGCGAGCAAGGTCGTACGCAGCTTTACCAAATGGACCATACGCTTAAATAATAATTTATGCACATACTTGTAATCAACAGAAAAACTTCACAAAATCGAACTCAGATGACTTTGCGAAATAGCGCGCCATAAAAATGAATGTATGGTAGACTTCAAATAGCGAAAAAAATTGTCTAATGAAAGCGAGCTTTGAAGCGGCGCAAAAATGAAGGATCCACCGTGAGAAGAAGACCTGGAAGGTCACATCAGATGGTCCTCCCCGAGATCTTTATAAATAAAACAAAATAAATAAGAAATAAGTCCAAGTTTTAGTTGAGGCTAAAATTGTAATATTGTTTTTAAGTTTAATCTAAGTTGATCTAAAAAAATATAATTTTTATTAATTTAAAATAATAATAAAATGGATTTCAGGGAAAGTTTATTATCACGAAATTCATGCCTTCGACACTAGCACGGAAAGAAAGGCAAACATTCATGCCACCCAAATGGAATAACATCCAATATTTTCTTCTACATAGAGTCGAAACTAATGAACCCTTTGGAGGCAGTGTATAGAAACATGCGTAGGTTAAAGGTTTAGTGCTACATCGCATCCAAATTACTGCCATACTATTAAAAGCTGCCCCGACCAGAGCGACATTGCCAAATTGGCGGCGACATTGCCTCGCCCGGCGGCCAAAGTTGACACCACAATACATTAACTTTCGAGTACATCAAACATTTTGTACGCTGTTATCTCAGCCAACAACAGCAATAACAACTACAACTACAGCGACAACAACGACAACGACACCGACACCAACAACGCCAGTGCCAAGCCGCAATAAAGGTGGCACCAACTCAACCAACTTCAACATTTCATGAGATACGCGCCACACATAAAGTGTTTGATGACAATGGGTTGGGGGAGGTGGCGGGGACTTGAATGCAACGAGAAGAAGAATTGAAACTTTGTGCGGTGTTCCGTTGTTGTTTTAGCTGTTGTTGTTGTTGTTTTTGTTGTGAATGGCTGTTAAAGCTGTTATGCTTGTTGTTGTTGTTGTTGTTATTGTTGTTTCCAGTTGTTATGCGAATGACATTTCCATGTACTACAAAAGTTGCTGGCTGCTTCTTGTTTTCATTTTGCTCGTCTTTGACTGTTGTGGTGCTGTGGGAAAATTTATTTATTTTATGATTGTTTAGTGTTTTATTTTCTAGGTATTTTGTTCAAGCTGTTGTTGCTACGACTGTTGTTGTTGCTGTTGTTGTAGCTGACAAAAGCTGCGCACTTTGCCGCTTTATCAGTTTTATTAGTCAACTATTTTCCCTCGCTTTCAGGTAAGTTTGACGAAAAAAGTTTGTTTTACAGGTGCTCTAGCAACTTAATATTGAATAACAGTTAACAACCACTTGAACCAACACATTGCTCCTATACATACAGCATAGTCTCGCTAATCTGGACATTTTAGACTTATTCAATATTAATATGGATAAACTTATTTTGCGAATAGTAAATACGTCTATTAAATATTTATTTGTAATATGATAAGTATTTATGAAGAGTGTGAAAATATATTATATGATCTTTCTTGTTCAATTTCATTTCCATTATGATTTAAAGTAAAATATTTCACAGGAAAGTATCATCCCAATAAACTCCCTAGCAACTGCTTATCTCTAGAAAAATTGCACTTAGAAAAATACGAATAAATGATATATAAGAAATAGTTTCCGCATTACAGAATCTGAAAACAACATACTACATACACATGTACACTTATATGAATATATGTATATAGTAGTTCTCATATCTTTAGAGCTCGGCTCAATTGCCGCCCATAAATGCGTTTATGTTTATTTTAATTAGACACTCAACAGGTCATCGCAACTAATCTCTGTGAAAACCAATTCGAATTAATCAAATCATCCAACAACCAGTCAACAGCAGCAGTAGAGGCCGAGGCAGAGGCAGCTACAACAACAATAATAACAACAACAGCAGAAATGTTGCCGTTGCATGATGAACGGTGTTCGCTTTTGATCTGCAGCGTTGAAAGTTGCAGGCACACAAACATATTTCAATTATCAAGCGGATCGCGGCCGGCGTCGAGGCGTGGGGAATCAATCAAAGCCACATGGAGCATAAACCGAAACAGCCACAACACTTAATTATATCTTGAAAAGTGGACAGCTGAGTGAACGAACGAACGCTCCCTTTCCAGCTGCTTGCTGGGAGTGAGTGGGCCATTGCATCATCGACAACTCCATCAACGTCATCAGCGCCGACGACGCATTCCAGTCAGTAGGCGCTTCAAATTGTGGCATCGAACGCCACAAGAAGAAAACTCCCATTGCGCGGCAAGAAGTATTAACGTATTGGAGGTGCGTGTGGTCGATTCCAATTTCATACGCACTGTTGGACGCCCAGCCAAAGGTGATAAGCGCAATCAACGCGGCAGCATTTTATTGATTAACACCCTTTGTCTTGCACTTGACCGCCTGCAACGGGGGGCGCCACCACACAGAACGTCCTGGGCTCTAAGTCAATTTTCCAACTTTCTGCATGGTAATTAAAATGTATTTTCTCTGATATTTCTTATGCTCGCTCTCGCCAGCTGGGTGGTCGATCGGCCCACAGCACTCTACCCGATATTTATTAACTAAATGAATTAAGTATTTATTAGAGATAGCCCTTAATAACAAATTACAATTAAACTGAATGTATGCACTACTTACTATACAAGTATATACTATATGTTACTTGGAAGTTGCTCAATTATATTGAAAAAGAAAATATTAGACTTCTAATGTCAAATGGAAGAGAAGAAGGAGCAATGACTTGATTTTTATGATTTATGAATACAGTTTTAAACGTTAATAAATACTTTTTAGGCTTTGCTGCTTCTCTGTTGCTGTTATTTGTAATTTGTAATTTTTGATAAATTTTTAATCTTTGTAGGAATTTTGCATTTAAGTGTAGCTCAGAATATCGTTGCATTTGTAAAAGTCTTCAAGCCACTCGGTTACTGATTTCAAAGATGAACATTGTGTATGAGAATACAAGCGATTCGGACCAATTTCCTATTAATACTCTCTTTGAACTGACAGATGGAAAATTCACTAGTCCAAGCTGCTGATTTTGCTCCATAAGGAGTACACCAAGAAGTATTACCAAGTGAATTCGTAAAGAAAAAGAGTGGGTATATTTTTTTACGAAATATGCGCTGTTCTCAAAAAACCAGTCGGCCAAACATTTGACTGGATTCGTTTTATACAAAGGGCGTTTTTTAAGCATCTTGTTGCAGAAAACAGATCTTAAATCTTCATTTTAGAAAGGAAAATTATTTTTTACCAATTGTAAATAATTTGTAAATTCCCTCTTTACTTTTGCAATGCAATTCCATATATTCGGCATTTTCGTTTTTAAAGTGGAAGATATTTTATTCATAGATTAACCGTAACAATAATGTTTTGTAATTTGACTTAAACGGCATTTCGAAGTGCAGAAGTTATAGCCCCTTTGTGAATTTCCTTTTCAAGCTACATGCTTCAATTTTTATGTGCTATAATTAAGAAATTTGTCGTACCTAAAAGCTCGCTAAAATTATACTGCAGTCCTTCAACAATTCCCTCCTTGCAGAGAGCACTCCCTAAAGGGAAATGATGAAGATACGACCCCCTAACCTTACCAATTTTGTTGAACTCTATGTCGCTGTGGCAAGTGGCAGGTGGCGCGTTTCCAGCCCCAGTAAGCCCGACCCGCCAGCAACTCATGCGGACTGTGGCAATAACTCACTGTTCTGCCAGCGGGCCAGGGCTGACTCGGTTGCCGCTGCCTCAGCCGCTGCCACCGGGTACAGGGTACCGGGCACCGAGAACCATCATCAATTTTATTGCCCAAAAAAGTGTTAAAGCGCGAAAAACAACGCGGCGTGCTGCAAACGCCAGCGCAGCGCAATTTGTTTCGCTTTGTCTGTTTTCCCAGACACTGACGCTGACAATGCCCAGCCGACGCGTGTACCTCGAGCCCTCTGGTGAGCTGAGCAGACCATACTTGTACCTCGCCAGGTGCCAGACACTAGACAGTGTACTCTATACGAGGGGGTCGAACGGGTGAAGGCGCTGCGCACTTTTATTTCGACACTCATTTGCAACTTTTCGTTGATGTTTTCAGCACTGATGGCCTCTTTGTTGAAGCCACTGATAAGGCCGCAGCCCCTGGAACAATGCAATAATTACAATTTATATTTGCAGATAGAAATCGCACATTAAGCAACTGCGACTATAGAGTGTGGTAATGTGCGGAGAACGTTTAGGCCTCTTGCAATTGCTTTTTTTTTTGCTGTTTGGTCTCCACACTAGCAAGCTGACAAGTTGCCTCTCTTAACGCTCTGCTGCGGATAAAATAAGGAGAATTGGTTGCGCCACCAACTGACCAAAATTTGCCATATGTTTGGATATCGATAATATTATTCAGCCTAATATTAATAATAATAAGTACTACCTGGCAGAAACGTTTATTCAATAACATTTAAATGTTAAAACAAATTCCGAATCTTAATAGCAGGAATCCCACAACGTGAGTTCGTTCCTTGAGTAGGCACTCGGTTCGAATCACGAACCATCATGACAGAACATGATTAAAAATTGTCAAAGTTATCATAAAATTTAATAATTGTCCAACCTACAGATCGTAAATAATGATTAAAGGCTTAACAAGAAAGGAATGCTAAAGTCGAGCAGGCTCAACTCTTAAATACCCTGTACCACCCCACAAAAAAGTAATTAAATTAATTAATTAATTAAATTTAATTAATTACCTAAATTAATTTAATTAATTAACTAAATTAATTTAATTAATTAACTAAATTAAATATAAAATATTCCATGCATGCATACATACATTTACATTTACATCAGAATCGTGACTTATGCGTGTTTGTGTACTTGTACATATGTATGTATGTGTGCATTGGGCCTGGTTATATGGCTATAACTTTATTTCCGATCATTCTATCATAATGAGACTTGGTATACGGTTATATAATAACTAACCTAATGTGACTACCAAATTTGAGTTGAAAATTCCAAGAATTACGGGAGTTATAGAAAATCGGTAATAGGGGGGGAGTGGGGGGGTGGATCAGAAAAAATGAACAAACTCGTCCTTTCTCGGTCTCAGGAGAATCTGTATACCAAGTTTGGTTATTCTAGCTCTTATACTTTCGGAGATCCTTGCGTTCATACAGACAGACAGACAGACGGACAGACGGACAGACAGACGGACATGGCTATATCGACTCGGCTTGTCATGCTGATCAAGAATATATATACTTTGTGGGGTCTACCAAGCCTCCTTCTGTGTGTTCCATGTGCACTCGCACAAAACTAATATACCCTTGTACCCTTTGGGTACAGGGTATAAAAATACAAAAACGAAAACTTGCTTTTGCAGGGATTATTAGATATACAAAATATACGAACATAAAATAATACTTTGAACTATTTATATCCTGTACCCAAATGGTAAAAGAGTATAGTACTTATTTAAGTGCGAACATATAGAAGGAGGCGTGGCAGACCCCACAAAGCTTAGACCAGCCGATATAGCGATGTCTGTCTGTCCGTAATTTGAGTAATATTAGTAATTAGTAATATTAGTAATTTTCCATAACTCCCGTAATTCTTGGAATTTAGAGTTTATGTGTCCTCATTTTAAGTTTCATCATGATAGGTCAAATGAAAAGGAGTTTATAGCCATAAGTGCAATCCCTGCCCATGGTCTGTCTGCTACTACTGTATTCCCCCACCGGGTCGGAGGCGTTAATTAGATATAATTGTAATTTGATTAGATTTCTCCTTCTTAGACTTTTCTAGCTTATAAGAGCAGCTTTGCAACTCTGTACTGCAGACTTACAAAAATACATCGTCTGGCATATATATAAACTGTATAAACTAGTTATATGTTTCTTATTTTTTATATTTTTATTGATTTAATTTTATTAATTTAATTTTGAAAGAATGGAATCTGTTAGTCTTTCTTCGATTATTTGAATTATACTATATATACTATATATGTATAAACATCGGTATTCATTAAGGCTAAAAGATAGTAAAGATTGTAAGAGATAATAATAAATTAATACTATAATTTATACATTTTTATGAAGTATTTTCAGATAAGTAAGTATAAGAACGAATGGATTTGAATAACAAACAAAAGTGTTGGATAGACTCCCTTTCCGCTTTTGTTATTCCCTTTTAAGATATACTATGTGTATATTCTGTGCTCATATATAATTCATGGTTGCGTCGAGTTTTTGCATAACAGCAGCTGTGGTCATTGTTCATCAACTGCCCAACTCTTCAACTTTGGTGGCATGCAAAAAAGAAGACTGTAAAGCCGAAAAGTGCTCGTCCTCTACGAGGCAGCAGCCGGTCGATCGCTTTGCACATTGTCCATGATGGTCCTGGGGCCGGGCAGTGAGTGATCCAGTTACAGTCTGAGCGACTGTTCGACTGATCGGCTTCGACACAAACCATACGAGTATCACACCTGGCTGCCTGGTCGATGGCCCAGACATAACTGCAGTTAAGTGCCGAAAAAACGAAGATCACAGCCGTTGGCCCGCCAAGCTAGTCGACTGGTCAGCCAGCAGCCAGCAGCCGCAGCCACAGAGCTCAGGTGGCGTGCATTTTAGCCACGCGTGCGCAGTTTCAAATTACCAGCATGCGCGCCCAGCCGTCTTGACTCTGACGAGGCCCAGAGGCAACGGTTTTAGCACACATTTGGCCAATTTGCACGCAAGTGCGGCTTCTGCTAAATGGAGCGATATTGGAGAAGGCAGCAGCCGTTCTAAAGCCGCTTTGTTGCACAGGACCCCCGGCAAGGATGTAACAGCAGCCAGCAGCCAGCTACCACACCCTGGGTGGTCCAAGTCTCCACAATGATCTCGCTTTCGCTGGCAATGAGCTGTCACTGTTCGCGCTATCCTTGCCTGAGTCTATAAATTGGACAGAAGGTAAAGACAAAATTGCTGCCGTTTTTAAACGCCTCAAGCCTTTCACAAACGGATAGTAAATCGTTGACAAGGTCATATAGGTGAAGGTGAAGAGTAGAGAAGACACCATAAAAGAAAGCAGGAAACTTCACGAGTTTCAACTCATCATTGAATTCATCAATACAACTATGTTTGTTATTAGGAACGGAAGGCTCAATAAAGCACTCATAAAATGTTGAGTTTATATTTTGTTAAAAATATCTAAATGACAAAATATTTGAAAAATTGAATATGCATGTTGAATGTTTTGACGAAAAGGCGTGTTTCCTTTTTTTATAGCTAGAGATGGTGCTTGACATTATCACGCGCCCATCTCTAGCTAGGACTTTAATTAGGCGAAGCGCCTCCGTCGCGCGACTGTTTAGACTCAGACACAGCTTGACAATTGCCACTTGTCCGCGTCCAGTGCGCAATTAGCACAACATTAGGAGCGACTCCTACAGCGGGCACGGCGGCTGTTGTTGATGCTGATGCTGACCTTTGCCTTTGACCTCGTCTGTCAAAGCACCGCCCACTGTGCGCTGCTTGGTCCGCCTTTCTTCCTGCGCCCGTGACTGGGTTTTGTCACGCATTTGTTTCATTTTGTAAATGGCTGCACCTAATTTGTGGTTGTCGCTTTGTGTCCTTCGACTTTGATGAAATAACTCAGGCGCCGGCGCTTATTTACATAATTGTCCATGAATTCTGCGTCGCGTCTCATTACGGCAACGAAAGTCATTTTGATTTAGCGTGAATTCTACGGAAGGCACCGTAAGCAGTTGTCTCCGTCTTCTCATCAATCAACGCTGCCGGCTCGCTGCTCAAACAGCGACAATTGTCTGCATCCGCTATAAATGCGGCCGCGACCGCGCTCTCTCACTTGGATGGGAATGTGTCATCATCAACGACGACCGGTGACCGGCACACAGTTGCTCCACAGAATTGGGGCACTGATCCGCATGCAGCTAAACCGCCCTCTCAAAGCGGCAACACTTCTATTGCAGCGCCCGCTTGATTGCCATCATCAAATTGTTTACTACATGAGCCCGGGCGGGCAATTGGAAAATTGATGTTGAGGCTAGAGGCTGTGCTAGTCACTAAACTGAGCAGCTATAATCACAGCACTTGATTTGAATTTGAACATTGAAGTGGCGCCAATGACTCATATACTAGGCATAATAGCAAAAGCTAACACTATATTAATTTAAATATGCAAGTTAAAGTGAGAGATTCGTCTTTATATTCGGAAATCCCGAAAACTCATTACATATCTTTCTCGTTTTAGCACCTTGAAGCAGTCTAGTGCCATAAGAAATTAATGCCAATCATTAATCTATAGGAAGTACTCCAACTATTTAAGGTACCTATCCCACTCCACTATCTAACTCCACTCAAAACAGATGTTATGGCTTTGAATTCAAACGCAATATGGAAAAAGGGGCTAGGCTTATTAAAGTAACTTGATTAATAATTCACTTATAAATGCACGTATTATAGATATTGAAAGACACTCAGTTATCAATTTAATTTTTGTTTAAGCATTTACAAATGTAAAACATTTAAAATATTAATCCGAAAGAGGAGCCATACTCCTAACTATTGCTTTGATTACATTTTTGATTTAGCACGTAAAAAGGACACAAAAAATTAACTATTGAGCTGTTAAAGTATTTGTAACCCCTTCCTTTTCTTAGTTTGTGAACATTTTTGCCTCACAGAGACCGCAAATAATGATTTAGGAATATACCAATATCCTTTTCTTATGATTATCTATGAATTTTTACCAAAATGTAAACATTTTAATTTTTATTCATTCTCTCAAAATTTAAATAATAAATTTGAGTTTCGTCTAAGGATATACATAAAGTTTGTCCTTATTACAACTTGAGGTTTATTTTTTATCAAAAAAATATAAAATATAAATTTGAGTTTTATATTTTGCTCAAAAATACTGATTATTAGTTGTAAAGTAAAACTGAAAATATTGTGAGCGAATGAATAAAATTAAAAACTAATCATTTCTTCGAAAATTTTATAATAACACTTATAATGATGATAGTCCCTGGAAATAACCCTGTGGCAAATCTGTCGTCCGCAAACAGTTCCATCAACGTTTTATTATTCGTATATGATATATCGCAGACCTAGAAGGCTACGGATCTGTCATTTTTGTAGCTGCACTGAGTCTATGGATTCGTGCTTCTACGTAGAATTGCCTTTATTTGGGCTAAGGGCTATGTGAAGAGGTGGCCAACAAGCCAGCCAGTGTAATTTTTGTAGCAGCTTTTAAGCTGAACAATATTCTTGTCTAATGAGCATTTGATTAAGCACGAGGTATTCTATCCAAAGGGTGAAAGGCTATACTAGTTTTGGGCGCATGTATGTAACATACAGAAGGAGGCGTGGCAGACCCCACAAAGTATATATATTATTAATCAGGACGACAAGACAAGTCGATATAGCCATTTCCGTCTGTCTGTATGAGCGCAACGATCTCAGGAAGTACAAGAGCTAGAATAACCAAACTCGGTATCCAGATTCCCATAAGCCCTAGGCAGGTCAAGCTTATATTTTTATTCTGATACACCCCCCACTCCCCCGCAATTCGTGTTTTTTTCCATAACTCCCGTAGTTCTTGGAATTTCGAACTAAAATTAGTAGCTACATCCCGTTAGTGATTATGTGTCTGTATTCCAAGTTTCATCATGATAGGGCAATTCTGAAGAAAGTTATAGCCATAAATAAAATCGCTGCCCATGCTCTGCTTGTAGCGCTGCCTGCAGCTGTTGTTGTTGTTGCTGCTTGGGTTCAACTTTGTGCTGCATACATACACGCATATAAACACGCAGAGACACGATTCTGATGTAAATGTATGCTGTTGAAAGTGTACATGAACATGTCTTTAATTTAATAAAATAATTTAATTAATATACTTTTTTTTAATTATTTAAAAAAAGTGTTTTTCATTTTTTTTCTTTTTGGTGGGAGGTACAAGGTATTTAAGAGTTGAGCTTGCTGGACTTTAGCATTCTTTTCTTGTTTTTAAATAATTTAATTTTTTTTAATATATATTTTTTTTAATTTTTCTTTTTTGTGGAGAGTACAGGCTATTTCACTGTCGGGCTTGCTCGACTGTAGCGTTCTATCTTGTTTAGTCTCAATCAACGATACAATCCTATTTTGACAGTCACTTTGTTTGGCACAGATATACTCATAAATAATTTCTCATAGTTCCCTTTGAGCTGTTTGGGGTGGCCTCTACCAATCGACCAATATGGCACGATCAGGAAAGTTTTCAATCAACAACTGCTGCCAAGGCGACAACTTGCGCATTTCCGATTTTACTTCTACTACTATTCTATTTGGAACAGACAGAGCGACAGCGACAGTGACGACGCGCCGCCGACATGGACGATGACAACAAACAAACACTCCCAATTCCTCAGGAGGCCCCCACGCAATCGCCAGCCATCCAGCCATCCATCCATTCATGCGAACAGGAACAAAGTAATCAATCATTTTGCCAAACCATCAGAAACATGACAATCTGCCAGAAAATTTTGCGTAATTCCTTCCCTTCAATCGCACGCTCGCTCACCATTTTGCGCCAGAATATCGCTGCCATTGCCACTGCCATCACCATCCACATCCACAGGCAATCCATCGGTGATATATCACTGCAATTTCGAATATTCATTTCGCAATTTTTGCGCACTGCTGCTGCTGTTGGGGCTGCTACTGCTACTGCGGCTTCGTCCGCGCCTCATTTCAAATGCAGGCCGCATCTCGCTGTCGAGGATGTCGCAGTTGCAGTTTTGTGTGGCTTGGGCGGATATGAGGAAGGAAGGCGGGGAGGAGGAAGGCATCGTCTTGTTTGGACGTGCTGACTGCCGAACTGTGTAAATGAATGACTGAATGACTGACTGACTGAAAGGCAGGCTAGCTAGCTGGCTGTCAGTTGGAATGAATGAAAGAATGAAAGCAGGTTTGCAGCATTGGACACAGCTGAATGAATGAATAAAAGGCTGTTATTGGCTGCTTATCAGCTGCCACTTTCCTGTGCCCCAATCCGCCCCACTCCGTGCAACATGCACGTTCACTCAATTATTGAGGCTCGGAGCTTGCAATTTTCCAATTGACAAGTATTTAAATGATACGCACTCATGTTCACTCTGCAACGTGACTTTGCGGCCAGTATGAGAATGTTGAGGTTTTTGCATTGTAGTTGTTATTGTTGTTGTTACTAGTATTTTGAAGCCAGGTAGTAGGGACGGAGTTGCACGTACCACCGATGAGTTCATGCAAATTGCGAGCGCCTGTATTGTAAATTATATGCCGCTTATGCGGCGACGCCAACGTCGAAAGTGAAACGAAATCGCAAGTTCCCGGGCAGCCAGCGAGCGCCTCTGGGTGCCCACGCCAAATTAGAGCAGCAGGGCGAAGCTGCGGCGCACCACAAAGTTAAGGTGAAACCAAAGCAAAGCAAACCAAACCAAATGAAAACAAAACACATATAAATTTTAATTATTCTTGCGAATGCCAGACGACGACGTAGACAGCTACGCTATGGGATTGACCGAGCATTCGAAAAAAAAAAAAAAATAAACTCAACCAAAACAAAGCGAGGCAGAGCAAAGTCAGGCAAAACAAAAGACTCCACATGGACCGATTGCATTTGAGCCTGGCTTTTCAAGTCGAATGTTGGTCGATGGTGGACTCAGAGCCAGAGTCAGAGTCGGAGTCGAAGTCGGAGTCAACGGCATAATGAAATTGAAATTCCATTGTGAATATGGGGGCGTTGCCGGAGCGAAAAATGCAATAAATATGCATATGAGCGAGAATTATGGCCAACATTTGAATAATTTGGTTCCCACACTCCAAATCGGCGTAGTTTTCGCTTTACTTTACTGAAAATGTGCAACTCGTCTTTTGGCGGCTGCCAAACTCACAGTTTTAATTAAACTTATTAATAGGTCTGCCAGTTGGTGATTTACTTCGGCACTGCTGGGTCGATGCATTCTTCAGGTGTTCGTGTCCTGAAACATCAGCGTGTTCCTATTTCAATGGCATGTCCCTCTCCCTAATATATGCATTTATTTACTTTTTTAATTGGGTGGATTGAATTCCTATTAAAATATTTGTTATCTATGCTATTATATGGAATGTTCCGCTTGTATAATATTCTGTTTATTCTGTTACCGATAACACAAAATCTTTAAAAACTTTCTTGAAAATGATATTCCCTGATATAAGTAGTATGTCAAAAAACAATCGTAACTAATAACACGAACTACACTAATTTTATATATTTTCTTTTTTAATCGGGTCGGTTGAATTTCTAATAAAATATTTGTTATCTATGCTATTATATGGAATGTTCCGCTTGTATAATATTCTGTTTATTCTGTTAAAGATAACACAAAATCTTTAGAAACTTTCTTGAAAATTATACTTGTATTACCAGATATAAGTAGTATGTCAAAAAACAATCGTAACTAATAACAAGAACTACACTAATTTTAAATATTTGTAGTCTATACTATTATAAGGAATGTTCCGCTTGTAGAATATGTTTATGCTGTTACCGATAGCACAAAATCTTTGAAAACTTTCTTAAAAATTATATTACCAGATATGTCAAAAAACAATCGCAAATAATAACAAGAACTACACTAATTTTATATATTTTCTTTTTTAATTGGGTGGGTTGAATTTCTAATAAAATATTTGTAATCTATGCTATTATATGGAATGTTTCGCTTGTAGAATATGTTTATGCTGTTACCGATAGCACAAAATCTTTGAAAACTTTCTTAAAAATTATATTACCAGATATGTAAAAAAACAATCGCAAATAATAACAAGAACTACACTAATATATATATATTTTCTTTTTTAATTGGGTGGGTTGAATTTCTAATAAAATATTTGTAATCTATGCTATTATATGGAATGTTTCGCTTGTATAATATTCTGTTTATTCTCTTAAAGATAACACAAAATCTTTAAAAACATTCTTGAAAATTATATATTAGATATGTCAAAAAACAATTGCAACTAATAACACATATAAATACACTAATTATAAGATTGTTCATTTTCTGCCAGTTGTAGCATATACAGATATTTTTGTAGTATTCTCACTTTCTAAGACGGGACTATACTATAGGGTTTGTTGACGGCACATCAATAACCACACGGTCTACCAATAGACGCTTGAGCACAAAGACTCAGCACGTAGATAGCAACTAATTAGGGTGTAGAATCGTCGCCTTTGGGCAAACCGACTGACAACTTTAGCGCCACTTGCCGCCGTTGCGCGGGTGGTCAACCGAATGGGACCCGAGATGCAGGTCGCAGAGGGACACACCCTGCTTCAGCACGCAACACGCAAGGACTGCAGCAGCAGCAGCTGCCTAGTCTAGGGCCTGACGCGTCGGAGCGCCGTTCCCGACTCATCCGTAAGGGCTCAGACTATTGGCCTAACAAGACGAGTTTGTTTTTGGTTTGGGTGTCGCCTGCGATTCGTTGCGATTCATTTCACTTGCGATTAGCAGTGCCGCCAACACTGGCATCAGCAATAGGTCCTATGTCCGATCAGCGTTCCTTGCCGTTGCCTTCAACATCGAACTGAGATAATTACATGTTAATTCGTTTAACCGTGCCCCTGCCCCTTCCTTAACTTCGGATAGTCTGTGCACTGTTGTGTTGCCTGTTTTAATCCGTCGAGAACATCGAAGATATCGCAATCAAGCCCAATTTGAGCGGCGTCTGAGGTGGCGACGTTGCCGGCGGCCTTTGTTCTGTTTTTGTTGATGCTGACTTTGTTGCTGTTGTTCTTGCTTTTGTTGTTGTTTTTGTCTCGGATCACGTCGCGCATCGGATCGATAATTAAGCAGTTTTAACAATGTGTGCGGCATTTAATTGCCGATCGCGCCCTGCACACAGTTTGGCAACAGGCGCAACACAGGCCACAAGGCGAGCTGCGTTATTCGCAGGCAGGAATAAGCTGAAGGAATTTTTGACTAGTTAGTGTTATTTAAATGGTTATACCCGATACGTTTAACATTCAAAAACCAACTAGGACATCAAAACAGCTTTTAAAAATGTGTTTTTAAGTCATCAATGGTCAACACTTCCAACCCCACGAACAGTTTCAATACTAAGGCTCTATCATGAAGATTCCAGTTTCAATACTAAGACTCTATCACGAAGATTCCAGTCGTGAAGATTCAAGTCGTGAAGATTCAAATCGTGAAGATTCAAATAGAAGGGTGGACGCGAAACTCGGTTTGAAATCATCTTATCATTTGAGTGTTACAAACGTACACACCAAAAACAAAAACTTACATATAACATTTCACTTAATGTATTTCAAAAAAAGACTTCTTTAGTTGGCTATGGGAAAGCTCGCAATTATTGTATTTAGATAAACAGATAATGTTAATCAACGAAATTCGTAGGTACCGAGAATTCCAAGAAAAACACAGCACACACTATCGCAACAAGATGGAGGCTGCCTTCAAAGAAAAGACTGATGTCAGCGAAAACTCCTTCGACTCTGATCTCAACATATTACCACCACCACGGCGTTCGGTGGTCTCGCGACACAATCTAAACCGACAACGAGAGAGTACCTACCGATATGCAACGGTTCTAAAGGTGGCTGTTGCCGTTCTATTTATATGCTCGATCCTTCGGCTCGTGGCATATCAGCGCATCGAAGAAACGAATGAACTTCCTAGTCGTGCTATATTGCTGTGGAACAGTCAGATGCCGGCGCGGAGTCCACAAAACCGCTGGTGGACCTACAGCGAATGCGGTTGTGTGATTACCACGGAACGTAATTACAGCAACCGAGCTTTTGATGCCATCGTTTTCAATGGCGACAAGAAATATACTTTGGATAACCTCCAGACGGTTCAGCGACAGCCTAGGTTCATAGCCGTTTTTGCAGCCAGCCGGCCACTCAATCGCATAGCAGCACCCCTGAAGCTCACTACGGTACCGCTCTACAATTTGACTATGACCTATCGTCAAGACTCAGATATTATATGGACCCAGTATTATTTTGCCATAAAATACTCACGTCACCGAGAATTGAATTTTTCGGCGCCAATCGAGAACTTTCTCGAGATAATGCCGTCCTTGGAGGCTACCGAGCTGCGCAACAAGCTTAACAAGAAGGATCGCCTAGCCTTCCACATCATTAATGAGGTTAACGAGAATTCAAAAGAGCAGAGCAACTACTTAGAGGAAATGCGTAAGCACACAACATTAGATGCCTATGAAGATTGTGACCTTTCCAATGGGTAAGTCTTGTCGGTCTGTCCTACTGTCTATCCCCCCTATCTAACTCCATCATTCCCCAACATAGGTGCGATATGTACAAGTTTCTGTTAATATTTGAGTCCACCGCCTGTCCGGACTACATCCCTCCACAGTTCTACGTAGCACTTAACAACTACGTCGTGCCCGTGATTATTGGTAGCATCAACCTAGGAAAACTGGTTCCAGAGGGTATTTACATCCTCGGCAGTCAGTTCGCTTCGCCACGTGACCTTGCAGAATACCTTAACGGGCTAGAGGGATATTCCGAGCAGTATAACAATTTCTTCTGGTGGCACCTCAAATATCAGCTAATGCCAAACAATTTGCCGTACTGTGATCTTTGTCGAGTCCTGCGCGGAGCCCAAGGCTTGCAGATCTCCCAGCGCTATCACAGCGACGTTGGAAACGAGTTTCGTCAGTGGTGGACAGATTACCAGTGCCCCCCCGTCAGTTACTAACTTGCGTTCACTTTAGCAGAATTTCAGAATAATAATTATCGACCGCAAATTGGCGTTGTTTCGTTTAATTCATTGGAATTTCAGCGGCACTCCATTGACCTCGCCGCCTGGATAGCATTTGAGAGGAGCCTGAGCCTTGGTCAAGCGTCTGCAATAATTTTGGGGTATTTAAGTGAGCGGCCGTGAATGGAATGAATCCAACTGGTTAGCGACTTCTTCGCATGCCAACTCGTGCCGTTTTCCGTTCCTCGAGTTTGCCAAAAATTTGAGCAGCGAGTAAGAAAATGCAAAAGGGTCGCATATTTTAGAAACATGCGATGCATTTCACGTTTTTATGACAAATTTAAACTTGAGAATGCTAAGGTCAATAGAAAAGTCCTTTCAAAACAATTAATTCCTCAATCAATTCCTATGAACTACAAGCAAAACCTCCTTCGGGTGATAATAATACCCTACTTAGTATGTAAATTAATGTCCAATATGGATTGTTAGGAACTGTATTTTCGTTTAAATGTTAAATTTTACAACGCATGAGCTGAACTGGAAAATCTCTATCCTTTCACGCATACTACTCGTACATTTTTGACAAGGTATCAGGCTATACTATACAAATGTCGATGAAAAACCAAAACATTCTTGAACAAAAGCCTCAACGCTGACATAGATAAAGCAAATAGTCCACGCACACATGCACACATACACGTATAAACATACGCATAACTCGATCTTGGACCATAACCGGCAACTGGGCAACGACAGCGAGTGGGCGACGATGGGAACATGACAGACATCCCAGACCAAAGGAACACTAAGGCAGCGCAGACAATGCACGAAAAACAAACAGAATTGTCATGGGAAATATTTCACAGCATTGCGTCTGAGGTGCCAGACCCCCGATCCACTGCCCTTGCCCAGGCCCCCCTCTCACTGATGTCCAAACGTACATACATACACATATACATAGCTGGCACATTTCAAAACGGTATCACATACAAAACACTTTTCTTCTCGCCATAATACTGTAAGTTAAATGCTTCACTAAACAATAAGCCAGTACAAAGGGAACGATACGAGTAGCGGAGAGGAAAAGAGAGAGCAAGGGAGGTGCTTGAAGACCTGAGCCAGTCTTTGGTGGCGATGGTCGGCGGTAAGAGCAAGGCGATAATGAAAACGGCCGGCGTCAAGCACAGCCTGTGCACCACACGGTTGACAGGTTGTTTCTGGTTCTGGGAAGTTCTCATCAGTGGTGCTTCTGTCTCGGGTGCGGCGGATTGAGTTCGGTGCTTGCTGCTCTGTTTGTCCATTTTGTTATCAACTATTACAATATTTTTGTTTAATTGACAAACAGGTTTATCATTAACATTTTTCTCGCTACTTCTTAGATGCGTCGGCGGTGTTGGTGACGGTGGCGGCGCTCCACACATTTAACGCTCCAACAACTGTTTTCCCACAGTAATGTTCAGTGAGATATTGACCAACAGACTCATCGGCGCACAATGGGAGGTAATGTCAATTGGCTGTCAAATATATGCTGTACATATATTTAGATCCACACATAATCTCAGCAATTACTGGCCTATTCGAAGCATTAAAGCCCATATAAACATGCTGTTACAGGTTCGCTACATATTAGTATACCCTATTTAGAAACGAGCGAGAAAATGCGAAACAATATTCACACTTATTTTCGTAACAACATTTACTTTCCAGGCAATAACTTAAAAGCCATTGGAATATTGGGAAATACGTTGAAATGCACCAAGTACTTACAAAAACATTTTTTACTGTACTTACGATGAATTTTGTATTATTTGTAAAAAATACACATATGTACATGAATAAAGCTCAGATCGGAGCATTTATTTTAATTAATTGAATCATTTTATTTTGATTTTACTCCACTGTACACTGTAATGAAGTGCTTTTAGGTTTAGGCCAAGATTAACTTTTACGATTAAACGTTTTATCACGACAGAATGTCTCCAATAATACACCCACAATAGTAAATTTGGAAATATTTTCTAGGGCATTCTCAATTTCAGCTATCAAGCGCCACCGAATCGGGAGCTGGAAAAAGTCGTGACCCCTGCGGATTAATGCTGCAGCATTTAAGCCGCCTGTTTGCATTGCATGGGCCGGGAAAGCGAGCTGCAACGAAACTGTGAAATCGCTGCACAGACAGCAGCGGAGACTATGCTGCTCCGTGCCCGATTTCTCACCTCATGTGTGAGTCGGTGTGACGGACAGATCTTTGCTGTGTACTTCACTAAACAAAGAAGGAGCTGCTTGGGTCGCTTTAATTTGTTTGTTTACAATTTCGGTTGCCCCACCTGCTTGCCGCCACAGCTGCCGGGCCGGGTAAATGCAACGACAGCCCAACTGCTTGGCTTCTTAGCGTCTTCCAAATTCAACGCCTTCATAGTATATGTATGTACATATGTATATGTATATGTATCTAAAGTGCAAATGCTGGAAACTATTGAATCGAAGGAAATGCGTGTGTGTTGGTGTTAACAACTCGACACTTCATTAATTGCTGTTAAAGAGTGCAGCTATAAAAAGAATATTAAGTTCGGGCAACAGTGCAGGCAATTAAAGCATTTGCCACTCGACTTCTGCCTGCAGTCTCCACGCGCAAACACTCCAGTTGGATCTTTGTATGTATGTACGCATGTACATATGTATGTACGTATGTATGTTGCCTTGTGCTGAAGTGCGGCCATTAGATACAAATTTGATGGCTTTCTGAGCAGTTCAATAGTTTCGATTGCACCAAAGAGGCGTCTATCGAGTATACGAACTTTTAATATCCCTTTGTTTACATCAAAGACCGTGCGCAATGCGTGTTTTCAAGAGCGTACAATTTCATCTACATACTTGTACAAACATACGCACACATTCGAATATGAGTAAATAAATGTGATTATACTATATACTATACGTATGTATGTATATACACACCATATTTATACAAATCTACATACAAGTATGTATGTATGTACAAAAATGCAGATTAAATACTACATACTATGCATGTTGATATACAAATTAAGAAATACGTACCTACATACATAAATGATATTACAATTATAATACATATATACATATACGATTTTATTACCGACTTAATACGCCGACTTTCTACACTTTTCGCGCACCATTTTGAGTGTAAATTACAATTGGCATCGGAAAAAGGACTGCGAAGCTGTCAGCTGATCGTTATCGTCGACCATTGTGAATTGTGTAGTGCTGAGCAACGCAGCAAAGACACAAATCTGTTAGCGCTTTTACCAGTTTCTAATTCGAAAATGTATGTAAATGCACACATTTATTAACCAATTATCAATTAATTTTTTACATGATTTGCATTAAATTTGACATACATTTTGCAGATATCATGCAAATTTGCTTTGAAAAGTATATTTCCAAATAGATAATTGAAGAAATGTATATACTTTTGCTATCCCGTATGTTTAATCTTTTAAATTTCTTTGTAAATTGTCTTATATAACGGTATAACCGTTTGAATAAAGCAATGACAAATTTGACGGCCAAAAAATAAATCGTCCATATTGTTGTAGGCGACTGTCAGTACGTTAATATCATACATACATATAGGACAATTTGCAAAGTAGTTTCAAGTATTAAGCATGGAGGCTCGCAAATGTATAACGATCTTTTAACTATCTATTTGCTTCTAAAAATATAATGCAAAATTGCTTCTCGTTGCATGTGGACGATTTAAAATTTTGGTCTGTGTATCCACGAAATGAGCGTATACATATAGGATGTACATATACATATGTATGTATGTATATAGAGATTCCTTTCATATTTTCTCTAGAGACAAAAGTCTACTTTAAAATAGGTGGCGACACGCTGCTACTTCACAACCATAAGTTACAGTCGGGCAACGCAACCATAAAAATAAATCTATATGCAAATGCGATTCAAGTAACATTGCACACGAAAATCAATCCCCACTCCCAGATATCTAAAGGAACCCATGTACGTACATACATACATACGAGTATAGTGAAGCGGAGAGCGGACAAGGTGGAATCGGAGGAGCCCGCTGCCAAAAATAGTTTAGCTGCCTGTCAAGGACTCGCGTAAGCCAGACTGCCGGGACGGCCGGGTGCGAAGCATTGGATTGTGGCGCAGAGGCGTCTCGCGTTGCGACTTACTAAATGTGACAAGTTGCGGAATTATTTTTCGCAGAAGATGTTCGCCGCTGTTTGTCGCCGCTGCGTGCAGATGAGCTGACATTGATAAGAACGGCGACACCGACGACACTTGAATGAGCGAGCACAGAAACCAAGGTAGATTCCAAGTCTGCGCCAGTGGGCACGGCGGTGCTTTACTGTGCACACACTGTGGCCATTGTGCAGATGCAATTGCGCAGATAATGAGAGCGATTTATGTGGAACGGCCGCAGCCAACCAAGTCGCTGGTTGTGAAGGAGTTGGCGGTGTTGGCGGTGTTGGTGGTAGCGCTGGCTCCGCACCAGCCGAAGTTGTGGCAGCAATTTAAGACCGATTACACGTCGCAATGGCATTTTAAGTGGCCATTGTCAACGCGTGATCATCAGCAGCGCTGTGGGGCGTGAGTGCGCCAGTGGCTGCCTCCGTCTGTAGATGAACTGCGCATGCGTAGCCGATAAGCACCCGTTTCAGTGTGGGCGCGCAAGGTGGCTCACGCTCGATAATCTAGCCCAACTCTGCAGCCTTAGTCAGGTACATTTAATGCTCATACACACATATGTATATCCCGAATTGCACCATACTTGTATGTATATACATATAGTACATACGAGTAGGTATATAACAATTTTGATTCCTATACTAATCTCTTCGGAATCTCTTCAACGTCAAATTAATAATTACTAGCGAGTTGTATAAGACGAGCAAATCATTTTTCGTACCAACCGCTACAAAAGCTAATAACTTGGTCTAGAATAGTCGATTTTGCAAAACACTAAGTCGCCCAAGAAAGAAACCGTAAGTAGTTTCCTCTTACAGTCCATACAACACTTTCAGACTCGATTGTCGGTAAAGTCTGCAGACTGTTTGCTGTATTGCAGGCTCAAAAGATACACGTAGCAAGTTAAAATTGTCATTAAAAGAGAATCAGTTCCGCTGGCAGGAAGCGCGAGGCTTTCGGTCCATAGTTGGTTTATAGGTCTTTGGATTTTTCTTTGCCGCCACCTCTTCGGCCCACAACTGGTTCAGGTATTCCTCCAATTTAGCAACGATATCCTGCTCCTCGCCAGTGCAGCTGGTGAATTCTGTTTCGGACTCCGCTCCCGATTCAGTCTTCCGTTGCTCATGACAGACGTCTGAGGAATCGCTACTGCTGCCATGTCTGCAGTCGATGGGACAGTGATGGTTCAACCAGTCGGTCGTAGACTTTTCATCGGTCATTGCCTCCTCGCTTCCAGCCAAATTGGGCGCCTCCTGCTCCACCCGATACCACTTCACCTTGTATGAATCCTGGCCACACTCACCGAACTGCTCGCCCGTTAACGGATCTATGTTGCACTCACAGATAAGAAACGGTGAGTTGCACTTCTCGCACCGCTGCATGTTAAGCTCGTGGTTAATTATTGGACGCGGTGGCTTCACCTTCACCTTCCCATTTGTTTTCATCTTCGGCAACTGCAAGCCACAAACAATGCACGACTCCAGCAAGTTGTCGCATTCAGCCAGCTTGAGTTGCGTATAGTCCCGTCCTGCAGGCTTCGGACTACCAGGCACCTCCTGCTTGGAACAGCCGCGACACTTGCAGGTTGGCACCTGCATCGGATCGGCTCGTGTGCGCATGCGCCGGAAGAGATTACGGTAGACAAGATTGATTTGCTTCTCGTAGGACTTGTGCGCCCAGAAGAAGGCCGCCCTGTAGTTGTCGAAGATTCGCGCCGTCTTGTAAGCCGCGTGCAACCAAGCGGACTCCTGGCCGTGTATGGCCATAGCGTCCACAATTGGGTTGCTGATCGTCGTCGGTGGCTTACCGTGGAAAAAGGCCTTAAAAGCTCGCTTAATAATTGCATACGACAGCATTGCCTCCACACGTTGCATGTCACATTTGATAAGCAGTGCCTGCAGCATATCATCGCGATTCAAATGAATCGCCCGATCCGGCTCCGGGGGGCACTTGGTGCGCATCTTCTCGTGATACACGAACGCGCGCTTGATAATCGGCTTCGCGTTGTAACACTTTGTGGTATTGATGCCACAGATGAGCATGATCTGCGAATAGGGTGTGAAAGTCCTAAAGAGAAAGCTCAAACTAAAGCTGAAAACTCGGCTTATACCTGCGCCAAACTGTTGGCTATATCCTCGATGTTATCGTCAAACAATTGATACGGATCCAACTTGCGCTTGCAGTTACAGCTGCATTTTGGTGGCTGCGGATCGATAGCAGCCATTTGCTGCAGTTTCTTCATTTTTTCGTATTTCTCCATTTTACCAACAATTTTGTGTTGTAGAAACGATTTCGTGTTAACAGCTTGAAACGGATGTGTTCTATAAAATCTCATATATTTAATATAAATTTAGACAGATGTGCCAAATGTAAAACGACTTTTATTTTATGCTTTTGATAAATTAATAAACTTTTTCTAATATTTAAAAAGCGAGGAAAAAAGTATGATTGAGCCGATCACAATAATTTGAATTATTTTACAAGTACATACATAAAGTGAAAAATGTTTCAAAAAGAACACCTTAGTGCACTTTTAAAGAGTTCTCCTCCAACGAAATCCAAACCTTATATTATCCTACAAAAATAAAAATCCTCATACAAAAGCCCTTGGGGCAGTATCTAAGCTAATGAATATACCAAGGGTATTGTCCATATTGACCAGACCAGTTTTGTAACGCTGGCTATTTTGATGCTTCTTGTAAGAAATTCACAAATACTAGACAAAGCGATTTATCACAAGTTTTGGACTTGAATTCCAGGTGAATTATGCCCACCTTACTGACAAGTCAACGGCAATTTAAATAACTTTTTAGCTAAACAAACTCTCACAATCAATTACATAATATCCAATGCATTGGAGAAGTTCCGAATGCAGGTACTCATCTATCCCGATTCTTTATGGTAGTCAACCTGCTGACCTATTAGAGGGCAACATAGGCTTGGGTTACGCCGCACAGACCACCACGATTCTCACATTCTATGTATCAGTTACAAGTCTCCAATGGGCATGCCCAATTATTCTATGCAGGCCACTTTGATATCTTCATTGGGACGGCAATCGAAATAAATAAGAACGACAAGCTAAATGGCTGTTGCTCTTGTGTTTGTGTCAAACTAAATTGTTCAAATAAATTAGGTTGTAGCTTTCTAAAAACAGCCCGCAATGTCGTGCCTTGGCGGGGCAAACACCATGGAGACGGCTGGGCTGCTGTCTCACAGAGACCGCCGCATTGTCATTTGATAAATTATGATATTTGATCAATTGTTCACTTCAAAAGCCAGCAGCAGTCCAAGTCTGCTTCGTTGTGCCTGCCTAATGAAATGGCTTTCTACGCGCGTCGTCAGCCACAGACCCAGCCCCAGACCCAGACCCAGCCTCGTTGCCCACCCCCCCGTATTAAGTTTCTGAGTGAACTTTTCTTGTTCGAGTATTTACATTGTAATGGCATCTGCAGCCGTCGGCGGGTAAACACCTCGACATCGACATCGACATCCACAACCACATCCACATTGCATTGCATCCATCTGCATAACTGCATAATAGAATTTGGTAAGAACTGGAGTCGCGAGACCGAGCTGCCTCTTTATTGTGGCTAATAGGCTGTTGTGGCTTTGTGCCATGCCGCCGTTTGCATTGCGTAGAGGCGGCGTTGCACAGGTGGCTGTGGCTGTGGCTATGGCCTCACTCTTTCTCCTTCCATGTGGATTAATGAATGGTTGGGCCGCTTAGCTCACTTAGCCCGAGTGAAGTGGCGTCGCTGGAGCTGACGTGTTTAGCTGTTTACCTTTGTCTGCGCAGTCAAATGGGCCTAATTATGTGTAAAGGTGTTGTGTATTCGTTGTCGGTGGACATACAGACAAGGGTTAATTAGTGTTATGTGCAGGATTAGTTGAATTTACCGCCTCAGTCTATTGATATGCTCTAATCAGCACAGTGGCAAAGGTGAACGTGGGAAAAGCTACCGCGCTTGAGACGTTCCACACAGTCAATAGGGTGTATAGCACTAACTAACCTGTAACTTAATTTTGGACTTATTCAGTCAGGCAATCCTGTCGCTCTTATTGACGAGCCTCCAAACCAAAGCTTCAAGTCTCGTAAATTTTATCTTAGATATAAAAAAGAGACCCATTTCCACCTGGACGAAATGCTTTGATTAAAAAGTGGTAGAGTGCCAGTGCGGCTGTTTCCTTCCTATTCACTTTCATCGGCAAAAGTAATGGCAAGAGGGATCATGGACCGAGCTCATACGAAACAGCTGTGTAGGTTTATTTGCTATTTTACGGCCACATAGTCGACAGGACGGGGACTCGATATAAACACAATATGTATTCAAAAATGGACGAGCGCGTCGAGTCATCATAAAATGAATTTAACACAACATTTGCTTTCGAGTGTTTCGGTTTCGCTGGATCGGTGCAAATGTCACAACAAACGGCAAAGATGACGTCGCAATAAAAATCAAATGACACAAATATTTTCAATAATAAATCTATTTGATGGCTGCAACGCAAACATTTATCAGACCGACCAACTTCTATGGGGCGCAGCACGCCCCCGAACGGGGTGCAGGGACGAAAAGGATGCGCGTTGACAGCAGGCGCAGTCGTTAAAAATCACAAAATGTTGTCTCTCAACTCATGATTAATTGCCACGCACAGCACTTGGTGGCTGTCGTCCTTATCGGGGTGGGGCTAGAGTCTCGACAAATAAATCCATAAAACTCAAGTAGCCGCACAGGGGACGACGCCGAGGCACAAGTGGAAACGCGCAGCTGTCCTCCACTTGCCACAGGCTTCGGCCTGGCCCATAACCTGGGCATTTTATTAATTTCTCAATACACTGACATGCCCGACAGCTTTGACAGCCGACACACGGCTCGCCACACCACCATCCACTCTTCTTGTGGCTTGTTATTAATTTTGTCCAGTCGGAGTGCATCTGTTGCACTTGAGAGCCTTACTTGTGGGTCAGTTGGCCGGCGTTGCACCCACACTTAATCTTGACTCAGTTTGCGGCCATATGTTGGCCCGCACATTCACGTTGACCGCTTTGTGAGCCGTGTCATGGGATATAAATTTCACTTTTAATAGAACTATCGCCTAGGTCCCTTCTCAACTAAACCCCTCAATGGACAATTGCACTTGAAGGTGATCGTAACTTGCGGAGAGCAGTGTGAATTATTTTTCATGGGCTGGATAGTAGTAGTAGTAGTAGAAGTAGTAGTAGTAGTAGTAGTAGTAGTAGTAGTAGTAGTAGTAGTAGTAGTAGTAGTAGTAGTAGTAGTAGTTCGTAGTCGTAGTAGTAGTAGTATAGTAGTAGCTAGTACTAGTAGTAGTAGTAGTAGTCTAGTCGTCGTCGTCGTAGTCGTCGTCGTACGTCGTCGTGTCGTCGTCGTCTTCGTCGTCGTCGTCGTCGTCGTCGTCGTCGTCGTCGTCGTCGTCGTCGTCGTCGGAGTCGTCGTCGTCGTCGTCGTCGTCGTCGTCGTCGTCGTCGTCTCGTCGTCGTCGTCGTCGTCGTCGTCGTCGTCGTCGTCGTCGTCCGTCGTCGTCGTCGTCGTAGTCCGTAGTATCGTCAGTCGTCGTAGTAGTCGTCTCTAGTCGTCGCGTAGCGTAGTCGTCGTCGTAGTAGTAGTCTGAGTCGTATGTCGTCTAGTCGTCGTAGTAGTAGTAGTAGTGGTAGTCGTAGATAGTGGTAGTAGTAGTAGTAGTAGTAGTAGTAGTAGTAGTAGTAGTAGTACTAGTAGTAGTAGATACAACATTTTGCTCCATATACTGCTTTATAATTAATTTCTCCGTTAAGTTCAATTTGCATAAAAACAACTATTAGTTAGAAAGAAACCAGGGGAAATGTATACATTTTTCCTAGGTTCGTCCCAGGCAATGGTTGTTGCTTATTATTATGTTCCCTGAGAAGCGTGTTTTCCACAAACTAAGAGAGATGAGGCAGCTCTCTTCCTGCAATAACCAGAGTTGCGAGTGCAGAGATCCTACAACTTTTCCATTCAAAATTTAATGTATCAAATATCAATAATTAAACAAATAATATGAGTATGTTTTTAGATCAGTTACATGAGAGAACCTGGATGCCAAGTTTAGTTAATAAGCTATTGTCCTCCCTGAGATCTTATATAGACGGATCAAGAATATTATACATTTTATCTTACAGATCCTTTACTACAATAATCAAATCACATGGTTACATATGAATATTTTCATATTCAATTTATTGTTTTCGTAGGTTCAATTCTACATAACGAAAATATTCATTTATATACTTATTGAAATAATAGAATATTTTGCAAAATAAAGTATAAATGCATGCAATTTAAATTTACGACACTACATGAACATACATTTTAATATTTTATTTAACGTCTTTTGTAGTTGATTAAATAATTAATTTAAATACTACATTACATTTAAAAGTTTGTAACGCACACCTAATTTGAATATAACTCAAATTGTAAATAGAAACAAAAATTAACTACGAGTATTTATCATTTGAATATCAATACATATTTAAAAATAAAAAATTGGCGCAAATTTAATGGCGGATATATTTAAATCTATGGGTAAATATAAAATTTTAAATGTGTTCTTTGAGTGTACTCCGCATAGACCTAAGAATTAGTTCAACAATTTCTAAATTTAAGGTTATAATAAATTCAACGTGGTTCTTAGTTTTCTTTTGGAGTACAACTTATTCTGATTTTACAAGGTTGTGATTTAGCACGGTTTGAAAAATTAATATTTAATATATGGTTCAACGACTTTATTCCATTTAGCACGATTCAAAATAACATATTATCTATGTCTTTTTTATACGGTTCTTACACGACTTTTTTTGGAACTAACCTACCGTGTAAAAACAGAATTAGGTGTATATACTTACGTGTATGTATAGTTCCCCCGAGTGTGTGTGTGTGTGTGTGGCGACAAATGCTGCTGGTATCCGAAAATAAATCAACACTCGAAATGAGAAACAAAGAAACGCTTGTAATTGCTTAATTAAATTGCCGCTAGAATTATAATTTGAGCAAGGATGTTAAGGACTTTCGTTGGGGCTGCAGCAGACGGCAAACAGCATCTGCTCGGCGGGCAAGCACTAAATCAGATTTGCTGACAGGCCTCGACTAATTTTAACCGGGCCAGCAGCAGCAGCATCAAGAACAGCAACAACACAGTTTGTGCAGCTTGCCCCTCAAGTGGCTGCGCATGCGTTCCAAGTGGACGCGTGCTAATGGGGAGCAAAGGTGCAGGGGATGGTCTCGAATCAGTGCATGAAAGGGATTCGGCAGGATGGGATTCGACACGAAGCGTCGCATCGCGTCGCGTCTCGTCGCAGAAGCTGCCGCCGGCAGTGTTGGGTACTCGTGTTAATTTATGTGCACATGCGTGTCCTGACCCAGGTCGATGGCAAACAACAACAGCAACAAGAAGTCGGCACGCATGCTCAGCTGCGCGTCTGCCACGCTGTGTGTGTCAAAGGACACGACATGTGCGGAATCGACGATCCGCCAACATGCCGATACATGACTTTGTTGACACACACACACAGAGAGAGACGCAGACACCATCACATATGCATGTTAGTTGTCCCATGCCAAGTACTTAGTTGAATCTAAGTGGTATTTATTGGTTTGGGAGCGGCGACGGCTGCCGCTCGGGTGCATCCTGCACGCAAGGATTGAATTACGCAGCGCACACGGCGACACATTTGTAAACAGGAGACTGATTTAGAACTACCGGCGCAGGAGCCGTCAATGCGGCGCGCCTTATTTACAGAGACATTAGGTACACAATAACAACAACAACAACAGTAACAGCAACAATCAATGGCAGCGACAACAACAGCAACAGCCAGAAACTCCTGGCGAACTTGCCACATCGCCGCGTGTTTGCTGTCAGTCCTGTCAGTCATTCAGTTTTGGCAGCACTTCTGATTGACAATCCACAAATTGGTGCATTTATCAATGAAGCCGTCGGCTGTGAAAGGACGACAGGACCGCAGCAACAGTTCGACTTGATAAATCGCAGGATCGATGTTTTAACACGCAACTACGCGAGTTTTCCGGCGCTCATCCCGATCCGCTCAGTGCGGTACTTACATGTATTTGTGTTCCTAATGTGTTCCGACATTTAGAGGCACATTTTTCATACTCTCTGCAATGCAGCGACACTAGATTAATGATCCAGCTAATGCTCCAAAATACAACTTAGGATTCTAAGACTTAGACTTAATCAACCTTAGACTTAATCCCACTTAATCAACCATATTGCCTCTCACAATATTTTCACATCGGGGTTTTCCTGGTTTTTAAGGCTTGGGTGCTTAGTCTGGAAACCAAAGTTCCGAAAGAACTCTTAATGTTCTTCAGTTTTGACAGGTATTATCAAAATTGATGCAGCTCAGATGTCACATGAAAACCGGATATTTTATAATACCTTACAATATTCTGCATGAAATTATATTGGAGAATCAATATTAATTGTTTCCACAATTATTTTTGGTAGACTTTTTGCTACTGACGAAAATAATAGAATAAAACAGTATGGTTGAATATTCATCGCTGGATAATCCTTTACCCGTATTTTTATTGCTGTTTATTAAAACATTTTTAACATTTTTATAAAATGAGTGATTGTGTCTAAAAAAATTGATTGAAATTATGCATTTTATGTAACGAACAATATTACTTGTCTTTTAGAGCAAAGAGGCGTGATATCATTGGCTTCTTTATTTTGTAATACTTGATATACTTCTGCAAAACAAAATGTTCAGATTACAGCTTTTGAAGGATTTGTACGGATATTACCTCGAAACGTTGAACATCCATTTGGCATATAGCCTGTCCAGGCTTATTCTCCGCAACCTCATCGGGACTAGTGACAACTGTGACTTCCGGTAGTCCATCAGCACCATTTCTAATTGAAATCAAATTTTCGGCCACAATAAACGACACCATGAGAGCATTATGAGCACTGTTTATGAAATTATCAGGATCGATAACCAACTTATAGTATGGTATCGGCTGAAAGTTGCCATCTTGATAAATCGTTTTAGTTTGCTCGTATACTTTTTTATATAGAGTCGAGACTTTGTTCGGTCGGTCTAGCTTGTCACTTACATTGGGACGCTTCTCTGCAACCTATTATTAAAAAATATTTAAAAAATAAAATAAAATATAAAATAAAAATATATATATTATTCAGCTTAAACGCTTAAGGTTCCATTAAGGCCCAAACTTTAGAGTTGCAATATTTTATTCCCTCGCTCCCCCATTACTTTCGATTCATTATATTTAAATTACCTTAGGTTTTCGCTTTCGTAAGACGCGTTTTTTCTTAACTTGTTGCTTTGGCTTTACGTCTATGAACGGTAACATGCTGGAATTTATAAAAAGCGATCTGCTATGCTGACAGGCCAGGTCGCATAATACATCCCAGTCTTCCTCGTCATCCTTGTATACCAGCTCTCGCTAAATTAAGTATTAAGTTAAATACGAGGAATATATACACATTTGGACACATTTCCATATCGAAGCGACTTTTACTTACAATGGCTTTGGCGAATCTCAGGTCTGTAAGACCCAAATCGTTTTTAATAGCTTTTCCAACTACTTCGTAATTGCGTCTCAGTAGGTCGCAGTCCAGCACAAGTTCCATAGGATGAGGTGACCGCTTCTTAAAGTCCTTTGTTATCTCATTAGCTTTTTCACATAGGGTGGTGATGGCACCAACCGCCTCTTCAAATCCACGGACTTCCACATTCGTATCTTAAAAATTGTGCACTTTAAGAAAAGGAACTCTATTACCAACACAACGTACCGATTTCAATATTTTCTTCAATAAGATCTTGCAATTTCATTAGACGTTCCACCCGAACAATGTCATCTAAAGATATTGACTTCATATCCTCGGTTGAAAATTTATTCATCTCCATATTTTCAATTTACTATTTTTCCGCAAAAAAAACTGTTGGATTTTCCTCAAAGTGCTGAGTAATGACGTTGCTTGAAAAAAGGCGTTGCCAAATCGAATTTCGATAAGACTTTTAGTGATGCAATGAGTAATTGCATAAGCAGTGACTTGCAAAAATATTTCAAAGCTAGTAGTGCTGGCTAACGTGAGAAGAATAGCATACACTATATTAAAGTTTTTATTAATGATTCTGATTCTCTTTCCTGCTTGCTCAGCACAAACTGTTAAGTAACTTTAAACTAGTGTGACCAAATGTTAGCACAGGCAAATAGTTGACACTGACAGTGTGTATGTACACCTAGCCCTCGCTTAACACGGCCTCTTTTAATACGAACTCGGTCTAATACGATTAAAACTTTGCTACCTTTTCTCTTTTTACACGCTGAAACCATCGTTCTTACACGATAGAAGTTGAAAATATAGTATTGAAAACAGAAGCGTATTTAACTCAGCTTTGTTGTTGAAATATGACCCAGGTCATGCAATTAATACTAATTAATCAGAATGTTAAAATAAAAGTTCGCATCAAGAGCTCTATGCTCACGATTTCAAATACAACTGAAACTGACTCCATCGATGTAATCAGTACTGTTAAGAAATTTTATATTGCATTGAATTGTTTATTTTATTTGTAAAAAAGCTTAAGCAGAAAACATTGAATGAATATTGGAAGAAATTTTGACCAGTGGTTGTTTACAATTGCAAAACCCGTTATTTTATAAGCAAGAGGGCCACTACAAACAAAAAAATTTTTAGCAGGAAAATGGATTTTACGCGAATGCCACCAATTTTAAATTAAAAATTTAAATTTTATCTTAAGTTGCTTTAATATTTTTTACGCTTACAAATATTTTCCTTTAATGATAAATATGTAACACTTGGAGTAGCTATTTGTTAATTTCAAAAATGTTTGGACCTTAACAACAGTGGAAATTTAAAAAGCATTTGTCGAAATCTAGGAACACAACCCCAAGGAACATAATAACCCCCTCGTTAAGCGAGGGCTAGGTATACTTGTATAATAATAGATTGAATTTTAAAGCCGTGGAATGGTTTTAATGGAGAAATGTGGACTTTTAAATTGCTTTTCAAAACGGTTACTGTTCTCACAGTTGAGTTTGTTGTAAAGGTAGTTTGAAAAATATCAACATCTTGTATTCTTTCGCCAGCCCTACAGACATATGTATGTACATATATACATATATACATATCTCACCCTCTTTTCTGTTGTTGCTATAAATATGGCCAAATGAGAAGTTGACAGTTGGTGGCAGACAACTAAGAAAGGAGTTTCAGAAAAACGTAGGCAAGGGTTTCGCTGCAACCGAAATGTTAACCTTAAAGAGTCGCACAATGTGTGTAATACTCGCATACAATTTGTGGCCAGAAATTCGATATGAATCAAGTGCCACGTGTCGCCTTGCAAATTTTTTGGCTGGCCCGGGGAACGGCTGTTATTGTAGAGGACTGCGACAGATGCGCGTGTCCGAAATTCTGTTACACTTTTGGAGTAAAATCGGCCAGGAAAACGAGAGAGCTAGTGTAGTCTAATCGACGAACCGAGAAGTGAGCTGCCTTTATCGGCAACAGACATCGGCGCATGCGCGAGTCGAGGAGCAAGCGGCAGAGGCGTTTAGTAGGCGGCAACGCATCTCGTTAAACCGCAACCGCAGGGGCAACGCGATCAGAGACCGTCAAGCCAGCCGCCAGGTTGCCATGCGGCGGTGCGATTTCGATCTCGTGTAAATTTCGGCGCATCAGCACATCTGTGGCACACACACACACACACACACACACACACACTCCGAAGCCGCCTCCACTCTGCGCGCGAGCGTGAAAATGCGATGTGGCATGCCGCATTGCATTCCCGTTACGAGTTGCGCGAAATTTATGGCCATCACTTGCTACCTGCCTGGCAAAAAGCCTGCTGCTCGCTGCCTTGCTGCCTTGTAGCCTGCAGCCCGCTGATCGGCCAATTAAGATCAGCCTCCCCAATTGTTGTTGCTGTTGGTTGCGCATATGTTGCAGGAGCTGGCTGACAGGACACACCGTGTGCTTGATTTGCGCAAACTGACGCGGCCTCCAATGTAGGGAGCTCGCAGCTGTGACGAAATCGAAGTTGGACTCAAGGCTCAAGGCGCTGTTAAGTTCAACCGCTGCGTCCACACTTCGGGGTGCCAAATGGAAAACATAACGACGAATTTTATGACGTCAGTTGATCCTGATCAGTTGTGAACTTCCTTCGCAATTAACACTTGAACGTCTTCGCCGGGTGTAGGTGTAGGACACGCCACCCGAACCCGTAATGTGACACCCAGAAGTGGCGAGTTTGGCATGCGCCAAGGCGAGCTCGGCAAATGGACACAAAATCCGATCGGCGCTTGTCCACTTCAATTTCAATGCAAGACCCGCGCACCTAAGGACCCTCTTCGAACCGGGTGTTAAAGGCCAAGTAGTTACGTGTACAGCCATTGGCAACCCCTGGCCCCATCCCTATTTGTAGGAGCTCTTATGCATGTCCTGCCATTGCGAGTCGATTTGAATGGAAATGGGCAAGGGAAATTCGATAGGTTTGCGTAAGAGGCAGCAGATGTGCCGGCATTTGATTGAATGCAGTATCTATAAATGTGGCCAGTAGCTCGGGTCTGCATTCGTTCGCCTTTGTATGGCGTATTTTGTCAATGGGCCCTTTTAGCTGAAAATGGTGCTGGTCCTGGCATGCATACTGGACTGGTCCAGTGACCGAAGCTCTCTTACCCCAACATTCAATTTGGAGGTTTCAATCGGAATGCTCATTCAGTGTGTATTTGTGTTTGCGCATTAATTACTTGTATACTACTAAGTAACATGTCCACTATTTAAGGGCATATGGTCCACCGGGTGCTTGATTTTAAAGCTGCGACACAAGATACTACTCGCTGTCCAACTCGATATCTGCAAGATTAAGAGATTTATCATTGCCAAAAGGTTGGTTCAGCATTGTCCTACAGCATTTATTTGAGTTCCTATGTTTCTGTAAGCTGGCAAGATATATCTTCAATGGCTGCCAATCTTTGTCCTTGCAGGACGGGAGCCTTGGGTGCTCAATCCTGTTTAAGTACTCCTGAATGCCTGGCAAGTCCTGTTTGAGTATCAGCGGCAAAAACACTTCGATCACGAGTAAAAACAATAAATCGTGTGGTGGCGCCGTAGGATCTGAAGATAATGAATGACCCGCAAATAGAATGCCACTGCGCTGCAAGGCGACGAAGCCAGCGCGACCAGCGAGCATATGGGGGGAAAATGTTGCCGCCAACCGATTGGCTAGACTCAGAACCTCGGCAAATTCTGTAGAATTTCCCGAGTTCGCCGATATCCCGCCCATCCTCGCCCAAAATCGGTTGTAGGCGCCTATGCAAGTGTGCAGCAGAGTCATGCCAAAGTTGATGGGATTTATGGGCAGAATACGCTCCAAAGCAAATCTCAAAATATCACCATATGGCTTATAGTACTGCGGATTTTGGGAGAAAAATAAATCATGACAAGTCAGGGATATGCTATATAGGAGAAAAACCAATTCACCTGATCGAAATACTGAAAAATGGAAGAGGCACGCATCATCGGGACCACATTGAAGGATACCAGCTTACAGTAGCTGATCAGAAGACGCCGATTTCTCTGCAATTCTTCAATCCGCGCCTCCTTCACCAGCTCACTAGGCTCTTCCATAAAGATCTGTAGTTTTAAAAAGCTTTCAAGCAGTTCGTGTTCATTCATTTTCGACTTGTACTCCAGATTTCGCACAGCAGCAGTTGAGCATCGGCGCAGCTGATCTCCAAACAGCACCAGAACATCGCAAACATACTCGAAAGATCTCTCACTCACTCTCAAATCCCGTGTACATTCTATTAAAGTAAAACCTGCTTGGAGAAAAGTATCACGATTTTGATGCAAGCTTTCGCAGGCTTCGTTTAAGCCGGCCTCTAACACGTCTGCAGTAGTCAAGTTTTTGAGATCCCAGCTCAGGGACATGTAACAGACTTCCAGGTACAAATGCACAGCCGCTTCAGGCATTGAGCTTTCCGCCAAATCTGTTGCCGCCTTCTGAAAATTCGAGAAGAGGGACGCACTCACACTCCAGCTACTCAGATCAAAGTAAGCATATATAACTGTCAATATTTTCAGTTTATCCAGCAACCGCTGCCATCGAGATTCTAAAAAATATACAGAAATTTCAAATTTCACAATTTCAAGGCTAGATAAATTAAACATAAACATATGTATCTTGTTTAGTAACACGAGTACATAGAGAGAATTTATAGGAATAGTCTTGCCCAGACCACAGAACCAGTGACCCTACGGGTGCGAAAAAGTACTGCAGCTACTATGCTCGCTTGGTATAAACAAAACAGAGATGATCCAAAAACTTTCCTGTAGCTTCAGAGTATAGTACTGGTGAAAACTATTCCAGCAATATTTGTTAACGAGTATTTCGATATAATAATAATATATGATATAAAAAACACGACGAATTTGTTTTGAACTTGAATTGTGAAATTGTTTGGTCATTTTGGATAAAATTATTTCAGAGTTCTGGTCCAGTTTTCTGCATAGACGACATAGTCAGATTATTTAGATCAACTCATTTCATCTGCTTGGCTGTACGTTTCACTAACAATATAACCATTTTACCCATCGAGTATGGGACACCAAAATACACACCATGCGTACCCAGAGCAGAATCATGCCACGTTTTTTCAGCCATCTTATAGTTGATGACAGCGTTTTGAAGAAATTCCCTGCGTCGTGCCTCCAAGATGTTCGACGGGAACTCCAGCAGCGTACCGAATATGAAACTCAATGTTTTGGCGCAAGTCTTCAATACTCTGTCATTTGGATTTTTGAACATTATATCAACGAGATGATCGAGCAGCTGATGCCATTGAGTGCTTAAAGTGCCAGTAATGCACACGGTCAGGTCCATGTACCGCGGTATTTTGATCAAATTGATGAGATCCTCAAAATTATCATTGCATCTATACTTCAGAATTAGTTGGCTGAGTTTGATTTCGAAGATCTCTGTAACTGACAGACGTGCCGACGGATTTGGTTGTCGCGTTAGGTCCTTCGTGTAGCGACCCTGAGGAATTTCCCCAGTAACCGACTGCTTAATGCCGCGCACCATAATGTCAATTAAGACTGACACCTCCCTACTGCTGAGAGCCGCGTCTTCAGATGGCTCTACCAAGAGCATATTAACCATGCAAGACCAGTCCACGATGATGTCATTGGTGTTGTACAAGGCATCCACATAGTAGGCAGTATGCTCGTGCTCGCCGAAGTCAAGGAAGAATTTGAGCAGTTTTCGAATAAGAGTGGAGTGCTGTTCCCCAGGTCCATTGATAACTTCGCTTTTTAATTTCAGGCGGTAGTTGACCAGCTCGGCTGCGGCCTGCGCCAAGCCACGATCGGCAGCGAAGACCAACTTATCAATTATCTGGCACGTAGCCTTGCTAAGGCTACCAGAAAAAGTTCTTTGGAGAGATAAGTATCTGTATATGCGAGTACATATGTATTATGCAATATACTATGCTTACTTGTAGAGTGAAACAAGCAGCTTAACGGCGTACTCCCCCACCTCGCTCTCAGTGTTCACTGAGAATGCAAGAAGAACTTTCTCAAACTTCATGCCAAATCGTTGATATAAAGGTTGCAGAGACTCATTCTTGAACAGTTCCAATAATGACATGAGGCTGCTTTCACGCACTTTGCTTGCCTTATCCATCAACGCCTCAAATAAATGTTCAATGTGAAATTGCTTGAGGAAGCACTGCGGATACTTCAGAAGCCAGATTCCAAGCTCGTCTATGCAGATGAGTCGAATGGCCTCGACCACATCACGGCAGCGTTTCAAAAACACGCGAGTAAACATTCCCATCCAGAGTGGCTCCAGCTTCGTGTACTCCACGGCTACCAAATCATTCAAGGTCGTCAGCATTTTCACGCCTACAAGTAATCTCTAAGCACAATGGCACATAAAGGACACCACCCTCTCACCAATAAGTGTCCCCGTATAACGAACCGAACGTATATTCGAATCGCAGCAGGTGCTAATGAAGTCTGTTATAGTTTGCAAAAAGCTATCATTGAAGATGATGGAGCTGTCATTAGCGGTCTTAAGCAATGTTTGCACAAAGTTGGCCACAATCTCCTTTAGATGTTTTGAAGCCATGTTTACTGGCCTCCGCTTCTCGCACTCCTAAACAAAGATTTTAGCCTCAGTAATTGGTTGACGGATGTAGTAACCCACTTACAATATTTGCAGTGTATGCCGATTCTAGAATTTCATTGTAGGGAAATGGAAATGCCAAATTTTCGGGCACTTGATATTCTGATAAGCTGCTGGCGTCCACAACAAACTGCATAAATCTTAGAAGGGCCATCCTGGCGTTATTTCTATAGGACGCGATAAATTGCAGGCATATATCCTAGAAGATTATGCGTTAAGAGTAAAGGCCAAAAGAAACAGACATCAACGGGTTAAACGCACATCTACTTTCAATCTTCTTCGGCGTACAAGACTAAATAAACGTAGTTCTGAAGATTGAACCTGCTCCGGACCGTCATCATCATCGAGCATCTCACATTCTTCGCTGCTTATATCTACTACTTGCAAATCATCCTCTTCGCTAAAATAAATTCACCGTTTGGTGGGATAACAAGCAGTCATCACATGTACATACATATATGTATATTATATTTCACAAAACTTACCTCCGTCCTTGCTCAGCTGTAGGAGTACATATCTCCATATCACTAGAACTTTGGTATTGTTCCATTTAATGGTAAGAGTAAGGAGGACAAGCAACCAATCAACAAATTGGGCAGAAAGAACTTTAACCAAAAAACGCAGTGTGGCTAACGTGAAAGGGATTTGCTCTGAGCTGCCAACTTACTAAACGCGCCACGTTTCAGTTCCATTTTGGAACAAGCCCTAGAAAGGTTGCAAAAGTTCATCCTTTGATAATGTACTATAAATGGTACTATAAGGAAGAAATGTACACAAATTTTATTTGCCACCCGGTTAGATATGCTCCGATTTAAAGCCAAATATGGTCAGAAACGTTATTAGACCTGGCAAACAGAGAAAGTTACCTGTAGAATAGTAAGTAAGAAGATAGAAATTTAATATTAATTAACAGCTAAGTAGATTACTTAAGGAGCAAAAAGAGAGAAAGGAAAAGCTGCGAACCTCTAGGGAAAATTTGACTGCCAGTCCAGCAAGCATAGCTCAGAGATTTCCCCGAAAATGCCCTTTGAGAACAGTTTTGTCGAAAGTGAGAAAGTTGATAATATCTTTGGCGGATACTCGCCATCGACCGACTTCTGTCCGGCCAAGGCAAGTGTCCGGTAAGAGTATACATAGACATTTTATTTCAATGTGTGTCTTTCATAATTGTTTTTTGTTTAAGCAAATTGAAATAAATTGAATTTTTTCAATGAATCAATTATGATTTATGTATGTAATTACACATAACAATCAAAACATAAATATGAGGATGTAAATTCATAAAATACAACATTTATTTTGTAATATTTGTCCAAGAACTAGAACAAGAAGTAGAACTACACCATGAACAGTATTTTCTAGAGTACTGATTTGTTCAAATTGTACGTAGTTCCGTGCATTTCTGTACAAGTTTTACTCCAATAGAACAAATTGGGTTGCCAAGCAGGCTTTGATTTTGTTTTCATTCATCATTTCATCATCATTCTTATTTCTGCAATACACACAAAAGGATCTCAAACAATATTTCTGTAATCTTTGAAGCAACAAATTGTTTGTCAAGCAGGCTGTTATTTTAGTGTACTGGCCTAACTAAAGATTCGAAATTGAACATTCAGTCTATTACAATCACTAGTAGGAGCAACACACAACAAAATATTATTTAAAATTTCTGTTTTTTAGAATTTTGTTAAATTTTCTGTAACGCAAACATGTCAGACGACGACATAGCCTCAAGCTTTCCAGCATCGGAGGAGTCGCAGATGGGTAGCGCCGACTTCGAGATGATGTTGTACCAAGCCCTGGACATTGTAGGCGAACCAGCCTCGAAGGAGGTGATACTGCGTATGCTCAGCACTACAACGGATAAGTCCATAGCAGCCATTGTGAATGACGTGGACCACGTGATTGATTCGCTGCTCGCACAGGGGCGCCTAGTCAAGCATAAGGGGAAGTACACTTTAATAGATCGTAAGTAGAAATAGTCAAACGAAAGGTGCACGAGTACGATTATTAAGTACCTTCTTTTTGCAGAGGAAGAAGAGTAGCCTGAAGCGTGTCTCTGGGAGATGTGGACGTGAGCTTGAAGTCCATGTGTTCCAGCTGTTAGTGTTGTGTGTGCGAGAGTCCAAACAAGTTCATCCGTGTAAATTCTTCTTCATTCTACTGTAGTAAGTCGTGTTGTGTCCGGTGCATGTTAAGAGTAGTGCTTCGAAAACCAAAAAGTAAATAAATATATTTATAATGAAGCATCAATGCGATGCTGTTACATTTTTATTTCAACTGCATGTTCCCAGCCGCAGTCCACAACGCACAGTCAAGCCGAATGACAAACAAAGTCGCGGTCGTTGCCATTGTTGGTGGCCAACATTCTTCTGATAATTCAATTGAGAATTCTTGCACTTGCTATTTAAATTCAATTATTCCGACCAAGCCATGTCGAGCAGGTAGCGAACAACAAACAATTAGCCAGGTCGCTGCCTCCGCTTGCGCCCACAATTACACACAAACCGACGAATAAATACGTGTACACAAAACACGGAGCAAATGGGTCGGGGCAGTCGCCTCTTGTCGGCCAACATCTGAGAAACGTCTTAGACTAACAAGACTAACAGGCCCAAGGACCTCATCATAATGAGCCTTAGCTCCCATTGAGCCTGAGCGACGGCAGCACAAATATTGACGTTGCTTATCGCACGCGATCATGGCCGGCCCAGAACTTCACAGTCGGCCGACGATGCTGACCAATCGGCTGACTTGCAACTTTATTCCGGCCGGCTCCGACAGCAATCTATATAAATACGTGTATATATACTTACTCCATTTCTGCGGCGAATTACTTCAATCTGCGCTGATGACGCGGCTGATTCTCATTTCGTGACCTTATGTGCACCGATAAAAAGGTCGCGATAAGCTCTGTTCGCTGTGGTTTCCAGGAATACATATATAATGTATACGTAAGTATATATACATATATGCATATTTAGATGAACGGCGGCGCTTCCTGAGGAACAGCGGCAGCTCAAATAATGACGCCCACCGCCCGAATAAATTGGAGCATTTTTGGCAGCTGCTGTTAAATTCGTGATTGAGAGATCAATTGATTGAATGTGGCCGAGGCTCTTTCAGCTGCCAACCCGTAATTGGAGTCGGGGAGTCCAGTGGCCTGCAAAAATCTGGCCTCGATCATATTCAAAAATGTCTTGGCCATTCATTGTTCGGACAGATTGATTTTAGCTGCGAGTTGTTTTTGCAACAGTCGAAATTTGACCTTTCCATTGTTGCCACTTCAATTCGGGAATTAGCCGCTGACGTCTGTGCGCTGTCCATTGCTCGTTTTTGCATTTTTGCAGCTGCATTTGGCGCTCGAAATGCGCACATGGTCCGTGCTGGTCCGTGCTGGCCCGTGTCTATGTCCGTGCATGTCCTGCCATGCAGATGAGAGTCGAAATCATAAACTAACACACCTGCCTCGGGGCAGCAGCAAAAGGTAAAAGGGACAATTACATTTCGCCACGAATAATGCACACGCTTTGTTGTTTTCCTCTCCACTCCTATTTCTGACAGCAGAGCAGGGGGTGCTTCCAGTCGTCTTTGTTGGCAATGTTTTTCCATTTCCCTATAGTTTGCCCGCCAACCGCTTATATTGCTAAATACAAGTATTGCTGACCCGCTAATTGCTATGCCAGTCGCACTCGACTGAGTAGCAAACTTTTGCCAATTTCCAGCACTTTGTTGCACTGTGTTGTGGCAACACAAGTGAGCAACTTTGCACTAAGAGCAATACTAGGGTCCTATAAAAGAATCAAGTTAAATATTTGCTTTGATTAAACATAAAAAAAAAGTTAAATATTGTAGCTTCATTAAAAGAGTATTTTAAAAACGTGTTTATACGGCAGCAGGCAGACTCTTCTGAAAGATATATCCTTTAGCTGGATGCAAGGTGAGCTCCAAATTAGAAATTAGACTTTTAGAATAGAATTATCGATTCAGAATTTATCGCATTTTGAAATTCATTTCAATTATCAATCACTCCATCATCTGATTTGGCATCTGATTTGACATCTTTACCGATGAAAGTAAACAAAATTCATGGTTTGTCTCTCTTTTTTAAAGAGTTCTGTGCACTCTGAAACACACCTTGTATCTTTAATGCAGCCATTTTCTAATTGTGTGCCTTCTGCATATTAAAAGTGGTGGTGGGGGATCCTCCAAATAAACCGAATTATTTCATTTTTCGTTTCGTTTTTATTTAAGTCTCTTTTTAAAAAGTTATATTTCATGTTTCGAAACAAATATTATAAAATAAAAGGCGGCTGCATCGATGTACGACCGCCTAAATTTCTTATAATATTAATAAATATTTTATTTTTTAATAAACAGATTATAGTGGCATTAAATTCAAATATTTTTGCGTAGAATATTTATTGGGAGCTATGCTGAAGAGTTCATCAATTTTCCAAAAACAGGCGGTTTAAGTGTAGAAAATGTTCGTGACACGTGAAACAAGGAGGCGGCTAGAAAAAGCTATTTATATTTTACAACAGATTATTTAATTTAATTGAAAAGTTTATAATTCTTCCGAAAACAGACACACATACCTTGAAGGCCGTGAGTGCAGAAAGAAGGAGGGGGCGGAAGAGCTACTTACATTTTAAATTAATTTATTAAATTTTATTGTAATGTTATGATTCTTAAGGGATGTAAAGCTGAATAAGTTTTACTTATTTTTAATACATTGGAAAAATTCCAATGGAATAAACGAAATACATTCCAAATGCATTCTCCCGAACAGGTAAGTTAGGGGCTTTTTTTTGACACGCTCTATTGTTATCGAGGACACCTGGCTTCCTGCAGAGCCCTGAAGTTGATGTTCATAGCCTGTAATTACGGAAAAGTGTAACAAAGGTAATTAGCTGGTGGCCTCAAAAGAAACAAATTATTTAGCCGTGTATAGGTATATTTGGGTCAATGCAGAAGTAATAAATAGTTATGGTATTTTTACCCTATTTGCCTGATTGCCAAAGTGACAATGGCCCAGCAATCGAACGATGGCGCATAATTAATCAAAGCGGCGCATACCGGTGGGTGCCACAAAGGGAGCCGCCAACCGCACACACGCGACCAAAGGCATCCGCATCCATCCGCATACGAAACCATGGGCGAGCGGCGTTTTGGGCTGCAAATAGAGCTGCATACAAATGACGTTGCGAACGCCCTCTTCCGCTTTAATGTCAAACGCCGGCAACGCAAAATCGAATAGAAACGGATATGCAACAGCAACCCGTTCCCGCAGCTGCGCCTCCACACCCAACAACCACACTGCCATAGACGACGCGTCGCGACGTGTGAAGGAAGCAAACGCAACCTAACCTAACTGGTTTTTCTGTAGCTGCCAGATACTCGTATGTGCGCAGGCGCAGATGCAGACGCAGGCGCAGTCGCAACAACTTCAGCTCGTGGCTTTCCATTCATAAATGCGCTGGAGTTGGAGCGCAGGCGTCGGCTTTGGCTTCGGCAAGTCGATGGTGACTCATGCTCTTGGCTTAGACTGGCTCCCAGACAGGCACTCAATTAGTAGGACGATGGCTTTGGTTTTGGAGCTAACGACGTCTGCAGCTTCCTCGCCAACTGCCTGCTAATTGACACACCTCATCGTCGTTGGCAACAGGCATGACTCACCATCACCAGCACCAACACCAACACCATCGCCAGCCAACCCGTTGGCCAACAACGTCTGCGTTTGCCAATTGCACCGCCATTGCCCCCTCCCCAGCTACCTGGCCCCCGCCTTACTCGTTTTATGAATGGAACGATCGACGAAATGCGCAACGTCTGCAGCCCATTCAATTTTTCTACACGCGTAGATGTCAAAGTTGTGGCTGCTGTTGTTGTTGTTGTTGTTTCAAATTTTCCTTTATGGTACATAAATCGTGTCTTGCATACGCGAGTAGGCCGTCGGATTTATACCTCAAGGCACATACTCGTACAAACACAAACACAAACACAAACACAGATACAGATACAGATACAAATACTAGTACAGCAACAAAATCAAGAGAAACAAAAAGCAAACCTATTCATTCATAAAAGCCCAGCCAGCCAGCCAGCCAGCCAGCCAGCCAGTTGCCTGGTGAGGTTTAAATTACGATTTTATGCATTACTACACGTCCAACGTTTCTTGTTAATGCCTAAATGGACAAATGGTAAACGTTAAATACGAAATTATGAAATATATCACTATTATGTGGGAAGCACAGTGCAGTAGTAAGCCAAGTCGTGGGCTTCGATAAAGCACTTAAGATCGTCCGGCTGATCGAAGCGAAGGAAACTCAAAATACGTTGTCAATCAAATGAGGCATTTCAATAGCAGAGTATCTATAGCTTCTCCAACAAAAGTAGTACCAGATAGAAGCTAAAGCATTGCTGTTGGGTGCTAGAAAATACTCAGATTTCGTCATGGCAACATTGTTTTAATTGAAAAAGGGCTCTACATCATATTTTAAGTTCATATATGTGTTATATTCAGTTTAATTGATAGCAATTAATTGAAAAGCTACAGAATTTGCTTTAAATAACTATACAAACATTGTTTTAAGTGGAACACGGCTCTACACCATATTTTAAGCTCATATATATTATACATCTAATTCTGTTTTTACACGGTAAATTGGTTCCTAAAAAAACGTTTAAAAAAAATAAAAGACATAAATCGTGCTAAATGGAATAAAGTCATTTAACTTGTATAAAATTTTTATTTTTCAACCCGTATTAAATCAAAACCGTGTTAAAAAGAATTAGGTGTATTCAGTTTAATTAATAGCAATTAATTGAAAAGCTACAGAATTTGCTTTAAATAACTACTTGTATACAAAAAAATCGTAAATCGTTAGAAATTTTTAAGAATAATTCACTGTTTAGGCTTCTCTGCTCTAAGTATATGTACGTACATATATTTAAAACCCGATTTTCATAACATCCGTTATTTTAATAAATTTAAGATACTGTCTCGCGAATTCACCTCTCAATCAGTTTCAACAAACACTAGTTCTTATAGGTTCTTGGCCACAAAAGATAGGCGGAAAAAGATTTGAAGAAAGTTCTGCCGGTTTGCATATGAGGGTAAGAGTTCGAAGAGAATAAATACAAGCCACAAATTCATATCTTGGTAAGCAGCTTTAATCTCTCGGCGTCAGCGATCCTAAGGAACTATCGGGAGATCATTGAAACCTCAGCACATAGGACACCTAACGTAATTGAAGTTCAAAGTATTCTTAATCTATTATTCTGTTCTCTTTCAACCACGTTTTTTTTAAAGAACTTGTTTGTTTTTGAATTCACCAGAAAAAATATATTAATAAGAAAATTAGCAGCTAATTACTATTTATAATCTTGAGTTCTAGACATTTAGGGTAATATTGTAAAAAAGAAATGTTGGAATTATAAAACTAAAACAATTAAGAACAGAATATATCTGTTTACTGGTATGTTGTATACCTATTTTTGCTTGTTATCAAAAAAAAAGTAAGCTTTCGGTATTCCCCCGCTACTGAGACCTTGACCACTAAATCGGATTTTCCAAAAATTGATTGCAGCCGCACTTTGTAACATACGTAGTCACAATAAAAACATAATTCCCAAAATCGTGAACCACCTGCCCCATCACCACAGAGACCCCACAGGTTGTCACCGCTTTACGGCCAGTGGGACAGCTGATAATTCTACGGAACTTGTTACGAGCACAAAAATCTCATCTGCTCCCAAAGAACTTCACTTCAGCGGCGCTACTTGTTGACGCTTCCCAGCCATTTCTACAGCTGCCTCAGCGCCTTATTAATGGCTGTTTATGACTTTTCCGCGGCCCACTGCATCACGCACTGGTCAGTCCGACTGCTCATTTCTCAGGCTCATAACTCGACACGCAGTTGACAATTTTTCGATTCTAAACCCTAAACACGAAGATTAATTGCAGCCGCAGCCGCAGCCACAGCAGCAGCGGCAGAGACAACAGCGGTGGCGGTGGCGGTGCCGGCGGCGTCGACTGCGAGTAAAAATTAAAAAGTGTTAAGCAGCCGCTGATGTGGTGGTCCACAATAAATCTGAGCCCAACACGACGGCACTTTTAATGTCTTTATTTATAAAACAAAATCGGACAGAGCGGGCCAAGCAATACGCTGCACACGTTGCTCCGAAGAGTGACAAGCGGGCAGGCGCACCTCAGATAAGAGAATTTTACGATGAACACGATGGAGGAACGACCGAAACGGCAACGGCAACGACAACGACAACGTCACCGACTTGGCTTAATTGAAACACAAAGATTCCGTCTGCGAGTTTATGATTCTGGGCTATGGTCAGTGCACTGGGAAAAAAGATCAACAAACTTTATATAAATACGAAGGCAGGTCCTAAATTTATCAGGCACTGCAATCAATATAAGTGATATTCATAGTATTATAAAAATTACAAAATAATGCATGTCTTTTTATTTTATTCACTCACTTACAATATAATTTTTACTTTTGAGTTTTACCTACAACTTAAATAATAATCATTATTTTAGAGAAAAATAAAACCCATAAAATATGGATTACTCAACGAACTTTATATAAATATTATTATATTATATACAAGTATATTATATTATTATAAAAATTACAAAATAAAGCATATTTTTTTATTTTATTCACTCGCTTACACAAGGGGGGGCCAAATAATTAAAATTTTGATTAAATAATGCACGATGCATTTAAAAAAAAACTAAATGACTAACTTTGAGTTTATTTTACAACTTAATTAATAAACATTATTTTTGTGAACAAAAAATAAAACTCAAAAAATATGAATAACTGAACAAACTTTATATAAATAGTAAGGCAAGTCTTCAATTTATCAGGCACTGTAATCAACATAAGTGATGTTATAAAAATTACAAAATAATGCGTATTTTTTTTTTAATTTCATTCTCTCGCTCACAATATAATGATTAATTTTGCGTTTTACTTCACAACTTAATTAATAATCACTATTTTAGGGAAACAAATAAAACTCATAAAATAATGATTATTATATTTATTTTGTTGATAAAAAATAAAATTAAAGCTGTAATTTTCCATGAAATCCTCAAAAAAGGACATTGGTAAATTCCACGGTTTCTCAAAATTATAAGTGAATGATTTTTTCTGAAATTTATCTTAAGCTTATCGACTATTCAAAACATTTGGAGTCGCGATCTTTATTAAATTCGCTGGTACTCCCCAATTTCACAAGTATTTATTTTATTTTTGAATTGGGAATTAATTTCAGATCGGTTTCACTTTTTTGTAATTTTACTTTTGAAACCATAATTTCACCAAAATGATTAAAAAATGATTTATTTATTGTGAATTATAATTGCTGTCGGAAAATCATCTTTAAGTGATTCTGGTTGCAATGATTTCCCTAAGATTTATAACCATATTTTGTGGATGCGTCATTCTCCAATAATTTCCTCAGCACTATAAGGCATTAAAATGAAGTTGTACGACCAAATACTAACATGACCCTAAAAGACAGTTCATCACTTAAATTCAACATTGCTTTCTGTATTTTAGAATTCGGTCGAATTTTATGGTACATACAAGTATATCGTATGGGCTTACCTATTTATTTGGTATTTATATTTATGATCAGTATTTCATCTTTTTAACAATAATTTTTTGTTTCTCTGCTCAGATTGGTGGAATACCTTTTTTTTCCCAGTGTGGTCACTTGCAGTTGTCACCGCACATTCGGTCTGGACGTTTCGATTCGGCTTCGGCTTGGGCTTGGGCTTGGGTCGACGCGGCGCGGCGCGGCGGTGCATTTTGGTGCCATTAACGCGATAAAATGCAACGGACTAGCAGCAGCCGGCCAAGGGGCAGATGGAGACGAAGGTGAGGGCGAAACTGCTGCGGGATATGGATATGTCGCCCTCGTCCAAAACAGCAGAAGCCTGCCTGCGCCGTCGTGTGTTAACTGGGCTTAATCGGCGCTGGCAATGCCGCGTGTTGCGTGCGACACTTGCGGCCGCTCATTGGGGGCTCATTAATAAGGGTTTAGTTCAGCTTTAGGCTCGGCTCACTGCTGTGACCGTTGGCCGCGTGTCGGCGTTGTAGGTGATTGAATAAATTAGTCGATGTGAGGCCAAAGCTGAGACTGACGCTGAGATTGAGGCAGCGTCGGCGGTGGTGGTCCATGCTGCATTGAGCCAATGCCAGAGCCAGAGCCATAGCCAGAGCCAGAGCGACCAGAGAGACGGGGTCATTATGACCCTTTGTGTTTGGACCATGTTGTTGTGCATTATGCTTTTTTCTTCATTTTTCGTGGCTTGTTAACTCGACTCGGCTTTTTCTTGTTCTCTTAATTTCGTATTGCGTCTGCAGTGCGCCGTTCTGGGGGCTTTCTTTGATGTCTTCTTATTTTCGGGTTATCATTTTTTATTCGGTTACTAAGCGAGACCACCAGCGTGGCCAAAACAGATGTGTGAAGCACGCTCGTCGGGTCGCCATAAAATTCTTAACAGGATTTTTGTTTCGTAATAACCAGACGCACGCATATTGTATCATATTTTACCTCAGCAGGGAAAATCTCATTACCAACAACTGACAGTTATTCTCTGGATAAGAACGCGGCCTATATTTTTGGCATGCTTAGGAATAAGTTTTTGCGATATTATTGTTCTTTTCCCACACATACTATACGAGTACATATGTCTGCATGTAATGTAATTTTTGCAGATTTGTCGACAAAAAAAGCCAAGACGAGTCGCTATAGCCATGTCCATATGTAAGCTAGAGCTAGAATTACCAAACTTGATATTCAGCTCCTGATGCACCTTTATGCTTTTTTATTTTCCCACTTAAAACTCACCAATAGACAGCACAAAATAGGACAAAATCACACCAATACTTTACTTTTTAAATCGAACAGCAAAAACTCACGTATTGAATATGATATTTCACCTAGTGGGAAATTAATTAACTGTGATATAAAATAGCAGTTTGGCATTATTCAATAATTATGAAATAATCCAAACATGTAGACACAAATTACACTTTTTGATCCAAGTCCAGAAATATACAATACTATATAGTACTATATACTTGTATATACTTATGTATATTAAACAGTTTGTCTTGACTGACTGACTAATTGCCGATCAGCGCACAGCCCAAACGGTAGAAGCTGAAATTTGGACACAAATTTCCTTTAACAGTGAAAGTGGGCACTAAGAAGCGGTTTTTAGAAAATTAGAACTCCAGAGGGGGAAAACGGGTCCCAACGTTTCTATGAAAAATCAATTTTCATCCGATCCAACTAAGTTTGTATAATAATGTACATAGGTGGGCAATAAGAAAGGCTTTTGGAAAATTCGAGCTCCAAAGGGGGGAAAACGAGCTTTAAAAAATATTAGTTACAGTGGTCATGTGTGTGTACGTTTAACGAAATATTTTGGCAAGAACAAAAATGTAACGGACCACTGAACAATTTTTAGTCAAGAACAGAATATGGTTACTCAAATACCTTCCTACTGGTAACTAATAAGGTGAAAACATATGGGTAGGTCATGCACACACAAAATAAATACAATTGGAAACATTATATTGAGCCGAGTTGACGGGTAATACCTGGTAGTTTAAAGACTGAATCTCAAAAACAATTGGCCAATGTATTTATATAGAAGGCACTGATAATTGAGCTATGCATCAATGTATTAATATAAAAGGTACATAATAATTGAGCTATACAAATTGAAGACTTAGCTGAAGATCAATACTATATGTAGAATAATTGTATCCTGAGTTCTGATAACAAGTTAAATTGTCAACTATGGAACATTTTCCATTTGCTTATTAAAAAATATATATATTGCAGAAGCTTACTAGATGTTTCGTCATCAATATAAGTAGTACATGAAAATTGTTTTACAAATAATTTCGCGCAGCTCAACGCTATAAAGATGTTGAAATAAAATGTAAAGTAAGATGATTGACTTTTTTATATAGAGATTTTTTTAAGTATTCTTATATAGTAACTAGTGTAGCTGTGCTCTGAATATATTTATGGGCTTGTACCATTTTCTAGTGGATTCTTGTGGAGTTTGCGTTTTCTGAGCGGAAGTTTTTTGTCAAATATAGTATAGCTGTTACACACTCTACTCATTCGCTTCATCAATGCATCATCCAATACAGATTACCTGAACAATTGTTTTCCAGTTCCTGATAACGATCAGCAAGCAAGTCGGATCAACTGAGGGCATCCTGAAAAGCGATTGAAACATGCCGCCGCAAAAATTTAACTCACATTTGGCACTGCCTTCAACACAAAAGTATTAAATGTCCATATCCGCCCACGGAACAATCGCGAATTCTATTTCCATTCTACGCTCCTTTTACTTTTCGCCAAAAACCAAAACAAAGAGAGCACAGAAAATAGGAAGAAAAGAGTTATTAAAAATTGCAAGAACTTTTTTTTTGTTGTTGTTGGAAGAAACGGAACCTGAAATCCTTATAATGCGCTGGCCCACGAAAAATTGCAACTGGCAAACAAAAGGATTTGTCCACTTAAGGATTATTATGATCCTGCGTCCAAAATTGTATCTTTTGTGCCATCGTCCATCGTCGCAGCACAAAGAGTGCGCTGCAAAGGAAATTAGTAGAAAATATGGCCAGAGGCTGGGACAAAGCATTGCGACAAAGGACTCTGGACTTACCACTCTTTCGTGCGCTTATTGCGATTAAAGGATTACCCTGCATAATATTTCCAAAACAGTAGTCGAACCACAGACACACACACACAGAGACACAGTTAAAGATGCAGTCACAGCCTCAGGCCGTCTGTCAGCCATTTTGAGGCAAATTGCAGTAATTTCGCTTACAAATAGTGGTCAAGCGAACAACAAAGTTGCTCCAGAGATTTTGTTGACAGCTTGATCGACAGTTGGCAGCCACAGAAGTAGCCTTGATGTGGCCGAGAGTGTCGTTGAAGCCATCGAGACTTTGCGGCTTCCAGATTCCAAATTGCATCGACCGTCCAACTGCTTTTGCGGTTAGAGCGACAATTTTACGCACGAATGCTAAATATTGCAACTGCAACGTTTGGGAATTCATAAAAACGTGCTGCGGCTTTTATGCGGCAGCCCAATGAACACAACAACATGTCATCCATGGGTCCCATGTGTCCCAGATGGATCAGAGTTGTTTCCCACGTCTGCATCACATCAAACGCAACGCAATCCCTAAATATCCAAATCAAAAGTCATTACGCCGCCTCGCACTTGTTCGAAACTCAAAGTGCCACTAATCCCACTATTGCCTTGCCGCGCACATCCACCAACAACGGCAACGACACCAACACCAACGCCAACAGCCTCCGCCGGCCAGTGGCCACTTGAGCGCGTCTGCATCTGGGCCCAGGTCTGCCCGTTTGTGGGAAAAGTCACGGCCCAGTCACGCGCTCCCATTCTGATTCAATGCGATGCGTGTGAACCCGGCCGAGCCCGATATCTCAATTTCGTGTGGGCGCTGATACTGCGGCTGCTGCGGCTGCTGCTGCTGTTCAGGTGTACCTGCATCATGGTCTAAGCTGGTCCGCTAGATGCTGCTGGCTCAGCTTTTGTCATTGCGCTTGCGCTTAGTTGCGGGCTTTCCCGCATTCCCAAACAATACTCGTATGCCATCGAAGTCGCTGCCATTGTGCCAACAAAATCAAATAGAATGAAAATCGGTTTGTTATTTCTTTTGAAGAAATTCTTGAAAGCATCTGACCGACTCGACGATCTGTCGCAGAGCTAAAGCTCTGTGGGAATGCCTCGCTGCACTTTCCATAACAACAGAAGCTGCTTCCAGCACTTGATTCGGCTCACATTTGTTATTAGACTTGAATTCTTAATTTGTATAAATATTTAGACATTTATGGGGACTTCTTTATGAATTTATCTTTACCTTTTAGAGAAGTCATGAATAGTTTTCATTTAAACCGATCATATTAAAACCTATGTAGGTGTCGAACCATGAACGTTCATGTCTTTCGTTTCTCTGTGATCCCATTTGGTTTACATGTGAGTTTTTCTTCCATAATTTCTAAGCTCACTATCCGTCTATTGGTCCGATTATTTATTATATTACATATATATTGCAATAAAAAACTTGCATAAATATTTTCCAGATGCAGCATTTTGTAGAGTACTTCCCGTTCAAAAGAACGTATCTATCTCGAGATAATTAAATCTAGATATACAAAATACTGCAAGACTACCTATGGTAATTCTTTGATATTCAAGCTGCTTCAGAGTTATATTCTATATTATTTGTTAAAGAAACCATCGGCTGGTCTGATACATAAAAACTGGAGACAAGAAAGGCTAACATCAAATAGATGTTCTAACAATTATTGATGATTAGATCTAAAAACTTTAAAAATGTTAGTAAATTCCTTAAATGAACTTTTTGAGAAACCCTCTGTCACGATACTCAAACATCATCCCTAGTTCTATTGATTCTAGGGCATTTAATCGAAAGTTCGGTATTCCAAAAATAAGTATAAGTATACTTATGTATACTAACTATACTAATCCTAACTATACTTAAAGGAGTTATGTTGAATTATCTTAAAGGCATTACAGAAATTGTACAAAAACTGCTAACATAATATCTGTAGTAATATTCTCTTGCGATAAACTTAAAAAAAATGTATACGTGTATATTTAATAAACATCTAAATTATAATTGCACTCTTAGTAATACCCTAAAAGTCAGTCAGAAGTTCGATTGCTTGGCTTGAAATCGAATAGGATGCATTTAATCCAACTTGGCTTAAGTTTGTTGCCGGCTTAAGGGAATTAGCTCAAAGCACTTCATTTGTGAGTTTAACTTTAGTTGGTTCTTCTTCCTTCCTTGTAAGTCGACAATGTATTAAGCAGTTCGGTGCAGATCAAAGAGCATAAAGCGACTTAGGCACACTAATTTCGGGCAATAACAAAAGCAGATCAGGGACAATTTTGCGGTTAAACCGGCTTCGAATAATTGCCATCAAATTGCCCGATCTACTTCGGCTTCTGCCGGCGCTGCTGCTTTCTTCACACGCAGCAATGGGCGCGCTGCTCACGCACAGATCAGCAGCAGCAAAGGACATTGGCGGAGAAGCTAAGAGGGACCGAGGAAAACAATTAGAGCACGAAATGGTTAATTTGTGTTCTTTGTGAATTGGCCGCATCGCATGTGAGCCGAAGATTATCCTGCCGCCGACGACGGCATAGTGACTACAAAGACGAGCTCACGAGGATCACTCCCTGGTGCAAACAAACTGCCCATCTTTGGAAGGCGCTTTCCAAAGTTCACTTCATGCAGTTGCTGCGTCCGCTGGGCCCATTGCTGCCAAATCCGCTTCGACACAAGCCGATAATCGAAGTAGAGGCAAGTGAGGCATGCAAATCAGATTGCTTGTCGGCAGACCGATTTCGGCTCAATGGACCAGCTAAGCAAACTAAGCTACTTAGGAGACATTTGCAGCGCCATTAATTCAATTGTTGCCCGAAGCTTGTCCACTCTAATCCCCCGAGGAAGGCGCGCGCTCGTTGCCTTAAGCTGATTTACATAATTAGTTCGATGAGCGGTGATAGGCAAAGACGAATGTAAGGCAAGACTGGGCTGAGCTATTGCTGGCCGCCACGTGGCTGTTGGCTGTTGGAGTTGATGCGGATCCTGTCATCTAATTGTTCATCACTATATACACGTATCTCTATACTATATGGCGACTGATCGTCGCCGACTTTGATCGTCCGCTACAAAGAAGCCTAACAACATAATTGAAGCTGTGGCCTCACAAATTGACTGTCAAAATGCAACGCTGCTGGCGTTGGCGGCATCCTAAATCGGAAGCCGTTATTAGCTTGGTCTGGACATGACCATCAAATGACCAATTGGTCGCTACCATAGATGCTATAAGCGACCTTTGGTAATTGTTTTCCATATAGCTCGAATCATCTGTGGCCCGTCAAAGAAAATTACATGCTAGGGGTTAAAGTAATCAACGCAGCTCTAAGGATCGGCCTCGTCATGTTAACTGCCTTTGTGTGCTGACGATGATGTATAGCTCTTTGGCTTCGTTGGATATCGTTGATGGCACGCCTGCAGCTCAAGATGTTTCCTGACGCCAACGCCCGCGCAAAGGCATGCAACATGGAACCGCCAGGGCCGCAATGGGCGTGTTGACGACTCTCTCTCTCCCTCTCCCTCTCCTCATTTTATTCGCGTTTTACAGGCCCTTTTGGCGCTTAGTGGTCCTGCCATTGCAATTTGTTTGTTGTTGTTGTTTTTTTTTTTTTGTGGCAAACTGTGATAATTACACATTAATTATTTAATTCCAGCGATTGTTCAGCTCTGTGGTAGGTTGCTCCTCCAGTCGGCATCGACATCGGCATCGGCGCTCTGCATTTCCATTGATGTTGAAGGTGTGTTCACCAACTGTGTTCATAAACTTGTTGCCGCTGTCGCTATTGTTCTGTGTGTGTGTCCTGCACTTAATCACTAATTAAGCAGGCACGAAATTTCGTATATATTAATATACATAGTATACTTGAAGGCACATAAATCAGCGACCTCTGTTCTTGGTGGTCCTTCTCTTGCTCGCCCTCACCCTCGCCCTCGCCGCACGCCTCTTGATTGAAGAAGTCGAAATCGAACATTCTCAAGCATCATGAGAGTCCTGTGCGTTACTTAAAGGTCCTCGGCCTTATCAATGGGCAATGAAATTTTATTATCCCATTTCGAAATGCCAAACCTCTGACGCATCGCGCAGGAATGCCAAGGATCTGACACTCGACTATGTGCACGCTTATCTATAACAAAGGAGTAGCCACTGCCCACCTACGAGTGTAAGTGTGTGTGTGTAGGTGTACCTTAGCAAGGGTCTGAATACAGGTACTTAAGAACGTCTACAAGTATTTTATTTAAGTTAGCTCACTTTTTATGACTTTAAAGACGGTAGAAATCGTATTTTGACACCAAAAATGAAGAAGTATAACACATTTCATTTTGAAGACTTGAAAGCAGTATTGTTTAGAACCTTTAAAAAAACATATACAAGTAGTTCAAATACAGATAATATACAAAAAATCGTATACATACATATCATTATTGTTATACATATTATATTTTGCACAGACTTTTGAAGCAGCTATCCTAAAAAGGCAGCAAACATAACTTTAACATTTAAGTACAATTTATATCTCTTGCGGTTTGATGACAATATATGAAGTATTACTATTATGTTATTGGTCATTATATGTACATAATAATTAAATCGATATTACATTTTTCCAAATGCATGAAATTGCTTAGAAATAGTCTCTAATTTGTCCTTCAAAGCTGAAAGATTTACAGCGACCAGTTTTGGTTTCACCAAAGTACGTCTATACTCTAATAATTAAAGTTTAATTTAAATGATTGAATAACGCCTTGGTCTAGACTATAGAGGTTAGATTTAGTAAACAAAATTTATTATGTTACAGATGGTTCAGGTTTTTTCTAAATAGCCTACATAATTACGCGTTTCCTTTCACCCACGAAAGCCACGATCAAAACAATAAGCGGTTGTAAAAAAATATGTACATATTGCCATTCTAACTGAATATAAAGGGACTACTTGATTTGAAAAAAAAGTTTAATAGGCGGCGCAGCTAACTTTCTTCATATGCATTCATTGAAAATGCTAAAAAAAATGACTGCCGATATGAGGCGCTTAAGTCCAAAAGGCTATTTACTGGGATGCATTATATTTTCATACGAAACCTACTCTTAATGCTGCCAAAAGTCAATTTCATTCTGCCAAGTGTCGGGGCAGTTAGGCAAAAATATATTTTATAAATTTTATCATATTCCTACTCCTATTGTTAAAAGCTGCTTCTTTGAATTCTTTTATGAATTGTTCATGAACAAGTTGAACGCAAACGCACGAACTTCACCAGGAAATATAAAAAACGCAGATTTAGTAAGTCGTTTTATATACTTACTCCACATAGAGAAGAATTATGGTTAATTTAATTAGCTGTTATAGATATTCGATGTATTATCAGGGGCTCTATTCATGCTCTAGCATGAAGTAGCCCTGTCAATAATTCCATATTGTTGTGCTATTTATATTTGACGCATAGTTTGATCTGTCGTATTATTTGGAATACTACGAGTATCTCGTAATAATGAACAAATTTCTTCCATTGTAGCCTTAAGTAGATCGAGTTTGGCTTCAAATATGTCTTCTTCCACTTACTACTTATTCGGCTAAAATTCGCGAATATCTTGTGAATCGAAGCTTACCTTTATTAAGCAAAATATTGGCTATTGTCTGCTCAGAATGTGGCCCGGAAAGTACACACAAACATATGTCTGAATATTGTGGGGCTATGCAATCACAGAATGTGCAAATAAACTTGCTTTGGTCGGTTAATGGCGATGGCGGCTCGTTTGCATCAACCATGAGGGACAAAGGCCAAGGGGGGGACGGGGTCTGCTAAGCGCGCAACCACAAAGCAACCGCAGAAATCTATTTGGACTGCCATGACAAACTGGTAAGGGCACGCCCAAACAACGATAGAGGGGGCGTGGCCGAGCAGTTGCAATTGCAATCAAAGGTGAACATTTTGCTGCCCTTAGGCTATGGCCAGATTCGACAGCCCGTTGCGAAGAACTCTTGCATCAGCGTTTCACTCAATTTCAGGGCAAAAGAGATTTTAATTTCCTCGTAATGCCTTACTAGCGTCTTTGTTTTCTGCACTTATTTTTCACACTCACACTTAATTAAGTTTTCACACCTTCACACTCGGCGACGGCACAGGCGGAAGTTTTCCATGGGGACAACAACTATGGGGGATGCGAGCAGAACGAGGGGAACAGGAGGAACAGGAGGAGCAAGAGGAAGAAGAGGAACGACTGAGAACAGTTTAATTGCGCGATTCATTTTTGACCTGTCGGAAGTTGGCCGAAAGTGGAAGTGCAGTCCCTACAAAGGCAATCTCTCTTTGCTCTCACCGTTATCCACTTACTTTGCGCAAAAAGTTTTAATTTCTCACTTGTCTTCCGCCCCTGAATCGGTGTCTGACACCCAGCCCGGTGTTCAGGTGCAAGTGGGCCCCGACACAATAATTAATTGCGATGTCACTTCTAAGTTTTGTCAGCAATTTGTCTCCGATTCTGTGTCTGTTTTCGTCTGTCGCACATTTTTAATTATGCGCCGGGCATTGTTTTCGTCTAGGAAGGCATCCTTGGGACGAGGTGCTCGTTGAAATGGGAAAGGGGCTGCATTACTAAGCACTGAGCACGCCTCAAAATCAATAACGTTTTTATTGCCATAGCGTTGCACTTCCGAAATGCGTTTCGGACCATAAAATACAAATGAAATAATGTCGTAAAAATCGACTGAAAACAGGTAACTTAAGACCCAAGCGAGGGTCCAAGCAAGAACCATTGTCTTCAACCCATAATTGCGGCCAACAGAGGCCACAGAGCACAAATATTTTGATCATATTTCACGACTCAATGGCCCTATTAAGGTACCCCATGAGCGAGAGGAGAAGAAGATTAGGAGTGAGAGAGAGAGAGAGAGAAAGCTAGGCAGCAGCAGCAGCGACAATACGATAATGATCTAACCATGTTCGTGCTTGTTTTTTCAGGCTTATCTTCTGCTCATCTATGGCAAGCAACAGCGATTAAGGCTCTAACTGTTCTCCAGTCATTTGCCGGTTTCATATTCTCACACTTTCCATCGTAAATCTCACAGTTAGCGGGGCAGTGTTCGTTCTATAGTATGTCACTGTTTTGCATCATTTTCTTCGCCTCTCGCTTGTGTTCTATTGGCCATATTAAATACAGATATCGATATCCGTCTTTTGTATCGCATTTATCTGGCGACATCACAGTTGACATCTCAATTTTCTTCTTCCCCGAATCCCACAAATATTCGGATTATTTGTACCAGTAGCATGTTTTCTGACACTTTGCGATGACGAGGCAATTTGATAAGATTGTCAGGAAATTGGATAATGCTTTCTGCAACGGTATATGAGTTTATTGTTACATGTATTCTTAACACATACAGATTGTGTATGAAGTTTACTTTACTCAGAAGCACATGAATTTGTTTGAATTAAATTCAAAAAACAAAATTGTTTTAGTTATATTTTAAGTCCTTTTTTGATATGGGACGAAAATAATCAATTGTGCATTTATTTAGGAGAAGAGGCAAAGAAATTCTTCTTGATCTGTAAGGAACTGAGAAACCAATTCGACCGAAACAGAATCTACACTCTCGGCAGAAGAGTCCTGCGATTAGCTAGCGACGAAAAAATAATAACTCGAAATTAAGTTTCTATTATTTACCGAACCAGTACTGCAATGATAATAATTTTTAATTAAAACATTACCTGTTGGCTAAAAATGGACTTATGAATAGTACAACCATAGTTGTCGTGAATAAAAGACACGTCCCTGTCATTACGTGTGATTAAATATCGTCCCACTTTAAATTGAATATTTTAATATTAAACTCGACATTGTGTGTGAAAACACTCTAAAACAGACTGTGGTGGTTAAATGTACGTGTGTTTTTTATGAGTGTAAATCGAAAGATAAATGGTGTCTAAAAGAAATTACTTTCTCATATCAAGGGCTTGGGTTGTGCTTGCCCTTCTTAAATTGTTGTTATGTATTCGTTTTGTTTTTCTAAATACTGTTTAAAATTTTAAAAGCTTAAAGGCTGAAACTGCTGCTCCGTGTCCCACAATGTTTGTATACTCACTAGTATTATTACATTTGCAAATAATTTTTGATTAGCTAACCCTGCTGCGAAATGTCTTCGCGTGGCTATTTATCGCAGACTCCAGAAATACATATGTACATATGTGTTCCTATGTGCATACATACATGTACACTCATGGACAGAATAATAGGTGTGAGCACTTAAAAAAAAAAAGGATTGGCTTTCATCAAAGAAATTGTTAGTTTTCAATATAAACATACATTAGCAACAAAACAAATATTAAAAGGGGTTTCAAAATATAATTTAAACTCATTCATAAAATAGATAAATCCCTTTCTTCGTGTTTTTTTCTTTTTTGAGAGATGCGATGTACTTGCACAACTACAGTATTTTTTATATATATGTATTATATTTTTTATATATTATGTTATTTTATTATTATGAATCGGCCTACAGATTTAGACCATAACATAATATTTTACATACATATACGGAACCAAAGTTTTACAATTTAACATTATGTTCATTTGTACAATTATAGCGAAAACATTTCACTAATTAGGTTTGCTGGTAAGATCGGCCGGTTCTCTTCTCTTTAGGGAGCTGAATTAGTTGACAAAACACTAATATTTATAATTAATAAAAACTGAAATAGAATGAGAGATAATAATAATTGCAATTTAAAATTTCTTTGTTTCCCCGTAAAATTGTGTTTTTCCTGCTTTTGAAGATAATGTTTAATCTTACACAAAAAAGTTTTTGTAGAATATACTGACGTCGTCATGAAATAAAATCATTTAAAATAATAATATTATTTGCGAAACTGAAAAATCTCTTCAGCCACTTCAACAATACATAGTTTTAACATATTATTAACATTTGAGTGAGATTTTTTATTACTATTATAATATTTTCAATCTATGAATATGATGACAGCATTGCAAAATGAAATCGGCCTTTTTTATGGGCGCGAGTGTAATTGGGTGAGCTGCGCAGAGGGATCTGGCAAGTGAATTGCATTTTGGAAACTGTTTTGGATCTCAACTATTATTTTAATTTGGTGGATTGGTTGCGAATTTTATCTGTGTATCTTGAATATCTATGCTATATTAGCTTTATAGGGAATGAAAAAATGACTTGAAATGATGAGAAATCTTCATAATTTAGTATTAGGCATAAGATTGCAATGGAAGCACTCGACTGTGACTACTACATCCAAGTGGCACTCTCCCGGAAGATGTATACCGTGCCGCCAGTGTGCCGAGGCGTCAAGAGCTAATGGTCTGGCCCGTGCAGGTGAGCAATAGAGATTGGATACCATCGCCAACGCCCAGTACTACACGAGTATGGTAACAAGCGAGTGCGCTGAATGATTACACAGTCCAGATCACGGCCAACACATGTTGTGGGGCTACAAATGAGCCCACAAACAAAACATACATACATACCTGCTGTATAGGAACTTGGGCGGCTCTAATGATGATTATGCTATGTTGGTTTAGCATTATACATAGTTGCTGTTGTTGCTGGCGTTGTTGTTGTTGTTGTAAGCATGTTCGTTACGCTTGGCAGTTGCAGAAAATTCAACGAGCAGAAAAAACAAACCCAAAGTTAATGTCGCGATGCGTGCGATGTAATTCGCGTTCTACTTGTAGAAATGATAATGACGCATCCAAAGATGAGCCTGCAAAGTGCAACGTCATCGCCGCCGGGCCGAGAAGACAGCCATGCGACAAAGCCCAGGGCGACCTCTCACTCTGCACTCACTCTACCCTTCTCCGCTGTGCTCCAAAAAGCACAACAAACTAGTGGGACAGCGGGACAGAGGGACAGCGGGGCAGGGGGGCGCAGCCACCCGCGCAGCTTGGAAATATAAAGTTATTACAACTTCGTATTTATTTTTTTATGCTACTTTTACCCAAACCGCGGCTGGTGCGCTTAATTGGAAACATTTTCCCAAAGCCGTGCAACCCCGCCACTTTGCGTCAGCCAGCCCTGAAGAAGCGAAGAAGTCTAATTACCAAAAGTCATTCTGGTGCCAGTCCCCTCAGTCCCTCTGACTGTACATAGGCGTGTGTGTGTGTATGCGTGTTGATTTAAATTTTTGACATAAACTTTTTGTTGAACAAAAATGCGAGCAACACCAACAGCAACAACAACAATACGAAGTGTAAGCGGGAAAATCGTAAAGAAAAGACCGCAACGCAACTACAGCCAAAAATAGCAAAGTCATTTAATTGCGAAAACGCGTTTTAATTGCTTTGGGAGTCGGGCCAACAAAAATATGTACATATAGTTGGCATTTCGGAATTTCTGTTTCCCAGCTTTAATTCTCAAATGGGTGGCCCACCGCCGCGACACCTCGCAACTGGCCAACCAACTAAAGCCAAAACTAAAATGCCTCATAATTGTGTTAACCAAATCCAACTCTGTAGACTGAAGAGGCAACAACTCGAGTTACACTCGACTGGTTGACTGGTGACCGCTGCCCGCTGTCCGCCGTCCGCCGTCCGCTGCCCCGGATCCGGCAACTTGACTTGTTTATCTTCGAGTTAAACGTTCGTCAGCTCGTCGGATGCGCTCTCGAATTATAACCCTTCACCCCTGTCACAAACACGGCCATGACGACACTTGACCGCGCAAACGTTCTGGCCACTTTTCCGCTGGACTTTGGGCGGTCGCCTCTTCTTTTTTGGGGGGCGCCCTCTACGAAGCAATTTTACGCTACGCTTTTGCAACCATTAAAGCACTTTTCATATTTGAATTTATTACAACTACTTACACTCGCAGGCTTAATTGGGTGTCTTCGTCAAAAAGGCCGCTCCTTAACCCCTCCACCCAATTAAGCGCCAGCGAAATGAAATGAAAACATGGCGAAAAAAGTCGCAACAAATTAATTAAGCTTTTGACTCGTTTTGGGGCAATTAAACATGACTTTTAACAAATAAAAAAAAAATGCCGAAAATTTCATTAGAAAAAGTTCTCTTGGTGGGAATTTAACACAAATAGTTATATGAAATAGTTATCTTAATTATTCTCATAAGCCTAAAACACTCATCAAATAAACTAACATTAGAAGCTCTTAGCACTACTATAGAAAGTAAATCGTAAATAGTTCCGATGAATGGGATTCTTAGTCAGACTTGATAGTTACTTCCATTTCGTACCCATCTGGCTAAATTCTCATTCTGAAACATAGCATTATGTTTCTAATAACTTTTTCATCGATCTGATACTAGAGTTAAACACCAATTAGGTTTGTGCCTAGGCTTTGCTATGCTCGTATCTCTATTCTATTCAAAAATATATAACGCTCCTTATCTTTAATGAAATATATATGAAATTTTTAATGTTCAAACCGTTTTATATCAAAATCGTGTAAAAACATAATTAGGTGTACATGTACGTAGATGTACCTCTCAGACTTAAAAGTGCCTCTTTCTATCAGAGCTAGAGCATCGGAAGGAACTAGATTCAAAGGTTACTTGCCTTTTCTGCTTGAAATTTGAATGTGACCTTTGGATGGTGTTTCACAGAAACTGGAATCTGCTTGAAAAATATCCACAGACACCGCCTTAGAAGCCGCTGAAGTATCCACTCAATAAGATAATAAACTTATTTGCTGCACTAATTTAAACAAACAAAGGCCAACCCACAGAGAACACCTACTTTTTGGCCAAGAAAACAGCCACCGGCTCCGCCCTCACCTCCGCCCACTGCCTCGTTCCGTTGCCCCGACACTTGCTCTACCAGGCCAGACTCATTAAGCACACCTACCAGTTGCACTAATGGCCACACGAAAGGACTAATTAACGCCGAGAACAAGACCGGCCAAACAAATAAATGAAAATTATGAGAGAGGGAGAGAGAGACTGCGACAACGTGTTGATCCGAGAAGCTCTCGAGAGGCTGGAACTCCGGCATGTTATAGCCCAGCCCCCAAAAGGTGACGGACGTGCGACGAAGGCGACGCGCTTTTAATTAATAAACAGGGCTAAGACGGCGACTGCAACCGCAACGCCGGCTCTCTTACGGCTTAAAGCTGTTAGTGTTGTTGCCGTTGCTGCCATTGTTGTTGTTGTTGTTGTTGTTGTTGTTGGTCCCATAGGGCAAGCTAAACATAGGGATTATTAATTAGTGGCCATGTCTGTGTCGCGTCTCCCGTTTTGGCATGATAATTGCGCCTATTGAAGCGATTTGGGTTTTGGGAACGTATGGCGCGCAATGATTTTATTATCCAATCAATAATTGGCGCTTGCCAATTGCCCCACCAACAGGTACACAGGTACACACATTTTTGCCCGGTGTAGTCGTCGATTGGGCTGCAGACTGTCCTTCTGTCCAAAATAGGCGGCGGCGAAATGATTTTGTTGTCTGGCCTCGGGGCACAAAGGTGCCAACAACCCAGAAGGAAGGATAGGAGCAGCGCCTGAGCGCATTATGGATTTGATTTTTTTTTCATCTGTGTTGTTTTTGTTTCCATACTTTTTATGTGGCTGCTGCTCGCTTGCTGCTTGCTGGCTGCCCCTGCTGATCTGTGCTCCTGTGCTCCTGTGGTGGCACTTTGGACTGAGCAAAAAACACATAACATTTATTTATGCGATCTCCGTTCTACTTCTTGTTTTTGCCCGGATCTGCCGATGCCGATGCCGCTGCCGTTAAGGCTACGAAGTGCGCCCGTTGCGGTCGAAAGCAGATCACTTATTATTAATTTTAGTGGTTAAGAAAATAAGCAGCGAGGCGAATGCTGGATGCTGGATGGTGGATCGTGGATGGGAGATGGTAGATGGTAGATGGCGGCAGGCCAGCCGGTCGCCTGGTCTTGGGCATAGCCGAAGATTTGCCGCCGCAGGCAAATCTCGCAGATGAGGCATGCAGATGGGCAAAGGTTGCTAGCGTTGTTGCGTTGCCAGCGTTTTTGGCCGCCGCTGGTTCTGCTCCGATGTTTTGGGCCAATTTTAATTAGTTTTGCTTTGAGCCAAACGCTGGAGCTCGGCTGGAGCCAATTTTGTGGCAGCATATGCGCTACTTGGAATGCGTTACTCGTATACCCAGCATACTCATATGCACTGCACACTTCGGTTCAGTTTGGTTTTAGGTTTTGGGACCTGCATATGGCATTCGCCATTGCCAAAGCCATCGCCTTCGCCTTCGTATTCGCATTCGCATTCTCGCACAACTCACTCATTTTCCATTCAGTTTCGGGCAACGCCCACTTTTGGGTACGCTCGTCCACTTCATTTTCGGGTGACGGGCGCGCCAACTTTTAATAGCGACTGCGGTTGCCTTCCATTCCCCATATACGCAAATCGATTAAAATTGCTGCTCGGCCATGTAGCACCCGAGAGTTGAGACGCTGGAGCGTCAGCGTCTCGGCATCAGCATCGCAACTGCGAGACACACACATATTTAAATGCGAAATGAAAAACTATAGCCAATTACTTTAAATTAGTGTAATTCCCAGCGTTTGGCGGCTCGCAGCTAAGCTTATCATTTTGGGGCCACATGAGCCACCACCATCACCACCACCACCACCGCCACATGGACCCGCACTTGGACGGCTTGTGGCCCGCGGGTGTAATTTTAATTTCTACATACACGCAAACACACGCTTACCCGAGCACACACGTGTCCTTCGGGAACTCTGCACACTGGTTCAAGCAATTACAAAATGAAATTTATTTTGCTTAGCTAATTTTAATCTTCAGTGTTCAACAGTTAGGCTAATAATCCAAAAGGGAGAGGTCAAGCCATCAATACACAACAAACAATATGCGCCCTTTTTATTTGGATTATGCTTAGGATGGATGGGTCCCCATAGGTCCTTAGTGATTCCAAATAATACTTATCTTTATAAATTATATGATTTGTTTAATCTTGAAGTAAGCACAGATATGTATCTTTTTGTAAGTCTGAGATCTGTCCCAGGTTCGACGGTTATTAATTTTTATGATAGCTTTGACAATTCTTAATCATGGTTGCGACGTGATGCGTCCGAGAGCCTACTCAGGGAACGATCTCTCATTGTGGGATTCCCGCTAGCTCGTTGAGCTATGCCAGGCCCCATATGTATCTGAAACTCAATTATTGCTACCATCATTGGCGCAATCAAAATTTAGCTGGGGAATACCTACTGCACTGACCGTACTGCACTTATCAGCCTAAATTTGTATCTTCAAATAGACACTGGAGTCCATCGAAGTATACAATTTCAATGAATTTTAAATCGTACCATTCGTAAGATTCCTTTTTTAACAGCTATGCATGCTTAGCACACTTTCAAACTCTATTAAAACAATTAAACTATTCTTATAATTAAACGAGTATTTTAGTAAACCAAACGTTTAAAGTTCAAATTAATTGTGTAAATCTCTTAACGATATTATAGCTATAGTATGTGCGTTAAAACTTTTTAATAATATAACATTTAAAAATGTTTCTAGGTCATCTAATAGTAACACATTTACTACCAAGTAGAAGTTAGTAATTGGAAATATGACGTGCCTGTTAAATTATAAAAGTGTTTCTTATCAGAGATTGGAAATGCTTTTCAAGCATTGTGCCTTCAATGTTCCACAGATAGAAGCATATCGGTACTGCCTTTTTTAAATTCCTTTTTTACTCCTTCTAACTTTCTATTTGTAGCCGTATGTCTAGCTGTGTCCCATGTGGTGTTGTTTCTGGGATAATTCCTGAAGCGTGGTCCGCCACCACTATCTGCTTCCTTGGGGGTTCGTCCATTCTTACATCGACATCGAAGTGGAGCTGATTGGATCCATTTCCATAGTTTCCATAATCATGTAGTTGTCAGTCGACCTGGTGATTGGCCAGATGCAGGTACTCCCTTTATAATCCTCGTATGTCATTCGGACTGAACCAGTGTACACTAGTTGGGCTTGTCCAACTGTTTAGACGTGCGTAATTGCCACATGCTGCATGCGCCTAAGCTGCACTTGAAATATGCCCCACGCCACGCAACGCCAGCCAAGGCCCACAGCCCACGGCCCACGGCCCATTGCATGTCACAGTGGCGCAAGTGGCCAGAATGGACGCCAAATCACTATGGCCTGCAATCACTATACTTGTATGTTGGTATTTAATAAGTTTTGGGCTCCTTTTGAAATTCTTCGGGCTCTTTCACTTTTTGCCAGCACTGCAACTGTGGGAAAATATTTAGAAGCTCGCAATCAATGTCCAAAAACTCGCTCGCGGCTATGACAACGGCACTCGATTTATGGGCCTTTGGATCGCTGCTGTGCCCGGCTGGCAAGCGGACAAGGTGAGTTGGCAGGTTGGTCTTGGCCAGCTGGATCGAATGAATGTTGCTGCACTGCTGGTGCTACAGTTTAAGCTTTTAAGTCACTGCTGCCTGTTGCTGCTGCATTTGCAGTTTCCCATGAAATAGATTTGTAGTAATAATTGATTTCAATTTATGGGCCCGCTGGGTGGGTGGGGCAGCCACCAAAAGTGACGTCAACGTGGAGGCAATAAAATTAAGAGTTTATGCCTTTAACAGGCGAGTAGGAAATTCGGAAACAACATACATTTTTTTTACCTATTTTGGGAATTGCCAACATTCAATGGTACATAATAAATTCAAAAGCTGTTAACATTCTTTTAACCCAACAGGAACCATGGACGTTGCACAACTTTTCGACTGCTATTTTTTCATAGGAAAAATGTTTAAAAATTTTACAAAATTGGGAAGAAATCCGAATTTTATTTATTAGTATTATTTTGTAGTCGCATCAACACTTTGCTGTGCCAACATTATTGGGATGAAAACATTTTTTGAATATGGAACATTGTTTAACGCTATTGTTTATACAGTGGTTTCTGAAAATATATAGCTCTAAATATGAATTTATATTAATACTCAATATTCTAATAAATTGAATGGGTCACTTTTCTTTTTGTTCGCCATTTAATTGTACGACCTTATTGATGGAAATTGATTTGATTGATGTAATCTTGTTTACTTTTTCTAAAATTGAAGTTGTTCAGATAGTCCGCATATACCAACGGAATTGAGTGCTCCTTGCAAAAGGAATCAAAATGAAATTATGAATGGATTGCGTTGGTTGATAAAAATAAAAAAAATTCGTGATGCCTAGAAATTAGAAGAGTTACATTTGGACTGACACACGAACGAACATGTCTAGTCATGTTGCCTAAATAAATATATACATACAAGTATACTCATATTTTATGGGTTCGGAGTTACATCCTTCTGCCTTCCACTTAGTTTGCCTAATATTTTAACCGCTCAGATAAAGGACATAAAAAGCACCTCAAAAAATACATTCTCCTATTTTATTTAATTCAACAATTTTGTATAAGTACAAGTATATATATGCATTTGTTTTGCTAGAATTTTAATTTTTAAACCTCTTTCTCTTGATAGCATAAGGTGTAAAGTTTTTTCACAGTTGCTTTGAACAAACAAAATTCCAGCTTGCTTAAACAACTACGAGGAAAATATATGACCGGTCAGCGCTAGCTATCCACAAATTGCATTTTAAATATTCGCTTTAAATTCCGTTTATCAGTTTATGCAACACAGCTTAAATTCGTAACCAGTTTGAATCATGGATTCTGGCTATTTTAGTCAAACCATCATTCGAATTCCCATGGCATGGCTCTGATGCTATTCAGAACACTTTTTATTCTACTCGTAAATTAAAAAAGGCCCGTGGCCATGCAATATTAAGCGACCATTACCGTGAAATCATACGGAAGATGCATTTTAAAAACCAGCAAACTGAACATTTTCTTTTTTAATAATCGACAACTTTCATTAAGTACTTTTAATGTGGCAGCTGCAACAGCAATAACTAAAGAGCTTGTGTGTGTGCAGCAAACGATGAACAAAAATTGTATGAGCACTACGTTCAGGAGGAGTGGGGAGAAGGGGAATATCCGTATGAAGCAGATTGGCGGCTCCTGCATAATGGCAGATTTATGCATCAAGAGTGTTTTCGCGGCTTTCAGCTTACCTAGGGAGTGGAGTGGAGTGGAGTGGAGAGTCGAGTGGCCGCCGTTCCATGAATTACGCCAAATAAACTCAACGACGAACGAAATTTACATGGCACTTAATATGAATGGCCAAAAGGATGCCGGGGCTGGCCAGACCCGGCCAGGCCAGGCCAGGCCAGGCCAGGCTGTTTGCTCACGAACGGTTGGCTGTCCGTTACCCGCTGCCACTCATTAAATTACGCAACAGCAACGGCAGGCAAAAGAATTAATGAAGCCGAATGATGTACTGACCTGTTCATAATATGTAACGTGGGGCACTTCTCACATTGGACATGGGACATGGCACATGGGATGCTGCGAGTTCGAGCAAATGGGAGCGAATATTGTGGAGCGTGGCAATAACAACACGTGCCGTCCAGATCCGCCGCCCCCCAAAGTGTTTGGTAATTTAAATCATGCGCTTAAATCGTTTCACGAAATTTCGCAATTCGCACAAGTGGCGTGTTATACAACACAGCTTAAATTCGCATTGACCAGGCTCCAGGGTAGGTCTCCAATAGCCTGCGCTCAGGTGGGGCTTCTGTGGTGCAACAGTTGGCATTACCAACGCTAATTGAATTAATTTTGAATGAATAGCCTTCTAGCAAGTTAGTCCATATGCACGGCCACTGGCGCCCAAACGGGGGCGCCCAAAATGGATTCGCCACCTTGCTCGCTACTTGTTTGCCAATTTTGTGGCTAATTATTTTTCAATAAATATTCGCATGTAAATGCATCGTTCATACGCACATTATAAGCAATACCGGATACACATATTTGCAGTTCATTCAAAACTGTTTGCTTTTTTGGATCTTTAGATTTGTTCGATGTTTGGACTTAGTATTATTCAAGCTAAGGAAAAACATATTAAGCTGTTTGTAACTAGGTTATGTTATTAGAAGTCAATGCCCTGAACAAACATTTTTAAATGTTTTTCTTAAAGTTTCTTAAAATTTAATAATTCGGATACCATCCATCTTACTTTCACGTAAAAATCAAAAGTTCAACTCTTATTCTATATATATATTTTAATGAAAACCCTAATGTATTTATATTTTCTTTCATATCCTGAATCCTCCCGGAGGGTGCTGACTTGTAATGACACTAAAATAGTTCCGTAACTTGTCGGTCGATGATGTCCAGCTGAGATCAGAGATCAGGTCGGCACAACCTAACTGCTGGCTCACGTTGTCTGGCAAAGGTCTTCGATAAAGGCCTAGGTGGAAGCTGAACCAAGGTGAATACGATCCATGCCGATGATCAGCTCGGATAGGAGCCCTCCTAAACAGCCCTGTCGAAAACAAATTCACTTCAATACCAAGCAAAAACAATAACAACAAGTAGTCCGGCCATCCAAAGGCTTTCCTGAACATCAAGGCCACCAGAGAGCTCACAAGAAGGAAGTCATGCGACTCCTATTACCAATCACGGTCACCATAGTCAAGCGGCCCTCAAGGCCCTAGACTCTAATTTTGATAACTCCAAGTGTATCACCGACTGATGGATAGATATCTTAACGTGATGGCCCAGCATATCAGTATCAATCAATCGACGAGCTGGCAAGGAATCGGGTGGTTTAGGACGGTCTCATTAAATAAAAATTAAGGAGGTGATCGCCATCGCCCCAGCCAACCTATTAAGCTATATTGACTCGATTTTCCTAATTTTTGGCAAACCTATCCTTAGAATTGAGTTATGCTTCCATTTTAAAGAAAATATTCGAATAGCAGTTAGAAATATCGATTTTATATCCGATCTTTTAAAAGGAAAAGATATCACTGCTGTTTAGAAGAAAACTTGGTTGAGTTTTCATTACTTCCCGTGGAAAATATCCATGTCCGAATTGTAAAGTATTTTATACCGCACATGCCAGCTGAACTTGGTAGCATGGGCTGTTTTGTATTGCCTTGTTAGACGAGGAGCTACGGACGTACTACCTGGCCAGCAAGCTCACATAAACAATGATATTTATTGACAATTTTAGAATCAAAATGCAAAAAGATATGACTTGTCAAGGAGCTGTTCCTGTCATATGGTCCTCAGTTGCCGACATACGAACGAGACAAGTGTCCCGCGGTCAACCTATGTGGCAAACAGGCCACAGCTGTTGCCGCACGTGGCCGCCAAGCAGTGAAAGTGACACGAAAATGTAACGAAAGTGAACGAAGAAGGAAGAACAGGACAACGGCACCCCAAGGACTACACCACGAGTATGCATGCTTATCACAATCTTGTTGTGAAACATTCTGACATCCTCGATCGCACTGGGCCCTGCTCCGGCAGCCACGTGTGTCAGTTGTCAGTCAGTCGGATTGTTGGCTCCTAATGATGATGCTGTCAGATTTTCCCGCTCGCCAAGGGCAACAGTTGGTTGAGTGGCAAACTGAAAACAGGGGCAGCCGACGCACAGCAGCGCATTTTCACTTTTCCGAAATGAAAAGTGGTTTTCAATAATTTGTAAATTTAATCTTCTTGATTTCTCATTGTCATTTTCATTAGGTTGGCAACAGATGCCGCCTGTGCCGCACCATGGCCATACACTCAGATGTACATAAATACATATTCATGGTCTTTTTTTCTTCTACGTGTATTCTGGTCTGTTTTGTTTGGCAACTTTTGAAAATGAAAATTAGTTTTGACGCTGTTATGACGGCTTTGCCGGCTGATGCCACCGGCTGGCTGCTGTTCCCGGTCCTTGATGCTACTTAGGTTCTGCACAGTGCCATCGATTGTGCCCTTGATTGAGGTTGAGATCCTGAGCTGTGTATTCGTATTCGTTCCGTTTATTTGATTGACGCTCTTGCCCTTGCCCTTGACCACTACTGACCATATGGTTGCAGTGCGCGCGTGCTCCTCGCACGCTTTCTCAGAATCCTTCGCGTCCCAAGGAAAACAAATTAGAAATTAAACATATGCGCAAACGGGGCGTAGATCATTAGATCAATTTGTTTCAGCTTTCTCTTTTCGTATTTAACTTCAATTAATGTTAATTAAGTTTCGATTCTGGTAGTTTGGTCCCAGGTAGATATATTAGTTACAGATGAAGCCCAAATGGCCAACCAAATAACTCCTAGCCAATGCGCAACAATATATGAAAGAAATACTCTAAAAGAAGCCATACTTGAAGGATCGGGCTTGATACTTAAGCAATTGGGTTAATCAGACCTAATAATATTGAAAACATATTTTCCAATTAGTAATTTAGAGATAATCCAGAGATCTCAATCGAAGATACTGAGAAGCATCACTGGGGTGCATACGAAATAAATTTTTTAGGAAAGATTTAAATGTGGGACCTGTTAAAGATGAAATCGCTAAGGTGAAAGCAAAGTACCAGCTTCGGAACCATCCAAATAACCTTGCGCAGAATTTAACTTGGCAGGCTAGCCGTACACGACTCCGGCAAAGAGACCTCCCCACCCCGCAATAAGAGTTAGGGCCGTAATTTAAATAATTAATTGTAATTAATCAAATAACTATATTAGATTAAGACTTAACTACTTATCGAAAATGTCCGAGAGAGAAGATTCGATAAATAAAGAAAACTAAAAAAAAAACATATTTTCCAAAGTGGCTAAATAAGAGGAACATTTGATTTTTATCAAAACCAGAATAAATACACTCTACTTGTTCTAATACAAAATTAAAATTCCGTGGGCTCCATAAATATACATATGTGAGATATGCAGATCTGATGAAGAGTCATGGACTGAGAAGCTGGCGAATAATATACTTGTTATGTGTATGGGGCCTGTCGGTATATCAACCATTTTAAATGCATCACAGTAAAATAAAATGTGTTCGAAAAAGCGCCATTAAGTGGAGATGTAGAACGTGGCCGTATATGTTGAGTATTAAATTGTTTTATTAAAGGAAAAAAAATGCCGCTTTAAAATAAATATCCACTAGCCGAGGCTCTTCGCATTTTTAGTCTCCGCTTTTTGTGATTATTATAAACTGGATTTTTTTTTTTAAATTCTGGGTTCAACAAATACTTTTAGGCAGACAGCCTATATCAGATAAAGGAGACATAATGTAAAACATAACACCTTTTGCAGGCTTTTGCAGAATCATCGCTTAAAAAGAGGTTACACAAAACACACATTAATTACAAATGCGTCGAGAATTTCAATTCCAGCTGAATTTGAAATGAACCGACAATTTAGCAATGAGCTCATCACCACAGAGACTAAAATAAAGGACACTCTCCCATCAATGGGAAAGGGAATTGTGTGTCACGTTTGTTAATGTGAACGTGTGTTTTGCCAGTGTTTCTAATTCCACACACCCAAATAAATTTAATGCGAATAAATTTCCATGGACGTGCCCAAAATGTTAGGACTCGAATGTGTGTCACGGTCAGCCGAGGAAAATCGCAAAGCGTGAGCAGAAGAATGAAGCCCGAAAGCCAGAACGGCCAGCAATGGGTTCGTGAGCCGGGGACAATGGGCTAAATGTTACACAATGGCACAGCCGGAGGTCGGCAGGCAGGGTCGGGTTCTGTCGGAATCGGGATAAGGTTCACAAATCTGAAATTGTATTTAAACCCGATTGAGGCATTATTACGCAAAATAGAGTTTGCACAATTGAAAGGCAGCCGAGAAGTGATAAAAGGATCAGCCGATCAGCCGCACACAAAAAAAAAAAAACACACACACACACACATGCATGCACAGATACCCTGGAAGATGGGCTAAAGCGGCAAGGTGGCAATTGAGCCGTTGAGCTGACTGGCGTGACAGTTCCGGCATCAACAGCCCTGCCACCACCACCACCACCCCTTTCCGCTCGGCACTTTTCATAGGAAAATGATTGAGGCAAATAAATTCACATTAGCGGCGTCCACGACGCGTTGAGTGAAAATTATCAGCACGCGAGTACGCGGCCGTGCAACGGTCTGTTACTAATTGTTTTTGCTCTTGTCGTTGTTGTTGTAGTTGTAGTTGTTGCTGTTGTGCCGTTGCAATTGCAGGCAGGTGCAACAATTGCAGCCGCTGCTGCCTGATTGAGACACACCGCTCCGCTCTTCTCTGCTCTGCTTTGCTCTGCTCACAGCAGCAGAACGGTGGAGCGGCGCGTGCTTTACTCCAAATTCGGGCTCAGCGTCAATGCTTTCATGTCTTTTTTCCGCTGTTGCTGGTGCTGCCACCTTAGCCCTTTTCCCGATAGAACTGTCTTTTTTAAGTGCAATTATAATACATCCTCGGTACCTTCGTGTTCCTCTCTGAATTTTGTTTGAAACATCAGAAGAAATTTTGTCATTAAGCTAGTTGTCTATAATTACAATACCAAGGTGATGCCATCCTAGCCCTTTTCCCGATAGAACTGTCTTTTTTAAGTGCAATTATAAAACATACACAGTATCTTCATTTCCTCACTGATTTTTTTTTTACAAACTTCACAACAAATTCTGTTGATAAGCCAGTTGTCTATAATGCCACTTATCCCTTTTTCCGATATTTCCAGATGGAAATAATAAATAAGACTATTTAAATGCAATTACATTCTGAAAACGTCTGCCATAGTCTGATATATTCTAGTGTGTATCCATAGCTTAATTTCGTATCAAACAATTTTTTTTTTTTTTGAAACATCAGTAGATTCTACAGCATTGAAATATCAAGTATATTAAGCCACCAATAGCGGAGTGATAGCTGGAAATCTATTGAGCCTGTTTTATATGAGTACTACCTGCACATTCTTAAACAATGAATGTACAAGTATATCTATATATTTTACAAAAACAAGAAACAAAATTAAATTTTTCAAATACAAAAATATATCAGAAATTTTGTAAGTTGAAATTCAAGCTACTTGGTTTTGAACTCTTGAAGTCGTAACTTTAAATTATATATACATATGTATTTAATATGACCTTTAATAAATACTTATGGCTTTTCTGGTACCATCGCCGGTAATACTATATATCCGTTTTTTTAAATTAATATAAAGTTATATGTTATATATTCATAAAAGCGTATCAGCGGTTTATTTGAACTGTTTGTGACATCTCAAATCATACACAATCTCTCATCTCTATAAGTAGTCTTATGGCTATATATTTATTGTAATATATAGGAATATTTTAATATTATTATATTATATGCTGTAGAGCTAAGAACGCATAATACCAATCATATTATCGTACTACTTTGGATCCTATGACGGAAGTTCAAGCCAAGGGTTTCTTTTTTATAATTTTAAAATATTTTTCCCGCTTTTTTATAACAGTTTTTAATAATGCTATTTCATAATGCATATTTTATATATATTTATTTTCTTATAGCACCTTTTTTATCAGAAATTAATAAACAAATTCTTTGATTATTATCAATGTCTTGACGTTTTTTATGCCATTGAGCGTGAAACACTTTAATGACAGCGATTTATTCTTTGCTTAAAATATTGTTTATATTAAAATCAGCAACGGAATATGTTTTTAGTTAAAATTGTGTTGTTTTATTTGATTTAAATATGAAATATTAGAACATTGAATTGAATATAAAAATATTCATTTTTACTATGCAACTTTTTTTTGAGTGTACTTAATGTACTAATGTCCCACTTTATTGTGTATTAGTTATATTTTAGTTGCTTATACTATATTTTAGTTCTAACCTCTACTTACTTTAATAAAATCCACTTTTTTCAACTTCAATAAATTATCCCTTCTATAGTTAATTTTTGATGTAAAAGACAAAGCTTTTCTTTTTACTTCTAATACTCCACGAAATGGTATTGCATTCTACCTTGAGCCCCAAATGAATTCATTTCATGTATTTTTTTCTTTTCAGACATCCTATCCTTATATAGCCAATCGATAAGTGGCAACACTGTAGGCTGCCGCCAGCTGCAATTTGTGGCACATTGCACAGAAAAAAAGGGCCGGCGAAATGCAATATACAAAATAATTTCATAAAAACAAAATCGTTCCACTGGCAGCATTTAAAAGGCCAAGCGAGGCGTTTTACCGGCAATTATCGCGCTGCCGTGGACATGAACGTGGCCATGGACGCTCCAACCGCGACTGCGACGGCGACTGCGACGGCGACTGCGGCTGCCGTGCGCTATTAACCAGCTCAGCTTTGGAGTCGGGCTTCGGCATCGCTTCATCATTAACCACAAAAACCAAAACGAAAATACCGAAAAAATGAAAATAAAAACGAAAAACGAAAAAGCCCATGGTCCAAGTGCAGAGCCAACCTGTTGTGGCGGATCGCGTGTTGTAATTGCTGCAGCATCTGCCGGCGCAGTTTATCGATGTCTGCTCCTGCTCCTGCCCCAGCCCCAGCCCCATCAGTGGCTGCACTCCCTTCTTGGCAGCTGGCCACTGCAACCGCAGTGTCAATAATCGACAGCTGCCTCCTGTGCTTGGCTTTTATTTTGGCAGCAATCTCGCCCCACACCCCCCCTCCCCTACCCCTTCCACATTTAACTTAACTTAACCGTGCCTTCTGCAATTGTTGTTGCTGCTCTTGCTCATGATGTTGATGAACAGCCTTTGGCAGCGTTTTTCACATTTTGCCGCCATCACTTTTCAATACAGCTTTCAATTAGCCGCCTGCTTCTTGTAATGAATGCCGACGCAGCTTCCAAGTGACGACTTGTCGACCCATCCGCAACTTGTCAAGGGTGGGGGCAGTGGCAGTGGCAGTGGGGGCCGGGGCCAGGGCCAGGGCCGGGGCAAGAGCACGTGCCACAATGTGCGAGCGATAGGTCGGCATGGCGGTCTCAACAGTCTGAGGCCGAGCGCCGGCCTTAAGCTGAGCAATTTACGAGAGATTGACAGCATAATCCATCATTGGCAGGCGCTGGTTGCCGCTTGGCATCTCGATATACCTACATATATATATTTTTTGGATTTAATGCTTTAATGATCCAACAGGTGCAGCTTCAATTTATTGCAACTACGTGAAGCATTGACCACAAAACCATTCCCAATGTCCAATTGCTGCGAGACCCGAATAAGGTTAAGAGCCGTTTGCGTAATCGCTTCCAATTCACACACATGTTGACGCGCTTAGATCAATCAGAGTTGTGCGGCTTATAGTTTGGATTGCAAAAATATTCAATTTCAATAACAAATATACGCAGCACATAGATTATACTGAGTACTGATGAGTCTGCTGAACTTAGACTACGCTTTAACAAATGGAAAAAGTTTTAGTTCTTGACAAAAATATGTAGTCACTTATATAATAGTTAATTCATTCCGCCGATATATAAAACAGACAATATATTTTCAACTTCAAACACAAGTCCGGATGTACAGGTGTACATTTTGTATATTACCTTTTATAATTTTATAAACTCGATGAGTAATACTTCAGTAAAATCGTCAGTCTTGTGTGCAACTCCTATTTTTTTACTGTTTCGCGCATTTATAAAGTTATTTAACATGTGTGTTTTATTTAAAATATGATGTGTCTATAAATGTAAAAAAAGGCTTTACTTAAAGTTTTTCTAAAAATAGTAACCGTGTCCAAAACGAATATTTATAAAAATGGGTGAATTTTATTGTATGTCAGAGATTTCAACTTCTTCCCTTATCTCAACTCGAATCCCTTGTAATTGGCTATTATAATTAATTAAGAAACAGTTTTTAAACAAAATCCTTGCTTTGATCATTTAATAAAAAAAATTTGAAAAATACAGGGTGCGCCATGTTTTATGTCGGTATGCAAACATTGAATATCCTTGAAAATAAACAACCGATTTTCAAGTATGAGATATTTTTATTTAATTTGGTTCTGTACACTTTCTTGAACTGAGGTTTTCAACACTGGTCTACTCAAGTCAATCGGTTCGCTAATGACAAAGTTATTCAATATCTACATACCGACATGAAAGTTGGCGCACCCTGTACAACTTTATGACAAAAAGAGCATGATTACAAAAATGTCAAAGTTATCATAAAATTTAATAAATGTCCAACCTAGGACATATCTTAAATAAAGAATAAAGATTTTTAAAAATATATATATATTACATATGCATAATGGAATTTTAGGTAGTATTTACGGGATCAGCCAGGTGTTCATCCAGACACACAGGCGATCTTGAATCTGATGTCTTCCAACTGCCTTTAGGTACAAATATCACAACTCATACAACTCTTTAGGCAATTCTTCCTGAATATATAAACAAACTTCTATAACCTCTTTTCAAAATCATAAAATTATGAAAAATGAAAATCATTTATATAAAGTACAATATTGAACAAATCATTATGGCCAAATGGAAAATAAAATTCCCCCCAACGTGTCGGAGCCATTAATATACATTATTGTACAGCTGAAATTATAGCGTAGTATTATTACATATCTTTATTTTAATTTTTAAAATTAGAATATAATATAAATGATTTTTATTTGTAAAATTATAATATAATATGAATTATCATTTTTGTAATATGTATCGACAGCACTATTTGTTGATTTCTTAAATAAAATTAAATTAAGTTGCGAGAATAAAAACCCAAAATATTAGATCATTTTAGATTCCATTATTTGCTGAACTATAAGTTCCGGCGGACAGCTTAATTCCGAGCCTCACCCATTCAGTGAAATTCGATTTCAGCAGAAATTGGGAAGTACGTTTGCAGAAAAAGTAATTAAAATTTCGAACTTGAAAAACTGAGCTGCAGGATAGCGATGGGAGCGGGCGGGCTTTGACGCAGGAATGACACTCGTGCCGGTCGCTTGGTTGTGCTTGGGGAGGGATTGTCTGTAACTGTAGAAGTCGGACAAATATTAATTTCCAGTGCTCCGGTGTCGCGCAGTTCACACCGAGCGTGCAAATGACAACGAAATTACAAAGCTGACTGAACGGGGCTGGATGGACAGCCGAATAGCTGGACAGTTGGACAGCTGGACACGAACGACGATGGATATTTGTCCAGCGAGCAAATAACTGAGCATTGTGCCTATGCTGAGCTCCATGCGCATTTATCGTATCGCATTTCAAGAGCAACGTACAAATGTCAACGGTCACTGGCAACCTGGTGAAGGGGCTCACGAAAGGGGTTGGGGGGGGGGGGGGGGGGGGGGCTCTATGTCTGGGTGACACTAGACAGCTGGTAGACGGGCCGGAAGGGTTGCTCCAGAGTGGGGTTGGGCGCGTTTAGTTGAAGTGGTCGCACAACTTTTTGCGGTGCAACTGTGGAAGACTCTCAAATGCAAGTGCTCGACGGATTTAAATATTTGACGAGCGAATGGGCACGGCTCGAGCTGCAGACTAGGACGCGAACGGGGATGAGAATAGGGATGGGGTGACTGGCAAATTGAGTTGAGTTGAGTTACGAGCAGAGACCTGCGGCAGGCGCTGCGGCAAAACACTTGCGGCTAGACCACTCGGCATTCCAATATTTCAAATTGTGCACGTGCTCCTCTCTCAACACCTCCTCCTGCCTTCTGTAAGCGCTTCATCAGCCGCGGTGCTCTTAATTTTTGGATTTTTTAGCGCCAAGCCCTGCAAGCATCTGCAACAAAATGAAACGAAATAGAAAATGAAAAACTGCAGGCGACTGCAGTGCAAAAGTTTTGCCGCTCCTGCTCCTGCCACGACCCCACCGAGGACTCCACCGACGACCCAGCTCAACTTTTGTAATAAAATGTTCATTAGTGCGGCAGCTCCTGCTGCGCTGGCCAAAGCCAAACTCCTATATAGCTCAGGGTCCTGCAGCGCATATGTGGACCCGGCGTCCCTCGACGTCTGTGGCTGCCACTGCGACTGCGGATGAATTGCAGTTTTAATGTGTTGGCAGCACTTTAACTAACTGAGAATCGGACGCAGTAGCTGCGGTAGCAGATTTTCAGAGATGACGCGCGAAAAAAAAAATACAAAAATACAGCTGACCAAGGCAGGAAGCATGAACTGACTGCGAATGCGGCTCAACTTTTCTCGAGTAATTAAAACCAAAGCATGCCAAGTGAACCAGCCCCCTGAACTGATTAGCGACCAAAGTGTTGGCCAGGGAGGCTGACTGGACTAAGAGGTCCATGGTGTAAGCTCTGGCGAGTGGTTTGCCAAAACGATAATCATAATTCAGCCACACCACATGCACATTCTGCCCGTCAACGTTCTCGTTCATAAAATAATTTGGACTCCTGTTATTGTTCCGCGTCACATGATACTGGGGTCTGTAATTCCATTAGACGATTACGTCACCCTAGATTTGCAACAAATGATTCGTTCTTGAAAAGCTGCCAGTTTTGAATTGGCCATGGTATGCCAAAGTGGAGTGAACTGCAAACAGAACTATTTAATAGGGAATAGCTGCAAGTTAGGGCTCTGTGTAATTAAAAACTTGAAAGATTTCCAAAAGGTTAGCTAAGAGCTATTCAAGAGTTCCCATATATCTACTTGTATTTCTGGTGAAGAGCAAAACGTGAAATTAAACTGACATTTTAGGATATTTTCTAAGGACTTCAATCGTTATAAGTGGTCTTAAAAAGATTACAATTTAATGATTAAATTTTATTCATTTACGCACAATTTAATGATTAATTTGAGTTTTACTTTATTATTAATTATTAACCAATATTTATTATTGTTATGATTATTCTTTGAGTTTTATTTTTTTAATCAAATATAAGACTCAAGTTATAGTTGTGTCATTCCCTAAGGATTAAGAACAAAATTTGTGTATATCCTTAATCAGCGGGTCAAGGCAAACATTTAAAATTAAATAATTTTTAATTCATTAATTAATTACTTCTTTGTTTTTAATTCACAAATGTGAATGTATGTATGTAACAGGCAGAAGGAGGCGTGCCAGACCCCACAAAGTGTATATATTCTTGATCAGGATAATAAGTCAATAGATAATCCTTAAAAAAGGATATCTTTAAACTCCTCTGTTTCTCAACGTCACTGAACTATTATCAGTATATGTATGTATAGTTACACGTATATATATATATATATATATATATATATATATATATATATATATATATATACGTGTAACTATATATATATATATATTGATGGGGTCTTAAAAACCAAAGTCTGAACAAGTAATTTCTGACATTTACCTTTCTTTCCGGCTATAACATCCTATTGTTAGAAAATTTAAGACCTGCTTATCAAAAAACTAGACTGCCACGGACCCTTTTAAAATTTACAACTTTTATAAAATCCGTTTAACTTTTGGGCACAGAGTTAGTCTGTAGATTTAATGTTTAATATAGAAAAGTGTTTGACTTAAATTATTTAGCTGAATATGCAAGAATTTTTTTATTGTATTAAAAATTTAATATTTAATATATTGTGTTCATTTTTTAAATTTAATTAATTGTTTTATTTTAAATTAACTTTTAGTTTTTCTGTATCTGGCCTTGCGGAACTTTACCTGGATTTCGTTATATAATATATTTATATATTATTATTGACTGTTCTGTCTCTTACATTGTCGGACATTAAAAATGTTCTATAATAAGTGTAATCACATTATTACTTAAACTTTTAATTAATCTGGTTAACTTTTCAATCAATACCATAGTAAATGATAATCTCATGTTAATTCGCTAAGATTAACGTTGCAAGAGAAATTTCTTTTGAGGTTTGAATTTAAAGAACGGTGTATTGCATATACAAGTATATTCAACTATTTTGAATGACTGTTTTAAGAATTTCCAATATACCAGTAGAGGGCTTAAAATGTTTAAACAAATCTTTTTGTTCTCTAATTAGTACATCTCTATATAGGAGGTGCTTGTTGTAATGTAGAAAGCTAAACATCTACTAAGTTATCCGTACTTAAAGTTAAATCTTATTTTTTAAACGAGCCACATAAGATTTCGTTTAATTTTCTCACCATTTAATAAATTTTGAAAGAGAGATAAATAACAGGTAACTAACAGGAAGCTGACATTGCTTTCATGTGCAAGTAATTTGTTAATTTGGCAGACTTTTTCCGCCTACGGAAGAAGTCTAATAAAAATAAATGCCAAAACACTTCAATGCTGGGCAATACAACTTTTTGAAATGCAAACAAGCCGTAACGTAAATGAAACTAATTCAAAGCACAAATTGCAGAAAGGGAATTTATATTTGAAAGTTTTGGAATGCAGAGGGGAATATGAGGGGCGGGGAGGCCCAGACGCATCGAGATGTCCGCAGCAAATGCAAAATTTCCGTATCCTTGACTGACCACAGAGAGAACGCGACTGAAACTGAAGACGCCGAAGGGGAGAGGGTGCGGGTGTAGAGTGCCGGAGTGCCGCAGTGCCGCAGTGCCGGACTGCCGGAGATACCCAACTGACAGCCAATTGTGAATACGAGAAACGAAAATAAAATTGAAAAATTGATTGGGAATGAAGGCTATAATAATGGAGAAGTAATGAGACTGTCCGCAGCAAAAACTACGGCTCGTTGCGGAGACGCATTCTAAAAAGTGGCCGCTACTTGCCACCACTGCTGCCACTGAGCTCTTAAATTTATCTATTGGATTACGGTCCTTTGTCCACGTCATTATGGCAATGCCAAAGACAAATTGGAAATTTATTGTTATTGCACGCATTGGAAGAATCGACGGACGCAAGGGCGGAAGGACGGAAGGATGGAAGGATGGAATAACGAAGCCCAGTGAGTGAGAAAGGTCGTTCGCTTGTCCACCGAATATGCATAATAAAAATGTCAATCAATGAACTGCAACGAACACAAAAAGAGTCCGGTTCGGGGGCGCATGTGCGTGCGGGTCAGCGGTCCATAATTGAACATAAACATTGCATTCAAGTAGTAATTGTTAGAATTATTGTGCATCCTAATCCCTGCCCATAGCAGGACACCATAGCATTGGCGTCGCTCGTATGCGGCTAAAAAGGACATTTCTATGCGGACTGTTTGGCCCGGTTCTCATTTTCCCAGGACATTGCCATTGGCCGTTGGCTTAAGCAGTTCAATTTGGCAAACGGAAGAAACTAACAAACACAAATGTTTATATGCCATGAAACCAAAGGCAGATACGAAAACGACAAAAACAAAAACAACAACAAACACTTCTTTTGCATTGTTCGATTTGTTGTTGAGTCAAGGACTTGGCAAGCGGAGCATGGAAGCGACAGTAAGACAAACGCCAACAAACGGCGAACTTAAATTGGATCTGCCTCGAAAAAACAACCAGATATATTAAATAAACAGAGAATGAGATTATGTGGGGTTTGCGGACTATGAGCCTTCTCGGAAGTAGTTGTCAGCTCAATAAAATGCTTGGAATTGAATTCTTTTAGAACCATTTCACAAAAACGCAAATAAACAGACTGTACGTGAATCCTAATATTTCCGAACTTGAAACCTTTTCGATATAGTTACATAAAACCTGTGCTGAAAGCTTAAACTGAAAAGAGAAGTCTGCAGATCAAGTTTGGTCAATGTGGACTGAGCCGTTTCCGAAATCTGGGCGTTCATCCAGACAGACGGACGTAGATAGATCGACTCGTCTTGTCTTGCTGATGTAGAAGATAGTTTTTTACTTTATGTAGTCGGAGATACTTACTTCTCCCTGTTACATACTTTGTACAAATAATATTCGGAATATATATAAAATATATACAATTTCACTTGTTTTAAAATATGCTTTCTAAAATAAATCCCAAAGCAGGTTCTTGTAACCAAAAGATATATTTTAGTATAGAACTCTATAAGGGCGTATGCAACTTTTGACAAAGAAGGCCAATTTGCTGTGCAAGTTTGTTTTATTTTATGATTTCCCCCATTCATTTGTTTCATGCATCACATCAACTTTTGCTTCAGAATTCTGTCGTTTAAAGCTTTTCAAACATTTTAGCGCATTTTAACGTAATCCTTTTTTATACATTAGGTCTGAACTTTTCCAGTTAGTTTAATTTTGTGCTTCACCAACACATCCTAGCTCCTGTAACTGGTTCTAGCTATTGGCATTTCTGTTGCTCCAACATAGATTTTAAGCAGAGCTTTATTTTCTGAACTATTCACAAAAACCGATTCCAGATTGAAGTTCAGTTTAAGGGTAGTTTCACAAAGCCTTCTGTAGTTGGTATTTGGAATTAATAATCTCCATAAAGTACCTTGTCCTCTAAGTTTCGTGGATCAGTGGATTGATGACAGTCCAGTCCCTTCCCAACAAGATTGGCGTTATACAGCAAGCACAGTCTAAAATCATGAGAGCTTTCACAGATACCTGCAGATCAAAACCTTAGAGAACAGATTACAGAACAAGAAGCCACAAATCAAGAAAGGCTCTTGCGAGAACCCTAATCGTAAACTACTCACAAACAAATGAATGAAGAATGTAAATAAAACCAAAAAGTCCATCATCAAAAGAAACCTTTATATTATTATTATACATATATTCTTCTCTATATTTTCCTTTATGATAATTATTTCCATATATCTATTTAGGTCTAATCTAAATCCATGCCCGAATTATTATGTATATATTTCCAAATGCACGTGCACATCGAGAGTCAGGCTCAACGTCCTTAGTGGCTAGCACGTTTTTCTGCTGCCTTCTCGGAAAATGTGACTTCTGCTGGCAAAATCAATTTGCGAAACGTGCGTGAAAAATAAAAATGTGGTGGAACTGTGGAAAAACACAGATTTTGGTTTGCCCAGGACCTGATGGCGACGGCAATGGGCACTGACAAGTGCAGCCAAAAGTCGTTTCCAATGAAAGCCAAACTTCCATCGAATGAGGCAGCGGAAGGAGCGACGGCAAGGACACTCGTGCAAAGCGACAGCGACAGGAAGAGCGAACGACCCGATCTGAACAAGTGCGGAAATTCCTGAAGCACACATGTGGCTCGCACATGTCGCGGAAAAACAGCTGAGACGGGAAGCGCGGAGGAATTCCCCGCGAGGATTCAACGCGTACAGGTGCCTGTTCGACAAACCAAGCGGTCGCTTCTGGCATTGTTGTTGTGTGTCGGTGTAGTTGTTGTTTTGGTTGTTGTTGTTATTGTTGTTGTGGCCCGCCCACGCCCATGAACATTTATGAGTTAGCACTTCAATCTGCGGATGGAACAGGCTTGTAAGTGAGCTGGTAACGACACGCACGCAGGACAACGTGGCATCTAGATCCGGGCTCCAGAAATGGACAAGTGCGTGTGTCACACAATGGGAATGGAAATGGAAATTAAAATGAGCGAAGAGCTGGACGTGCCTCCCAAGCGATAATCGACATTACCTGAGAGAACGTGGGAAAAAAGGATTTACGACTGTGTGCCGTTGATTTGCGTCGCTCGATGACGTGCCTAAGGATGAAGATGACGCTGCGACTGCGACTGCTTCGTCAAATCCGTGCGTGTGAGTGTGGGCTTACCTGTTGCACACTCACGCACACACACACACACAGGTTGAAAAGTCATCATAAATCTTGCTCGAGGACTCGAACTTGAGAGTGGTGTGAGTGAACTAAAAGGCAACCAAATCACGTCGTGCATTTTCACTTTTCGTGCGGGGACTTTCCCGCTGCCGCTTCACTCCCTCGCCCGCAGACTGTGACACAGGCTCGCTCTCCGTCTCAGTCTCAGTCTCGGGCTAAGGCTGTGGCCATGTTTGCCTTATCTATCAAATCTGTGTAAATTCCCGGCTTATCATGCAAAACACGTCCCATAACAACTTGATCCTTTGAGCTCTGCTCTTCTCTAGCCCAACTGCAGCTACTCCTTTTGGCTCGACTTGCTTTTGTGCAACCTTTCAACCTTTCCATCGAACTGCCTCCGGATCACGCAACTGCTGCTTAATAATTTGTATAAATATTTATTTTTGCTACCGATTTTTATCTGTCGCTCCTCTCCCTCGGCTGGTCGAGGTGTGAAATTCCAAACCCCCTCGACTCGTTTACCGGGAAACTGGCCAACGGCAAAGTTGTGTGGCCGGGCACCTCCCGCAAGGACATGTTTTGCATGCCTAAGCGACAAATTTTGTAATTGTTGCCCTTGGCATCAGCTTACATGGCGCCACATTTTCCAATTTCCTCTGCTCCTTGACTTCTTTCTGTGTGTCATTCGGTTTGACGTTTCCTCGACTTGGCTAAAGAACTGCACCTGCTGGAAGAGTCGGTTGGTGCCTTTCGCAGCGATTTGCTTAGCACGCGTTGGGATCCAACGACACCATCTTCAGAGGCGTTCACTTCCGATGTTGACACACGATACGCATCCGTTTTGCCAAGGCTCTTCCGTCCGTCCTTAACAAACGCCACAAGTGCACCAAAACGGAAATTATGTATACAACAACAACAAAGAATTCGGAAATTTATTTTCACTTCATCTAACATCTGAATATGTGCATGCACTGAACATTTTCAAAAAGTCAGTCTCAGGCTCTATAAACAATCTCAGGAAAATATCAAAGTTGTCCAGCTTGGTTCCAAATCAGAGTACTTTACAAATTATAGTGAAATAATCAAAATCATCATTCGTATAATAGCTATATGTTGTATTTGACCATAGATAAATAAAGTTTAAAATACTAAGATCCAGCAGCTGTATGATATTATTTTGAATATTATTTTAAAACTAATAAATAACAAATTTGCCTAAGTTGTCTTCAAAACCAAAAAACCTCTCCTAATGAAAGTAACTTTCACAGATCGGTCCTATGGCAACTACTATATAAAATTGCAAGCAACTTTAATAAACCTGTATATATGTAAGTATATACGAGTACGTACTTATCAAGTAAAGCTTTTATAGATAGATGAACATATCTGTAACGATTTGTCCAGTCTCAGCATGACAATAAGAAAACACTAACAATATTTGAAATATTTTTAAAATATAAAATTGTCAGAAAACTGTGAGTACTATTTGCAGAGACTGATTTGGCAGACAAAAAAATAGTAATAATATATAATATATTACAATTTATATATATCACAATGTATTTAAAAAGAAAAATTCTTTTTTTTTTATTTCATATTGATATGTAAAACGCCTATTATTGTTGTTGTTCAACTTTTTGGCTTGTGTAGTATTTATTATTCCTTCGAGACTTTTTGCAGATATTAGACTTTTGAATAATCAATAGATATTTTTTGCATAGATTCAGATAGATTCGCTCTACTCGTCTCATTAAAACACATTCTCTATGGGGTTTAAGAATTTAATCAATCCATAGTCCATTTGTTAATACGTTACAAGAAAATTGACGTTATCCTTTCCACTAGTAAACGGGGAAAAAAGCACTCGTAACGGCTTCTCAAGGGTGTAATATTTAATACTCATCGAACTTAAAGCCTAAAATTGTATGCTACAAGTGCCTTATGATTATCAAAAGGTGGTCCCATAAGTACCAAGTCTACAAAAGAAAATCAAACATTTTGAAAAACACATGTACCTATAATATAAGGTATGGCGCACCTCATTCTACTTGATTTCTAGTATGCCCTTAAAGGGCCTTCGACGACATCATGTCAATTAAAAAAATTTTATTGCGATTTTGCGGTTTTAAGCGATTAACTGATTAACTTTTTTGAATTCAATGGATTGCACTATTTTCCATCACATCGTCAGTCAATATTGCATTAATTATAGCTTAATATCTTGACCTCGAGCATTGCTTACCAATAAAGTATATACCGTAATATATTGTTAGGTGCAATGAGCTAAATAAAAAGTTATTTTATCATTCCCCCTTTATCTAAATTTTAATCTTCAAGTTTTAATACAGTTTTCTTGCTCCTATTATAAACAGTTTTATAATCTTACATTTTTTAAACGATTAAATGACATTTTTGAAGGATGATTATAAATTAGTTTTATGATTGTAAAACATAATTTCTACCAAAATTGCTGATCGCAAATATGACCCATTATTTTACATGATAAATGATTATAAGATATACATATGTATCTATGCAAATCAAAATAAAGTTCAACTAAAATTAGAGAAACAAAATGGTAGTCCACTAGCTTTTAAATAATTTTTGGAGACTCTTTCAAATTGAAATTAAATCTCGCAATTTTCAAAAAAATGAAAATAATATTAAAATTTTCTTCTTTTTTTCGGAACCCGAATATTATTATTTTTTTTAGTAGGGAGAAAGAAAATATGTACTGTCCAAAAACAGTTCATACTTAACGAAAGAAGAAACCGCTTAGTTAAACAGAAGGGCTTGTGTTGTATCTACATACAATATAACTGTTAATTATCATGTTCTTCATCAGTGCCTTCCATTGCTCACTAGTTCTTCAGAGCGTTGCGACAAAGTGCTACTACGACAGTATATAGACAGTGTTGAAACAGTGAAATGATTTCACAGCCGCTATTTGGCGTTAGTCAGTGGTAATAACCACGATGCGTCATCAACGCTTGTTAATACAAATCTTGACCAACGCAATGGCACGCACCGCGTTAATCACCTGCCTTGAAATAAACCGCATCGATACGGGTTTGTCTATCGATCGATCTGTCAGCTGTACTGGCCGAGTGAAGTTGCTGCTGCTCTCAGCACTGGCAAGCAACTGCAGTCTGCAGTGGTTAGAAGTTGCAACCAACAACAGTAACAACAGCAACAACAGCTGAGTCAGAGCGTCACACTCTTATACGTCTACAAGTTGTATGGAGTGCCGACGAGCCCCGAAATGAAAACACAACATGTTCGAAACGTGCCGCCTGGCAACCAGTGCCAGCGCTGTTGTATTCGTATCGAACAGATAGAAGATACTCTTCGAAGCAAGAACTGACAACGAGTTGTGCTATAAAGGCCGGTGCGCACAACATTTGCCAGTCAGTTGCGTGCGAGACGCGAACGCGAGAGCATTGTTAAAGCGAAGAGTCGCAGCGCGTTGGCGTTGGGATACGTTGAAAGTACTGAGCAGCCCACGAGCTTCTTGCTCCATCCCACCATATGAGAATACGCAAAACGTTAACACGACTGTGTAAGAAATATTCAAATTGTGAAAAGTGTGCAAGTGCAGAAAATAAAGAGCTAAAAAAAATAAAAAATTTTTTTGAAATGCTCTATGCTCAACATGAATTTTATGAGCAATAAAACAAAGTTCAAAAATATCAAGCAAGTCAACGACAAACGCAAAAGAAACAGCAACAGCGACAGCGACAACAACACTTACAAAGTGAAAAGTACGCCAAGTGTGCAGAGACAAGTTAAAAGCCAATCGGATTAAAACACAGCGATTTTTATTTTGGATTAAAGCACAGCCAAGGCGCTAACAAACAACAACAACAACAACAAGAAAGTAATACAGCTACAACAAAAAAGGTAAGCAACATGCAACTTTGACCTTAATGAGGCGATGCACAACTACAGCAACAACAACAACAACAACATCAATAGCAGCAACAATAAGAAACGCATCTAGGCAGAAATTGCAATAGAAACTGTCACAGTGGCAACAAAAAACAACTCGCACCCATTTTATGCAGATGGGCAGATGGACGAACGGACAGACTGACGCTGACGCGTAATGAGTTTGTTCAACTCAAAACGCCAACAGTCGTCGCTGGGTTTATTCTTTTTTTTTTTAGGGGTGGAATGGTAGCAAAAATGCAAATACGTCCGCACTTAATGCCGATAGTTGGCAAAGTGCTGAGCAACGGTGGCAGATACGGATACGAAGCACAGAAGTTGAGCGTCGCAAGCGGCTCTTTTTCTTGCTGCACCGCCGCCGGTCAGTGGTAGCTGTTAAAATTGTTGTTGTTCTTGTTGTTGTTGTTGCAGTTGGTCGGGTCATGTGAAACTATGCGGTGGCGAGCCAGTTAATTAATTTATTGCTCGCTAGCAGTCAGTCAGTCAGTCAGTCGAAATCATAACGAACGACGTTGGACAATTGCATTTTGCATTTGTTAATTGGCAAACGTGCAACACGCGAACGCGACCAACAGCCGCAACATCACCAACAACAACAACTCATTTATTTCACACACACAGGCGCAGATTTACTTCATGCTGCTTGGTTATTTGGTGCACAACTTGCGAAATTTAAATTGCATTTTAACAATTAATAAATTAATTAATAAGCAGGCAGCCGCTATGATTTCGTGCTGTATTGAAATCTCAACGGCAGCGGCAGCGCAGTAGCAGCTGCACAGCAGCGCAGCAGCAGCAACGCAGCAAACGGCTCGCATTGCTTAGCAACAGCAACAACAACACAAACAAACAGTTAGAATGGGCGCTCTTCTCACTCTCAGTCTGATTCTCACTAACACTATTCAGCCTGTTACTTGCGCTCCCACACTCAAAACTCCAAGTTGGTTAACACCCACACACTAACGCACACACTCACACACACACACACACACACACTCACTCACAGTTGAAGTTTTAAATTTTCGACGTAGGCGCGCGCACTCTTTGCGGAGGCAGCGAACGGCGCAAGCTTTGTTTGTTGTTGTTTCTGCCCCGGCTCTGCTGCTGATGTTGTGCAAGGCGAGCCACAACGAACAATATTTTTAATACATTTGATTGAATTTCTACACATTTCATGTGTTCGACTGATATTTATGTATGTATGTATGTACATATGTGTGCTGTGCTGGCCGCTCTAAGAAATTAAACAATTTTCAACATTTGCGCATTGTTGAGCGTTTAAAGTCAAAATTTAAAGCAATTAAAGCGTGCAAATGTGACAAAGTTGTTGTGTTTGTTGTATTTATTGTACATATGTAGCTGCAGATTTCTTTTACAACAACAACAATAGCCGCAGCGGCTTCAAAAAAATGTCATTAGCGTAGTTGTTGTAATTGAAACGAATGCGATTAACATAATTTTTTAAAAGTCTTTTAGCTATTGTGTGAGTTGTTTACCTAAGCACATGAAATTGAAAAAGGTCGGGCGGGGGGAGAGAAGGAAAAAGCAAAATTACAATAATTTCGGTTATTAGCCGATTAGTTGGCCATTAAAGCTGTTCAAGTTGTTGTTATGTTTGTGCAGTCGCCTTGAAGCGACTAAAACTTTGCGCATTAAATGAAAATTACGATAACTTACCAACTCACACACACACACACACACACGCGCGCACGCACGAACACTGCGGAAAATACACACATCAATATAAAAATAGCTTAGGCAGTGACAGAGTCTATGTCCACGGCTCCGGCTCCGGCTCCACTCAAAGTGAAGTTCCGTTGACGACAAACAAAGAAGCACAGACAGAGACAGAGGAAGAGGAAGAGGACGAGCTAGAAGAAGAGACAACGACTTAAGTTGGGGCAGCAGAGGCGGCAGACAGAACTTGGGGCATGCTGGCTAATTTTAGATGCGAGAAACGGGCCCAACCTACCCCCACTATTCCAGAGAGGGACGCACGAGCTGCTCGACTCTACGACCAAACTTCATGTCAGGGCCAATTTTCGAGCAGCCATCAAATTTTATGGCCAGCAAGATCTCACTGCTGACCCATATAACTAACAGAACTACATTCGTCCGGCCGTTCATCCGGCACCAAGTACAGTGCATAACATTTTGAGTTAATTTTCAATGCTCGGGAAATTTCTTCAACTCTTGGGATCATCATGAAATTGTTAAATTATTTCAATTCGCATAATTTATAGATTTTTATTTCAAATATCAATACTGATGTTTTGATGTTCTGACTTCCTGCCTTCAGGGGTTTTTTTTTTCAATCTGCAATAATTTTAAGCTTTTACCAAAAAATATACGATTCAGTATTTCCATACCCATACATATAATAATTTATAATTGGAATTGAATTGGAAAGCTATTTTCCGTTTTAGCCAATATTTACTTTACCTCCACATACTACAAGTATATGCATATTTGTGTGTATGTGTGTGTGTGCTGCTGACACAGGGAAATTGCAGGAAGCCGCCTTCGAATGCAGCGACGGAATGTCGAAGTTAAAGTTTGAAGCTGTAAACAATGTTGAAAGAAAATGTTGCCAGCCCCTCTTGTAATGTTGTAATGCAGTTGTTGTTTTTGTTATTGTTATTGTTGTTGTTGCTGCTACTGCTGCTTCTACTGCTGCTGCTCATTTTATGAATAATTTATGCACTTAATTGATTTTTTGTTTATTGTTCTTTAGCCCTCAATAATTAATTATAAACGTTGGTGTTGTCATTTCCTTTCAGTATTCGGAATTTCGTTGGCGCCGCCAAAAGACGAATTTAAACAAAAAACTAAAAGAAAAGTGAAAAAAGACTTTTGTGGAGAGAACAAAAATAATAAAAACAATGGCAGACAGCACAGCAGCACACACAGAAGTGCAAGTGGAGCAGCCAGAAAAGAAATTGGAGGCAACTATCATAGACATTCCAGCGAGCGGCACAACAGCATCACCCACACCGATAACAGTTTCGTCCTGCTCGTCGTCCTCGTCCTCATACGACACAGACTGCAGCATGGCGAGCAGCACCTGCTGCACCCGTCAGGGGGAACACATTTACATGCAACGAGCCATTGTCTGCGAACAGCAGACAGCAGTGGCATCCACAAGCTCAACGTCCTCCGCCAGCGGAGGGTCCACCACACATCTGGAGGTCGACGAGGTGGCGCTGCTAAAGGCCGAGCATCGCAAACATTGGCCCTGGTTCATACTCCTGATCTCCATAATCGAGGTGAGTTTCCCAAACAACCAAGGAGCGAGCAATGCTCTTAAAAAGAAATGACCAATACACTCATTTATAGAGGGAGGGGAGAATGTGGGGGGAAATGGAGATACTTTGCGCAATTTTCAAACTCATAATGATTATTGAATCAAAGAACCACAAAACGCAATAAAAATCATTGAGAGAACTTTACAAATTCACAACTTCCAACTAAAAGCGATAAAATAGGCCATACATGAATAGTTTATTTTTCTCCTTCTTATGGAAGACACTCACACACACACACACACACACACACTCACACACACACTGACACAGAGTCATATCAATTCGGCGGCAAGAAAATGAAAGCAAAACGAAGTTGGGCTGCCTGGCGCCCCCAAAATCGATTCTAAACGAGCGCGCATACAAACAGAAAATACATACATACATACATACTTATATCCGAGTATGTACATATGTATGGTAAAAAGAAATGGTGGAAAAAAGAGTACTCGCAACAACAGCAAGAAAAACAGTAGAAGAAGAAAGCAATTGGGGGCAAAACAAAGCAAAGCAGACACCGAGTTCATGCATACGAAAGCGCGGCCCACGAGGCGTATGAGGGATGTTTGAACGAATGCCAAAATAAGGTTTACTGCCAGTTTACTGCCAAGCCAGCGCCAAAAGCGACAGGACCCAGCACTGCTAGTTGTGTGTGAAAGTGTGTATGAACCGTGTGTGTGTGTGCTTGTAATGAGAACACGGCACAGGCAACATTGCTTACCTTGGCTGTCTGATTGCATTGCGAGGACAATTGACATACGCAATTGAATTACCAGGAACATTGATATTCCATAAGGACCCTGAAAGGATTCACGAATATTTTTTATTAAAGTAAATCAGAGAGCCCGGTTGAGCTCGAATTAGAATAAGATGCTTAGGGAAATAGGAAAGTTATGTCCTTATGCCTGCCTATACTTATATCGCTTTCCCCTACTCTTCATTTCCTTTTCTATAGATCGCCATTTTTGCCTACGATCGCTATACAATGCCCGCACAGAACTTTGGACTGCCGGTGCCCATACCCAGCGACTCGGTACTGGTCTATAGGCCTGATCGACGCCTGCAGGTCTGGCGTTTCTTCAGCTACATGTTCCTGCACGCGAATTGGTTCCATCTGGGCTTCAATATCATCATTCAGCTCTTCTTCGGCGTCCCCCTGGAGGTGATGCATGGCACAGCACGCATTGGCGTCATCTATTTGGCCGGAGTTTTTGCCGGTTCTCTGGGCACCAGTGTCGTCGACTCAGAGGTGTTTCTGGTGGGCGCCAGTGGTGGTGTTTACGCACTACTAGCCGCTCACTTGGCCAACATCACGCTGAATTATTCGCACATGAAGTCCGCCTCAACGCAGCTCGGATCGGTTGTGATATTTGGTAAGTTATTGACGCTGCAAAATTCGAAAACGACAGGCTTAGCTAACTGGTCCTTTTCCCATTCTCTATTTGCTCCATTGCAGTTTCCTGCGATCTAGGCTATGCCCTCTATACCCAATATTTCGATGCTGCTGCAGCGCCCGCCTTTACGAAGGGCCCCCAAGTTTCTTACATTGCGCACTTGACTGGCGCCTTGGCGGGTCTTACGATTGGCTTCCTGGTGCTCAAGAACTTTGGCAATCGTGCCTATGAGCAGCTGATCTGGTGGCTGGCATTGGGCGTCTATTGCGCCTTCACGGTGTTCGCAATTGTCTTCAATCTCATCAACACGGTCACCGCACAACTGATGGAGGAGCAGGGCGAGGTGATTACACAACATTTGCTGCACGACTTGGGCGTTTCATAAGCATTCTGTATCGTCGCACCCTCCAGGAGAGAATAAGAGAATGAACTCACACACACACACTCACACACCCACACACTCACACACACACATAAACTCATCTAGACAGAGAAACAGTTTGCGTAAAAATTTAGTTAAAAACTAAATCGATAATTGTTCGTTCGGCTTCACATCACTTTGCATTCGAGTTTAAAATCTGTACGTTTCATTTCATTTCTTATTTTGCGTAAGAGTCGCAAGCAAAACAACAACAACACCAACAGCAACAACAACAGCAGCAGCAGCAGCAGCAACAACAACAACTGTTGTAACTACAATAACAACAACAACGAGCCGAAAAACGTGTAAACAAATGTTGTGATAAAACCAAAGACTGAATTTATTTCGCGTATTAACTTCTAAAAAGTAATCGCCACTCGCTATGATTTCTATATCTATTTATACTTGTTTATACGTGTATATTTGTGTATACATACATGTATGTACATATATGTTCTTTAAAGATTATTTATGATTATTGTTTTTTCGTTTTGTTCAGCTCAATACCTTTAAAATAAAAATAGTACTTGTGCTAATTATTTAGCCTATTAATAGGAATTTTTTAATTTAAAACCCAATGAATTTGATATTAAAAAAAAAAGAAAAACATAAATAACTTTGCAAATGAATCATCCTCTTATGCCCCACAAAAATATTGTTTATGCTGTAGTCTAGTAAAATATTTAAATATATTTGCGCCACCTCCTATGTACATCAAATCGTCTGCGAAATTGTTAATATTTTTAAGTTGCACACTAGTCAAAAAACAAAAAAAGAAAAACCTAAATACAACTACAAAACAACCACAACAAACACCAATTAAATTAAAATCACTTAAACGCGTTTAAAACTGCACATCGCGCAACAACAACAACAACAAAATCAAAATACAAAACACAAAAAACTTAATCCCTTGAAAAGCACACGAGAGTATTACTAATTATGTATTTTATTTATTTATTGAACAGCGAAAGAAACCATTTTGAGCCAAAAAAGTTCATTATTACTACATATTATGTATTTTTGTCAATTTAATTCAATATTTATTTATTTATTTTAATTTAGTGGAATTCGCAAGCAGAAAAAACTAAACCAATTGCAAAGCTATTTGTAGCAATATTCAAATAATGAATACCCCGCAAAAAAAAACACAGAAAAGCCAAAGATAATAAAAATCAAAACAAATAAATACAACACAAAAGAAAAACAAATACACTTGCATTTTTATACCCTGTACCCAATGGGTGAAAAGACTTATTGGTTTTCAGACAAGGCATGTAAAACACAAATGGAACTATTGCTGCGCCCGTTCTATCAGGTACACCATCGAAAAAGAAACCTGTCTATTCACGTTCGTTCATGTGTCCGCTAGTATGAACCTTTGGTTCCCGCACACTAAAAGTGCAACAAGGTCCATAATTTGGACGAGCATTTCCCTGAGGCAAGTGCAGATAAAGACTGTCCGCTGGGTATGTTTTTTACAGGATAATACATAATTGTAATGAATATACAAGTACTACTACTACTTGGAAAACTTGTCTAACTCTTCAAATATTCTCCACCCTATTCTTTCTGCTCACCATTTTCAAAGCACATCATAGTTCAGGCGGGTAAAGTGTATCCTATAGTCTACTATAGCGTACAGCTTTGATTTCAAATGAATTTAGCAACAAAAGAGATATAAAAAAACAAACAACTAAAGTCAAATCATCATCCATGCATAGTTACTTATGTAATTACACATACACTTGCATATGACTGACACACACACACACACACATATATATAAATATATGAATATATTTGTACAATTATGGAAATTATGCACATACATAACTTCAAGCAAGTAAATTTAAAGCCAAGTCTAGCGTTAAGCCCAGCAAAGCATAAGCCGAAAATCCAAATACTAAGCAATAGTTGAACGAAAATAAAATATAAATAACAAATTTATCTCACAGCTAGTAAACAACAACATATTCAATTTGTAAAAGTAAGATACATATTCTCAAACTACATAGTCCCGAAAGTTGTCAAACGAGGCGAGGTACTGAACAAAATAAACAAACAACAATAAATGTCTACATTATTAATGAAACTTACTTGCATTTTGAATTCAATTTCTCAACAGTCTCTGATTCCCTTAATTTGAAGGGAAATAAACTCATCTCTCTTACAGCTGTCACTATTTCCTATAATAATGTATTGCATATATATTGGAACTCGATTTCGACATTATTTTATACATTTTTAAGAATTTTTTGTCTACAAGGTGAGGACAATCCCAAGGATGGTGACGCCAGTATTTGTCATTTGAAAATTTTACGCTATATTGAATACTACATGTAGGAAATACTTTCCTTCCGTCGGAAATGGGTCAAGATGAGAACCATAACTTATTAAGCATCGCTGATAATACACGTACCCCTCGCTTAACAAGGGCATAGCGTTCCCGGAAGAAATCTTGTGTTAAACGAGACATGGCCTCCATACAAAAGTTGGGGGTCCAAACATTTTCAAAATGCACAAAAATTTACTTCAGCTGTTGCATATTCATATTCTTCTCAGATAAAATTTATTAGAAAGGTAGATATTTTTAAATATAAACTATTTTAAAGCAGTTTAATACAAAATTTGAGCTCCAGCTTTTAAATTATATTTGTAGCTCATTCTATAAGATACAAATGTTTTTTCCAACCCTTTCTTTTGATGAGCAAATCGGAACATAAATTTCCGAGCTGGTAGCAAATGCGAATACATCTTGAAGTTTTTCTATGGTTAAACGATTTACATTTAGAATTAGTTTCTTCAGAGTTGCTCTCATTTGATTTTAACTTACTCTGTTCATTCATAGCAATTTCAAATGATAATTCATTATGCATGCCTTTAACTTAAAAAAAAAACACACACACACACACCAACAATATGCATGTCTTCAAACGCTGAAAATTCAATTAAATAAGCAAATTCAAATAGAATAACAGAATTCACATTGGGACAATTGTATTTCGTGGTTTGAAATAACCGCTGGCCATACTTTCTTCCAAAATCCATTCAATATTACCTCCTTAAGCTCTTCTAACCAATTAAAGCAATAGGAAATTACTTCCCAGGACGGATTAATTCAGTTTCAGTTGTTTCGGAAATGAATGGAGCCTCTTCAAACGGCTTCGATGTTGGCTGCCAGAAGCCAGTATTGTTTTCTCAGTTTGGTGCTTAATTGCATGCCCTTGTGCCTGGCCAGAATGACCCCCAATCGTAATTCATAGTCGTGGTAAACGGAAAGACGTCACCAAATAGCACCACCGCTATAGCGAAAAGTGAAAGTAACCTGTACGGATTTTCTACCGACGGTATCAAGAAATCTGTATCTGCAGCGTACGTTGCTACCAACCGGACTGGCTCCTTCAACACGGCCATATCGGCGGTTAACAGCTTGAACAGGAGCGAGCCGAGTGCACCGACTCATGTGCATGTAAATTTAAGAATTTTTCGAATTCTCATCGAAAACAAGACATATAGTTGTATTTATACAGCTAGAGCTGTAACAACTTACAGATTTTATTCGAAAATCTAACTTAATATGAAGTGTGCCAATCCGTTCGAATTATTCGAGGCGACTCAAAAAAATTTAAAAAATAACCGATGTACCATTCATTTTAGTGGCAATATTATGTGATGCATTAACTACTGTGCTTTACTGCTACCGTTTGGGTACAGGGTGAAAGGGTATACTAACATACATATAGAAGGTAATTATCATTAAGCTGGTATTTATGTATATTGTCCTATGCCCTAAGTAGGACAAAGAGGGGGCCAAAAAATTTAAATTTTGTTTAAATAATGCACGATGCGTTAAAATAATAACCTTTGCATATAATCAATAGAAAAATTTCAACAAATCCAACTCAGTTCCATTTTAAGGCAAAATAGTACGTCATAAAATTGAATGTAATGTCCCAGCGTACGCCCTTGGTAGGACAAGTTAAGAGGTTGTTTGCCAATTCATTACCGTAATACTTTTGAGAATTTGATAAGAAGATCCTACTTGTGCAAGGTAGGTATTATGCGGTAATACTTTTATAAGTATGCTATTTAATGTCTCATTATATAAATCATACAAAAGATTAGTATTTTTTGGGCTTGGGGAGATTTTTTGTAAGAGTCGGCCCAAGTCAAATTTGACTTTGAATACCAACTATCGGCTTGTATGAAAAATTGGTATTCATAAGCCCCAAGTAAGGGGGCTCCCCCACTCATCAGCCATGAGTGATTTTTCCACAACTTCTTTCTTGGAAGTTTTTGCCTAATTGCCTAACAATTATGCGAATTCGTTTTGTTTTATTCTGATATGTCAATTGTTAATAAATTTGCAGTCAAATAAGTATGAGGCATTTGGCTCTAGCTATCCATTTTTGTTAAAACGCGAGTTTTGGTCAAATTTATTCACAAATCCCTTGAGAACTCAGCAATGGTTATTGCCAAAAATATGCTAATACGAATGAAAATACCGCCTGGATAGGAAATATCGTATAGTACATACTTAGCCGACTTCACCTTCGATCCTGTCCGTGCAGAAGCACAATTGTGAGATTAGCATTAATTACACATTTGGCAAATTAACAATTCTGCATAATCAAAGAAGCGAAAAATGGGTTTCATGCATTTTCCAGCCAGTTGGCATTCATAATCGAAAGCGCCTGATTGCATGATTGCATCTGCTAATTATTTTCAAGATGTATCGGACTTAGGCAGAGCTCAAAATTATGCAATAACCTCATGCCAAGAAGCCGCATGCGTGCACACATCTGCACATATTCATCGATACATACATATGGACATAGATATGTATATATGAACATGCGTAAATGGGCGTAGCCAGGATTTAGTCCAGGGGGAGCAGGATTTTTTTGTCGATTTTTTACTAACAAATTATTTGATCTATACAAAAACACATGAGAAAAATGGAAAAATGAAATAATGAAAATGTGTCCATCTATAGATTTCAAATGCAATAAAATGTAAAAAAAAAACTTGCTAAAAAATAAGAAGATTTGTGATCGTGGAACTAATATAGAGTTGGTCCCGTGCGACATCGAGAGTGTAAAATTAAACAATTTGAAATTTTGTTTTCTTGCATAATTGATCAATTTTTGATATACTCGTATATACATACGTGTACATACTTTACAATTATTGAAATCGTGAATAATACTGGCGGCGAAAAAAATAAAGAGGCGTGCAAACGGAGAGAAAAATATATAATTTTTCTAATGGGTGGTGCTCTCAGTTTGCAAATCAATTTGATAGTATCAAGTCTAGTTAATTTTCTAAAAAGAATTCGTATGCTTCCCAGTTGAATAGAATTTTTTTGCAAGCTAACATGGAATGGGAACCGTACCTGGAGTCGGGGCAGTTATCAAAAGGAAGGTATGGCAGATAAAGAAATCGAAAATCATTTTGTTTCGACAGTTCAGAACTGAAACTGTATTTTCTGAAATACATTTATATTTATTTATTTTAAGTACATAAAGATTGTTCGCTTGATATGTAGTTAAGTCTGATTTTATTTGCTGCCCGCTTTGCACCACCCCCCTTGCTACGGCCATGCATGCGTGTGCTTTGCATATGTAATCGAGTCAGCGAGGAGTACACACACACACACACACACACAGATATGTTGTACACACTCAAGTATTTACTTGTGCATAGAGGACACCCCGACCCGGTTGGGTCGAGGAACCCTGCCTCCAGCCCCCGACCAGCAGAGATTTATGGATGTTGCCTGCTGCGACCTGAGCAGATTAAGGCACGCCGCATTCGCATCAAATTGAAATTCAGGCAAATGTCAACGGCAGCAGTCGCTCTCGACAAGCGGCATGTGGCTTTCGAGCGCCTCGCGAAGCGCTTTTGGCCAAAAATCCACATAAATAACTCTCGCATCAAGTAGCCGCCGTTGTCTCCGTGGCCGTGGCAAAGACTGAGCAAAAGCCGTTCGGCTTGTTTCTGCGAATGGCAGGTGCAACTCAATCAACGCTGCCACTTCTGCGTTGCTTGGCATCTGGCATGTGGAGCTGATCTTTAGCTCTCCTCTTGGAGAGAGTCTACGACGAGGCGAGGGGTCTTGACGCCACCTGCCAAAAGCTTTACATGCCATACGTACGAGTTCCTGGTTTTGTGAGATTCAAAATTTTAAAAATTACACACACATACTATACATATCTATGATTGGCCTAATATTCTCTTTTATACTATATTCCTCGAATAGTATACTACTTGTATATAGCCGACCTCTTTAACTTTACCCTGATTAAGCTAATTTCTTTTGTTCTTTGTTTATTATAATAAATAAAATAAAATAAACAATATAAAATTTAGGAATTGAGTAAATATTTCACCATAGATGGCATTCATCAGGTAGTTTTTAAAACATTACATGTTGCTGAAGATATTAAATTTAGTTCATTCTGAATACACTATTTCGTTTAAGATTGTACAACTAAATGAGTAGCTATTGGGACAAGGGCGTACGCAGGGGGGGGCCGTTGCCGTTCGATGAGGACGAACCACATTCAAAACTATAACAACAAATGCATCCACTGATGAAGCACACATTAAGCAAATCAAAGAATTTGTGCTTTATAGTAAAATCGTCGATTCATAACTAGAGATATTTCTGATTCTGTTGGCATTTCTAATTAATCAGTTAACACGTTTTTAAGAAAACTTTTGTGAAATCTTGAGGATTGGAAAAAACATTGGCATATGTGGATTGCAGCCGGAGGAGATAAGATGTAGTAAAATTTTTCGATAAAAGAAATGATTATGAATAAAAAGAAATTTTGAAAAATATAACCAAATCCGAATATTTTTTGAATTCCTAAAAAAAACAACATATGACTGTCCATCTAATTGAGATTGCAACTTGTTGTTATTCCGGTTTGCAACACAGACACGCCAGATACCCAATATTCAATTAATTGAATCCAATTTTATCTGAATATATGATTTAGTTCAAGATTGGGCAACTACGACATCAAAACTTCTTCCACCAAAATAACCTTGACCTCCCTGTTTAGCCCCTTTTTAAGTAAATCCCACCTTAGCAGAAATCGGACCTAATTATTTTCGAGCAAATAATACTTCTTCAATCGCAGTTCTGTGATTTGAGCGGTTTTCTATACACCGTACCAGAAAAGTGAAATGGTACACTAGAAATGTACTGATTGTCTGCAACAGACTAGGGGAAGCGTGGCAGACGACTCCTTGTTAGGGGGGAGAGTCTATATACTCAGACATTGTCTTATCCAAGTTTATTACATACCATAACCATACATATATCTATGTATATAGCCTTAAACTTCTTCAGTACGATTCATCCTTTTTTTATTATAATATGAATTTCTCTTTTAAAAATAATCACTTAATTGTTAATAATATATTTATCTATTATATATTATCTTATATATAAGAAATTAAGCGTGAAAATTGCATTTCAATCTGGATCGCTTTTTTTAATTTCCAATCCCTTATTAAAATCCCTCATTATAAGTAGCAGGCAAATTGATACCTTGAATGATTCCTTTCCTTTCTGACTTTTTTTACACGAATTAGAATTAGATGTATTTTGTTTTAGAAAGTATATCAGTGTTAAACGGTTTTTTAATAATCTAACAAATAAAATATATATAGAGACAAATTAACATATTTAGCGACGAGCTGTCTAGACTTACTAGACTGACTTAGAAATACTTCCCATTGAATGTGATGGCATTCGACTAAAAAGGTTCAAACTTCAAAGCCATACGAATGCAATGGCTTTGTCATGTCGGCTATGTTTATACGAGTATGGCACATTGTTAAAATAAAACACCATTCAGCACAGCCATCACACACGTATATCTATCAGACGTCTTGGTTCACAACAACTTTATGAGCCATTGCCAATTGACCCTGAAAGGCAATTATGTTGTCTGGACATCGAACACTTGCCATTTGTTGTTGCTCTCACCTACCATTTGCAGTCAATTAGTTGGCTATCAACCTGTACGTTCCAGGCGATTAGCACAAAGCAAGGAAACCAAAGTCATTGAGTCACAGTCAGGCGACTACTGATGTCCTGGGATGTCCTTTCTTCATTGCTACCCAAGAAGCTGCACGCTGGGACAGTCATTTACAACAGCCTGGAAATTCGTGCGGGCAGGCAAAGGACCAACGAATTAAGTGAGAGAGTCAAAAAGAAAAATAAATAGCGGTGTACTACTTTTTATAAACTCTAACACAGTTTTTTCTTTAGACTAGCAACAAATACATTCAATCGACATCTTCTTCCTCATAGATTGGCTCCTTTAAGAATAGCTTGAGACGCAGTGCATCCGCTCCATTTAAATAGTACCGTTTCAGCCTCTTCTCCCGTATGAATCCGAGGCTATCGTATAGCCGTAATGCTGGCCGATTCGTCAGCTCCGTCTCAAGTACAATTTCGTCAGCCTCTCCTAGAACCATGGTGTCGATGGCCTTCTCAGTGAGTGTGGTGCCAATCTTTAGCCTACGGTAAGCTCCATCAACCGCTAACATGGCTATATAGCCTCGTTTCAAGCCACCATGTGGCTCGAGCTTGCAGACAATTACGCCCACATACTTATCCCCGTGCCGGGCAAAAAAACAAAGATGCGGCCAAGTGTAAATGAAGTAGCGGTACGTATAAATCGAGTACGGCTCGGACAGCTCCCTGTCTATCAGGCCCTTGACGGAAAGGAGCTGCGATTCTTCTCGAAAATCACTATAGTCTATCTGTGGTATGCTTTGGGTGCCTTCCTTCATCAGTTCATCGTTTTTACTTGACTCTATAATTTCACTTTCACTGTCAATGCTCGCTTTTTCATCTTCCACACTTATCTTTGCCTCAATCCTTTCAGTCATAGTTGCTTCATTTTTTAACAATTTATGTGTGTAACTCAAATTTTGAACAGAAAATCAAATTCGTCCCCTCTGGAGGCGGAAAAAGATCAAAATTAAGTTTTTCATCTATACTTCTATACCTAATATTATAAACAGGAAATATTTAATTGTTTGTTTGTACAAGATATATATGAATTGAATAGGCTCCGAAACTACTGGATCGATTTAAAGGATTCTTTCACTTTCACACTATCCCCGGAAGAGATTTGCAGAAAAGATATTATAACGTTATAATGTAACCCAAGATGTAAAAAAATTAGCTCAAAAATTTCCTGAACAGGATGCTGTTAATTCCTCAAAACATTATGACACTTTAAATATTAAAGCAATATGATTCAAAAATCCCCAGCCAAAGAAATATTAAAAATCGGTCAACACCATGATTAATATTAAAGACACAGACCATTTAAATTCTAGACTGCCGCTACACAAATTGAAGTTAAAAAGTGGAATTCCAATAATGATTTTGAGAAATTAATGCCCTACGAGCAATAGGACGAGGCTGCTTATTAGGAAACTGCAGGACAATTTAACTGTAGCAACCATTATCAACGGCCCAGCAGCTGGTCAACTGATCTGTCAATCCCATTTAATCGTAAACAACATCTTTCGTGTTGACTATTTACAAGCCTTAAGGCCAAACCTTCGAATTAGTAAGGATCGACCTACGAAAGGAATGTTTTACTCATCACCAATTCAATGTTGGATTAGAGCCAAGGGCGTAGGCACATAAAGTCGACCACACGCTCATTATTATGACGCAATATATCGCCTTAAAATGGATCTGAGCTGGATTTGTTGAAGTTTTTCATTGATCATATGCATAAGTTATTTTTTAAATGCATCGTGCATTATTTAATCAAAATTTTAATTTTTTGGCCCCCCTTTGGTAAAAGGTGCCTACGCCCTTGATTAGAGCTCCTGAAAATCATTTTATTTTGCTGCCACAAAATAATGCAACATCAAATATCGTCTACAGAGAAGCTCTGATTCAATAAAGAATAACAAGAAACTCTAAAAAAGAATAACATCCCACCTTTTTATACCCTGTACCCAAAGGGTACAAGGGTATATTAGTTTTGTGCGAGTGCACATGGAACACACAGAAGGAGGCTTGGTAGACCCCACAAAGTATATATATTCTTGATCAGCATGACAAGCCGAGTCGATATAGTCATGTCCGTCTGTCCGTCTGTCTGTCCGTCTGTCTGTCTGTATGAACGCAAGGATCTCCGAAAGTATAAGAGCTAGAATAACCAAACTTGGTATACAGATTCTCCTGAGACCGAGAAAGGACGAGTTTGTTCATTTTTTCTGATCCACCCCCCCACTCCCCCCCCTATTAACGATTTTCTATAACTCCCGTAATTCTTGAAATTTTGAACTAAAATTTGGTAGACACGCATAAGGCACGCATAAGGCACGCATAAGGCACGATTCTGATGTAAATGTAAATGTATATGTATGCATGCATATAATATTTTATATTTAATTTAGTTAATTAATTAAATTAATTAAGTTAATTAATTAAATTTAATTAATTAATTAATTAATTTAATTACTTTTTTGTGGGGTGGTACAGGGTATTTAAGAGTTGAGCCTGCTCGACTTTAGCATTCCTTTCTTGTTATTTCATAACTCATAAAAGTTATCATTTTTGAAATAATAGTGAAAAATCCGTGCGAAGCAGGGGCGCGACGCTAGCAATCCATAATTGAAATTCATCAAAAAAAAAAAAATTAATCGTATATATTAATGGAATAAACTCTAGATTTAATTTTAACCGAGAACCTCGCCTATATAGCCTAGCCTATAGGAGATCGAATATATTTGGATCGATGTGTCATGCTAAAATCTATACATATTTCCACTGATGTGCCTGTCGAGTTCATCAACATTGTAAAGAATAGTCCTCCGTTAGTTTAAAGAATAAATATTGCGTGCTGCAGAGTTATGGAATTTCAAGAAATTTTTGCATGAAGCAATTATTTTAGCACGGCATTCCATTTGCAAATAATATAATGCTATTATTATAAATTATGCTTCTATATTACTTTAACAGTGCTACTTTGTTAGACAAAGATAAAAGACACATTTGTGTGGAATTATTGTAACAATGTTATAATGTGATGGGCCTCCATTCACGCATATATGTATACATATACACGTGCATACTTCCTAGCAGGTGACATTCTCATTGGCCTTGATTATGGGCTGTCGTCGCTTGGGGACGTTCTCTATAATATCATTAGTCCCAGTCCATAACAGGAGCAATTAAACGCCTCGCGCCCAAGCCAGACAGAGCTGCTTTCCTTGCTGGCAGGCGGAAACTCAACACGCACACCCACCTGGGACACAAGCTTGTGAAAATTATGAAAATGTCTGCCACGACTCTGACAGTTGCGCCGCCTACATGTGCTCCTTGGCAGCTGCCAACGCGAAAATCCTTTGTTGTCTGCCACCACTGTTGCAGGGAGCGTCGAAAAACGCTGGCGAAATTACCTGTTCGCACGCACAGCTGCAGGGAGCGGGTTGACTGGGACTGGGAACTGGGTGGAAGGCAGTGCCAGGCTGGGCCAAGCTGCACCCAGCAAGGAGTCCCGGTGCTGGCTGTTTATGCAGAAATTAAAACTAATTTTATGTTTATGCCGCGATGATTGGGGCCGTTTGCTGAGCGGCTGTTGATAACACCCGGAGTCCGGAGTGCGACAAGACGACACAAACGAAGCACCGATGACCTCATGGCAACACGCCCCCGGACATGAACTATTAATTGTCTCATGATTGCCGACTGTTTGACTTGTAAGTCCCAGACAAAAGCAATTAACCTAAAAGGCCCATAAACGAATCCGAGCTGTGAAACTGCCGCTTGCAACTGCTGGCTGTGATTAGACGCCCAGGAAGAGCTGGGGACGCTCAGGTGAGCACGGGAAATTCAATACAGCCCGGAGTGTTGAGTTTTCGGCACTTTGTGAGCTTAAATCTATCGTAGTTATCCTGTTTGCCCGACTTGTTTGTGTTGTGTCCAGAGGAAGGCTTTACCGGCTGTGCATTTATGCATCGCTTCGGTCAATTGACATTTAATTTGTTTGCCAAGTAAACTGTAATATATCCTTGCCCCCACCACTGTTTGCAGCAAAATTGTCGTCCCTTATGCAATGCAAATTAAATCCTTGTTGCCCCTGCCTCACTGCTACGTCTAGACACTCCCAGTTGCGGTCACACAAAGGCCTATTATTTTTACATTTCTGCGACAGACCGCTGGCATCCATAGTGGAGTTGCAGGTGCGGCGACGTCGACGCTGCTCACTATTTTCTAATTACTTTTACCGTTGTTTTCAGAGAGGACGTCAGGCGTCTAGGTTGTTATGAGTATCCACCTAATAAAGAAACGTTAAAAAGGCAGTACAAGACTATATACGAGTATATACATTACTGGCAAGGCAAGCAAAAGAAAGTCGTTGGGAAGAAAATTAATTCGCTTTCAAAGTAACCTTCAAAGTACCTCAAATAGTGGCAGTTTATAAAACAATTGTAATTGAAAAAGTGCTCGTGTCTTATTTTAATATTATTGTGACAGCATTTCTTGATGACCCCCATGCGAAAGTCTATTTAGATCACAAGCACTATAACTAGGCAGATGCTACCTTAATAGAAAAGAATTCGGAGACCTAACAGACATGAGAATTATGTAGAGCTTGCTTTAATAGAAGATAATTCTGACACCTCGATCCATTTCTTCAATGACTTCCAAATTAATCTCAACTAATAATAATTTATTCCAACTTCATATTTTTCAAGCGTGTAAGTGGCGCCCAGCTTGAATGAGATTGAGACTCTACACCATGTACAATATATTTAACCCACCAATGCATATTACAGTATTTCCGAAGAGCATTTAAAATTCCGCCATTGCAGTTACGTTTTGGTCCTCGTGTTTAAGGGAAGAGAGAAGAAATAGGAACCGACATCATGCAATTAGTTTGCCATTTTTACTGTTTTCTATCCAAAGCCCTGCACAGCCATAAAAGATTAAAGAACAAAGGGCTGTTGACTGTTTTATCCTGCCGACGGCTGCTCTGGCTGTAACACTTTGAGGACCAGGCCATCTCCCCTAGATCCGACCCCAACGAAAGGAGAGAGTTACGCGACAGTAAAGAGGCCAAGCACCATTTCTAGCAAGCCCCCATTTGACTGCAACCCTTCTTAGGTTTTGCCAACATGTTTGTTAAGCTTTTTTTAAAATTGCTCGCCGGCCAGGCCACAGAAATTAATTATACTATAAGGACACTCCACAAAAAGGACATTGCAGTGGCACCAAGTGTTTAATGAAGCGGTTAGCCAAGCTAGAAAAAGGCGACGTACTATATACGAGTATGTAGCTGCAAACGAGCCAAGAGCTCAAAAAATGGCAACGCATTTCCATATTCACATGCGCTGGGGACCCAATTCTGCAAATGTGTTGAGAGAGATAAATTCCCTTACTTTTTCTGCATTGTTTCGAGGGTCAACCGGCCCCAAATTGCTGAAAGAATCATCTGCAGCAGCTCCACTGCCAGCTGCCCACCTGGCCTATTGTCATGACCATTAAAGCCGCTGCAGTTTATTAAAACTGAATTGCACAGAGCGCGTGGCCTGTGGTGCTGGCTGCCATTAAATGAGTTACGTGTGGATCCAGAATAAGTTTACTTCACTTGTTTCTGTTGACGCTGATGCGATTCAGGGGTCCGACATTCCATGGCACAATATTTCAGCTGGCCTTATGACAGGTACAAGAGCGCAAGAGACCTTTGATAAGCGCTCACATGCTGGAGCTGGAGCGAAGCTTGGACGAAGACGAGAAGGAGAACGAGGACGGACTGTCCGGTGCTATCCTACCCTGTCCTGTCCTGTCCTGCCACATTTCTCGTAGCCGTAGCTCGTGTTTGGCTGTCTACATTCGTTCAGATAAAGGCACGCCCGGCCGACAACTGCGAGATGCTTTCTGCTCATCAGCGTCTGTTTGGCGATATGATTGTTGTTGTTGCTGTTCTTGTTGTTGTTGTTGTTGTTGTTGCTGGGGCCGTTGTCGTCAGCATTTATAAGTTGGCAGCAGACACACAAGTTGAAACAAAAGCCAAGCCAGAGACACAATCGCAGGTTGATTTCTGTGGCGCGTGGGCAGCGCCCGAGGATGCGTCCATGGACCATTCAGCTCCAACCTGCCGACGCGGGCATTTGACACGGTCGCGTGCTCGAATTGTTCAGTTTTCTTTGGAATTCCGCACATGCATGTGGGTATGAATATGTCAATGTAATGGCTTGTCCACTCTTTCCATTCCCATTCCCACTCCCCTCCCGATTCCCGTCGCTGTCTGCCGTTTTTCATTCTCTGCACTTTGTGAATTACATAAATATTAACTTGTACTTTTCATAAACATGTGCTCCGCCCAAGAGGCGAGGAGCGGGATGCTCTGTAGGACCCAGGACCCAAGTACAGAGACAGAGTGCAGCTTTGAATGATTTTATTGATTTTCTTTGATTTATTTACTGCCCATTCAGCAACTCGTCTTTCGGACCTGCACATTTGCATACACACTTGTACATAGTTGATAGCATTTTTCAATTCTTAGGGGACAGGTACATGCACGTATGAACATATATCGAACGACATGACAATTGACCTTTAAGGTAAAATAACATCCACGTAAGTGTAAAATTAAATTGTGAAATGAAAAAAAAAATAAATAAATTTGTGGACTTAAATTGGGAAATTTCTGATAAATTAAATTAAAATATTGTGGGTGCCCTCCTCTGCGATTCTCATACCAAGTACCTAAGCGCTGGCAAATCGAGAATTAAAATGTGAAACTTCTGAAAAATTAAATAATAATATTGTGGGTGCCCTCCTCTGCGATCCTCATACCAAGTACCTAAGCGCTGGCAAATCGAGAATTAAAATGTGAAACTTCTGAAAAATTAAATAATAATATTGTGAAATTAAATTGTGAAATTTCTGAAAAATTAAACAAATACCTAAGTGCTGGCAAATCGACAATTAAATTGTGAAACTTCTAAAAAATTAAATAATAATATTGAGGAACTAAATGTTGAAATTTCTGATAAATTAAATAAAAATATTCTGGTCGCCGTCCTCCGCGATTCTCAGAAGAAGTATCTAAGCGCTGGCAAATCGAGAATTAAAATGTAAAACTTCTGAAAAATTAAATAATAATATTGTGAAATTAAATTGTGAAATTTCTGAAAAATTAAACAAATACCTAAGTGCTGGCAAATCGAGAATTAAAATATGAATCGCCTGAAAAATTAAATAATACTATTGTGGAATTGAATGGTGAAATATCTGATAAATTAAAGAAAAATATTGGGGCTACCCTAATCTGCGATTGTTATACCAAGTACTACCAAGCGATAGCAAATCGAGAATTAAATTGTGAAATTTCTGAAAAATTAAATTATTATATTTTAAAATTAAATTTGTGAAATTTCTTATAAACTAAATAAAAATATTGTTGGCGCTCTCCTCTGCGATTCTCATACCAAGTACCTTAGCGCGGGCAATCGGGAATTAAATTGTAATATTTCTGAAAAAAAAAATTATATTTTGAAATTCAATTGAAATGCATTGTAACGGTGCATTTTATGGTGCTCTTGGAGTAGATCTTAGGCAGTGCCTTTATTGGGTAGAAATAAAAACGAAAGAAAACACCAAAAATACAAACTTATCTAACTAAGAGTATCACTCCATTGTACTTATAAACATCTTTCTTTATTCCTTAACATCCTGCAACTCACTTATAAAAAGTACTCTTCATTGTATTTCATTTTTCCAAAGGTAGTTTTAACATCCAATTGATAAAGAATTATTAGTTTATCATCCAGTCCCCCGGGATTAGTGATTTTCCGTCGTTTTCTTTCTCAGACAGTATAAAGGTTAGAATAATTAAGTCCGAAAAATGATAAGATTGTATTTAAACTAAACTATTCGACCAAACATTGTTCTTACCATATAGAATTGAAGGACTTGTTGCAATTGCAATTAATATGTATACTTATTGATACGATTTGTTTTTATTTAATTACATATAATTACATGGTTTAACAAAATTCTTACTTCCATATTTGTGTTTGTACTCTAAAATACATCTTATGTATAAGGAACATATGATTGATAATTGAGCAACACAAAACACTTATAGTACACTAAATTTAGCCAATTCTGAACTGTAAGCTTATGGACCTAATCCTAAATCTCATACACATACATACACATACTTGTATATATGTATGTATGTAAATATATATGTATGTAAATATTGAAAATGTATGTGTATGTATATAGATATATGTATATGCTTATGTGCATACATATATGAATAAGTACATTAATTGCCAAAGATAATTGAGATTGAGCTTACATGTTACATAACTTAACTTTGCAAAGATTTTAGCATTTTATCGACACATTTTTGCAGAGCATCGGTAGCCACATCAATCTGCTGCTCCATAATTTCGCATAGCAGGTCCCAGGTCAACAACTGCTCAATTAAATTTTTCTTAACAACAAATGCTGGTACCTCTATATTGATGCGGCGGCACCGCCAATGCGGCTTTAGTGGCGGCACGCAGATTTGGTTAACAACAATTTCGTCATCCTGAAGTTCCTCCAAAATGACGCATGCATCATCTAATTGTTGGTGCGATTTAAGAAGTGACTTAGGTTTTTTATGTGTAGTAGTGCGACGCTTTTTAGGCTCCGGTATTGGCAAAGGCACTGGATTAGAATCAGGCTTTCGCTTTTCAAGATTGTAATTTTTCCGCCAAAGAGACTCCAAACTGGGAAGCGATTTTTTCTCAGATCTACTGAGCAAGTTATCCACACTAAGACTGTCGATAGTTTCTTGAATCACATGCCCAAAAAAGCTGTGCGATTCGGAAATCCAACTAGGTATAGCTTCTTCCTTTTTAAGAGCCTTCTTTTTGGACGTCATGTCGATATCATTATATAATGCCTTACCAAATTTGGCGCTGAAACTGTTTGTTTTTAAGAAGAAACGAGCATAACAAGAAGATTGGAAGAAGATGCCAACTGTTTGAAATATCAATGTGTACATACGCTGTTAGGGGAAAAATTGAGTCTCTGTATTCATATTGCCGCCATTATTTAAAAAACAATAGTTATTCGTAATATCTTTTTATTAACTTTATATTACAAAAGCTATTTAAAAATAGTTTATATACTCTATTGGTGCTGTTATACTTTAGTGCGCTAGCAATGGCAGTGTTAATTTCCACAAATGCAGTCTATAATTTTAATTTCAAAATTCAACTTTGAATTTGAAACCAATTACAATTTACTTTTATGTCTAGCCTGAGGTAGGATTGCCCAAAACACGTACACTTTAGTTTAAGGCCATGGAATTTTCATAAGTTGTATTTGATCCAATGGAAATGGTGTTTGTTTAGTAGAGCTTTGTCTATTGTTTCAGTTGTAATGGCAAAATATATAGTCCTAGACTAACAAAAAATACAATTTTGACGAAAAAGTTTAGTTCGTTTAATTTAGGTTTATATTAAGTCTAATAGCCTACAAGCTTGAATATCCTTGAGCTTTATGCATTGTGTCTGAGAATACGTCTAATCAGTTCAATTTCTTGTAAATATAGATACTTTTTGATAAATTTCAATTTCAAAAACGTTGTACTTTGAAGCTACCTTTAAAAACTATGATCGATTGCGTAGTTTTCATAATGAAAACGGACATACGAATGTATGGAATTTTTTATTATATTACATAATATATATTATACATGATAAATAGATACTGACACTGCGTGCATTGCCCGCATTCAATCAAAGAAAAAAACAATTCACTTGCCAGTTAAGAAACAAAAACAAATTAACGAAAATGTTAACAACCAAAACAAAAACATAATTGCCATCATAATCCAGCGCTGGCGTTCAAAAAACAAGGCAACTTAAAGCTAGGCCAAGCTCAGACTTGGAAGTCATTGAAGTATGTTTCGGTGAATCGAATATTCTCCATGCGCATGTTGAAAACCCCATTGAGCACATTGAAGGCAATAGCAAAAACAACGCAGGCAGTGTAAATGCCCAAAGCGATCCACCAGAGAAGCTGTTCGTGCAGCTTCTGCTCGAAGTTCTTCAGCACCAAAAGGCCAATTGTAAGTCCCGCTACAGCGCCTGCCAAATGCGCGACATACGAAACAGCATCTGAACTGACCAGCGTAGTTGAGAGCGTACTGGTAAGCGATTCTTCTCCCGCGTACCGCGCATAAATTGCAAAACCAAAATCAAACGAGGCTGTAAATTCACAAGGACATGACGAATAACTTTATATAGCAAATATCACACGCACACTCTTACCAAATATAAGTATACACGCCAGACGCATGACGCCGTATCGCATCTGATGGTAGTTGAGCAAGACATTGGCCAGATGTGCGGCCAAAAGCGCATAGACGCCGCCACTGGCGCCAACAAGAAACACGTCCGGGTCGAAAATGCTGGTGCCTGAGAAGACAGAAAAGTATAAACAAGAAATTGTGTGTTATTCCGTAAAGCCTACCCAAGGAGCCGGCCAGCACGCCCGAAAAATATATGCAAGCAATGCGCGACGAGCCATGTACCATTTCGAGCGGTAGGCCAAAGAGCAGCTGCACCATCACATTGAATCCCAGATGGAACCAGCCAGCGTGCACCATCATATAGAGAAGAAAGCGCCAGATTTCATGCCGTTTGTCCGGTCTATAAATGAATAAGGAGTCGGTGGGTATAGGACCCGTGGGTGCGGCCTCGCCAACGACCAACGTATGATATACAAAAAATCCAAGTTCAATGATTGTCACCAGTATAATGAAGAACGGCGGCGGACAACAGGTATATCGATCCGCATAGTACTTGCGGTCGCGCTCCTCTGGTAAAATCTCCACAGCCACAACGTGTACCATTTTCTTAAAAAACGGTGGCTCGTTAAGCACCAACTGAAAGTCGTTTTCAGAGCAGACCTCGCGATCCCGATGATGCACAGCGCATTTAAAGCTACGTGTGCGCTTGCCGCTCATCTGCAAGAAAATATTTAAATTGAATTTAATCCCTCCGAACTTATGATACTACGAAGCATTTTTGTATGTATACGGAGCTGGCAATCAGAAACAACACTTAAGTGACCTCAACAAGTCTCTCTTGCCTAGGATGCCCTTAATTTGGATTGCCATGAAAACTTAATCAAGCCAATCCTATATGAACTCAGTACAACTGCAAAAATCATACTGCCTACAACAGAATTTCCAACAATAAATACCGATACAGTTGTAACACAAACAATACAAACCGCAGAATGAAGATATTGGATATGATAATATCGGAACATGCCGACAACACAAATCGCATTATGGAACATGCCATAGGCTATGTGGTCTCAGAGAACGCTACCGGAAACGTGGCTGCCACTTCATTGGACGAAACCACCGCCAACGCAATTGCCAAGCACATTAATGGCATTCTAGTTCCCACTGCACAAAGCGCCGTGCGGGATATGGAGCCCAACAATAAGTTGTGCTACCTACGGATTGCCACACGAAAGTATGAGTTTCTCATTGCACCAGAAGATCAATTCACCGTCACAGTCATGCAAGAAGGTGTTGAAAATGATTTATATGACGAACAATAAATATTTCTAGTCATTGATTAAAACGCAAAAAATAAATAAAACAAAAGGCAAATTAAGCAATTAGCAATTATATACATTAACTTCTATACATTTATCAACTTCTATACATATCTATTTGTATAGCTGAGCGAAGAGATTTTTTACCTAGTATATTGCAATATAAGAAACGCCTAATATATATGATACACATTTGAAATGGATTTGAATATACATATTATATTATGGCTATTAATAATCATCAGAAATAAAAATAATAAATTTATCCTCAACAATGATAAAGTAAAATATACCCCGGTGGGATAATTAATAATTTATATCGGAAATACCCACTGGAAATTGTTTTTTGATTTGTATTGTTCATTCATGGTGGCACGATTATCATTCTTAAATGCAATACAAATGCCTTAGTATAACAAATAAACGTAAGGCAAATAAACAATTTTGGCAAACCTATTTGCATTTCTATATTTTAATGGATTTTTATGCGAAGCACTACAAAGGTTTATTATCTTAATAGACAGAAGAAATATGGGCAAAATCTTTCTGAAAAATTCAAAAAGCCAGAGTCGGCCCAATTGTGGTCATATCTGTGAGCCAAATCTGCAACATTAAGTTTTTACCCCCTTAAAACTAAACGAGCCATAAAATTATGAAGAAACAAGTGTAGGAAAGTTGTGCGAATGTGTAACTCAAATCGCACAGCAAAACTACATTTTTTGTATGTAATTAAGATGTTCACAGAAGATGCGAACGTACACAATTAAGGCGCTCATAAAACTAACCATCCACAGCAACAACAATAGTAACTGCGCAAATGACAGCACAAAAAATCTGCAAACGGCGGAAAATGTGTATTGTGTTTAATTAAAAACAACGGCAGCTACAGCTAAAGCGATAGCAAGAAAATCCAAATGAAGCCTACACGCAATTACAAATTCACGATTACAAAACACAAATCCCACCATTTAAGTCTGTCATCAGAGAAGCAAACTAGTACTCCGGCAAAATACTTACATCCGCTTGTCTCCGATGGGCCTGTTATGATAGGGGAGGAGAAACGGGGAAGGTGGCGGTGGCGATAAATCCATTGGCACGCGTTTTTACTTCTTATTCGTCGCAGTGTTTCTTAAACATTGTAATTATCAAATTTATTTAATTGATAATCGCCTACGGGGCCACTCATTAACTAGCCAGCCGCCCACACTCTTGCAGTTCGCATAATTAAAAGCAATGCAAGAATGGGCTGCATAAAAATACACACATGCATACATACATATGTACATATGTATATACATACATATGCAAGTAGTATGTGCACATGTAGTGCGAGTGCAACTGTGAACATAAAATTTGTGTGTAACTATGCGTAATTTACCGACGTAAATACGTGGTAAGAAAAAAATGAAGTAACGGTGCTTTGGTCATTGAGAATGCGATGTTGTTGTTTTCGCAATGCACATTAATTACTACTTACACAAGGAAAACTCGCGCGCGTGGCTATTAGCTTACAGTTCTTATAAACATAAACATAACTTTTAAGCTGTGCCGAACAAATTTACAATAAACATTTAATGCTCCTTGCACGCCGCCAACGCTGGAAACGGCTTTTGCGAATTTAACTTTTTACCTACAGATTCGCGGCTCTGCCCACTTGCTGTTCAGTGTCACCCTCCCCAAAAAGTAATATGCATTTGTGCCAATTTGCAACTGCCCCGCCTCGTGTTCCAAATTACAGTTGCTACTGATCTGCCAGAAATTCGGCGTATTCTGTTTTAAGTTATGAATGAAAATCAAAAATGCAATGGATGGGCTGCGTAAAAACTCTGGAACACCCAAGTCCATTGTTAAACAGCCAAAAGAAGTGATACATTTGGTTTCGGTATCATTAGAAGTGATTGTACTGCAGGTAAAGGGAACGCGCCAATGGACACACACACACACACACACGCATGGATAAACTAGATCAAAACATTTGCCGACGCTGACACACTTTATTGATTGCTAAAACGAAAATTGTCCAATCGCACACAGTTATCATTTACAAAGTCAGTTCTACGAGGGATCTTCTATGAAAGATGCTAGCAAATTTGCAGTCGTGCTAACAAAAACAATGGGCACTATTTGTTTACAATATGCACGTTGGGTGTGCTTCACTATTCCTCCCAACTAGACTACCTTTGTCCTTGCGGCTGATAATGTCGTTACCAATACCGCCAATGGAATTATCCGGGTGAGTCGACGCCACATGCCGTCAGCGCCCAGGCAAGCCAGCGTGTTATGTGTGCTGACCATAGAAATGTACATACACACATTTTCTGCCTCATTCAAAATATCAGAGCACAGTTTTGGGTCGAAAACATAAAGCGACAAATTGACGCAAAACATTTAACACGCTCCTCCGACAGGGTCAATATTTTCACATTGGAAAAGGACGACAAACGGGCGCTTGAGACTGCAGCGGCGACGATGGCGGCAAGTTGCCTTTTATAGTAAGGAACACCTAGAAAAAAATTCTGTGAATTACGGCTGCTTTACTGCTAGGTTTGTTGTCTATGTGTGTAGGTGTGTGTTTATTGTTGGCCATGAGCTATGCGCAAAAAAAGGACATCAGTGGTGGCGGCACGGATACCGGCAATGTCGGCTTCTCATGCCCTTATTCAGCTTGTTGACATTTTTATTCCAAACAGTTAAGCAATATTTATAAACTGCTGGAACTGCCTGTCGTCTATGCTGGACAAAGGACGCGATGTGGTTGATTGTTTTCTGAACGTGTGTGTGTCCTATGCGACTAATGTTGGGTTTATGTTAACTAAAGCAATAATCGCATACTGAAGCAGTTCAAAAATTTGATAATCCCAACAATAAAGATGTGTAGCTAACGCATTGAGAATTGCAACTAAATATTAATTCAATACAAAATAAGAAAGGAGAAAGCCCATCTCTTTAATGCCTGCAAAAAAAAATTTGTAATTGTCTACACGTAAATTGAGTTAAAAATTTCAAGAACTACGGAAACTAAGTAGCTAGCTCTGATACTTTCTGAGATCATTCTACAGACAGAGGGACGGACATAGCTATATCAATTCGTCTTTTCATACTGATCAAGAGCTTTTATGTACCTTGTGGGGTCTGCCACGCATCCTTTTGTGTGTTACATATGTATGTACATTCGCTCAAAACTAGAATGCCCTTTAACCCTTTGGGTACAGCTTATAACAAGTGTGTTTATATATACCCTTATAAACTTTGGAAATGGCTGTTATATTTATACATTTCATTAATAAGCAAAAAATTTTAATTTGTTACTGAATAAATTTTACGCAACATTTATCATTTTGTTTAACAAATGAAAAAACTCATCACAAATAAAACTTTTTTTATTACAAATTTGATATGCCTTTATGTACAAGTATATTACATACATATATGGATATTTATGTAACAACATGTTCACTGTTTTCAGAGTACGTAATGCGATTTGTATTTAACTCGATGTGCATAGAAATATCCGGCGTTGAGTGCTAGTTGGGTTTAAACACATTTTTGCCTGAATGCATACGGGTATACTGTCAAGGATTTCCGGGCCTTTTATAAGTATGTTTGATTTCATTCAAAGAAGCTTTACGGCTTCATTATCCTAAATACTTGAAAAATTGTCATTTGGTCCTAAGGAGGTCAACGCACTCAAGCTTATTATTATTATTTTGTTAACTAAAGAGAACTAACCCTCTAGCTACATAGTTGCTCTAGTAGAAACATACTTAAGTCAATTTTAATATTGTTTTAAAGCATAATTAAATGAACTGTTTGCGATATTGTGAAAATTATCAATTTTACAGTCGCCTTGTCGATTCGAGCGTAATGATAAAAACAATCTACACTATGTTCTTTACGCCCACCCCCAGATGCCGCTACCGGTCGTCGTCGTCCTCGCCTCCGCCCACCCATCGCGTTGGCAAATAGACGCCGCTTTTATAATTACACCTTTACCTATCCGACAGAACGCCTCAGTTTGTCTTTGTCGGCCCCTTGGCGTCCACTAATTATCACATTTTTACTCATTAAAGGCCCATTTTCCAAGACTTGACTTGATCCTTGTGCTGCTGTTTGCTAATTACAGGCTAAATGCGCATCCTCTCATTTGAGGTAATCAGGCTTTCAGCTCATCCGCTACTGGACGCGGCTAAACGAATGATTGATTAGTTGCTAGCTGGATGCAGTCGATTACTCTAAGGGTAGTGGAAGCAGGTAAATGGCCAGAAATATGGGAATTAAAAAAAAACGAAATCGATTTCGATCAAATTTTACATTTATTAAAAATACGCTTTGGTGATGCGTTTAAAAAATTGTCATATTCCATGCAACTGATTTTGTCTGAGCACTCTTTAATTTTTACAAGCCTTTTTCAAATGTTGTCCGCTTCTAGTAGAACTCTTTGTAATTTAATTAAAACCAAATATATTTTAACTGAAAGATAATTATAATCACAAATACTTGTAAGTATAAAATAAGGCTCATGTGAAATTAACGAATTAGTTGTTTCTTTTGTTTTAACTTTTAAATAAAATAAATAAATTGAAAATGGGCGATATTTAGCGAACTTAGAAGATATCGATGGAAAACGGGCTTAAGTTTATTAAACCCAACATTTTCATATCCAAAGCCAATTCTCAGAACTATAGACCGTGTACCCGAAGGGTAAAAAGGTAGATATATTAGGTTTGTGCAAAATATGTAAATACCTTCTCCGTCTGTGTGGATGTACGCCTGGATTTTAGAAACAGCTTAGCCCACATTCTCCAAGCTTGGTATGCGGACTCTTATTTTATTTTTCATAAATTGTTTCCCTTTCTCCCGAGTTTTAAAATTTTGTTAATACTGCCCATAGCAACAGCCACATTGAATGAACTTTGTACGCGTAATTAATATATAATTTTCTACTTTGTTTCGAATTTCATCCAAATCGGTAAATTTTAAGAAGATTATTAACGAAACAATTCACTTCAGTACTATTTACAATTAACTTTCAACTTGACGGTATATTAGTAGTGCCTTAATAAGTCTAAGATATGAACCCTTAATAGACAAATATGTCAGTCTGTCAGATTAACTCTCAAGTCTGAAAGACAGGACTACAAAAATGGCCGAATTAGCTAAAAGAATTTAAAGCAAATCAGTCAGTAATTAACAGACTTCTCATATCTTTGTGTTATGCCAAAAATGCATGTCTTTTATGTTCCTTAGGTCTTTAATGTCTCTGACCACATATGGTTGAGAATCGGGGCATAGTTGGCAAAATGGCAAATAAAATTCCCCCCACCTTTTGGAGCCATCAATAGTTATTATTGTACAGTTTTTTCTTAGGCTTTCTTATCTTTTATGTTGAAATTTAACGTAATATAATTACATGTCCTTATTTTAATTATAATAGTATATGTAATATACATAAATCATAGCTTTTGTAATATGTATCGACAACACTATTTGTTGATTTATTAAATAAAATTTAAAAAAAATTGTACTGTTGAAACTTTCTGCAGAAATAAGATCCACCCGAGTGACTGCGAGTGACTAAGGAACTTTGCGGCAACTGCAGACGGAGGTGGCTCCAATTAAATATGTATGCTAAAGATACATAAACGACATCTGCGCAAACGCGACGCGTGCCACAAAACAAAGAAAAAGAGACAAAAAGCAAATAAAAGTGCATCTAGGAAAGTGCAAACACGAACAAAATTGACATCGCAAGCGCAGCTGAAGCTGAAGCTGAAAGGCAAATGCAGTCGAGATGGAAAGCAGCCCAAGGAAAAAAGCAAATCAAAAACTGATTTGGAGCGGAAGTTCGTTTGCACCTTTCTGCAGTTTCCTGTGTGCAGAACAATAAACACACACATGCCCGCACACAATCGCTTGTCAAGACATCGGCGGCGTAAACTGATTTCTATAAGTTCCTCTGACGTTTGGCCTTTGACGTTACGTCTTTGTCTTCATTGCCCGCCCGTTGGCTTTGTAATGCCATTCGCCGAGACTGAAAAGCTATAGATTAACAGTAGTATACACATATGCATGTATGTATGTAAGAGTATGTACATAGATGTATAAGTAATAAAAAAGAAGGCGGCGCGCACACGGGCACACAATACGCGAAGGATATGCAAAGCGTCGGCAGAAGGAGCCGCCAAGGAGCTTGCAGCTGCCTCTGTCGTAACATGTTTGATTTGCGATTTCTGGCAGCGGAAATGGAAGTGGATTGACACGCGGAATACAAAAAGGCAGCCACTCCAATACACGTACATATGTATGTTGGCATTGTTTGGCAGCTAAAGCCGAATTGGCGAATGGAAATCATGCGTGTATGGCAGTTGCATTGTTAAAATCACCAGCAACAACAACTACAACAGCAATAGAAAAAAACATAGAACCCAAGAGGCGTGCCACTAATGCGCATATGGCCCTAAGTTCAATGTTTGCTCCTGCTTAGAGAGCCAGAGCGATTGAAGTAATCTGATATCATTCTTTTTTTTAAATTTATTTACAAGCAATATATTTCTGTGCATGTATGTGTGTGTTTTCAGCATTTTCCGAACTGCTGAGCACGCGCTTACAAAAAAAATCATGCCTAAAATCATCATCAGCTGCGATAAGTTGACAACATAAGGGACGCGTGTCCTAAGCGACCACATACACACTATATATTCGTACACACATACATATTTAGTTGTGTATATAGAAATACATAAGTACTTGATGTCTAATTACCAGCGCCATGGCACAGGTTAATGATGCGCGCCCCGTGCCTGCGCTTCCGCTACCGCCACTGCCGTCGTGTCCAGCAATTATGCGACTCACTTGGGCTTGAAGCCCTGCCACCTGCCTGGTACATCAGACACCAATGGTCGCCCCATTGCTGCATGCGTTTATTTCCCCTTCATGGGTTCCATTGACCTTTGCCTGTCAGCGTTGCCTTCACGTTTTCTACTGCCAAAATTTGTCAGCCACCAGAATGCGCGTATTGGGTGCGTATATATTTTTTTATAGTTTTCAACTGCAACCAATGTTGTGGGTCTTGCCCCACAATACAAGTACAGACGTTGCATCGGGTGACTTTTACTGCCGCCGATGGTGTCGTAAATGTCAGGTGCACCGGCTACCTAATTGTGTTTTTTAACATAATTAGTTGCGAGTACTACAAGTTTACATTGTTGGCCCTAATTTGATTTCGAATCGGACTGCCCGACCGCCCTCTATGGCACTCTTCAAAGGCACACTATAGACATAACTTGTAATCAGCGAATGGTAGTATACTTGTATATATATGTACATATTTAGAAAGCGGAAACTGACGAAATATAAACCAAGGGTTCAATTATTGAGACCATATATAAGTAGCTTAATTGACCAGAATATCAATATACGAGTACAATAAGTTTACTTTTCAGCAGCACTGTGTTTATTTACATAATGTAAGCAAATTGTACGAAAATAGAAAGTCTATAACTGCACTGAATCAGTTGAAAAGAAAGGATTAGAAATTTTACAGAAATTTGTTTAGTTTGAGATTGTTTCTGTTTTTATACGTACAGCTTTCACTTTGGAAGTATTCTTCACAATTATTATATCTACATTGATTTCTAAATCTACTGGACGACCATAATAGGGGAGTTACTTCAAAAGATCACATCTATTTTCCCCCATCAATTTTGAAATGAAAGGTATATTTCAGTTTCTCAATTCATTTAGTCAAATCGAAATGGCTAAGAAATTGCCCTAAAAAAAGTGATTGCCTTGAAAGTTTGAAGATGAACGTTTAATATCTAACTAATAAGTGAGGGAGAAAATTCAGAAAAAACCAAGAAATGTGTACGATTTTATTTACTTCCAAGAATTAACAAGATAGAACGCTACAGTCGAGCAAGCCCGACAGTAAAATAGCCTGTACTCTCCACAAAAAGGAAAAATTAAAAAAAAATTTTTTTTTTAAAATTAAATTATTAAAAAAATGAATGAATTAATTAATTAAAATAATTAATTTAATTAAATTAGAATACATGTTTATGTTCAGTTTAAACAGCATACATTTACATCACGTACCTATGCGTGTTTATATACGTGTATGTATGCAGCACAAAGAGATCCTTGCGCTCATACAGACAGACGGACATGGCTATATCGACTCGTCTTCTCATCCTGATCAAGAATATATATACTTTGTGGGGTCTGCCACGCCTCCTTCTGTGTGTTACATACATGCGCACAAAACTAGTATAGCCTTTCACCCTTTGGGTACAGGCTATAAAAATCTAAATACCCACACAATTTTTTGAACGATCGGAACTTTTGTTTTAGTCAACTTACAGAAGCTAAATTTGCAATTACTTTATACAGACATAAACAACTTTAAGTTAAGTTGAAACCCTATTTGTCTAAGTCTTTCGCCACTACATATTATAGACTGGTTTCTATGGTGATTCCCCATCACCAAGAAACGAAAAATTCTTAGAGAAATAAACAAAACCCGCTGATGTTATTGATTAATTTTAAAGATTGATTATATTATTGGCATAAAAAAAGATGAAAAAATAATTGTTAAAAATATAAAAAACAATGAGTAAATGAAATTTCCGTCAACAACTATTCCAATTAAAAATTCCCGCATTGAAAAATATTCACCAGGGATATTTAAGTGATCTCTCTACAATGGACTTCTATCACTGATTTGAAATTATTTTGGTGTATAAGATTTTAATATTATTAAACCCAAAATCATCTTTAATTTATTGAAACAACGAAATGAAAAATCAAAATCCCCTTTTTTATTTTTTTTACATTTATATATATATATATATCTATTAAACCGCAAAACTATTGATATCCAAATATGTGTTCTTTTATGGAAACTCTGTCAAAAATCCAATTTTCCAATGCAATTGTGAGTCATTTCGATTCAAAATATTCCAATGAGAAACAAACATATTTAAATATGTATACGTAAATGAATATCGACTGTTGCAAAATAATGGAAAATCAGTATTTGGCAGCTTTCACTTTACTGGATTTACTGGCATGACGACGAATAAATATCATGAGGGGCCTGAGGCTGCACCTTTGCTGACGCAATGCATATTCGGGTTGCAACAAAAAGCAAGGAATTAAATTGCAAAGATGATTATTACGAAGCACATAAATATGTATGTGCATGTGCATGTGCATTTGTAGCTATCTGAGTGTGTGACAGGAGTGTTACGTTGGCGCCGCAGGACATTCAACGTCTGTTCAACGAACAGCGGCGCATCCGGAATTCTAGAGCTGCAATTGGTCCGGCAGTCGCGGATTGCAACATGAGCATGCTGTCGGTCCAATGGGCACTGTGGCCAGCCAACCAGCCAGCCATCCAGCCAGCCCGTTATCAGCAAATTTCGTAACGATGGCAAAAATATGCAAGCGCCATATCGATTCACATCAGTTTGTATGTAATTGTACGTGAATGTTTGTGGATGCTTTTGGCGTAAGGACGCATTTGGTCGCATTTCGTGCTGGCCATTTACTCTGCACGTCGTTATCCTTGCCGCGTGCACAACAATCAAAATAAACGGCTACCAAATTGACCATTGACCAAACATTTGCTGCAATGTTTGTCCCCGCACACTTCACAGGACCCTGTCTTCGCCACAGTCACGTACTCCATGTGCCACAAGTCAAAGCAAATGCTGGAAACTGAAGCAGCGACATCGGAGTGCCCCCGAACCGAACCACATGTGCATTTGGGGGCTACAATGTCTTGCATTTCAAAACTTGACTGCAATAACAATGTGACAAAATTTGGAAAGCCTCAAAGGATTAACGCAAACCACTACTATGTTATATGCCTGCAGAAATCGTCGTACAACTTAAATAGTGAATACATTCTATTATAAGCCGCAGGTTATTGAAGTTGATCACAATTGTGTGGATGCAAAACCCAATTAGAATATTGCTAAAAATTGTTGTGGGAACTGCTTCCAATTTCTTTGTAGAAACTTCAAGCCGAATCCATAACAGCGGTTAAAAGAATTCACATATTTAAGGCAATGTAGTGGGATATTTTTGACGACACTCTGTCTTTTTCCCTAGCAAAAAGCATAATAAATAGTATGTGTTAAGCTCGTAACTCAGATTAGTTGGTCATTATTTCTTGGTTATTTATTTCTTGAATTTGTAAATAAAGCAAATACGTATGACGTTATGTACTCTTGCAAAATGTACCTTAAAATAACAAATCCATGTATCGTCCATATTGCCAACCTATATGATATATATAAGATCTACAGATTTGCATAAACTATAAAATCGGGAGACAAGTCTGCAAAATACAGACATGCATGATTATTTCGGCTCAGTTCAAATATCACACCATTGTTAATATTCCAAAAGGAAAAAGAAAATTTTATATTTCCTTAAACGATTATAAATCAGAAAAATCAGCTAACGAGATAACACACCATCATCAGTTCAATTATTCTGTTATTCCTCAAATTTATACAATGATAAAACAGTGCGAATTTATTCGTATGTTTCACCCAGAAGGAGGCATGGCAGACCCAGTACATTGAGACTTAAGGTTATAAGTATATATTTATTTGCTCAAAATGACCAAATTTAATATACCCTCAGTTCAAATATCACATCATATTCCAAGAAGAAAAAGAAAATTACATAATCTTAAATGTTGATTATAAACCAGAAGAATCAGTTAATGAGATAAACACCGTCATTAGACTGGCATAAAAGGAGTATGCAGATTGGTTCAATGATTCTTTATTCCTAATATTTCGAACATCCTGCACCCAAATGATAAAACAGTGCGAATTTACTCGTATGTTTAACCCAGAAGGAAGCAGGCAGACCCAGTACATTGATACTCACGGCTATAAGTATATTCTTAGTTGCTCAAAATTACCAAATTTGATATACCCGTACATATTAAAATATTGTGTTTAATCAGCAAACATTCAACAAAACCTATGTATATTTTACATGACTGAACATCTATGTAAGGCTATGCTTATTAGAGTGTTCATGACCATGGAAGGTTGTTTTTAACACTTCTTTTAAGAGAGGAGAACCAGAATCTCGATTCGCTTGCCAGACTCAGTCAACGGCTAATTTCATTCTATTTGTTTTTGTGATATTATTGCAAAATAATGGAAGCCGCTCCGAGATTCCAATGCAATCTACGCAATGCGTAGTCCATTTATGGATTGGCATTGATTTAATACCGGCGACGGTAAGGTTTGCAGCGATGCTCCAACGGTCGCTGCTGCGTGCGGATGACTCGCGTCCCCAGAGTCCGAGGCGCAAGGCATTTTGCACCTTCGCAGGCGCAGCGTTAGGGACAAGTCCAGCTACGCTGGCCGAGCGTGCCCGTTGACTGATCTGATTCCGCCGCGTATCAACGCAAGCATCAGCGCGAGACGCCACCGCTTCAGCTTCAGCTTGACCAGCAACTGGAGGAGGACGCCACATTTTGCAATGTTTATTCAATAAACCTGACTGCATGTGGCAACATACAACCTGACCAGCTGCAGAAGAAGCGAAGAAGCACAAGAACAAGCAGCAGCTAGTTCGTGTTGCATTCTTGCCCGTTGCACACATTTTCCATTCAGAACAAGCCGCTGGAATTTCTTGGTGCGTGCTCGGCACAGGTTCAGCTGGTTCGGCGTCTGCCAGATGGCTTCTGCGCACCAGCGTCCCGTCCACTGATTATGATAATGGACGCGAGTGGCGAGCGGTGTTGGGTTCATGACGTTGCTGGCCAAGGCATTGCTTTCGCTTATGATCGAATGCCTGGCAGCTCCGTTGACTTTCTGATTAATGCAAGAATTTTCTTCTTCAGCGTTCCTGCTTTTTACGCACTCGAAGCGCAATTAAAAGTTCTCCCTGCTCCACGGGTCGTTCTAACCGAACGGACACCCATGTTGGCTGATACACGAAACACGATATTTGGGGCTATTTCCATTGATATAAACTCTACTCTAGTTTCCTACAATTTAAGTTCCAAGGCTTTAGAAACAGGACCTCTCAGAAAGCAATTCGGTAAACTCTCTGCCTAGGGATGTGAACTATGATTATCACATCAATAATTGAAGATTGTCAATAAAATTGGTTTTTCATAACATTTTCCGAAAGATCGCTCTAATATGTAGACATAAAATCTTTTAAAATTGTTATTAACTGATTACCAAATCATATGATCTATTTATCTATCGAAAGTATTTCAATACAACTAATGAAGTGAAGGATTTACGGTTAATAGAATGGATTATTCATAACATTTTCCGAAAGATTGCTCTAATATGTAGAAATAAAATTGTTAAAAACTAATTACCAAATCATAAGATCTATTTGTCTATCGAAAGTATTTCAATACAACTAATGAAGTGAAAGATTTACGGTCAATAGAATTGATTATTCGTAACATTTTCCGAAAGATCGCTCTAGTATGTAGAAATAAAATCTTCAAAAATTGTTAATAACTAATTACCAAATCATAAGATCTATTTGTCTATCGAAAGTATTTCAATACAACTAATGAAGTGAAAGATTTACGGTCAATAGAATTGATTATTCGTAACATTTTCCGAAAGATCGCTCTAATATGTAGAAATAAAATCTTCAAAAATTGTTAATAACTAATTACCAAATCATAAGATCTATTTGTCTATCGAAAGTATTTCAATACAACTAATGAAGTGAAGGATTTATTTATTCGTAATATTTTCCGAAAGATCGCTCTAATATGTAGAAATAAAATCTTAAAAAATTGTTATTAACTAATTACAAAATCATAAGATCTATTTGTCTATCGAAAGTATTTCAATACAACTAATGAAGACACGGATTTACGGTCAATACAACTAGAATTGATTATTCGTAACATTTTCCGAACGATCGCTCTAATACGAAGAAAAAAAATCTTTAGAAACTGTTATTAATTATTTACCAAATCATAAGATCTATTTATCTATCGAAAATATTTCTCTGCAACTAATGAAGACTAGGATTTACGGTCTTACGGATTTATGGCCTTTCAGTAGCTTCGGCTAATTTAGGGCAAGGTGCTCTCTAAAACACAGTCCTGCACAGCTCTTCCGAGTTGTCGTTGTGGAAGGAGTCATGATCTCGTATAATGTGCAGGGCATATAAAATTCGGTCTTGGACTGTCTGGCGACATTGATTCTTGCCTCAGCTGCTGTCTCCTGCTGGGCAACAGATGCGCAGATCTTCTGCTGATGCCTCCTCGATCACAAACAGCGACAGCATCGAGCCTCCAGTTGTCATAACGCTCAACACATTTGCCCCTCGACGGCGGCATCGGCGCCGCATCTCCAGTCGTCCAGCGGTTGGCCTTCGCCGAACGTGTGTGCTGCCATAAAAGGATTTGTCACGTGCGAGCTTTTGTTAAAAATTCAGCAATCATGGGGCAATCGCAATCAGAATCACCTCACATTTTGCATTATGCATGCCACATGCTGGTCGTCGTTGCGGCATTCTTGCTTTAATTCATCCATCCGAATAAGGACCTATTTGGCCAGCCCTTGGTCAAGTACCCGCTCAGGTACGACAATCGCCGGTCGCGCCTCCTCGCTTACCTGCCTACCATATGGCCGTTTCTGAACAAGATCATTGCAATTTATAATTAAGTGGAAAAATGTCGTACGTTGTCTATACCATAGTTTAGCCTGATAACAAAAAGGCATCGAGATAATTTTTGATGCCATTGATTTAAGTATACGGAAGAAACAAGTTTGGCGCATCAGTAAAGCTCTTCAGTAATAGGGAAAGACTACAAACTCCGTAAGTCACTGTATTTAGTCGAAATAGTTGTAATGATTGGTTGAAGACATTCTATTAAAATGTTGGACTAGCTAATTGGTATTTAAAAGTGCCGAAGAGTTAAGTACTGTCGATCACTTATCTTGCACTCCTCCCTTAACAAGAAATAAATTAATTATTACACTTACATTAACTAGAGGGCTTACATACATATGTATGTATGGCATATGATTCATTAAATGGTTATTAATGAAAAAAGTATTATACTGATAGTTTGTCACCTGACCCTTTTATAAGGTGGCCGGTATAAAGCAGACTCGGCTCAAAAATTGAGCAAAAAAAAAAGCTGCGACTAAAAAAATGAGCTACTTCCCTCCTAAACCAATAAAAAGCCAAGGGATATTTCCAAATTCATCCAAACTTCGGGATGGATATAAGATATGCGCAGACATGAACGGACGTGAAGTAGAACACTCCACGCCACCTAACCTTATGGATTGGAAAAAAATCACTATTGGTGCTTACTAGAAATCGATCAAATACTTTTATGTATGAGTTGTGAATAGTCTCTGACTATATTCTGAAGTTGCATCCAAATCGGCACACTATATTATATATGTATAGCTTCGAAGGAACAATTAATGAATTACAGTTTTTTAAGTCGTTAGTATGTTGGAGAGGAGACAAAGGGTACTCTCGACTCTAACATTCTGCCCATTTTATAAGATTCATCCACTTTTAGCGGAGGTATTGTGTTGAAAGTGACATTATTTTTCTACTATCGGTATAAAAACAGATATAAATATACTTATAATTTTGCTTCAAATAAAAGCATATAATTGTAATTGATAATTTCCAAATCATTAGCTCATTTTAAACCGAACAGTTCTGCTACAGTGAGGTGTCTCCCCGGTTTCAAGAGAAATTGATCTATTTCATTCTTAAAATCTCTCAACACACTTTTCAATCAATAAAATCAAACAAAAAATATTATATTTTCGATTAGTCCTGTTTACTCAAATACATTAATTAATTATTAAATCATATCCCATTTCAAAGGGCAGAATTGACAGAACCCGTTGGGGCTGGGCCCTTCTGGATACCCACCTCTTCTTACTACGTATCCCAAGGTATATAAAAATATTAATTTAATGTTAAACAAGGACAGCTGAGTAACCCAACCGATTTACTGCAAACAATAAAGGACATCAAAGCAACTAAAATAACAAACGCATTACAAACCCGAACACCCGTCATAGCCGGTATAATGAGGTCCTCAGCCATCGCAAATGTCAGGAAGCCGGAGTGCGGGTGTGAGTGTGCGTGTGTGTGTGTGTGTGTGACGAATTGAGAGGCAGAGAGTGGCAAGTCGGAGGGACAGACAGAGGAACGAACCATTGACAATTACCGTTAGGTACATAAAACGCAAATAGACACATTCATTGACAATGGGAATGGCTAATTCACGATTTTGAGAGACACTTTGACAAACAATCGACACACAGACAGACATGTCCGAATTGCACCTAGAATTGAATATGCAAGTTTGTTTGTGTCTGAGCAATCAAGTGAGGATTCAATCAAAATGCAATATCATTCAGTCAAGAAGGAGCAATCAGTGAAGGACTGCAAGGGGATGGGCTTTATTCAGACACAGCAAATTAGGTCTGTACGACTATTCCAATAAATCAGGCAAAGGTATCATAATTGCAAATCAAAATTTTACTGCAACGGATACTTGATTACTGCTCGGAGTCCTTACTGGGAGTCTCTTCGCGGTACATCTGCTTGGCCAGCGCACAAGCCAGCAGCACACAGGTAAACAATTTAAACAAACTGAGAGCTACAACCATGTTCTATTGCTTGCCCAATGGACTTTTTGCATTGGCCACAGAGTAAATAGCCAGGAGCACAGAACAAGTCCTTTCTACTTGATTGCCAACCACTGTCTGCGTTCACTGAACTCACAAAAGTCTATTTGAGTTTGTAAATCTCTTAAAATTGGGGTTGTTTGGCTGCTTTGATGGACTTACCACGTTGACAAAATCCTGGAATGTCACATATCCCGGACCTGTGGGCAGTTGTGCTTTCTTGGTTCGTTCCAGCAGGAGTTCCCGCTTGTTCATAGGCACTTGTGAAAGGAATTCCTTCGATTTTAAGGCTACAAGGAATTCATCTGTAGATATTTCTCCAAAACCCTCCGGATCAAACTAAAAACGAAGATTGGGAAAAATCAGGTAAACGAATGAAACGGAACTCGTATGTACTTATGAGTCTATATAAATGTACTTACCATATCAAATAAAAGTTTCCATTTCTGCACACAAGAAAAGAAGAAAAATTAAACGTCAGAATCGTAATTAATCATTTTTGTATGACGTTATATGCTTACATCTCTAAGGAGCTCCCTACGCAACTCGGCCTCATCAAAATCTGAGTTCAGGGAGGTATGTTCTGTATCGTAGCCGGCGTCATTTGTGCCCTGAAAGTGTCATGGATTAGATTTAATATAATTGTACATACATACTAATTAATGTGTGAAATATTTAAGATTTTTCAAAATTATACTTTTATTCAAACATAATTTTTATTGACCTGTTATTAGTCAGATTAAGATCAATAAATTTAGAAAAGTATTTTAATAAGACTGCAATTTATTAAATTAATCTATTTGAGTTGGTTTAGATTAGGCATAGCTTTGATAAGACTAATACAGGAACTTTGGCGATAGGTTTGTTTACGTTGTTTGCTTTCTATCCCTAATGATAATTTTAAAATTTTTTTTATTTCGACAAACAATGCAGATGTAAGAGAAAAAATCAATAAAATAGAGAACTTAAACTAAATAAAACTAAAGAAATAAAAATGCGTATAAAAATGACAAAAATATCTAATAACAAATCCGACACGGTGGGAAAGAGTAGTCAGATACGTTTTAAAAAAAACAAATGGAGATGAAAAAATAGCAATAAAAAATAAGAGATATATACAAGTATATATAAATATATTCTTATATATATTCTGTACTAAAATCGTTATATTCCACCTTTAAGTTACGAGTGCATCGTAAAAACGAATTCTCGCAAAAAACGAATGGTTTTGTTTTATTTTTAGAGAATCTGAAAAGTGGTTAAGGGGACAGCTTAATAAGTTAATGAACACTTACGTAGCGCATTTGCGTGTGCGATAAGGATCCAATGGATGCCAAGGATCCAGCAATAGTAGATATGTGTTCGATGTCAGCCAGTGTTTCCTGTTGACTGCTACCTCCAGCATTGTGCTGACTAGTCGGCATTTCCAGAGCGCGAGAGCTGCCACGATCAGAGCTTGGCCACATATTATCTCTTATCGTAGCACTCCTGGTACTTAATGATACTTAATCGCAGTCTGGATACTGCACTTAATAATCAAATTTTCTGGCTATTCTTCATTGGTAACGAAAAACATGCCATTAAGATGCAACACTGATTGTCTAGAAGTCCAATAATTGGCGGCATGTCGAGCTATGTATTCTTCAGTCGGATCAAGTGGCGTGGGCTTAAAATTACAGTTTACCGACCTCTGAAATTAAAGCCATCACGTATAAGTTAAGATCAGATTTATTTAATTTTTTTAAGAATTTGATCTTCTGTCTTGGGTTGGAAAGTTTAAAAATAATAGCTTCTCAATATGACTTGCAGACAAATTGTTTCTATGGCAGGTATGTGAACAATAGTCAGATCACCTGATTCGGTACTTTGAATATTTTAACCACCACATGCATTTTGGCAAAGGAGCTTTAAAAATAGAAAAGTGGTTGTAGTCAATACAATCCCGTTTCCTTAGCAGGACACATAATTTGTGCTTGTAGGAACTTTCATCGGAATACCGGAAGTTTAATTGTTGCAGCCCACCTTACGCGTCCGACCCGGGACCCAGCAACTTTTGTCAGCTTCCCAACATGAAAACAAGGTTAATGTAAAGTTAAAAAAAAAACAAGAAAGAACGCTACAGTCGAGCAAGCCCGACAGTGTAATACCCTGCACCCAGGTAAACTTCCGTCACTGGTTATATGCGCCCAAAGCAGCAGCAAAAAGAGGAAGAAGGAGAGCGAACTTGTTGCTGCAGTTTGTGGGGGTTGTACTGGAGAGAATTTGTTTCGTTAATAACTTTTCTTAGAATTGACCGAATTAAATAAAATTTTAAACAACAGTAGATAATTATATATATATATATATATGATGTGTGCAGTTTGGTTTAGGTAGCATTTGAAATGTGGACGCTATTGACGAAATTCTGTAGCGGGGGAAGGGGGGAAAATTCCAAAAAATAAAATAAACTCGTTCTCGAACCTAGGAGAATCTGGATGCCAACTTTAGTTATTCTACCTTTTATAGCTTCTGAGATCCTTGCGTTCATCCAGACGGACGGACGGACGGACATGTCTAGATCGATTTCTCTCGTCATGCTGATTCAGAATATATATACTTTATGGGGTCGGAGATGCTTCCTTCTGCATGTTACACACTTTGCACAAACCTAATATACAGGGTATAAAAATGGACAAATTTGCGTAACAAATTTAATTTGGAAGCAAATATGTCAATTATAATGAATCGAAAATTACTCAAAGGAGAAATGGCTGTTGACCCCCAAAACTATAACAGCGTTCATTAGCGAATGATTCCAAAGTATATATATTCTTGATCAATATGAATTGAGGATAACAGGAAGTATATGAAAGAGAACAATTTTGCGTTCTTTTTTGAATACAAGTACACCACTTGCTCAAGTTTAGCACTCCTTATACGTGCTTTCCTTCCTTATATTATATTCTTTGACTATATAAATCCTCTGAGCATGGCCGTAGCGAGGGGGGTGCAAAGCGGGCAGCTGCCCCCCCCCCCCCCCCCCCTAGATTCTGAACGGAACAAAAATTTTGCAGACAAATTTGAATTTGTGCCGCATTGTACAAAAATCATGAAAAAATGACATCCAATTTATGGCTACGGTTAATTTATGAGCTTGATTGCTGTGAAGATATAGTGTTGAGAATATATACCTATATATATATGGGCATGAAAATATTGTGTTAATATGCTCCACTTATAACTCTTAACTAGCCCTATATTTGGTGCTAAGGTTGATTTTGGGCAACGGGACAAACGGGGCAAATAAGTTGTTTTTGCGGCCACCAGTTCGCTGATTTTATCGAAACCTGAGGCAATATATATTAATGCGACTAATTTTAAGACGTCGTGCATTATTGTCTCTTAAAAATAGTTATAGTTTAACAGTTCAGAAAATGCAGTTTCAGTTCTGAACTGTCGAAACAAAATTATTTTCGATTTCTTTATCTACCATAACTTTCTTTTGATAACTGCCCTGACCCCAGATACGGCTACCATTCCATTTTAGCTTGTTAAAATATTCTATTCAACTGAGAAGCATACGAATTCTTTTTAGAAAATTAACTAGAAAATTACTATAAATTGATTTTGAAATTGAGAGCAGCACACATTAAAAAAATTACATATTTTTCTCTCAGTTGGCACGCCTCTTTATTTTTTTCGCAGCTGGTATTATTCATTTAGATTTCAATAATTTTAAAGTATGTACACGTATGTATATACGAGTATATAAAAATTTGTCATTTATGCAAGAAAATATAATTTCAAATTGTTAGATTTTACACTCTCGGTGTCGCACGGGACCAACTTTATATTAGTTCCACGATCACAAATCTTCTTATTTTTTAGAAAGTTTTTTACATTTTATTGCATTCAAATTTTCATTATTTTGAATTTATCCTTATTTTTCCATATTTTTCATGTGTTTATATGTATAGTGCAAATAATTTGGTAGTAAAAAATTGGCCAAAAAAATCTTGCCCCCTGGCTACGCCCATGCCTCTGAGTGTTTACAAGTGTCTAAAAATTAAGCAAGATTTCATCCCCATTTCGAACGACATTGTCACACTGTAAAAGCTTCTCTCGCCATGCTTTCGCCTCAGCACACACCAATACAGCTAAAAGTTCATAATTTAGGCAACCGTATAGGCATGGAGCAGAGGCAATCTGTTTGGTCGAACTCGTTGAGTTGCCATGCGAGTTTTAATTATAAAAGCGGCTATAAATATTCTCGGAAACCCAGTTTCGAGCCCCCCCGCTCCTCGTGAATTTTTGAAATGTACTGTGACCCTTAAACGAATTATCGTTGTTGTAATTCTTATTCTTCCTGAATTGCAGCACTTTACGTTTAGGGGGTAAAAGAAACGACCTCTGTTTAATCATAGACTAAATGCTGTTAACCTATACCTTAGTCTATTTCATGCTCAGAGAACAAAAATAAAAAATTAGCTACTATTATTTTAAGTATATTATCTATCTTTATTAGTTCATTAATTAAACAAAGTTGGATTTTGTCACAGAAAAAGGTAGTTTCAAGTTTAAAAAAAGTAAAAACAAGATAATATCAGCATTTATATTTTTAAAGAAAAATAGTCTAACAAAAACTGAAGAAACATAAGCGTTCCCCCTTGTTTAGAATTGTAAACACCATTTCAAATATTTTGCCCGCTTAACTTTCCAAGACAGTGTGTGAAAGGAAAAGGTTATTGATCCGGTTCAAATATAGAGCGGAAACGGTGCGAGGAAAGGAACTTACACGAAACTTGAACTCGACGCTTCCTTTGTGCTAAGGACGGCATTGCATTTTCTTGTTGACGTTATTTCCAGGCCAGACTTTGATGCAATTTTAATGCGAACTGGACGCGTGTATTGCGCAGAATCCGCATATGCTTTTGTTTTCGATTTGTTTTCACATGGACGTAAACTTGATGGCACCAATGCGGGCTGACAAGCAATAACTGAATGAATTCACAACTAGAGTGCTTTATTTGTTTAAAACAATTCAAACATTTTTAAGATGAACTTTTGGCCATTCACTAAAGGAATTAATTTCAAGTCCAAATCACGCAACAGAATGAAAACATGGGCCCACAGTTGTGGGGTGGGTTGTTGTGGTTGGTGGCTACGTATTGTTGTTACCGGCAACTGAGAACCAAACTACTAAGCTCTTTTTATGAATAAATGTACATCCAAACATGCACTAGTTTTTATAAGACATCAATAAAATATCGATTTGAAAATAAGTAAACTTGTTTCCCAAATATGTATGTAAATATTTGTACTCGCTTCACGACGATCCAAACAAACGCCCACGCACACAAACGCACCAGAACGCGGCAAAATCGCAACTGACTGACAGTAACAAATTGTCGGATGAGGGCATGTGAGTGGGTGGACTGGAGATGTGAACGAAGGGGTTGGTAGCGGTGCTGGGGATGAAACGGCATATTATAAGGGTCGTATTCTAGCCAGGAGTGTGGGGGTCATTGCACATGCGCCGACTGTTTCGCAGCTTTACATTTTTCAGCTTGTTGGCATTCCATGTGGCAAGAGCGTCATTCCCACACCCTCACCGCCCACCCTATTTTCCAGCTGGCGCAATTTACTTGATGAACTTTGATTTAAAGGCCTTCCCCGTAGCATGAATAAACGGCTTGAAGCAGGTGCCGGAAACTAACAACTAAGTGCTGTTTTACATGACAAAACGTGAGATACACGGTCATTATCGATCGGCGATGTGTGTGAGCTATCTACAAAGTAATACACGCAGATTTGAACCAAAAAATAATTACCTATAATTACATTCATAATGTGTATGTGTGTGAACAAATGCGCACATAGACGGTCAAAATTAGCTGTAAATTACATACATATTTACAATGTCGATGTTGTGTTGGTCGTCTTACTTATCTTATTTATACATACATTCGAATTATGATTTAGATTTACATAGGACATATAATATATTTCAAATAATATAAATACACATGCATTCGGGCTTTTATATTAATGCAAATCAAGCCCAAGCAAAGAAGACATGCAACGCGCTCAGAAACTTCTGCTAGAGTTCGTCATTATAATAAATTATAAATAACAAATTGGAAACGAATGTCATGTTACATAATTAGAAAAAAAAATCTAGTTTCGGGCATTACATATTTTAATATACTACACACTTGATCAACTTCGTCCAGTATAAAACCAATATAACACCAACTAAATCCAATTCATTGGCTTGAATATAAACATAAATTCAAATGACTTAAGCGAAGAACACAGTGTTTTTGTTTTAGTAAAAGGCAATACAAGGCTTAAGCTAAAATTAAATAGGTTATGCTGGTGAAAATTTTAGGTTTGCAGTCGAAATATCGCGCAAGTAGAAAGCAACGAACAGGAATTTATATATTTATTTTACAATTTCTTGAATCTTCTCCGCTTGATTTTATTTAACAATACACGTATTTACAACTATAATTCTGCCGTTTGCTTTTAAAATGTGAAACATCTTAGATTCGGCTAAAACAAGAGACAAGAAATATTTAAAAAAAATTGCTTCTTGCTTATAACATGATATTACATATGTATTTTATAGTCTAATATCTGCGTATGTGTATACATTTATATGCATATATTGTTTAGGCTAAGTATTAGATATTTTGCGTGCGAATTATGCTTAATTTATACCAACTGCCTTATACCCTAAGGCGCACATTACTTTTTGCATTTTTTTTTTCCAATTTTTGTTTTGTTTATCTTTAAGTAAACAAATTAAAAAAATGTAGGAAGAATTTGAACAATAACACTCGTGTTGGGTCTTAAAACCAAACAATTTTTAGATAATTAATTGAAAAATTCTAAACCAACCACTTAGTCCTCCACCATATGCTGTGTTCCAGAATGGCACTGGACTATAACCATCATCGCAATGCGCTTAATTTCATCGTAGGGTCTATTATGTTCGATGAGTTCCTTCAATACCTGTATACCATTTTCCTGCTCCACAAGCTGGCAATATTTGTCGGGATAAACCTAGAAATCGAACATGATACATTCAGACATACTAAGAACAGGAAACTGTAATTAATAGAACGCACCTGTGTGAGATTCGCTAGTGCCCAAACGGCCCAATGTTGACACTGTGGCGTCTCGTAGCATCGCACCAGACTGAGTATGGGTTCAAAGCTGCGGTAATTAATGTTGCGCTCACTCTTAATGTTCCACCTCTGGATAGCGAACACCATGCGCTGCAGTACATGATCCCGCGTTGGCGTCTTAATGGTCCAGGCCTCGGGGCCATCGGAAGCAATGTGGGCCAGTACGCCGGCTGCATTATAGCTCACCTACATATAAAAACACAATAATTTTTTGGCCTGTGCAAACAGGTTTTCCGCCCTCCTACCTCAATGCCATCGCTTAGGGAGTCAAGGAGACGGGCAAAGACTTCAATAAATTCTTGCGTCATTAGTTTAGGACGCAGCCATTTAACTTCGGCAACGTTTCCCAGCAAGCCCATCATATTTCGCAGCAGTTCGTCGCGGTCGGGAAACGTCTATGTATTTAGCAGAATTAATAGACTATAATTAACTTGACCTCTCAGTCTTACATTTAAACACTTGAGGAAATATTCCATGCCACGGCCATCCAGGAATCTCTTACAATTAATAGCAGTCTCATCGGTTACATTCCACATTGTTGACCACGCCACCTCCATGACATCGTCAAAAACTGAACGCGTCAGCCGATCCTTGATCAAGCTTAGCATGGTCTAAAAAATAAGAAACATTTGTTGATGTTTTCGATGAAAAAGGCATCTGTACTTACGCTAACAACGCCGTACTCGCCCAGGAAGAGTTTCTGCCGTCCGTCTACCTGACAAGCCATTGTGTTAAGCAAATATATGGCAATACGCTGCACGAATCCCTCCTGTTCGGTTTTCGAAACACCATGTAGCAATATTTTAATAAGTCTCTCGTATTCAAAGAGCTAAGGGAGCAATGCAATACCATTAGAAAACATAATAACTAGTTTGAATAATTGTCTTGACTTACTACATCGACGGGCATATGGAACTGCGTAAGCGTTAGGTAACCATTTCGCAGCATCGTATCGTCCAATAGATGCATTTCCATGCCATTGAGCAGAGTGCGTATGATATGATTGCGTAGCATAGTTCCAAACTTGGAGCGATCACGGCCTTTGACTATATAAAACAAGGTGGCACTGTCGAATGTAAAAGGAATATACAAGATTTAGCTTAATTTAAAGGTCCATAAATATGATACATTTTCAGAGTTTATCCAGTCAAAAAGTATTATTTTTATAAAATGGGAATACACGTAAGTTATGCATTTAATAAAAACCCCATCTTGAACACATTTGCTTTAATTTGTTTGGTTCTATTTACCTGCCCGATATTTGCATGTGCTGGAACTTTAAATGTCTGTCCATTGCGGAGAGCACAACATCCAGCGCTGTGTGTATGTCCTTGCAGTTTTCGAAACGGAACAGGTGATACAAATCGTTAAGGACCTTAAACAAGATAGCAATTATAAGACGCACAACATTCGAAATAACTATACGCACTCTTGTAAGCAGAACAGGTCGATCGTGGTAGTAACGGGCTGCCATTAGTATCTGCTGTTCATTGGCATCGCCGGCCACCTCAATCGCGGGTATGTCGTGACGTTTGCACGCCCAGTGAGCGGTGTGATAGAGCCCTAGAAACTGCAGAGGACGCTGTGTTCGCGATGCCAGTCCGGGTATGTCTGTAAGCGCAAACTGTGGCTCTGGGTTCAGTTTTGTACTCATACTTGTCGACTCCTTAGTTGCCACACCATTGCCTGCTAAATTCGTTCCTGAAATATCCAAGTGTGTGAGATGTCGTAGATTATCCATTAGCATTTCCAAGGTCTGATCGGGCAGATCATAGGTGCCGTGCCCGTTGGCAGAGCTCGAGATTGAAATATCAAGTGTGCGCAAGTTGCGCAAACAGCAAATGGCGTGCAACTGATTTGCGATAGGCCAAACGTTAAACAATATAAGAGTGTGTAGGTTGGGCAGTTTGCTTAACGCTTCTAAGCTAAAATTGGCCAATACGCAGGAGGTCAAGTCCAGATGGCCCAGGTCATGAAGATGCGCAAATTGCAGACGAGGATGCATAACGACGCCATTGAGCACGAGACGTCGCAAGTGCGGGCAAGTCAGCTGAAAATCGACGGGCTCCTTCTCATTTGGCTCGGCGTTCTGCAGCAGATGCGAGCTAATGCCCAGCTCTAGTGATCGCAAACTGTCACCATATCGGGCAAGCAGGTGATGTGAGTTTACTGTGATGCGGTCGCAGTACCACATTGAAAGAGCAAACAGCTTGTGCCGCATTAATGTCTCCAGACCTACATAGAGAGTTGGAGGATTTGCAAAAATGGTCATCCATTATAATTCTCGTACTTGCTTACCAGAACTAGTCAATGTGCTATTACGCAGATTTACAATTTTTAAGGATGTGCGCTGAGTGTCGGTGAACAGATTTATAACACGATCGTCCAGTGGTCTTTTAAAGCGCTGATAGTTTTCTAGGAAACCATCGCAAATCTCATTTGGCAGCACAATACCCGGACTTAGCCTATGTCCGCTCTCCGTAAGATCGCTTATAATGTTCAAATCATTGCAAAGTGTCTGATAGGCAATCTCCTTTAAGGTTAACGGCTCCTCATCGAGCGATCCGTCCTCCATTAACCGCACTTTGCAGCTCATATTTGCTTTGCGAGAGATTCAATAGTAGGTACCTTTTCGCGTTTTGAAAGTGTGTCTAGAAAAGAAGCAAAACAAAAATTAAATATTCATTCTTGCATAGGCGTGGAACGGTTTGACGTCCCTTTTTATTTTGTAGCCAAAATTCTATTCATGAAACGAAAAACATGTTGTGATGCGACTGAAATTTTTTATAAATAAGAACTCTTAAAAATTCACAAAACAGGACTTTAACGAATAAATAGAAAAACTAATCTTTATTGGTATTATTAGCATCAGTAGAGTATTATTTAAGGAAATCTATACATTTAGTTTGTTTGGCTGTGAAATCTTTTGATATGAATCATTCTTTTTATTTTCGTATTTAATAACTACCGATTCATGAACTATATTTTCTATTATTTTGTTGTTGTGATTATTGAGCTTTTGGATTTTCTGCAATTTTATGACAATAAGATTGACAAGATTTGATCATGAATCGCAGATACCGCCTATCCCTCCCTCCTCTAGGGTGCAGCTCCTTTCGCTTATCGATAGGCAATCTATATGTTATAACAATGGTGAAGTTTAAGTGCTGCTGCTTAATTTTCAAAGTCATTCTTCACACCTGATAATAGTTTCGTATAGTTTCAAGGGGTATTAGTAGATATTACGTAATATTGAAACAATCACATACATATGTACATAAACATACTATATGTATTTGTGTGCGAGTCACTCGCATGCGATGGAGAGATTGAATGAGACGGGCAACGACAAAGGACAAAGCTGTAGCCCACTCGGTTTCTTGAATGTCAACAACTACCAAAGTAGGGCGGGGTGCTGAACAAAGTATTCAGCAAACAAAACAAAACTATGCAAATGATATCAACTCGAAATAAACACACTCACTGGGCACCATTGATAATTGTTATTATTGACGAATCTGCATATTGTGTGTATGGCAAATACTTATTACCATGGGCAACTGTCCATATTACTGAGCATTTACTGCTTTGCCTGTTTGTGTATGTGCGTAGTAATTTGGTGCGCTTGATAGTCAGTCCGCTTCTCAAGGGAAGGCCAGCGAACGAGTCGCATCAGCTGTGTGGGTAGTAGAAACGTGGCAGGGGCAGATGATTTTGGCCAGGAAAATCGTATGCCAACTTTGTTGTAAACAAAAGCTCTGCACTGAATTAAAAACTGTATGTGTACCTTTTTTCAGCGACCGACCGACTGTCGAGTCGCACGTTTATTGCTGCTCCTGCGGCCTGATTGTGTCACACTGGATTAAATGGTAAATGGCGTTGCAATCGAGAACACTCCAAACTCCCGCACACAAACACAATTTGTTGCGTTTTACTTCCTTTTGTCCAATATTATTTTATCAACTTCATTGCGTTAGCATCATATTTTCTATTTTCTTTTCTTCAATAGACCCAGCCTTGCCAACTTATTGATGTTCGAGTTATTCACCATAAGCAGATGGACTAAGTTAGCAGCCCGAAATTTGTCATAGTATTGGAAAGTTCTAGAGCATAGTGGCTTGGCGCCAAAGGATAACTTCAAAGGTTTTGCAATGAGCCTTGCTTACATTTCTATCCCCCAATTTTAAAGAACTTAAAAAACCCCGCATTTTTTTTTGAAAATTAGATTTTTATTTGTATTTAAGCGCTGAGACAAATAAAATGTACAAATAGTTAATTAAGATAAACACATCATACGTTTTGCTTTGTAGGCAAATCTCTTTTTAGATATCTCTCTCATTAAAAAAGGGTCTGAAAACTTATACCATTATTATTTTACACAACTACTCTGCGGCAATTGCTTTTGGGTCGTTACAACTAAATCACTTTCTTCTACATCGCAGTTTGAACCTTTTTTAGATTTGTCGCGGGTGGAGAATACATACATAAATAGGCGCATTCGTCGTAATAAATAAAATGTTAAGTTTAAGGTGTATATAAAAAAGTCGGCTGTTAACATTAGCCAGAAGAAAAGGTCCGAGCTAGTGAGCTTAATACTAAAATCGCAAGACAAAACGTTCAACCAGACAGGTCGCCCTGATCAAAAAGGGCCTGATCGTATAGTTCAGCCACAACACGACGTCCGCCAAAAAATCGTCCATGCAACGCATCCTTGCCCCGTACTGCTTCATTGCAGGCAGAGAACTCTACAAAGATCTTTACAATTATTTCGGCCTCATCATCATCTTCATTTTCGGTTTGCTTCTCATTAAATATGATAACTCGACTGACTGTGCCAAATTTACTACATTCCTCTTGTATCTCCTCCTGCAGGGTCTCGTCCACGTCCTCGGGACCCACCATGTTCCGTAATATGATGACACGAGACTCGAGCGGCCTCATTAGCCGCTGCATAACCAATTGTCGAGCGCTAAGCCCTTTGATAGACATATTCTCCTGCTGTTGCAAGGTTTGCACATCACCCTCGTCCATTAGTTTCTTTTGCAATTCCTCCTGCTGCTTCTCATGCGCCTTCTTGATGTTCTCCGACAAATTGGCGGCAGTTACTGCAGCATTATTGGCAGCCACCGATAGCGTAGCCGCTGCTCCATTGCTAGTCTCTATACCGACCGTCACCTGCGGAACTACTGTGCCGGGCAGAGGGACGGTTGGCGTTGCTAGCAGAGCTGGTGGTGGAAGTGTAGGCTGTGCCACAGTTGTCAGAGCAGGCAAACCGGCTGGTACACCTAGCAGACTGGGCGCCCCAATGGTTGGCGTTTGGAATATTCCCGGCGCCAACAGTGCTGTGGCTGGTGCTTGGGTTACTGCCAAAGCCGGATGCAATACAGTGGCTGCCGGGTTGACAGGATTTATCACCGGCAGACCGCCCACTTTAGCAGCAACGGCATTAGCAATGCCGAGAGCCGGTGTAGCTGATAAGCCCAGTACGGCGTTACTGGCAACTGCATCCAAAGCCTGAATCTTTGCTGTTGCAGCGGCAGCCGCCACAGCAGCCGCCGTTGGCATTGTTGAATTCGTTGGGGGACATGCTAACGCATTTGGTGGCGTAATGGATCGTCCCACACTGTAATGGGGAAAATAAATAAATGGATTACACTTTAGTTTAAGCCTACAATAAAAAAAAAAAAATAAAGAGATATTTACAAATTAATGTATCATATAGAAATACAACATAAAATTTACCATATATATCACCCAATTATCGGTTAGAATATATGTGTGATTCATAAAGACAATTTTCATAGTTTTAAAAGGTGAACATAGTTTATATTTAGCATTTACCGTAAAAGTTGACCGCCTAAATCGAAGAGATTCATGCTGGCAATGGCCTCATCCATGGCCTGCTTGTTGGCATACTCGATGAATCCATAGCCCTTGTGCGTGTGTAGCGAAGTTCCCTGCGCCAATTTACAGTATAGAATAGGTCCGAACGCTTCAAATACACTCTTAATGTCCTCTTCCGAGAGATCTGGATGTATGGAGGCTACATAAATGCGATTGAAACTCTTTGCTTCCTCCTGGACCTCATCTATAACTTGTTGGGCCTGCGGCATATTGCTCGGACGACCGACTTTTATGTTGCGTCCACCCATCAAAGCACCATTCATTTGTTCTAATGCCAGCTGCGCGCCCTCTGGTATCTCGTATTCAACAAAGGCAAAACCCTTATGTTTCTGTGTAATAGGATCCCAGGACATGTTGATTGATTTGATCGGCCCAAAGGGCATGAAAGCGGCGCGAATGGTGTCTTCTTTAAGCTCAAATGAAATGCTGCCAACATACACTCTGCAATAAAACGAGGCAAAACTTAAGTTTCAGTTTTATATAGCATATATATTTATTACTGTTAATATTTGTTCAGATCTTATCAGCTAAGAGGCACATTCAATGGCATCCACTCAAGCACGTCCAATAACGCGGACACAAGAGGCTGAGAGGATGCGTAATTGTTCACCAAAATATTTGAATTATCCATCACAACAAAAATGGTTCGAAAAACAAATTTGATTAAAAGTTTCGTTAAAAGCCGAGAAACGAGTAAGACATTGAAAAAAATAAAGAATTCTAATTTCTGTAACCGTTTTCGAACCCTTCCCTAACGACCATTTCCTCGCACTATATTACTGACCTGCACATTAGAGCCAATGCCTGTTGTCGCTGCACTTGGGTACGTTGCGTGGCCAACTGTTGCTGTTGGTGTGCTAGCGTCTGCTTCATTAGGACCATCTTAATGCTTTGTTCCATGGCATACTTCTTCGCCTTGCTTACGAGATCATGCTGCTCTGATGTCAGTTTGGGCAAAGCCCCACCCAGGAGTCCCAACAGCGCTGAACGAGTGCCTGGACCGAACTTAACGTCGCCCGTCTGCTTCAGATCGTACAGAGGCTGCGAAAGGTACGGAATTTTGGTATCCGTAGACTTGCCTAGAATTAGGAAGACAGATTAGTCCATCTCATACGACAGAGGCAGAGGTGTTCATTTTCATCATGATCATCAGCTATGCAATCGATAATGCAATTTGGTTTTCAATTATTTGAGATTTCTGATTCATGCGTTTTTCTGTTTCGAAGGCAACTCTCGGGCATGCGTCTGTCATTGTGGCTCGCAAACTTGCAGAACCGTCAGGCAGTTGATATCGGGTCTGCAATGACGACGATACCCAGAGTATGGAGCATGCATTTGAAACAACAAAAACGGTTGCCTGCAAGAAAGATAAAGACAAAAAGAAAAAAATAGAAAAAAAAAACATTAATAATAATTTCGCTGGCCGGCTTTTTGCGTTTCATTCGTGGATCTGCTTGCGCGGGCCAGTGGGGCGCACGGCTCTGGACAGCTGACAGACGATTGGTCGATTCGATCACAGAGCTATAGAGGATTAGCTATCGATGCATAATCGTAATTTTGGTTGTTTTTGTGCTTGCTTGCTTGCTTAATTATCTAATGACATTCGTTTGTACATCATAGGATACATAGAGATATGTACATATGCGTAAATTTCGTTTTATTTCACTTTGGATGAGAGTCTTTGCATTGTAACGACTGATTAGATTTGGATTGGATATCGATACGCTTAATTGCCTGAATGATAGTAGTAGTAGTGACTGATTGGTTGGTTTCTTTCTCAATTAGAAAGAGCATTTTATCATTTTGTTTATAAGCTGGAAGATGCAAGAATAAAAAGAGAAGCACCCGTAAAATAAATAAACATATACACAGTATGTTGTTGATATGTATGTACGCTTACTGGTTGTGTATGTATTTATGTAAATAGGTAAATGTATGTGCTAGTATGTGTGTTGTGTTTATATGTGAGCGTGTTAAAGATAATGCCGTTTAACTTATGCCAAATCAAAATTGAAATCATAAAGCTCATCCAACGGATACCATCAAGATGGATAATCTTCTTGCGGCACATCGAAATCAAAGAACAAATTACTCCCAGACCTGGGCACACTGAACCCTCTCTAAAGTGCAAGACCACCCGGCCGGTAAATTCAAAATTCATTCATTCATATTATTATTTCTTCTCCACTTTCTTTCGCAACTTGGGATAGTCAAGAGGGTGCCGTGTGCTCAGCTCTCGCAAATATTATAAAATAGAAATTATAAACGACCTTATGTGCGTTTCGATACGGTTTCCATGAGTTGGGGCGTGGTTTTTGACTTGAAGGGTCACACATTACATTGCTCAGTGATAAAAAAGAGAAAATAAAAAGAAAACAAGACGCTGAAACGATAATAAGAGCAACAATATTTTTAAGTTGGTTAGGTTTTTCCGCCGTACGTTATTCATGTGGTGTTTGCTGTTGTTGTTGTAGTTGTTGGATGGGACTAAACAGGGAGCAATACGTGGCTGATGGCCCAGCCAAAATATCCATTCGAATGCATTACATATATATGTATGTATACGTATGAGAGGATTAAAAGCTGTCAAGTTTAATGTTAATTGAATTTTTAACGGACCTATAAAGCTAAGCCGGTTGAACTTTTAAAGATATACATATGTAGATTCACAGTCCCGGAGAATTTCATGGACACCGAACTTTTTCGAGATTTTGTTCGGCACGAATCGGAAATTACAGTAACGGACAAGGTGCTTAATTTATAATTCCCCTATGGAGACAATGAGAAGAAAAGACAAAAAATTTTAATTACGTTTCGAATGAAGTAATTTTGTATAGGTAGTTGTTGTCGAGTCAGTGCCGGCTGGCTGGCCGTGACAGCCCATGATAGAAACCCGCTGGCCAGCGTCGACGTGGGCCTCGGCTAGATTGTTGTTAGAAGCGGATAATGCGGTGGTTCGCGTGTTGATGTTTGTTGGTTGGCTGTTTGTGGCTGATTTTTGGTTGGTAGTATGGGCAAACACTAATTTGGCATCTCTCGATCGAGTGAACGACTTAGTTTAGGCGGAACAAACTTAAAAAGAAAACGCTTACAAAAAAATCAAAAAGAGATATAGAAGAGAGAGAGAAAGTTATATGCTTTTGGATTAGTTTTCGTTGCGGTTCAGTTGACAGATAGCGAGGACTCACTTGGCGCACAATACTGATATATATATAAATATGTACATACAGGATGCGCCAGCGCCAGCGCCCACTTCCTAGTGAGAATTTCCGCGTTATATTTCATGGTATAGAATGGCTTGTGGTCATTGCCAATGTTTCGAGTTTTCAGCTCTTTATATTGTGTGACAGTGGTACCATACCGTTTTATTCTATTGTTTTAGTATATATGTATCGCTTGATCGCACACTTTTCATAGATAGATATGTTTCGATACTTGAGTTTAGGTCGCGGATCGCGTTTTCCCCTCGCGCATTTCAATTGCTTAGATTGACTGACTTGTTCGATAGTTATAGTTTCGACTCTCACCTCACCTCACTTGAGATCATCGTGCGATTATGAAGTCTGCAATTACTTAAGCAGAACAAAAAGAAAAAACCGATTATTTAATAGCGTCTGTGCTGCCCTTAAAATGCAACGTAGTAGATGTAGTAGAAATAGAAAGATGTGTTTACAATGTAAAGACAGAGAGAGAGAGAGAGTAAATACAGTACATTTTTGGTTTTATTTCCTGGCGAATTTGTTTAACCTAGTACCAAATTAACTTAAATACGATAATTCAAATACATATGTTCCTAACTGTTCAATACTTATTCAGGTGAACATGTAACTGAATGCACACAGAAGGTATACATTTTCAGGGGTTCCAAAAGCGGTACGTAAAGGTAAAAGGTACAACACCCTTTCGGAAAAAACACTTACCCGAGTCTGAGCGTGACCTCTTCACTGGCATATCGTTTATGTCGCGCTGATCATCCGAACGTGGGGATTTTGATGCTCTATCGTTGCTGCCCTGCAAATGCAAAACAAAGGTCATCAGGTTAGCGAAAGGCACGCGGCATGAAGGGGTCGTGTACACGACACCGTATAGATACACACAGCCGTGCGCAAGGTCGTATAGAAGCAGAAAACCAACGCGGAATAAAAGTGTTCCAATTCACAAATTATAGCTATACTTTTATTAATTATTCTTTCACCAACTTGCAATTATCACTTCAATTCGACAAATTCTAAACAAAAATTCAATTTTATAGAGGTACTGAAAAAGAAGGCACGCGGTAGTCACGCAAGTTGCGAAGCGCTTAACTGTACAGCTGCGAAAAGTACTCAAATTTCACTATTTCCACGAATGTTATTTTCTCTCTAAATAGTCGGAAAGACGTACCATTTTTTCTTCCAGCTGGTTAACGTTTAAAAATGGTACTTGTATTTTTTTAAAACGAAAATCGTATGTTTATATACAACGTTTGCGAAAAAATCGACGTCAGAGCGTGCTCTTCTTCTTTACGATTGCCATTCCGACTGCATAGGACGATAATACACTGTATATCGATAGCAGTAAGCAGTGTAGGGAAAGGCGAAGACCAATCGCCTGAATTTATCGTTGTTTTAAAAAGTCAGGCATTCTTGATATAACGTATTCAATGCTCATAGGTAATAATGCTCAAATAATAAGCAAGGCAGAACGTTAAGTTCGATCAAGCCCCACAGTGAAGACCCTTAACCCAAGCACACTTCCAGCAGTGAGAAGAAAGAAGAGCGAAAAATCACTAAATTAAAAGTAAACTATAGTTGTCTAGCGACTAGGAGAGTCTAAATAATTTCGTGAATGTATGCTCATCCAGAGTATAAGAAAAAATACAGTCATCCCAAAATAAAAAAAAAAAATTCCGGAAGGGGGGATGTTTGAAATTTTTCACGTTGAAGCAATTTTTAAAACGCCAGATCTATCCGGAAAATGGCTGAAATGGCCACACTCATTACATGGCTGTATGATCGATTAATTATGTATGCATAAGTTGGCATGTTGGCCTTTCGTGAACTGACGAAGCATTTTAAACCTGACTAATTCCGTGACCATTTTGACGGTTTTTTTCGGAGCTCTGCTAAAAGTTCTACGCAAGGTAAGTTGTGTCTTTCAATTTTCTAATTCTGTATTTATGCTTTATTCAATCATCTGTAATATTACTAGTACGTACTAACTTACGCATATTTATGTACAACTCGATCACTGCCGGCATTTTTTTTATTTCAATATACATACAAGTATGTACGTATTTACATACATACATGTGCATACATACATACATTGTGTTTTTATATACATATAGTGTTGTATTTACGTACATATGTACATACATTGTATGTATTTACATACATACTATGTACAATTGCATAAGCAATTGGTATCAAAGCCTTTCGATCGTGTTGCAATGTTGCAGGTGTGGCAGTTGCAAGTGTCATGATCTAATGCGCAGAACACAGTTTAAAATTAAAAAGGAACTCTTATCATTTCATGTACAATACAATTGGAGTGGCATACTATAACCGAATAGATTTACATTAAGGCTTGTTGCTAATTTATTTACAACAGGTATATATATGGTACATGGACTGGGAATCCCATGTAGTTTCGTTTGTGCACCTCGTGATCCATTGTTTTTCAGCTTTTGAGTGCCTAACAGTTAAAATTTGTATTTATATTAAAGCTAATGTCAGTCATTAGGCTTGTTTCTGTTTTGAACAATTCAGTTAGTTCATTGAATTTGCGATTTTGTTGTAACTACGATTTTCCATCAACCGATTACTCACAGCTTTAAGCTGTACGTATTTTAGAGTAAACAATAAAATCTAACTAAAATCTATTAAAAATGTCGCCCTAGGTGGTTGGGACAAAGGTGAACCGCATTGTTGTAATAAGTTAATAATGAGACCACAGCAAGTTGAAGAGTACGTGGATTGCATAAGTACACGGTTGCTTCAATTAAGTACGGCTGTAGACGAAAGGGCTCCAATCGATCTTATCATTCTGACCTGCATATGACGAGCTATGCGTTTATGTTTGTCTATGCATGTGTGAAATTTCAATAAATCCTTGGTGAAAAGGTAGCAAATGTGCTTATAATAACGTGTGGCTTGATGTTGAACGTGGGTGGCACCACGCGTCACCGCAACAGATACAAAAGGGAGAAGCACCAACTTTCAAAGTTCGAATGCCAACCACCTCGACTATCACAAGTATTGGGGGCGCTGGCGCCGCACCGTTCAGTACAAATCATCCTCCATGTTGTGTATCAGTATCTTTTTATCCTCCTTTACTCGCACTTTATTATCCCGCGAGGATAGGGTTTGCTCAACCAGTTTTGGGTCGAAGCAGGGCTGCAATAAGAAAACATAATTACAACCAATACCTAGCTTTATAAAAGAATTGTAACCTACCGTTTCGCATATGTTCATGTTACAGCAGTTCTCTATCGTGATCTCGCACTGCTCAGTGGCTAGAGGACGGTTAGTAAGTGGCGTGTCGCTGGAGGAATTTGTGCGTGCCTGTTTTCGCACCACAAAGGTCTTCTTAATCCTGGGTCGCGCTGGCTTGTAAATGCGGCGCAGGCCGTGCACAATAAGTGCAATAAGGGCCAAACAGGCTACCACACCTCCCCCGAACAACAATATTAAAGAGCTTCTCCAAGTGTCGGGGCTCCGACAAAGTTCCAATTGCTGGAAGCGTGGTATGGCATAAGTGTCGATTCCATTTTCAGTTCGCAGCGTCAACTCCTCACAGCTAAAAAATAGATTTGTGACAGTTATACGTGGAAATAATTCATATAATTTAGGTAATGTCCCCTTAGGTAAAGATAAATCGGTGCAAAAAAATATTATGCGCCAATTGTATGCCTCCCCCTTCTTGACAATTTAAATGACATAAAAAAATCCTTTACTTACATATCATGGCAGCCAAAGGGCACATTTGTCTCCGGTTCGTACTTGAGTATCCGGCAAAATAGAGCACAAATCTCCGTTGAATTATGCTCGCAACGTTGACCCCCAAAGTTATCGCGACATTCGCAGTTAGGATCACCGGTGCTGTCCACTATGCAGACCCCTTCGTTCAAGCAGTAGCTTGAACATTTATCCAACTGACACCGCTCGCCGTAGAAACCCTTCTGGCAATAGCACTTAGCGAAGCCTGCTGCGGAAATTTCACAAGTGCCGTGAACGCAGAAATTGTGGCACTCACTGCTCTCGCAGCGTACGCCTTTGTAGCCTATGTCGCAGATGCAGATGTCCTTGTCCACCACATAGCTGCCGCCGTTAAGGCAATGTTCTTGCTGTAGTTGCAGCACCTGCCTGTCCACGGGACTGCGTGTTGCCATTGGCTGTTTCAGTCGTGCTTCTACCTTACGCACCACGCCGGCACAATCCGGATCATTTCGCATGTTCTGATAGAAGCCAAGGCGTGCAACAATACCTTGCGCCTGCTCCGGGAAACTTAGCACCTTTCTGGGCTTATTTAAAGTGGTGTTTGCGTCACTTTCATGAAGATCATAAGTCCAAACGGCATTGTGTTGCAGGTCTGTCCAGTAGATCGCATCCTTGGTGACAACTAAGTTCCAAGGCATGTTATTTATGCCCTTGTACAGTAGCCTGCGGTCGCTACCGTCCAACTGAGCACTTTCAATGGCAAAGAAGTGTCCATCGAGATCATCAACCCAGTATATACGATTCGACAATTGGTCCACAAAGATGCCATGTGGCATAAAGAGATTAGAGCCAACAATTACCTCGCGTGACGTGCCGTCCAAGCCAATTCGTTCCACCGTTGCATTCTTGTGGTTCGAATTGGTCCAGTACAGTTTTCTTCCACAGAAGTCCACAGCCAAACCGTCTAATGTGCTATTCTCGTTTGCAAAATCGATAAGGACTTGGGGTTCCTGAGACATCTGACCTTTCGTGCCCGCTGTCGTATCTTCAATTGTCAAAAAGAATATCTTGCGACGCTGTGAATCTGTCCAGTACAGGTTTCGATTGAGCGGATCGTAGGCAATGCCTCGCACTGTTTCGTTCTTAGAGCGTTGGACTACACTCTCGATCAAGTCAGGATCCTTGTTTGTGGGTACCTTCAGTGAGAAAATGCTTTCATTCTGGTGTAGCTGATCACTAAAGTAGAGAAACTCTTGCGATTCATCGAAGGCTAAGGCCGACATCGTTGTAAACTTATGTGCCGCTGATGTTAACTCATTCCAGTGCTCATCGAAGAATACGATCTTAGACTTTAGTGTAACGGCAAAAGCTGCAATAAGCAATATATTACAATCAGTTCAGAATTTGATAAGATATAAGATTTTCTATTGGAATCAGTAGCACTTGTTACAAAGTATACAGTCAATAAGAACCATAAAGGACACAATAATACGAACAAAGAAACAAAAATTAAACCCAATTAATATCGGCAGACATATATCGTTGCCAATAACTCTCAATGCCCAAAACTTGTTCAATTCAATCAACTTTGCCATTAACGACGCAAGTGACCCTGAAAATCAGCACTTAGTATATAAATATTGTTGAGAGTGTGTTTGCTTAAATTCATTTAGAACGCAGCTTGTTTATTATTAGTTAATAGCCCAATACCTAAATAAAAACGGCTGGCGCCCATAGAGCAATTGTCAGTGGCTCCCGTCAGTACGTTTTCACAACGATTGGACTACGTAATTAATAAGTAGACTGATAAGAGTGCAGTATATTTAAATGTTGTTGTTTGTATTAAGACGCTTGCAAAAAATTACAGAAAATCTGTTTTTACGTCCACGTAATGATGGGGAAAATCCGGGGAACTCTTTGGTATTGATAGCAGCGAGTCTCGAGGTCAAACTGCGCAACGGAATATGCTTAAGTCAAAGGCTTCAGGTGATTTTCACAGCAAAGCCTTTATGTTGAATAGAATTAGTATCGACAATTGATATCTGATATCGATATGACTATTCCAAAGGCTCATAAATAATATAAGAATATGGGTTTTACACGTCAAGTCTGTACCTATGAATAGATAACTGCAGCAGATTGGTTCTTGAACGACTACTATTGGAGGGAAATTCAACATGCATATCATAAAAGAAGAATTAGATTTCCCCGCCGTACTACCTCAGAACAATGAGTAATGTGTTTTTCTTTTCAACATCTGCTCCCGAAGCTTGCATCCTGAAACCATTCTAAAAATACGAATGGCACCTAAAGGCATAATTGAACCCGTTGTCGAAATTTCTTATCAGATTTAAAACGTCACCGTAACATTAAGCAGCTGCCAAAAGACATATTGGTATATGAAATGAAATTCCCAGGCTATGTACAATTCTGATCACATTTAAGAGCTTAAGGAATTTGCGAAAAATTCAGAAACACTCTTATGTTTCACCTAAAAACTTCATGATGTATAAAGTTCTCTGCAAAGCCTTAACCTTGGCACTTTAAAATGACAATTGATGACAAAACTTTACCAATCTGACGAAAATTAACGATTACTGATGGATTTGTTGTTGCCGTGTGTGCTTAATTGGAGGCTATACCTCCTTTCCAAAAACCGGACGAAGCTGTCGGTGCGCCCGAATACACACACCGCTGCCCACTTGTGGGAACAGAACCAGTTAGCTGTGCGTGAGGCTAATATTGAAAGCTCTGCCGATCAGGCGGCTGTTAATTTAGCACTTAATGCGGATGATTAAGCTCGCGCGACTACACAGAGTAAACAGTTAACAAAATAAAGCAAACAGCATTCTCGCTGAACGGAAATGAAAACTGTTGCAGCTGGCGGAAAACAGTTCCGCAAAAGCCCCCAAGGCTGTACCGTCCGATTTACTTTCACTCCCCACGTGTAATATCCAAAGCCAAAATTCGACGTGGCAGGCCCTCGATCTGTGGTCGTTTGTTCTGTTGGTTCGTTGGCCCCTTCGCAAAACTATTATGTCGGTCACTGCCGAGCGATCTCCGTTGACCAAAACAACTTACCTGGCAGGTCTGCAAGAGCTGCGTGCGTTTTCACAAATTCGTGTCAGACCAAAACAAACCGCAAAAAATTAATTCAGTTTATATGTATATGTATGTACACGTTATGTATGTATGTACGTATATGTTTGAATGTTTTGGTATTCGTGCGCACGGCATTCATTAATTGATTAATGTAAAACGCAGTAGCGAACCTTTCCACTTCATTCAACCCGCTCACTGCTCAGTCTCTAGTTTTGCCGCCGGCGAGCATTTGACCTCCACGCTTCTGGCTTGAGGTCAACGGTTTATTGATGCAGAAAAAACGCATAAAAGAGTTTTTAGTTTTAATTTTTAGGACCACAATCAGTTGAGGTGAATTTCAAGCCGACCTGCAGTATAGTACAGTCACTCGATTCTAGGCAAGCAAAGGGGTACGGAGGAATATAGCAGAATGTGTGCAAAAGTGATCTTGATGTTGTTATATCAGCTGTGCTAGATAAATAGAATTCGTGCTTGTTTTAATTTCGAGCCTGTTTTTATTCCCACCCGTTTTCTGCTTGTTTCTGACACGCGCCAACTTTAAATGCTTTCGTTATTATTATTATATTATTAGTGCAGATTTGGTTTATATAATGAGCCCAAAATATAACACAGCTCGATGAAATCATTTGTTTACATTTTATTTAATTTTAATTACTTTATATTCCATGTATTTACATACATATATGTATATTTTAGGAGAATTGCATCCCGCCCTACATTTCTACTCAAAAAATTATTTGGTTTAGTTTTGGACCGCGTTTAACTTAAATGTGATGACGCATGCATCGAGTTATGGTATTGTTCAATAGGGCGTGTATTGACTGTCCTAAAGCTTCGATTTTGTATATAAGTTTACTTGTAGTCTAGTATCATACTGCTAAAAGACCGATTTATTATGAACATCCTTTTATCCACAAGTGCGCGAAAATAAAGATGCGCATAGGCAGTGAACCATACCCGGTTAAACACAAAAATATCAAGACAAAACAAAAACTGAAATTAAGCACTACTCGAATTTTCTGCACATTATGTATGTACATATGTATGTATATGTGTATATGAATTGAAAAAAAATTGTATTTCGTTAGAAAACGACATGCGGGTGTCTATCATTATTATTATCCTATAAAATAACAAAATAAGTTAATGTAAGCTGTAAGGGCAGAAAATAAATTCATATTTTGATGAGTTATATGTATCTTTAAAAACTATATGTAATTAAAAGTACTGATTACTGATATCCTTATACTTCGTGATGGGCGAAGCTGATTGCTTGTCGGACCGAAAAAAGCCGGCTCGTGCTCATCTCTACTTTTAGTAGAGCTCTTTAATTAATACAAGATAAGAATATGTCCCAATACCCAAAAGGTAAAATGGTAAACCAAATTTTTGGGAATATGTGGCAAGCTCCCCAAAAAATAACAAATCCGTTTTTTATTAAACTTTGTTCATCTGTATAAACACAAGGACCTCAGAAGGATTAGCCGAACATTTCCCCAAGCAGAACAAGTTCTTTTCGATGGCAAAGAAACGATCGGTTCAGAAATCTATCTTACTAAAATAATAAATGTGAATAATAATAAATAAATAAACGTGAATATTTGAGTATAGAAGCGAATAAATATATAGTGTCTACATTGTTAAGCAACGAAAAAAGATTACATTTTAAAAGAACCAACAAATAAATTGTTGAGAGCAAACTTGACGCCATGCGAGAATGTCTGCAGCTTATGCGCGTGGTTTCAAATTCGCTGCTTAGGAAAGAGCAAGAATAGTATGTAAACACTTTGCGTTTCGATTTGTAAGCATTTTTGGGAGTAAGACGAAACGCGCAACCATCGCGAAGTGTGGAAAAGCAATCAAGTAAGCAACGCCGGCATTTTGTGGCATACGTGACAAACTAACGAGCGCTAATGGCTGACGACGCAGCCGCTGGTGGCAGCGACAATACCGGAGATGTCGAGCCGGCCACGTCGATATCGATTCGACTTTGAAAACAGTGCAGAAATAGAGGCACAGAGGTTAAAATTTCGCACTAGTGGGGGGAAAGGTTGTGATAACACAGCACACATGCCCGGCGAGCCAACTGTCGCCCACATACCAATTAACGTAGTTTGTAGTTTGTTACGAATTGATTCACGGTTCATGCTTTATCTTTACGTGCATTGATAAAAATGCGAAATGATAAGGGAACAAAATTTAAACGAAAACTAATACTTTTATTTTGGCAACTCGTTTCCGCGCGTTGGCAAGTAGTCAGCTGATAGTACCTCCCCTCACAGTGGATGCCGCCACCTACCATGAAAACTCACACACACACTTTTGCATATATAGGAATGTATGGATGTTTTGTCTTTTCTATTTGTCAAGTGTCAACTCTTCTATCGGATTACATAAGCGACAGCCAAGTACATATTTAATGCATGTGGACATGATTTATACCTGAATGTCATGACTAAAGTTTGCAGGTGCTCACGGGTGCAGGTGTAATATGGAAACTGGAGCTATAAGTCTAAACTCTCTCTTTTGGTGTCTACTGAATTGTGTAACAGCGCAAAAAGGTCTGAAGCACATTTCCAGCTAAATGTTACAACTTACCCCATGAAGATGCACCGGCTACCTGGATAAGGCATGTGGCAGCTATCACGAGCAGCAGGTATGTTATTGGAAGCAGCTTTAATGAACACAATGTCATTTTATAGCAATAACCTGTCAATTTATTATCATAAGCGGATTGATTTAAAGCAATCCCGTTACTCGCGCGCCTATGTTGCACAAGCACCGACCTTTGTTGGATTATCAACGCTTATACGAGTATCGCTAACTGTGGCGGGCTTAACGATTTGATTTGCAATATATTGAAGTATTGAGTTGAACTTGAGCAAATGTTATTACGTGAATGCGTGCTAAGGCTCTTATAGCACGACCGAGCCAATAGACCACATACACGAACGCCCGGACCACCAATATTATACTGAACGCCGTCAATTGCCACCATCAGCACCATATTGGTTAATGTTAACCTGGGAAAGACATCGAAGCCGTTCGTTGGATTGTGGCGTCGCAATGAGCCGTTGTATGGTTTTGGATTGAGTTGGCAGTCCTACATGATTCATCGTTTAGATTTTAAACGTACTGGGTCTACGTCCATATGTGGACGGTGCACCGCAACAATAAGTACACCGTATACATACTTAGTATATTTCATTCACGATCATGCAAGAAACCGCATATAAAATTATGTAGTACATAGGAAGGTAAAAACACAAGAATCATAAGTAATTATTTACATACACTGCTGGTCTTAGGTCAGACGCACCAACTTTTTATAGCCTGTACCCAAAGGGTGAAAGGCTATACTAGTTTTGTGCGCATGTATGTAACACACAGAAGGAGGCGTGGCAGACCCCACAAAGTATATATATTCTTGATCAGGATGAGAAGCCGAGTCGATATAGCCTTGTCCGTCCGTCCGTCTGTCCGTCTGTCCGTCTGTCTGTCCGTCTGTCCGTCTGTCCGTATGAACGCAAGGATCTCAGAAAGTATAAGAGCTAGAATAACCAAACTTGGTTTCCATATTCTCCTAAGACCGAGAAAGTACGAGTTTGAGTTTTTTTTCGATGCACCCCCCCACTCCCCCGCAATTCGTGTTTTTTCTTATAACTTCCGTAATTCTCGGAATTTTGAAATCAATTTTGGTAGGTACATCCAGTTAGTACTAATGTGTCCGTGTGACAAATTTCATCATGATAGGTCAATTCTGAAGAAAGTTATAGCCATAAGTAAAATCGCTGCTCATGCGCTGCCTCTGTCGGCAGCGCTGCCCGCAGCTGTTGTTGTTGTTGCTGCTTTGGTTCAACTTTGTGCTGCATACATACACGCATATAAACACGCATAGGTACGTGATGTAAATGTATGCTGTTAAAACTAAACATAAACATATATTCTAATTTAATTTAATTAATTAATTCATTAATTTTTTTTAATAATTTAATTTTTTTTTAAAAAATTTTTTTTTTTAAATTTTTCTTTTTTGTGGAGAGTACAGGCTATTTTACTGTCGGGCTTGCTCGACTGTAGCGTTCTATCTTGTTTTTTTTAAATAAACTGTTCTATTTAAAATTACGCTTGTTCTTTTTTTCTTATCTAAATTCAAGTCTTTTTCGAAAAATGTGTACTCATTGTTGTTTAATTTGCGAAAGATATAATCTGTATTCGAATACTTTATTATGCAATCACGTGGGATTTCAATTCGTCATTGAAATAGACGCACTTTACCTTTTTCAGTCTTGCGTGAACAAGTGCAGTTATTTTGATTGAAAAAATACTGAAAATAAACAAATCAATTGTTTTCGAACTATATTTAAAGCAAAAATGTGAAAAGCCACTATTATGAGCTTTACCTCTCATGGACTATCCAATCGAAACATTGGCAAAGAGATAAAGCGCAGCTCCAAAACTGTTGACAGATATTTAAAATATCCAGAGGGATATGGAAAACACTGCAAACGAAAAAAAGCACCAACTGATCGAGCAGAATTCAAAATTGTTAGAAGTGCTTCCAATTCGAATAAGTCAGCAGTTAAGATTAAGGAATTAGCAGAAGTTAAATAAAGCCTTTCAACTGTTCAACGTACAATCAGAAATGCAGAACACCTGAAGCATCTAAAAATCAACCAAAAACCCCCTCTGAATCCTATACGCAAAGAAGTACGGTTTCAATTTGCGAAGGAAATCATGTCGTGGACTGATCAATCTGATCAATCTTTCGGCTTAATGATTAACGTTCGGTTGTCTTTACTGATGAAAAACGTTTTAATTTAGATGGCCCTGACGGATTTCAATACTATTATCGCGATTTGCGAAAAGATGAGCTATATTTAAACCGCCATTACAGCCGAGAAGGTGGAGTCATGGGGTGACTTAATTGATTTAATTTTTATCGATCAGAAAATGAACGGCGAGGGCCTCAAAGAATTGTTGGAATCCGTATTTAAAAAATGTAATGATATCTTCGGACCAATTCCATGCATTTTCCAACGAGATAATGCTTCTATTCATACCACTCGAGTAGTAAAGTCGTTTATTTGGAGTCGAAACGTTAAAATCATGACCTAGCCACTATATTCTCCACATCTTAACGTAATTGAAAATGTTTGGGGCTGGCTTACATGGAAGGTATAGGAATGGGGAAAACAATACGAAGATAAGGAAACATTAACTGAAGCTATTAACGTGCTTGGAGCGAGATTTCCCTGCCCTACATAAATTCCCTGTATCATTCTATGAAGGACCGGATATATGCAATTATTACTAACTAGCGTCCTGCCCCTACTTCGCACGGGTATTTTCACAATAATTTTTAAAAATTATACCTTTTATAACACACACATTTAATACACACCCTTCTTTTTGCTATGAGTTACAAAGAAGGAGTGAAATTTATTTAGGATATTATTATTTTAATGATTTTTTGTTCGTTTTTAGATTTTTTTTGTTATTCTTTATTAGGTCAGATGTTCTCTGTAAAAGATATTTGATGTTTTATTTCGTGAAACATTGCTTTCGTATGTCGAAATTCGGAGGCTTGGCCTTTGGACTACCGGAAATTAAAGCCATATAAATGATCAAATGGGATCATCGGTATCCTCATTATATAAGTTAGTTTACCAGTTGCTGGGCCGTTGATAATAGTTGCTACATGTCAATTGTCCTGCAGTTCCTTAATAAGCAGCCTCGTCCCATTGCACATGCTTGGAAGGCTTTAATTTCTCAAAAGCATGATTGCAATTCCGAATTTTACCGTCAATTCATGTGGCGGCAGTCCAGAAGGGTTTAGTGAATTTAAATGTCTTCAATATTAATCACGGTGTCTATGGATTTGAATTTTTTATTTGGCTGGGGTGTTTTGAATAATATTGCCTTAATATTTAAATTGACAATGTTTCGAGGATGATTATGAACTAATGAAATTTTTGTACACCTTTGGTTACATTATTGGCGTTTTAGTAAGGATTCCATTCTTTTTTGCAAATATAATATATCCCATGTTAACCGTTGATAGTGTAGCTTCCCAACAGTGAAAGCATCCATTAAATCGGTCCAGTAGATTCGGAGCCTTTTCAATTCAAACAAACAAACAATCAAATCATTCCTCTGTATAATATTAGTATAGACAAAAGAGGCAGTACTCATTACTGAAATTATTTTTTATTTATTGCTAATAAATCAAATATTAGCACCAATTTAAAATTTAAATTAAAAATAAGGTACTTTCCTTCAAAAAAACAAGTAAAAAAGCTAAAGTCGGGTGTCCCGAATTTGAAATACTCTGTACATATGTTTAAAATAATTATAGAAATTAAAAAAATTAAGAAAATTAAACAAAAATTTGGATCGATTTTACCTCTTTCGGTATTCGAACTCACGCACATTTACATAGCAATTGCGTCTGTGTGAGTGTATGAATGCCTATGCGCATCAATTCGTGTTAGCAATGTTAGCAGTCAACCAAACAGCTTGGGCAGCGCTGCAGCAGCAAATATATTTATGGCTATAACTTCTTGTTAAATCGGTCTATCATAGTGAAACTTGGCATACGGACACATATTAACTAACTGGGGGTATTTGCAAAATTTTAGTTCGAAATTCCAAGAATTACTGGAGTTATAGAAAAGCGCGATTTGCATGGGAGAGGGTTGTAGGGGGGAAAATCCAAAATACACATTTTCTGCGTATTCACATGAGGCATCTTGGACTTTAAATTTGATATCCCTAGGTCTAACAATTTTGCTAATTATAGCCTGTACCCAAAGGGTGAAAGGCTATACTAGTTTTGTGCGCATGTATGTAACACACAGAAGGAGGCGTGGCAGACCCCACAAAGTATATATATTCTTGATCAGGATGAGAAGCCGAGTGGATATAGCCTTGTCCGTCCGTCCGTCTGTCTGTCTGTCCGTATGAACGCAAGGATCTCAAAAAGTATAAGAGCTAGAATAACCAAACTTGGTTTCCATATTCTCCTAAGACCGAGAAAGTACGAGTTTGAGTTTTTTTCGATGCACCCCACCACTTCCCCGCAATTCGTGTTTTTTCTTATAACTTCCGTAATTCTCGGAATTTTGAAATCAATTTTGGTAGGTACATCCAGTTAGTACTAATGTGTCCGTATGCCAAATTTCTCATCATGCTAGCATGATAGGTCCATTCTGAAGAAAGTTATAGCCATAAGTAAAATCGGGTGGAAATCAAAAAAATAAAACAAACTCATATAGCGTACACACATAAGCCATGTTTGTGCAAAATTTGGTGTCTCTATCTCTTATAGTCTCTGAGATCTAGGTGTTCATACGGACGGACAGGCAAACTTAGATCGACTCGTCATGCTGATAAAGAATATATATACTTTATGGGGTCTGCCACGCCTCCTTCTGCCTGTTACATTCTTCAACTCCCGCAAACCTAATATACTCCTGTACATTTCATATGAAATTTTGGCTCAAGTGTCCTTTCACAGCGAAGGTGAGCGATAAGAAGCGGTTTTGTTCGAGCTCCAAAAGGTGGGAAAACAGGCTCTAAAGTTTGTTTGAAAAATCCGCATTTTTCAACCAATGCAATACGAATGTACATAATATATAATATATATATTTATTTATTTAAATTTTTTGCAGTTTTTTGTGTACAGATTTTCATTTGCGAATTTACTTGCTTTGCAAAAATATGTACTTAGCCCAGCAAAGACTGGCAAACTGTAAGTTACAGTATACAAGTATTCTTATAATACTAATGATTATTTCTTTTGAGTGTTACATGGTTTTGATAAGATGTAAAGTTTAATAATGCAAATAGGGTATTTGCTAGTTACATATAAAAATTAAATCTGTAACTGTCACATCGTATATTAAATTTCATGTCATGTCACTTCTGTCAGACGTAAAGTCGTCATCGAAATCGGGACCGTAAAGATAAAAATAAAAAATAGCAAACAACATCGAAAATAAAACAATGGGCGCCACAAACAGCAAGCCACAAACCGTGCAAATGGTAAATCCTGCTCCATTTCAGGTAACAGCGGACGTGGTGCAACGTATTGAAAGAGCCACAAAAGTTGGGGATACACCATATTGTGAGAATTGCAAACGTCAAGCTGTGATGCACACCCAAGGACAAAGCTCGTCAATCACTTCCACTCCCAGCAGCAGTTGCTCCACGGTGTCCCCAGATGCCAATTCTGCTGATGTTGCAGTCGGCAAACCTTCTCTACTCCAGCATCAGCATAATCAGGCAACCACTGAGATTCCATTCCAACGACGATCCAGCGAGATCGAGGAAACCCAGTTCAGCAAGACTCTGGATCGTGTTAACAAGTTGTTTGGTAATCCAGTGAAATGGGCTAAGGAGTGCTCGGGAGATATAGAAAATCTTGAGAATGAGCTAATAGCTTGCTACAAGGAGTACGGAAGTGAACCACTACAGTGTGCCGGCTTGGCCAAGCGCTACCATGGATTTGTGTTCGGAAGACATTTCGAAGCCATGAGAGAAATCAAGCCAATGCGTCAGGAGAATGAAAAAGAGAAAAAGAAATAAATTGCAATTATATGCTAATACACATATTTATGTGCACGCAATCAGCCTTTTTCATTTTACGGCGCCATTACGCCTCATATACAGTAAACACTTAATGGACACCTGTTTATCTTTTATCTTTAAGATAGATATGTTGTGCAAAGAAAGTTTATGGCTCCTTGGCGTTAAAACACCAATAAACTACGAGTCCTTAGAGTCTTTATCCATAATGGCAAAGGAACCTAATGTCGAAAATTGCTCGTGAGAGCAAAATTATTTCAAAAGTATCAAATGACCCAATTGCCAAACATGGTGTAGTAAACGGTAAGGATACAAGGATGCCCAAATTAATAATGAAATTGGTATTAACCTCAGTTAGCATGAATAATCTAATCGAATTTAAAGAGAGTATTTTTTGAATAAAATTCAAGCAACAAAATTTAAGGTCGATGTTTTGTTTTTTGAAAACAGGTAATACAAAATTACTTATAACTGCGGAAAAAAATTGACCGTAAGTAGCATCTGGGGATACATATCCCAACATCTTTTGCTGTGTCTTAACAATTTAAAAATTACATATTTTGCTTAAACGGTTCCTCATGTATATACTAACACTGTTTTCCATAGTCTGGCAGTGCCTGTATCTTTAGGCCGCCAGTGTTGGAGACCAACGTGGTTCTATAGGTTCGTTGAGAGCTGTTGTTGCTGGTGCACTACATTCGTTAGAGAACAAATTAAACGTAATGTATAAAAATGCATTAAAGGGTGGCATTCGCACTGCAAAGCAAGCTTGGAAACTTAGAAATGGTGATTAGCCTCGCATTCATACAGAAACACTGCCATTTGCCACATTAAATAAACACTGCCGAGCCGACAATTTGTGTGCGTAACAACACACACATGTTGTTGTAGCGTTAAAATCAGCTGTTAAACCAGTTTGCTCACTACAAATTATCGGACGAAAGTGCAGCAGCTGCCGCAGATTTTTCATTCCTTAAAGGTTGATTTAACTTAATTGTCGGTTTAAATTGCAGAGCTAGGCAAACTACAGTTGGATTTAGCTAAGGCAAATACCGAGTTTGAGCAACATCTATGCGAAGGTGAGACGAGTGCAACCGTACTATCACCAACCGCTCTCCCATTAACGCTTCTCTCGTGCACACATAAATAACAAATAAAAAATAAACCTTAAAATCCAAAGTAACACGCTTGTTATGCAGCTTTATCCATTCTAATTGAATTTCGCGCTGTTTTCATTTTTTAATACACATGTGTAATCCTTTCGGTGCGCTATTTTTCCACTTCCAGTTGTTGCCACTCAAAACCACAGCCAACTAAAAAGTTGTTCTGCAACCAAGCTACAGTTACTAAAAAACAAACCCTGTTGCCGCCGTAAAAATAACAATAGCCTCAGTCCCAACGCAGCCGCTATTGCTGTCGCCACTCGGCCCCACTGCCAATTAACTCGCTATCGGTACTGTACGCTGATCTCCCCCCATTTATGTTATACGATTCCTGCTGATAAGCGTATAATCGTACGTACAGAGACGTGTCATTTGAACACGCTACTATCGTCGAAGCAGTTTGTGAAAGTGCAGAAGCAGTTTTATCGTGACTACTCCTCTATTTCACTCGGAGCACCCCTGAAGAGCACTGACGCAGCTCTGCTGGGCAATCTTTGTGGCCAGTACAGCACTATTCTAGCTCACACATCGGCGGACGGAGCACCAGGCCAATCAACAGCGCGTATTCACAGCAGTTGTGCACAGTGTCAGCAACAGAAGCCGCAGCAACAGGAGTGCACTAAAAAAATGTCTCGAGAACGAGAATTCCAACGCTTGCCCACCAACGTGGTCCCAAAGCACTACGAACTGGAGTTGAAGCCTGATCTCTCTGCATTTACCTTTACTGGGAAAACGATTGTGCAAGTCACCGTAAGTATCGCTCCCTTACTTTCGCTTTCTCTTTACATCTACATATGTAGGTACATATATACATACATACGTATATGTGCATATGGACGTATCATTGTGTGGGATTGTATTTGGATTGTTTGCATGCTCGCCTTTCTTTCCTACGTGTGCTAAAATTTTGGGGGGCCATGTACACCCGCAGACAGAGCTACATACAAACATATCTATGCACATACATTTACATATTTATGCATTCACGTTGATCGGCAAATCACAAAAGTTTTGGTTTTGTCACACAAAGAGTAGATCAAAAACATACATACATATGTATGTATATAAATAAATAAATTCAACTTTATGATGCAATTTGTATGCAAACGACGTCCGCGTATATGTATATACATACATATGTATATATGTTTGTATGTATTAGTACATCTGTCTCCTTTGTTGCGCACCCGCATGACTGGCACTTAATATGAATTTATTTAAAAATTCGCCATTACCCACAAGAAATTGACGCGCGTCACAATGCGCTCATAACGGTATACCCTGTTTGGACCGCTATGATAGCAACTAGAACTTCAGTTGAATACCCTCCCAATGAAAACATTATAGAGTCTAAGGTGGTAGATCAACAGATGTCGTTAAGGTGTTTAACGCGTGTTCGTTTAAGCATTTAATGCTCTGTTGCCGTTAATCCCTACTTGATATGTAAATATTTGAACACATTTTAATAGGAAATTTTATCTAAAACGAAAGGTCGCATGCTCACGTTGCAGGGTACAAAGTTGGCCAAAACGGGTTTAAGCTGGCTTTAATACAAAGCCGGAAATTCACGACTTAAGCGCCCAAACAAGTAGTACAACAACAAAAAAGCGAGTGAAATTTTGACGACCTTGGAATAACTGTTTTCAGTATCATCTTTATCTTTGTGTGACACTATTTTTGAATGTGCATGACTCCTAAAAAGAAGACTTCTCTTCGAACTAGTTTCCTATCGTTAAAGTTTATAGCAGTGCTATTTTTGAAATTCATTATACGATCAAACAGAAAAGACATACTTTTTATTATGCTGCGTTCATTATTCAATAATCGTAGTTTAAATGTACCTACAATTTAAGGGTGCGGCAAAATAAGTATTAATACTAAGCATGATTCCTTCAGCCGCTGTTGCTACTCATTTGTATACAAATATTTTGAAATACAATTCTTGTTAAGTCTTCTCTTCATCACTGCATATTTGTTTCTTTCAAATACAGGTGAAGGATAAAACAAAACAAATCACATTGAATGCTCTAGATATCAAAATCAATAGTGCTGAGCTGCAGTATGACTGTGAGAAGCTCAAGCCGGACCGCATTACCTATTCGGCGGACAATGAGACAGCTACACTGGAATTCGCCCAGGATATACCAACTGATACAGAGGCTGTTCTATATATGTCCTTTACCGGCGAACTTAACGACAAAATGAAAGGTTTCTACCGCAGCAAATACTTTACTGCATCTGGCGAGGAGCGTTATGCTGGGGTCACCCAATTTGAAGCGACCGACGCGCGCCGTTGTTTTCCCTGCTGGGATGAGCCTGCCATTAAGGCCACCTTCGATATCACACTTGTTGTGCCCAAGGACCGTGTTGCTCTGTCAAACATGCCAGTGCTAAAAGAAGATTCATTGCCAGGAGAATTACGTCGAGTGCGGTTCGATCGTACACCCATTATGTCCACTTATCTGGTGGCTGTGGTCGTGGGAGAATACGATTTCGTTGAGGGCAAGTCTGAAGACGGCGTCGTAGTTCGTGTATTCACACCAGTGGGCAAGAAGGAGCAAGGACTTTTTGCTCTGGAAGTCGCAACAAAAGTCCTACCATATTATAAGAGCTACTTCAATATTGCATATCCACTGCCAAAGATGGATCTTATTGCCATTTCCGACTTTTCGGCTGGCGCTATGGAGAACTGGGGTCTCGTTACGTATCGTGAAACATTTGTGCTGGTCGACCCAAAGAACACATCGTTAATGCGCAAGCAGTCAATAGCGCTGACTGTTGGACACGAGATAGCTCATCAGTGGTTCGGTAAGAAGAAACATTGCCCCCATAGACACATTTAATTATAGCCCGCGCCTACCTCTTTTAGGTAACTTAGTGACAATGGAATGGTGGACTCACCTTTGGCTAAACGAAGGATACGCCTCGTTTGTCGAGTTTTTGTGTGTGCATCATTTGTTTCCGGACTATGACATATGGACACAGTTCGTAACGGACATGTACACACGTGCTTTGGAGCTTGATTCTCTAAAGAATTCGCATCCCATCGAAGTGCCCGTTGGACATCCGTCGGAAATCGATGAAATATTTGACGAGATTAGCTACAACAAGGGCGCTTCTGTCATTCGAATGTTACACGATTATATCGGTGAGGATGATTTTAGAAAAGGGATGAACATTTACTTGACGCGTCATCAGTATAAAAATACCTGCACCGAGGATTTGTGGACAGCGTTGCAAGAGGCTAGCTCCAAACCGGTTGCAGAAGTGATGTCGACATGGATAAAATTAAAAGGATTTCCAGTTGTAAGTGTAGAGTCGGAACAGAGTGGCAGTTCTAAGCGCATTTTGCGCCTCACACAACGAAAATTCACCGCCGACGGCTCAAAGCCCGATGGGGACTATCTGTGGGTCATTCCGATCACGGTATCCACGTCACGCAATCCTAATGAAATTGCAAAAACCTTCTTGCTCGACCAACCATCTATGGAGGTGGTGCTTGATGATGTGCAACCTAACGATTGGATCAAAATCAATCCGGGCACGGTAGGCTACTATCGCACGCGTTACTCTAAGGAGATGCTTGAAAAGTTGCTGCCTGCCGTGTATAAAATGGAGCTACCTCCATTGGACAGACTGGGTCTGATCGACGATATGTTTGCTATGGTACAGGCAGGCCAGGCTAGCACAGCTGAGGTGCTTAAGTTGGTCGACTCGTATCGCAATGAAACGAATTACACTGTGTGGACAGCCATTACGAATTCGCTCACAAATCTGCACATTTTGATTTCGCATACCGATATGATGGACGCCTTCCAAAGCTTTGGTCGCAAGCTTTATGAGCCAGTTGCTGAACGCTTGGGTTGGGAGCCTCGTGAGGATGAAAACCATTTGGATACATTGCTGCGCAGCCTGGTTTTAACACGCCTGGTGTCTTTCCGCAGCGACGAAATTATTGAGGAGGGACGCAAACGGTACGTATATGCACTTATTTATTTTTTTAATCGTCGACGGACTCATTACCTAAACAATTTATTTATGCTTCAATAGCTTCCGTAGCCATGTTAATGGCACTAATCCGCTGCCTGCTGACCTGCGTACCACTTGCTACAAGGCAGTGCTACAGGAAGGCAATGAGAAGATTTTTGAGGAGATGCTACAGCTTTATAGGTCAACCGATCTACATGAAGAACAGGATCGCATTTCACGAGCTCTGGGCTGCATTGGCGACACGAAACTGTTGCGTCGTGTCATCGACTTCGCCATGTCGGTCAGTACGATCAATTACTAATGAAATCATTATTCCCCTAACTTAATCAGATGCGCTCTTGTTTCACAGGGTGAGGTGCGTGCACAGGATTCTGTTTTTGTTATAGTGGCTGTGGCTATCAATCCAAAGGGTCGTGATATGGCATGGGAGTTCTTTAAAGAGAATAACAAACGGCTCTTGGAACAATATCAGGTAGAGCGTGTAACATATTAATAATATTGAGCTAATGTTGAACTTGTCTTAGGGTGGCTTTTTGCTGGCACGCCTCATCAAATATCTGATTGAGAACTTTGCCTCGGAAGAGAAAGCCCGTGAAGTTGAGGAATTCTTTAAGGTAAATCAATTCCCTGGCACTGAGCGCACCGTCTCGCAGGCCGTCGAGACAATACGTCTCAATGCAGCTTGGCTGGAGCGGGATAGAGAAAAGTTGGCGGCCTACCTGAAAAGCCAGTAGGCGTTACCAATTCCAAAGCATTTAACAACAACTATAACACACGACCAAAGCTGTCACAATAACCCCATAAGCGAGCCAAATACGTTAAAGCTGTTAAGAAAATGTGTAAAAAAAAACGAGATATACAATCGAATCCATTAAGGTAAAATTGTATAGAGCCGTGGGCCATTGAAGAACAGTTTATCCCAATTAAAAATGTATCTTAAAATAATGTTAAATTTATGACGGTAAAAAAATACATTTAAAAAACAAATTATTCCGCATTAATCCTTTTATTTTTTTAATAGAATGCTTTTTTAATTTGACCTTAAACTAACATTTGATTTTCGTTCCCTTTCAATCTTTAATAGTCATTAGAAATGTTTACATCACACAGATCATTTAAGATTATATTAGGTTGCTACTATTATTGTTGTTGTTGTTTTCCAACATGAGAGACTTCTTTTTGAGATCTTGACAATGATCCCAAAACTTCTGCAATCGCTGATCGCTATTAGAGCAAAAATCTCGAAAATCTTTTAGCATTTTTAGTTGGAAGAGTTCGCCATCGGCTGAGTTGTTAATAGTCTGCGCCTTCCACTTCTTGTTGGGGATCATATGGTTCCAGGCCCATAGAAAACCAACTTTCTTCGGCACATTTGTGTTGTTGGTGTGTCCATACACACATCGGGTAACATTTGCTTCCTGTCGGCTGGGCGATTCGACTTGGTAGTTATTTGTAGCACAGCTGCAATGAAATGGCTCAGCAAGGTATTTTTAATCAAATAAAGTTATTCATTTTTACCGTATTAGTGCGAACATATTGCCAGTGCAGTGCACATATTGATATTCCTTGGGCAGCTGCGAAAAGCCAAAAATCAATTAATGATTAGTTGTTGCTAAATAACTAAAAATTGCTCGCACTTACGTCTTTGTTGAAGGAGAACTTTTTGTCGAGCACACAGGGCAAGAACCCGAATTTAGTCAATATAGCTTCCTGTAGAAATAACATGCGGTCGGCTTTACTTTCCTCTGCAAACTCTGTAGGACGAACTTGTGTTAATGAAAATGTTCCCTTGGTTTTTTTTTTGCTGTACAAACCGCTAAAAAGCGATGCGCCATCCGGCAAAAATGTGACGCACAATGGAATGAAAATGGGGCCACGTAGGGGGTCAGATTTCTCTGTGAAAGGTTCGGCCATAGGATCGGCTGGAACGGAAACCAATTGATACCCACATTGATTGGCTTTACGCATCCATCCAGCAATCTGCAAGCAATAATAGAGTTGTGGAATCAAGGAACTTAATAGAAAGTCAAGCTATATACCAAGTCAGATACAATCGGACCCGAAGAGGTGACCCACTCTACAACTAGTTCGAAGGCGAATCCCGGCTGCATAACGGTGTGGTGCTTCACATGGCCCCACTCCATGCGATCGCTCTTTTGATTCACGTCTATCTCCAAATGCGATTCTCTATATATGCGTTCTATAAAGAAATGCAAATATATGATAAATGAATTGAAAAATAATTGAAAAACTCACTGTTTATACAATAATCAGTCCAGGACTGCGGAGCTGGTGTTTCTCTCAAAAAGTTGGGCACATTTGTGGGCACGGGCTCGCCATACCACAAAAAGCTACAGCCTTGGAATTCAATTTCCAGCCATTCATTGGCAAATGCACTGTAATCGTTGAGCGGTGGGGCGTAATCTGTGAAGAAAATTTGGAATAAAAGGTCAGAGCGGAGATAATAGTATTAATTGCGTACCTTTGGCAGTCTCATCCTGCTGAACGACGTAGTAGAACACGAAGCCAGGCACAATAGGCTGATTCCAGTCTCCGGACGCATGACAGATCATTCGCTCCCTAAATACCATTATCATTGCATATCAATGAAAATTATAATTACGAATATGAAAGCTTCACTTACTTGCGCATGGCCTCGAGCAGCTCCAACGGATGACGACTGCTGTCAAGGCGCGTCTTCAGCCACATCAGCGCATCGTAGGAGATAAAAGTACAGGAAGGCAGCGACTGTGTTTTGGTAAAGTAACCCACGCCACTCTCTGGATGCTTCATGGCTTCAAAGATGTCGGCGAGCGTTGCATTTGCACTGAATTTAACATCTACCGGAAAGCTGAAAAGGCAACTTTAATGAGCTTTATTTTGACCACTATAGTACTCTTATATGGCTCGTACCCATCATCATGATCGTCCTGAACATGCATTGGGATGACTGTGGCATCTGCAATCGGCAAATTGCGACCATTCTTCTGGCGTCCCGTGAAGCTTAATTTGTTGGTATTTGTTTGGAATTTATAAAAAGGTTGATGTTAGTAATACGCTTTAAACAGAAAACGAATGTGTAGCTTTAACAGTCAGTTGTGTGTGAGTGGGTGGATTACTGGTGGATACGGGATTAAGGGCTTGAAGGCTATACATGTGACGCAATGCGAGGAATTTTATACAGACTTAAAATTTTATTTCGCAAGCCAATTGTGTGTTTTTGATTTTTTGATGTGTGGTTTTTATTATGTATTGGGCAGTGTGTTGGTGAATTGCAGATTAGCATTTATTATGATAACCGAAACCGTTACATCCAGAGTAAGAAATAAATTGATTATTAGGCAAGTGTTCAATTTGTTTCTGCTCTGCTTGCAACCGTTTTTGGAGGGTGTGGCACAAACCTTTGCTGCAGTGAGTTTATAAGATTATGATGCTTTTCAGTGATTCTAGTTCTAGGTGTGTCATGCTGCTGAAAGCCAAATACCAAATTAAATTATGTAAAAATAAAAATAAGGGCAAAAATAAACTTAAACGTACGCCTTGATATGAACGCAAAACCAACAATCATGAACATAAGAGTACAAAACAAAAATCGGGGACCAAACCAAAAATATACATACATAAGTATTTACATCATATAAGGGGGGCAGCGGGAAAGCGGGCGACCAAGCCAAACAAATTTAACAATAAGCGAGACACAAATTAGAGCTATGAAATACTAAAGCCGGTTAACCGTACCGTCTACCACTAGCATGTTACGCTTTTACAGGCGATTACAGTACTGATGCATTTACAGATGCAGTAGTGCAGGCATGGACATGGGCATGGGCATGGGCGGTGGGGTCGTGGGGGCGTGAGGCAGTGTGCTATACTACGACTATTTAGTTATGGATACGATATAAAAACCTGGGTCTCTTCTCTGGCAGCTGGTTGCTGCCAACGCGCTCGCGAAACGAGTTCGTGGGTCCCTGCAGTACACACGGCGGCGGGAAACAAACAAAACAAAAAATAAGAACAACAAAGACATTAAGAGAGAAACATTTAGTAAAGCTTTGATAGTAAAATCATATTATATGTATGTTTCTGCTTAGAAAGCAACATAACGTGCGTTAAGATCAACTAAAATTGATAAAATAAAAATAAAAAAGAGCCACACTCGACTGTGGGTGGATAATTCATTAAGAAAAATAAATAATGAGGAGATCAAACAAAAGGTGCGTTAAATTTAAACATTACAATAGATAGAAAGATGGATAGATAACCTGATTAGACTGCTTGGATATCATACTCGTACTGTAGCGTCGCTTGGTTAGATGGCTTTGGGCTGTAGGACTTTCCTGTAAAAGTGATGCGAGACTCGAATACATAAAGGCGGTAAGCAGTAGTAAGTTTTGAGTAGAGCTAAGTACAAGTACAGGAACAACAATAATTAAACGTACGGCATTGATCGATCGCTCGATTGTATATACACAATCAAAAGCCATCGATTAGGTATTATTTACTTTAAATCGGCATAACTAGATAAAGCAAAAAACAAGGCGAGCATCACAAGGCGCAGTGCCCAAAAGGAAACGTTCTTACGCGCGCTTTGCGGCCGATCTGTAGCTTCAGCTTGCTGACATGGGTCTCCATTAGACGAAGAAAGTCCTCGATTTGATCCCGGGTTGAACGGTCGACGGTCTGGTCGGCGAATACATCACAGTGCTGATGATTGAAGCTAATCTTGTTGAGAATATTCTCGCGAGGGAGAAGATACATGCGAAATCGCCAGTACTTGAGGCTCTGCGGAAATACAAGGGAACAATATGAATAAGATATGGCGAAATAAAAACAAAAGGGAGCACTTTACCTCCATTAAGGGGTAGTCGGTGTCACCACGCGTGCAAATGTAAAGATCCATGTGATTCCAGTTGAAATTCTCCAGCTTTTCAGTGGTAAAGTTCACTCCAGAGATTTCGTACGTTTCGTGCTGAGGCGCATGGAAGCGATATCGGTAGTCCACATTGATGGGCGGGTAGGGATGCCTATTTAAAAAGGTGTGTGTTAGATGAACTGTAAGCATAAGTATCAAAACTTACCTGGGCCTATAGCCCGTAACTGTGATGACGGAACCACTCAATGAAATCTTGTGAAAAATCCGACCTATTGAAAGCAGATATTCCTTCTTTGTCTCGGTTGGCGGCTTCACGGGCAGTACTGCCGATGTAGCCTGCACTGTAGATGCGCCTGGGACTGAGCTAGCAATACTGGTGTTGACACCAGGTACCTTCTCTTCAACAACAATCAGTTGAAAACCCTGCGCCAGGCGCTGTGAAACAATTTCTTTGCACACCTCCTCCGTCGACAATGGTTTGCGATAGACGGCACGGTCCTTGGCATAGTCCTGATTCACATCATCCGGCAGCAATGTGTAATCCGAGATGACGTAGTCGTTGTGCAGAGATCGTTTGTCCGGAAAATAGTCCGTGGTTATTGGCAGGCAGGCGGGTATGGTCAACGACTTCCAGTCGACGCCTGTAAACAGGTGCAGCGATAACAATGAGAGGGGTAGACGGTAGACGCCGCTGCGTGCAGTGGGCTTTTGGTCAAGGAAGTACGCAAAAAGAGAAAAGCCAACGCCGATATACAGTAATACAATTGCTAAAGCTAATAAGACTAACAAGTACTGGAAGTCTACGAAAATTATTGAAAACATTGGATTATGTAAAGCTGTAAGGGATTGCGCCAAACAAAAATTAGCAGGTGTGTGCGTGCAATGCAGTGGCGGGTCTAAAAGCATGCGAATTTAGCGGCAGGCGGGTATTGAAGCAACATGGGCAGGAATGGTAACGTCGACATGCACTTCAAATACCAACTTCGATGTGTTCGCGTGTGGGTGAAGACTACTACTGGTGTTCTACGGGGATGCTGTTAATATGTATAACTATCTAAGGTGAAGGTGGTAGGCAGGTGGGCAGGATTGTGTAGTGGATTGTGTGATGCGTGCCTATGAAAAGCTATGACACCTACGGCACAAATATGGGACATATGAAGTTTCGCTTCTATGAGGAGGCTCCTTCAAAAAAGCCCAATACGAAGACATTTATTTAAATGATATCTATATATTGCTTACTAGAAAGAAAACAACATTTCAATTACAACACAGGCAAAAAATCAAAAGTAACTTTAAAAAGATATAAATCCTGGCATGTTCTACATCTTAAATTGCCGATTTTAATTGGATAGTGAAACTTAGGATTTAGCAAAGGGCTTCGGGTTCACTCGTGTTCGTATGGTTTTTGTCTACATGGCTCAGAATTGTAGGTGTACGAGTACATGCGGGTTGTTTTAAGGGAAAGTTCAAGGAAAATAATAAGAATTCAGCTACAGATTTATTTAACAGATGTGCGTGTGCGTATTGGTGTTCAATATCTAATTGTAAGTGCTACAAAAACTAGGTGCTTTGACTAGTATACATGTAATTAGATGTGTGTTTGTGTGTGTGCGTAGGTGTATGTGTATGCATGGTGTTTTGTTTTTACAAAATTGCGATAAGTTTCCAAACCTATAATGATCTTTCCTTTGCCGCCCGCCTCTGTTGGAGCTTCAAGCGGTGCAGTTCCAAAGCTAAGTTCACTTTCGACAATCGGTTTTAAATGTTTTCCCGCATTCGCCGTTGCATTCACATTAACTAATCATACGATTATAAGAGTAGTTCGATAGTTTCAGTTGGAGGTGGTCGGTTGGTTATATTGAATTTTTAGGTTTTTTGAACGTCCAATTCGGGTTTGTTGTTGTTGAAGATATGGTAGTTGGTGGTGGTGGTGGTTGTGGAGAAATATCAGGATTTGTGAAATGACCAATAAATATATATATAGGTACTTATGTATGTATAAATATTAATATTCATTTCAATATCATCGATATTTAGTGTTACGAATGAGATTCTACAAATGCATTAGTTTTCAGTTATAGATCGAATGTAATCGCAAGCCACGCGAAGAGATAGATCCTACGGGTGCTGTTAGTAGACATTACAAGTGCACACAAATCGGCCTACGGGGCGCACGGGCTTATTCGCAGTCGGCAAACTAGTCCGTGTTCAACAAGAAAAGAACACAGGCTGGCCGCCATACCGAATAGATAAAAATATAGAGCGGGCCCGAAAAGATTCAGAGATAGGGGTCGAACGCCATTCTGTTGCTCAAACTGTTCAACGTTGGCAAAATCATGCACATAGCCCATCTGTTTGGCCCTTAGATAGAGGCTGGTAGTCCAGTAATCGTAAATGCCCGCCTCGTGTATGTGCAGTACGAATCGATGGAGGGGCTCCTTGAAGTGCGAGTCGTAGCGTAATTGATATTGTTGCGGGAAAGTTCCGTAGCACAGATTCGATAGCCAGAAGCGCTTATGCGTGAGATATCGTTGTTGCTGGGCCACGAAGCTCCATCGGGGCGTGCTAATGGGGTAAATGTAGTTCGTGATCATTTCCACACGCCTCTCATAAAACTGATCATGATCGACATATTCAAATTGCCGATTAAAGAGCTGGGCGTGGCCCAACGAGTCAATTATGGCGTTAACTTCACTGCGGACAGTCAGTATGGGATATGGCATACTGAAGAGCTCCTCTAACGTTCCAATAGGGTTGTGTGTCAGCGTTACGGCCAGAAAAGAGGTCAACTTGGTAATATACAGCTGTGCAGTTACAAAGGCCCCAAACACAAGTGTTGCACAGGCTAAATACCTACTCAGAAACGCCAAGAAGTTCGGGGATTTTGATACCAGCTTCTGGCTTCCGGATAAACCGAGTAGTGCCCAAAATTGCCTCTTCTCCTTGCCGGACCTCCAAAAGCATCGAGCCGCACAATGAACGCAGAGTATGATGAGAAGTATGCACGCCCACACAACGGGTTTGAAGGGCAGGAACACGTAGAGCGAACGTGGCACTTCGTTGTGCAGTGGGAGCATAAAACAACGAGGCACTGCCTTGTACGGATAAGAGTACTCGATCAGTGGGCAGACTTCCAGTGTCGTGAAGAGGTGTGGACTAATCTCAGCTCCTTGTTCAACGATCAGATTCACCAAAGCATGCATGTTCAAATTGTTTGAACCGTTCACAATAAAAGGATACAAGTGCAAGGATACATTCAGATGGCGCATTAGTTCCCGAAAAAGCATGCCACCACAGCCGTCCAAGAGCCAAGCACCACTGCGTGGATCCTGAGACCAAAACGTGGACGGCACATCTACCTGCACAGGCACCTGCAGCTGGTAGCCTCTAAAGTCAGAGCGACTGGTCACTGGGAATAAGCCGCGAAGACTGTGTGAATCACTTAGCTTCATTATCTGCACCACTGGATAGGGATCCATATGATAGAGTCTTTTGAATGCCACCACAACCAGAGCTGTACGAAATTGCTCAAGCCACAGATAATTAAAGAATTGCTTAAGTTCGGTTTTATTTCTTACACTATTCAACAGGAATATGGTCTTGCAATAGCGTCGTCCTCGCGCCCTATGAGCCATTACGTTCAGCACAGGATCTCGAGGGTCGGTGGCGAAGATCACAAATAAGGTATGTTCGTGAGTTATCTCCCGGAAGCACGTTTGTAGCTGTTCTGTTCCCGTCACAATTGGTCGCGAATAAAAACTGTTGCTCGCATTGCGGACCAGGTCATCGAAGAGTGCGTCCAAATAAAAGTTTGAAATGGCTCCCCTCCCGTACACGATGTTAATGGACTGCAGCTTATGTACGCGACCAATGCGACTTAGAAAGTGAGCAAATTCAACAGGCTGTGCCAGATTGAGTTGGAGCGATACCTGAACTATCGTCAAAATAAATACAACCGATGCGGTCCACAACTTGAGGTTTATTTCCTTCAAAGCCATCGCTTGCAACTGACCCACTATTGTCTGGCGTCCTACTCTTTAATACACAGTTTAATTTAGGTTCCTTGGGGGAAAAACTAATTATGGTATATGGAGGCGGACGCTGGTAAACACAAATACAATCAGCGCCACCTCACTTAACAATCCATCGGCGCTTTAAGCCTCGCACCAGATCACATACGGGTATTATCATCATAATATCATAACAAACAACTGTCATTGATAGGCATAAGGGTCATGGCTTATGCGTGCTTACCTGTCGTAATCGCTGGCGTCCATTCCTGCTCACCGGTAGCTCCCCAGAGATACGATTTGGCCTGAGTCGCCGTTAGGTTAGGCACGTTTGCGGGCGTGGCATTCAAAAGTGAATTGTTGCGTTTTTTTAAAACTGTGGGAGAAATCAGAAAAATTAAACGAATGTTGATAACGTCAACATGTCTTGATAAATCGTGTATGTAGGTAGAAATAATGCAGTTTTCAGTTTTTGGTCATGGACGTTTTGCATTCGAATGATTAAAGTGATTTAGTGCTAAACTAAACATAAAGAAATTCCCTCAAATATACATTTTTCTAAAGAAACTACGCTGCGCTAAAAAAGGTTATTTCCTTTCCCAGCATTCTTGTTATTGTTGATTATCAAAGCTTCAAATTAAGTTAAACTGCTAAAAAAAAACCGATCACTTCAATCATTCCATTGTTTAACTTACGGTCGAACTTTTCTTCACTGTTAGCCGAGCTTAATTGCTGAGACGATTTACTTAGCAGGGAATGCGTTGATATTTGATCAGATTCTCCGTTTGCAGTATTGTCACTGTCGATGTTGTTGTTGTTGTTGAAATGCCTATTGTAGGTACCAGCTTGGGGTGTTTTAGCTGGCACCGCTTGATAGTGATGCTGTTGAATCAGCACGCCCGTAGGACCCTTTAGTTGATAAGCGACAAAAATTAGAGATGAGAATCTTCAAAACACTTTCAATCCACAATATGCAAATACCTTTGGAAAAATGTGCGTCCAACGGCGCCGATTCGACGTAAGCTTTATGGTAACATGTGACGGATCAAATGGATTGATCAGCGCTCGACCAGGTCGTACAATGGGCGCTATGCTGACGATGGCGCGTCGGGAATTCTTCTCTGAGGCTAATGACTCAGACAAGTTGGTAGTGTCCGTCTGTGAAGCAAGCGAGAGTTAAAAGACTGCTTCAGGGGCTTATGAGCTTAAACTACCAGCGCTGCCAACATTCCGGAGGTACCATGATGTATGTCCGGATCAGACATTTTCCGGCGTAGACTGGGTATCTTGGTTGGCGTTAAGTTCTCCCAGTCATTGTTACGGGTGGCGTACGTTTCGAAACTGGGAACTGACGTTTTTTTCGCACGCACCACACGTTGTAGGGAGCTGCATAGTAAAACGACGCGTATTCGCTTTTCATAATTTACATAGAAGTTTCGAACTTACCAAGTACTTTGCGCTGGCAAAGGCTGAAAGATTTGCTCATCGTATGCATCGTAATCAAATAATGAATTGTGTATGTACTCTGACTGATTGCAACTCAGGAAGTTTCTTTCGTTTTCCTATGTAAAATGATTTTAAAAGAGTGTAGGCTGGATATCAGGATGTTAGACATACATTGGTTTCCTCATCAATGGGCTCATTCTGTGACATAAATAGAGGCAGTTTGATACGCGGTATGAAACTGGAATAGGCAATTTTCTTATTTGTCGAGTAGAAGCTCAGGTTGATCCAATGCGGCAGCGAGTAGTCGTCTGCTGATGTTAATGTGGTGTCTTTGTTGTGAAATTTAAGTAGTGGCACTGCGTGCAAAGGCTGCTCGCCGACACAGACCAGATCGCTGCCCACACCGTTGTCGATAATCTTAAGAAAATGGAAAATAGGGAATCAAAATGAAGATGTGCTGTGTGGCTTTACAAACATACCCGCTGCTTGGTTATGTTTGTCAACTCCCTGTCGACCTCAAAGACGCCTACGCCAGGCGTAATCACGACAGACAACTGTCCGGTGCGGTCAAAGGTACGATCTAGATAATGCTTTTCGAAGGTATTCAACGATATGTTGAGCACCTCAAGGAAATTCCCCTGCGCTGCTGTGGAATTCATTGCCGGTGGTATATTCATATTCTCACGTTGATGATAACGGAGCACAGTTTCCTGGTATGATGTGAAAAGCTTGCGCAACTGCGCCAGCACCGTGCACCAATCATCATTGCGCTCATTTTGTATGGCAACGCGATAGAAGTCTTCATAGTAGCGACCCTTGTAATCGAGCTGGAGACAGTCACGCATGTGCTCCGGGAACTCATCAAGGCTCTTGGCCGCGTAGAAAGTGCGCGAGAAGAGAACGATTGTTACCTCGTGGTTGCAGCCCAGTTTTTTCCACTTTTGAAAAAGTTCCGTCAAGAAACCATTCACGGCCTTTTCAAAGTAAAGATCTCCATGTATATCAAAATCCCACATTTCCGAGGACATTTGCAGAAACAAGTAAACCATAGATGTGCTGCTCCGAAACACAATTTTAGTGTCCTCATTTATGACGCCGCTGGCCACGCGCTCACCCTGCGACCACATCTCGTACACTTGACAACGTATCTGCATATCATTATAGTCGATCTTTTTATTGACATATACACAAGTATTGGTCTGTTAAAGAGATGAATGATGTCACTTATAGTCAATTCACTTCCCTTCATCACTCACCAGATACGTCTTCAGACGCCACATTTCCGAGCGTCCCATGTATTGGTCCTTGAAAGTAATCTCAATGGAGTCAAGAGCTACATCAGCAGGATTTACGATTCGCATTACAACAGTGGAAAATGGTCGCATTTTGAACTGCGCTGCTATTCCCGACTCTATGCTGATTGCATCGCGACCAGTTTTACTTTGGTCGTTAAACTCTGTTATCTGCAAGAGCAGATGTGTGGCATCCTCATGAGCCGGATCGTAAATCTCGACCACATCGTTAACTTTCGCCGTTGGATGGTCTTTCAAATTCAATACAAGATCCGCATCTACACGATATATTATTAAATTTGATATAATATATACATATGTATGTATGTATGTAAGTACAAAGGGCAATGCAAAAGGATATGATTGCTCAGTCTCACCATATGATTTGTTGCAACTTCTCGTGTGCGTGTTTAATTTGTAGAGTTTCATTTTCTCTATATATTGGAGTTATTCTTACAAATTACAAGCCCATTTATATGTATATTTTTAATCATACAACACACAATACAAAATCACAATTGCACTTTTCCATTTTGTTGTGATACGCTCTTCTAGTTTTTGGCGTAGTGTTGAGAAACGAATAATTTCGTTTGCGTAACGCTTTCACTGCAGTAACTTTGCTGCACGCCCAATTTATATATAAAAATTCAAATCAAATTAATATTGACCACTGTATAATTAAGCATTATGTAAACTCGAAGCTATCCTCATAATCTTCAATCTTGCTACGATATTAGACCACCTGCCAAAAGAATTGCATTACTGAATGTTATTATTAACACTGAGTACCCCAACCATGTTTTCCTTTTCTGCAATTATGAATGTAAACGAACAAATAATTTGTTAATGATTATTTATTGGATCGCAATATCAGTGAATACATTCGACAAAGAATTTTAAGACAGTCGCCTAGATACATAAATTGTCAGTTCAATAATTGTGTGTTTTTTCATAGGGTTCAAGGGTATTTTGTAATTTGTTGATTAAGACTCGTCGTTTCTCAAATCGCATCTAAAATTTATACATACATCGTATATTGTAGATCAAGACTTTGCAGTCGCACTTCACTCCCAATCGGGTCGTTTCGCTTTGACATAATAGATTATTTGCGTTGACCAGGATGATTATCCGCCGATTAGTATGTAATAGGGGTATAGTGTATGCATGAGTGGCTATGTATATATGTAACTAACAATTGAAAGTGTGTTCTCGTTTTCAATCTCAACATGCAGCTTACAATTAGACAGAACTACGAAACAAACTCCTAACGGCTAACTAAATATATACGGACTACAATTACATTAAATACTAAGCTATCTTCAAATTGCTACGGTCGCAAGTACCACAGTGATGTCGTCGGGTTTTCCACCCCGGGCTTGAATATTGTTCCGACGAGCGCTGATGGCAAATGGCGACAGAAATTCACTGTTGAGAGAAAGCGTACGCGCCATCAGAGCCAAGGTGTTGGCTGTCATTTGTAGCTTGACGGGATCGCGTTCCCCCTCTACTTCACGTAGCACCTGTAACAGCAGCGCCTCGGGTACGTTGTCGAACACACCGTCAGTGGCGATTAAAATGACGTCACCGTCTTTCACGGGAAAACTCATGGTGTCAGCCGATTCGGGACTGTCACTGAGTACGTTGGGGCCATGTCCAGGCGGAGGCAGGGATAGTTGAAAAGGTGTGTTAAAGTAGTGTTGCTGTTCTTCAGACTTGTGTACGATTTCGCCTTGCCGTACTACAATGAAACCGCTGTCCCCGATATTGGCCGTGTGAACAGTGCTGGTGTCACGATTCAGGATCAGCACGCAGGCTGTGCTACTGCCCAATATGGGTTTTTTCTGTTCCATAAGTTCGCAATAGCTGTAGGCAAGCAGGTTGACGGGCCGCTGCGGGTTGAAGTGTGTACAGTGCACCAGCCGCTCACATGTCCGCATTAGAAAGGATGAAAACTCTCCTGGGTCAATACCATAGCTGCGCCAGCCACCGACACCGTCTGCTACGCCCACCACATCTGCCTGATCTGTGGAAGCCTTAAACCACGAGTCCTCCCCGTACTTGCCAGGCTTGTATTTGTGACGTAAATTGTCCTTTGCAAATCCACAAACGACGGAAACGAAGTGGGGTCGGGGTGCTCTCACTTGTCCGTTCTTTGGGGTGGCACCAGTGGCAGTGTCGATCAGGGTCGACAGGCTGCTACGTAACGCTCGCGATATTAAACGCGAGGTCCAATTAAGCGAATGCATATTCTAATCGAAAAGACAAACGCGTGCTTCGTGAAAATCTTTCGTATTCTCGTTATTCATATATCGATTTTATGTAACTCGTTAAGTGTACTCGCGAAATTAGAGTGTACTTCTTCGTGTTCGCACTAGCAAAACAAATTTTCTCAACTAAAAGCCAAAAATTGTGTCTAGGAAAATTACGTTCCAATTTAATTCGGTTGTTATATGTTCCTACGCCTGCCTCTGCCTGCTATGTACACTGTTTTACGTATAAAGTCACAAGGGGCTTCAAGTGTGACCAGACTTAAGCGGACCGAAAAATACCAAATTTTTCATAAATAAAACAAAACTACTGTTCTTTCGTGAGGACTTTAGTGGTGGAACTATTAAACTACGCAGCCGATATTCAAAAAATTAAATATACTATAGAAATTGTTTCAAATAATAGAAAGCACATTTTATTTAAATTCTCTATTAGTTTGTATATCTACGTATATATAGTATATGCATATATAAATATATGTGTATTAATATTAGTCCACATCAAGTTTCCTAAATGAGCCTTCAGTCCCGAATAGACCATCGAAATCGATTGGATTTCCAGGACGAAGTCTCTCGTCCGTGCCATAATTAGCATTTTCCTTAAAGAAATCACTGTATTGGTCAAACTTCTTCTCCCATTCTGCAACTATTTCCTCCACGGACCCATTCTCTCCACCATACTCTTTGGGTAGATACTTTAAGGGTATTTGTTCTGTTAGCAGCTCCATTTTATTGCCGTGCACATAAAGTCGGCCCTGAAGTTTTTTTGATAACATCGGCTTAAACATGTTGAAAATCTGCTCGAAACCAGGAATAGTGTGAATAAAATGCTGAGCCTTGGGTCTAAGAGGCACGGCTTCCTCCGAAAACACTGTCATCTTTTTCGCCATACCAGGAGTCATTTGAAACAAATGACCCGGAGTTGCCCCCTTCATATCCATTATAAAGATGACTCCCTTAATAATGGCATAATCATCCTCCATCATGGCAATCTCTTGCATTGCCTGAGCCACACGCATAACGTCCATGATATGATACTTATCAACAGAGTAGAGTCCGCTTCTCATGATGGCTAGGCGGGGGCCATTATCATTAAGAGGCTTGGGTAGGTAGACTATCGCTCTATTAATACAATTATAAGTACAATTCACTTTATCACCGACCTTCAAATCGTGCATCAAATCTTACCCCAATCGATGAATTTCACGGAACTTGGGGTCGTCAACATCAGTGATGTTGAAATATTCGGGATATTTCGTTCTCAGTGTATAGTACTTGTCCAATTTGGACTTTGCGCGTTCTAAACTGAACTTACAGCCGCGTAAGAAGGCGATAAGAAATTGATCATCTGTACGTGGGTTTAGATGGGGTTGCTGTTTAATCCACGTCTTAAATGCCTCCAAGTCGGCTTCAATGCGTTCTGGGACCTCATTTAATTGCTCCTTTGCCGCCTGTTGTAGTTCCGGAGAGAGCGGACGAATTTTCAACGACATTTTGGAAGCACGTTCCTTATACAACGCTTGTAGACTAATATAAGTTTCTCTTGTTTCGTATATTTTTGCCCATTTGATTATGGGAGTTTATCAAAATTCTGATAAGTATTGATTGTAGGTCGTAAACTTAATAAGACAATTGATAACAATTCAGCTAGCTGATAAAGACGAATTCTTATTAAATAGTTACAAACAGTAGGGGCTTTGAAAATGCCTTCGAATCGATTACCGGCTATGCAGAAAAAAGAATGAATTGTGAACAATTTACATAACGTAAGAAGTTAATAAATTTCTGCGTTTATTCGATAATGCTCTATTTCTGGAATGGATAATAATCCAGTCCGGAATTGTAGTTGTACTTTGGCTTTTGCTTCCTCTTTGCAATTTCAATCATCTCCTGTACATCCTTTCGGTATGCCGGCGGAAGCATTTCCTGGTGTAGTGTGCACTTGAACTTTTCTGGTTCTTCAATTTTAAACACATGTCTGCGTATAATGTCAATATCACGCCCAAACTCCTCTTTGAGATCGGCTATCTTCGTGGGCGATGTGTCGAAGGCAATGTTAAAATGTGTGCCTTCGCGATGAACCACGCCGTGTTCGCTCACTTTATGGGGCAATGCTCTCGTACCCAGGTTCTCCAACTTACGAATAATGCCGCCACTATCTAATATGCATTCAGCAGTGCGTCTAATAGCGGAAATAAGTTCTGGCTGCAATAACAATGACATGTTTATTTTTGTTTATATAACTTTAACATTTTACATTTACATACCCGTGGCATTTGCCGCAGCACTAACGCCAATTCATATGAAGGCATACTTCGGTTTAAAAAGTAAGTACTTCGGTTTAAAGCAGGTGAAGCACTTAAATTGGATACAATTGGATATATAGGATCAAAATAATAAATAGCAAGCAAATTGCGATGATTTTAGCCAATGCACATGCTGCAATAGTGATGACAGTTGTGAAGTGCGACCGTTTTCGTAAATACCTAAGCTCAGTATTTTTATACGCAACGGAAAAATACCAAAACAAAATTTCTAAAAGCCGTAATGTTTTTCACATTATTATAAAATTGCATTTCCCTGTTAACTCCAAATAAATATAAATCCGGTGTCATTCTTACAACTTAATATATATAAATTGGCAAACCAACTCTCGCAAGACTTCAAAACATATTCTATATATGTATATACATTACTTATGTACTTAGTATGTAAAAAAACCACAAAATCAAGTGAAAGAGCATGTATGTACATATAGAGCCATAGAAACGGAACAAGATCGGGAGTAGCGGCTTAGGCAAAGTGCGCTAAAGGGCATCCACATCTATAGCCATAGAAACATTTATAAATAGTCTTTTCTCTGCGCTTCTTAAACAAAGCACAAAAACCATATTTAATATTTATGTTCACTTATATTTCGGTTAAATTAAATTTAAAGTGCACTTTCGCACATGTCATGCAAAGAACCTACTCGAAGCTATAAAAAGCGAAGGAGGAGTTAGGAAATATACCAAGACTACCATTCTGTAGCGCAGAAACGCTAGTATTTTAAAAATGAAAAAGAATAATTTAATGTAGCTCGGACTTTTTTATTTTTATGTTTTATGTATTTTTATAGGTGATGATTCTTAAAGAAATATATTTTTGAACTTTTGAGAAAGCTATGAAAGATAGAGCACAAATACCCCAAAACGATTGTGCAAAGCGTAGCTGTACATCTCAACCAGATAAAAAATGCATGAACAGTATTCCAGCAGAGACGCACTGAAGAAGTGTAAAGAACTTTAGTTGTGCAAGAATCAAAAATATTCTTTCGACCAACATCTTATAAATTCCAATACATCCACAGTATTGTTCAGTTCTTCCTGCAGACGAATGAAGGTGTGCTTGGTAACATCTATTTTTGTCTGTTATGTACATACATACATATATGTATATGTTACTATTAGTTTTTGAGTCTGCTTTTTGAAACATTCAGAACTTTTTTGTTGAATGCAAAATGTTTGTAAAGTCAATATCAAAACACATTTATTTATCTGTCGAAAGTAAAAGAAACAAAATGTAATTAATTTTTTAAAAGAATAATTATTTATTTTCAACATGGGAAACGGGTATAATTGTTCATTCTAAGTAATAATTATAGGTACTTTTAAACTGTTTTTATATGTTTTCTTTTAAATGCTTAGTTAATGATAAAAACATCAGGTGGTTGTAACCATACTCTACGAGATAGAAGACACCATTGTTAACATTTCAATTAAGTTTTGCGGTACTTTGTGAAAGGCAAAATGTTCGTTATACATCATATCTCACAATCAATTTCAAGGAGACACTTCCCACCTCCCAATTGGCCCCTCTGCTCCGTCATGGCACGAGATTTGAGTGCAGTTGGTCATAAACGTATGTAGTCCTATACGTGTAAATTTGTAAAAGTAATGATCGTGCCAAAATGCAGTGGGATATCGTTGTTGAAAATAGCAATAGTTAATTCTTTAAAAATTCATCCATATGTACTTAATCGTATTAAATTAAAAATAGTTTATGGTATTACATACAGCAAAAGCCTGGTGCAATTGTCTCAAATTGAAATACATGATGGTACCATATCATAAATACATAATCTAATTAACTTCTTGACTTTTGTGGAATGCCATTATTTGCGAATGTTTACAAGCGGAAAAAGATTGAGTTTTGGCGTTTTTGCGGAATGTCCTGAAGTGTTGGAATATGTTGTCTACATGTGTCTGGTGTTACCAAAGTTGATGCCCGACTGGGTGGCGCCCTTATTAGAGCCATACTGCAGGGAGATGACATTCTGGCCGGCACGCAGCTGCTCATCGCTGAAGTTGCGCACGTTCTTATCCGCCTCCTTAGGTCCGATCGACGGCTTATTGAAGTTGGCGGCCTATCAAAGGCAGACAGATATTGAATTAGAGGGAAATTTTTCAAAGTTTCGACCACTTACCTTTCGGCCCAGCGACTGCAGACAGATGACGACTGAGTTCAAATTTTGACGTTCCCACAGATCAACGCTCTGGAATGTTTCTTGTGTGGGCACTCCAAAGTTCTTAGCGCACTCCAAAAATGCTGCAAAACCCGACAATGTTAATAGAAAAGGATTTTATTTGTATTTCTCTACTACCAACCCGAAATATTCTCCATGCACTTGAATGCCATTTTGCTTTCGTTAATCTTCTTGATGGAACCGGGTTGCAGGGCATTGGCCAATTTGCATAGAATTACGCCATCCTTGAGTACTTCAAAGAAATTGTCCGTGTCACCGGACGTGTTGATGGGCTCGCTAGTTACAGCCTTAATCCATTCGAGCGATTCCTGAGCGAGTTCCTCGCTATATTTGGAGTTGATCTGGAAAATTAAGGAAAGTTCCATTTAAAATCTATTATTTAAAATGAAACTTCCTGTAGACCTTCGCTTGGGCCATGCTGAATAATGTCAATCGCCTTCACAAATGCTCTATTCTAAACTGAATCTGCAAATTAGTTGCAATCATGTCGTACCTCATATTATCGCTTTATTTCAGGAAATATCACATATAACCCACTTATCGGTAATTGGTCATAAAAATCCCAAGAGTCTAGACCCACACCCAGATACATTCTCACATATACTACGTACAAATGTAAGTGTATGAAAGCATTCCTTTCCCTCTCCCAGAATATTTTCCAAACAAAAACGATAAGATTGCAATTCTTATTGTTCTAACTCGATGACAGGCGACACTCCCAGACATGCATATACTCGTACACATGCACATACTGTATTCGTATTTATAGTATGTTTATATGTATTTAGCGACATTGCGCCAAAGTTTTGTATATGGCATGCATATGTATAACAAATTGTGGAAGTCAGTCACGTTTCGTTTTTAAAAATATCCATATTTGCTAATGGCGAGCGCCGGTCTGAGCGTCTTATCCATATAAGGCCTAAAAATTGGCAGCAGTTTGTGTGTCCGTCCTTCGCACCGATTTGGCTAAAAGCGAGGCCCACTTGTTGACGACTAGCTTCGAACTTGCCATTCGATTTGGCGCCATGTGAAAATTTGCCAACATTAGTGGCAACTACAAAACCACAAAACCAAGTCCAAACAACAGCCAGATACGAGTAGTGTGGATATAAAAAATGTTCGAACATGATGGTCAACCACAAGTAGGGGCAGAGGTCGTTGCGTGTCGCATTTCAATTCAATTCTGGGTGGCATATGAAATCACAAATGTTAAGTGTTTAACAATCCGGCAACAGATTGGGCGTTGCCTCTTTGGTTATGCCTTTAACTGCATAGTTATTTGCGAAAGCGTTTTGCTTCGTTTAGCACGAAGTTATTTGTTTTATTAAATTGAACAGTTGTCGCTAACAAATTTCAGATTAGCGCCCTCCCCTTTATCAAATGTGCGAGCGAGTACGTGATTCTTGTATGTGTGTATGTACATATATACATACGTATGTATGTACCCAGTATGTGGGACTGACGACAAGTCTATTATAATAAATGATCTCAGAAACAAGTGAAACGATTGCTTCCAATTGAGTTGTTCTAGAGCGGGTCGACCACTTGAGTGAGTTCGTCTTATCAGTTCGCGGTTTCTGATTGTAGGGAAGGGGACTATAATAAATTCATTCATACATACATACATATATGTATGTACAAAGAATAACATGTCGCAAATATTATGCATGTATATATGAATAGGTATGGGATCTGTGTGTTCAGTGAAGGTGAATGTACGGCCAGAGAAAAAAGTTCAATAGAGGCACAGGCAATAAATTGTGCTTGAAGCAGCCAACGGTAGTCCGAATGCTGTGCAAAATGGGTTTAACAAACCGATTTATTACCTGATTCTTAGCTAACAAAACAAAGACTATCAAGATACAAATACACATGCAAATGGAATTGTTGAATAGACTTAAGTGTCAATATAAACGGGTTTTATTGATGTGCAAACATGGACAGAAGCGTAAACTTGAATGGAGTTATGAGTAATCTCAGAAGTCCATCTGCCAACAACGAAATATTGAAATACCCTAAAAAGAGGTGTTATAGCTCTATTTTGTCAAATCTTAAAAGAAAGAACTTAGGTCAGCAAAGATTGGCAGACTCAGCGATGATAGTCCTATCGGATGAGATTAAGATAAAGTATCTAATCCCTGAACAATACCCTGCTTCACACTATTTCAGAAAAAGATCCATTGATGCTTACATTTTGAAGACGTAAATAACCTTTAAGGACACATTAACTAAATCGAACTCTATATTTAAAAGAGATTTAAGGTATTTAAAATCAATCTATACATTTACGAGTATATACAAGTATGTATGTATATACATGCATATATTGTTCATTTACTATGCTTGGCTTAGTGTTGTTCCAAGCGTAACTTAATTGTTTTTGAAAAATGCTTGGAATTCTTCCACATAAGATCTCATCATCAAGTAGTAACGTGTGTTATATTTTTTTCTCAAGACACTTCTTGAAAAAATTTCTCTACAAAAGAAAATTTCTCTTCTCACAGTTTAATTTTCTGTTGTTCTTTTTATTGTTTTGGTGCCGGCAATTATTTAACAAATTGAAAGTAACTGCAAAATGGAAAAATTGGCACAACGGTGAAACATTTAACAGCTAGCTGGGCCGGCGGGTCATTGAAGAGCGACCTCCAGCTAGCCATGGATTAGCGCGAAATTGTTTCCAATACCCCCCAAAAAAAATAAAAAAATATGTTCAGTGGATCAATTTATCATGCGCAGAGGCAAAATTCTTGGCTCCCTGAATGAAAACAAAAGAGCTTAAAGCAACAAGTGTGAGCAAAGCCATAATAAATGATTTTGATTGACACTTTTCGAAACTCGCTGGCCGATGGTTAAAGTTATAATGATGATGAAGATGATGATGGCAGATAAATTGACACCCTCGGGCAACTGAATTAATTTTGATAAAGAATCCGAATAAATATTTTGCGCTATACACACACTCACGCCATACCATGAGAATGAAACTCGCATTCATTGTATCTGTGAACAGCCGACAGACCGACTCGTTATATATTCATAGTCATAAATAAAAAGCCGTTAAAATACTAATAGATTCTAGCGCTTTCTTGCGCACACATTTCTACATTTAGCTATGCACATGTATGTGTGAGTGTACATGTAGTTAGTATAAATGAATGGCTGGGGGGTCTCGGAATGAGAGTGTGTGTGTAAGCGAAATGAAATGCGCGAGCAAAATGTACAACAATGCCTAAAATGAAAAATAAGTAAGTAAGCAACAAGCAATTTTTTACACAAATATTTTTAACGTTTTGTTTTTTTTTTTTTTTCAATTTAATGAGTCAGCAGCAGCCAAGCTTAGTAGCTTTTTTTACTTCGCTCGCTATAAGGTCGTTGTTATAGTCGCTATCGTTGCCTCGAAATTCGAATTTTGGAAGCAGTTGTGCTCAGAGCTTGTGAACATATTGTGCTTATGAAAGTACACAGAATATACTATGTAGTATATACATTATATAAAATTCCATATACTCGTACTTAGTATTGGCCTCGCTTCAACGATACGCAAGTAAAAACAAATTGTGTCGCTATATGGGGTGGAAGTTGCTTATCATGGCGAGCATTTGCAAAACGGCACACACTTCCATTTAGTCGCGACTACCAAACCAACTAGGCCACTCCAAATGGCCACTCCGGTGGCGATCCGTTAGAGCTGTAAACTGTGGCCAAAATTAGCAACAAACTGCCGGAAAATGTTGTCAGCGCATGCGGGACCCTTGAATGTTAATGAGGAAACCTCCAATTCTGCGTATACGCCGTCTGGGTGCAGCTGACACTGGTTTATGGGTCTGTAGGTCTGTGGGTCATTTGACAAATTAGCCTCGATTATGAGCTAGTACTGGACGAGGGGGGTGTTCAGATAAGCGTGACAGGGAAATGACATGCGAGTTGGAGACAATAATTAATTTTGAAGTTTCGTAGTGCCGGCGTTGTCTACGCAAAATTTTGGGTGTTGTCCGTGCCTGGCAACTCGATGTAATGCGAAGTACACGCGATGAAGACCATTAGAGACCAGCTAGAAGCGACCTAGATCATAGTTCTCTGTTTGTAAGGCTTTTAGATGAATTACAATTACCACGAAATGTCGTGTAGGAAGGTCATGATTTTGACGTGTTGGACGTTGCAAGTAAATTCCTCATTATTAATGAACTCACATTTCATTATGATATAAATTTTCCAAGCCTCAGAAGAGGCAAACTTGGTTTGTTTAAAGAAAAGGGTCCACAACCTCCCTCTTAAGAATCATCATTGGTATCAATATTTCACATATCCCTTATTTATACTAAAGTGATATGATGAATTTGTTGTCAAAGACTAATTAAATTAATTAATAACATTTTAATGTTTACAGAATTTGTTCCCCGGTTTCAATGCACTCAGTTATTGTTTATACACAATTTATAGTAATTTATAGCGGTTTGTGTTTTTCAAAAAATACACACATACATACAGGGTGCGCTATCTTTTATGTCGGTATGAAAACATTGAATATCTTTGAAAATAAGCAACCGATTTTCAATTAATTTGGTTCTGTACAATTTCTTGAACTGAGGTTTTTAACACTGGTCTACTCAAGTCAATCATACCGACATAAAAGATGGCGCACCCTGTATATATAAATGAAATGAAATAAAATCACCCCAACTGCCTTCTGTCGTAAAATTTATAATTATTTAAAGGTTACTTATAACCTGTTAGACTGAAATATAGACATTTGTATTTCAGATTGCGAAGATATAATACTATTATGTACATCCATTTTGTGGGTGTAAATGCAGATATTTGCAGCTGATAGATACATTATTACATTACATTATTATTGTTTATTGTGCAAGTGCATGTAAGAGCAATCGTAAGATTGTTAATTACTATTTTCACCGAGACATTGTGACAAGGTTTCTCCGGCCTCGTTACGGAATGATCTGGCGGTCAACTAAATGTAAAATGCTGGTTGACAAGACCAACCAAACTTTCAAGGCACAACCACATCGCTAGCTATACATATATGTATATGACTCAAGCCCTAACTTCAGTTCACCCACACAAGCTCTATATGTCGTGCAGATAAGTGCTCGAATAATTAAAATTAATAATCAAAAAGAAAACGGTAATATCAAGTTAGTTGTGCATGAGACGACTATGTTTTTGCAGTTTTGTTGTTGAGGGTTTTCAGTATTGAGAGACAAAAGTCAATCAGTTTTGCCAGATGTTTTTTTTGTTTGTTTTTAAAATTGACTAACTATTGAGTACATGTGGCACCAAAACTCATATACATATATATGTACATATGTATGTATGTATGAGTAATCGAAGATAGTTATTACGCAATAGCCCCAACGGCTGCGCTGTAGGATGCGTGGCACGTAACACTGAGTCAAGTCTTTTCAAGCCATGATGTCATTTGCCGGCTTGCGGAGTCGCTGAGCCATGAATCTGAAGTTCAGCGATATTTTAGCGAAGATGATTTGTTAAATGTTTGCCTTTTTCAAATGCTATGTGAAAAGAGGCATTACACAGCAACCAACGAAAATCGCGTCAATCACTAACACACGTCCGTGATACATAATGTATCTGTATGTACATATACAATATACATACATATACATATGTATGTGTACATACAAAGTCAGCGTCAAACTCTTCAGGGATTGCGCAAGAGCCAACAACGGCCTTAAATGGTCAGCAGGCAGCATTCTGCGCACGATTATTCATTTTTCATATTGGATTTTTTCACTTTTTTCATCTTTTGCATTAATTTTCGCTTTCTTTTTGATGTGTCATGGCTCATGACAATTTCACAGTTCATTGCTGACCGATATTCGTAGAGCAACAACAAACATCGAAAAAGTACTCTACAACTATATTCGAAAGACGTCGAAAGGAGAAACAAATGAAACGGATGCCAAAACTATGTCAATTATCTGTTTTTATTTTTGAATTGCCATTGCCTTGTTCTTTTTTGCCTTGTAATCACAAAACATGGAAATAAACCAAATTCGACTATAGTTTTTCATAGGTTAAATAAATTCAGCTTTACTTCTTCTAAATAAATAAATAAACACATGTACGGTATACTCTACAAATAATAACGTACATCATGTGAAATACTTAAACAGCTTTTTTTAAACTATAGAAGTATTAGAACTTTCTAAGTTCATATGAGCACAAAAAGAATAATAAAGAAGACTTTATAATGAGCTCGAGCATTAGTAGCTTGAGACAATATTTGCCCAGCACATACAAAATTAAACAATTGAACTGTTCAGGAAGTTTGATAGTGTATAAAAGATAGATGATTAGAAAAGATGGTCTGAAAACTAACACCGTTTTAGTTAGTCTGGCCTCAATTCCCAATACAGGCTGGTGTTTTTACAAAAAACATGTTATTGGCGGTTCACCAATGATTAAATTTTGATCATTAAACGCACATATTGTTTAACTAAATCGATCACATTTATATAGAAATGTGTAATTTATTATTACATAGGAATTAAATCGCATCTAGCATTCGAGCTACAAAATGTGTACTTTTTAACGTTGTGCATCAATTGTTTAAAACTTATAGTAAGTCTGTCACTATCGTTTTTGGAATCGGTGATTTCACAAATGATTACATCCATTATTGATTTATTATTGATTTCCAATTTAGACTTCAACGTCAAGCAACAAGGTAAAGTTTTATTTGGAGGGTTTGCTTTAAAAATGCTTAATTTAAGTGCAATATTTGTATTTTTAGTTGGGTTTAAGATTAATTTTTCACATTTAAAGTGAAATCTATTCTTTGAAACAGTAAAGAAAGTATTTGTCATTCGAGTTTAAGTTTCACCGGAAATCCCAACACAAGCGCACTTCTGAGCAGAAAAACATTTGATTTGTGATAAAATTTTTCCATTTTTATTGTTTATCTAAAAACAGTCAGACGGCCTACCTACGAATACAAATACGAATACGTACGTTGTAAGTAGCGGAGCCCGGCAAGTTTCATTTACGTGTGGAGAGAACAACAACTGATAGCTGACATCTACATACATAGATATGTAGGTACATACCGACATAGTCGTAAATACATGTGCTTGTACATACAAGTAAGTATCTAAACACTAAATGCTATATGTGCTGCGGATGTCTACGTACGTGTTAATGTTTCTATGGGCACCCACACGCCGACAAACTCATATCAAATAGACGACTACATTAGCGCATACACCGGGCGAAGAAGAAGAGTCATTTTCATTTCCTAGGCAGTGTGTGTTTCGTCTTGGCTGCCTTTGAAAGCGAACCTAAGCAAGCTAACAACGACGCAGGTAGGAATACAAATAGTGGGAGAGATACTAATTAGCGTGTCTGCTGGCCTGGTGTCTGGGGGTGGGCAGCTCATTGCCAGTGTTGGAGAAGGCCTACCAGAGCACGTGCAGAGTGCAGCAGCCACTTGCTTAAATTCTGAAACTTTGCATGCGATTGACTAAGTCTAAAAACGGTTATAGCCACCAATTTAGACACACAAGCTCGTATAGAGTCTACCTCCATAAAAGTACACAAAATAACTGCCAGCCAGCAGAATACACACACACACAACTATGAGATATCTATGTATGTATTCAGGTATACAATAAATGCGAGCTACAAAACAATATTCTGACAAGCAAAGATATAATGGTTTTTAAGTTTATTTAGCGGTATGTTGTTTTTGTTTGCTTATGCCACACACAACACATACCCATACATACATACATAGGTGTTGTTCATTCGTGTGTGTGTGTGTATATGTTTGTGTATGGAAAGGGTGCTATCGCTGCGAAATGAGCTTCAAGCAAGCGACAGTCGTAGCATTATTTCTAAATTTTGAAGTTGACGATAATGGGTATAAATACTTGTATGTATGTATGTATACTTGTATACAACAGAGGAAGACGGAGAGAGTGTCTCAGAGGAGCATAAACAAAATAAAACAGAGTGGAAGACGGATTTGAAGAGAAACAGGAGGCGGATTGGCCTGGCATGGCTTAACGATGACATCATCGGACCATGTGCAACGACGAACCATCAAGTTCGATATGAGCGGCGGTTCCTTTTTGGTGGTCGTGGACTGATCAACAGACTGGCTTTGCCACGCTCTGACAAAAGCAGCAGCTGCAAAAAGCCACTCTGCACACAGACGCACACATACCAATGCACAAACACTCTAAACAGACTCACACTGTTGGTTTGTAAAGGGGTTTGTCCCGTGTTGGTGGTGGGGCAGGGGGCAGTGGGGAATGGGTCATTTAACATGCGCCTCACATGGCTTTTTATTTTGCTTGATGATGGCGATGTTGTAACTGTAGTATCTGTTGTTGTTGTTGTTATTGTGGACTGCACTTAATCCCCTCGCCAGTGACATATTCAATTTCACTCTCATTGCCCGAATGGTGGAGGAGGTGTGAGGAGCGAAGCTTCTCATTGCGTAATACGCTGCGTTTGTTTGCAAGGCAAGCACGCTTAAGGCTAAACACGACTTGGGTCGGGCCTCAGGGACGTGGAGTGTGAAGTGAGAAGGGGGTCTGGGGTTAACACACTGGCAATGCGTTAGATTTGAAATGCATGCAGAGGTTTACATTTACACTCCCGTAGTACGTAGAGATGAATGTATGTAAATACATAGATATGTAGGCACCAATGTCTAAATAAATTAGTTGCCCATGTACTATACATTCATGTGTGTATGTATTTGTTAAGTGCAGTAAATAGGCGGCACTAATGTTGTTCAAGAGGCGCGAGGCACGGGTCAACATTTTAATGGACGTACTTAAGAACACTATGTATATGCACACATACATATGCTGATGTAAATACATTCATACACATATACGAATGGTGGCTAAAATGAGGTCTGCGGGTAGAGAAATTCAATGTAAAACACATTTCTAAATATTTTGATTGCATTATATAGAATGATCAGCACGAAAAAAGGAAATTAACTATTGATTCATATAGGAGGAAAAGAAAAACTGCTGACAACATTGTAAAGCAAGCAGTTTTTATTCTCCGTTTCATCATAACATATCATGTTGTATCTATCTTGAAATGTTTTTAAAAAACGCTTATGATGAGTCTTCATCATGAAACTATCTAGAAATTGTAATACTTGTAGCTAATCCTATGACATATGCGCCGGCTCTTTTTCAATGTCAGACAACTAGCTGACGGAATCAGCATTACGCAGCAGAGGGTGAAAATATGTAACTATGAATGTACTCGTATGTCGTGGCATAAGTAAGAGTGTATTTGGACGTACATACATACATATGTACAAGTATATGTACATACATAGATATAAAGCTGAGTACACAAATCGCTCTAGCGTTAAATGAGGTGAGGTCATTATTTATGAGTAATACATTATGTTGTTTTTGGCGCGAGATAAAGTTTTCGCGAATTTGGGGCGGCTCTTAACATATTTGTACATAATACATAATTCAGCATATTTTTTGGCAATATTTGTTTGCTGATATTGTTGTTGGGTACTCACTTTACGCTGAGCCTCAGCGGCGAAACCAGATTTGGGTGCACGATTCGATGACATGTTTTGGCTTTATTTGAACTCTTTTGTAGTTTTTGTTGCTTTTGGCTTGAAACGAGTTTGCAGGGAACTTGGTCAAGAGTGGGTTTGCTTCGCTTGTTCCTCTAGTTAATGGATTAAGCTCGGTGGTCGCGTTGCTGCTGCTGTTATGGTGGTTTTGGAATGTATTGATGCACTGGCCACAATGCTAAATGAAAATATTTATCACAGCACGAGAAACGTATACGTCCGCTCGCCACGAGATGCCAAAGAAAACTTAAAGAAAACATGCTGCACTCGAAACTTTTGTGCTCGCGCTTGTTGTGGTGAAAAGCTTATTACCGTGGTGAGTTCCTTATCAGCGTCAGCTGCGCGTGGTTACTATGTGTGTGTACGTGTGTGTGTCTGTGCGTGTCATTGCTGTTTAGTAAGTATGCTGAAGTTTGCATTGGCGGTTAAGTATTTCAAAAGTTCCAAGTTCAAGCAACACACTTTGATAAGAAATTTTCCGTATGTGCATGCCGATATCTAAAATAGGTCAATAGCGCGTGTATGTGTGGGATAACTGACGATTAGAAAACAAATTAATTATACTCGTACATGGGATCGATAAATAAACATCAGTGTGAGAGATAAGATAGAAACATATCTAAAGAATTGCAGGGTTTATCAGCGTCTGGTTTTTTTACGCTTTTGAATTGAAAAAAATAATGTACTGAATATCATATGTATATAGAAGCCAACGAAATCATTAAAATATTATATTATGAAGACACTCAAAATTTAGAAAAGATGAATTAAGACGAATTGCTTGTTTAATTTATAAAAGGGTTTGGAAATAAACAGGAATACATAGATACACCAATAGCATTAGCATAAAAAAAATTGAGTTCATTGTGGTTAAGAAATAAATTCTTTTGAAATGCTCGCATAAGCTAAATGAGTGGTTCATTTAAAATTCTCCTTATGCAGTAGCTGGATGAGTGACAATGAAACAATGTTTTTCAAATCTGCCTTGAGAATTAGTTACATTTTATTATTCACATAAGTATGTATGTTGTGTATGTAATTTTGTTTAAAGATAAGTAAAGAATTTTATTAGTAATCCACTGTTGTGTTTATTATTTTTTAATAAATATATTTTTGTTGTATGCCTGTGTGTGTAAAAGGGAATTGCTTTGTTTTACTTTGTGGTGTGTTACGCGTGTGTGTTATATATAATTATATTAATATACATAGTACATACTGCACAAATTTCTTAATTGTTCTCGAATTGTTTATCATTAGTACGGATCTCAGACATTCCAGTTACATTGTGGTTATTAAACATTTCACTTATTTGTGTGTGGCTCTCTTTTAATTATTTAGATTTTGATTATACCGCCGTTAAGTTTAACATAGGATAGCGTTTAGAATATTATTTAACTAGCTTATATGTTGCACATATTGCGATCTTGTATTATTCTATTAACGGGTTTCATGCTTTTTTGCGAACAAATCATGCACGTTAAGGCCCTGGCGCTCAAGTACAAGTGGATGTGTAAATATGTATGTATTGCATGGTTTGTTGTTGCTGTCTTTTTTATGTCTTTGTAATATATTTTACAATTTTGCTGCAGTGCATGCTAAATAATTTGCTAAAAAATTTAAAAAAATAATCATAATTTATTTTGCACATGGATAAATATGTATGTATATAAATTACAAATATAAATGTATATAAAAATTCTGATACCAAAATATTGACGCAAAATAATGAATATACAGAAAGAACTACTATAATAAAAATGACATAATCAGATTTTCGTCTCCCCATTACACCTATGTATGCAAGTATATATATGTGTGTGTGTAGGTATGTGCAGGTATGTATCCTTTATGGAGATATATAAACCACTTCTCACGCACAGCAATAAACACTATGAATGTGCATATCGAGGGACTTTCTCGACAAATTACATGATTACATTTAGACTACGACTACTACCGTCAATTGGACATACAACAGTATTAGCAAATAATTTCAATTGATTTTTTGTTGATTTTTTTTTAAAATAAATAATACCGTACGATGGTTTGCTCATCGTAAACTTAACTTACTAAACAACAGTGCATATATGTATGTATGTGGGCAGAACTAAAGATTATAGCAAAAAAGGCGTGGCAGGCTACTTGCAGCCGAAATTATATTCTTTTATATGCCTTGGCTGGTTGGCTGGCTGACTGACTGGCTTGACTTTTCGCGCCCCTCTAGCAGTGAGGCTGTGGAGTGGTGAAATTTATTGAAATGGTTGGCGGTACTGAAGACGCGGACAATCGTACCTTAAAACTGCACATTTATACATACTATATCTATATATTTAAATATGTTTGCAACTCAGCGCAGTTTTGTGCATATGCAATGTTCCATGTCGTCTGGCACAGCTCAACAGCTCATTAGAAATCCGCTGAAGCTTAATTATGTTCGTATGTATGTTCTAGGGTTTCTTTTTTCATATTCTTTTTTAACTACTCTATATAATTTTCAATTATATATGTTAGATACAGATCGCGTCTGCTCAAGTTATACTCAATGTAAACATGCACTTTATAATAGTTTTAAGCAATTATAGCATAATTAATTTTAATCGAGTCAAATCGAATTGAATTGTTTATATTTGCTTCACAACTTTAAGCATTTGAAACGTTCTTTGATATCGAATTGCTTTGCATTCATCTCCCCGTCTTCCTATCTATAACTAGCTTCCGCGCTCATCGTTTTTTTTTTTTCCTTAGATCTTAGCTTAGGCTCTTTCTTGGTTTTTCTTTTTCACTTTACGGCTGCAGAAGGAACAGTTCAAAAAAGTTTCGCCTTAGTTTTTAACTAATTACATGCAGGTTTGTTTAATTTTCTTCCCGGAACTTGCCCTTTGCATTACTCGCCAGCCATTTCTCACATTATATACGAATAGATGCGTTTATATATAGTTTAGTATATGTATAAGCTTTTCGTTTTCCTGTGTTTTCTTTTAGTATATAGTAACCATAATTTTTCGCGCACACTTTCAGCCTAATAATAAATACTCCACACATTTAGCTATATCAGTTTAAAAAACAATCAAAGTTCCTGCACATCAGCTTTAGCTTCAGTTTTAGCTTTCAGCTCTAAATTCACAGCAACGATATATCTGAAGAAAAAAGTATTATCAGTAGTTGAATAAATTGTCAATGATGGATTGATGTGAATGTGACGTTACGTACCTTTATTCTCGTGACTATCAGCAGTGACTAGCGTGGTAGTTGCCGTTGTGTTCGTCAGCAAGCTGTTATTATTGTTTATGTTTAGTGGATTGTTGTGCAGATCTTGTGATTCAATACTCAGATCAATCAGCTGAGTGGCGGCCGGAGTCACAACGTCTTGCAGTATGTTGATGTCACTGATTTTAAAAATAGAGAAGTCAGAAGACAATCAGTCAGATAAACACTCACATTTAATGACTTACTTACTTTTTATTGTTCACATTCTCGATATGGCCATTACCATTGGCCACCGCTGCTGTTGTTGTGTTCGAGCTGGTATTGAAGTCAACAAGCAGCTTTCCGTTAGTCACCTCAAACTGCTGTAAGTTTTTTGCATTCTGATCAATGATCATGCTAGAAAAACTATTTATCAGCGAGTTCTCTTTGTCCAGCACCGACTGTTCATATGTTGCCTGTGTGTTCTGGGACTCGTTAGATAAAGTGACTTCCCCAGGCATGACTGGAGTTTGTTCTGTGGGTGGTGGATTGCTGCCAGGCGAGCCGGTTGAGTTGCTGCTGCTGCTACTGTTGCTGACACTTTCACTGCTGGCTTCATTATCTTTAGGAGCAGGAGGTGATGCCTGAGCCGTGGCGTTGGATTCCTGTAATGAATGTTTTAGAGAGTAAGGATAAGTTATGAAATCTAAAAAAATAGTCAGTTGTCTTCCAACCAAAGTACAAGAAATTGAAGAAGACTGCAAAAACGTAACAAAGTGCAAATAATATTTTATTATTTTCCGTTACACTCGAAGGAGCGGTACATAGTAGAAGGCCTAAACTACTCCGGTTTTAATTTTAATTTAAACAATTAATTAATTTAAAAATAAGAAACTTTTTGTGTGTTTTTAAATTCCGATTGTTTTTATTACATCCGTGTGATAAAAATGTTTGAGGTAGTCCAAGCACGATTATAGTACGTTGTAATATTTTATTACACCACCACATATATAGTGTTAGATTTTGTTCAGATAAATTTAAATAAGAAACTTATTCCTTAACAAGCCGATCGTCCTATATAGGATAATAGTAGTCTGATCCGGCCGGTATAGATCTTTCTTCAGAAACCTTTGTGCCAAATTTGAACACAATTGGCTTAAAACTATGAGACTATCTCGTCTTTTCTGACAATTTTGAAATTTTATAGAAAGGAAAAAGCGAAAATGAATATTATTTTTTTCTATTTCTCATCCATTCAAGCGTTATTAGATATTAATGTAATTTGATTAGATTTGACTGTTTAGGCTTTTTCTTATAATACTTTATTAAAACGGTTGTAATCCTTGTTGAGAACCTGTATTTTGCGATTTATTATATGTTGATATTTAAAATTGGCTCTTAAAATTGTTAATTCTTGAAATTCATCAAAAGAGATCAACAATGGACATTAATTCCAGAAAATAAGGTTATAGGAAAAATGTGGAAGATGATAACAATACCAACTCTCGAATAGATCCAAGAATAAATGTTTATATTTTTCCACATACCTTAGCAGGCGTAGAGCTTGGTGTGTTGCCGGTGTTTGCGCCAGCAGCAGCTCCACCTTTGCGTGTGCGTGACATGATAGCCTCGACGCGCTTGCGTCGTTCCTCGCGCTCTTTCTCTTCGCGCTTGAGACGCTCGGCAACTTCGACGCGCTGTTTTTCGGCATCCTCTTTAGCCTTTTTCTCAGCCTCCTCGCGCTCTATGCGCTGGCGTTCTTCATCTGCGCGTTTACGCTGCTCTTCTTCCTCACGCGCTTTCGCTTCCTAGAGGGCCGAACAAGTGATTATTTGATTGCTTACAGCAGTGGAAACAGTGCGAGCCTTACCTCGATTGCCTTACGCAATCGTTCTTCTTCCCCACGTCGCTGTTCCTCAGCTAAGCGGGTGGCTTCTTCCTCAAATTGGCGTTGACGTTCGGCTTCTTCTTCCTGTCGTTTAATCTCAGCCAGACGCTCGGCTTCGATGCGTTGGCGCTCGAGTTCAGCTTGACGTTCGGCTTCCTCTCGGGCCAAACGTCGTCGTTCGGCAAGTGCGGCTTTCGCCTCCTCCTCAGTCGTAATCTTTTTGGCGATCATCGATGCAGTCATTAGATCGTTACCTTCGGCATTTGCTGCGGGAGGCGTTAGCTCGCGGACCTCAGAATTTTCCTTGCTTCCATTGCGGGACGATTTCTTTTCAGAGTTAGCACTAGCCTGCTGCTCTGGTAGCTTTTGTTGCGGTTGCTGGAAGGCCTCCTTCTCATTGCCCACATCTACTTTTTCCTCCATAGTGTGTGGGTCAACTGCTTGAGCTTGAGCTGCCTCAGCGGACACGGTCTGCGGCTGCGTTGCTACGATCTCTTGTGGAGCTGCCACCTCCTCTGTCTTAACAGAGTTGAGCGCCTCTTTTTCTGCCTTGCTTTGCGCTGGTTCCACAGCTGCCGCAGCTGGAGTTGCTGCTGCCGGGGCGTTTGTCTTTTCTTCTTCCTTCACATTGGGTTCCTTTGCTACGGCAGTATCGTTTTGTTCAGCGGCAGCCGTTACTGTGTTAGTCACAATCATCGATTTAGTCATTGCCGCAGAGGTATCCTTGGTTCTAGTTTCCCTGCCAGGTCTACTTATGCGCTCCGAGCTTGTGGTTCGACTCGGCAAAGCCTTGGGGGCAGATGCGGGCTTGGGCGCCACAGGTTCCTGCAAGTAACAAGAAGACGATTGTAGTGTTGAGGAACATAAAACTCACTTAGTATACTAACTCGCTTAGACGGGGTCTTTTTCTCAGCACTGCTTAGCCTCGAAGAACTTGAGGTAACGATCAGCGATGTCGACATTGGGTTCGCTGTTCGTTTCGGAGTCGTTTGTGCTGTGGACGAAGTTGGAGAAGCCGCTGTCGTTTTCATTGGAGGCCTCTGTTCCTTCTTAAGTTTATTTATTTCTGCGCAGAAATGAGGGAGGTAAGTGCTAATTAAGTCATAATTTTCGATGATTAGTCTTTCTTTACCTTCTAAGGACATTCCAGTGCCAGCAATACTAGCTGGCCGCGGTTTCCGAGGCGCTGTCGTTGGCCGCCTGTTTACATAGCCCGACGACGACATCGTTGTGGAGTTAGACATAGCGCTCCCGGGCCTTGAGTTATTCAGGTGGCCGCCAGGTGTGACGTTGCCAGATCTGGAGCCTAGGCGATGGAATAGAGTAGAATATTAGACACAAGGCTAAATACATGTGGTGTATTATGTCGAGATGGGCATGTGAGTACCATTCTAAATACGGATTTCAATACGGTGTTGTCTTTGGGGAAATAGTGATAAGGCAAGATATATGTATGACACCGTCACCAGAAATTTCAGTTAAAGACAATTGGACATAAAGAAAAAACATAAAGATACCAACATAAAACTCAATCAGTTAGCAAAATGAAAAACATCCAACCAACGCTAAAATGATAGGAAACCAAATAAACATATGTGTTTGCTCTTAACCAAGAGCAGTGCGTTATTCTTTGTGTGCGGGTGTGAGTGATCTGAGGGGACCTACAAGCCCATAACCAATTAAAGTGTGTCAATGTATTCAAAAACGTATAATTAAATAAGAATCAAGAAAGAAAAAATGAGCCAATTCCAAACTATAAAATTGATGATAGTCAGTCCTACATCCAAGATGAATGATGAGATGCAACATTTATCTAGGTACTTTTAAATATACATGGCTGTACAATTAGATCTCGAGTTTGTGTGATCCTCACCACTACTGGAAGATCTTACGGTACTATTTACGTGTGTGGGTCCCTTTAGGCCAGATATATACTTTATTATTACAATTATCATATAGTATGCCTTCCCGATTAAAATAATTAGGTGTGTGTGTTTTTTGGGTGTGTACGAGTGTGTTCTGTGTTCTGATTAGCCAATAAAAGTGTGCATATGTCGCTATTTTTCGTCTACACCAATGAGTGGAACCTTTTTTCACTAATGAGGTGCTGAGGTTAGGCTTAGGTGGACCGATTACAGCAAAGGCCAATAAAGGAGCGAATATGCAAGTATTACAAATGCGTGTGTATATGTGTGTATTGTGTATTAATTTTGTGTGTTTGTTGTGAGTAGTGATTGTTGTTGTTGTTGTTGTTTATATTGTTCTCACACACCTGCGTTGACTAACAAACTAGAAGAGTTCATGAGCAACAATGAGTTTGGATCGAAATAACAGTAGGGGTTAGTAGAAGTTGCATAATGCTGCTGGCCTCGCCTAATCGCTTTGGAGGATGCGGATGAAGCAAATGATGATTGAAGATATTTTTTAGTTGCGGCAGTTTGCAAGCCAAGATTGGAGTGGCGTTGTGGATTGGGTGGCGTGTTGTAATTGTTGTTGGGCGTGCTCGACCATGAATGGCACGAATGGCTGCTTATCTGTGTCATGCTCTTACTCGAGTCACGTTGCCCGTTGCCCAGCGGACGGAAGCTGCTCGAAATTCCACCGCCCAGCGAGTACTTTCCGCGATCCCTTTGTCCAGCGCCGCCGCCGGCCAAGTGAGTCATGCTGCGCGACATAATGCCAGTGGCACTGGCGCTGCCATCGCTGCTGATACCGCCGGCACTGCCCGCACGCTTGCCCCGATTTGCGCTACGTCGCCCACCACCTAAAGAGGCGGTCTCGTCAAGCATTTCCAGTTCGCGTTCGCGACGCTCCCGCTCCATAATAGCGCGCACGTGCTCACCATTCCGACGTATTGGCTGAGCCAGCTGATCCAGACGATTCATCGAATAGGCGCGTCCTGTGTTCGCCGTTAGTTGATTTTGTTGGTGTTGGTGTTACATATATGAAAAGTTGAAAGTAGTGGTTCAGGCATGAATCAAAATCAATTTGGCAAGTTCTTGTTGTATTGGAGTTTGTATTTGGAGTTTTTTTAAAGGTGGTAGATAGGTAGGTAGGTAGAAGTGATCGTTTAGTTCCTTTGGAGGCTTTAAACACTTACAAAAGACGGCACAAAATGGGACACAAAGGTCGCTGCAAAATGAATGTGTGCAGAGAAAGTGCAGCCGACAAAAGTAGTCGGTTATAGGGTGTAATAAGTGTAGGTGGGCGTGCTTGTTCTTAATCTAAGCCAGGGATCGGACAACCCAGTCTTAGATGTGCTCAATAGTGTGTGTTTGTGTTTTGATATTCATCGATCTATTTTGGCCTGCCCTGTCCAATTAGTCCCCCAAATGCCCCCATTAACTGTCCCACTTATTGTATCAGAACTTTCCTATAATGCGAAAAATTTAATTAAATAGGCTTGGAATTGCATAAGCAACTTTGTGAACAAGAAGATTTTTGAGAAAGTAGACGGTAAATCAAGAGTCATATGGGAAATAATTGCCGTCCTCACGATGCCTTACGGGTTCGACACCTACTGATGATTATGATGATGATGGTGTGTAATAATGATGACAAAATCGTCGGCTAGATGAACATGATTATTTCCGTGTAGCGCAAATTGAAAGCAAGATGAATTCGACAGTTCGGCAGTTAGGTAAATCGCTTCAGCTGTGGAACGCTTACCTGGGGTTCTGGGCGTTGTGCTCAGTGAGCTGCGAGAACCATAGTGCCCGTCTCGGGGGCTGGGTATTGTCGGCATGAGGTCCGTTTTCCTGCGGTAAACGCTTCGGAACATGATGTTTGGTGTGTCAACGAAATCTTCTGTAATGGTTTTTTTTTGGTTTTGGTTTTCGTTCAATAATTCATCTTTGAGAGAAGTGTAATTTTTGCTTTTGGAGAGAGCGCGCGCGTGCCTCACGCTCGTAACTCAAAAATCTTAAGCTTAAGATCGAAAAAGAATAAAATGAAACCAATGGCTAAAACAAAAGCAACAACCATGCTAAGGATTTGCCATTGCATCTGCGCAATGCGGGGAAATCTAAGGTACCGAATGGCCCAGTAGGGAATAAAACGAGGGCTCCGATTTATTGGCATACTGCGCAGATTAAAGGGGTTATAAATTACAAGTAGGGTGTTAGGGCGGAATATTTTGGATAAATAAACATATACGAATATGGTACATCATGCTTTTACAAACGAGCGGGCATGCCGGGGCGACGGGGTTAGCAAAGATAGTTGGTATTAGGGTTAACAAAAAACGAGCGCAGCCTTTAAAAATTGTTGTCTAGGCAAAGTATACAGAATTAGAGAGATAGACAGAAGAGAACCCTCACCCTTACGACTTGAGTTATTATTGTTGTGGATTGCAGTAGTTGTTGTGGTAGTTGTTGTATATTGTCTGTGCGCACTTGTGGTAATCGCTTGGGTGTTCATACTCGGCACATGTGACGCCATTGGCGGCCCGTCAATGTTTATCTCACTTCCAGCTATGGAGAGCGAGAAACGCTTGGGCGGCTCATCGTTCGAGTAGCCCCAATTGAATACCTCATACATGGACGAAGACTTACGGCGGTGATCTGTGTTGTGGGCATTTTGTACAGAGTGAATTTTGAATAGTATTAACGCATTGGCAGACTAACTCTTGCTGAATTGTTTCTTGTGTTGTTTCTTGTGGTTAGCATGCAAATATTTACGAGTGTATTCTATTGTACATATACAGCGAGAGAGAGAGAGAGAGAGATGAAGAAAAAAGGAGAACTTGCTGGGAAAAGTGACTGAGTGTGTATTTGAGATTGAAATCTGTATAATTGTATTTACTACTGTGTATGTGAATTGTAAAAATAATATAAATATGTTGGAATTTGTAAAAGTTTAAAAGAAAAATTCAAATTGAATAAAGCTCTGTTTCAATTTAAGATAAAATAATTGGGCTGTACCAATTATGTTGTGATTTTGTGGTTTTATGTTTCAGGATCTATTGCATTTTTGACATATAAAAATACACGATTGTACTCTCTGCATATTTAAAACAAATATTTATCTTTTTTATATATATATATGAAACTTCTCAGAACGTATTGATTTTTAGGCACTAATTGGGTTTTATATGGGAGGCAGAGAAACATTTACTACTATGCAATTGAAAAGGTACAGAGGTACAGCACATTTTAATCATAACTAGCGAGTAAAAAAGAACTAAAACCAGACGTTCTTAAATTATATATATATTTTCAATATAACAATAACTGCAAAATAAAACATTAGGATTCTGTGTATTTGGGTGGATCTTGTGGCAAGTGAGTAATGCGTGTATGCTTGTGATTTGTATTGATTGACTAAACAGTGAGGGGGGCGCTTACCATCGTTTCTGTCGGTGGATGACGATGCACGCTTCTTAACACCACTGTCGGCAAGTTCCCGCTCAGAACTTCGACGTGAGAGTGAGGCGCCTGCCACATTCGATATCGATGTTGATCTGTAAGAATGGTAGATAGTCTTAGATAAGCACTGCATTTGGATATTTGTATGTGTGTATGTTATTTTTATTCACCGTCGTTGACCCCAAAAAGTGCTAGGCGATACCAAGCCATAGTCCGCTGGTACATCCAATAAACGGGGGGTCGATGAGCCGAAAGCAAAACCGATTGAGTTTCTATCTCGTTTTTTTACCTCTATTCGCGATTCACGTTCCTAGGCAAAATAGGCGAGAAGTAAGAAAAATATCTGAGATCTAATCGGAGAGAAAAATCCATACCTGATTCTTTTTCAGTATGTATTCTCGTCGCTCCTTCTCGGCCTCGATGATGGCCTTCTTGCGCTCCTCTACCTGATGACGTTTCTCTGTGTCGCGTACGCGTATTTCCTCAATACGTCGACGGCGCTCCTCTTCCTTTTGTTCGCGATACCTTTGCGCTGCTTCGGCCTGAGCTCTCAGCTCCTCGATTTTTCTTTGTCTCTCCTCATTCTGTCGGTCGCGCGCATATTTAAGTTTCTCTTCTCGGTCTTTAGACGCTGCAAATGGCAAAAGAAAGTTGTTAAAACGAGCGTAAATATATATGTGAAAGCGAGCCTCAACATTGAGGGTGGCTCCAAATACCAAGTACAATTCCAATTGGAATGCTCGAGCCATTTGTGCCCTTCTCTAATTGCTACCATCCAAGATACGCATGACCTTGGCAAGCCACTAATGGAAGGGAAACGGTCGGTCACACCTAAAAGCGTTTCGTATTCTTTTCTTACAAGAAATTAGCAATTAAATAACAACGAATTTGTTTGCACTTAATCGTTGTTGTGCCTGCCCTCCTCCAGCTTTTATCCATCTACCTGTAGCAAAAAATCAATAAACGTTTGCCGGTCTCTTTAAACTTTTACAAACGTTGAGCGCTGACGTCACCGGTGACGTCGCAGCTATGTATATACGCCGGCTATGTGGGTCAATTGACAACAATAGCTCGTACATAGAAGTACACACACACACGCGCATACACCCGCATATGACCCACTACATAACCGTTTTCACATTTGCAAATCAGCAAAAGAAAATGCGAGCAAACAATTTATTAATATGACATTGGGCCCCGGAGCAAGAATTGCCAACGTAAAGATTGCTATACTTCAAGCGACTATGCCTAAAAACATAAATAATTACACGCCAAAATTATTGTAATCGCAAACTAAATGGGCGATGGTGGCGGTTTGATGGTGACTTCAAAGTCCATAATCGAGGAAAATATTCTGATTGTTTTTGGAATTTTATGACGTAATCTTAAACATACATATGTATGTGTGTATTTAGTTCGCATTCGGGTAATTAACAAAAATGGCATTGCGCACGAAGTAAAATGTACGAATTGTCGATCGTGCTAATTAGAATTCACAAAAGATCTTATTTACAAAAACTACGGCACCTCAAAATGTGTGCAACGAGCAATAGGATGCAAAGTTATAAGTCAGAATAAAACGAGCCCTGTTTCGATGGATATATAAACATACATATGTTGGGAAATAGCTAAAAGTTTTGGTCCTGTTTCAAATATGCTTCCAATAGTACTTCGATTGCACCTTTTCATATAAAGTATATACACACAAATAGATATATATATATATATATAGCTTGGTATAGCAAAACTGCTGGTACTTTTTAAAATCTTTTTTAATCTAGCAGACACGTTTCGTATAATTCGAATAGGATAACTCCTTTTCTAATTAGACCAAGCTTTGGCGATTTAATTAAATATTAGGAATATGTTTTAACAGTCTTTTATGGTTTGGTGCATACATTTCAGCACTTTTAAGGATTTAAAAATGACTATTTCCTAACTTGTATTATTTTACAAACATGCACATAATTAAAATTGATCAAATGTGATTTTCATAAGGTTTGGATAGAAATTTTGGAAAGACTTGTTTAATTGCAAGTATTACCACATTCTTGTGGTAATTTGATTATATCTTAATTTTTAGTTCGTACAGCGGGAATCAAACAAATTAGTATCACAAAAACAATGCCTCACATAAATTAAAATTAATTCCAGGGATTTTGCAGGTGCTGGAAATTTTTGATTGGCCTAAAAAAAGATGCGTATTACTTTGATAAAAGAAATATTGGTGTTGGCGGTGAAGGTCGCAATCATGAATATTTATAGACCCGCACATATGTACAAATGCGTGTGCGTTTGTTCTAGATAAGGGGGCTGCTGGTTTGGTTTGGGTGTCATATCAGTTTTAGCTTTAGTAATAATGGCACCAACGCGAAAGCATCGTGATCATGCATGGGAGGAACAAGCATAGGTAGCAGGAGGGAGTGCCGCAACGGACGGAATGTGAACTACCTTGAAGGTTCGAGTCATCTTCGCCGACGCCCACCTGTGCAAACCAGTGCATGGTGGCGCCGGTGACCGGCATCTCGTTGCCTCCGCTGCAGTTAGTTACAAACATTGTTGTTGCTGTTCTTGTTGCAGGTGCGGCTATGCGAAGTGCGTGGGTCTGCATATGCCCGTTTATGTCTACTTTGGCGAAAGATTGTAGATGTGTTCAGAGATTAGGGGATATGTGCAATCGTCGCCGTTGTCTATGCAAACTTTATGTAACAAGTGATAACTAAATTGACGTTTTACCTTTTCTCTCGGCGCTTCCCTCTCGACTTTCGGCTCTCTTAGATGTGCTTTCCACTGAAAGTAAATAAAAATGCAGGGCATTGTAAACAGAGTGCTGCTTGTGTTTTTATTTCACTAGATGAAAGGCTTGTTTATGTTCATTCGATTATCCCAACAATATTTTTATCGAGCAGTTGGCACACTAAAGTGGATACGTACTCCACTCCCCAAGAATAAAAAAAATAAGAACAAGAATGTGAGAGAACCAAAACAGTACAGCGGCTGTGCGACTCTAGGCTGTTGAAGGAAAATCAATTGGCATTGCCTTGCGTTTGGCGGATGACACAAACACGCATACACACAAACACATAGACACACACAGAAACAACTTGCTGCCACAAACAAATGCAGCTGCATTTGCAGCTGCGTTGCTTGCCCTCACTGGAACTTTGAAGAAAAACTTATTTTTAAACCCAAACTCCTGTTGTCGTTTTGGGGAACGGCAAAAACATGCACACAGAACACACGGGAGCAAATTTCACCCATATGAAGCAAACTTTCGGGCTTCTTCTTTTCACGTCGTTCGCTTTGAGTGTGAGTGCTTTTGTCGATTTTCGCCTCCACTGCTGTCTTCGCTGCGCACTCGACCAGCAATTTTGTCGCTTTTTAAAACATATTATTTCCTAGGGTTTCCCATTTTATATTGATCGCGCACATACTTTGTTTATTAATTGTTCAGTGGTTTCCAATATTAAATGCATACCTGCTGGATTATTTGAATAATTTTCTTGCTGGCCCCCAAAACTCGCCATATTCACTTTACTTTTTCTACATCGATGATGAATTGGCGATGTGACCACTTCTACATTTCATAAAAATACTTAACGATAGAAAAAATACCAACAATACTGCAATATTCACTGACTAACATCAGCTGTTCATTTGATCCCGCGCTTTCAGCACGCTAGTTGTTTTAATATTACAAATATGCCGGAGGAATGTGAAATTACAAACGATGAGCTCAAGAAGCGCAGCAATTTGCCATGGTAAGTGTGTTCTACGGCTTCTTTCTGAAGATAATGAGGATAGTATTTTTCCGCAACAGGATTGAGAAATATCGTCCCATCAAGTTCGAAGAGATTGTTGGCAATGCAGACACAGTGGCGCGTCTCTCTATCTTTGCTACCCAAGGAAATGCGCCCAATATTATAATTGCGGTATACATATACATATTTTAATATACAATGATTTGTGACTCATTCAAATTCCTTCTGCACTTACAGGGTCCGCCAGGTGTGGGTAAAACGACGACTATTCAATGCCTGGCGCGCATCCTTCTTGGAGATAGCTACAAGGAAGCAGTGTTGGAGCTTAATGCTTCAAATGAACGTGGCATTGACGTGGTGCGGAATAAAATTAAAATGTTTGCCCAACAGAAAGTTACGTTGCCCAAGGGTCGACATAAGATTGTAATTTTGGATGAGGCAGATAGTATGACGGACGGCGCACAGCAAGCACTGCGAAGAACAATGGAAATTTACAGCAACACGACCCGTTTCGCGCTCGCCTGCAATACAAGCGAGAAGATTATCGAGCCCATTCAGAGTCGGTGTGCAATGTTGCGCTTCACAAAGCTTTCTGATGCTCAGATACTGGCCAAGCTCATTGAGGTGTGCCAGCTGGAGAAGCTGACTTATGATGAGGAAGGGCTTGAGGCGATTGTGTTTACAGCCCAGGGCGATATGCGTCAGGCACTCAACAATCTGCAAGCAACCGCTCAGGGCTTTGGTAGCATAAATAATGAAAACGTATTTAAGGTGTGCGATGAACCGCATCCCATGCTTATTCAGGACATGCTACAACATTGTGCTGCCAACGACATTCACAAGGCGTACAAAATTTTGGCAAAGCTTTGGCGCTTGGGCTATGCCCCAGAGGACATTATTGGCAACATATTCCGTGTATGCAAGCGCCTAACCATTGATGAGCAGTTGAAGTTGAACTTCATAAAGGAGATTGGTATTACACACATGAAAATTGTCGAGGGTACTAATTCGTTGCTGCAGCTCACCAGTTTATTAGCTCGACTATGCACTGCCACTGAAGAACACTGAAATTAATTACACACCTATAATTTTAATATTATTTTTTAAGGCTGAATCATTTACTAATTGTTTTTTCAAGCATTAATATTAAACTTATTCACATCCATTACCAGCAAAACAAGTTCCAAAGGTTTTCAAATATGCAAAAGACGTTGCTACGTAACCATAGATGTCGCCACTGATTCATTTTGTATCGATTAAATTGGGTGCAACTTGTGCATCGATTGTATTGAATATTTTCTGGTCATTTTTAGCCACTCGCTTGCCAGAGTCCACCACTAGTTGTAGCTGTTCGGGTAGATTATTTTTACGTTTATTTAGCGGATATAAAAATGTCGCGACCGCCGCAGATGCAAACATATAAATTGGTCGTAGTTGGTGGTGGTGGAGTTGGAAAGTCTGCTATTACCATACAATTTATACAGGTGAGCGCGGATTAGAAGATGGCTAGACGTCGAGCGTTGTGTTGATGGGTGCAAGGGGGAGGCGCGACGTAACAAGTGGGCTGGACTGTGTTTTGGCGAAAGCAAGTTGATTAGTTTGGAAATGCGTGCGCTACATTTTTTCGTAGAGAGATCATCGCCATACGCGTAATTGCCAGAGAAAAGTCAGTTGACCATCTGCGAAGTGAACACCCACGCAAATCTCCTAATAGGCGTCTTCCTAAAAAGCAAGCGTACGCACCTTAAAAATACCTTAGTAAAGAATTTTGTCGCTGGGGAACAGAAGATTTTGGGTGTGCCTCAGTTAGAGTTTAAGGTCAGCTCTGCTTTCTGGCATGGTCATGATCAACGCCTCCGCATTCTTAAACTGAACACTGTCCGTCCCAATGACTATCTAGCCGCCAGTGCGCCCATTAGCTGTCGCCATTTATTTATAGTTATTTGCGTCATCTCCATCTCTAAAAGTTGTGTGTATATACACATACATACATACATACATACATACAATTGTACAAATATTTACTCAAACATAGAGATTTGTTTTATGTGCTAAGATGCTCATCTAAATGATAAAAATAATAATTGTGCAGTTGTACCGTCAAGAGATAAAAGTGGCGTCATTGTGCACAAACAATTTTAATGAAATACATTCGTTTGTTTATATTATGTGAACGACTAGATGTATAATATGTATGTATGTGTGTAGATAGGCACGCCTTTTTATTTGCATATGATTTTATTTTCATCGCACGCCAGCCTTGAGTGTTTGTAAGCGTTTTGCAAAATGCGGCCTTGTTTTGACCTGAAATTATCATTTTGAATTAACATAGAAATTGTTTTCCTTTATCTATATTTCAGAGCTACTTTGTTACAGACTACGATCCCACCATTGAGGACTCATACACGAAACAATGTGTCATAGACGATGTGCCAGCCAAGTTGGACAGTAAGTGGTAATTGTACTCAAACTTTTTAAATGCTGACCACTTGCAATTGCAGTTCTGGATACTGCCGGCCAGGAAGAGTTCAGCGCCATGCGCGAGCAATACATGCGCTCGGGCGAAGGTTTTCTGCTCGTCTTCTCACTCAACGATCATTCCAGCTTCGATGAGATACCAAAGTTTCAACGTCAGATCCTGCGGGTAAAGGATCGTGATGAGTTCCCTATGCTAATGGTGGGAAACAAGTGTGATTTGGAGCATCAGCGACAGGTCTCGCTTGAGGCTGCACAAAACATGAGTAGAAGCCTAATGATACCCTACATAGAGTGCAGTGCCAAGTTGCGCGTAAATGTAGATCAGGCTTTTCATGAACTGGTGCGCATTGTGCGTAAATTTCAAATTGCCGAACGTCCCTACATCGAAGAGGGCTACAAGAAAAAGGGGAAAAAGAAGTGCTGCATGATGTAGTAAGCGGCGGCAAGCTACTGTTTATAAATACAAAAACTGCCTGCCAGTTCAAGTTCACTTCGCTTAAGTAGTTGTGAGTCTCTCAGTAATATTTTTTTAATGTGGAACCAGTGATGATGGAGACGAAAACGAAGACTCAACTGCTGTCACAGAACACAACACAACATAATGCAATGCAATAATAACCACAACAATAACGAAATGAATGTAACGCCAACTCAAAACTACCAGCGCGTCGACTGAGCTAAGATTTTTAATCCGAAACTAGAAACCAAACAACCCAAACGAAGTGCATTTTTTACTTACCCAGTGGCGTGTGGATAAATCGCCGGCCGAATCGAATAACTAAATGGAAAGTGTGTCAATAAATTGGGAATGTATGTCCTTGTGTGTCCCGACACACTTATGTGCTTATGTAATGCATCCGATACATATACAATTGCTTTTTACATACATAATACACATTCGCTATACACTCATAAATACATGCTTACATACACGTATATACATATATACATACATATTTATACATATATTTTTGTAATTTTATTTGTTAATTAACAACACCAATTAAGGGCAAATGTTTTTATGATTGGACTTTTGCGAAATCCATTTATTGAATTAATAATTGACTCAAGAACTCGATGGAACGATCGTTTGTTTTGATTAAGCCAAAAGTAATGTGTTATTGTAAATTGTATTGTTATTTACTACTAATGTACTACGTGTAATACATACGTGCATATTAATGCTTGCGTATAATCAATGTTTAGCAGAGCTGATTTTGTTAATGGTATGTGTTTGACAAGTGAGTGCCTCTTTGCAATATGCCAGCTTTTGTAATATACAACCTTAAAGCGAGTCGATCGATGAAAGTGAAACGCACAAAACAATAATATTTGTAATCCTACGTTTTTATACATTTATACACACAAGCAAAATAATATATATTGTTTTTAAAATCAAAGCTACTTATACACATTTATGTATCAACATATGATGTTCTGAATTGTACTCTTGTTTAACTCCACACTGTTTAGTTTAACAAATTATTTAATTATATTTAATATAAATATATGCGAAATTCTAATAATTCAATAATAAAAATACTTGAATATAACCTTTTCGAATTCAATACAAGTGGGAGCTGTCTGTCCGCTTCAATTGCAACTCCCCTAGCAAATGATTTACTTAACTAAATTATATTTATATTGGCCAAGAGGGGACTTGCGCGACACTAGCATTTTTGTTGTGCAAATGCAAAAAAAGTAAGAAATTATTTTTAATAAGAAACAAGATGGTTCATGCAGTATATATCTACAAGTATATGTATGCATGTAAGTGTATTAAGAGAAGAGAAGGTATGTATATTTGAGTACGTTTTCTTTTTACAGATATGTATATCGGTATTTTGACATTTTAAAAGCACGTTGGTAGCAGTTATAAAAACGATACATCCAAAAAATTGTGTCTTTAATATACGGCTAATCAATTGCCAGGAGTTTTAATTATTTGCTTGATGCATTCATTTTATGCCACCATGAGCCTCAATAGAAAATCTCAGTCCGCTCAGCGTCGCACAGTGGAACCTCCTGACTTTTTTCATTGCCTTTACTCATATTATTTTTGTTTCGGCCTAAGGCCCCATAGTGCGTCGATTGAGAAAAAAATAATATCAGGGGAATCTAATGGGGGAGTGCACGACTCAGACAGAAAAGCCCTTAAATTTGTTTAATTTACAACTTAAATAATAATAATGCAATTATATATAAATCGATGTATGTACATATTATATGTGTATGTCTGTTTGTTATACCCTCTAGCCAAAAAGTAAAAGGGTATACTAGTTTTGTGCGAATGTATGTAACACACAGAATGAGACGTGGCAGACTCCCAGAAATAGTATATTTGTATATTATTGATCAGTATGACAAGACGAGTCGCTATAGCCATGTCCGGCCGTCCGTCTGTATGAGCGCAAGGATCTCAAAAGGTACAAGAGCTAGAATTACCAAACTTGGTATCCAGGGTCCCCTAAGCCCTAGGCAGGTCAAGGTTGTTTTTTTATTCTGATACACCCCCACTCCCATGCTATTAGTGATTTTCCATAACTCCTGTAAATCTTAGAATTTTGAATTCAAAATTGGTAATTATATCCCGTTAGTGATTATCTGTTGTTAAAACTGAACCTAAACAAATGTCTCCACTTATGTATGTATTTATTAAATATGTTTAATTAAATTAATTAAGTTAATTTTTTAAAATTAATTTTTAAAATAATTTTTTCCTTTTTTGTGAGAGTGAGTACAGGGTATTAAGAGGTGAGCTCGCTCGACTTTAGCGTTCCTTTCTTGTTTTTATTTGAATCGCAACCACTACTGCTGAGGTAACTTTCTTTAGTAACTAATTTCAAAAACCTGTTGCAAAAGTGGAAATTCTAAGAGTTACGAGAGTTGTATGTTTGAGGACTGTACAAGTATGTAACTGTCTCTCGTACTCTCTGAGATATTTGGGTTCATGCAAACATACTAACAGATGGATATGTCTAGAACGGTCTTAGAACTGAAAGCCTGAACGTGGGAAATTAATTACTGAATAGTGATTTTCAATTGCGTTAGTAAAGGACGTAAATATAGCGTTCAACATACATTCATATGTGTACTATATATGTAAGTATAAATTGATTGACGCAGAGAGTCCTTACAAGTGCACAATTAATTAGTTGAACTGCATAGATGGAAGGGTATTGCAGGCTCTTTCAGTATAAAAAGGCGTTCCTGGTAGTCCAAGTCACACAGAAACAGAATGAGTCCCAAAAGTGAAGTACTGGTCGCTGCTGTCCTCATTTTCCTGCTCGCTTGTGTCGAATGTCAAGTAAGTTACATAAGATATCTACTCTTAGTGCTTAGCTTTAAGATTAAAAACGTGAACTTGCAGCTGACATTCTCACCCGATTGGGGCAAGCGGTCAGTGGGCGTTGGAGGAGGTGGTAGTGCTGGAGTAGCAGGCTCAAGCGCCTTCTTTGAACAGCAAGGCAATTGCAAGACCTCGAACGAGATGCTATTGGAAATCTTCAGATTTGTACAGGTATGTTTTCGCTTCAACATAGTATATATAATATATTATTTATATTAATATTTGTCTATCTCTCCAGTCGCAGGCACAGCTTTTTCTGGATTGCAAGCATAGGGAATGAGCTGGACAGACTCCGGTCGAGTTGACTTACACAAATTCACACTAGGCTGTGTATATTACACACACCCGCATCTATATACATACGTATTTATTTAAATAATTATGAATTTCGTATATATTTTATGTACACGTAATCGAGGTAGTCGGCATTTAGATTTAGAGGAATTTCTATATATGTTTCGTTTCTCAGTGTAACACTTAACCATGAGCCTTGCTAAAGCTTAAGATCACCAAGCGGTGACAATAAACGGATATCAATTAAGCGCATACTAAACCTAAATGGTGTTGTCTCTTTATCAGTAGCATATAGGTTCATAATGTGGATTTCTCGCACACTCACATGTAACCTTGAAAATAACTAGCATTTCGGGGATTTTAGTTACCTATTTTTCAAGTTCAAGCGATCACCCGACCGGGTTCAGTTCAGTTAAATCTTCATATTATTATTCATTCATTATTATTTTTTTTTTGTGTTTGAAACTAATTTGAAAATTGACTAAATTAAATGAACATCGTATCATTATCGCCCACACGGTTCATGGCTTTCAAGAGCACTGCCACTGCGCCGTTAACATTTTACTGTTTGTTTTGAACGATTCGTTTAGACGAATCAGTGCTCCAGCAGTCCAACAGTCCATCAGTTGTTGCTTTGATTAGGGCTTGCTAAAATGATATGGTGTAATCGGAGTGTTTTATATTTGGTTCTACTTGTATGTACTGCCGGAATTTCCACTTGTAAGTGTGTTCGCTTTCAATTCCCTGGGGAGTCTATTAATAGTTTCGATGTCATATGTATTTCAATAAATATTATACATACATACTCGTACAAAAATACAAGTAATCGAATACAGTTCGCAGAATGGAATGCTAGAGTGTCACAGGCCTGTACCGACTTCCACAAAAAAATAATACCAGTATTTTTGAATTAAATCTTTCAAAAATAAATAAATATATACACCTTATTCTGTTTTTGCACGGTAGATTGGTTCCAGAAACAACCGCAAAAATAGGTGATTGGTTCTTTATCTCTAAAGAAATGACATATAAGCCATTTGTAATTTTCAAACCGTGTTATATCAAAATCGTGTAAAAAAGAAAAATTTAAAATTATAAACTTCCATAGCACGCACTTATGTACATGAGTGTCTATGTGTGTGCGTATGTGTGCAGTACAGAGTTGTGGTAAAGCAGTAACAACAACAACAGTTAAAATCAAATCAAGTTAAATTTGGATAAACAGTTCAAAAAATTGGGCGTGGAAAAAACAGCAAAAAATGTGGAGGTTTTGTGAGGTGGATATGGTTGTATATTGACCTGTCTTGTCACATTGATCAAGAATATAAGTACATTCATCAAGAGCTGCAGTCCTTGGAGGGCTGTCACACCTTCTTCAATATGTTACACACATCTGCGCTAAACTAGACTACTATTTAATCTATTTGGGTAAAGGGTATGAGAAAATATATTATGTTTACCATATATATGATTCAATTAATTACCGGGTACACCCTGCATAAGAATCGGACGAGATACGACACCAGTATGTTTTAATACATATATAAATATTTTCAATTGTTCGATTTTGTCGCGGGTTTGTGTCTATGCTTACATACATATGTATGTATGCATGTATTTGTGCAGTGTAGTTTAGAACCTATATTTTTAATGGAGCTGACTTATCATGGATGGAACTTGACATGGGGACACAAAGGCACGATTGCTAATTCACACTTACACTTCAATATTTATCTTTTTTTATTGTTGATTTAGCAGGCTTTACGTCTCAGTAAGATAAATTTGTTTTATGCTGTTAGATACTGTCTCTTGTTAAAATAAAAATTGCATTAATAAAGTCTGTAGTTCTAGAACGTTGAGCCTTAATAATCAAGGAATGTTTTTTTCAATATTCGTGTATGTGCACTTTAAGAATAAGGAAATCATTTGTTTATATGTATACTATATTTGAAATTCATTAACAAAAACGTTCACATTTATTTGGGTAGCTAGTATCATTTATTAAGTATACAATGATTTTTGCTAGTTCTTGGAATTGTAAACCAAAATTGTTTATAGTCATAAAGGTAATCCCCATTAATGCTCTGCTAGCTCAACTCTGTATGGTAGATCGACATGAAAAGATTCTCATACTCGTATACATACAAGTATATACTTAGGTAATATATGTATGTATAATGTTGGGATTATTATATATAACCAAGTTAAATTTAACAATTATTGAAGTGGGAATAAGTTTTTAAAAGTTAAGTTTTGAAGAGTGTGCCATTCCATTCTTGTTGAAGTCTTGAGTTTGATGAACGTTCAACATTTTAATTAATAGTACATCACGGGCTTTAAAAATATGTTACGCTTAAAATTGAATTGTGTGTACCGTTCCTGAAAGTTTAATTATCTCCCACAATCGTATGCATATATTTGGTGTTATTAAATTATTTCTATTAAATCGCACTTGTCATTCATTTAAATATTGTATTGCCAACATAAGTCGATTATTGCCCATCATGGACATAAGTCCAAATGTTTTTTCTACAGTTTCAATTTAATCGGATGACAAGCGTCACTGGCCCAGTTATTTTAATTTGTTTGAAATTATTTTACGCCATGTACATATAGCATATACGAGTATACTTGTAATGCATTTAGGCATAATTCGTTGTTGCTGTTATTGCATTGTAGGCGCCTGTTAATTGTAGTGTGAAGTAGCATGTTTGTAAACCCATATCCGTATCTGATGCCTGCTGCAATATTTAAAAGCACCCGCAATATGTAGCCTTGGGCCCTTGACAATTATTCAAAATAAACCTAATTGAAATTGGAGGGTTATTTTTATTTTTATTGCAACTGCGCAATGCTTCAGAAGTGGAATGCTATAGGCACTGTAGAGCTTTATTAATAATCTAGTTATAGCCAAGATCTTGGAGGTATACCATTATGATATTTATTTAAAAAAAAGACAAAAAAAACGAAGACGGCTTCAGAAACATTTATATTTGATCAACTGGGATAAAGCTAATTATAAGAATAGTAGCAATATTAAAGAACTCGCAAAATACATCTACGTGATGATTATTGTGGAATAATGATGGGAAAGTCTTTCATGGTAGGGAAGACTGGTAACTTATAAATCTAAAAGTAACTTTGAGAGATAACAAGCTGATTTCGTTGTTATAGGAGATAGAATATGTATATCATTTTATTATGTCATATTAGTTATAAAAATACTCCAAAGAATGTTTTTATTCTTTATTTAAAAGCTTTATACTACTAACAAAATAATCTATAGCAACCAAAAAAAGAGATCCCAATTACATAAGGCATGCTAATAGGTCATATGTTGGTAATATCAGTATTAAGGATATAAACAGAATAAAATCGAACAACAAATATAATTGGCAAAAGTTTCGGAGGAATCACATAAATAAAGGATTTAAATTAGTAATGTCGTCTTATTTCTAAATGAAGAATAGTCCACATCAGCATAACTTTGAAATTTCCATAGATAACCAATCTAATTAAGCATTTTAATAATTGATTTCGAGGTTTCTTTTAAAATATACTATATTATAAAATATAATAATATAATATACTATACAAGTATATTAAATTATATTATAATTAAATCACGGACTGCTAATGCGTTCATTTAAATTTTGGACAAATTATGTTTATCAGGAAATTAAATTATATATTCAGGAATACCTTAATATATATGTATGTAAATGCAAGACCTTTATTGTACCTAACTTATAACTCACTTGTTAAACAATGGGGACAATTTTAACGGTAATTTTTCCAGTCAGTTAAACGTCTCTATTAATTATAGAAATTCAGAAATCAAACGAATAGTCGTCATTGTATTTTAAAATTATAAAACAATCTTTTTTTATCCTTAGGCCATTAACAAATGCAATCAACCTATGTGCATATAAAAACATGTTTATGATTTGCAGAGCACTATTTTATGTTTACATTGTTTAGTACGGCTTTGGGCTGAACCGGCCCTGAACAAACATTGAGAGTGAGATAAATGAGCACGCATTTAATTGCGTTCACTGAAAATAAACAAATGCAGAAGCACTTAAATTATGCAATTAAATAAATTATAACATATTACCACGGCCCAGTTGGACTGAACCAATTTGTGGTGCCGGTTGCTCATTTGCTAACATTTGGCCGAGCTGGACGGATCGTTATCGGATAAAAAGTCGGTGATTGCCTGTAGGCGGTGATCCTTATTCCTGCGTCTCAACGTTTACAAAATGTTGCTGGATGAGTTCTGCTTTAAAATATTATTTTGGCCATTTCTATCATATCTCGCAAGCATGAAGGGACTGTGTCCAGCCTACCCGCCAGGTTACTTTCCTGTGATTACGTTGCCACCTGGAACAGTACTAACACCTTCGCCTTCAGTGATACCAACATTCCAACCGACGCCGCCTTTTCCGCAGACTCCGCCCACGCCGCCCACGCCCCCCGTACCAACATACGTCCCTACCTTTCCGGCGCCCACAATAGTGCCACCGACGCTGGCCCCGTGCCCACCAGAGCCGCTCGTTTGCCTGCCCGGTGGAGCGCGACCGCTACCAAACTGCCCCTGCATCGATCCGAGGCAGCAAAACTCCCAGATGATGTCAGCAGTTGTTCCGATAATGCCACCGACTGCTCTGGCAGAGGCAGCACCAGTCCAAATGGGCTCGGACATGATGGTTTTCATGCCACTCAATGCCACCAGGCGTCGTCGACGACGACGAAGTAGGACCTTGTAAAAGAGTTCTATCGATTCACAGAATTGAAGATCGCGGGCACAATTGGCAAATATACATAATTAAAAAGCAATAAAAGTTCGCAAACTCATATATTCCATTGGCAATTGTGGGGATACCACTAAATTTTGGGTAGGGTTGCTACACAAACATACACATCCACATACATACACACATCTTGTGTCATCACGGATTTCGCTATCTGCTCATATTTCCAGCTCAGACGTGCTTTGACTCTCGTGCTCGCGTCGGCTTCTGCCTATCCCTAGCTTCTTGTCCCCATCTGATCGAGGAGTACTACAGCCATACTGCCATAAATCCCATTGCTATCGATTTTCAGACATTTCTAGGAAATTCCATATGCGGGTACGATGGCTCCAGCTTTCGGGTGAGCGCTCTATTTCTAAATGGGTTGACAGAGTATTTAAAATTAGTTTACAGATTTGCTGTGCTGGTAACATGAGACCAAATGGAATCGTCTTCAACCCACGTCCAACAACGCCTGCCGGACAAGGCGGAAATTTCCTGTTCTCCGCTCTTGGTGCCTCAAGTGTGCCTTCTGCTTCAATTCCGACACCTCCTGTTTATCGGCCCGTACCACCTACCACAGCTCCAGTTGTTTTTAAGCCAGCACCACCCACAACTGCCCCCGTCACATTTCAACCTGCACCGCCCACCTCTCCAGGAACCATTATTCGACCATCTGTTCCATTGCCCAGCAGCTCCCAAACTCCGGGAGTCAAAGCTGCGGGCTGTGGAACCAGCACAGCCACCACAAACCGTGTGGTAGGTGGCATGGAGGCCAGGCGCGGTAAGCGAACGCCAATAATGTTTTATTCAACACAGTTTTTTCAATTATTTGAATAGACATAATATACCTAAGGACGATATTCGTTTTACAAATTATATCAAGCTTTAGGGTCTTGAATTCACAGTCGGATAATCGATTCTACTGTTAGAACAAAGCCCCCAACTACATATCCACTTGTATCCTTTTAACCTATTTTGCATTCATTCATGCAATCATTACCAGCCATCAGTTATAACAACAACATTTCCAATATGCAATATCTTTGAAAAACCAAAACATTTTCCTGTCATAACTTTCTTTACCATAAATCTCAGAGGTTTCACAATGTCGGTCTTGTCATACTATATTATTTGTGTCCACCGGGATAACTCTAAAACTAGAGCTATATTACTACTTGTAATTGAAGGAAGAGAGAGAGTGAGAGAGAGACTAAAGGAGTAAGCTTTTTAGTAAATGAGTAAATGGTATAGCAATTATTATGATTTCTTTATATAAGTTCGCATCTCATCTTATCGTAACTTAACTTATACTGTGATCCTGTGATAATCTATCCTTTCATCATAGGGGCCTATCCTTGGATCGCAGCCCTGGGATATTTGGACGAGCTAAATCGCAATGCTCGTAAATATCTGTGTGCTGGAAGTTTGATCAGCAATCGGTTCGTTGCCACCTCAGCCCACTGCATCAATCCTTCATTGATAGTGGTGCGCTTGGGAGCGCATGATCTCGCCAGGTCAGACGATGGCGTGGAGTTTGGCATACGCCGCACTGTTGTTCATGAGAACTTTGATCTGTCCACCATTGCCAATGATATAGCCCTCGTTGAGTTGAATGGAGTGGCCCCAAATACCGGTATAGTTGAATGGATGAGCCACTGCACCACAGCGATCTGTAATAATTTGTTTACAGCAACCATTGGCCCGATTTGTTTGCCAGAGACCAGTAGCTTTCTGACCCAAGACTTTGTCGGCATGAATCCTTTTGTTGCGGGCTGGGGCGCGGTGAAGCATCAAGGCCCCACGTCACATGTCTTGCGAGATGTCCAGGTGCCGATTGTGAGTCGTCAGGTTTGCGAGCAGAACTACAGGTCTGTTTTCAGGTTCGTTGAATTCAGCGACAAGGTAAGTGAGTTCCGAACAAGTAGCCAACTGAAAGACACAACATTCTTGCTACCTCTTGCAGTTGATTTGTGCCGGTAACTCAATCGTCGATGCTTGTCAGGGCGATTCCGGTGGACCGCTTATGATGCCGCAGGTCAGTTACGGAGCATTATGATTCACGAGCATTGTGTTTCGTTATCTGACTGGTATGAGAGAATTCATCGACTTCATTGCACTGTTCTCTCGATTGTCGGTCGTTAGTTGGTTGGAATCCCCAAGGCAACAGTCTTCGTCAGTGGCGCTAATTAATGACGTCACATCGATTCGGCTTATTTTACGCATCAGTTTTGGCTCTCATTTTCATAATTCGATAGTTGTTTATTCATACTTTTTTAAATGACAATGACTTGTTTTCTTCATTTCGATGACTGTGTAAAATATCTTTTTTATTCACAGCTGGATGGCCACATTTACCGATTTTACTTGTTGGGCATTGTATCTTTTGGATATGAGTGTGCCCGAACTGGTTTTCCAGGGGTTTACACGAGAGTCGCTTCCTATGTTCCATGGATTAGAAGGCACATTGCTTAATCTTTCCGACCCAAAAAACCAATAAATTGTTGCACACTTATGCCAAATAAATTATGTTTGTTTTTTTTTTAACCTTTCACTTCTAAGTGTGAAGTTATTCTTTTAAATGCTTTAGCATTTGAAGTGGGTTTTCAAGATTTAGGTATGTTTATATGTATATTTATTTATAATTTATTCCACTTGACACATATTTTAATTTATGCACACAATTGCTTAGAAAATGATAGTTTTTTAACAAAGAACTTGGAAGTTTGCTAAATGTACAACTATTAATAACTAAATGCAAAATATAATTGAATCGAAATAGCTTCATATATCAGAACCATTTTATGATAAATCGTTTTTTTATTAAACATGGAATATGTTAAATAGAACCTAATGAGCTCTGCGAACACATTAAGTAATTAAATTAAATTACTTTTAGCTTTTTCTCGGCGTCTATAAAATTGGAATATCTTGTAAATGTGTGTGTCGTTTGTACTCTGCACATGGAATGTACAAGAGAATTGCGGGATGTGAAAAATGTAACAGGCAGAAGGAGTCTCCACAAAGTAAGTACATACGAGTATATATTTTTGATCAGCATGACAAGCCTAGTCGATCTAGCCCTGTCTGTCCATCTGTCCGTATGAACACCTGGATCTCCGAGACTATAAGAGCTAGAGACTCAAAATTTTAGAACCAGATGCCTTATATAAATGCGCAGAAAATGTGTATTTCCTTCCACTCCTCTGCAATTGGATTTTCCATAACTCCCGTAATTCTTAGAATTTTTCGATCAAATAGAGCAAATACCAATTATGGTTAAGCTCTGGCCGCAAATGTGTAATTTCTTGCTTCATTGGCTTAACTCCATACTGCTCACATGCTTAGATACAGAAGGATAGTAAAGAGTATTTCAAATTCGGGACACCCGACTACCGCTTTTCGCACTAGTTAGTTTTAAAGCCAGTACCAATATTTTTTCCACGATGATTGTTCAAAACCTTTAGAATTTATACAATTAATTCAAATGAGGCAAAACGGTTTATAAAAAGGACAAAGGAAACGAAATTTATTGAGCCATGAATTAAGTTTACATATAAATACAAGTTTTTATGGAACGCAGTTTTTTTCGACTCTTAAAGTAATGAATGACTGTCTGAGCCTGCAGTTTGTCTTTGGTTGAGTTTGCGGATAATTTGAACAACATCTGTAGACATTGTAAACGCCTTTTAAATTTAATCAGAGCTTCACAAATTTCATTTCGGAAGTAATTTGTTTCTGTTTTCTCATGCTTCTTGTACACTAAGTGGAAATTATTTCGTATGAATAAATAAACAACATTAAAAAAGATGTATCAACTCAAAGATATGTTCGCTGCACGTTCGGTGCTTGAGCGTTATTATTGCGAAATACCTATAAATATAATTATATTGAAAAAAAATCTGACGATTGGCGTTGCAGTTGCATTTGAAGATAAGCGAGTCTTGTAAGAATAATACTCGTACGCCGTTCATGGCATTTATTTACGGCTTTTATTGTTTTGTTTCAGCGAAATACTTCCCCGAGTGAAACCGGAATAACCGATTCAATCATTTCATATTTACACAGGCACATAATATGCACACATGCAGAGATTAATACATACACTTACATAAGTGCTCATCTCATGGCAGAGCTGATTGACACCGCAATCACTAGGAAAGCGCAGTTTAGCAAAAGTTTTCAAACTGAATAGATTACAACGTGTAAGCGCAATAGAAACTTACTATATATTTAGTAAAATTAATTCGTAGCAAGTATGCAGGCCATCTATACAGCAATTGGATTAATGTGCCTTTATATCGTCCCCTTAACACAATCACAGTGGACTCACCCGGATTGGACTGCACCGCGTCAGGGTAAAATGCATTTGTAAAAACATAGTCTCTGTAGATTGATTCGAGAGTTTATATTTTCCACAGAAGTTGTTGCTTGCCGCACACCACTTAACGATTTGGGACAATGTGTGTCGCTAAAGAAATGCCCCGAGGTACTGGAATTGTTTAAGAGAGTGCCGTTTAACCAGGCAACGGAGTACTCTAGAGAGTTGAATAGACGTTGTTTTAGCAGAAACACCGAAGACAATTACCCGATTGTAAGTGTGTGTACTAAACATACTGCTGTTATCAGGAGCTTAGATTGCAGATAGCAATACAACCCAGGTTTTACCCACTATTTTTATACTCTGTACATAAAATGTACAAGAGTATATTGGGTTTGCGGGAGCTGAAAATGTAACAGGCAGAAGGAGGCGTGGCAGACCCCACAAAGCATATATATTCTTGAACAGCATGACGAGACGAGTCCATCTAGCCCTGTCTGTCTGTCTGTCCGTCTGTCCGTATGAACAACTGGATCTCAGAGACTATAAGAGGTAGAGACAGGAAACTTTGCACAAAGATGCGTTATGTGTGTATGCTGTGCAAGTTTGTTTAATTTTTTTGATTCCCCCCCCCCCCCTTCACCACTTCCCCCCTATGGGTGTTTTCCCGATATTCCATTCGTGTAATCGCCTATATCTCGGATACTATAAGACCTAGGAACACCAAATTTTTTTGGAATTTCCCTCCCTCCCCCCTCTCCCCCGCCAATCGCGATTTTCTTGAACTCCCGTAATTCTTGGAATTTCGAACTCAAACTTTGCTAATACCCCCAGTTAGTAATTATGTGTCCGTGTGCCAAGTTTAATCATGATAGACGATTAAACAAGAAGTTGTAGTCATAAATATATTTGCTGCTGCAGCGCTGCCCAAGCGCTGTCCGCGGCTGTTGTTGATGCTGGTGCTTTGGTTGACTGCAAACATGCTTACACAGACACGAATATACGAGCATAAACAGACATACACCCACATAGACGCAATTGCTTTGTATATGTGCAATTATACACCCTGTACGTGAGTTCGAATACCAAAAGAGGTAAAATTCATCGACATTTCTCTTTTAATTCTCTTACTTTTTTTAATTTCTATAATTATTTTAAACATATGTACAGAGTATTTCAAAGTCGGGACACCCGACTTTAGCGTTTTTACTTGTTTTTCCTATAGGTCTGTTGCACCCATGCTTCAGCAACGACAACAGCATCTTCCGTTCCGGTTTCTGTGACCCAGCCGGTCGTGACGACAACCCCAAGAACAGTCCCAGCGTCCACCACGGAATGGATAGACTTGGTTCTGAAGATCACTGGCGAGCCATGCGTAGGGCCAAATGCAGAGCGCGGTTACTGTAGACGTTAGTTAGATAATACCAATTGGCCTCTTCGTTTTGGTATCTAGTAGTTACTCTTCTCATTGCAGCGTTGGCGAATTGTACGCAGCTTCTTGAGCCCCTGCAACAAAATACCCGAAACGAAACGCTGAAGGCCTACATACGAGCCTCGCATGACAAGTGCGGTTTCGCGGATACTGATGTCTGCTGTCCCAGCTCAGCGGCGACCAGAAGCACCAGCCCTGGACAAAGTTCCGGTGCGATGGTTTCTATGCCGACAGAGGAAGATGGCTGTGGAATATCACAGCAGCCGCTGAAGAAGATCGTTGGCGGGGAGGATAGCGCTCCAGGTCGTTGGCCCTGGGCCGTATTACTTGGCTATAACATCCGCGAGGCACAAACTTTCCGCTGTGGCGGCACTCTCATTACAGCCAAGCACGTTGTAACGGCTGCCCATTGCTTAGAGGATTCATTGTAAGTATGATGAAACCTGTATACATTATTCTAGATGACTGATGGCACCCTTTAACACACACAGATCGTTTGTGCGCCTGGGGGAGTTCGATTTGACCTCCGAAACGGATTCAAGCCATGTGGATATATCCATTGAAAAGGTTAATTCAGCCTCATTTTATTTTAAAAGAGTTTCGTAGAGATTATTTTACACCTGCGCAGGTTGTGGGCCATCCAGATTTTCGCAGACTCCGCGATAAACGACATGATGTGGCGGTTGTGTATTTGGAGCGTACTGTACAGTTCACGGATCTTATTGTACCTATTTGTCTGCCAAGGAAAGACTTGCGCACCAAGAGCTATATTGATCACACTCCATTTCTGGTTGGATGGGGGAAAACACAAGTAGGCGGAAAAGGCTCCAATGTTCTTCAAGAGCTTCAAATAGTGGTTTTCAATAATTCCGTATGTCAGAACGCATACAAATTGCGAAACAAATTTGTCCGGGACGAACAGTTTGACGAGACGGTGTTATGTGCCGGTAATTTGGCAGGTGGTAAGGACTCGTGCCAAGGTGACAGCGGTGGACCACTGATGATGCCAGAGGTGAGTTGATTCCGCATTGAAGAGCACAAACAGCTTCTTCCAAGCATATTATTTTATGTTCGATTTTATTGCAGTACTATAAAGGATATACAGTCCATTACTATCTGATAGGCGTGGTTTCTTATGGCATTGGCTGTGGCCTGCCTGGTGTGCCGGGCATCTATACCAGTGTGCAGCATTTCATGGATTGGATTGAGGCGCGAGTTGCCGAGGCATAATACCTCCATATATACCAACATCTTATTGTATTCCTTCGTATGTGATCTGCTATATCCGCGTGCATATTAAAGCCGGAACTAGAACAAGCACCTACATTTAATTAAGCTATCAATGACATTTGCCATTGGGGTTTTCCTCAGAAATCCTCATACTACGAGCACAAGTATACTCTGAAGCGTCGTGCGCGGCATTGCCAAGCAACTCGATTGAGTCATCGTGTAGAATAATATGGTAGCGTCTTCTATAGCTGGTCTCAGGGTGCATCGTTCGCATGCCAATTTGTTTTGGCTGCTGTTTTCCCTGCGCTCCCCGCTCTACTACAATACGACAGAGACTACGCAACGTCATCGATAAGCGTTCCACTTTTCATTCCGAAGCTTGTTGTTTAGAATCACTAACAATAATTATATTACATAATCAAAGCACGGCGTATAAGTATAGCTTAATCGACGAAAGCTTTTCAGAATGATTGCAAAATGCTCATGAATCTCACCTCGAATGCGATCGAGCTGCGCTTCGCGAACCGTGAATGTCGAAAAGCTTAGGCAACCCCCAGTTCCTAACTGCTAAAATGTAAACAAGTTTGTGGCATCCATTCTACTATGAAGTGTGTACGAGAATAATTGAAATCGCCATGAGAAACTGTCACCAGATAGCCGCCACAAATTAAGATGTTTTGCGGCTTAGTCTGTTAAATATACAAGTATATGTATTTATCTGACCTGCACTCGAATCCGCTTTGGAATGTCCAATACAAGAGAACACATAATGACTGTGATTGTGTGTTGTTTTTTTTTGTCAATCATTTCGTTGTTGGTGCCTTTGAGTCATTTTAAATTCTTAAAACTTATCAATGACAAATTTTGAATTGAGCGCCAGTTGTAGTTTACGGACTCAGTTAAACAATCTAAATTCAAATATTGAAGCAAGTTTTGGCTTAGTAAAATTCTTTTTTTGGCTTAAAGTGAGATAATAATTGGTAATTTTAATTCCAAATAGGAATATGCTGTGTGGAAATATATAATTTCAACTGAATAAATTGATTTCTTATTGCAGTACAAAAATGCAATAGATTTATCGATTAGGCTGGATTCCACACTAATAACAGTATTTATTGCAATACGACTTACGTAGCTTTGTCAAAAATGGAAGAAAAGAACATGTGATTACTCAGCACATATATCTATTGCATGTTTATACTCTGTAGTCAATTGGTAAAAGGTTATACTACTTAGTAGTATCGATTATACTATGTAGTTTAGTGCGAATACAAAGTAATATAGTTTTTTGACTTGCCTTCACAAAGAATACATTTTTGATTATTATCAGTACTTATTTATTTTTAATACTGATTTTTGCTTTAATCCAAAATTTAGAATATAATAATTTTCAGAAAATTAATTAAATTTAATTAAGTTAAGATGGTCTATAAAATCTGATATCAAGACCTTGTCAAAAACAGGCGAATAGTAATGATTGAATGCATCTCTCTCCCTGTATTTAGCATATTAGTAAAAATCTAATATACAAGTAGTCCCACTGTATTTATTTATAATACTGATTTTTGCTTTAATCCTAAATTTAGAATATAATTTTTTTCAGAAAATTATTAAATTTAATTAAGTCAAGATATTTTATAAAATCTGATATAAAGACTTTGCCAAAAATGTCGAATAGTAATGATTGAATGCATCTCTCTCTGTATTAGCATATTAGTACAAATCTAATATAGTCCCAATGAATTTATTTATAATACTGATTTTTGCTTTAATCCTAAATTTAGAATATAATAATTTCCCACAAAAATTATTAAATTTAATAAAGTTAAGATATTTTATAAAATCTGATATAAAGACCTTGTCCAAAACAGTCGAAGAATAATGATTGAATGCATCTCTCTCTCTGTATTTAGCATATTAGTAAAAATCTAATATAGTCCCAATGTCAATCTTTGGGCTCAGTGTGTAATAATAACAGCTCCCGTTAATTATAATTTCAGTATGACTCGAAGTTTGTCTTACCTTTTCAATTCGTATTCGCTGGTACGGGTACATACACGTACATTCTCTTATGTCTAAAAGCTCTGTCGGAGTGAAGGCGCCCTAAAGCTAGATAGCTATCACGAATTTGTACGTTTTTAGAGTAGTTTAAGTCCGTTCACTTGCTAATAGCGTACGTGGCACGTGGCACATACAAACACTCAGCAAAGCGCTGCTCTTCCGGAGACTATAATTTGAATTCGGTACTTTTTCAATACGATTATTATAATTTGCGAACAATTAGCGGAGTGTTCTCTGGCTACGAATTAAAAGCTTTTAGTTTGAAAATACATTGCGGTGCTTGGTGGATACATTTATTAATCAATTCGTACTGTGTGTGTGTGTGTAAGCAGAACAGATAAAATCATTAAGACAGACCGAAGCATACAGCCTCTCCACCGAGAACGACTTTTTAGTCAGGGCGTCGTCACCTGCATATAAAACGCAAATCGTTTGCCGAACGTTGAGTGAACTGTCACTGCTGGTCACGCAAGAGCCGCACCGCGCCGCTGACACTCGAGAACGAATTCGGCCGAATTGTTTGCTGAGCCAAACCTGAAGACGTTTCGGCCAGACAGGGCACGCTCTAGTCCAGCAGTTTGATAACGTCCGTCAAGCCGACAACATCGTTGGCATCGCGTTACGCATTGTGAATCGCGTCGTTGTCGTCCCAACTGATTTCGTACTCGATTTCTTAGAGTGTTGTGATAGATCAAACATGAAGTTACTTATATTTATAGCTACTCTAACATGCATTGCAACGCCCGCGCTTGCCCAACAACCTAATCGTAGGCAAGGTAGGTCGAACCCCAAAACATAAGCTTTACATTTCACTTGCTTGCTTTTAAGATTCTCATCATTATAGGTATTTAGTTGTAACAACTAATACATCTTTATATATACATATAAATGTGTGTGTGTATTAAAACGCTACGAACAGTATCTAGTCAATCGGCTGCCTTAAAATAAAGTTAAATTTTAATGTAGGCAAAACGAAATAAATAATAAAAAAATCACAGGAAACCTGTTCCATTAGCGGCGCTATCATGCAAATTGAAATATTAAAAACCTATATTGTAAAAAGATTCAAACAACGCAACAAATTGGCCTAAAATATGGTTAAATGTGTTCATATGGAAAATTGTTGTTTTTACGACGGCAAGTTCGTTGCCTAAGTCTTTCGTTTTGCATTCAATGCACACATTACGACGAGCGCATTTTTCGGCATAAGCGTCCAATTAACAAATGTGAACTGCACGAGTACTACCAATTTACTTTTGATATGTGCTATTCGTATATTAAACTCGACCTGAATTGGCAAAATGTGTGTGCTCGTATGTGCTCGTATTTTGAATTTGGCGATTCGATTCAAGTTCAAAAAACCAGTCATTGTTCGCAACCCAAGGTCAGCTGGACAGCAACTAGATGTTTACGAATATTTCCTGGGAATTTCTAAGATTTAAAATTGATGTGCGCTTCCAATTCGACTTATGGCCTATAAAAATTAATTAATTAATTAATTAACCCATAAATTGTTCTATTTTCAAACATTTAATAACAAAACAAACAAAAAATAAAAAGTTAGCGGTGTTGCAAACTTGTTTCTGAATATTTATTATTATCAAAATTAGATTAGATTTAATGCAGTTGAAAATTCCTGAATTATTACAAATGTTTCGCAGCACAACGTTTTTTGTTTTTGTGTATTATGATATGAACTGAAAGTACTTAAGCGTAAGCTTAAGTCTTTTGTATATACTTGTAATACAAGTCTACTTAAGGTTATTCTAATATATTAAAATATTGCATGTTTAAAATAATGGCCGGCTATCTCAAGCACCGAATTTTACAGAGAATTTGAATTATAGCCACTGAATTGGTATGTTTTCTGGAATTATTTTGCGCAATATTCAATGCAAAAGATAGGTGTACTTAGAGAATTACTGCATGAATGGACATACAGATAATAGTGTTTATCAGTAGGGCTTCCATCCAAATCATCGAAATAGTACTATTCTTGGGATTACTATTGAGACTATTCACTACTCAATGAAGGGTATATTTATTTGAAAGAGTATAACGAGAGGTTTCCTATTGTTGAAAACAAATCATACAACAAATCATATTTGCAAAACAATCTTTTTAAGCCCTTTTTTTTTTAAAAGAATGAGTTTTTTAAAAGTAAATGTGTTTTGTTTTGGTACGGCTCTTAAATAATATAAGTTTGCAAGTTAAAACCCCATTTTTATTCCTTTCCCCGTATTTGTTCATTAACTAATAAAAAGTACTACTAATACATGGAAGGGTTTACTAATCTTCGTTAAATTACTGCGAATAGGCTCCAGCTTAATCGATGTTTTTTATTGTAGTTCGTCAAAACTGTGTCACTCCCGAAAACTATTATGGCAACTGTGTGGGTCTTAGCTACTGCCCCCAGGTTGCCAACATATTTGAGGTGGCCAATCGGCAGGTGGCGGAACGCTACGTCCTTGCTTTGCAGCGCAACTGTGGCACTCGCAGTGTAAACGGGGACCCCTTGGTAGGGCATCAACTAGTCGCTTCCTTCCACTATGCTAAGCTTTCATTCGTTTCATTCATTCATAGGTGTGCTGTACTAGACCGAGTAATCCGGTTACACAGAGACCGAATCCTTTCTTTCCAACAGAGCGACCATTCGTTAATCCGACGAGAAACCCGAACCGCAATCCATTCTTGCCGGACCGACCCTCCCCCACCCAAGTCATTCCCACGACAGCTCCCAACCGCAATCCATTCTTGCCGGACCTGCCTCCTTCAACAACTACAACAACGACAAGAAGGACAACAACGACCACAACAACACGTGCTCCAATAACTTCAGCACCGTTGGTCGAAGCTCGCGGTCCTTTCTGCCGTGGACCAGATACCAGAGCTGGGGAGTGTGTGGGTAAGTCAAATGCATTTTCGCAGTAAGTCCAGCTAACAGAATGAAATATTTTTCAGATATCAGAAGCTGTGATACCCTGCTAGATGAGCTGCGCCTTAAGCAGACCGATCCAAATTTCGCCAAATTTCTGCAGGCTTCTAATCGGGTCTGTGGCGGAGCTGGCTCGACAGTATGTTGCCCTACGGGTGAAGTGGCTCCCACATCGGCGCCTGGAATGAGACCAAGAAATACGAATGAAATTCCGCGCAGACTGTTGACCGTTGAAGAAGGCTGTGGATACACTCTGAACTCTTACAAGAAGATCGTGGGCGGGGAGGTGAGCAAAAAGGGTGCCTGGCCATGGATTGCGTTGCTCGGATACGATGATGGCTCAGGGTCGCCCTTTAAGTGTGGCGGCACATTGATCACAGCTCGCCACATCGTCACAGCGGCTCATTGCATACGCCCCGACCTGTAAGTACAGTTGTGCCTATGGAAGCCTATTTTCTAAATTCACTTCCCTTACAATACAGAACGTTTGTGCGTCTGGGCGAACACGATTTAGGAACAGACACGGAAGCACGTCATGTTGATATTAATGTGGCTAGGGTAAGATACACTAACAACTTCTTTAATATCAATTAATATAATGGGGCTTCCACCAAATAGTATGAGTCACATCCCGAATACAATAGACGTAATGGGCGTAGCGACATCGCCCTATTGTATTTGGAACGGAATGTTGAGTTCACGGACTCAATTGCGCCCATTTGCATGCCCAACACCCCACAGCTGCGCCAGAAGTCCTATGTCAACTATATGCCCTTTGTCGTAGGCTGGGGAAAGACTATGGAGGGTGGTGAATCGGCACAGGTGTTGCAGGAGCTGCAGATCCCAATCTATCCCAATGAAGTGTGCCGCAGTAGCTACGAGAAGGCTCAGCGCCTCTTCACCGCCGATCAATTTGATGCCGCGATTGTCTGCGCTGGAGTTCTGACGGGTGGCAAGGATACGTGCCAAGGTGACTCCGGTGGCCCCTTAATGATTCCTGAGGTATATAAATAGCAATGAACAAAACATAGTATGAGGTGCCTAATCAGAACTATTTCACACTTCAGGAATTCCAAAATGGAGTGCGGTTCTATCTGATAGGTGTGGTTTCCTATGGCATTGGCTGTGCCCGTCCCGATGTTCCTGGCGTATACACCAGCACACAGTACTTCATCGACTGGATTACAGAGAAGGTGCAAAACACGCAATGAGCATTTATCTAGTCCTTTAATGCCCTCACTCTCTCTTTTTAAGTTGTAAGCTATAAACTTGTAAAAAAAAACTAAAATTCACTCAATTGCTCTAAGCACTTCTCAAGACGTTTTCCTTTGCAAATATTGTTCCTCAAATGGATTGTGGTTTTTGTTCTCATGACACCAGCTGACATCTATCTAAGGGGTAACTGGCCAGGCATGCGGCTGCAGCACCAAGGTCCTTATGCAAATTACGTTCTATCGCAGGACGCTTCATCAATCATGTTCCTAATGATTGTCTTGGGCCTGAGCACAGCACCCCAAGGTGTATGCGCTCTGGACTACAAAAAATATCTATGTAAATCATTCTCGGAACATCACCTTGAGCTATCAGACAGCTCGAGCACGTCTTCTGGGTGTTGGCCTGCATTTAAATTGCTTTCGTTCGCCTCAGAAGCCACAGGAGCTGAGCCGTTCACTTCTATGATTTGCATAAATTTTACCTTTAGCAGATTAGGATCGAAAGAGTGTGCAACAGAAACAATGGAAAATGTGCTTATAAGAAGAATTTTACTACTTTTTATATACAATGATGTGTATTATCTTAAAAAAAATTATTTTGAAATTGCTGCAGTGTAGAATATAAAATACAAAATATGTGAAATGTAAAGAAATTATATAAACCGTAAAGGAAATACTCGAACATACTTAGAATAATTCATTCAAAAAGTGAATGTAGAATATTTATCAGCAAGCTCTGGTTGTGTGTCATGCATTTAGGTTTGAAATCGAACGATGTTGACACAATAACGAATAAGTATATGCCTAATTCTCTTTTTAAACGGTCTTTTTTTTTAAACGGCTTTGATATAAGACGGTTTGTAAAACATGGTTATTAAATATTGCATATATATTTCTTTAGAGATAAGGAATCAATCACCTATTTCTGCATATGATCAATGTCTTTTTTCACGATTGTTTGTGGAACCAATCTACCGTGTAAAAACAGAATTAGGTGTATATAAGGTATAAATGGGTCGCCTTTTTAAAAAGGAAATGACAAGCACCATAGGAAAATTGTTTGAATATATCAGCTTTATAATATGAACACCTCGGGCTTTCTTTTAAAATAGCGACTAGTATTTAAATACGTCTCTCAGGTCCCATCTTTATTTCATTGTAGGACAGCAGATTTTGTTCAGCTCAGCTACAATCAGGCAGGCAAACAATTTGCACGCAAACTCATTCGGAATAAAGCTGTAACATTGCTATATCAAGATAAAGTTTCCTAATTGCTTAGATTCCTTAGTACAAAAATACTTAATTTTATCATAGGTTCCTGGAAAAACGCCCATCTCATTCAAAATTCGTTCATAATCAAATTTCGAAACTTATGAGCTGTAATAGCTCGACTTAATGCCATTTTATTTATTTAGATTTATGTGATTCATCTTGATACAGCAACAATGATATCCTGTGATCATTTATGCTGTTATCAAATCATTTGGCGCAATCTCCATAACTGCTGAGGGGCATTGCGAGCCTAAGTCAACATGCATGGGTATCAAAAGGTAACTCCCAACTCTCTCTGTTCGAATGGGGGAGCCCTTTGAAAGGGGAAGCTATTCACTCATAATCTGATCAAATACCGTGCACAATGTAAGACGAATTCTTTCAAGTCGAAACGCCTCCTGCTCAGGTTCACCCGCGCATTTGTGGCCACATGGCATGCCGCTAAGAAGACTTAGTCTTCTTTGTGATTTAAATCGCATGCCAAGCTGCGCATGCGCAGGCAGAGGCGCAGACACAGACACAGACACAGACGGAGATCGACATCTGGCAGATGTGTCCGCCTTCTCGAGAGTTCATTAAACTGCAGTCTAAGGGTATATTCGTACTTTTGATTTTACTACGCGACTACAGCTTGTTTGCACAACTCGAGCACGTTTCCATTATGACGAAATCAAAACACACGCGCTCTCTTCCATTGTTGGATCATTGTCCGGACTGATCATTTATCAATATGCACAAATTTGCATACGAGTACGAGGCAGCAATTTCGATTTGCAATTTGCATGTCTAAGCCGATTTCTTAGTTGCACACACAAGGGTGTTAATGTCGTCATTAGCTCATGTGCAACCGGGATGTCTATATCAATATCGTATTTGCGAAATACACAGAATTTCGCATGCGTTGCGCCCCTTCGTGCCACAAGCGATGATGGTGTGTAAATTGCTAAGATGATTGGGGTGAGTTGCCCAAAGAGGAAAGGGTGCGCTCCTTGCAAAATTTGTGGCAATCAACAGTCAAGAGGTGTAGAAACTAATAACTCGCAGCTCACACACATTGCCAATTGTACCACGAAAGGATAAATTCAATTGTTAAACCATTGTCTTTTGATATCTTTGCATTTTTTGAATGGGCAGATGATCGCACATTTAAGGTCAATTGGAATCACTTTCTGTCTCTTTTCTATTATAAAGGTAAACAAACTTGTGGTGTAACTCTTCGTATTTTAGATCAGATCATTCTTAAGTCAACAGTTTCATATTTTTTATTTATTATTCAGTCGACAAACAAGGGGTGTGGGTATACTTCTTAAAAATTTACAAATGTTATAATAAAGCTATATAGACTTTAAAAGCAGAAAAAAAGAAACGTAGGAAATATTTTAGTTTTCGTATTTTGGGGCAGGTACAAGGTTTTAGTAGTTCGGAGAAGGGTCTACTGGTAATTATACAAAATAAATTTTGGCATAATTATAAATTAAAACAACAACTTTTTCAATACTGTTGCTCGAGCATTGTGTAATATAATTTTAATGTAACAGTTGGTGGTATCTGTAAGGCTCTAAATATTTGGTATATCTAGCGTAGCATATTTAATAATGAATGACTGAAATTATTTAATTTCTTACTAAGTAGAGGAGGTTTTATCGTTCCATTTAAAAGACATAAGTGAATTCAAAAAGATTGCAAAGCCATGAGCGTAAAACCTCAAATTCATCTGAAATACGCTCCTTACTGCTACCATATAACCAATGCATTGTCTCAATAAAATGTATTTTAATAAAGTATTCAGAACTATCTCTTAAATTATTCACTATATGTACGAGCACGTATGTATTTATAAATATGTAATTTGCTCGAACCAAAAATCATTAAGAAAGTGTATTTTATGTGTGTGATCTCATCAGAAAGTGGCTGGGATAAATCCGTTTTATGTCACTGCTGATTTGGCTTTAAAATCACCTTCCTCCATACAGAAAGAATATTGTTGAACCATCTCTAGAAAGCAGTATCACTAACGATTTGATATACATATTATCAATTTTAAATGCTAACGTTGAAAGTAAAACAAAAAAAGGGATGACTGCGTATAAGTAAAACAATGTTGGATAGTAGAGCTGTGCATGATTGAATTCGTCTATAAATAAATTAATAAATGAGTGACTAAATGAGTAGAATAAGCAAATGAAGCGAAAGCTATTAAGCAAAGCAAAATCTGATACTATAAGTAGATACATGCATTTTCTCTATCTACTGCGGTTTATAGTCGTGATTTCTTCATACTGAAAGTATGGATAAGAATGAAATCACCTTCTCACATGAGTGTCTTACTTTAGTGATCGGTCTTGTTTTGGGAGATCGGGATTGTGAATTCAAAAGCATTGGAATTGGTAATTCAATTCTTTAAATATAATTGAACCATGGTGCCATTTCAAAATGGTTGTCAATTGATTGGGTTGTGTAATAGCTAGTTTTAGTAAAAACCTTTTTTATATGAAAAATGAAAGTTACAAATACACCAAGCCCTCGCCTAACACGACCTCTTTTAATACGGTCTAACATGATTAAAAATATTTTACCTCTTTGCTTTTAACACGCCGAAACCCTCATTCTTACACGATAGAAGTTAAAAATATTTAATATTTAACACACTTTAGTTGTTGGAATATGCCCTAGGTCATGAAAATAATATTATCTGAATGAATTACCTGAATGTTGAAATAAAATTTCGCACTTTCAAAACATACTTATTAAAGTATATCGGACGCTCTATACTCAGGATTTCGAATACTACTGATACTGACTCCTTTAATTAAATCAGTACTGGGAAGAAATTTCCTATTGCCTTGAATTATTTATTTTACCTCTAACAGACCTTAAGGAGGCAACGTTGGATGGATATTGGAAGAAATAAAGCCAGCGGTTGCAATACCTTTCTATTGCAAGCAAAAGGACCACCATAAGCCAAAAATATTTAGCACGAGCACGGCTTACATATAATTAGATTATGTGCCAATTCCACAAAATGGTTCTTAAATTTTATATCAAACTGATTTAACATATGTATTTTACGCTTTGATATATGTTCCTTTTTAATAAGATTAATCTGTTAATTATAAATATTCAACACTTGTAGTAACTCTAACAACTGCTTTTTTTTTGTGAATTTGTCTCAAGGATTTGAATCTAGGAACGCAACCCCCCTCTTAAGCGAGCACTAGGTGTATAATATTCGTTAGTTACATGAATATGGATATATGTATGTATATACATTAACTAATTCATAATTTGAAGCAATCAATAAAAGTGGTTAGAATAAATGTTAATTTTATTAGTTTATTTTAGTTGCCTTATTTACTATACAGATCACAGTGATAACTTAATATACAGTTATGAGCTGCCAGGCTACTATATCTAATCGAGTTGCTTTACAATACAGATAACATAATTGAATAAAATTGCACTGAAATTATTAATATAGAAAATCTATCTATTTGTTGTCTTCGGTCTACACTTCAGGCGATGCGGCATTTCGTTTTAGGGTCAAGACCTCTGTCAAAGTGGGGCTTAAGGCTAAGGCGGGGTTCGCGACGGCGATGATGTTGCTTCCCGCAGCCGATATGACCTGGACACCGGCGAGTGTGGTGGATGTGCTTAGATCCACGGACTCAACTGATTCGGTAGCATCGTTCTGTTTTGGAAAGTTGGACTGAGGTATGGGAGACCTCATGGAATGAGCTAAAGCAGTGCATCTGTCATTTTCCGCACCATTGGCCTGCGGGAAGGTAAAAACTCACTTTACTTAGGATACTTTTGGCAGAAGTTTCCCAGAGATTCTCCAACACATACTCACTGGCATTGGCGGCGAACTCGAGTTGCTAAAGGAGAAGCGCGAATCATTGTCATTGTCCTCGAAGTCGGCCTTGCCCAAACTAAAGAAGAGGAATACATAATTAAGTACATATATTCTTCTATTGGGTAATTCACATACTTACGAAAACTTTGCTATTTCCGTCAAGTCAAACGGCGGCTTTGCAAACTTTTGGTACATGGCGAAGAGATTGTAACGCGAGTCTTCCACCGGCTCCTTCAGATGATTTGCAATGAGATTATTTGATAAAATATCTGGTAACGTTATTAAAAGCAGGAGCTTATCTCGGCAGGAGGCAGAAAGGTTAACGATTCGCCAGTAAGAATACACGAAAAGCATTTGTTGTTTTTATTGAAAAGCGGATATTTATTTATTTACGGATTTATTTGGAGATATACGCCATATTGCAGAAATAACCTACTAACTAAATAACTTCAATTACAATAATTCAGCAATAATTTGTTTAGGATTTCAAGCATCAGATCTATCTTTTGCTACTCTAATAGATATAGGTACAATAAAAATGTAATTGTTTAGATACTCTAATGAAAGGGAAGTATTATACTTGTAAGACAAAGAATTGAGGAAAATATCTAGGTTAAAATTTTCTTGGAATACCAGCAACTACATTGTCAGACAAATATCTAAAAACGATTCAACAATAGATCGATGTTAAGAAAGAAGAACTAAGTATAAAATGGAAGCATACAAATACACGAGTACCTTCTGAGATATTAAATAAAAATAAATCGACATCGAAAATTATAAGACAAAGAATTAGGTAAAATATCTAAATTAAAGTTTTCTAGAAATACCAGGAACTACATTGTTTTATATGTCAGACAAATATCTAAAAACGATTCAACAATAGATCGAAGTTAAGAAAGAAGAACTATGTATACAATAGATCACACGGACCGTAAATACACGAGTACCTCCTGAGATATTAATCATTCAGAAGATCATTTTCATATGTTAGTTATATGTTTGAACCGTTAAAGTATATATCATACCAACAATAAATCGACCTAGACTTGTTTCATTACGAAATGGTTTGATTAAAATGCAAAGTAAAGAAATCTAAATACCACAGCCAGAGATTGAAATGATGTGGATCTGAAGTCGAAGTTTGTTTAAATTGAAGATCGTTATTGAGAGCTTAATAGAGATCATAATTCATAACGAACAGAAACTGTACCATGAAGTGGTCGTCGATCACAATTTTCCGCTATATACTCAACCAGTGGGTTATTCTAAGTAGCTGGGAAAGGTTAGTTGTAACTAAATTAAAAACAAATAAAAAATCTAGTTACAATAAAACTTTTATGCACTGTTATTCATTTGTTAAAAGATGATGTATGGTTATAGGGATTATGAAACTTAATACCACCACAATACAATACATTGCATGATGACTAATTTACAATAATGCCGACACCTCCTAGATGGTGCAACCACAATGAGCGCCCTATGCCATTACACCTAACCAGGTCGCTGCAAATGTTAGTAAACCGTGGATGAATAAGCTGCAAAGCAAATATTTGTTAGGGAGAAAGTATGCTTTCTCAAGCTTGAAAGCCTTGAAGCAAAAGCAAAGAAGCACTTTATCAGCCGCGTCAGTTGCGTCAGTTACGGCTCTACAGAATCATTCTTTCTTACCCGGCTTACGTCCATGGGCAACTGTGCTGCCTCGGTGGAGGAGAGTCGCTGGCGCTTTGGAGGCAAGGCAGCGTCACTCGACTCGCAATCCACGGCCATGCATGTGGAGCGTTGTGTGCCCTGGGCGTGTATTTGTGACAGCAGGCCGCCGTAGCGGGCAATGCTTGCGGAATGCCCAAACCCAGCGTCCTTGACAATCTGACGGGCCAGCGGGAAGAGTTCATCTCGACGCGTGAGAAGCGCCGGCACCAAACGGCAGAGCTGCGCCGCAGCTTCATTGACACACACCTCGTGAAGCGTTAGAGGCTTCTCTGGTCGCCGTTTGCAATCGAAACGGCCGTAGATGGCCGAGTACTTACGGATCTCGTCCATGCGGCGCGGGTCATGTTCACTCATAGCCACCACCTGTTCCAGCTCACGTGTGGTTCGCTTTTTGGATGTCTGGGCACGAGGCTCTCGCTGCGGCAGCTGCCGGGCTATCTTCTCGGCCCCGAGGGTGATGCGCTGCACTTGCAGCTCGGTGAGCACCGGGGTCAGTTGTGGGGAGCTGGAGGAGACTTGGTGGGCGGTGCTAGCAACGGAAGCGGGGCCCGTTACAGTGCTGCTCGTTTGCTGCGGCGTGCTAAGCTGCAAGGGACTAGGATTGCAGGACAAGGTTGTGGGCAGAACGAGCGAAGAGTGGGTCTGGATGACGGGCACGGACATGACCGGTGCACTGATCTGTGTTAGTAGGTGTGCCGATGCCGCTGCTGTGGCCACGGCGGCACTTGGCTGGGCGGGATTTAATAGAGAGCTGGACTGAAAGGTGCTGACGGGGTTAAAAGAGGGAAATTTACTGCGAGGTAGGGCTGGCGTCGTATCGGGATTGAAGATGATGGAGGGCTTTGGCGGAGTTTCACAGAGTCCTGAAAACATGTCATGCTAGCTTAGTAGAAATAACAACCAAGGGCTATAAGAACTTACCGCTAATATGCGGCAGCATGGGACCCTGGAAAAGCGCCGGATTGTTCGCCCACTCATGCAGCGCCTTCTGCAGTCGGCGCACGTGCAATGGCTTGGAGGCCATGCCTACCAGCGCCATAATCTCCAGGAACTCCTCCTCGCCGGCATCGTACAGTTGCTGCACATCGTCGCCGCCCATCTCGACCAGCGTATCGTAGTAGGCCAAGAGGCTGGCTCGCTGTAGGACTCGGTACAGCTGCATTTCAGCCTCATTGCCCGGTCTAGAGGTTGTGATCACTGCAGAAGAAGAATAAAAAGAACAGAGCTTGAAAAACTGCTTCTACCTCAAATTCTTGCTGGCTCCGCTGCCCGTTCTCATAACGTTGCCAAGCCATAAGAAAAAAACTTTAATTAAATTCGTCTTTTATATAAAAAACCTACGAAAAAAATGGTCGACGGACGTTTGGACCCTAACCCCTGTAGCTGCTTAGCAATGCACACAAACAACGGGCAAAAAAAAAAAAACACGAAAAAGCACACAGAAGGACAAGAAAGAGTTGCCCTCATCTGCATAAGCAAATTTTATATGTGTGTGTGTGTGTGTGTAGGCTCGTGTGTATGTGGCGCAACCCTTTCGTCCTCGAGTTGCGACGGCTGCGGCAAGGACTTGCGTACAGACTGACAGAGATGAAGGAAGAACTCGTTAGAAATGCGTCACGCATGCGCAGCATCATTTTAATCTTTTTTTTTTAATTCTAAATTTTTATCACTTTCAACATTTTTTTTATGAAAAATCCCAAATGTTTTCGTGTGAATTTCTGAAATTGAAATTTGTGCATCTGCCTGTGAGCTTAACTATTTTCAACTGAAATATTATGCAATTTATTGGGCCTCATTAAGGAGCCCGACCAGGTCAGCAGCTACTGTTATGGCACCACAATTTAAAGCCGTAATAGCTTCTGAGGACCTAACCACGGCCATGGACGCGGCGATGTCGTGGCATCGACATTGATGATTATGTCAAATCGTAAATAATTATGTGAGAATATTTTAGCCGAGTTGAGCGAAGACATCGCGCTAAAAAGAAACGGCCGCGCTACGCATACGACGCCAGGCATGCCTGGAACCCCCTTCTCTCTCGCTCCTTGCCGCACGATCGTCCCCATCCACATTGTTGGAGTCGTCGTAGATGCGGCGCTTCTCGGTGTGCGCTACCAACTTTAATTAATAGAAAAACGAGCTGCTTGGCCAACTAAATTATAACAAAACAGGGCAAAATAAAAAGCCACGTACATTAAAACATTGCTTTTTTTCAACACTCCACTCCACTGCTCTCCACTCTTCTTTCTTTTCAATTCTATATTCCTTGGTTTGCCAGATCTGCGTCGTCGCTGGTCGTTGCGCCAATGGCAACGACAGAATCAACAACAACAACAACAACAGCAACAAGCGCATCCACCAGCAACTAGGTAGCTGTAGTTGTTACTACCAATACGTGGTGCCAATCATTAACCCCAGAAAGCACAGAGGATACATCGGCAAACAATTTCTACACCAATTTTAAGTTTGCCACGAAATTAATTATGAGAAATTAATACCAACACACCTTTAAGTAATTTGAGTCTTGTTTTTAAGAACTTCTATAAAATTCTACAAAGACGGACATAAGAAGACATATAGTCTATACGTTATGTTATGTTATATGTAATGTTAGCTCTAAATTTTCCCACTTATTTGAATTTGTATTATGAAAGACTGGATCTATAACTCAACCAATTCAAACTCAATGAGGCTGTTAGTTAAAATCTGATTGATTGGCTTGTGATTAATATGCTGTTGCGTTCTACGGGTTAAGTCCTACGAAAGCCACTCTTCTTTTCTATTTGCTGCCTCTATTTAACGCGGGCACAATCTTTACGTAAGTTGGCGCTTGTTGCGACCAAGGGGGCAGTGGCGGGGTGGTTGCGTTTGCAGAAATAAATAAATGAGACGTGATTTCAATACACAAATAATGTGCCCCGCCACATTTTCTGGCTGCGGCTTCTTGGCGAGGCCATCATCACCACAGCCTATGGCCGTTTCTTATACTCGCTGGTGTTGTTGTTGTTGTTGGTGTTGTTTTAGTTCTTGTTGAATTTTTTTATTTATTTAATTTTCAGGATTTTTTGTTGTTGCTTCTACTGCTGCTGACCAGTCTGCAACTGCTACTGTTAATGTTGCCTGGCTATGTTTGTTGTTGTGTTGCAGGCCGCCTCTGCTGGCCACTGTTGCTGTTCTTATTGCCGTTGTTGTTGTTGTTGTTGTTATTGTTGTTGTTATTGTCATTTGCTAAATATGTTGTTTTTATGCTGCAAATGGCAAAAATGGACAAAAAATTAACTGCAGGAGCTTTTTAGTTGGCACTTGAAAGCAATAATGACATTCGACGCCACATACCAAGCAACAGCGGCAGACGCAGACACTGTCCCCCAATGTCCCCCAATGCCCGAAGGCAGGCAGGCAGGCAGGCAGGGACGGGCAGACAGAAAGACAGACAGACAGACGGGCCAGAGATGCTTACGATGCGCCATCGTGTGGCTTGTGAGTGTGAGTCTGTGTGTAAGCGAGTGTGTTTGTGTGTGTGTGTGTGTGTGTGTGTGTGTGTGGGGAGTTTGCGTGGACATGGACATGGACATGGACCAGTCAGTCAATCGTGCGATTGCTTCGATTGCGACAGAAACAGAAGTCAATGAGGACGCGCACACTGGCCAGGCCATGGTGGAGAGCTGCCAATGGCAAGTAACCGAAACTATTTCTCATATACAACGATAAATTAAAACCGAGTTTTTAAACGACCAAATTCTTGTCGATCAAAATTCCATTGGTGGCAATAACTTGACGGCAATGCCACTGAACGGTGCGTACGTGCTAATAGCCGAAGCGACCGTGTGGCGGCAGCTCCAGGACAGCCAAGGAATTCAAACGCACATCACAAAAACGAAGCACCAGCCTCACAATACCAAGCACCACAACGCGACCATAACCATAAAGCTGCAGCGCATGCGCAACGACATTTCGAAACACACGCACATAGCACAACATCTATCCACCGAATTATGTATGTATATTGGTATGTGTGTGTGTGTGTTTTCCACCCTGACTTGCTTTGGGGGTGAGTTTCTCACCGTGCCACCGCCGGCCTGAGCCTATCAATGTCAGTCCCATTTTTTTCTATAGCCCCTGAAACCTAACGGCAGGCAACAACAACCGTTATACCTGTGGAACGGGCTCATCTCATTGGCGCGCTCCTCAGGCATCTGCCATTGCTACCTAGTCTAGGAGAGCTACTGAGTGTATAAATAGAAATAAATGACGCCCAGTCTTGAGTGATTTTTTTTTCTGGGCTGTTCTGCAAAGCTGCACCAAGGAAATGGAAACCGGAATTGTTCCTTCAATTCTACACAGACAATGGAAACGGCAACTTTTCTATTGTTTGTGAGAGAACTTTCCGTTACGAGAAGCAACAAACAACACTAAGTATGGGAGTGCCTTGTCAAGCTTTTGAAAGATCCATGACAAGCATAACTTTTTTGAAAATGCAAAGGTCCTTTTTGTTGAATTTAATAGTAAGAACCATGTTTCGAAATATATTCGTTTTTGCGGGAACTTGTAGAGCTCAACGATATTGAAAATATTCATGAATGTTCTAAGCCTAATCTGCGGGACAGTTGAAACAAACTTAAACTAATTTATGTATCTTTTTCATGAAAATTTTCAAATATCCGTTTGATGTTTGGCAATATTTTGTAAATATTTTTTTTTTTTTTTTTTTGATCAAGTATTGCACTACCAATAACATAAATAATAGTTATAGATTATAGGTCCTGCCTACCAAAATGAAAACTATGAATTTTCATAACAAGCAAAGGGAGGAGCCTGCACTGTCAAAAACAGCATATTCGTAAGAAAACTTCTTAAGAAATGTAAAAGCTATAATTTAAAGCGTCCTTCAGCAAGCTGACACATTAACTCCTCATTTGAATCATTATTTATGTACCATATGTACATAGCTGGTTCTTATTATACCTTAAAAACATTATAAAGTTATTTTCGTAATTAACTCGTAAAATTAAGACAACAAAAAGGATTTCCTCGTTATGTAGAGCACTTCAGTCGCTTTATAACACATTAGTTACTTGGGTAAATGACTTAAATTTGCCAGCCAACTGCTCATATTACTGTACACTATTCCCAATAAATGTACCAAAATTCGGAATAACTGACAGCAACAAATCCTCAATTGTCTTTGCAATTGTCATATATTATTTTCGAATCAAATTAGGAAAAATACATAAACAATTAAAAACTAAATACAATTAAATTGGAATTAAATTTATGATTGAGAAACTAACTTACCAGAGGCTACTAGAAAAACATTTAAATGTTGTTTCTTTTAAATAACCTAGCATCTCTAGTAATTCTATAAAACATATAATTGACTGAAACGACAATAATCTTCTTCTCGCCTGTCTAATCAGAAGTACTTGTAAAAAATGTATATTATTAATATTATATGAATTAGGAAAATAGTACTCTAATATAGGAAGAGTTCAAGTACTTGTATTTTGTATAGCTCTTGCTAATCAAACATTTAAACATTAACCACAAACAATTCACCTATTAATTTCAGGTTTATTTGTTTAATCAGTTTTCCCTAAACAAACAACTTTAATTTAATATTCATAATAATATTCTGTAAGCAAAATTGGTTTCATTTCCCTTCATAAGAAATTCCAATACTGCCAAAATATACAAATGCTAATTATTTAAAAATACCTAAATACTTTTCCCTATTTACATCAATTCCCAAAATTTGTTCCCGCGGAATATTTTTTGTACCAAGTATGATGGATAGTTTGAATGAAAAATGTTCCACTTACTTGTACCATTTGCGTTTCGCCCAAAGATTTTTCCTTGTGGGCTTAGAATGGGACTTGACGATGCCGACGGTGCGCCAGAGAGTGATCTTTGTCCTTCAGACAAGCCGCTGGCGAGCGATAGATTGTGGATGTCGTCTTGCTTGGCCACATCGATGGCTGTTGTCAGGAGCTGGGGCAGGGCGGGGACCGATGGCGGCGCTTGTGACTGTGCGAGGGCGGTAGGCGTGGCAGGTAGGGAGCAGGCGGCTGCTGTTGCAGAAAGGCTTCCGGTTCCGGTACTGCCGCTGCTCACGGCGCCCAGGCTGTGATGGCTCTTACTGCTAGCTGCTGGAGACGGGGCAGTTGGAGAGGCGACTATGGCAGCAGGCGTTGTCGCTGTAGATGCCGTTGTCGGCGCAGTTGTTGTTGCTGTCGCTGATGTCGGAGAATTCGTCTCCATAATTGTCCACGACTATGGCGATGTCGATGCCGATGCCGATGACAATGGCAAGAACCAGATAATAACAAACCCAATAAACTGAACTCAACTCAACGAAAACAAAACCAAAAGCATGCAAATCAAAAAATCGAAGCTAAATTAATTCAAGGGATGAGCAAACAAACAAACAAACAAACAAACAAATAAACAAACAAGTCACTGATTACACTACACGATGCACATTAACTACACTAAATATATTGAAATGCCGTTGTTCGCGTTGATTAATATTGCTTAGAATAATTTGTATTTATAAAATACGTTGCGCTTGAAAATTATATAAAATTGTTCTATAGAGAATCTTGAGAAACACACGAATGCGCGCAAGATCTTTGCCATCTGCTCAGCTCGAGGCCAGACGAACTTCTGTTGTCGCGTCTCGGCGTGGACAGCTTTGGTACCCTTTTGGTTTTGCGATGGACAGGCGACCGCTTTCGTTTTCTTCAAGGGAAACATCTTTGAGATACTTTCGAAGAGAAGAAAAACACGTACATACAATCACGCCGCAGACGGTGCGATCGGAAGGGTTAAAAGGGATATGAAAAAACAGAGACACACACACACAGACGCACACACACAGGCATACACACAAGGGAAAAGAATGCAGAGCGCAGATATTGGCGCTTCCATGTTTCACTCATGGACCAGGGTATGTTTTTTACGAACTACGCTCGCACGCATGCGCACAAATACACGCACATACACACAATTATAATGACCGAGGGTTTTCAACTGTATAGCATTTGAGCGACCGGTCTGAAAGATTCTTATTAGACACGAGTCATCATCGGAGTGTCGTACTCTGAGAGGGTTTTTTGAGCGCAGATCGAAGCCGATCCGCCTCTCACAAATATCTCAAAAGTCTTCCAAGGCTGAGTTTATGTCTCCGAATGTTTTCTTTTCAACAGAAAAAAGTTAGAGACAGCATAGCCTTTTCCAAGAATCCTTTTTCACCTTGACTCATTTCACTCATTGTGACCCGATTTTTTTCTGTCATTTTCCGTTAGAGATTCTAGAATATATTACGAAAATTAGTTTGAAATATGAATTCAAAGATGGCTTTTCTGCATTTAAAAAAACGAAATACGAACTGTTGTTCTACTTCTTACGCTTTATACATATTTTTAAGTTTATATTGCACTTATTTCTGAGGGTTGTTAAGGGTCGTTAATTCTCTGCTTTTGTATTATTATTTAGTCACTAAGGTTTCCTTTAAACTATCATCAAGTAGGAAGCAATCAGAAGGCCGTTGAACCCTGTGTACGCTGAAGATATTTTTAACCAATAGCAAAATACTTATAACATTTTCAATTCATTTAATTATCAAAAATTTAAATTTTGTCAGAACAAATTTCAGTCTGGTTTAAAGATAAATATTAAATTCAAACGTAATAAATTTAAATTACAGCTTATCACAATAAATATGAAAAATGTTGGCTATTGGTTTTTCTTTTCAAATGCTTAGAAGAAAGAAAGAAGCATAATTCTGGAACCCAATTGGCTGTGGAGCTCTGCCATATAAGTACAAAATGATTTGCACCGAGTCGTGAGCCTGATTCAACTGATCATTTCGAGGGCCGATATAATTTCAGCTTTAGAGTTGAAATTTCGTAATTGCTTTTTGCTTTTTAATTTTTTTATATATCTAGACAAAAACCAATTGACGAGATAAATGTAGAAGTGTAGTTAGTTTCCAACTCATTAAATTTTGTGTAGAAAGAATTTATTATCGTTTATGGATTTTGTTGTGTAAGTCTGTACCACTCAGAGAGGCCAACGTTTTTATTTTACACCTATAGAGAAAGTATATAGTTATTAAAGATGTTATGTGGTTAGATCATTTGATCGAGTAGTTATTAAAGATGTTATGTGGTTAGATCATTTCATCGAGTAATAAAATAATTTTTTTTTTTTATTGAAAATACACTTTACTCCCAGGGGGCTTCATTCTCTCATCGGTTTGTATTTTAAATAAATGTATTGTTTGATTTTTATTTTTGTAATTTTATATACAAATACATTTTACAAAAGGTTTTATTATTAGTTGTAAAATCTGTGCATGTATTTTAACGAATTATTCGCTCTTAAACCTAAGAACTTGTGATTGCGTCAAAGAAACGGCATTTTTTCTAATTGTTTGTATGAAAACATGTACTTATGTATTTTAAAATATAAATAAGTAAGATAATATTACACTAGGATGGGTTTACGTTAACAGTCAGAAGGAGCTCACAAAACCCCTTGCAATCGTAGACAATTCTACAAGTGGAGAACTTCTGAATAGAATTAGCTACAAGTGCGGGGTTCCCAACGACTTGGAGCTAAAGGGGGCTTGGCCACTATAAATTATTTACGCTGATGATTTGATTGATCCACCCAATAAAAGAGGAGACCTTTACATAGACGCCGGGCACATCAACTCGTCCGCAGCCAAAGCCCCACGAGACAAGGCCAGCCAGCTCAAAGAAGCCATCATCCTGGCAGACAAGCGGACCGCCGCCATCACCCTGACAAGCGTCGTGACCCTCTTCGCCGCCGGCACAGAAGCTGGAAGCGGGTAGAATAAAGATCTTTTCGGTGACCGCGTTCACCTTGCGAATGCACTCGGTATCGCTGACAATGGGAATTTCGGCCTCACGTACTCGCAGAGGAATGGGTCCGGCTGTCAAGCAAGCAGGTTTATTTTTGTCAGTTATTATCATGTTACGCTATTTTCCCAACTTACCTTCACCCATATAGCCATAGCCGGTGACTGTGCAACGCTTGCCTGCGGCATGATTAACTCCACGTGCCGGTAAGCAAACGAGACAAACCCCGTCCCGTAGCTCCGCCTGGCCATGTAGCTTCAGCAATGCAATGTCATTGTCCAGCGTCTGACTATTGTGGTTGTGGTGTATATAGGTGGTGGCCACTCGCAGTGTCTGTGCACCCGGGCTTCCGTACTTCCGTGTCAGATCGTAGTCGCCCACCCGCACATAGATTGCATCACCGGAGCGCACAATGCTGGAAAATGAGAAAGTGACCAGCGAAAATGGGAAACGGCTATCGATGGCTTACTTACTTGGTCACACAGTGTGCTGCAGTGAGCACCCATTGGGTGCCGATAAGCGCTGCGCCACACAAGTATTGATTCAGCGAATTGATTAGCGCTACTTGCCAGCACCATTCGCCGTTTTCTCCGTCCTCACCGCCAACTACTCGTGCTCTTCTACGGGAGGTGTAATTCGTCGAACGTTGATAGTATTGGCGCATTTCTGTGTCGGGATAGACAACAGCTTGGGCCTGCGGCTGCTCGTGATATGCACGCAATTGATTGCTCTCCACGCTGCCTGTGTCCACCAGGTCGCCAAGCTTGTCGTTATGGATCTGTATGGGAACAATAGCGGAGCCGAGGACCAAACGTTCCGTTGACTTGTTCAGGCTGCTGGAGTAGGGCGTGGTCAACTGGCGAGCCGAACGTTCCAGTCCATACTTGGCGCGTGCATATGAGATTAGCGAGAGCGACGGAGAAGTGTTGGTAGAGCGGCCGGTGCGTAGTGTGCCCTTTACTCCGCATACGTATTTAGAGTAGACGTGAGGCCGTGGACGCAAGGTTGTCGTTGTTGTCGTGGTTGGTGTAGTTGTAGGTGGTTGCGGGGGCAATCCCGACTGCTGAGGGCCGTAGTAGTCAGCGTAGCTGGGATGCTGTTGCACCACTGGTGGCTGAGGAGCTGGCAGTCCCTGCTGGTATATATGTGGTGGGGGTGGGACTGCCTGTGGCTGGCTAGGCATGTACGCGGAGGGCGAGTACGGTGGCGGAGGTGGTTGCTGTTGGGGCGGCTGAGGATAGGGCTGTGGTGGCCCCATGGGAGGTGGTGGCGGGTAATTGAAATAGGCCGTGTCGTTCCGGGTCTGAAACTGTTGTTTCTCAAGTATTTTACTCTTGGGTGCACAGCATATTTGTCCTGAACGCTTGCATCTGAAGAGATCGGTCATCTCGGCATTTTCTAAAAGCAAATTGGTCATTAAAAGCCTGTGGGAGAAACTTGTGTTGGTACTTACTGAAGCAAGTGAAGCTCAGCAGACTGACAATGCAGGAACCGGGGCATTCCTCCCGAGGATCAGGACTGGGAGTATTTGGAAGCACATAGGGCGGTGCTGTTGGAGCAACTGTCGGAGAAGGTGTTGGTGGCGGAAGCTTGGGCCTCGGAGCACCGGCTCTGTGGGACACAAAATACATAGACTGATGAGTGTTTAAGCGAAAGAGAGCAACTTACCTTGAGTTGTCACAGCAAACGGAGCCTTTGGCGCATGTTGTGGGTGTAGAGACCAGAATGGAGGGCCGTTCACAGAAGGCTGCCATTATATTTAGCAGACAGAAACCGGGACAGCGAGGAACTTGCTGTGGCGCCTGTGGTTGTGGTGGTGGCGCCGGCGGTGCAGGAGAATTCAATGTACTCTCCGCAAATGATATGATCTGAGAGAGTAGATCCCCACCGCCTTGGCTGCTTGATGGAGGAGGCGGAGGAGATGGAGGAACGGGTCTATTTGGCTTTGCAGCCGGCTTTGAGGCAATCTTAACCGCTGGTTTTGTGGGTGTAGCCTTTGTTGGGACCGCCTCTGATGCTGTGCCCGTGACGCAGCAACTGCCTTCGCCTGGGCAGAAGGCATCTGAGTCAATGTCGTCGCAAAATATTGCAAATATTCCATTCATGCATTCGCCCTCGCATTCTTTGAGCACCTGACCATTTGAGGTGCCAGACTTGAGCTTGTTGTTGCTAGACTCCGCCGCTTCCTCTGCTTCGTCTTCCTCCTCGTCGTCATCATCGGCCGCTGCTGCATCAGACTCAGTGGTTGTTGTAGTTGTTGGCTTCTTGTGTTTGTTTGGCTTGCCATGGCCCCCATTATTCTTGGTCCGGGCTGGTTCGGGTGTGGTACTTGTCGTAGTTGTTGTTGTTCTAGTTGTAGACGTCGTCGTACTGGTGGAAGTTGTAGCCTTTGAGGCGGCAGGCTTGCTTGCCATGGGTGTCTTTCCAACTGTCTGATTGGTTTTAAGGTTGCCCATGTGCTCTGCAATGAATTGGAGGGTGAAAAAAAGTTCGGGACCCCGAGATTGTTGATGACTTACTAGCTGGTATGTAGATATCCTTCGGCAGTTTGCCATTCGCATATTCATCGAGCGATACACAGCACTTGGTGCCCTCCTTGCACAGGCCATTGCTGGTCAGATAAGCTTCGCAGTACTCGGCAATGCGATCGGCTACGCAGACGCCGGTGCAATTCTCTGTGAATCACGGCTTAGTACGATTCGGCAGGCTTTGGCTTACAACTTACTATTTTCGTCATCGACTTTTGGGGACTCTTCCTTCTCCTTCGGCTTCACAGTCGAGGGTTTCTTGGTGGCCACGGGCTTTTTGGATGTTGCTGCGGCAGCTGTTGTAGACACTGGACGCTTCGGCAAGGGCTTGGGCTTGGGTGTGGTCGAAGTGGTTGTGGTGGTTGTTGTGCTAGGCGTAGTCGCCTTGGTCGTTGATGTGCGAAGTGTTGTTGGGCTTGTTGTAGCTGGGGTTTTTGGTGTTGTGGACCGCACTGTAGTTACATTTTTGCCTGCAAAAACGTAGTTAGTAAAATAAAAATACTGTTTTATTGAATTTATTTCACCTGATTCATTCTCGATGCAGCACTTCATGCTGGGCGAGGGACAGGGCACATCATCTAGTACTTCGTAGCAGATGAGAGTGGCGAGGGTATGAACGCATGTTCCCGGACAGTCTTTGGCATCCACCCGGTTTGTGATCGTATCTAGCAGACCTGACAAAAAGCTGCCTGCCAGAGAATCCTCTTGGGCCTGAGCTACTCGATCTTGTGCGCTAACTAGTAGAGCTAAGAGCAAAACAAGAGTACATCTCGTGCCCTGCATGTTTACGTATCTTTTTGTTTTTGTGGGGAGTAAAAGATGTGTCATTGCTCAACTTCGTATCGGTGTCAACACGTGCTCATTTCGCTGCAAGAATCTGAGTGAAGGTAGAGAGAAAAAGTGCGATAATTAGCGCCGGTCCAAGCAGTCAAAGTGAAAGTCGTTCCATGTGTCAGCTTGCTACCTGTGGCTGATGACACAGCCTCGGCAGCCACTTCTGACATAATGTTGCTGTTGCAGATAAAAATGAAATTGCCAATACCTCGAGATCAGCACTATATGACCAGTGACCTGCCAACGAGTACTTCTGAAAGAGAGCAGTGCGTCCGATAGGTGACGCAAGTTAGAAAGAGTGCTGCAAGAGTTGGCCACAATCCGAAGCTGATAAGAACCCGATCCGTAAACCAGTTTGACGCTTCGTGGAAAGCGCATAAGAAGACGAACCTTCTGTTTCTGACAGACAAATCTGCGTGCTATGGTTAGTGGTATGGCCGTTTGTGGCACAGTCGTTCCGACTTTCCGTCTTTCCCAATTCCCATTTGAATATTACGTATACGTATTGAGACGTTGCCGTCGTCATGCATGCTAAAAGCGTAAGCGTGTAATGGGCACACGAGCCACCAGCACCACCTCAGTAGCCACAACAACAACAGAAACCACTCAAGCCCAAACCATTCGTTCTTCATTTGGACTGGCTGTGGATTATGGTTTAATAAATGTATTTAGGTTGCGGAGTCAGAACAAGAATGGAAACAAAAATGTGTGCTGAAATTGAAGGTATGTTGGGCAACGTTCCAAACTGGTTCCATTTGGTGCATCACGCACCATTCCATTCTGCCTCAACGCAATGCAAATATTTGTGGGCCGTAGAAATACATAAATAAATACATATGTACATATGTATGTATGTATGTATATAAAAATAGAAAAAGCCAAACCAAAACAGGCTTACGCTTGATGGTCACTGGCTCGCGACAAAGTTAGTAATAAGCGCAACGGTATTCTTGAAACGGGACATGAGATCGATGGTGCCGTCGTCGAACAATTAACCGTTTATGCACAATAATTAAAAACATTCCTGAATGAAATAGAAAGTAAGTAAATACAACAGAAATCACACGGCCCCGTACATCTGCTCAAAACATTGCTGCGACGTATCTTAAAATCATATCTCTGGCGAAAGTACGAGCAGAGATGAAAGGAGGAATTACGTTTTGCATTTGACAAATACGACAAAGAATTGACAACATCTGTAGTGGTCAACTAGGTAGCAAATTTGACGGCTTACAACCAACGTCAATGGACAACAATCCGCGTGGGTCACGTGCCATTGCCATACATTACATTGCGGCGCTTTCTACGAGTCACACAGACCGGAAATTTCTTGAAGGGCCGACCAATTAAAACCGAAATTTAGTGCGTCGCTGCATGTGCTTAGCACTTCTCATTCTATAAGTCAGGTTTTTAGAAAGCGGCGTCAAGCAAATCTAACTGGTTTCGTTGTCTAAGATATTCTCAGTAAGTCTTTCAATTAAAATAAATTATTATTTTAATACCTACAGTCTATTATTTTCCTACCTTCAATTTTTTTAATTTTTCCAATTGCGTGGTGTCGTTTTTTGCATTTTTAAAAATGCAAATCTGGTAAATTAACATTTGAATAAGAAAGATCGTGTATGTCTATTTTAATTATTATTATCACATATAGCAAAAATTGTTATCGTCATACGAAAAATATATAATCTTTTATATATTCACGCTTTTTCTAAATTAAATTAATTTAAAACTTTTCCGAACGTTCCAGTAATTAACCGTTTTTGGAGCTTGCACCAGATAAAGTCTACTGCACTTTTTTAAATATATATTTATTTACTAGTATATCATTTAAGGCATACTTTTAAACGAAAACGATAAACGAAGAACTCAAAATAATGTTTTTTCTGTATTTCTAATAAATCCCTGCCATATTTGTTCGATTCACAAATGGTTGCTTTACTCAAAAGCTCTCTCCTTTCCCCGCCTACGCCATGCATACAAAATCCGGCACTGAAGTAGCTGCCGCCTTCGTTTTACCAAAAAGTGGGTCAAATGCATAAGGTGCGTCGCTCTGTGAGTTTGGCATGCGAAGTGTGCACGACTACATACATGTACATATGTATGTATGTATGTATGTATGTAGAAACATACATACGTACCTATACGAGTATATGTATGCACATACATATGTATGTAAATATATACGTTACAAACACTCCCAACGTTCCCAATACTGCCAGAGGCACTGCCAAGTTCTATTTGCTTATTTGAATTTCACGGTGAAATAATAAAGAATAAAAGAATTTCTTTCATTGTGACTGTGTCAATATACAACAACATCACAACAAACACAAAACGTTCAACGGCTAACGGTATTGGCCGGGCGTAACGTACGCGGTCAGAAGCTTAAGAAGGCGACGAATGCCATCGGCACACACACTTCAAAGCACAAGCACACACGCACATACTCAGAAGCACACTTCTGTGCCGTTTAAACTATTGAGATTCATTCAAATTTGCAAATAGTCCGTTTGTTTTTAAACTTCTTTCGTTTTTAGCACTTCAATAAAAGTCCCGGGCATACCACAGACTTGAGTGTTGGCACAAACGCAAACAGTTAACAGCTTACACACACACACACATACATGAATTTATACATACTATGTATGTATGTACATATATAGAACAACAAGTTATGCGACTTTTTCTTAAATTACGAGTATCTTAACGGTAACGCATAACTGTGCCTGTAGCAGAAGCGCCAATGCCATAGATGCGTGCGAGGAATTGCTTGCAATCTATGGGAATGCACCAGAAAAAAGTACACACACACACACACACCCACCTTGCCAACTGGTGCGTATGCAAAGTCTGTCTGTCACAACACACAGACAAATCACATACACAAACACACCGCTGCTGTGGGCGCAACAGGTTAATGGAATAAACAAACAAACTGTTGCGACTGCGCCTTGAAATAAGTCTTCACAACCGAGCAACTGCAATGCGCACCTTGCGAAGGCCAAAAACGAACTGACCAGCACGAAAGGTTCTCGCCGCTTGGCAAAGTGGCCGATACGGAACCACTGAGGCAGCCACAGCCGCAGCCGCAGCCACGGACAAGGCCAGGCAGACAAACGGAGAAAGTGAGCAACAGAAAATGGTTCGAAAAGAGAGCGCTGCTGTGCAGCAAGAGCGGGAGAGAGAGCATGCAGGTGGGAGAGCTCTCTTGCCACCTGTTCTGTGCAAGATTGTCTGTCTGTGTGTGAGTGCGAAGTGCTGTTACCTGTCGGTGCCATGTCTGGCAGTTTCGAATATTACAGGCAAGAGCCACAATGTGGCCGCGAGATCAAATCATTGAATTGCCACTTAACATTGTGTGTCCCTCTTAAAATACCTTTTGGCAAATTAACGGGAATAGTATGTGCGAGTGTGAGAGTTTCGCAAAATCGAAAAATTACCCCCGGAGTGTGCCCACTTAGCGGATTATATTTTGCGTCCTGCCTGCAATATTTACAAGATGTTCCCTTGTTTGCGCATTTGCATTGTTCCCATGGCTTAGTTATGCAAATTTCGGACGGGTTGCTGCACATTTCTGCAACAGCATTTCGCATATGCTAATTTGTAGGCCACCGCCTTGCAGGACTGAAGGCAAATCCGCTTCGAAAGCTGTTGACGTTGCTATGTTGTCAAACATTGTAAAATGCAATTATGAGCACGCAAATCTAATGAGCAACTAAATACGATTAGGGTTACATTTTCTTTTAGCAATGCACGCAATTTGCATATTAAGCTGATGCGAAACGCAAACCAAAATTACATGTAAGCCTTCTAAATAGGAAATGCAGCAACATAATCGCTGCGGCTTAGAGTCAATAGATCATTAGAATAGCAGCTGCCAACAGACTCAAGTGGAATAATAATCTCGAAACGACAGCTTGAGCCTAAAACGAGTCATATAAACGAAATATATAAATATAATAGTTACACGTATATTAGAAGCAAAAAATTTAAATATATGTACATTTATTTTGAAACGATCTTGGGAAATAAGTCAGGGCAAATGAATAGGAGTTCGTGATGTATTACGGGTAGACCAGCAAAACATTCGGGACTTTATTTCGAATATGTCACTACCACTGATTTATCTTTTTTATAAAGAATTGAAGCCTATTCTTTGCTTGGGGAGTTATTTTACTTCTTGAATGTAAAATTGACCGGAGATATTCCCAGGCATTTAAATAAATTTAGAAATAATTTCAGAAAGTCCGTCCAAGTTTCAGCAAAAAGAGCTGTATTATTTTCTGATCTGTAGTGGAATTGAGTATGTAAGAATATAGATTCAGATGTACAGAGTTTCTTATAATCAAGAAATTTATCTATTCTCTATTCTAAGGAAAACATAGTTTCATAGCAGATATAAAATCAAACTCTTGTTTAAGTATTTGCCATTTAGTTTTCTTCATTAAAATACAAGTATGTAAATGTTGTTACTAGACTACAGAGTATTGTGTAATATTTGCAATAAATATTTCACCGCTCTACTTGTATTGTAGAAATGATCTTTCACTTTAACAAAAGTCAGTTCTATTTGCCATGAGAAACGTTAATTAACTGTGGCATGCCAACTAGCAAACATGTACGTGTATACTCAAATAAATGGGTAGATATACAAAAGGACATCTAACGATGATGCTGCTGCTACACGGAAGTTCCCAGGCTTCGTCGCATCCTTGCCGTCTGTGCTCAAGGCAAAATCTTCACAAGACAACTTCACACGACAGGCTCAGAACGAAATTTGAATAACGGGCGGCACAAAAAATTGAAAGTGGCAAAAAAAAGTGAAAAAAATTCATAAAAAATTCATAAAAAATTGGTTAAAAAAATTATTTATCATTCCGAACGTGCCTCGGTTTATGCGTGTGAGTCTTTTTACCTGAGCAAATAGATAAGGCTGCGAGCCGCCAGATAGAGTCGCCTCTGTGGTGTGTGGTGGTGGTGGTGGTTCGCTCGCTGTGCCGCCGATCAACTGAGCGAAGCGGGCTGCGTATGCAAATTACCTATGCCAGGCCTATGCGAGCTGAGCTGAGCTGAGTATTTGTGATGATTCCTTTTCAATTCAAACAAAGCGGCGGGATCGCCTTGTCCCTTGGCCACACATGTTTATGTCTGCGTTTTTTCTACACAAGGTTGTCTATTTAGAAAAAATGATTAAACCCTTTCGTTATGTACACTTTTTTTAGTAGATTTTTCCTCGTTTTTAGGTTTGCCTTTCTTTTTTTTTTTTTTTGATGCGTCCCGTTCTTGTGATTTCACTTTTCCGTGTGAATTTAATTTTTCATAGAAGCAGGAGAATAAATAAGGAAGAAGTTTAGAAAATTATTATTTTAAGTAATTGTATAGTATATGTACTGCATGACCTAATCTATATATATGAACATACATTTGTGAGTATAAATGTTCATTTTTATAATGTATCTAGCCACTAGATGTTTTCGAAAGGCAAGACTTTATTGCGGTTATGTAATTTTGAAATATGTGTATTGCTTACGACAATTTATTATTAAGTCACACATACGGCCGCTGAACCCGTCCTATTCTACTGTAAAACATTTCACCCCGTAGTCTAATCTGTGCCCGAGAGCGATCAATTTCCATACTGAGGGGCTCAAGGGTTCACTTTCGTCGAGCGCTACGCAAAGAATGGATTGCAATCAATATTTGAGTTAATTAGTAAACGGCATCAAGAAACAATACAAGCGTTTTAACAATCAATTGATTGATAATTCAATTTCATAATTATTTAAAATGTTTGATCTAATTATTAATCATTTTTGATGGCTGTTTGTTTTCATTTAAATTAAATAGAATTTACTTATTTCAGACAACACTAATATAATGATCATGATTATATATTCTTTCACACCATAATTATTATTATATTAATTGTAATTAAAGTACTTTTTTAAAACAACTAAATTTTTAACAGGGTTATGGACCGACTATGCCACCAGCTCATAACAGATATACTACAGCAGATTTTTATGGGTGTGCCAGTAAGTATTGGTTGACATACTATTATTCTTGCTTTATATGCATTTTCTTATTAAAAAGGTATATGCCGCTAAAAATTTATATTATTATTGGCTAAGAAGAATCATATCTTCATATGTAAATTCGTTTAGCACTATATTTAAATTTAAACAAAAAAACTTAAAGTCCGCCACACAAATATGCGCTTTCTAACACTAAAGAGCTGCCATACGGGTTAAAAAATAAAAACTCTTAGGATTTATCGATAGTTATATTTCGGCCACCTTCCATCGCTACCGTAAAAGTACGTGTCCAAAATCAGCTGCGACAACCTGAAACAAACAATGTAAAAGTCTGTGCGCTCATGAAATTCGCACCTTTAACACCTAGGCGAAAATAAAACTGCAGCAGATACAATTCAGCTCTGTTGACGAGCAATTCAATAGGCTCGAACGGCAACATCCACACGACATTTTCCCAACAACCGACGCGGTCAAAAAAGTGATTGATTTTGAATTCTTTAAAACCCGCAAAAATGGGTAGTCGACAAAGAACCGTATCGAACAGGATACGGCGAAATATGCTGGCTCTGAGCCTGCCACTGCTCTTATTCATGTACTGGACGCATCAGGCAGACGGTTACTTTGCCGCCCTAGATGAAGCGGAGACAAAAAAAAACTGTTTTTGTGAGGTAAGTGGAGCCATTCATTTGAAACTGAAATCCCGTTAAACATACATACATATTTGTTAAACTTTCACAGCTGGAGGGCTCTATAAACGACTGCAGCTGCGACATTGACACTGTGGACCACTTCAACAATGTTAAGATCTACCCACGCCTGCAAAGTTTACTAGTTAAGAATTTCTTCAGGTTTTACAAAGTGAATCTAAAGCAGGAATGTCCCTTTTGGCCGGACGATAGTCGTTGCGCCATTCGCTTCTGTCAAGTGGAAAACTGTGAAGAGCAAGCCATTCCGCAGGGCATCAAAGATACAGTCGAGCACTCCAAATCGGCTGCCTTCAAGGTGAGATTATTATGGTGTAGGGGCATTCTGGGTTTATCGTGTAGCTCCCGAAGCACGTACCTCTCGTACTCGAAATAGTATGCTATCAACTCTTTAACTCTGTTATCGGAGCGAGCGCGAAGCGGTAATTACTTTTTGCCTTGTGTTGGGCATTTTAGTTCAACTAAAACTTACATACATACATATTTTTTTTATTATCTTTGCTACTCAATGGGTTGGTTTACCGTGCAGTTTATCTATCGAAGCCATAAATTTGTTTTAAGTATTTGGCTTTGAATGCGAACGTCAAGAATTGAGGGGCGTATCAAAGCGACAATCAGTGCGAGATTTAAATATATAAATAATTTAACCAAATAGTGTACAAGTGGCTATAAAGCAATCTGTAGATTTTTTTGATGACGTGTCCCACATTTTAAAGCTTTACCAAACCATCCATGCGCATCATATTTAGTCAACACATGCGACCTGTTTTTAGACAATCCGTTACACCTGGACTTGTCTGTCTTACATCACAACTGCATTAATTGATTGATCCGCCTTGTTTGACTTAAAAAACGACTGGCTTACTGTTTATTATTGACACAAGTGCGAATTCTGTTTAATGTATATACATATCTGCTTTTGATTGGCATAATTCTTAATGCTTCCGCCTGCTTCTTTATTACAGTACACTCGGGAGGCACAATCGGAGGGGTGTTCAGATGCCGAAGATTTTAATAGTGCTCTGGGCTTCTTGGACACAAGCATTAGCGATCAGGCTCACAAAGAATTTGAGTTGTGGGCTAAGCACGACGAAGCCGAGGAGGACTTTTGCATTGTAGATGATCGGGAGGATGGCGCGCAGTACGTCGATCTGCTACTCAATCCGGAACGATACACTGGCTACAGAGGTGACTCGGCGCATCGCATTTGGAAGAGCATATACTTGGAGAACTGCTTCGGGGGCACTAACGAGACGACCAACAAGTTCTCAAACTATGTGCCGCACCTGGACTTGCGTAATGTATGCTTGGAGCAACGAGCCTTCTATCGCATCATCTCCGGTCTGCACTCCAGCATTAATATACATCTGTGCTCAAAATACCTGCTCTCCGAATCGAAAGACTTTCTCGACCCGCAAGGCATCTGGGGACCCAATGTAAAGGAGTTCAAACGCCGCTTTAGCCCGGAGACAACAGGAGGCGAGGGCCCACACTGGCTGCGAAATCTGTACTTCATCTACCTCATAGAACTGCGAGCTTTGGCTAAGGCAGCGCCTTATCTACGTCGCGAAAATTATTATACAGGAATTGCCGAGGAAGATGATGAAGTAAAGCTGGCCATCAACGATTTGCTTGCCATTATTGAGTGAGTTGTGCTCAGTAAGACCCAAAAATTACTATTAACGAACTTGTTTTGTAGATCTTTCCAGTCCCACTTCGATGAAAATGCGCTTTTTAGCAGCGGCATTGCATCAATTAAGTTCAAAAGTGACTACAAAGAAAAGTTCCGCAACATTTCTAGAATAATGGACTGTGTGGGCTGCGACAAGTGTAAGCTGTGGGGCAAGTTGCAGACACAGGGTCTGGGCACCGCATTGAAGATACTCTACTCTCAAAAACTAAATCTAGCCACCGAGAGTGGGATCTGGGACAAACCGCACATCGAAGCAGATCCCATATTCAGGCTTTCGCGCACCGAAATCGTTGCATTATTCAACGCTTTTGGTCGGCTGTCAAACAGTATATATGAAATGGAAAACTTTCGGCGCGTCCTCAGATAATGGTTAGCATCTGAGGAAGGGAGTAGGCACAATTCCATTTCACTGGATTGAAAGAGCTATGGATAAACGCTCAGCGTATATACTATTTACGTATATAGTGTGTAGGGAGGACCGTAGTGCCCCTCTTAAAGCTACTAACCAATTGGCTATTTTCTCCGAAAGCCTCTTATGCTAGTGAATGTTGCTTAATCTGTACATATGAAGAACGTGTTACATCATAAATCGTAGGTTATTTGTACTTTAGTTCACAGGTGTATTTTATTGTAAGTTAGTGTATTATTTATTGTAACCTTTTGTAAGCAAACCTTAATGAAATCTTTGTGCAATATCTTAACATGACGCGAATAGAGCAACATGCAAATATATGTGCATTTGTACGTATATGTAGGTGATTTTAAATTAACAATCACGTTTTCCTCAAGCACACCACCTATCCTATCCCACCCCAGCGAAATAATTTGAAAGGCTGTTGCCATGACAAGAGATCTAGTAGTTTCGAATTATTAACAACACCGGCAATTCAGCATTATACATAGCAACCGATTTTTATTTCGAAAAACAAAAGACAGTTGAAAAAAGGAATCAGTTGAAGAATACATCTTCATATTTATTGTATCTACATTTATATCTTAAACCCGGCGCAATGGTTATCCTGCAATTGAAGCGAGGCAGTGAGAGTGAATTTTTGTATGACACTAATGTGAATGAGGAAACTAATACCGTCATACGCGACCTCATCGCCATCTTCAATGGCCGCCTTAAGATCCAGCGCATATGTTATGAAATCGAGGAACTGGCCGAGCATGGTACGATGCTGCCCAGTGAAATGATCGGATTAACTGACGAGCAAATCGAGGAGCTAAAGTTGAAGGATATCTGGGCAGATAAGTGCATACCTTCGGGTGGTTTTAATTTCAATAAAGATCCGCTTGGACGCCGCAATGGTCAGCAGCCAAATGAGGCCATGCAAAATGTATTAAAAAAAGCTATGGACGATGCCAAGGGGCTAGTCGATAAGGTATGTACTTCATGCAGCTGACATTAGGAGTTACTCGACGAATTTACAATATTTATTATTATGTCCTATATAGCGTACTTAGTTTCGACTTAATCTTATCTTTTAACGCTTATCTGTCGCTAGAAAACGAAAATAATTTTCTAAGTTCAATTATATATGAAGAAACAAATGAATGAGATTACAATTGAAAATATAACCAAAATATATACACATATGCATATTTTACAAATGATTATTTTGTATGAACAATAAAATTTGTGAATGTATCACCAGATTTTTGTGTGTTTATGCTGATCTCTAAACTACTGATGTTTCACAGAAACTAGTTAAGGCTGGGAAACCACTCACCCTAAAGTCCGTGGAGGAGGCTTTAAATATTTTACGTGGGGCCGTTACCATTGTCTATCCCATGCAACTGCCACCTCATGACACCATACGCATGGAGTTCACCAACATGGAGGATTTGAGCGGCACACAAGCGTCCAAAGACGTAATTGAACCCTCAAAGGCACAGTTGTGGTTTGCCGGTCGACAGATATTGAATGGCAAGCGCTTAAGCGAGTTTCTGGGCAACAATAACAAAACCAAGGTGAGCATTATCACAAAAAGCTATCCAATTTCTCTTAGAAGCACCACAAAAGTAGAACTAATATTATCTTTAAAGTTATCTTCGACTTCACTGTCTTACAATGCAAACTTTACTTACATAACTTGTCTACACGGTCTGGTCATTACCATTTGTTACCTACTTATTTAGTGATACATAGTCTATAAGCGCAAGCTCTGAAATTATGTAAATATGGCTTGTGGTCTTCATGACATGCTTCAACTGTTTTTTTTTTTTTTTTTTTTTTGGAAATTTGAAACAAGTTCCAAATTCTCCATACATAGACTATTTTAAATATGGATATAGTATTCCGATTTTGCTTTAATTCCAGTATACAATATGCTTTAATATTATATAATACTACATTAAATCTGGAAGATATAGTTTTAAAAATAAATAAATTATTCCAACTCCGCCATAGTTCCGACTCCGCCGGTTCCGTACAGGTCTTGCTGAAAAAAAAAGCACGTCGTCATTCTGTTTGTTTTTGTAACTATGACTCAGGCTCTGGAATACCTATATATTTTTGCATATAATTTATTCAATGCACATAATAAGTTATTGTAAGAAGGTTTATTATTAAAGTTAAAATTAGTTAGTTAAAGTTAAAGTTAGTTAAAATCCATCAAAAAAAATTGGTACTTCTGAAATTAAAACCAGTATCTATTATAATTGCAATACACTGCGCTTAGGTCGTCGTTAAGTTAAACCAATTAAGCGAAGGTACCCCGGGACGTGAACCAGTAATTTCGGAGCAAGTGCGCCGCCAAATGATGGCCGAGGCTTATCGTCGCCAGGAGGAGCTAAAGGTGAGTGCCATAAAGAATTATAAAACCACTTCGTTGCCTTGGTATTCGTATATGTATTTGTATTTGTATAGATAAGCTAAATTATAGTAATAGGTAAGGTACAAGAAAAGTTCACTATTTGTTAAAATACCTCATAGCTAATAAGTATTAAATAAATACAAAATCGATAAAGTGACTACGATGCGCTATGTAGTACGAGAACAGGTTCCGGTGCTCAGACTGTAGTTATTAATACGTTAGTTAATATTCTAAGTAAATGCAGCATTAAAATAAGACATACAATACAATATCAACCAAAGACTTCAATATTTTTTATAAGACTCCGTACCGAGCTATCCAACAGAGGCACACATTTGTATCTAAAAACATTTCGTTTTATATTTCATAAGCTCGGTATTTGACCGTAGTTTTGCAGTTCTTGATTTGTCTACGAAAATTAAGAGATAAATTGAGAACTTATAATACTTATAATACATCATGGCTTCCGGACTCGCTTTTGCGTAGAGAGTATTAGCATTCCTGAGTAATAGATGATTCTGATTCTATTCGTAGGAGTTAAGTTCTCACTCGTAAATTCCTGTACCTTCTCTGTTGTATTCTTTCATGTACAAGAGAACCAAGTTATATTTTTTAAATGCAGAATCTGTTCAGGCAGATTGTGAGTTTGAAGGCACATATATATACTATATATATAAATTAAAGAGCGTAAACAAATGTAAACGATGATTCCCGCCATTTGTGTAGATATACATAATAAATCTGAAGTATTTCTCTTCGAATCTTTATAACCGATATTTAAAGCTGAAAAGGCCCGTGGAAATCGGTGTATTTTTCAGGATCGATAGGTTTTTTTATAATCTAATAAAGCATCGAAATGGAACCAAATAAATAAGGAATAAGTTGCTATAAGAAATGTTCGCATATCAAATCTAATTTTTTGTAGCTCTTCCAATTCGGCACTTAGCTCGACTTTTTTGTAGGAGTTATGATAAAATTGTTACCTGGGATCAGTGGTTTTAAAAGTACCTGTACTGGTTTATGTAATTGGTCCTATAGTGAATTGGATTGTTAAGATGTTCGCTGTTTCTCAATATTTACATAAATGTCTATATAAAGTTTATCTACCGTAATATTAAGCTTTGTAAAAATGTCAGGCTAAATAGATCTTAGTAAAAATGCTCATTGTATACTCCGAGGTCCATAAGTTTTGCTGGTGTTTGCGGAGAGTAACTAAATGTACCCCTTAACAATAATATGTATGTAAAACCTAAGCTGATTGTACCAAAGTTCATTGTATACGGATACTCCTTAGCCGCGCCTTTTGATTTGCTAACAAGCGAACAGTTTGTGCCAACTACATAGTACATTAGAGCATCGATTTCCGTCCAATCCTTTGACGTGTCCACCTTTAAAAAATAACTAAGGGTTTCTCTGGCAGGTCACAACTCGCCGCCTTCTCATCCTGGTCAAAGTTTTGCTCGCTCGTGCCAGAATCTCCAGCCGGACTGAGTGGTATTAGGGACTTTGTACTGCCGATCATTTCATGTGCATCGAAGGCTTGTTCGTGCACCTCCACATCCTAAAATATGAAAGGTGATTAGTCTAACTTAGAAAGCTATGCGTAGACTGCGTTGAAAACACTTACGCCCCCAACTGCTTGGTGCTCCAAATCAACCACGTCGTCATCTGTGTCGTACAGTTGTTCAGGCTGTTTTGGGTTTCCGTTCCTAAGCACATCATCATCCGAGTCATCTCCAGCGCAGACGCAGCGCATTTTTGCATCGTCTCCAACCTTTCGAGCATTAGTTCCAAATATTATCGTGTAAACTTGATTGAACACCACTTTTTTCTTACCTTAACCGATTTGGTTATAATGCACAGTGATATGGACGAAATAACAAACAGCACGATGGGCACAATTAGAGAGACGACTAGCTCTCTATAGACCTTGTCCAAATCGTACCGCGCCACCACAAACTCCACATTTGCATCCTGAAATATGAAATATGAGCCAACATATTTGAAAGTAAGTCGGGTGTTAGCCCTAACAACCAAACACTTAAGAGCCTAACAACAACCCACCTTATTGTAGTAACACTGGTAGCGTGACTGTGCCGTGTTATTGTCCCCATCGCTGCCATAGCGGTTAACAAAGTCCTTGCACTCGCCCCGTAATGTGTTGACACAACCCTCCAGGTTGATGAACAATTTCTTCCAGCTGTAAATGGTGAGGTTGGCCTGATTGGGCAGAAACTTTTGCTCAGGATCCACAGCTCGCGTACTGTTATCGTAGATGGCCCAAAACTGAGTAAAGTTCATAAATGGCGCAGGAAGTGTGTCGTGGTCCAACAGAGTGCCGTTCAAACAGTCCGTAGCGCTGTGAAAAAATGAGGAGAATGTTAACGTTCCGCGAGTTCTTGTACTATAGGCAGTGTACTCGCCCAGTCCTATAACTAAAGTAAGCAATTTGCTGTAATAGTTTCTTTGGCAGCTAAGTATATGATGTAGTGCATGGATTTAATTGAATAAGAGGATAAGAGGACATAAGCTCTTCATTACAATAGTAGACAGAAGCAGAAAATTAATTACGATTTTAATTAATAATAATTCATTTCCAACGATATTAAAGACCAAATCGGACTATTTGGGACTGCTAAAGGCGGTCTGACGATGCGTTTTTATTCCGGATCGTTTCTATGAAAACTATTAAGCTTGGTCTTCTTGCTGATAAGACAAGGCTGTATAGAGTTGAATCGAGTTGGGTGACCCTAACTGTTATGGCCCTGACTTAAGGCTACTTTCATTCGGACATACAGACGGGTATTTTTATATGAAAATGAAAATTTACATACAGTATGCGATTGTCAGATTCACGAGTGACTGTCGCGCAGTTAGTCAATAGGTTTCCATCGTCTTCCTTCCAGAATTCGGTCGGTTCAATTCTGACGCCGTGCTCCTTGCCGCGTGCCTCGTTGAAGGCAACTGCATTCTCGCAGTCTGCGGCAATTACATTATCTTCCTGAAAATGTTCGTATAAGTAGATTCTTTCCCAAGCATGTACAAGTAGGGGACTTACATGCATGATCAACACATTTACATTAGCGGTGGTTATTTTCGAGCAATATCGGTCGCAGGAGAACGGTTTCTTGATCTTCGTGCAGTGCACTCCATGGCACTCGAAGAAGCCGTTCAATTTGGTATTGTCCTTAGCAGAGTTTATTGTGGGCCCGTCCGCCTTGTGGTGGCATAGAAAGAACTCAGACATATTTTTGCAATGGCCTGAAATCAAGGAATCCATAATTGTTACATTGTTTCTTTATTGCTTCTTTGAATTGTAATGCATACCGTTCGAACAATTGAAGACTCCACGAATATTGTTACAGATTGTTCCATTGTTGCAGTTGAATTTGTTCAAGCGATTCAGGTCGATCTAAAAATTGCAGATATGTATTTCAGTCCAAAATTTCTGGCTAAAAGTCGCTAAAAGTAGCTAAAATATAGTTATATCTGAGTCCAATTCAGTCACATAAATAATTTCCCTTAACATCATAGTGCACTGAATCCGAAAATAAAATAATATTGCTTTTAATTAAACCTTCATCTAATCTAAACTACAAGTATCTACTTTTGTTTTAAATTTGATCTATCGGTCAATCAAAAAAGTTATTAGCGAAACAATTTTACTCCAGTACTATGCCCATCTTCTTCTTTTTCTAATTCTATGGGCGCATATAACTTAGAAGTTTTCTTGGGTGCAGGGTTTTTCACTGCCGGACTTCCCTGACTATAGCGTTCTCTCTTGTTAAAATTGTTTCTTTATTGAATTTTAAAATTAAATATTGATTGACTGGCTCTTTAAGAAGAAGAATCAACAAACCATGTCCGGCCACATTTCTTCAGTTATTTTTGGACTTGGCTGAATTGGGAACGGTCTGTTGGACGCACAAGATCGAAAATGATTCAAAATAAATTTAAAGAAAATGTGACTGTGCTCTACGCATCTTTTGGTATAAAAGAAAGGAATACAAAGCTTAGATATATGCTATGTTTTCAAATAGAATTTTTCATTAGCTCCACAAAAAAAATGTCCCTCATTTAATTTGTAGATGTAGTTGGAGAGTTGAATTCTTGTTAACGACCGCACACATACATAGATGAAAACAGTTATTTTCATTGTGAGTCACATCCAGTAAGAAGAGTGCGATATAGGATAGCATACCAAAAACGATGACACGTCTGCTGGTCCCAACCCCCTCGGTTCAATGCCATCGGGAACTTACCATGGCGCACGAAGTGTTGGTGACGCGGGTGCAATTATTGAGTTGGATGTCGGTACCATTGCGGCGAACCACTGAGTGGATCTGGGGACAGAAGCCGCTCGTGCGAGTTAGACACCACTCGCCACAAGAGGCCCAAGGGCAATTGTTTGGCATTTGGCGATCCACAGTTTGGCACATAACCGGATTCAGCTCGAAACCAGACTTAAAGGCCCTGCAACATGCAATTGGGGATGTGAAATGGAGGGCTGTTCCAATAATATCCCACAACTAAACTCACTTGAGGGAGGGCGAGTAAATAGCCACGCTCAGGTACACAATCGAGACGCACGACAGTACCATGGTGAGTTGGCACAGGCAGATGGCCCGGCAGATGCGCTTGTCCTGCTCGGGTATGAGTCGGGGCTTGTCCCTGCGGCGCGCCATGTTTTCGAATCCAAATCACACAGTCTTACTGACACTATCCAGTTAGAAGATACCGCTGACAGTTTGACAATTTGCCAGTTACGCCTTATTTACGACTTGTTGATTTCCAGACCTCCAAAAAACACAATGACAATATTCATACAAACATACATACACGTACATATATTCGTACATACATATGTATGTATGTATGTATGGAGAGTCAAGTGGGAGCGATTTTGTGGTCTACCCCTTACCGTTGTAGGGGTTTTACCCCACGCTGTTTCAAGGTGATTTGGACGCCTTGTGTTTGTTTGTTTGTTTTTTTTTTCAATCGTTGGTCGGGGTGTTATTTATTTATGGGTATATCGGTGGGTCCCGTTAAAATGTTCGTTTATTTTTGATTTTATCCAACTTGGTGGACTTGCTCGGATGCGTATTTAAAGCTGATGCTCCTTTAGTAAATTTATTTGTATGTACATATGTATGTATTTATATGAAAGCACTAACGAGCCGAGTCCCAACAAAACGTGCGCGTCCACGTCCTCGTCCTGTGCCTGCTCGTTCGGAACTAAAACTCTGACTCCTGCAGGCTGCACTTAGGCGAGAGCCGTGCGCTGTAGCAGGGTTGTCACTCACATTCAGAGTTAAAACATGAAATTAATTTGACAAAGTTCGGCTTCGAAGCTTTTTGTTTTCTATTTATCCATTTGATATACCCGTTACCCAATAATGGTGCCCAATGCGAATTTTCCATTTTCCATATTCAATCTTAGCTCACAAATGGTTAATATTTGTGGGATACTTGTTTTGTTGATAATCCACAATAATCGAATCTCTAAAACTATTAGGGCTTACCTACATATTTATGATTCATATCATAATTGTGCTTCGGAATAAGCTTGGGCATAAAACTATCAAAGCAGCTGACATTATCAAAGTTTGAACCGTTAAGAATTCAAAGTAATAATTCTTCAACAAATCTACATATGTATATTTCACCATAAAATATTATAAATAATAGTTTACGGGTACATACGTATGTATTTTAGATGTTTATAATGAAATATCTGAATGTTGTACAAACACAGGTTTATGTGTTTTTTGCAACTTTAGAATTCTCAACATATTCACGTAATTTTATAAAAATACAATAAATAATAAACATTAATAATAATAAAGCTATCTATAGAATAGTTGGGCATTCTTTTCTGTCTCTTTACATCTGGCTTAGTTTGCGTTCTTTTCGACCTTAAAGTTTTAAAATATTTATTCTCTTCACAATCGTCCCACTTTGCTGTTTTTTGGGTCTTCTTTGTGGCTTCTGGCTTGTTGTTGCTGTGCCACAAACGAAATCGAAAGCCAAAAACAAAAACAAACCCTTCACCATGACAGCCCCAAGTCTTCTGACTCATTTCACAGTCATGAGCGTGAGCTCAACAAATGGTTCCCCTTTAACGACGCTTGCGCGGTGGCGCATGGGGTGGTTGGCTCCAAGAATCTAGATTCCTTGCGATGGAACTGGTTCGTTTTGATAATATTAGATGCGAAATGAAAGAGTAGGGTAGTTTTTGTGGTTTGGTATTGGTGTACTTGTAGTTCTTTTTATTATTATTTAGGCCGTTAGCTTATTATTTTGCTCATTAATAAAGACACATTAAGTAAAAAATTTTCAACATTTTGCATTCAAATTTGTATGATTGGAAAAGTTCTCATAAGCAACGTGCGTTACATATTTTCGTTTGCTATTAAGCTATATACTCGCATTGTTATATATTAAATTTAAATGTCAGTTTTACATAAAATTTAAAGCTATTTCAAAAATGTTAAGTGAGCTTTTATCTATGGGCTTAAATCAGCTTAAGATGCTTTCAATGTTGACTAATTAACAAAAATGAAATAAAAATGGGAAATCAAAAAAGATAAATGTGTTTAACTTATACTCGTATATAATTTTTCTAGTTAACATAAAATGTTTCTCGGTCTGATTGCATTATTAACTTTGTCCCGGAGCTGAGTAACTCACATAACCATGTTAGGGTTACATACTATATATAATGCATTGATTTTTTTTATTTTTCACAAATTTACTTAATACATTATGACTACTATCACAATTTCTTTTTTGAAAACAATCATTTTGAAATTTGTGGTTGAGTTCTCTTGAGGTTGACCTTTGAAGATTTTGATGGAGCACCGATGATTCTTAAAGCAAAATAATAATAAACAATGCTTTGCAGAACATTTTTTTAGTAATTGAATTATAGAAAGAGTAAATTTAATTTATGTATTTAAAAACCAAATAAACTATTTATTATTATCGAATTTCCCAAAGGGTTCTACTTGTGCTCGATGCTCCGCTTTAATTGGTATTGTATTAATGATTGATGGTTTTTATTTGATGTTTGTATTAGCTATGTATAGTAATGTTCTACAATGCCATTTTTCTATTTTAAAATAATTTATTCGCTAGTATTCCATCTCATCATCTTCATCACTGTGACATAGAAGTTTGCTAAAAAAGTTGATTGAACAAAGTTCTTAATCGGTTTTTATTTTAAATTAGCGTACATATATATGAATGTACTAAGGACTAGACTAACAATGCAGAATATATATATAAAATTTAAACAAGTACTAATAAAACAAAATCATGCAAACTAAAACCATTGAAAACCATTCGGGACATGCAATATGAATAGATATTTTAAATATTATGTATATTTATTGCATCTCTTTAAGTAAAATACTCGTAGAAATTGTTTAGTTATAAAGTTATATATTGTGTGTCAATAATAGGGACTTTAATTTGCGATCAACAGTGCATAATGCAGCCAAATTTCCTCATTCCACCCGGCAAAAGCAGTGGTTTCGGGAGTTCCTCAAAATAATTTATCACTAAATAATTATTTAAGATGGCTTTCGCTTCGTTTCGTTTTTTTTTTTTTTTTTTTGGACAAGAAACACTTGGAATTTGCTCTCTAAATGTTTTATAAGACAAGAGATGTCTTTGCCGAGTGTGAATTGTCGGGGACTGCAAGATAGTCAAAGAAACCATTACTAATAAATTCGATATAATAAGTATATGAGCAGCATATATGTTTTTGGGGGTAGTGCTCGAGTATTTTATGTAAGAAACGTGGAAAGTGGAGTTCTAATAATAGTTGCAAAGTACAACAGTAATTGGGGGTTGCTTGTGTGAGATATGATTGAAGTAAGTCTTTTTACCTATTATACGTGAAATTTTGATGCAACTTGGATTGAACGAATATAAAAAGCTACTGGTATACCAAGATACCAAGGCATCCGTCCCAAATAGTTGCTAATGTGTTTGAAATCGGTAAGGACACTTCAGAGTAACGTAATGCAGGTTATTAGAAGCCACTATACTATTAGTGCCTTATTAGTAGTGCTTTTTAGTTGGCTGTCTTTAGGACAAAATAATTCATTTTGAAACATTATTTTTATATTCCATTGGGGGTAGGGCACGCACACGCATTAACCTATCACAATAGGGGGAAATTCAGGCACTGTCGCTTGTCATATTTAAAACATATTCAAAGACAGCGACTTTTCCGTATTACATTTCATGCAGTTAACGATCCTGAAAGTATTTTTACAAGAGAAAAAGAAGCGCATGAAAAGTTTCTGATAATATAAGGAAACAGAGAAATGAAATTAATGTGCATTCTTCAATTTTTTCAAACTTAAGAGCAGTTTCAGGCCAATATTTTACCTATAAGTACTATAACACAAACGAATACATTCGACAAAGATCATAAATACTTAGTAAAATAAGTAGGTACGAGTATTCACGATATTATACATACAAATTTAAACGAATATATATAATTATAGAGAGTCATTCTCGATACAAGGCACAATGAGTATTATGTAGTTTTGGGTAAATGTGTTTTTGCGCACAATCTTTGTTGATATGTGGATGTGGTTTTGTGGGTAATGTGTGTGAAAGTGTGTGTGTGTGTGTGTGGTTGGTTTACTACACAATTAGTTATAAATTATGTTAAAGTAAAAATCATTAACATGAAAAACCAGATGTACGTTGCGCTTGATGAAAATAACACTCACTCTTCCTTGGTCGGGAACTTTTCGGCGTACACTCGAGAGGACTTGTTCCATTTTTCGCAACATGGACAGTACCAGTAACTCAGGACGCCGATTGAGATGGCAAAGAGCACATTCGGAATGATCAGCGATAATACCAGATGGTACAGATTGTTTTCCCACGAATAACGACCGATGACTACTTCCGGATATGCTCGGCTGTAGTAACAGGGAAATGGTTCCCCAACGTGCGTGAAACTGAGAAAAAAATGCACAATTTTAATGGAAGCATATTTCAGCCGAGTACTTGTATTACTTTTCAGATTGGCTTACCCATATTGTCTGGCGAAGACACTGCAATTGGTTGTCGGCGGATAGCCACAACCCTCTGAGTTAATTAGGAATTTCGTATAACTAACATCCCAATTTACTGTGTCCAAGTCTCGAGGACTTCGTTCCCATTCACTGTAGGGAATTCGCGTATAGTTGACAAACAACTGATGGCACCTTGAACAATATTTTAAGAGAATTTTTAGAGCACCCAAATATACTATATATTTAAGTTTATACTTTTGTTTTTTTTTTCAACCAAACACTCACAATCTTAGATTTGTTGTATCCTTTAAAAGCTTGCCGAAACAAACCGATCTAAACATATTTGCACGCCTATCTGTTTTTCTATATAACCCCAAGATTCTTAGGCAAACTGTATACGACGCATTGTGGTCCCTCTAGGCCCAATACCATTACATTTTGTTAATGGCTAAATTTGCAATAAATTCTTCAATTCTTCAATTCTTTAACCTTCATTATGATCTTAAGTCTTCTGAGACCACACGGAAGACATCGTTACAGAAGAAATATTCAATAACATGAAACAATAATATGTAAACTGCTTAATATATGGCAAAAACGCCAGAAGCAGTCTAAACGGGATCAAAAAAGATAAAATACCTACATCTTTAGTTCTAACACAGATACCTTTTTTTTTATCGATTCTCATGAATTCCTGGCGATTTTGGTTAAACAACAATTCTTACTTTGTGAGTGATGAGGTGCAGCCCTCGCGACAGGAGCTCCAACTGCAGTTCTTAATGCCCTCCGCATAGATGTGATCTATAACGATGCAGGTGACTGGCACAGGATCGTAGTCAGCGATAATTGTCGAGATGGCGGGATCCACGACAAATGGTATCAGGAAAAGGAATGTTAACACCGACAGTATGGCAGTTGAACCTGCAAGAATATAAACTTTAGATGATGTGGGGACATTAGAGATCTGAGAATGAGGGCTTACCAAGGCACACGGAGGTGTAGAATTTTGCCTTCTCGAGAATGGTATCGATTTCAATTTCCTCGCGTTTGGCATTAATGGCGCTCACACAGCCACTGCCGGGCCTCACGGGCCCGTTCTGCGACTGAAAGGACTTTCCCGACTTGCTGCTGCTGAGACTTATGCGGCTGGCCGACAACGTCTGAGCCGACAAGGTGGGGCTTGTTGGCATCGACGTAGTCGTTGTGAGTGTTGAGCTCTTCTTCATAGCTCCTGTGGTGTTGTTCTCTGCGTGTGTTGGTGAGTTTGGATGTATCTAATAAGTATTTCCTTAGACGGTAACTGTTTGTGTTTTTGCACTAAGAGTCTTACAAATGTACGTGTATGCCACTATTTTGAAGTTCTACGACTACAACAATTAACAGCTTTTCTGCAAATTTCGTAGTCAACTCTTGCCTAAGTTCTGACCTCAGATGCTGATTAACGAAGATTGAGAAATTCCTAATTTGTGGATGGTAATTTAGAATGCAAAATTCTCATTGCGCCTTTTTCGTAAAGCTTAGTCTCGTATTTGGTTTTGAGTTGCACGTCTTTATTAATTTCTCTGGGATTTTTGATTAACTCTTCTCTCTTATTTATGCTATAATAATTTACATATGTTATTTCATAAAGGGGTATTATGTATAAGGTTATTTTTACCTAGAATCTCTTCTTTTTGCTGTTGTTGTCGTCGCTATAAGTTTAACATTTTTTATTTGATCACGCATCCCTCCAAGCCTTTTGACCCTTGCTAAAAATGACTGCTGTATTAGATTTGGTGTGGGTTGTGTAGTCTATGTGTGTGTGTCTCCGTGTGTGTACATACGTGTGTGTGTGTGTGTGTGTGGGTGTATGGGTGTGTGCATCTGTGCGTTTATATATAAAGAAACTTAATTTAACAATTAACCAACTGTTGCTTATCCGCGCCCCCCTTTCTATCCATACCCACTACGCTAAATACTCAGTAAGTGGCCTACCACGCCTCTCAAAAAATATACAAAATGTATCTGTTGCAATTTAAAAATAATTCATACGCTAATATTGTCTGGTCTGTTCGTATCTGAAAAATTTCACTTAGTTGTTCATTTGTATGTAATGTACGTCCTGAAGTTTCGTTTTCCTTGTTTTGGTTTGTTCGTATAGGTGCTGTTGTTAGCTCAGAAGTGTCCTTGTAAGCTTTTCAGGTGTTGTCTGTGTGTTTCTTGTGATTAATAGTTCGATGGAAGGATTACAAAGAGCTCCATGTTATGCCCAAATCCATTATTGCAAGGCGAACACTCCAGTCTGATGTATTGGACTGTCTTCCTGGAGCAGAGGAATGCCTGTAAAAGATAAATGAAATTAATTTGAATAAAAAAGAACAACATACGTGTATTTGTAGTCCCTTTGAAAGAACACTTTTCTATTATGATAGACTAATTTTTATTAATAAGTATCTAATGTGTAAAATAAGAAAGTGGATTCTACAAACAACTTCAGATTAAAATGTTACTAAGTTAATTTGTCAAGATTTCGAATAGGATAACGGACAAGCTAAAATTTTGAATTTCGAAAACGTCTACTAGTATCTCAGATACTATCTCTAGAAGGTCTTTTATAGGGGAGCCTTAGAAGAAATGTTACACTTGAGTCCGTCTAAATCTAAATGATTTATTTAAGGGCCAAATATTACCTATTATAAAAAATTGGAAGATTATTTACGATAAAATTCTGTAAGTTTTGAAATATATTTGAGCCCACATTTTTAGAAAACTCTGAAAAGGTATTAGAGAGAGTATATAAACAAGGTCTCCACGAAAACAACATCTTGTTAAGCCATTTGCTCATGCTTACGTGACGGATCTCATAGTGCCATTACTTCGTCGCCACCGCCGCCACCAGTGTCGCCAGTGGTGGGCACACCGGCATTATTCCTGGATAAAATTGTCTCTGTATCTACGCAGCCCTTGAAACGCATTTTGGCGTCGTCACCCACGTAGACAGTTTTCTGGCAAAGCAACAGTATCATGCAGGACACCACGAAGAGCACCGAGGGCACAACGGAAGCGAACACGAACTGGCGATAGGTGACCTCAAGATCAAAGCGAGCCACCACGATTTCCTTCTTAGTGGGCGAATAGAAGCACGGGAAACGGGCACGGGCATTGTGATCGCTGCCATCCCGGCCAAAAACCTGCAAGAACTCCTTGCACTCGTTGGCCAGCGTATTGACGCAGCCTTCAAGATTGATCATCAGCTTCGACTCATTCGAGATGGTTAGGTCGTAGTCGGGTGGTGCGATCTCCGGCACAGGCGTGGCCACGGCCACATGCAAATGGCTGAGATATGTGAAATTGGTCAGATCACTCAGCACATTGTGATCGAGTGTGGAGCCGTTGATGCAGTCCACGGCATCCACACGATCAGAGGTATTCTTGATGAAGTAGCACGAGGTCACGGCTACATTGTCGTTAGATTCGTTCCACACCTCTTCCATCGTCTCAGCATTGATGGCGTTCTGGCATTGCGAAAGGAACACTCTGTCCCCGCTTAGAACAACCACGTTCTTGTTCCGGGTCGGTATGTCCACACAGCGACGGTCACAGTTATAGGGTGTGCGGATCTTTCGGCACGTGCCCCGACTGCAGGAGAAGAGGCCACTGATGTCCATGCAATTAATTTTTCCACGTCGTCCGGAGCACTTCACCGGCGCATCGCTGTTGTGGAAGACGCACTCGAAGGCGTCTGTAATATTTAGGCACTGGCCGGCCGTGCAGTTGAATGTGCCTGTCAGGTTTTTGCACTCATCGTTAATGCAGCGTGCTTTGTCCGCCCGATCCTGATCGATGCCGTAGCACGTCTTGTTCGCCGAGTTCGTACAGTTCTGGAAGGTGAGGTTGGTTCCGTTGCTGCGCAAGTTGACGTAGATTTGAATGCAGGCGCCAGAGGTCTTACTCAGGCACCACTCTCCACAGGAGCCCCACTCGCAATTGTCCTTGTTGACGGCACGCGTTGTCGTGCACATTACAGGCGTCGGATCGATACCGCTCTTAAAAGCACGCGTGGACGGCATATAGATGGCTACTGTGAGATAAACCAGGGCTACCGAGCTGAGCACCAGCGTCATCTGGCAGATGCATATGGTGCCACAAATTTTCGTGTCCTGCGGCGGCACAACCAAGTCCTCACTTGGCACCCTCTTCTTTCCCATGGTGGTGCTGTACTGGTTGGCTTGGTCTTACTTCTAGCGGCGGCGGCCAATCGCTTTCTAGTCTGCTAGCCTTCCTTAATCCACGAGATAAATCCAATTAGGAGCAACACATTACACTTTTCGCCATTGCCATTCTATCCACACATATCGATTTAGTGCGCCCTGCCCCACACACATACACACGACCCCGCGGCGACGTGATGTCGCCTGACAAGTTATATAACGAGCCGTGCGTGTCGCGAGATTTAAAATTGACTTTTACGGCCTGGTCTCGAATATCAAAATCTCAGCGCGCTCGTGCTCTGTCCAATTTTCCAATTTTGTTGTTATGTATCGATTTTCAAGTTGGTTTCATGTGTTGAAGTTAGATTTAATTAGAAGCTGTTTCACATACGCGCTCGTCCTCGAGTTTTCTTTCACTTACAGCACCCCTCAGGCACTCAAGATTTCCCGCAATTCTACACCAAAATCACAGCACATTCCGCAGCATTTTTCCGCACTGCACACTTTTTTGATTTTTATTTTTTTATTATTTTGTTTAGCTCTGTTTTTCAGAGATCTTGAATTATATTTGGGTAACCTAGTCTCTTAGTTAGCGCCGTACAGTTTTCGCAATGCGAGTGAAATGCATTCGAGCGTTCGGCCTCGTCGGCCTCTGGCTCCTTCCTGACCGCCGACAACATTTCGTCGCTCCTCGGCACCAAATCCTTAATATTTGTCGCTGTATCTCCTTTTACTCTCGGGTTTCGCACAAATCACGAACCTGCGCGCGCATTTTATTGCAAAATCAATAGTTCCGCATTCACGTTTTCGTAAAAGCAGAGTTTCCCTTTTACAGACCAACGGGGAGATGTTTGAGTAAAAAATAAACAAACCTTGTCATGGGATTCATTGATTAAGTTCAAGAGAGCGCAATACATGCGCTTAAGCTTGCTTAAAAACAATAATGAATAGCGAATATATTGTCGACTTATTGTTTTTAAATAACAATAGAATCCAGATTATATATTTAATCCCAAACATGCTAGTTCTTAATTTCAAGTAGTAAAAATATACAAAGAAGTATGTGATAAGTTTAATATTGTAAGTTAGAATCACAGAACAGGCATAATCTGGGCCTTTGTACTGTACTTTGCACATCGAAACTAAATTTGACATTTTTTCTAGAAATCGAATTTTATCGCTATAATTTCTATAATATATTATACGTTTTTCTACTCCCATATATAGTTCTTTTAAAATATAATCAACACAAATTGCAATTGTATAATGAATAATGACGTTATCATTTGTTGATTTAGTAACAATTAATTGAACATACAGCATACCCGATACATTTAACAAAATTCATGTATATTACTTATTGAATAATCCAAAAATTACAAGTAATGTCGAAGATGTTGTATCGTTTCAATTCCAAATTGGACATATCTCTCTATGAATTTATTAGGCGTTGGTACTAAGAATTCAATGATCCCCCTCTACCTCAAAGAATATATTCCATCTTTTTGCTCTTCGTGGCTTGGTATTGGGTTTCTCCACAAATTGATTGTCGAGGCTGTAGGTTTCTCTGCCCTTTCAGATCATCCTTATTTTTCAGTCCCTTGCAGATCAACGCCTTCCCCGAACTAAATTCATTCACAATCCTTCTCTGATCTTTTTGTCTCTTTCTTCATTAACCGCCTCTGCTTTTAGCTATCTTTGGTAGATCACTTTTTTCTCTAAAAGCTTTTGTGTAAGAAAATTATATTTTTTAAATATTGGTTTGAAGTTGTACTAACTCTTCTGACTACGGTTGGCTGTGGATCGGGGCATAGCTGGCCCGATTGCAAATAAAATTCCCCCCACGATTCAGATGAGTTAAAAATATGTTAATATATCTGAATATATTTGTTCTCTTTAGAGTTTTTTGAAACTTAACTTATAAGGCTTTATTATAAAGTTTATATTGACCTACATATATTGCTGATAAAAAAAGTATAATAATTTTGTTAAACACTTAAAAAGAGAAGTAAATTAGTTAGGAGCAATACATAGTAATAATAAGTAGCAAAGTCTTTATTGCTCCTCGTTAATGACCTCGCCTAATTACTCAAATATATGAACATACATATATTTTCAATGGATGTACATACAGATATACGCATGTATATGTCAGGTAACTGACCTAATTTAAAGTTAACAGCACATAGATTCATTTCCGAGTGCCCGTGGGAACAAACAGATTGACGTTTTAATCATTGTTCAATTATGTAAAGTCCTTTATCCTTATCTTTGGTGCAACAAGCGCATTTTGTGTCAGACAGCAGCACTGCCAGAATATCCAGCATGATGTCCCAGCCAGTACGAGTACACACCGCCCCCTTTTGGACATGTTTGCACTCAGTTTGGCCCAAATGATCGTATAATACAAAAGCATGAAAAATGCAGCAAGCATTTTTAATTGCTGGATTAATTTTGGAGTTCCCTTTTTGATAAACTTTTGCAAAACGTTATGATACGAACAAACTGTACGATAAATCAATGATATCCTTCGATAGCTTGCACTGTGCAATCGATTGCAATCCTTTTCTTCGCTGCCTTGTCAACACTGCTGCATTTTTCGTCGACGGCTGGTAGGACATTCAAACGGCGCCAAATCAAACACAATGATTATTTTCCTTCCTCGTACTAATAAATATTAAAATAAGTGGTAAAGCTAAAGTCGGGTGCCCCGGCTTCAAAATACTCTTTACCTCTGTATGTAAGTTTGTGCGTGGCTGTGTGTATGGAGTTAAGCCAAATCGGTCACAACCACACAGCTGCGGGCAGAGCTTCTCCAGAGATTAAATTTATGGCTATAACATTTTGCCCTATCATGATGAAACTCAATATACGGACATATAATTACTAATTGGAGATATTTGTGACATTTAAGCTAAAAATTCATAGAGTTATGGAAAATCACTCATAGCGGTGGAGGGGCGAAGGAGGACTGTTACATTCTTTTGAACCTTTTAGATTCTAATTATAAAAACTAATTAATATCTGTCAAAGAAATAGTAGAACCGCCACAAAGCATTTTTTACAATGATCATTTGGTCCGAAATTGCGACCTTTTATTTCATTCCTTTTTTTTGCTTTTAATAAAAATAATTAGTTAGTAGTAATTATTAGTAGTTTAATTACACATATTCTTGGACTGGACGTGGAGATCGAATTGGACACCAGAATTTGGAAGCTAAGACTTATCACTTCGTTTTAATTCAAGCACACTAACATACTATTGTATTAATGAGAAGAATTAATTTTAAACTATCTATGTATTTGATTCTTTTTTGAATAACAAATTGTTATGTACATTTGGTAAGCACATGCGATGAATTGGAATAATCAATGGCAACTGCTCGATGCACACGAGAACTTTTGTTGATTTCTGAGGGTGTAGCGGGCTGAGGCGTTCCATGCGCTTATAAATATGCTATGATTTTTTATAGCCTTAACAAATTCAAAATACCAATACTATTTACTTACATTCAAAATGTTTGTTGCTTGCGAACCTTTAACGCGCGTGTTAAACAAATATATGCCTGTCTGTATGTGTGCGTGTATATGTGACAGCTCGTTTCATAATAATATAACAACAAAATATCCCCTGCTCGCTCACAATGCACTCCACATTAGATGCTTGGTCAGCATTAGCAGTACATATTTAATAGAATTTCACTTCGAATTTCAAGATTTATGTTTTTTTATCTGAATCACGAAAATTGTGAATGATGATTCGTTTTAATTCGCCTTTTTTATTCTTGTTTTGTCATCGCGTTCACGCGTTCACAAACGAGCCGAGAATATTCGAAACAGCGGAGATGTGACGTCGACGGCTCACGTTAGTCTGCTGTTTACGCCAATTCTGACATTTGTCGTAGTCTGCCTCTTGGCACACTTTTAGCTTTTTGCTCCACTCACGGGTCGTCACTGCGTCACAGAGCGCATGCGTTGTCAGGCTTTACGTCATCCACATTGGACATTGGAGCCGCCAATTGACGAGCTTTCGCAGTCACCAACAACGTTTGGGCCCAACTAATGCATTCGTGTCGACCTAATGGTACCCTAAACAGTTACGCCAACAAAGAGAAGCCTGTTATTCAATCGGATATGACCGCTGCTATAGCGTAACAGTGCAAAAGCTTTTGCGTGGTGCACGTTGGAGTCGTTCAGCTGCCGCGTCGTCGTCAGTGGCCGCCAGTCCTTTCGGTGAAGAGTTCTGCCGTCATCTCTTTCGTCGTGGTCGTTGAGACTCTTCAAAATGTGTGTGTGATTTCTTTCAATTTTTTTTTGTTTTGAACTTTTGACCTGTGCGCGCAACCAGGTCATAAAAATTAATTATGACTGCAAAATCGCAAACGCTGTGAACAATTGTTTGCATTGCAAATATTATGAAAAGAAGAAGGGAAAGGCTTGCGATTGAAAATGCGTAATCGTTAGCCGCGTAACCTGAACCTTGAGTAAACACGTACGCACACGGCCAACATACTTCTACACACAAGCAAAGCAACGCTAAAACATACACAGGCTAGCGGCTAGCAGCGGCTGGCTTAATAATTATTTTAATGTAAGCAGCAAGCACAACATCGATGGTAGCAAAAACAAAAGATTTCAAAAAAGGGCCTATGCCAAAATTCCGGACTGCTGGGTGTTTGTGTGATTTCTCACGACAGGCTTCCCAGCCAGTTATTGAATCAGAAAACAAATGAAAAATCGTTTCGTGCAAAGCACGGGGAGTCCTCAAGGCGCGCTCACACTCACTCTCTATCCGCAAACTTTGTGGAGCAGAAGGAGCAGCAGTTGCCGCATAATGTCGATTTGGCCCCACTCTTCACATACACAAACCCCCTACACGCTTGTGAGTGTGTTGAAAATGTGGCTGTGCCAAATGAATTGAAAATTACATGCTGCTCTCTCTCTTTTCGTTGCCGCTCTGCCCCACAAGCAGCACTGCTGCATTTTTATTTTTATTTGTATTTTTTTGTGTCCATGCTAAAGAAGTATATTATTTAGACAAGCCGCTGCCATTTTCCCTTCGCTATTGTGCCTGTGCAGCTTTGTGTGCGTGCGTGTAAAGCGGCAACAGTAACAGCAAATTGGAGCTAGCAATTGCCAGTTGGCAGTTGGCAGTTGCCAGTTACCAGCTAGAAGTGTTGTGCCTGGCAGTGTGAGTGCGGTGTTGACGTTGTTTCCGTTTCGTAATACTTTGCACGAGAGCCCTAGGACAGAGCCACGAGGACAACGAAGAAAGTCGCTCGTGCGTTTTAGTTTTGTGAAGTGTTGTCGCATCGCTCGCATTCCCTTCATGTTTTTGTCCATTGAGAGCAGCAAATTAGACGACAAACAACAATGGTCATTGCCGATGAAGAACAAAAATAAAACAAGAAAACATTAAACCACTCATCACCCCGAGGTGTCGGTGTCGGTGTCGGTGTCGGATCTGAACAAAATAAACAACTGCGCTAGTATTTAGCGTTTCTGAGGTTACATAAAAATAACACCAATTGACATTGCCGCCAGCAGCAGCTACACTGTGGGCCCGTTGCCAACGACACCAACATTACGGGTCAGTTGCTGTTGATTTTTAAAAATAAGCCACAGGCATGTGCAACATAGGCGGCGAGCTTTACAATCTGCCCATAGCGGGGCTCAGCACAACTGTCCCCTGCCTACGCGAAGCTGCACCAGCAACTAACTGTATTTATTAGTCTCGCAATGTTCGTCGTCGCGCACGTGGCTAAGCAGAAGATTGAGCGCAAAGTGAAATCTAAAACCAAAAGCAAACGCAAAATCGTCCGTCCATCATATTTTTAACTCTACCAGATAGGAGAGCCCAAGGAAGGAAAACAGCAGCATTTGCAACGTATTCATTCAAATTTAGTCACACGCACAGACAAGCAACACACGCACATACACACACGCACACATATTTGTGTGTGTTGCAGCCTTTGCCGCAGTCATAAAATAATCAAGAAGCCAAAGCAGCAGCAGCAGCAGGATAGCTAGGAGGGGTCACAAAACGGCAAATGCTGACGAAAGAACTCCACTGGGACGCATCAAGCAATTAGAAAAGGTTCACTCACACACACACATATATACATACACACAGACGCCCACATGTGTGCGGATTGAGGACGGGCCCACTGCCAATAACCCAAGTACTGCTAAAGCCTGTTATACGCGCCTTAAACAACAGGATTTGTGAGCCCACTATGCGTGTTGCCGAAGCCATTGCCGCTGCCGCCCACTAAACTGTCTGAGTTTGAAGCACAAAAACCCATTTCGTCGTCCTACTCATCGTTGTCGGCGCTGCGAGGGACATTTAGTCTAATCGACTGACGCACAGCTGCAGCGTTGCGTCAAGCCATTAGCCAGGCATGGATCCATTGCCCTGCTGCGATTGCCGCCAGAGCTAACGACAACGACAACGACAGCGACAAGAGCGAGCAGCCGGAAATGCAGGCAAAGAGAGAGACAGAGATCAAGCAATACCAAAAAAAAACAGCAAACCCTAACAAAGAGAATCCAAAACGCGAAATCGAACTTTCCCTGTGATATAACTGCACCGTAATCGTAATTGTAACCGTAATCGTAAGTCTCAACTTACACGTAGTTCGTAAAAATATCGTAATACAAGCATTAAAACCAGAATCGAACCTAGCATTACAAATTAATAATAGCCTATCAATAACGCGTCGCCTAATTATAAATACAAAAAATATATATATATATATATATATATATATATATATATATATATATATATATATATATATATATAAAAAATAAATTTCTAAAGTTCTTGGCACGGCATAATCTAATCTACACATATATAGCATACTGATACACGTATGTAAATACCTCCTCCTGTTCCACTGCACGCCACTTGTGAATCGCCTAGGACACAAACGTACACTTAACTTACTAAGGATAACACACGCTGCTCGCTCATACTTTTTGGAATATTTTGGTACCAGACCAGCGCCGCCTGCCCGCCCTTTATAGAGAGGGTCAGCCAATTATAGACACGCATAGTGAGGACCTTCGTTTAAGTCCAACGCGAAGCGGTCCAATCACACGATGGGTGATGAACGTGAGATACGCAGCACCAAGGAGAAACTGCTTTTCTATACCACAGCCTTTTTCATACTGCTGGGCACATTCAGCATGTTCGCCTTTCTCTTCTTGGTGCCGTTTGTGATTGAACCCGCCTTCACGACCATATTTATGCAGTTCGAGGAAGTGCCGGCGCTCTGTGAAACCTACGACACTGAGATATTCTACGGCGCCAAGAATTGCTCTTGGTCTTCATGTCGCGAAGGCTGCACCAAGGACATCTACACGTGCACCCAAATACGGGTGAACTATCGTTTAAATCTCTACAACTACACCGATGAGTTTAACTTCACGGAGTATCACATTAATCTTAAGGAGGCGGAACGCGTAATACCGCCGGTGAAACGCACAGATCGCTATGAGCGAGCGCTTCGGGACTACGAATACGATAATCTGGGTGGAGATGGTAGTGATCTGGACGTCGGCATGGCTGGCGGTCGGCTGGAGCAGCTGAACTTTGGTGACGCCGACGGTTCCAATGGCTTTCTGATCGAGGACTCAGACGATGCGCACAGTCTTAGCGCGACGGGCACCCTTATCAATGGGGAACGGCGCCCGTTCGATGAGATATCGGAGCTCAACGAGGGCCTGATGGGCAATAACTCTATGTACTTTTACATAGGAGCACGCCTATTTCCAAACGTCAAGGGTTGTGGCTATCCGCCCATGCTCAACTGCACCATTTGGCTGAAGCGCTACACTAAGATCGGGATAAAGTTTCCCTGCTACTATTCGAAGGTGGATCCCAGTCTAGTCATCAGTGACTTAGACTACTGGCAGAACACACTGAATCTCGTCTACTCGATGGCTATTCCGATACCCTCGTTCATTATATCGGTCATCTACCTAACATACGCCTATTTCAAAATTTACAACGAAGACGAGGAGACAGCACCCCTCGACAAGAATGCCGAAGATATGGATATCGATGATATCGATGCTGTAGACGATAGCGATGGAGCTGTCTTGGCGGATAATGTTGCCGGCAGTCAAATTATTAATATGGACTCCACGACCAACGACAGCTGTCTGGAGGGTGTGCTGCCAAACGGTGGTGCCGGCATGACAACTTCAATATCCCAGGGCGGCTCAGTTGCCACGCCCGGGCCATATATGACACAATCGCCGGTGGGATCACAATTAACGCCCAACTCAGAGATAAACTCATTTGGACACCAACTAAAAGTTCAAATGGCAGACGAATTATCCAGAGATTCCCTGGAGAATGGTGTCCTATCCACATCAAATTCTGTTCAAGGGTAAGCTCTGCGTTTCAACAAAAGCCTTTTCCCAATATGTGATCTTACATCTTAATATTTATGAAGCAATTATCTTGGAGTCTTTATGAGTCTTTCATAGAGGGACCAACAAACATTTTATCGAATTCAGATTTTGTAGAATAGTATACGAGACTAGCTCAATGCTTAAAATTATTCTATTCTGAAGGGTACAATATTCTTAGTTTTACAACACGTTAGAACCATTTGCTTGAGAGTAAAATAATATATCTTGAGAATTTATTTTTAAAACAAAACAAAAACTAAACACTTTTTTTTGATTACTTTCAGAAACTTGAGCAAGACGATGACGACGAGTATCTCAACTCCTCCTGGGCCGACAGCGGCAGTCTGAAACGTCAGGCGCATGGTCTGGAAAATGTTAGATTCCGATTCGGAAAATGAGCCTCTACTGGAGTCCTAGGGCATCCAAGAAGTTAGATTTACAAATATGTGTGGAGCAAGCAAAACAAGAACACTAGTAAAAATTATTTTTAAGATAAACAATCGACAACAATGCATGTAAATGCGACCGAACCTGAATACCTTCAGAGACAAAACTATGATAGATTATATTTACCACAAATATTTATAAACAACTTAAAACAGCTAATCACACACGAACAGAATAAACACATACGCATTCAAATACACGCCCTCATAGGAGTACGATTGACACATCCAATTCAAAGCTAACTACAATTATGTATTAATATACCAAAACCACGATATGGATTTAACTACTCGAATGATACATACATGCATGAATACAATACATTGCAATATTTAGGAAAACTGAGGAGCTGCTTCACACAAAGACACTGGCATTGAAGTGTTACTTTGATTGGTACAAATACAATAACAGCAACAAAAGTATATACATACATACCTACGTATTTTAAAGGGAAATGCAAATAATATACACACATACATATTTACAAATATTTACTTAAATTATTTTTCTATTCGCAACAGTCGTCGTGTCACGAATATGAAAATTGCAAATAATTTACACGAAAGATCAAAAGATCGGGGCGCTGAAGATTTTAACGTAATGCATAAAACAAGTGCTTCATTTGCCTCTTACTCCAAATGAAACATAAACAAAACAAAAGCATATGTAATTAATTTATAAACTAATAGTAATAATAAACTAAAAGCTATATTATAAATAAATTGTTATCCTTCTAATTAATGCGGATAAAAACTCACAGCTTTAACTAACAGAAACAGAGGCAAAAGATTTTTCTTCTACATAATAATTTTTATTAAGATTTATATTAAAAAATAAAGGAAATAATTATTTAAAAAATAAATATTTATAGGTCTTGATTAATAATGGTTCAAGCTATTCAGAAAATAAAGTAAATACATTTACATTAAAATCATATTTATTTAGAATTAAATTTAATACAATAAACTTTCCTTTTTATATAAAACTAAAAACAAAGCAAATTACAGAAAAACTCTTCAAATCGATAAGAAAATTCTAAAATTCGTTGAAGCATTTGCACACTTACGTATTATTAATCTATGGTGAACAACTAAGGATACTAGCGTTTAACCATGAATAGCTTACACTAAGTTTTGTTTTAATGAGGGATATTTGCATAAAATCACAGAAAAAAGAAACAACAATCGCAACTAATTACTAGCTAAAATCATGTAATAACAACAAACAAATGCTACTAGAATTGAAACAGAAGCGATAAGCAAAAACGAAATACAAAAGAATCTCGTAATAAATACGCATTTAGCAGCCTACAAATTGTATATCGTCTTTATTGTCTTGATCGGTTTAAAAGGGCGCCAACATTTTCAAAATTATTTTTATTGCGCAATGGTCTGGCAACCTTCGACTACAATTTTGCGCCGTTACCTATTCATAGCCGGGTAAGTCTTAACAGCTGTTCAGCGCCAGTGTTGCCGCTATTTGTTGCCCTAGTCACCGTCTGATGAGATAGCTACAAACGCGAACGGGTGAACTACATTTGCTCCGACCTCATCAGAATAATTATTCATACACTAATTTAATCAACAAACAACGTTTGCGGCGCCGTAGCTTGTTAATAGTTTACTGCGCAAATATTACGCAAATATTTATATAAACGGCTGCTAACCAGCAGCATTAGCAACGAACTCGCCGTCGGAGTCGCCGTCAGCGTCCCACTGACAACCCTTTGTGCTTCCCCTCCCACACCAACACTCCTTTGGCTTATTGCTCACTCATCGAACTTCCACATCTAATAAGTGTTGTATTTTTTAAAATTCCTTAAGCTAATACGAATTCAGTGCCTAATATGGCTGCAATTACAAGCATTGAATCAGTTTCAGACCGGTGGAAACAGGCTCGTGTTGGAGAGCTTTCACAAGATTTTCTGCGAATTGGATCAGCCGATCCTTCACAAAATGCAGCTTCTGTACAACCAACACCAGCAGCAGCAAATGCTAATTGGAATCCTTATCCAGCTCAGTGTTTGGTACCTAGTCATTATGGTAGACTGCTCATTACTTGTGTCCAAGCAAAACTTTCTCGGAACTACGGCATAACCAGAATGGATCCTTACGTCCGTATACGTGTTGGCAATTTTGTGTACGAAACACAAACATCTCAGAATGGTGGAAAGAATCCCTACTGGAATCGCGCTATTCAATGTCAACTTACGGCAGGAATTGAAATAATTCACATCGAAATATACGATGAATGCAGTTTTAAAATGGACGAGCTGATCGCCTGGGCTGACGTACCTATACCAGAAACTCTATTCCAAGGCAAGACTCATGAAGGGACGTATGCCCTGTCTGGCAAACAAGGCGAAGGGCAAGAGGGATCAATTGACATTGTTCTAAGCTATTCTCTGCAGCCATTCACGTATCCTATTGCCGGAACATCATTTCTTGTTGGGTCTAACGCACGTCCGATAGTATTAACACCGGTTCATCAAGCAAATATGTATCAACAGGCTCCTCCTCCTCAACCGATTGCTCTCTCGAACGAAGATTTTCTTCAGGTGCGAGAGATGTTTCCCAATATGGATGAACAAGTGGTGCGAACCATATTCGAGGCGAACAATGGAAACAAAGCAACTACTATCAACTGCTTATTACAACTCAATGAATAATTAATTCCTTTATATTTATCATTTATATATGTATATCCAATTTATAACATGTAAATTTACAAAATATTGTATCCCTAATAAATATGCAAAATACCGTCATATTTAGCACGTTTTTCATTCTTTTAGAAATTAATAACATCATTTTATATTATATATACTCACTCTTCTGTTGAAAATCGATCAATTCGCTTTATAATTCCCTACCTAAAATATACTTGAAATAAATATAGACAATATATGTATATAAATATGATAAGAGCTATATCTTAAATCCGTTACCTAAAAAGTATATTTTATAATTTATTGATATTGATTGGCCAGATTGTTATTTTTGTTTACATTTTGCAAATTAAGTGTTTTTGTAGTTCAATCGCACCAGAAATATAAATATGTATGTTTAATGCAAAGTAAGCTATGTTCAGTTAATAGTGATATTCTTACAAATCTACCCTCGCTAAAAACATGAATAGAGTCTCTCAACAGCTGTTTAATGCCAGTGTTACCGATATCCAGAGAGTTCGTGGCCAGCTGAGGCAAGAACGAACCAGTGAATCAATGAACCATTCGCTCCAGTACAACAAAAATAGTTATTCATACTTTAAGTACGAGCGACGCCCGACAACATTTGAGGGCCTCTTTCTTAAAATACTGCGGTAGAGACAATTGGTTACTTGCTTTTACCGGTCAGCAAAAGTGAACGCTGCCGCCGCTTCCGCTACGCTGACAACCCTTTCTGCTTCCCTCACCCTCGCTCCCACTCTTGTTGTTTAAGAACTGCTGCTGCTGCTTGTAAACAAAAATATTGCAAAATCTGAATGTAAAAAGTGTGCAACCTGAGGCCGGAAGTTAACCAAATGATAGCGCAGAGCTGAGGCGTATAAAATGGACAATAAGAAGGACATTTACAACTTGTGGGTGCAGTACACAACCAAGGTAAGCTTTAGCTACGGAAATATAGCTCCTACGTGCTTCCATCGACCTGCTGATGCGGGTGTTGAGGGCGTGTTTCTGTTATTAATCGCAAATACACACATATTTAAAATTATTTTTGTGTACGATATGCATCTAATGCAGTTTAATGTATGCGTTGAAGATTTGTAACGTATGTAATATATCCTGCCTATTATATAATCAAAGTAACGCTTGCTTGCTTATAAGCCTCCGCTTTTCTCATTTGTGGTTCTCCCTTTTTAATATTTTCTGCGTACAGAATGACGAGACGTACTTTCGGGAATTCGTAGCGCGTTTTGTCGCCATTTGGCGCAGTCAGTTGCAACTGGACTTCCAGGCCACAGATTGTCCATTATGGAATGAAGTGCAAACGGATAGTGGCCCACATCTGGGAAGGCTGCCCGATGAGCTACTGCCGGCCATTGGAAAGTTTATTATAGTGGCACGAGACGGCTGTGAAAGGGTAAGATACATAGTATGGTTAAGAAGTGTTGCTCATGAGGTTTCCTTTGCCGTAGGATACGCTGAAGGAAGAGGCCATTGAAGAGGTCGCAATTCTAATTGACTGCCTAGTTATTGTGTGCCGACACTTTGACAACATTTTGTCCATTATTACATATGAGTATAAACCGAATCTAATCGCTATACTCAGTGGGGTTTTCAAGGCAGTAAGTAAGCTATTTTCATCTGGATGCCACTCTTTATCTATTGTTTGCGATTACAGCAAATGGAACAACAAAAAGCTTCTGCTGCTATGACTCATTTGTTTGGCAGTTTTTCAATGTTTCTCGAGGTAATGTACGATCCCTACCTAACGTGGCGTAGTTTCTTGCGTGGCATAATCGCAGACTACAGTCGCTTATCGTATAAGCCACATGCGGTGCACGTCGAGATCGTGCCATTTATATATGGTAAGAATGTTTTAATTATGTACTTCAATTGCTATTAAGTTGTTCTTCTCCGTTTGTAGACTGTTTTCAGAACGAAGCGTTGCTCAAATTTGCCGATATCGGTGAAAGTCTGCTGCATGTGCTTGGCGCAGTTATTTGTGGATCGCAGGTATTATCATGCTGTAATGTGTTGGCTACAGCTGTAACAATAGTATAGTTTTGTTATTAATCATTTAATTTTTCTTTCTGTATGTATGTACCTTATGCATCGAATACCTAAGTTTGTATATCATGCAAGCATCAAACATGTAATATCAATCTACTTCATCTCATTGTTTAATGTGACGCGCTTTCGTTCCCATTTTGTAAACTTGTAATCACTAAAGTGCCTTCTATTGAATATGTATAAACCAAATTACAGAAAACTATAAATTCGACTTCGACAAATACTACTAACGTTATAACTTCTTCAAATGCCCTTTCTGTTGGTGATGGGCTACTTTTAAGCTGTGATAACTTGGTGAGTGGTAAATGCTTTGTATGTATTTAGTCGTCTGTCGCAATGCCAAGATCATATTTCTTTGTTGATGTCCTGTTAATGTCATGTTATCTGTCCTAATAGCTAACTAATATTGCATTTCCCCTCATATAGCGCAATGGCATGCGTGCCATTTGCCCAGCGACGGTGTCGATCATCATGCGAATATTGGAACAGTGGGAGTGTGCGGGCAGCTTACGGTCAGTGGCCCTGCACTGTTACGCACTGATGGTTATCGTATTGCAGAAATCTAGTCCTGAAGAAGTATGTCAATTAGTCCATAAGTTAATAACAACACTTACATTTTTATTGGATTTCTTTTACAGCGCCAAATAGATCTAGTTACCTTAATCCAACATTATTGTGATGTGCTGCGGAAGTTGCTGGCGACGACAAACTTTGACAGCGGAGTGGCAAACTTTGAAATTGCCAGCGACAGCGAAACTAGCGATGTGACCATTGATATGAATGCGCTATCAGCAACAGTGGGAACAATGCATATATTCCTGGGAGATGCGTCCAATGAGGCCATTGTGTGCGACGCAATCAATGAAACTAGCCTATTGGATTTACTGGTCAGCATACCCAAGCTCATCAAGCAGTGGCACATCTCACACACCACTGTATTGTGTAGCACAGTGAACGCACTGGCTGCCATATCAACGTGCTCGCCACGCACAGCTGATCAAATGCAGACAGGCAGTAGAATTGACAAGGTGTTTCGCAGCATACGTGACCTGGGTCCGCCACCTGAGAGTCTGTTGGACTCGTGCATTGGACTGGGTTACAGCGCAAAGAACCATATTTTGGTGCTGCCCGAAGTTATATTGCAGATGCTGGATTGGCTGCCTGAGCTACATGAGCCTGAACAGACGCATGTCAGTGCACTTGTTCTTAAAGCATGCACAGACAATTACGGAACGTAAGTATTTGAACTCCATGCCAAAATATGTATGCATGTACATGTAAAACTTAATTTCTTATTTCATGTTGCAGCAAAAACATTGCTTGTGGCAGCCGCGTTATCAAAGCGGCCTGTACTTGCCTCTTGCGATACGACGTACTTAGCGAAGCGGCCATACAGAATATAATCAGGCTTATTGAAGAATTGAGTAAGGTTAGCATTGTGCCCGTTGAGCTGAAGTGCATATTTGCACTACTGCGTCAAGGCTCGAAATTTGCACAAAGCAAACAGTTACAACAGGTTAGATTATAACTTATAAAAAATACATATATGCTGTGATTATGAAGACAATATAATCCTGACAGACCCTAGTCGTGATATCGCTGCAAAGCTTGCGGAACGCCAACTCATGCTCGCAATATTTCACCATTGAACGACCACACGATGGCATCGTAGTGCCTGATATAAGAAACTGGACAATTTCTGGCTCCTATGGCTTCATATTTCACATACTTGTGAGGTTCAACGAACAAAGCTCTGACAAATTAGCGACTAGAGAGCAGCACAACTACCGACGCATGTTACTCAAGTAAGTTAAGACTTCCCCTTTCTTATATTCGTTTTCACGTGGGTGTGCTTCAGCCTGCAGACCGGTGGAGGTTGTGGGTTTGAGGTTTTTGTGCAGCCCAATGGAAATGTTGTTGTTGCTGCACTCACCAAACGCGAGTATCTCACATCGGCCATAACTACAAAGACATTGCTAGATGGACAGTGGCATTATCTAACAGTTGCCATAACGCCACCAAAAAGACCATTCTCGTATAGCCAGATAAACATCTACGTTGACTTTGTGCAAAAGCTAAGCGCCACACTGAAAGTGCAGGCTGTAAATGAAGTAAGTGATTAAAAAACAATATTTATTAGTTAGTTCTAGAAATTACTAATAAAACAATGTATTACAGCCATTTACCTTTTGCTCAATTGGTTCAATGGCCGCACCAACCAGACAAAGTGAAGGAACGCATGCAGCAGGTACCATGCCGCGTTCCTCTTCACAGGAAACTGGACACAGTTACAAGGGCATGCTACCCAGTCTGCTGGAGAGAACACTGTCCACGAATGTGAGTGGCATAAAGAAAATAAAGATTAATTTCTGGGTTAATCAATGTCTGTTGCTTTTAGGTTTCCAACTACTTCACGTTGCCTATGCGTACACAGACGACATTTGATCCAAATGTTAAGAACTTTCCGATTGGCATGCAGGACACTGTCTTCGGCGAGCGGTCTTGCTTGCAGGGACATATCGGTGGTGTGCTGTTGGCCGACCCGACTACCAATTTGAAAACCATATTTGATGCCGGAATGAATTTCAGCTCAATCTTCTCACAAGACAATGATCTGCTTGAGCTTACCTCGCGTTTTGTGTTTTGCTATGCGCCTGGTGCCTATTGGAACGGTTATTGTCAGGATCTGATACCAGGTGGAAGGTTTCCTGGTCGTGTTCACGCCCAGTCCTGTAAGGTCGTCAAAATACAGGACACTATTAACAGCATCGGTGGCATCAATGCAATCCTACCCATACTCCATAGGTTGGTAAAGGAACAACCCGACATTACCATATCATTCGATGAGTCGGAACGACAAGCATCGCCCAGTTCGACAGAGGCGCTAAAGACGCCCTCGGCAGAAGAGTTCACCGACTGGGAAATGCTCTCTTCCAATTCGTACACCGAATGGAAGATGATACAGAGCCCCTTGGCCAGTTTCCTGTGCTTTCTGCGCTATTTGGTTCACGAGCACGACAACAATCAGGAACATTTGCTGAACAGCGAATGCCTTGGCATTATCGGCACCATGTTGCAAAAATGTCCACCAACGCTTTTCGATGTAAACTCCTTGATGGCAACGCATCTGCTAATGGAATCCCTGCAGGCACACAAATCCATCGGCACTCACAATGGCTTATTGTTGGATGCGCTTTATGCGCACATTGTCTTTAATTTCGCCATCTGGTCCCGCCTGCATTTTAACATAACTCTTGCCCATGCGCAGTATCTCAGCGCCATGATCAAGAACGATCGGAAATTCTTTCGCAAGCGCTACGGAGTCCAATATGTGCTAGATGTTGTGCGTCAATACTACAGTACCCCCGACAATGTAACGAGCGACGATGCCAAGACCATACGCGCTACCTTATTTAGCATTGTCCGGTTCTATTTACAAAAGGATGTCAATATCAAGGAGGTGAATGCAATGATTGCCTTCCTAGCATCAGTGCGTGCAGAGCCAGTACTCGTCGAGTTTTTGGAAATGATGACGTTCTTTGTGCGAATTAAAAATTGCAAGGATCAAATGATACTATTGCTGCACGAGCCGCAGACCGCGAACCTTTTGTACAATATGTTTGTGGACAAATGCTACACAGCTGAGATTCAAGAAGCCGTCGTCCGGGTAAGTTGTTTAACTACCAACATAGCTTTAACTTGTACTCAAATACGCTTTATTTTAGTTTATCAGCAGTCTGTTATCAACGTCGCGTGTTCAACAGAAGTACAAACAGGTATTGCGCCTATATGATCAGAGCAGTGATCAGAGCATGTTTCCGGGCTTCTTCTCATTTATTACGCCCATGTCCCTAAGCTCTACCATATTATTTCACATGGCAGACGAGATGCTTGGCGCGCAGCCGGACTATGCCGGCCTCATGTTTTTGGTCTACCATGTCAGCAGCTGTGACCTGCAAGTAAAGCTGGAGATCGCAAAGCGGCTGTTACAAACGACTTTTGTCAAACAGCATGCCACGGTCGCAATAGCTAAACAAACAGGATGGCAGGAATCCATAGCGCGGTTGCTGATTCGTAAACCCATTACTAGCACACAACCTGACGAAGAGAAACGTCGAAGCTTTGGAATAAACATGGACGTACTTTTGGAGGACAATTCGAGTTTCTTGGCACAAGCTGATCTAATAACATTTTCTGATCAAGAAATAAGCCTAGCTCAGCTGCAACAGCAGCAGCAGGACGATCAAAATGAGAGTGGCCTTATGCTAAATGAAATTCAGGCTAGCGTTTCCGAGGCTGCCACGGTAATTGAAAGCGAAATTAAGGGTAAGTTATCCCGGTTCCACTTTAACGACTGTAATGCCCATTGTTATACTGCTTTCAGAACTGGCCGAATCTGTTTCAGGCGCTGTGGTGGAGAACGTGAATAGTGTATTTTCGGTTATACGACAAACCACACACGACATACAGGACACCTTCGAGTCGCTGACCTTGGGAACTTCCACAGAAACTGATGTCTCGGTAAGACAAATAAAACTCCAAAGGAAATTTCAAGCTCAGATACCATCTAAAGAGAGGAACCTGTCCGAAGTCCAAATTTGACAATTATGAGTCATGGCGCCTTGGGGCATGTTGTATTCTGAACCGTCTTGAAATTGAATGAAGAATTATTGTATATCCTCCCTCAAACCTCTTCTGTTTTTTAGAATGTATCTCTGCAGCGTACGGAATCAGTCAGCTCCGAAAGCTCCACACAATCACCGGCACTGGCAAAAATAAACGATTCGATGGAGGTTAAATTGCAAAAACTTGTATTATCTAAGCCTCAGAAATAATTACCGTTTTTTTTTTCGCAGAGCACCTCAGCCTTTGATTTTGTGGCCGATGGTGATGTTGATACCGAAGAACAGTTAGTTTATCTTGTATCCAACACGCTATTCAATATATTTTGGCGTGGTATTGGTAACGATCATCCGCAGTGCTGGAAAGAACGTGGTCAAGTTCTGGGCTGCATAAATTTGCTGGCTTTAAATAATGAACTGATCACCTCACATTTATCGCTACGTCTGCGCATATTGGAGATGGCCGTGCAGGCGTCGCTCTTCGATCTCTCCGAGCATGGAAGCCAAACTTTGATTAATCAGGAAGTACGTTTGGCAATAATTTTATGTAATCATTGGTTTCATTATTCAATTTTGTTGCTAAGAATGCATCGCATATTTTACGGATGGTATACGAGCTCGTTGTTCTGGGATCTAATGAAGACGAGTCGAAGAAATGTTCGACCAAATTGCTGGATGGTGTGTTAGCTTTACTGGATGCTTTGATGATATTCCAACAGGGCTCATCAGATGATTGGTCGGATATGATTCGCCTTTGCCTTGGCCTATTACTGAAGTGCTCACTCCACCCTAATCCCGGCATTGTTGCTATGGCTACTGCCAAACTTCATGCGATACTGCAAAGTCGATCAACAGATGATCCAAATGAGCTATCCTACCTCTTATACAGCATTAACAAAGCGCTTGACAATGCTATCGAAGGTAAGTTTGATCGTTAATTAAAAATTTCGTTATCAGCCAATAACAAATTCTACTTTCAGTCGGTAATCCTGAGGAGTATTCATTCCTCATGCCAGTGATGAAGGCGTTATTAGAAAAATGTCGCTCCCCTTTCAGTCTAGATGTGAATCTGCCAGACTTACCATCAACATCGTCTGGGCCAGTTTTCTTCAATGACTTTCAAATGTATAGTACCAGTAAAAAGTGGAGAGTATTTATCGAAAGAGTGGTAAGTATTACATAGTTTTGTTTATCTGGGGATTTATAAAATGTTTTTTATTTTCAAAACACAATCGATTGGGAATTTGAATTTTTTATTTAAAAATACTCTTTACTTAACGCATACGATTATAAAAGTCTCATAAGGTTCTAATACAGTTTATGATTTTTTGGCAAGAATTGATGGAGTACATTGAGCTTCCGCTCAATTTTCTTGTCGTTGTGCGGGCTCTTAAAGTAAGTCGTATCAAACACGCTTTTCGTGGTTTGCCTAGGGAACTCAGTCACCGCCCCGGTGGAACGATAAGCAACGGATCCACGTCCATGATTTGGCCGTGGTCCATGTGCCCCGTGCGTATTTAGTTGCTGCTGGTAGGTGGGGGGCGCAATCGTACCATCGTAATAGCTCTTTGAGTGTGACTTTTGAATAGACACAATGGATGAGGCGGTATGATCGGTTTGTGGAGTGTTAGCAACATCCCGATTTGTCTGAGTTGTGCGATACCGAGAGGAGGCTCGTTGTCGGCCACGACTAGCTGTACGGGTTGAAGGTGCCGGCGTACTAGTTATAATCGTCGGAACAAAAGCCGTACTTGCCGTAGTCCGCACGCGCATTGGATTCCATGGCCCCCCTCGAATGCCTGCTAATGGAGCTGGTGTAGTAGATGTTGTAGTCACGTAATTGACCAACTTTCGTTTATGCTCAACGTAATGAGATTCGTTCGTGTCGGCATCCTTCCCATAGCTGTGCTCTGTCTCGAAGGCTTCTTGTAGCTCCGGAACATCTAGTGTGTGTTTTGTGGGCACTACAGCAGAAGAAGGAGGGCCGCGCACCCTCTTACGCTTGTGCCGCTGATGGGGCGCTACTCCTTTTGTGCTTTGCTTAGAACTGCCTGCAGGATGTGCATCTGGGGTGCTAACTTGAACTTCATTTAGGCTGTGTTCTGGAGTAAGGCCTTCGTTGGAGTTTTGACCTTGCTCTAGTATTGGTGGATACGACTCCTGTTCATCCTTGTTGGACGCCTCAAAAGGTATTGGGTCATAAATAGGCACTTCATAGCTGGATTTGGGGAAATCGAAACTCGGAAATTTGTGGTTTGGATTCAACGGTAGTTCCTGTGAGGGTGGCGCGTAGTCTTCGTGGGGATAGTTCGGAGCGGACGGTTGCGGTTCTGGGTAGCTCTGAACAGGTGGCTGTGGTTGGGCATATGTGGAAGGATGTTTGGGCAGCTCTACATACGAATCGCCATGTGCATGTGGTGGCTGGAAATTTTGTCCATACTGTGGACTATTAGCTTGGAAGGATGTGTTAATTTCATAAGCTGGTGGAGAATGCGAAATCTCGTAATTTGTGTTTTGAGTCGGCTCGGGGGCAGGTGGTTCAGCAAAGTGATGGTAACCTGTATTTGGTATTTTGGGTTCATAGATCATCGCATAGTCATCGAGAGGTGCGTCCGCATGGGTGAACGCTGGCGCATGCACAGATCCTACTGGACCCGTTGGAACTCCATACCGAGTAGATGGAATGTTCTGCGAGGCTGGTGGTGGCAGATATGGTGGTGCCTGATAATGTTGTGTTACGAATGACTCCGGTTTTTCATAGCTACCGAAACTCGGACTGTGCTGCACTGGTGGAATGCCGTACTTTTGATGAGGAGTGTGATCATAGGAACTCTTCGGCGGGGACTCGTGACCTGTTTCAAAACTATACTCTAGACTGGGAAACTTATGCGCACCATACAGATCTTCATGATTATAAAAATCCAAGTCCATCGATTGACCCTCATAACTGGATGGATCTATTCTAAAGTCACTTCCATCGAACTTTATGTGTTGAAAATCGTCAATGGAGAAACTAGGCCCTGCACTATGTGTTGGTAAGCTGGGCTTATAATAGGATATGGGCTCGCCGTGTTTAAAGTTCGGTGGTCCATACTTGATTTTGGGCGCCTTGATACGGCGCCGCAACTTGGAGCGTTTTGTAGTCCGCGTCGAGTGTTTGAGCAGTGCATATGGGGGCTGTCGTCGATACCTGCTTCTTACCAGCTTTGAAGCTGTGGGTAGCTCTTCTGAAGCTTGCAGATCCCCAGCCCCCTTCAAATGGCTGGCCTCGTGTGGTGCAGTATCAGATTCCGTTACATTGGAGCCTTGCGCCGATAGCAGGAGTGCAAGCTGCAATGGAGAGAGGCATCACGTCAATATGTAACCAAATGATCTGACATTGTGGCATTTAATTAAGCAATTTATGTCACGAACTACTACTGGCGCATTAAATAACAGCGTCAGCTTTCTCCAACAGTAAAACAATAACAAGAAACTTGAATTTTGCAACTCTTTTGAGGGTTATGGACCTTTGACTTTTAGCAGCGCCACGAAAACATTGCTTGGCGTCGGCAGTTCGCTTGGGGAGCCAGCGGTAAGACACGCACATACATACATGCATACATGCACATACGATACCTGGTCGTACATATACAATTATTGATATTGTACAACCTATTGCACATTCGCATGTGCTTCCGTCTAAATATGTAATGCACGAGCCTTAATAGGCTCCCGTAATTGGCAAGCTCAAACAACCCACCATTGCGACTTCAAGTGCGATTGCAACTGTGACGTCGCCTGGCAGTGTGGCATGCAACAATGAGTACGCCACGGCTGCACGCAACCGCGTCGACTTGGGAGACAACAGTCACAAACAGGCAGATACAGCAGATGGGACGGCTTGAATGTGTGTGTGGTTGTTTGGCAGCTACTACATGGCTTTGGGTAAACGGCTTAAACTTAAAGCGGAAAGCATTGAACCTGAACGAGAGCCACCAAGGCAGGTTCAGTGGGAATCTATTGCAATGTGATTTGTATTTGCTGTTGCGGCTTTTTCTGGCTCTGATGGTAGTCGCGACAACTATCGGAAAATTGCTCTAAATCCTTGTTCTTATTAACAAGGTTGTGTGGAATTATCCAGAAATTAAGTTAAATTTACCAGGCCCGTCTGTTAGTTTCACGTGTGTACGAGTATGTATATAAAAGGAAAACTTTACAAATGGGTGTCTACACGAAAGCAACAAATTTGTAAGAACTCAGTTCAGTACAAATAATACCCCCTATTTTTTTTCGAGCCTAATGCATTGCGCTGACACATTTTATAATGACTACGACACTAAGCGCTAGATCGGGCTATTTCCAAACAAATTTCTTGTTCAAATTTATGTTTAGGGTTCCTTTATGCTTTCATCCGCTTACAATTAAACACTAGATCCCATAACGAAAATAAAGTTGTCGTCAGATCTGACTATGTACTATACCGCCACAATGATTGATGCTTTGATATTCACATATTCTTAAGTATGTATATTTTATTTCATCTTTTCACTTGTCTTTTTTTCCGGCTGGGTATTATTTGTAATTATAAGGATATTTTCACAAGGTAGACGTTAAGAAATCGCATTGCACATTTTAGTCAGCCTTGTCATCTTTAATTTACATTCATAACCATTTCAAAGCTGCTTTAACTCAATTGAAATTATCACTTTTTGCGTAAACACTTAATCTCATCTCGATATGGTCAAGCATTATAAGTCTTGAAGTGAATAATGACTCCTCTACAATTTTGCGAATTGTATTTTATTATAGTGCTTGAAAAGAAAGTATTCTTTTTATTTTGCATCGCATTGAGAATTTGTTTATTGAGCGTACTACGTTGAGAATTTTTTTTATGTACAAGTATATAGTAGTACATACATATGTACGTATATATAGTACTTATAAGTATTGGTAATTCGTTGTATTGTAACTGGCCCGTTCTATATTAATCGAATTTCGAGAAGTTTCTGTTGCACCATTGATTGATTTTCCAAAGGAAATATATACATATGTGCGTAGTTTATTATTTAATAACTTACAAATAAAGCACACCAGCAAAAGAAATTGCACATAATTTATGTGAAATAATAAAAACGAATACCGATATCAACAGCAGCAATATGGAAAACTTTCATTGAAACGTTTGGCGTTTTCCAAGCTCTTAGTCGATATATTAGTTGAAGGCATGCGCGCACTCGTTCACGACTTGTTGGACTTTCTTTCGGCGACTGAGCGTGCTCCAAGAAAGTCGTCTTGTTTTGTTGTTTGATTGCGAAGTCACAGCCACAGCCAATGATTGTGGCTGGAACCAGTCGAAAGACAAAACGCGCCGCGTTGACGCCGCAATCTGAGACACGGCCCCCACTAAGGGTGGCCCAAAGATGTTTACTAGAAATCTGGTTATATGTGCCCAGTGCCTTGGAACTATCGTTTCTTTGTACGCGTTTGCAACTTGCGAAGCGTAGATATCAACGGGTGGTGCTTTCGGCCCAAGACGATGGCACGCCAACCTCATTAATCAGCTGTAACTTATGTAACCGGCTCGAAACTAAAGCTCAATAGCAATAGCAAACAAAGAACCCACAACACGGATGCTTCGTTAAATTGCATATTAGGCATGAGATGCGCAATGAGTTGACTCGAGAAAAGATACAGCGCTGTATTATTAGATTAAGCCCGTATTCAGGAAAAACTAGTTTTCAGATGAGCTCTTTGCGTTTGCCAACCAATTTACACTTACCAGGCTCCCAGTACACCACGCATTTTGCAGTTTAAAGAAAAGGAAAACAACGGCTTCCTGTAGCTTCGATTCATGCATAATGCACATTGAACTTGAACTTGGAGACGTGACTGCGCGCTTCTGCGAGTCGCACGAAGAGCGTTCGAGCGAAACACAAAGACGCAGTGTCTGGCTGATGCATCTGGCACTAGTTCAAGTGTTTACTCTTTGCACCTCTCTCTGTTTCTGTTCAGATAATGAAAGTGAAAACGTTATGTAAATGAGCCGAATATTACACACTCTACCATCTTGTGGCTGCATAACCTCTACCCAAAATTGAGAAATTGTTTAGGAGTTCTTATGCATGACTGTATTTATGAGAAGCCGATTTAACCATGTATAACCATCTTTATGTCTAGATAAATGCCATCTGCTCGAAAACTGTTACAGCTACAGACTTCTTTAGAGCCTGACAAAGTGCACGTATTTTTCTTTCTTTTTTTTTACATAGCTTTGGTAATTCAAGGAAGTTTTGTTCAAAGCTATTTAAGCTATACGTATGTAGGTCGAATGATTCAAAAACGTAATGACAATATAGAACAATTTCATCACACGTCCTGTAAGCGCCAATAAACAGTACGCAGAAGTTTAGTTTTTATGAAAAATATTGTTCTTTAGTTTAGTTAAGTTATGAGACTTGTTTTTGTGTACTAGTTTTTTCTACATACAACTTATCCCACTATAGGACCAACATATGAAAGGAGAGAAGCTAGTTATTTACAGATAGGGCCGCCAAGTTAAGTTAAGTTATGAGACTTATTTTTCTGTACTAGTTTTTTCTACATAGAACTTATCCCACTATTGGACCAACATATGAAAGGAGAGAAGCTAGTTATTTACAGATAGGGCCGCCAAGAAAACTATAAACCCAATAATTGTTCGCGAGCTATACTATATGTCGTGTTTTTCATGCAATGTTCTTGTTTTTCTTGTAGGTTAAGCCACTCTATGATCGTTATCAACGTGAAATCGAGCTGAACTTGTGGGAGCCCATCAATCGTTTCTGGGCCGAATGCTATGAAGCATGCAAAGCAGCCTCAATGCAGCGCGCTAATTACCAGGCGGCCAATCGACGCGTCTTCCAAGTAAGTCGGTCAAAAACAAGAAAACAACAAGAAACTGGCAAAAGTATAAATAAAAAATACTTTTTAGGAAAAAATCTACAGGCACTGGAAACGACGGCAGGTCGAGGAGATGACTCGTCTTAATTCAGAAGCACTGCACCAGAAAACGTTGGACAGTCATATACGGATGAAATGGAAAATCGCCAAACGATATCTGTATGGACCGCGCGGTCCCTGGTTTATGGGGTAAGTCTATCACTAAGCAAAACTTTTTATTTGCTGTGACGCGTTGCACAATTGTTTAAAATGCTGCATTTTAATTACCTGAGACAATTGCAAACGTAACGTTCACTTACATGTGCGTGGTGCCGGACACTTAAACATTACCAGGCATGCGCAAAGTGTATTTCTGCCTCGCTCTAGCGTTAATTTCGCTTTGAAATGCAAGCAAATAAGTATATATTATTCATTAGTGTGGCAGAGGCATCATCGTCAACGTCAGCAACAACAACAGCAATGGGAGCTGTTGTTTAGTCGTTTGTTGCCGTGGGCTCTTTAATGCGACGCCCCGCCAGCTACCCGTAGTGTCTACCGCTTTCGCCATTATCTTCGACCCACCGACAAAGCGCCACTCATGCCCAGTGTGATTAACATAACAATTTAATTTTATTGAATCATCAAAACGCCTAATGTCGAATGCAACAAAAGGCAGTTATGCAATTGAAAATGTAACAAATTTATAATTTTTTGTTTTAAGTTGTGTGTGCGTTTCTATGTTTATTATGCACATAATTGGATTTGTCTATACAGTACGAGTGTGTTCGAGTGGTTCCGTAAAAGCGGTCTTCCACGAATACCCACAAAACGGCAGAGAAATGCTGTTTAATTTATATGTTCACCAACAAAATTGATGAGCTATTCAGATTGCATATGAATTGGCCTAAAAAACAAACAAATTTATTATGAACAAATTTTTGTGCTTGCAATTTTTGACAATATATTGTAAAATACACAAATTTATTCGTGAAATCCCTGATCATAAGTCCACAAGTTAGATGGCGTTCTAAGAATTTGTTGAATTGCAGTTTTGAATGTTTTTTCAATTATTTTCAATAAATGTTCAATATGTCGAACGAAAATTCATTTAGAAGTACGAGCGAGCCTATGGATTTAAACCAGGGACCGCATGATTATTTTGTTTTTTTTTTTTAACGAAATAATCATTCACTTATAGTAACATAGCGAAGAATTTACCAATATCATTTTTCTATTGCAACAACTTGAGGTTTATTTTAGACAATCAAATTAATTTAAAAGAATAATCATTATTTGTTTGCTCAAAAAATAATGATTATTAATTAAGTTGAAAAGTAAAACTCTACATTAATCATTATAGGGGGAGCGAATGAATAAGATTAAAACTAATCATGCTTTGTAATTATACCCTGTACCCAAAGGGTACAAGGGTATATTAGTTTTGTGCGAGTGCACATGGAACACACAGAAGGAGGCTTGGTAGACCCCACAAAGTATATATATTCTTGATCAGCATGACAAGCCGAGTCGATATAGCCATGTCCGTCTGTCTGTCCGTCTGTCTGTCTGTATGAACGCAAGGATCTCCGAAAGTATAAGAGCTAGAACAACCAAACTTGGTATACAGATTCTCCTGAGACCGAGAAAGGACGAGTTTGTTCATTTTTTCTGATCCACCCCCCCACTCCCCCCTATTAACGATTTTCTATAACTCCCGTAATTCTTGGAATTTTGAACTAATTTGGTAGACACATCCAGTTAGTAATTATATATCCGTATACCAAGTTTCATTATGATAGAATGATCGGAAAGAAAGTTATAGCCATATAACCAGGCCCAATGCACACATACATACATATGTGCAAGTACACAAACACGCATAAGGCACGATTCTGATGGAAATGTAAATGTATGTATGCATGCATGGAATATTTTACATTTAATTAGTTAATATTTAGTTAATTAATTAAATTAATTTAGTTAATTAATTAAATTAAATTAATTAATTAATTTAATTACTTTTTTGTGCGGTGGTACAGGGTATTTAAGAGTTGAGCCTGCTCGACTTTAGCATTCCTTTCTTGTTTTTATAATAACACTTATAACGATTACAGTCCTTGACTTCTACTCCTTGCTCCCAGGGTCGCCAAGTAAATATACATACTCGTAAATGTATTTGTAACTACTTCTGTTAAATTAAACCTGTTTATGGCTTAGGGAAATATTAATATAAAGTTAGTTATTCAAGCTGTTATTCTGATGACATTTTTATACTAAATACATAGTGTGTGAGGTCTGCCACGCCACCATCTGTATGTAACATTCAGCATAAGCTAGTATTCCTTTTTACCCCCCTTTGGGCATAAATATATAGTCTACATTAGGAATCGCCTCATGGGTCTCTACGAGCGAACTGAATATTTTTAGAATCTTCTTTTATTTCCGTTGAGTCCCAAAATGAACACATAATGAACGTTTAAAAAATATTCTTAACAGTAAATAGTTAAATTTCATGACATGTTCTTGCATGTTTAGGGATTTTTTAGAAACTGATGTAGATGAACTAAATTAGTTGGGCAAAAAATCAGATTTATTGCTCCGCTTGCTTTAACGACTGACAATTTGGTTCATTTTTGCTGCAACCAACGTAGACAATAGTTGTGGCGATTTCTGCAATATCTATACGCGCCTAGAATTACGCAGTTGGGCTGGGTGCGTGCCTCGCTCTGGGCCTTGAACGATTAAGTTGAACTGCATTGACAGCCAAAGTTCTAAAGCTGTTCGCCAACTATCCAACGCGTTTTTGCTAACGTCTAAGGTCATCTGGCTCACGGCAAGACCAGATGCCGTCACTATCGTCGAATTAAAGTGCATGTTGGATAGGTTTAATTACTTAGAATGAATTTGTGTACGCAAATAAACATTTAATTCGAATGCCAAGAAGTCGTTCAAGTTTGTGGCATGTGCATAAATTATTTTTAATTATCTTATCCGCTTCAGTTTAAGCTTAAACACCTAATTGCAGAAGAAAGGGCTTCATCATCACGCCAAAGAATATTATTAAATAGATCGACCGATTTTCATTTTGCTCCCCACTTATAAGTAATACATAGCTCGACGGGAAATGAAAAAAAAAAAAACACTAATAGTGTTACCATTTTGTAGTTACGGTATTTTGCTTTTTAAATGTGGGTTATTTCGGTTATTGTTGATTTATAATAAATGGAAAACAAGAAGAAATTACTTCTGCACAGCTTGATTAAAATATTAATAAAATCTGTTCTGGAATGAACAGATGTAAGAGATTTAAAGAAAGTGAGGAAATAATTTCTTCTGCATGCCTGATTAAAAAATGTTATTAAATATGTTCTGGAAGGAACTTGTATAAGAGATTTGACGAAATTGTAACGAGGGTATATAAATGAAATATACTTACATCAACGTCTGCATAGATCGACCAATGAAAATTGTTGTTGTGCACTATTGTCGGCAAAAGGAATTTTAAAAAATATTCATGTGAATTTGTGCAAATCCTCTTTTCATTTATTGCAACAATTATTTATGTACATACAATCGCAATTAAATAATAAAAATTGTAAGTGTAATTAGGTAAAAGTATTTATCGCGGTCAAACAGCCTTACAAATAATAAGACAAGAAACAAAAATGAAAGGCGTGGAAATGGTTTTAGATGAGAGGACGTGAAACCCAGGTCAAGACCAGCATTGGGCCCACATTGGTTTAGTTCCATCACCCGAAACATCGGCTGGAGACCAGGGGGAAGGTGAATGAATTCATATGTAGATTTCGCTTTCATTTGAACTAATACTAATACAACTATCATCTACGATCGACCCATGCGTAGCGGTCAACACCAGGAGCGACCAGCACCGCTACGGCATGTGGAGGATAAGTTCGCGATGTGTCCTTTGATGGCAGCGTCATGGGTTCGGTTCGGCAATGTCGGTTGGCGGCAAATATTCGTCAAAAGCGGTTGGTCTGCATCGTGGCTAAAGGATTGACTTAGTGATACGCCAGAGGCGAGAGAGCGGGAAGCCTTGCAAGCCCGGGGTAAGCAGGCGCCAGTGCCGGTCCCAAGCCATGTGGCAAAACTGGTCCCAGGGCGGGAAGCTTGGCAACCACAGGACCGTGCAGCAGTGGAGCAGGAGCCAGAACCTTAGCCACAGGCGCAACAGCCTTAACGACTGCGCCCTCGCGATGCACAACAGCGTTGAAACCATGCACCGGATCAGCCGTGTACTCCACAATGCGGCGGGTGCCATCGGCTTCGATCAAAGAATAGGCACCCTGGACCACGTCTCCACTGCGTGTCTCCTGCTGACTCTTCACATCGCCCGTTGAACCATCCTGCAAAGTCAATCAGATTAATGAGCTGGTCGTTGAATTGATTTGAATTTGTAATACTCACATGCACATCGTAGCTGAAACTATATTGTGGATTCGGATCGTATGGCTCGGGAGCAGCTACCTTGGCAACAGCTAGTGGGGCAGCAATTTTGGTCAGCGCAGGATAAACTGGCGCCGCAATTTTAGCCAATGGCGCTCCCAATGCTGGCAGCGCAGGATAAGCTGGTAATCCCGGCAATCCGGGCAGTGCAAGTCCGTGTCCGGGATATGCGAGTCCAGGTCCGGGGACCACGACACCCACGGCCATCGCCACCAGGGCGCTAAAGACCAGAATCACCTTTTGTGCCATTGTTTTTGGTTAGCGGTTGGTTGCGTTTGTTGCTGCTGGCTGGCTGGCTGCTTGGTTTGACAAATGAATTCACTCTGTGGTTCTGTGCCAGGCCGACAATTGCTTTTTATAGCCGCGCCCCAGCAGCCGCACCAGCGACGCACTAAATCTGCAGGCCGCCCGCTCGCCTTACACGCGCAGCCACCTAAAACTATTTATGCAAAAACAAAAACGAAAAACGAAAAACTAAAAAGTGCGCATGCGTGTCTCTAATTTATATACATACGTATGCATGTATGTAAGTGTATATGTTTATACTTACCTCAACAATAACAACAACATCAAGAATATCGAAAATAATTCATTTTTCGCCGTTGCGTCGCGTCGCGTCGCCCATGGCAGATGCAGACGTAGACGCAAGGCAATCGAGCTAGGCCGCAGAGCAGCGAGTCATGCCACGCATGCGCACAGCAGCAGCAGCAGCGGCAGCGGCAGCTTAGGAGGCGAGCAGTGACCGACCGAAAGTGCATGCCACGCATGTGTGGCCTACCCATGGCTTGTGTTGTGCCTGTTTGGACACAGATCAGGGCGGCTGGTGGCTGCTGGCTGGCGGCTCCTAGACAAACGTATAGTGGACAAACCAAAACTGGTCCCCACGCCGGCTGCGACTTTTAGGCTCTGCGGCAAGCGGATTCGTTGTGACAAAAAAGTTCAATTCGAAAGCGCTTTGGGCCAGGCGATGTCAGGTGTGTGTGCTTGTGTGTGTGTGTGTGTTTGCGCTTGTGTGTGTGTTTGTGTATGTTTTGGCGCAGGCGCACGCACCCAGTTGCCAGCGTCGCTGATTGTTGAAAGGTGTGTGCAGCAAAACTGGCGTATGCGTCTAGGCAGGCAGCAGCCAGCAGCCTTCAGGCCGTCACCATAACTGGCACAAAACTGTGCCGCTCCCAACGCACGGTGTCAATCCCCCGACCCACCGACCAACAACCTGGCAATTGCCGCTGCACCAATATTTTTTGCCATTGGAACAATTTTGCCCATTATCACTAATTTTCAATGCGCTCCAACGCTTGTTAACCTAACCAATCGTTGATGCAGTTGAAGTCGACGCTAACGTCGCTGTTGCCGTTGGAGTTGGCGTCGTTACTGCCTACATCGACGCAGACGCAGACGGAGACGAAGACATGTGAGCTTTTGCGTAATCCAAAATTGTATCTCGTGCCGACTTTTACTTTCAATTAAGCTATTGAACATTTTCCATTTGGTTCTGAGACAAGAGAGTACAATTTGGTTAAAATTGTATAAATTTCAAGCCATTATAACATATTATAACTAATGGCTGAAACTAAAGTCAGTCCTAAAGAGCCTTAAATTCCTTACCGTTCGATTCCAGAATCGTTAACAAATTTCAAACTCAATTAGGTATCTTTGGCGAATTGAATATATGCATGTATTCCGATTTACGACCTCGTATTGATCTATACAACAGACAATAACTTATCTACAAGCTAAGATCAGCGTTTCAACAGCTGCACCAACTGACTAGAAAACACGGCCAATTAGCGGCGGTGCGGGCACAGCGGCCACAGCCGGCCGTGGTGCAACCACAGGCACTGGTCCGCGCTGCACAACCGCATTGAAGCCGTTAATCGGATCGGCGGTGTAGAAGACAGTACGCAATGAGCCATCGGCATCTACAACAGAATAGGAACCCTTGACTATATCGCCATCTCGTACTTCCTGTTGGCTTTTGCTGTCGCCGGTGAGCGCATCCTGAACATTATACGCGAAGGCGTACTGTGGATGCGGATCAATCTCCGTGTTCACGGGCACTGGAACTGCCGCCAGCGGAGCGGGTGCCAACACAGCGCACTCGATTATGGCAAACAGTGCGCAACTGACAACTAATATCTGTTTAGATGTGGATAAGAGACGCCGCTTAGTCCTTGTCGTGCCTTTTCAAGTGCAGGATCTTACCTTAAACAGGGCCATTGCTGCGATCGGGCTGATATTCAATTCGGAAGAAGCTAAGTGGGTGCTACTGCTCCAGCAAGTTACGTTTAACTGTCTATAAAGGCCCCGCGTTCACCGTTATAAACGTTTTGGATACCATCGCCAGTGTCATGTAAGCTGAGGCAACAGTTGCCAAAAATGAGCCAACCTCGCCTCGGTGATGTAAGGCTACTGCCGAACTGTTTGGAACCTGGTTTAATTGCATTCATCGAAATTTCCCAATAAACGTGCCAACAGTCCCCCTATTTTAAGTGTGGCCCACTATCCAACCGATTACTCAATCCCATCACTCCCTTCCGCCCACATTGGCGGTGACAAATATGACTTATGGGTGGACATTAGTGTATGGAAAACGTGATCAGATTAAATAAATGTCTGCTTCTATGGTGCGTATTGAGGTAATGACTGGGACTACCTCAATACCGATGAAGTTATTCAGATGTACGTGTGACTACACTGCATATTCCGAGAACGCTTCTCAAGCAGTCGCTGCGTTATCAGCGCTCATAGAGGAGGCAAAACGAAGAATAAATCAAGAGAGAAGCTCGACAGTGAAATACCCTGTACCCAGGAAAACTCCCGACACTGAGTTATACAGGGTGCGCCATCTTTTATGTCGGTATGTAAATATTGAATAACTTTGTCATTAGTGAACCGATTGACTTGAGTAGACCAGTGTTGAAAACCTCAGTTCGAGAAATTGTACAGAACCAAATTAAATAAAAATAACTCATACAAGTACTTGAAAATCGGTTGTTTATTTTCAAAGATATTCAATGTTCACATACCGACATAAAAGATGGCTAACCCTGTATGCGCCTCTACCAGATGCAAAAAGAAGCAGAAGAGCGAAGGGCGTAGTACTGGGGTGAAGTTGTTTCGCTAATAACTTTTCTTAGAATTAACCGATTTCAAATTTAAAACAAAAGTATAAAATTATAAATAAATTGCCTGTGGAAAATTTAGTTGTCTAGCTTTTGAAATGTGGAAAGTATTGTAGCCTGGAGAGAGCAGGAAAATCCAAAGATTAAAATAAATTCATATAGACTAGGAGTGTCTATATACCAACTTTGGTTATTGTGCGCTCACCCGTTTTCGAAGTCGAGGCGATCATTCAGACGGACAGATGGACGGACATGCGGACGGACATGACGAGATCGATTTCTCTCGTCTTGTTGATTCAGAATTTATGTGTATACTTTATGGCGTCAGAGATGCTCTGTTCTGCCTGTTACATACTGTGCACAAATCTAATATACCCATTTTACCCTACGGGTACAGGGTATAAAAACAGAGCTAACTAATAGCATATGAAAATTGTGGACAATATTGATGAAGTGAAACTGAATGGTTGTATTGGAATGATTTCATTTGAGTTAATTTTTTTTTATGGTGAGGGGAGGCTTTATAATTATTCATCATAATTATTCATGATTGTTGGCTAACGTAAATATGGCTTGAAAAGAATGGATAGTAAATTGTTATTGCTGGAACAGAGCTTCAAAATCGAAAAATAAATATAAGTTAGTTTACATTTCCGAATGCCCCGTTAGGATCCTAATTACAGTTGCTATTTGTTTACCGAAAAGCTTACCGATCCATGCGATTTTGTGGGCGGCCACGTTTTACCACAAAAAGGGAATTAGGAGAGTCTAGGTCGATTTATCTCGTCATGTGGATTAAGGATGTACAAGTTAATACTTTATGGGGTCGGCGATGCCTTCTTCTACAATAACAAATACTATTTGTGCAACACAGTACATAGCTAACAAAATAAAACTGTCTGCTCACTTTAAAATACCGTTTCCCGTTGAACTTGTAGGAACGTGTTGCTAAATACTACTACAGCAATCCGAAATGCTTCTAGCCAAACCATGAATTTTAGCCATATCGATATTATACATAGTTATTGGTCCAAGAAACGATTAATTATGCCGATATCACTGCTTTCCTATCATTTAAAAAAAGAACAATATAAACTTGTGTTTTGTTTGGGAATAAAGAGAGTCTGCATACCAATTGTAGAGCAGTAGTTACCGTTTCATGCAGGCGAACTGTCTTGGCTCTATCGATTTCTCATGCTGGTTAAGAGAATATGTATACTTCATGGGGTCAGAGATGCTGCTTCCTCCTGTTCGTAATGTAACCTTTTTAGCCTTCGGGTACTTCCGATAACAATTTTTTTTAACTGCCAAACTAGAAACACGTTAGACTGGCCTCGTACATATTTATACCCTGTACCCAAAGGGTAAAAGGGTATATTAGTGCGAGTGTACATGGAACACACAAAAGGAGGCGTGGCAGACCCCACGAAGTATATATATTCTTGATCAGGATAACAAGCCGACTCTGTCTGTATGAACGCAAGAATCTCAGAAAGTATAAGAGCTAGAATAATCAAACTTGGTATCCAGATTCTCCTGAGCCCGAGAAAAGACGAGTTTGTTCATTTTTTCTGATCCACCCCCCCTCCCACTCCCCCCTATTCGCGATTTTCTATAACTCCCGTAATTCTTGAAATTTTTAACTAAAATTTGGTAGTCACATCCAGTAAGTGAATTAAATATATATATCCGTATACCAAGTTTTATTATGATAGGTTGATTAGAAAGACAGAATTAAAGTGAATTAAATATATATATATTATTATGATAGGTTGATTAGAAAGAAAGTTATAGCCACATAACCAGGCCCAAGCTCTGTCCGCAGCTGTATTTGTTGCTGCTTTGACATTTTAATGCACACATACATACATATGTAGAAGTACACAAACACGCATAGACACGATGTACATATGTATGGAATATTTTAAATTTAATTAATTAATTAAAATGGTACAGGGTATTTAAGAGTTGAGCCTACTCGACTTTAGCATTCCTTTCTTGTTTTATATTCACTTCACCGTTAACTCGCAAATTTCAGTGGCGAGTATCAATGTGTTTCTTTTTCATTTTCCAATATAAATATTAATAGTAAGTCGTAAAAAGCTGTTGTTTTTTTTTAACATACTGCGTACCGATGCAATGACTATAACAAAACCTTTTGTCCCTTTGGATCATAGACAACCGTATTAAATGCAAAACAATATTTTTGCAAAATAGAAGATGTAGGAAACTTTTGTTATAACAGGCATCACAAGGTGATGTCAATTATTCTAAAAGAAAAATTAAGAGTTTTGTTAATGGGCTTTGTTATTGCCATATGATCTAGTAATTGTGGCCTAGTTCCCATGCCAAAAGAAAACCTGTTTTTCGTGCCAAACCAGACACAGCTCTACTCTATAATACGCAGTTCGATTTTGTACTGATGTCTTTATTCAGTAAATGCACAAACTAATGAACTAGATTTTGACATATCCGTTCCCCAGAAACGGTATCTATAAATTTAAATATGTAGTAATGACTACATAGATCCGTATCTATGGATAAGAAGACAGCACGCACGCAATTGGCTGAAATGTAAGAGAGCTAAAAAACTGAAGGTTAAATGGACTGTGGGTGGAGGGTTACTACAATACTAGAACTATTTAACAACGGTCACGGTCCTGGATATCCAGGCAGTCAGCAGCAGCAGCAGTGGTTTCATGAATCTTAATAGTGTCCCAGGCTTAGACCGGGTGAAAGGGCCGGTGCTAAGCCTAATCCAATCTTAGTAATGGCGGGCGCAGCATACGCAACCTTGGTAATGGCAGGTATCGCTTGAACAGCAAGAGCGGGTTTGGCGACCACAGCCACGCCTTTCTTTTCGACGATGGCATTAAATCCGTTAACTTTGTCCGCCGTGTATGTTACCTTGCGAATGGTGCCGTCGGGTTCCGCCAATGAATAACTGCCCTGGACTACGCCGTTGACCAGCGTCTCGGACTGCTGTTTCGAGTCGCCAGTTTTCTGGTCGGTGACGCCGTAGGAGAAGCTGTACTGAGGATTAGGATCGTATGGCTCCGGCACCGCTACCTTGGCGACGGCTAAGCCTGGTGACGCCAACAGAGTAGGCGCTGCGTGCTGGATTACGGCTGTAGAGATTGCGGGTGCGGCCAGGACCTTGGGAGCCAGCGAAATTGAAGATGTCAATAAATTCGGTGCCGCATAAGAAATGCCCGGTGACGACAGCAATGAGGATCCGTACGGATCGATGGGGATGGCGTATCCACCGAAAATCGTCAAACCAAGTACGAACAACACCTGAAAACGGCCAGGGATGTAAGAAGCCCAGTGCAGTAGGCGAGAAAAGCTTGCTCCTCACCTGTGCAATCATTATAACTGATGGTCTTCTGATGGTGGCGGTGGTAGAGTTGAGGTGCTGGACTGTGCGTGTGTCTGCACTGGCAAGAACCCAAGTCGACTTTGAGATGCATTTTCCGCGAGGTCTTCAGTTTTATATTCGAGCCACGACTGCGATTCCATTTGTGGCAACCGTCGAAACTTCCCCCTTGCCACCGCTCAGCATGTACAAGCTCCTTAATGGCAAGTGACACTTACAGTGATTGGTTTGTGGCAGCGGCTCGCACCACGGCCTAGTCCGCGACTTCATCTACAAGTAGACTGCGATTTCATGTTTCTGGTGCAAATTTCATCATTCCTAAAATTTTCTCAATGGAATAGTTAGGCTGCAAGCGAACTATACGAGTACGCAATGGCGGCCCCCACCACTTGCCGCCAAAAATTCAAATGTGTGTGCGTGTGTGCTCAAGAGCGCCGTTAGCTAAGACTTGTTTTCCGCGGTGGTCGTAATGCATTCAAACCAGATCGCTAAATTCTCATGTTCTCTAGCTCTTTTGGAGACTGTGGACGACCACTCAGTGCACTGCACCACTTTGTCTGATGTAATAGCAGCTCACTGTTGAGACAGTTTGCAGTTAGTGGGCAGACAAAGTTTGTTTGTTGGCTTGGTCAAATCGAAATTGAGACCATTTGACCAATCGACCATTCAGCGCCGTACGCGCGGGTTCCACTGTTTACTGCAGCACTATTCGTTTTGTTTCGATTCGTTTAATTAAAAGTCTGAAATGGTAGCAATTGATCGAAGGGGCCAAATGTTCAAGCCACTGAAGTTACTGTGCACACTGACAGAGCAATTACGCAGATACGCACGCATACGCATTCAGATGATAGCGCCCACATGCCAAAACCGGGTTCCTAAAGTATTCACCACACTTCACTAATTGCCTTCACGATTGCAGTCGCTACTTAAAGTCTCCTAACCTTGTCACATATTTGCAAAACAGTGTCTCTGGGCATTTGATCTTAGGTGCCATTGACAACCCTATATAGAAAAGCCGTTACTGTCGGATGTACTAATACACTTATAGTACATGCGCGTATATCCCAAAAGAGTCACAGAACAGTCGCTCATGTTGGGAAATGTTTGTTGGGCGGATAAAAGTGAATGGAACGCACGTTGCAAATTAGTTTGCTGAGTTCGATTGAGCAAGACTGGTCAGAATTCGAATACAACAAATACTGGTCTTTTTTCCGTATTCATGAATGCATTTCTTCATTTTTTTCCAAATAAGACATTCAACATACAACTTAGTAATAAAAGAAGAAGTATTAACAATTCATATTCAGCATATGGCAACAACCAACTAACAACTGAACAGTTCTACTATACTTGTATTTCAAGCCTCTTTAGTTAATGTGAGTCGGAGAAATTTAAATATTTGAATCTGTATAATTAGTAGTCAGAGCCAGTATAACATTTACAAATATATACTCGTATCTTATAAAAAAAAAGTTTTTGTCGCACAAAGGCACGCGTCCTCTACTGATTCGCATCCAGTGTGAGAATTGTAGTTTTGTGCCAAGTCTCTCTCGGGCTGGCTCTGGCCAATGCGACACAAGGTCGCTGGATTTAATTGGCAAAAGAGTCACGCACACTCTTGGAAACATTACAACGCAGTGCAAGTACAAATATTTTAAGCGTCCCCCCATCTGCAGCAGCTCTAGGGGCTTAAATATTCGCTAGCCTAGCATGCCATGCACTTTATACTTAGAAAATGGTATATTGGTTCGAAATGGGCCAAGATGGGGCAAGATCAAGCTAGATCAGATTTCCTGCTGCCCAGTAGAACTAGCGCAGGAACACTGGATTTAGCGCACTTAACATTTATTGTTATTTTCAGCCTATTAGATAGCATCCCTTCACTATAAATCACTTCAGTTAATTAACTTCGCTAGGATAAGAACACAGTCGAAAGGACTTGCAAAGCAAGGTAATTGGCCCAATTGCTTAGCCTTATGATCGTTTTAATTGCACCCAACAAATGCGCTAAATTTACGAATTTTGTCGGTGAGTTTTCGGTTTTGGTGTAAATGAAAATTAAAAAGCGGCCATGATCGACCCTGCATAACAATTACCAAAAAAACACATTCACTTTCAAACCTTACGGTAGCCATAGGTATGCCTCAGGCTTTGGCCGTGTAGTGCCGCAACATAAATCGAAACTGCAAGCGGGTTAAAAATGAAAACTTGTGAAAAAAATCTGAAACTAGTGTACGTGCTACGAATATGGATCAATGGATCCGTCGGACAGAGACATTACCATACATACTAAAAGCAACAACAATCAGACTCGGAGTAGGCTCCCATACGCAATTGGTAAGCTATTCCATTAACTGAGCGTATATTTGAATTACCGAATGCAAATTTTGCAAATACATCTGCGTCGGTATAAAAGACTGTGTTTTTTTGGTAATGGCATGTCAGTTTATTTTTGATCAACCGACTGTGAAAATCGAAATACTTGGTCGCACAATGAATCCTCTGTCGGTAAGTTGGGGTACCTGAGATGCAACCTTTAAATGGACTTATACGGAGATATGACATCTTTTTAGATTGTTGCTGTCCTTGCTACTATGGCGCTTTCTGCGCACGCCGGTCTGGCACCGTTTGCTGCTCCACTGGCGGCGGCTCCTGCCCCATTGGCGTACACATCTCCCTTCGCAGCTGCGTCGCCTTATTTCGCACCAGCAGCCTACTCTGCACCGCTTGCTGCCGCCTACTCTGCCCCATTCGTTGCCGGACCAGCGCCACTTGTTGCAAAGAGCTATGCTGCCGCCCCGCTTGTTGCTGCCCCAGCACCGGTTGTGCCCGCCCCCGCTCCAGTCTTGGCTAAAACCGTAGCCGCACCTTTGGCCGCTCCTGTCGCTCCGATTGCTCCAGTCGCTGCGCCCATTGCCACCGAGATTGTCGATGCCCACCCACAATACCAATTTGCCTACGATGTCCAGGACTCGCTGACCGGTGACTCCAAGACTCAGGAAGAGACCCGTGACGGTGATATCGTGCGCGGCTCATATTCCCTGATTGAACCCGATGGCTCGCGTCGCATTGTAAGCTACTATGCCGACTCTATCAACGGCTTCAACGCAGTTGTGCAGAAGGATGTGCCAGTTGCGGCTGTTGCTCCAGTAGCTCCAGTTGTGGCTAAGGCTGTTGCCGCTCCAGTAGCTCCCGTGGTTGCTGCCCCCTCTCCAGTACTTGCCAAAACCCTGGCCGCTCCCATTGTCGTCTAAGGATGCGCACTGACACAAGAGCTTCGCAATATTTTGCCACCTTTGTAGAGTGATACGCATACAACTCGATAAAGGATCTTCATTTGTACATATACGATTAATCATTCTGGTGTGAAAGTAACTGTCATCAACACCAAAATAAATAAACGCAACGTCTTCCAATTATATAGATTGACTTTTATTCTCGAAACCAGTTTATAACGATGAAGTTATCCAATTTAGATTATTTCTTAATTGCTAAGTTTCCTTTTTTACAGAGAGATTCCTGAGGAATCCTGGACATTATCACCTCACGAGAACGTAGCTCGTATGCGTCTTAAGCTAGAGCCTCAACTATATCCAAATAAGCATGAGAGTGCTGCGAATCTGCGTGACAATGCTACAAATCCCTATGACACAAAGTATGCTAAAATAACTCCCTTTAGCCAGTGCTAAGTCTTACCTAATATTTTGCACAGGGAAATATCCGAATTCGACTCAACCATTAAGAATGCTGTGGTACGGGATTTTCTTGCGGACGATGAGAGCGCACAACTAGAAGAAGAACTACGACAACAAATTGATACGCAGTCACAGCAGGATGTAGCCCTTGAGAACTCGGTCATATCCCAAGATTGCGAACTCATTACTCTTATGACGAAAGTAAAGGGACGCATTGAGGTTAACCAAAGCGTATTCACTTTTGTCGATTTGAGTGCACCAACGGAGGACGGCTCAAAATATGATATCAGGTACACTCTTTCCTATAATACTTGTATATATATTTGAATTGTATGAAATTCTTTTTCAAAACTTAGGTTTTCAATTACAAAAATACGTGAAGTTCATTTACGAAAATATAACTTAAGACGTTGCGCCCTGGAAATTTTTTTGATCGATCAAACCAGTTTTTTCCTTGATTTCTCAACACAGAAGGTGTGTTCCATAAGTGATATTATAAATGTTGGACATGACAACAACGGACTTAATCTTTTTGTTTCAGACTCGTAACAAAGTATTCACAAAAATAGTTGGTCTTCCGCTACCAAACATATTATATGGCTCGGGACGTTCACCATCTGAGATATTGCGAGCTTCGGGCTTAACACAACGATGGGCTATTCGTGAGATTTCCAACTTTGAATACTTGATGTACCTAAACACGATTGCAGGTAACACTAATAGCATCTCAAAATATTATTAATATTAATTATGCAAAAATCTATCTGCTATGCAAATATCAGGTAGATCTTACAACGACCTCAGCCAGTATCCCGTCTTTCCGTGGATACTTGCCGATTACACGAGTGACGTGTTGGACTTGACAGATCCGAAATCATTTCGTGACTTATCTAAACCAGTTGGTTGCGTAAGTATTAATTATATAAACGTTATTTGAGAACGATTTTATTTATATTTGTTCTGCTAACAGATCAATCCTAAAAACGAAGCCGAAGTGCGTTCCAAATATGAATCTTTTGAGGACCCATCTGGTGCCATTCCTAAATTTCATTATGGCACACACTATTCGAATTCTGCAGGTGTACTGCATTATCTTTTACGTGTCGAACCATTTACTTCACTTCACATAGATCTACAGAGCGGCCGGTTTGACGTAGCCGACCGACAATTCCATTCAATTCCCCAGACGTGGAAGCTATTAATGGACAATCCAAACGATGTTAAAGAACTCATACCAGAATTCTTCTACTTTCCTGAGTTCCTTAAGAATATGAATAAGTAAGTTATTTTATATTATTTTTCGACAAACAATCTATGTACTAATTGGTTTTAAATTGTAGTTTTGATTTAGGACACTTACAAATCACCAAAGAAAAGGTAGATGATGTTATATTACCGGCATGGGCGACAACGCCAGAGGAGTTCATAGCCATTCATCGGCGTGCGCTAGAATCAGAATATGTTAGTCAGCATCTCCACCATTGGATTGATTTAATTTTTGGGTACAACTGAAAATTTAACTCTTTAAAACATTACCTGGTATAAATATAATATTTTGCAGCTATAAACAGAGAGGTCCCAAAGCTGTAGAAGCGCTGAATGTGTTTTACTATTGTTCGTACGAAGGAGCTGTGGATTTAGACAAAATAACGAATCCAGTCGAGAGGGAAGCTGTCGAAGGTGTGATACATTTATTTAAAGCCCGAATCCATTACTTTAAATCATTTACGTTTTTCTAGGAATGATTAACAACTTTGGCCAAGTACCATCTCAATTGCTACGAGAACCGCATCCGCGCCGCTTAACTCAAGAGGAAACAATAATGAAACTGATTCGCGCGGAGCTCAGGCGACCCGATCTGACACAGTTTCTCGACAAAGTAGTACAGTACTACTGCGAACTCTCTACTCCAAAAGATCCGATCGTCTATCTAAGTCCACCCCGTAGCCCACCACGGTCATTCCTACAGCTTAGTCCCGACGTATTAGTTAGCGTATCGAAATCATCAATCCTGGGCTGTAATTCTTGGATGTCTTTTGACAAGGACCAAGGCTTCTTATTGGAAATCGACGCTACAACGACAAATATTAAGTAAGTACAGACAACCCCGCCCTATATCGTGACTCACCACATCTGTCTCCTTGGTGCAGAAATCGCAAGCGGGTATTTGGTCCTTTCCATCCCTCGCAATCGCCACACTCGCAAATGTTTGCGGTTAGTACAGATGGAAAACTGTTGTATGCGGGAGGCATTTGGGACAACGCCTTACGAGTTTATAACTTGAACAAAGGGAAAGCTATTGCCTCTGTCACGCGACATCTTGATATAATAACCTGCCTGGCGTTGGACAACTGTGGCTCCTACTTAGTGACTGGATCACGGGACTGCACTTGCATTATCTGGAGTCTGCAATCTAACCAACAAAGTGGCAGTCAACCTAATAGCATTCCAGTCCACGCTCTCACAGGTCAATCACACTTACAGGCCATTACCCAGCTAAACACACAAAATAGCTTTTCTCCCAAGCCTCTGACGGTACTCTATGGACACGACGACACTATTTCCAGTGTTGCCATCTACACAGAACTGGACCTGGTCGTATCAGGCTCTTTGGTAAGTTACACTTATGGCAAATTCCTATAACTATAACTACTATCAAACTTCCCACGCAAATAGGATGGAACAGTCAATGTGTACACCTTACAAGAAGGTCAGTTCGTGCGGACCTTAAAACCCATTGGCTGCACCGAGTCCTGTGTGCAAATCTCCTTCCTTACAGTTTCATATCACGGTGAGTAAAATCTTCCCCGTCAATTTCCAGTTGGTCTCCCCTTTTGAAATTAAACTTCACGGAAACTAGTTTTGAAAGACTTGATCCCCATAACGGAGGTTGTTGTCTTTGCTATGTCAGTATCAAATTCGATATCATTGTTAGGAAAAAGTATGCAATAGTATTTCGTATATCATTTTTATATTTTCCAGCGCTAGGTGGCCATTGCTTACATTGCTTACTTATACATATGTATGTATGTATATAATTAAACAATGTTATTAGAATGTTACCCACAATATTAAAATAAACAAATATGGAATGCTGGAGTCAAGCGGGCCTAACTCTTAAATATACACTCCTAAAAAAACATATTTTATATTTTTACAGTAAATTCTTTACACTCTGTACCCAAAGGGTAAATGTGTGATAGACACCACAATGTATGTATATTATTGACAAGTCGATATAGCCAATTAAAACAAGAGAGAACGCTACAGTCGAGCAAGCCCGACAGTGAAATACCTTGAACCCAGGTAAACTTCCGACACTCAGGTATATGCGCCTCTAGCAGAAGCAAAAGGAAGAAGAAGAGCGAACGTGATGCTGCGCTTGTGGGTGTAGTACCGGAGTGAAATTGTTTCGCTAATAACTACTTTTCTTAGAATTAACCGATTTAGATGAAATTTGAAACAAAAGTAGATAATTACAAGGTGCAATTCAAAGTAAACAGGACTTTTTGAAGCTAGCGCCCCCTGGTGGCGCTATCTATATGTCGACTGGTGCGTTAGAATCTGCTATCTTTATCGATTGTCCAGTGAAATTCATGACATTTCATCGATTGGAAGTGAAGTTATTGCGTTTTAAGTGTCAGTATGTTTGTGTTATCGGTCGGAAAATGAGCTTCGAAAAAAAGAACCAACATTAAATTTTGTTTTAAAATTGGTAAAACTTTTACCGAAATTGATGAAACAAGTTTATGGCGATGATTGCCTATCCCGTAGCAGAGTGCACGAGTGGTTTCAACGTTTTCAAAGTGGTCGTGAGGACATAAATGACGAACAACATGTGGGCCAATCAAAATTCGTGATCACCAAAAATGCCATCAAAACAGTGCGTGAATTCATCAAAAATCAGCCGATATCATCATTGAAATTGATGGAAATGGAATTGAACATCTCCAAAACATCGATTTATCGCATTTTGACCGAACATTTGGGCTTACGAAAGTTGTGTGCACGGTTTGTTCCGCACAAATTGACTGACGACCACAAATTGCTCAAAAATCAACCGATTGTGACCGATTATTTGACCAAAAATCACATTTTAACCATTAACCACTCGCCGTATTCACCTGATATGGCACCGTGCGACTTCTACCTTTTCGGAAAACTACATTTGGCCATGAAAGGAAACCGCTATGCTGACGTTGATGCCATCCAACAGGCGGCGACCGCCATCCTCAACGCTATACCGACAAATGACCTAAAAAAGTCGTTCGATCACCTTCTTGAACGTGCAAAACGTTGTATTCAGGCGGAAGGAGACTATTTTGAAGGCGACCAATAAATTTTTCAAAATACAAAAATAGTTTTCGTTTTTTAATAAAAGTCCTGGAACTTTTGAATTGCACCTTGTATATAGAAATTATTTGTGCAAAATATGTAAGAGGCAGAAGGAAGCATCTCCGACCCCATATATGTATGTATATTCTTGGTCAGCATAAGAGCATAAGAGAAATCAATCCAGATATGGCCGTCTGTCTGGATGAACGCCTGGATTTCGGAAATGGCTGAGCATTTACTTTTTTGAGTATATACTTTTTTTATTTTCGTCAATACTGTCACTCCATTACTACGCCCACAAACTGAAGCATCAAATTTGCTCTTCTTCTTTTTGCTTCTGCTAGGAGTGCATTTAACTCAGTGCCAGAAGTTTGTCTGGGTACAGGGTATTTCACTGTCGGGCTTGCTCGACTGTAAGGTTTTCTCTTGTTTAAACTAATTTTTGTGTTTGAGTTAAGCCCACTCCACACTAGGTATCGTTTCTTGTTTAAGCCTTGTGGGCTGTAATTGAAAATTAATATCTTTAAAGGTTTTTTGCGTTCATAGAAACCATTTTTATACCTACGATACCCGTAGACTAAAAGTATCTATCAGGAAGGCTCTTCCAACTCATAAAGTAAATATATTCTTCATCATCATAACGGGACAAACCGATCTATTCCTCTGTTTGTTTCTTAACCCAATTTAAAAATAAAACTATAAACAATATAAACTATTGAATATTAAAAACAAAGGATTAAATAGGTGAAACAAAAAATTCCCACTTTTAATAGGTATGCTTTAATTGCCTTAATGCCGGAAAAACGGAACAGAGTGTGAAATTTTGACTCATTGTACACACATATGCATATATTTATGTACATGTGTATGTAGTAAATAGTAAATCTTACAGATTGTGGGTGTGTGGACTCACGTGCAGCCATATTCAAAGGCCGGCACGACATCCACTTATGTTCACATTAATAAATGTTTGCAGAGCAAACAATTTAATCAGCATAGCGCCCCTATCAACGGCCTATATGTATATAGATTGCCACACTGAATGACGCCTCAAGTGTCGGATCACGTGATTCCTTATATACGATCCAAGCCAATCGTAGTATATATGGATGTGTGTGTGTGTGAATTTCGTTGGCTTTGTGTCATTTTGTGGTTGTGTGTCTTGGTTCGGAATGGCTCGAAACTTGCCCATGCATTATATATTTGTCTTGGATTCATTTATTAGATGATTCCCGACAGCTGCCGTATCTTATCTGCCCTCGCACACACATACTACATACGAGAATGTACATAGAAACAAAAATCCTCGTTTATGTTAACAAACATTTGCTCTGACTTACTGGAAGAATTACGAACCTGACCCCAGCTAAGACTTAAATGTCCGATGACTTACTAGTTATAATTGCTCGTACCAATCATTTTGAATTATCAGGTGTTTCTAAACCCCTCCACGTTTTCTTTCGCCATAGCTTATTCATTGTTAATTAAATTATCATTGTATACTTTTGTGGTAAGTCAGAATAATTAGAAATATTTGAGTTTTAGCCTTTCTCTATGATCACTTTCTCGGAATAAGCTTAAACTAAATAAATTTAATTTAAATACATATTTTAAGTATTCTTTAAAGAACAAACTAAAAAAGGGCCATTAACAACCACTTTAATCTGATTTTCAGAATATTCATATCCAAATAATTAATTAAATAATTGTAGGATTTTCCGACCTAATGTTCTGAGCTAGTTTGATGTCAACACAGTTTTAATTTGAAGCGGCTAGGCCAAAAAACCAGCAATGAAACCAGCACAGGTTGCTGCGATGCTATTTTTGAATATGGACCAAGGCTTGCGAGCAAAACTGCTGCAATGTTATGAGATGGAAGCCATATTGAATTTGAATTGCAAGACATGATAAGAAATGCATATTATTAATTTCCCGCTAATGTCCACAATCGTGAGCGAAGCGTCCACATTCGTTCACAAAAAAAATAGATAGATAGTAGATAATGTTAATGTCACAATTTAGGAAAACAAAAAATTCTTTAAGCATGATATGTTGTGTTTACTTACGGTACTTACTCGGTAATTATTTAAATATGTCAGGTCTTATCGCGGTTTTTGATTAATAGTTGCTTAGAAATGCGAAACATCCGGCCGCGAATTAATTTGTTCAATTTGTTTAAAAATAATCTCTCCGTGGCTCAAAATTTGTGCGAATTTATCCCCTAAAAACTCGTTAGGTATTTTCCCAGCGTAATTAATAATTAGGGAATCCATGAAATAAGTACTACATGCATATTTCTACTACGACGCAATCTCGTATAAATTTATTCATCGTTACGAGCTATTAAAAAATGAAACGCGTCACGCGACCCGATGAACGATCTGCTTCGTGCGTAAGCAAAATGTGGCGGCCCATTAGCGTTGCCGTCGGCTTCGGTGCCGACGCTAACTCGATTCATTCATGACACTTCTTCTGGAAATCTGAAAAATACTTGCTTGCAGTAAATCTTAGTGGGGGTGATCATCATAATTGTATCGCACTATAAAGAGAAATTCAAATTTGAATGTCTTACTTATGGGTGTTGCGCATCAATTCTCGGAACTGCCTCGGTATGGTTATTTCTAGTTTAAACGCGATCACGTGGGGTACCGCCAAAGAGAGCACTGTCTCTGGCCAATTGACAAAGACTCCATGGGGGCCAATAGGCACGGCAATTGTGTACACAATGTAATGTACACAATAATTAGAAAGTTCATTCATAAGACAAATTCATAGAGCACGACACTAATGTGTACTCGTGGGCCGGGCCGGACCGGACCGGGCTAGGCTGTGTCGGACCGATTCATTTAATTTCTTTATGACTTGTTCGAGTGCTCGTAGTAGAGCAGTGTGTCGCCAAGTCGGGTGGGCAATGTCATAATCATATAATTTATGGTATACGCAGGTTATCTAGACAAGTGGGCCGGCCGAGCCTGCGCAAAGACATTCGAATACGAGTTATACAGCCTATTGGAATTTTAACTGCGTAAAACAACGTTCCGCAATTACGTCGCAGATGGAAACGCAGAACAGTTTTGCACCGATAAGACCAACCACAAGAGACACACACCACTTTTGATGTCTTTGTGCATCGGTTCTCTTTGATTTCGGGCCCTCGTTATCATCTCCCCAAGCTGATGAGCGAGGCGTTTGACCGATTGCGGTGGGTTCATTGCAAAATTGATTGGTGTTGCATCGATGCGACCTCAGCGGACGCTTCTGCAGCTCGATGTTCGTCACAGTTCTCTAATCAGAAATGCTGTCATATGCCTTGTGCAGCTGAGAACTGCTTTGGTGATAAGCTGCGATCGGCGTTCGCGAACCACAAGTGTTGCAATGCGACCAACCGTCGAGCCGTACAACGAACATATCTTCCAATATGTACAAGTATTGCCAGATTATATACTCCTTTGACAAATTCAGAATCCCAATAGATAATTATTGATCACTGATCAGTTGTTATAAGGACCCATCAAGCAAAATCTCGGATTCTCCTTAAATTATCATTTGGCCTCATTTTCGATTGCCACAAATAAATAGACTATTTCAACAAAGAATGAATCAAATAAATCACGTCTTCGCGTTTATTTTTCAACTTCTGAACAAACTGTTGTGCGATGTTTTGGATTTCCATTTCCTTTAAGTTTTATAATACCCCCAATAAAGTAATAAAGATAACATCGTAGCAGAGCCTTCAATGGTGCAAGTCATTTAGCGCCAGAGCCCAACATATTTAATTTATGGCTAAGATAGCAGAAATCTATTGAGCAGCCGGGTTTTTCTTTCTATATAAACTCGACGTTTTTATACCTTGTATATAGTACATGAAATGTAAAAGAGTATATTAGGTTTGCGGGTATATTTGTTCTTCATCAGCACGACGAGACGAGTCGATCTAGCCCTGACTGTCTGTCCGTATGATCACATAGATCTCAAAGAGAGATAGAGACAACAAATTTTGCACAAAGATGCCTTAGGTGTGTACGCTTTACGAGTTTGTTTTATGTTTTTTATTTTCCCCCCACTTCTCCCTATGGAGGATTTTTGGAAAAGCCGCTTGTATAATCCCCTGTATCTCGGAGACTATACGAACTAGCGACACTAAATTTTTAGTCCGAGATGGCTTCTACTTGTATGAATATGCAGAAAATGTGTATTTCAGAAATTCCCTCCCTTTACCCAAGGGGTCAAGGGTGTGCTAAAAAGTATGAATGTATGCTGGTATGTAGACTGGGGTGTTCCCAACGTCCAAATTTTTGATAAAGCTGCTTCAGGAGCAACTGGTCGAAGAACGATTCTAAAATGGACTAATTTTGTGTTCACAAAACAGTCGTAAGTGTATCTATTATATTCCGAAGTTGCATCAAAATCAGTGCACTTTATTATATTGCTGCCACGGTATCGATCGCTGTAGACAGCAAGATTAGTACCAACCGGGTGAAATACCCTGTACCTGTAATCGCAGTGGAGTGAGAGAAAAGGATCAAAATTTTGAAATACAAAATTTGCACAAACCTAATAGCTTAAAAATAAATAAATCTTTGTTTTTTAAATCAGATCATACACAAAGCTGCCATTGTAATAATTGTTGCAGCAGCATTTACTTTAGTCAAAACGCTGTAGTGGGAAAAAGTACAATAATACATAATGCAGTCGTAAGCGCAATTAGTTAACGGGACTGATAATCAATATACATCTTAAAACGCCACTTATTCATAAATGTACTATATATGTATGTTTGCAGTAATATTTGGGAAAATTCCATCATTTCTGCTACTGGGAATTACATGACGTATACGTAACATTGAATAGAAATTAGACCCCGACTAACTAACAAACATAATTTTGAATGCGCATTTGTTCATACACTTTAAAAAATTGCCATGTTTTCAATTTGGATATGGAGAATACACATATGCAATATGTACATGCATAACCACGTATGGACTGTGATAACATAATACATAATTATTGCAATACATATACATAGATACGTATTTCTACTATAAGAACGATAGGGCAAAAGATTGAACTACATTGGAAAAAACTCCTGCTTTCGCTACCCATCTTTGCTGGCTAAAATCTTACATTTTATACATTCCGACTGTTTTGGTTAATCCTAACGTTTGTAACATCCTCCATATTATGTGGCAACTGATTCCAGCAACGAAAACTATACATAAGGTAGTGTTTTCCTCTTTTGCTTAGTTTGTAAGACCACATTCTCTGCTGATTGATATAAGAAGTCTTTAATGAGTAATACAATTAATTTAAAGTTGTCAGAGTAATATAGTAGATAGCCCGAATTCCCTGGCCAATATAATTCAGTCTTGTTGTTTGGTCTCCCAACGTAACTAACAAATCGTGCATATTCCATCTGCAGGTCATATTGCCTTCAGTGCATTGGACGACACCTCGCATTCAGTGCACGTGTACAGCATCAATGGAGTTAGCCTCGGCTCTAAATATGTATCTGGTCGGGTGACGGGCCTGGCCACAGCTTCGGATTATTTGGTGGTCGCCGATGATGCCGGCGATATAACTATGAGTCGCATACATGGGTAAGTAGGAGGCAATCTAATTTTTATGCTATGCAAAGGAAACTCATTATGCACAACAATTTTCAGTCTAAAACCCGTCTTCGACATTCCACTGCATGTTCCCATACAAACTGTTGTGGTGACCCCGGGCAACACACACATCCTGGCACCACTGCGGGACGGGCGACTGGCGGTGGTCGCCGTACAGTTGCCATCTGCGAGCAACAAAAAGCATTCCGTGCTAAATGTTTAAGAAAACAGGAAACATTTTGGACCAATAGAAGCCCCACTAAATGAGCCAAAGCGGCGGCAGGCTTCATTGTCCTTCAGCATTGAACAGGCAAATCTTTGTTTATTTATTTCCTTTTGTTTGTCATCTATTTTTGTGAGTTGTTTATCGCTTTTTTATGTCCCCGACTAAGCCCATAGAAATGCGATGTTCCTAGAAAAATGGGTGAGCCCAGCGTCGGACTATTTTATTGTTATTCATTTGCTTAGCATTTGTCCATTTGTTTTTTATTACGTGCCAAAAACAAAGAAAAAACACCATAAAGTTAGCCGAAAACTATTTCTTTATCAAATTTCCTCTTCATTTAATGGCTTTCCCTAAAAATCGGCAAGTGACTGAATCTGTTCCATCAGTGTATTCGTAAATTAAGCAGAAATAAGATGTTATCTATGTACGAGCATTCGCCAGAACTTCGATGACACACACAAATGGCTGTGGGCCAACTCAAAAGGCTTTACTAAAAGACGAATTTCCGATTCATTTCTCTTCGATTTGTCGTTCTCAATGGCACCTGCGACCAACGTGCTCCCACTCCCGCCCCTTCAGCGATTAGAATCTAATACGTTGGCCCACGCACGCCCAATGATTTGACAAAATCATATAAATCATTTGATTATTAATCATTTTGCTGACGTGTATCGACTCTTAGCTCTTTGCGTTCGGCCCGAGTATAGGAAAAAGAAAGAAAGACCGACCGGCAGGCAGACGAAGACTGAAGACTGAAGACAGAAAAAACTGGTTGTTGTCTGTTGCTCGACCCTCATGCTCGTCTACTCGAGCGATTGACTCACGCGCAACTTTCAAATTGGCGCACACATTCTGCCCGGCAACAGTAAGTCAAGGGGAATGCCACTATAGCCAGATCCGAACTGACGCGTCGGCAGCATCCAGCTGCCCAAGCGCTTCAAGCAAGCGGTTGGGCGTCGCGATTTAAACACTTTCGTTGACACTTTCAGCTTCTATGGCAACACAATCGTTGAAAGCATAGCCAAAAATAAAGTGCATCAACGTAATACGTTTTCCAATGTACGAGTACATCATCGACCTCCTTATTTCCGATAAACTATCGTCCAATACTATAGATTCCATTTGATAAGTATTAAAATAGTTGTAACGTGAACATGAAATGTGAACATCATTAGAATGTCTAGAGTCCGTCCCCTAAACAATACGACACATTTGAAAAGTTGACCATTATACTTTTAGTTCGTACATCATATAATACATATAATAAAACTTACATTCGGTCGTTTAGTTGCCAATTTCAATATACAAGTATTGTGAAATTTGTTCAGTTTCGTCTCAGTCCCTGCTGCAGCATACATAGGAAAATTCGTATTACCAGATACATATAGTATATGTTTAAGTACATACTTACAGTATTTAAGATTTTTAGATATGCTTTTGTGACTCGTGACAATAGAGTGTACCACAATTGATTCCAAGGAGACGAGACGAGGAGAAAGTACGTAATTTTACCTTCCAGTTGTTGGTACAAGATTAGGGATTCTGTGCAGCCTGTCACATTTATTTGAGCAAAATGTGAGCGATACACATACATACATATGTTTGTGTGCAATCCAAAAAATTAGATGAATAATGTAACCTCTATATATTTCTATATTTCATTGAACGGAACAACATCAAATAGAAGTGATTGTTTCTACTCTAAAAGAGGCAACCTTGATGTTTTTGATGAGATAATCGCGCTTCCCCTAACACACAATTTTGTATTGCACATTTATAGTCTTTGGGATACGCCATACTTCGATTTGTGTACCATATTGCGGAATCGGTTGCAAGGTTTAGGCCTACCAATCATTCAATTATATGCACAATCACATAACACGATTTCCGTATCATCGGTACACATCATCTTGTTTTAGTTTTATTCGATTAGTTTCCTCAAAAAAGCCACAGAGGAAACGATAAACAAATAAATTTAATATTATTTTGCAATTAATTAACCTACGGCACTTATCTAAGGAACTAAATATCAATACCAAATCTATTAAATTAAATGTGCCCTACTGTATTGTTATAGTAGTTCTATCTATCTATATACGTAGTAATTTGTTCAAGTTCTTTATGTGTTACTAATTGAACGTGAAATATTGAAGATTAATAAATGTGTACGTAAACGTATTTAATTAGATTAATGTATGTATATATTTATAGATTTATACGACATTTTACCAATGCATCAGTCAATAAAGATTTAGAACCAAAAAAACATATATATAAATATTATTATACTTGTACATTTATTTATAATAAATTTGTTGCAGAAAATTGAAATTTTTTGCACTTGGAACGGCACCAATGGACCATCATGATCCCACAAACTCCCATTAAGATTGTAAATGAAAACTCGCTTTCAGTTCGATTTTGTTGTATGTATTTATTTAAAAAAATACACACTTGTTTGATAGCTCAAAAATAAATTTAAATTAAATTAGCTTAAAGATAGAAGCGGATAGATTACGTAAAAAATACGGTGTTTGATGAAAAACTGTTCAATCAGCGAATACTATTTGTATGTGATTATGGATAATGCTAGATGGATACTGTTTAGGCGATAGATAAATAAATAAATTGAAGAAATGAATTGTGGAGTTGAAGAAATGTGTGTAAATATAGAGTTCATGACGATGACCTGCCACTTAGGTGTAGGGTGTCGGTACAAAAATAAAGCCCTGCTTCTCATCGAGGCCAGGGCGTTAAGTAACGGCCAATTACGTTAACTAGAGTCGCCTGAATCGTTAGGAACAATCATTGCTACTGAGAAATCAAACTTCACTAGATGTCAGCTAAAACTATAAATCTACAAACGCAAACCGTAATTTCCATTAAGTAGTTAATTCAAAATGAAGCGCAATTATTCGAGAAATTTATCCAAGTATAATTATAATTATTTTATGTATATATGTATATGTAGTTAAGCTTTCATGTCTAAGCCGGCATTAGATTCTCAGGGACTATGTACTTTACTTACAAACTAATTTTCTTGATAGCCAAATTTTGCGTTTGGCCTTATTGTACATTAATGTTGTTTTTTTTTTTGTGCTTTTTGTAGTTTTTTCTTAGTATACTTTTTTTGTGTTCACGCATCTTCGAAGGCATTTGATCTATCTAACTAGCTACTTAGCGTTCTCTTTGAATTCAATAGCTTTTGTAAAATCTTTAGTCCTCTTCCTTCTGCAAAATAAGAGGAGAAAATATGGGAAATGGGGAATTAGTTTCAAAGGTTATTCATACTTCTTTTCTTTAGAGATAGATACTTACAAGTACGGGATAAACGAAGGTCTCGGCAGAGTCTCGGCCAGCTGAGCTGCGTGCCGTGCACTTGTAGTTGCCCATGTCGTTCCATTTTAGCTCGGAGATGAACAAATCTCCCGTAGGAAGCACTTTGAAGCGTTGGCTTTGGTCAATAACCTTGCCATCGTTGTTTAGCCAGGTGATCTCGGCACGGGGACGGGCATGTACTTTGCATGGCAATAACACGTTCGAGCCGATCAGATCCAGATGTGTTTTCTCGGTATAGACAATGCGCGGCTTCTGGGGACCTGGATAGGGCTTCTCGCGCACCAGACCCAAGTCGCCAATGTCGGACTGCGAGGGGTAGACAACAGTGCTGGCATAGACAGTTTTCGATCCAGTGCGGCCAACGCAGGTGTAAGTTCTTGGCTCGCTCAACATATGATCGATAACGTGCACGGAACGTACGCGCACAATGGTACTTGGCGCATTCTCGGACAATACATTGGACTCCATGCTCTCAATCTGTACAATAAAAGAGACATAGGCACCATTATGGAATGGGTCGGCTCAGCAGACGGAGGTTTGTACTCACCTCAGATAACGGCATGTGGCCGACAACCCACTGAACAGTGGGCAGTGGGGAGCCCATCATTTCACAAGCTATTTCGATGGTGGCGCCCGGGGTCTGTAAAACTTTGACGGGTGGCGTCTTGGTAAATTTGAGCCAGTCAGACTCGAAGGGTCGCGAACGCGGCTTTTCCTCCGCTTCGATAGAGTTGTCCACATCGTTGCTTTCGTCAACGACGTCAATCGCTCGGCTGTGGGCGCACGAGAGACTGCCGAAGAGCAGCAGCACTATAGTGCACAGATTTAAGTTCATTTTCTGCAAAGATCAAACAAATCATTTCGTTTAGCATTTTTTTTTTTTTTGTTTTTTCTACTGCATCGTCTCGTTGGCATTGAACGCCAAATATGGCGCCATTGGGCAAAGGTCGAAAATATTCAACTATAATCTGGGTTAATAAACTCTGTATGACTTGACATTTTCACTATGGCTACGTATGTATGTATGTATGAATGTGTATGTACATACGAGTATATAGAGTGTATACGTAAGCTAATTAAGTTCAGCTAAAATATTGTGGGGCCTATTCAAATAAAATACACTTATCACTCGACACTTTCGAGCTATAAATCAGCATTCAAATCTGTGGGGGGCTCTGTGGGGTCTGTATTCGATAAGAGTCCCGGCCATGAAAGCCTAGAGGTACATTACTTAATTAATTTGCAAATATAGCAGCGAAATTAAATAACAAAGTAATTCATATCGCAGATATTTGGTCATCGAATTTTCGATTTCACAACAGCAGCAAGAAGCCATCGCTGCTCGGTTTCTGCAACAGAAATAGAACATTGAATGATGGACTTTGCGATTCTGTATCGCTCTTGCTGTCGAAATACAAATCCCAAAGGTACAAGTAGTCCACAAATTTAATAAATGGGTATAATTTATATTCTGCGTTCTTAGCATTTCATCTTCCATGACGTCAGTTCTTGATAACACCTACACCCACGCACCGGAATCGCCACTATTTGGTTGAGGGCTGTCCAGTCGATCGCATTTACATATAGTTCGAGTATACGAGTATAGTCGTATGTACATGGGGACTGTCTAGACCACAGCAATGGCGAATGACAACGAGTGACCGATTAATTATTCAATAGTCTTGACGTCGCAACGGCTTATAGGGTATTATGTATAATACCAATCGCTTGTATGGCGATTCGTTAGCAAATGTTGCATCAGATTTAGATTTCGATTTGCCCTTCAACGCTGGGTTTTCATCGTTTATTCACGCGAATTTTGCTGATTGTCTTAAATGTGACAAAAGTGAAAAAAAAGAAAAAAAAAACCCAAAACACACTACACACATACCCGTAAACGTATGGCCCATGAAGGTATGTTGGGCATTCGGAATTTTTTATAGCTTTTGTTGTTGGTTCATAAGCAGATAAGCTGTCGGCCAACAACCACTGACTATTGCTGGATGTATTAGTCACTCACCTTTTGATTTAATTTCTTTTTTCTCTTCCGGTAAAAAATGTTTGCGAATTTCTCCTTAACGTTGATTATAAATTAGGCGGTCGCGTCTCTTGGTCCTGTCGTTCGTGAGCTGAGGCGCAACAGCTCGTTGTTATGTTATGAAGGAGTTTATCAGCTCTAAATTATGATGACTTCTAGTTTGAGTTTTCTGATTGAAATTCAGCAGCAAATGGCTTAGCACTGACATAGGTCCAGCAAGGGATGCCGTTTTGGTGATCGTACAGCTCAGTGTCGGCGGAATCTTGAGTGCTTTTTTAGAACGCAAATGCGTGAAGTCGCTGGCCTACTTTGGGGCGTGTTGAAGCGTGGTTATAAACGCAATACAGATGGAAAGCTCAATGGCTATCTTTAATAGAGTTCGGCTTGGCGAATATGTAGTTATCGGCCTTGTCGCGATCTTGGTCTTGCTTTAGCAATCGTACAGGAACTTATGCGACTCCTGCGATTTTGGTGGTTTGGATAGATTGGGGCGACACTCGTTTGTATACGAACGGTGTACCTGCATCGACATTACAAGTCAAGGTGTGTCAATTGGTTTTCGCGTTTATCGGATTACACAGCACGGCACTCGAAGTGAAACAGTTACTCGACAAATGATTTGGAAAAACGATCTGGCTGAGGTGGCAGAGCTCGACGAGCAAAGTTGTGTTGAACAGCTGAAAACTGTAACAGAACTGTTTCGATGGGCCTCTGTCTTCAATTTATATGCTCGCTGGCCAGCAGCGAAGTCCGCTCAGACCGAACCACTCACTCATACCACCGCAACTTTACTCACTTATGTACTCATAGCGTCGTCGGTTACACTCACTCGTTCTCATTCAACTCATACTCATACATACTCGTATTCGGGCTTGCCACTTGAAGTTCAACACTTTGCGTCTGTGGCGGTCGCTGGCATACGAGCGGTAGTCTGAGAGGTATGGCCGTTTTCACTCTTCTTGACTCTTTACAGCAGTCGTGCCCGCAGAAAAAGGCAGCCTTTAGCTCACTCCATTGTCAAATCTTTCGACATGTTAATGATAATCCCCGCACAATCGTTGACAATGTCGGCGGTGTCGACGGTGTCGGTTAGCATGAATGCCTCTGTTCCGACCGGAACGGAACAGATCGGACTGGCATGCTCGGAACGGGCCTTGTAGTTATATACTAAGTATGTAAATCTTTAATTGAGGTAATCCATTTTTTCGTAATGGTTCTACTGGAACAGGATTTCTTATCCTAGCCCATTAAGGCGAAGTACTTGCATATCTTTTGTTGTGTGTTGTGTGGATATCGCATCTCCACTTATTTAACTTCAAAACGCTGATGTTCGCTTATGTGTTTTGGGTACTCAAATTGGACGTTTTTGCCAAAGAGATATCCCGCCTTAATGAAACAACTTGGCCACAAACCAGTTCACACAATACAGAATTGAAATGTCTGATAAAAAGTGGACAACTTCTGCATACTTACTCGTATATATTCACATACTTAGCGTGCATTTTACAAGTATACGAGTACGTTCAGAGTCACACAGGTTTTCATGTGTCAAAGCGGAAACGGGGTGCGGGACTAAGTGGCAATAAGTCAACTGTTACTGTCGGTGTAGTGCAAGGTTTTATTTGCCGAGATCCAAGACTCTTTCAAGTAAGTGCCAGTTTGTCTGGTACGATCGGTCGGCTGAGGGCAGAAACCACACAATGATACGTTATAGTCATGCTCGTATCATTGATAGCGGGGAACGGCATAGGCGGACTGCAGAAACTTGTTGGTGATGGAACAACAAATCAACAGCGCAACGGAGGTGCCAGGTTAGCACCGGCCGTTGGATCAGCGGGTCGGTGTCGGGCCGGACGGGTGCAGCAATGGCAGACAGACTGGCAGCAGTCTCGTAGTCGCGGCCAATTTAATACATCGCGTGTTTGTTTCGCTTTTCTCTGCCTCCGCTTGTTGCTGTGCGGTAGACAGCGCATTGAGCCGGAATGATGGAACCGTATGTTGGTTGGGAGGGTAGCGGTACGCGGTCTGCGGTCGGCAGTCGGCGGGTCGCGGTCTGTGGCTGGTTCTCGTGCAAGCGTCATGGCACAGTTGTACATTTGTCGCTAGCTGCGACTAGTTTTTTATCGACGAAATCGTCAGCATCGCAGGCATCGCCAGCATCGTTAGCGGGCTGCTCCGACATTGCTGCCGCAACGAGATTTAATTCTAATTTATTTATTGCACGTTACACAAATCGTCCGACCGCAGGTCTGCCCCTCCACCCCTCCACCCCATTGCTCCCTCCTCCTCGGGCCAGTTGACAGTTGGCGTGGCGGCATCGCGCACACAAAGCTAAATTGAATTGAGAAACAAATCATCTTGCAGGTGCTCGAGATTGTGTCTCGTGCCTGACAGCATACATATGTATATGCACTTCACATACATATATATGCATGTACATATATACATACATACATACATACTCGTATGTATGTATTGCACGTATGCATGCTTGTACTTGTATGCACCGAGACGATAACGTAACGCTGACGTAAGGGGCACTGAATTGAAATGGCCTTTTGGTCGCCCATTATTGGAGGAGCACTTTCTATTAGCTAGTTTTCACGTAATTCCCGCAGCTGCTGTGCAGCCATTGAATTTAAGTTTAAGCAGCTCAAATGCAACTCGATCTTTCTTATCCCAAGGGATCGAAGCAGCTCGAAAGTTGGCGTCTGGCCGGCCTAGAGTATCAACGAAAGCATTTCCTATGTCAATGCTGACGCTGAACCGTTGCCGGGGCATCTGCGTAATCACAGCAATTAGAAACAATTACCGCAGATAAGATTGAGTGAGATTCATTTTGTTTCATTGAACGACGATGCTTCCAGGAAAGGCAGTGGAAACATGGATGCAATCTTTGAACTTACACTGACTGTACATTTGTCTCTCAATGCAGTCACCCATGCTCGTATGTGCGTCGCGACGTACGAGCCCCTTGGCAATGGTAGAAGTTTTCAATTCGTTTTTCAATTAGGTTGGCGTTGCCCCTTTTATTCCAAACCTTGATTTATAATGAGCAACGATTCGTTTCCCAGAAAATGTTTGTTGTCCGTACCTATATACAGTGAAGACTCTCTTGGCCGGACACTCACGGTCGGCCAAGGGGAGTGTCCGCTGAAGGGGATACTTAAATACATTATACACCGATCGGATAAAAGAGGTGTCCATTAAGGGAGTTTTCACTGTATTTGTGGTTTGGCATCTTTTCAAAATGAAGCAACAGAAGGTGATGACTGAATAAAATATAATATTGAATTTTTGCATAGCTTGGGATACCAAATCCTGAAATTTACCTTTTATTTTAAAACATTTTCTGTAGTGTTCTAGCAATGTCTAAAGATGTTCGAAAGAGTTTTCCAACTTAGCCTTAGCCTTTATATTATCCCTTCCCTTGCCGAACAGAGTTTTCAGTAATTAGTGAGCAAATAAATTAATCTACTTTCTGGTAAAGATTTACATCGTTTGCATTTTTTTTTTTTTTGCTAATTAACGACAGCGACTGTGGCACAAGTGACAACAGCGAAAACGACAACGAAACCGCCTCCTAGTTCCATGCACCGGAACCACCACCAGAGGCAAAGGCCCAACGGCACGGTGGTGCATTCGAAGCCAGCAGCGACGACTAGCAGTTCGGGGAAGAGATAGATATTCACCGGCAAGACTAGTCGAAGACACATTCACACACACACACACGCACACCTACAGTCAAGTGGTATTACATGCCATGGTGTGGAATTGCATTTTGGATGGATTTATACCTGTGTGTATGTGTGTGTGGTGTATGGTGTGTGTTGTATATGCAGGTATATGTGTGTGTGCGTGTCGGAACATTCGACCAAACCGATCAACGCTCAACGGTGGCGACGTGAGAAAATTCATGTTCATGCCACAAATTCTGTGCCGTTTTTGTATTTTTGCTGCCTGCTGCTGTCATTGATAGAGTATCGGTTTCCAGCCGCTTTTCGCTGCTTTCGAGCGCTTGGCAACAGGTCAAAAAATCCGAAAGCCACTTCACTGCGGCCTCGGCACCGACAACAGCAAACTGAACCTGCTGCCGCCCCTGAATCTGAAGCCATGTGGCGCGTAACACAAACGCAAACGCGGTGATGTCGACATTTGATTGGTTGTCATTATGAATGTGTTTCAGTCTACGCTGATGGGACATAACCGATGCCGATGAGTGTTGGATGCAGAGTATATTGATAACTACATGCCAGCAATAACGGCGCACAAATAAATAAATCTATACTTTAAGTACTCAAAGAACATGTTCTAATAACATTTATTAAAAAAAAAAAAAACTAGTTGAATCGAATCCCTACAATTGTTTTAAAATGTATAAAGCATCATCGGGCAAATGGAACTGGATCAGAAGGCATTCTAGAATGCTCTTCAGTAGGATACATATCTATGTGTCTGCTAATTGGAAGTTTATAGTCTGTACTTTATTATTAACCTAATTATATTACCTTTCAAGACTGTCTGTAATTCCGCACAAAAAATAAACAATCCATTAAATACATATACTACATATATAAATAACTAATTTGAAGACAAGCATCAAGTTCGGACCAAAAAAGTATACTATTCTCTTGTCTAAAATCTCCTTACTTCGTCATATTGTAAGGACTTTTTTTCCACTGTGATATATTTGTGATATTAAATCAGTGTGGAAACTGTGCCATCCCACAATTAAAACTACATGCATTAGGTCCGGAACTATTAAGTACATATATAGTCATATTGCAAGTGAAAATATCATCCAAAGATTGTGTTACAATATAAAAAACGCTATCACTGCGATTCCCTTATTATACAATTACAATATACTCCACAAAAAATCGAGTAATTTTCACTGCTCCAAATATTTGTATGCGAGCGTATTCGTATCCGTTTGTTAGATACATTGTACATGCATACATACATATGTACATAGTATCTAGCAATATTTCTATTTCTTTTTATGACTCACTACTGGATTTCATAGCTCGCATGCCCACACACATGCACTCTTGTGTTCGAGTGTGTGTGTGAGAGTGTCTCTACCGGTGGTCAAGCGCTTAAGAAGGCCAGCACGTACAACAATTTCCAATGAATCGTCCCGTTTTATGTGTTAGGTATTCTTCGCCTCAATTGCCATTGACAAAAGATTAGGTGCGACCTGATGCCGAACACGTTAAGATATTGTTAGCCATTTAGTTTCGGTTTACTGCTTAACACCCACACACCTTGACAGACTTGGAATATCGGAAGAGATAGCTGAAGATTGAAATAGTGTTGAAGGTGCGAAATCCAACCGGAGATTTCTACGAAAACACACCCATTGCGGTTTTTTAAAATCTGAACTTGAACTGGTTTTTTCACATTAATGGACACTTGCCCGCATGCGCTATCTTGGCTTTTCAGCGCGTCTCTGATGCAATATACTTCTAATGTAATGTGTCAAGCTTACTGCTTAATAATGATTTATTTCTGGAGAAATTATACACATACAATGCATATTCATCACCCATTTGTCAGTGTATATGTATAGCCTTAGAACTGTTCGTTTGCAGCGAACAATCGAGTGGAAAATTTTCAAGACTTTCAAGCATTATTGGACATTTTCTACTTTTTGTAATGTGGAAAATTTTTGTTTGAGAAATCATAATAAAGTGTATTTAATGTTAGTTTATCAAGTGATGGACAGCAGCACGTCACATGCGCGCTTTTTCTCTGGTCATGCACAGTTATCTATCAATTAATTTCTAGACTGTACCTCGGAAATCTTATACACATAATACATACTATATTTATGCATATGAATGTATGTATGTGTATGAAGTGCAATCAGTGTTTTTTTTTTTAAGTTATTGCGCTTGTGTAGGTATCTGAACATAATCGGTTTTCTTGCATTCTTCGTCGACACAATTTGAATGCGAGCCTCTCTGGTTACCTTTTGTTAATTGTGCAACAAGAGCGTTTTGGTGAACATCGACCACCTCTGATGCACACACACACACACACACACACACATACACAACGCACACTCTCACCTAATTTGTCGTTGGTATTGCATCAGCCAATTCGTCAGCACAGCTGCCGTGGGTGCTCGTGCTCGACTGACTCTCTTCGAGAGGGTTAATGTGAAGCGGCACTGAGAGCCCAACCAAGCCAGGCCAAGCCAAGCCCAGCCTAGTCGATGCTCTGGGGTGGCTAAAGATATATGCCGTGGCTTCGAAATTTGAGTATCTGTTTGACTTCGTGTGTAGTGAGTGCATCAATCGGATGCGATGAGACGCCGGTATCTTCACTTCGTTAAGTAGAGCGTAATAAATGAAATATTTTGTTACATAAATATGATGGGCACTAAACAAATTCCGAATGATAAAGATTTCCCCTGTTTACTTTTTTTGTTTTTGAAACATTTTTTTGCAAACAAATAGCTTTCCTTCTGCAAATGAAATTACAAAAGTTCAGCATTTCTTTGGTCTATAAATAACATTCAAAAATGATAAGCCCAAGCGTAACACTTCTAGTTTTTTGCCAAACTTTTCAAAAATTTAGAATTTGTTCAAGGAAGCAAACAATGTACATTTTGTTTAACTCTAAAAATGCATCCCCAAGCATTCAACAAAACTCTAACGTTTTTAAGTTAGTAGTTAAACCAATACTAATGACAGCTCGAATGTCTTTGTCGCAGTTTATTAATTACAGTGAAATAAAACGAATCTGTTTCTTTATTTATATACTATTATTATTGTAATTTAAAATAATCATAAATTGCAATGTTAATTTATAGCCAAAGCAATTATGGTCTTCAGGTTGAAAACTAATTTACACGTAATTTTATTTTTACACGGTTTTGATGTAACACGGTTTAAAAAGGAAAAATGTTATACAAGTATATTTACACTACTTTATTCCATTTAGCACTATTCGGAATAACACAAAATAAAAACACACACACAGCTGACAAACAGCTAGAAACCATTCTTATATGGGTCGTTATGCACATTAAATATGTGATTTATCACTGCTCTTAATAGGTTCTAGAGATAAGGAAACAATCACCTATTTTTGCATATGATCAAAAACATTGAACATCCTTGAACCAATCTATCGCGTAAAAACAGAATTAGGTCTACTATATTTGTTTTTTTTTTTTATTTTACTAAACGCTTGCTTTCCTTCCAATTCATAATTTTATTAGAGCACATATGTATACCTACATGTATACAAACAATTTAATACTCATTAGAATCTTGAATGTGATCACAATAGCTCAATCATACCGATGACGTGCGTAGATGTTTTCGACTTATTATTATCAACGCCCAGTCAATAAAAATTGAAAAACAATTGTTAACTATATACATATGTATGTATATATTTACGAATACATAAATCCATCCCATACATATACATACATAGCAAAAAAGGGGGGCTCGTTGCCCGGCTCTTGTCAACGTCACGCGCACACACAATCAAAGTACTCGTATACAGAGGCATATTGTGGATCAGGGACGCATTCTCATGGACTTGAGGAGAGGTATTCTCGTACATAAGCGCTACTTGGTCGCTTAAACGAACCGAATGGCACACAATTAACAATTTCTGCTAATTGACGCAATGTAGAAAAATACTCATGCACACATACAAGTACTATATATGTGTGTATGTGTATTTACAAACATAAATGCATAAGTGTGCGCCAGCATTTCTATGTACGACCATATATGTATGTAGGTACATACATATATATGTACATATACATATGTATATCAATCGTAACATAATGGCTCAGCAACTTGGGGGCTCGTCTTGCACTGTGGTCGTTCGAGCGATCTTTGGAGCCAGCAGCGACACACCAATACTAATACAAACACCTACATACATACATACATATGTATGTATACCCACATTGGTGTACTCGTATACCAATGCTTGCTGACGAAGAGCAATTGGCGAGCTCTGCTCTCTCCTACGCTTCACTTGATCTCTGCGCGGTTCTCTTTATGCAAATTCAAGCAGATTCGGATTGCGAATAATTTAAATTGAAAGGAAAAAAATCGCCCCAATTGTTATCTCCAATCACTGCTCTCGCTGATAATTGCCCGTCGCTGCGTCTGCCCCCACCCCCGCCGTTGTGCCCTCACCGCCTTCTCGCTAATTTGATCGCGCACGTTCGCCTTCAACTTAACTTATTTTCATTTAATAAAGTGCAATTTGTTTCAAAGCGATCTGATTATTAATTGCTTTAGAATTGATATTGTTTCGTATGCAACGCAGCAACGTTCCCAGAGGGGCCAGGGGAGCGGGGGAACAGACGCAGTGCGGCTGCGTGACCAACGCAACGTCAAGCACAACATGTAACCAACTCTGAGATGTCTCGAAGCTCACGTAGTCCAGTCCGGTAACTGCGGCAATCAGTACTGACACTAAATTAAAACTTTAACCGCTGACTCACCCGACCAGCTACATTTTGGAAATTATTCTTCTACGGCCATTTTGTACTCACACCGTTTCTTCAGTGTTCAGACAAGAGGGATTTATCGCACCTATCTAATGAAATAATGTAATTAGTCAATTAGTCTACTGTATACTCTAGGATCTCTAAGTTAAGAGTCAGCTATACGGTTAAATTAATTTAATTTGGTGAATTGAATTTGTAGGTTGCACAATTGATCGATTTGCGTAAGCGTAAGCATTTTGAAAACTCTGTGAAAAAACCGTCTGAGCTGGGTACATTTAAGTATATATTTCTGGTTTAATAACAAACTTCATAAAATCCAATTCGAATACATATTTACTTGTAGCTAAAAAACAAATGCGCCAGAATCTTACACACAAAACTAATAATAACCAAAGAAAGTGAGTCAAAATTTAAATGCTTAATCGACGACCATGATGATGTTTATTTTTGTGTTTATACATAAAGCCAAAAATTTTTTATTGAATATTCGGACAAGAAAAGGCAAAAGTCTATTTGAAAAATATTCATTATGGTCATTTATATTGCACATTATTGCTCTAAGATTCTAGATGATAAAAAGTTTTCAAAGCATTGCTCCTTTGAGGCATCACCTCATTATATCGGACTTCTATTGAATTAATTTTTTGATTCACAAAAATAGACATTACAAAAACGTTGAGGCTCGAAAACCCAAAAAACTGATAAAACTATAGTTACATATACGTATACTCGTATAAAAATGACGTTGGAGTTTTACTTTTCTGCCCAAATTACAATCAACTGTAGTGGAAGGGTAAACTCGCCGACTCTGTCACAAAGGATAATTGAAATTAATAAGAAGCCGTAGCGCGTACCGGAGCATTAGTTAATGAACTTAATAAGCTCAAGTTTAATAAAAAAGTCCTCTAGTAAATTAAACTAGTGTGCTCTATATGCTTACTATATGTACTCGTATATGTATTTTACATATATAAGTATGTATGTTACTGAACAATTGTAGAAAATATTCCGTTTGGAATTCTGTACTTACATGTACTTATCAGATTTACTCAATAGATTTGCAATCCCAATGCAAATACCACACGAGCTTGTATGTCTGTTTTTATATACAGATGTGTATATATAAATGTATATACTCGTATGTATTTTGTTTGGAGTTTATTAACAGCCTGGCATTCCATAATCGTTCTTCTCACGCTGTTTATATGACAATTTTGTTTGTTTACATTATGGAACATTAAAGCATATTTCGGTTAAACTGAATACTCCCAGCTATTGGATAAATATTCAAGGGAATATCAATGCCTGAAAACAATCTGTGTTCTTAGATGTATACAAGCACACAAAACTGATAAATTTGCAATTCTGGGCTAGACATGAAGGCGCCTTTCTGCAAAAATTTGTGCTCTTCCTAAGTTTGTGGCACAAAAACTTTTCTACTTAAGACAACGCTTGTTGAGAATAAGAATAAAAATCTTCAAATGGGATTAACTGACAAACGTACTGATGCCGAAAAAATGTGTCCACGTTTTGTTCATTCAAAATCATTCTTATTTTTATTTAGATTATCTTTAATACAAATGAATTTGAGTGTATCTAAAAAAGTCTGTCTATATAGGAAAACAGAATATAAGTGCATCTGTATATGTGTATATAAATAGTAAATAACTACCTGAAAGAGACACTTGTTTCTAACTTCGTAAAACAGGTTCATTTCACAAAAATTGAAATCAAAGAATTTTAATTTTTTTTTCATCCCAACCAAACCCATCACATTATACTACAATTAATAATTAAACGTACAATTTATTTTTTGTTTGCTTTTGCAAACTCTATTCTCTGTTAATTCGTATTCTTAAACGAAATGTATTCCTCCATCAAAAGACTAGATATTTTAACACCTTTTGTCCGTACTCGTACTATAGAAAAGCTTAAATAGATGTTAATGTAGGTCCCTTTCTTCTGTCAAGTGCATTTACAAGATCAATAATTTCCACTTGAGAGAATTACTCTTCTTCTATATTTGTTTTTTTATCGCATTTAATCAGATTTGTTTGTTACATACTATATTACACAGGTCGCGGTGCATTCTACACAGTCAACCAATTTAGTTTAAATTTTGCAATATTTTATTGTTAAATTGCAATAAAAGTTTAGACTTCATAATACTTAAAGCTTGTTTATCTGTCTGTCTCTATGTGTGTGCATTTGAAGAAGTCTTTGTGTCAAATATCACTGCATTATGTCACCATCCGACAGATTGATAAACATTGCAATACTGATTTAACTGAGAGCGTTTTGTGCACATCATACTACATACTTGCTATACTCGTATATAAGTTCTGTGTGGAAGATTTGTGGAGTGTTTTAGCACTTGCATTGTGAATTGATGGCATAACATATGCCGACAGAAACCAAAACTGGTTTATCACAATAGAGATAATAATAATGAATTTAATGCAAATTCAAAATTCAAGTCATATAAGTAGTATATATTAAATTGTTCGACAGAAACAGCTCTCATTATTATAAAGGAAGTTAAGAACAAACAGGAAACTTTTCACTTGCCAAGTTGATAAATATATAGCGTACCTGCATTTTTTGTCTGCTGATGTGTGTTGTTAGAATCAGATTTAGATCTACTGATAGGATATGTACTTGTATATTCACTTTATATTAAATTTCACTCTATTCCTCTTTTTGTTTCACTATTGATCTGCTCTCCTGCAAGTTTGGGGCACACTTAGTTATTGACGTTCAATTCCTTTCAAACTACACACCAAACCGTAAACAGTTCTGGTCTGTTCAGTTCCAGATGTGGCAAATGATGTACTGGTTCTCGAAAGGTTGAGCGTGGACGCTTTTATATCGGCAAATCAACAAGTGGGACAACAGTCGCGTTCGGCAAAATGGCAGAGAATCGTGCCCCCTCGGCTTATTAAAAGCTATGGCGTCTCAGTGTGTGGTATGGACGGATGTATGGATGTATGGATGTATGGATGTGTGGATGTGTGGATGTGTGGATGATGTGGAAGTGGTATGCGTGTTCCATCCGTCAATGGCCGTGCGTGCGTGAGTGTACGACTGTATGTGTGCGTGTGTGTGTGTGTGTGTGTAAGCAAATTGTGCTCCTTCGGCTTTGATTGATTGACTCACAGAAAATTCATGCAAATTTATTTGAATGAATTGTTTTATATCACATTTTTCTCATTAATATTCCCCCTTGTATCCACTGCTACTCAGATTCGCATTTAATTCTGACTGTATTCTAGATACATATTATTACTACAGGTATCAGTGGAAATTTGGATTTTCAATCAAATCAAATTCATAACTAATCATAAATTAATAACGGGAGATATTCCAACTAATCAGCAATCTTTAAGCCTTCAAAAACAAACGGCCTCTCTTATGATGACTAACCGAGAACTATTATCTCTCTCTCTTCACCCCTGTACGCTATCTATGTATTAACTCTGTTCTTGATTAATTCCTCTAGTCGTTCATTCGAAATTCACACTTCTACCCACTAGTCTACTAGTAATTTTCATTAAATATTACAGATAAACAAAAAATTACAATTTAGATTGGCTTAAATATGCACAACTCAATTTTTTATTAGAATTTATTTATTTTTTCTATTTTATTATTATATTGTTATTTTTTTATTTTTATTAGAATTTACATTTACAAAAAATGTGGTGATGTTATTTGTTTTATTTATTATTATGTTGCAAATGGGCCTGCAGCTTTGACCATAACACGACAGCCTCACTTAATTTTTTTTTTATATAACTTACCACTCTTACAGAATTTTCAGAATTCTAAGACTGAACGTAATTTTCAATCTTGCTTAGCGCCGTGATTCAAACCGAGTGCATACTCGAAAACAAAGTCAGATTGTGGGTTAGCTCGTTGAGCCTGAGATGTTTTCGAATGCCATAAAATCCTCTACATTTTCAATGGTGTAACACTTTGACGAAAAGGAGATTTCATTTATAGTCTAAGTCTACAATAGGTCAGAAAAAAAATGTGCCCACACATTTTAACAATTTCATAACTTTTTTATTTTAAGCTTAGAAACAAGTAATAATGGTAAGAGAACAAAATCGTTTTCTTTCAATTCTTGTCATTTCCGCTCGATTCTAATCCCACAACCTTAAACACTTAAATCTTTTACCGTTAAACATTTTTGGGAATCAACAAATTTTCAAAAATTGTTAATAATAATAGTAAGTGATTGGACACTTTTTGACAGCAATAATTTGTAGACCCTTTCAATGAAAGATCGGTGCAGAAATCAAGCTAAGTAACAACAACCCTTTCGTTTATAAAGATACCTTAAGAAATTTAGTATTTGTAGGTTTTATTGAGTATTTCTTCATATACATATATAAATCTACTAATGAACACTATTAATATTATTTAAATAGCTTTCAAGAAGCGAACTTACTTTTAACAGCATTTGATATTGAAACGTTAAAGGGTGGAACAATTTTGTTAATAACTCCAAACCCGACGTATGCCCCACACTAGAGATTCCACTTGCAGCATGAAACCAATCCTTCGGCTATTGTTCCTTATGGCTGTCTTATGCCTGTCCATAGGCACATTCCGTTGATTGCATTTAAAATTACTTGTGAATCACGCAGCGCATCAGTTGGTTCATTACGCTCAATTCCATCTCGTGTTCTGGTTTGGTTTGAGATGATTTTGATTTCCGTTTAATATTAAAGTAAATTGTGCAAATTGAGAAGGCAGCCGAATCTGCATCTGTCTTCCTCCCACTCCCTGGCCTTCTATACACTAACTAGTTGCATCTGGACAGTACAGCCAAGGCCTCTTCAATATTCGTGAGCGTCTGCTGTCATGTCATACTCACAGGAGGTGTATGAGTACCTTACGATTTCAAAGCAAGCATTTGTAGGGTCTGTCTATAACTATGGCCAAGTTGGCAGAATGAAACAATTGCGAATCAATGACAGCCCATATTTAATATTACGGTGCAATAAATCAAACACTTAAAAGCTTCTGAATTCAAGTGGCAAGCGGCACTGACTCTCCCCCGGCTCAGGCGTTGGTCACCTTCAAAGCAAAGGCTTCGCTAGACCGACTGCCTCCAGACCGGCATGGAACGAGTCAATTATTTGCTATCTTTGCCGCTATTTGCATTCCTGAATGCGTCGCCAAATTAAACAAAGATTCCGACATAGACACAGCTGGTCGACTAGCCAGAGGCGCTCAAATAAAACTCAATTGATTCCGTAACAGAAATTTAAATGCACTTAACCGTACTCCGGATGCCCGTATAGTCTCTAAAATAGTTTTGTTTCTGCAGCAGCAACCGCTAAATTTAAATAAAATTGCATTTACTATACTATACATTACATCGAACTAGGACTAACAATAGGTGTTTCAATCAGCACGGCGTACATCGCTTAGCCCATATTACGCTGTACCGGAAATATAACAAGGTATATAACTAGTTCTGGCAGATATGAATGCAGGTAACGCAGCATTTTATGGTATTAGGATACAAGTATTAAAAAAATTCTTTGTTCTACCTCTTGCCGTTTTGTTTCCGAGAGATAAAGATCTCTTATTATCTAGCTTTAAACAACACGAGGGAAACGCTACAGTCGAGCAAGTCCGACAGTAAAATACCCTGTACCCAACTAAACTTCCGGCAATGAGTTATATGCACACCTAGGAGAAGCAAAAATAAGAAGAAGAGCAAACTGGATGCTGCAGTTTGTGGGCGTAGAACTGGTGTGAAATTGTTTCGCTAATAACTTTTCTTAAAATTTACCGATTCGTATAAAATATGAAACAAAACTTAAAATGTAATATAGATTACGTCTTCACAGTATGAACGAAATTCTGCAGCGGGACGAAGGGGGAAAACTCATATATCCTAGGGACGTGGAGCATCTACATACTGTTTCCGAAATCCAGACGGATCGACATGCCAAGATGGATTTCTTTCGTCATGCTGACTAAGAATATATACTTTGTAGGGTCGGAGATGCTTCTTTCCACCTCTTACATACCCTCCACAAACCTAATATACCCTTTTTACCCTACGGTTACAGGGTATAAAAAATAATAAAACGATCTGTCGCAAAGCAAAACCTTTTGGTGTTATCAAATGTATTGTTCATTGGTCTTTTAAAATGTACAGTTAAAAAAAATTGACGCTGACACGATCAATGTATAAAAGATTCGTTTTACTGCATTTACAATATTTATTTTTTTAAAAGCCTTTAAAAGACAATGAGACAAAATACTGACGCTTAGAGATCATTTCATATTAGAGTTTACAAGAGTTTTATTGAAAACGACAAATTGAGATAATCGAGCTGGTCAAATAATACTTTCTGAACATTGCGTAGCTACATTATCGCTGGCCTTCATTCGAATTGAGAGTGTAAACTGTCCGTACACTGGTGACTAGACTTCGGCTCACTGGAAATTTCTGCAACCTTCTCATGGACAGACTTAATTAGTTAATTTGTGATTACCTAATTATGTATAGAGATGTATACTATACAGTTTCTTTTCAGACTTTTTGCTCTTATCAGCGGTGATAAGGCTTGTCATTTAGTTCCCAAATATATTATTTGAGGAGACAACATGGAAAGAAAAATAATCACCGAATGTCAAATCCAACGATTTGCAGGCATGGTCAATCAATTCCACAAACAAATAATATTTTAAGTAGCGAAATTTAAGCCGCCACGAGACCTAAATCATTTCGGCCTCGTGGAATTCAGCATATTATACTACAAGTAGTAATTTCATAGGGTGAAAATATTGTTAAAACCGCCGTTAAATTTTATTAGAGCTTAAAATTATTAAATCTCCATAACCTCTTTTCTCAAACTATTTTGATGTGGGAGTGCCAGCAATACTCTATAATGTTTGAACAGGCCTCGCATATGGGAGGTCCTCTTTACAGCCTCTGATGAGCAGCGCCCCTGGATCTCTTAGCTGCTAGGCGACAGTAATTTAAAATAGTCTCACCGCACGGCCTCCTCGCACTCCTCTTTGTCTCCTCGCTTGGATGCGGAAACGGGGGAAGGGGCAGTCGCCCACACAGTCAATTTGGCCATCACTCAATAGGGCTTCATTTGAATTGTCAGCTTGTCTCCAATTGATAACGCCAGTGCGGCTGCGAGCCTGTCAGCCACGAAGCTATGAAGCCCACGTCAGTGGTTGTCCTCTGCTAGTCAGACGTGCCTCTACCCCCACCCACCACCCGCTGTTGTTCCTGGCTTTTGGCATCATCATTCAATCAGTCAACAGCATGGTGTAATTAAACACTCGGCAAATGTCGAGATGTCACAGTCATGGTCGGACTTTTCTGCGGCGCCGTTATTAACAAATTTGTTTATATTGTTTTAACGTCAACGCAATATCTCCATGAGTGCACATACATAAGTATATATGTACATAATACATATGTACATATGCTTACGATTATATAGTAACTTGCTTTAGGCCGCACGTTAGAAAACCTATGTACATACACGTGCATGTGCATGTAGAGGTATTATGTACATATGTACAAGTACGAGTATGTACGAAACAAATTTCCTTAATTTCATTATATGTACGAAACAAATTTCCTTAATTTCATTACGAGAGATAACATTTATAATTTGATAGAGCTAAATAAATTTAGAAAAATGTAGCTGTGACTGAAACAAAAAAGTAAGCTGCGCTAAAAAGGTAATTCCATTCATTCAACCCTTCTTTTAAGCCATGGAGTAAAAAATGTATACTACTTTTATTAGTTTTGTATAAATTTTCTAAAATAGTTGATATTTTCCTTTACGATTCGTTGTACACATATTCTGCAGTTCCAATTTACTGAAGGCCAGAAACACATCCTGAAACAAGTAAGTACTTCAATATCCCTTTATAAGCGAATTCGCTTAATAGGTAAAATGAGTTACTTTTGAAGTGCATTCTGGAAAACAACTATTATTTGAACATTGAAGAAAATAAATATTTATATATTTGACACTACAATACTACTGCAATTAAGGCATTTAAAATACTTGTAACTATTCTGGACTCGAATACTTTGCATTGTTGACAGTATTGAAGCTACTTTTGGCCATAAGCAACAGGTGTCCATATATACATACATACATTTTATTCTTAGATACTACATATATCCTTATACGAGTATACTCGTATGTAGTCTCAAGCAGCACAAGAAGTTAGTTCACGTCGTCATGGAGCGGATCGCTTCATTAATTGCTCCATTTAAAAAAAATTGTTTGTTTAATACGATGTCATAAAAAACTACCAATTGTGTAAGCCCTGACAATAAAAGGTGCAAACGATATATTAGAGTTATGAAAAGTGAATATGAAATGAATGCTAGACTCCAATGGGTTCAACTCCTAAATACCCTGGACCCACTCCCAAAAATAAAAACAAACATTTTTAAATATTTGTTTTTAAATAATTGTTTTTATTTTAAATAAATAAGATACAGAGATCACTAATGCCAATTTTCATCATGATACGTAAATGTAAAAGTAAGTTATATCCATATATTCGATCGAAATTTGTATATTATTACAATTTCTTTTCTTTTTAATTTTTGTAATTTTTAAAATTTCTATGAGTATTGCACACATAGCAAAAATTATTCAAAGTCGCGGCACCCGGCCTTAGCTTTTCCGCTATATTATTATTTTATTAAATTAATTAAGTTAAAAACATTATTTTTCCAAAAAAATTTATGTAGTTTTTTATTAAACCGGTATTCTGCTAACAATATTATTATTATTAATAAAGGAATGCTAAAGTCGAGCAGGCTCAACTCTTAAATACCCTGTATCTTCCACCAAAAAGGAAAAAATGAAAAAAATTAATTAATTTAAAAAAATTATATTAATTAAATTAAATACAAATTATGCAATACATATATGCAAAAGTGGAGACATGTTCATGTACAGTTTCAACAGCATAACTTTACATCAGAATCGTGCCTCTGCGTGTTTATATGCGTGTATGTGTGCAGCACAAAGTTGAGCCAAAGCAGCAACAACAACAGCTGCGGGCAGAGCTCCAGGCAGCGCATGGGCAGCGATTTTATTTATGGCTATAACTTTCTTCAAAATTGACCAATCATGAGAAAATTAACATTCGGACACATAATCACTAACTGGATTTATATGCCAAATTTGAGTTCAAATTCCAAGAATTACAGGAGTTATGAAAAGACGAATTGCGGGGAAGTGGGGGAAGGGGGGGGGGGGGGGGGGGGGTATCAGAAAAAAAAACACAAACTCGATCTGCCTGGGGCTTAGGGGAACCTGAATGCCAAGTTTGGTTATCCTAGCTATTGTACTTGCTGAGATCGTTGCGCTCATACAGACAGACGGTCGGACGGACGGACATGCTATACCGTCTCGATTTGTCATCCTGGTCAATAATATATATACTTTGTGTGGTCTGCCACGCCTCCTATGTTACATACATTCGCACAAAACTAGTATAGCCTTTTACCCTTTGCGTACAGGCTATAATTGGGGAATATGGGGATTTTTAAAATTGTCGATAGTATACATTTATAGGACACATTTAAATATACAATGCAATATTTACAATATTTTTAAATTAAAATTAAATATAAATTATTTTTTATGATATTATATATTTTAAAGAAGGGATCTCTTGGGGAGATCGTTCGGATAAAAAACATTTTTAGCATTCCTTTCTTGTTTTTCTTAAAATAAAAATGAACAGTAATATGTACTATGTTACTACAAGGTGTGTTCCAAAGTAAACAGGACTTTAAAAAAAAAACAGAACAAATGGTTTTTTCGGCTAAATCAATTTATTTTAATCAAAATAGTCTCCTTCACTGCTTCAAAGCATGTCGAACGAGTGTTTTAGCTCGTTGGCAGGTATGGCCGCCAGTATGCCGGTGCAAGCCTTTTGAATGGCCTCTACGTCTGCATAACGCTTCCTTTTCATGAGCAAATACATTTTTCCGAAAAGGAGCACGGTGAATACGACGAGTGGTTAATGGTAAAAATGTGATTTTTGGTCAAATAATCGGTCACAAGCGTCGATCGATTCTGAGCAATTTGTGGTCGTCAATCAATTTGTGCGGAACAAACCGTGCACACAACTTTCGTAAGCCCAAATGTTCGGTCAAAATGCGATAAATCGATGGTTTGTTCAATTCCACTTCCATCAATTTCAATGATGATTTCGGCTGATTTTTGATGAATTCACGCACAGTTTCGATGGAATTTTCGGAGATCACGAATTTTGATTGGCCCACATGTGGATCGTCATTTATGTCCAATCATCGCCATAAACTTGTTTCATCAATTGAAACGTTTCGGTAAAAGTTTTACCAATTTTAAAACAAAATTTAATGTTGGCTCTTTTTTTAGAAGCTCATTTTCGCACCGATAACACAAACATACTGACACTTAAAACGCAATAACTTCCAATCGATGAAATGTCATGAATTTCACTGGACAATCGATAAAGATAGCAGATTCTAACGCACCAGTCGACATATAGATAGCGCCACCAGGGGGCGCTAGATTCAAAAAGTCCTGTTTACTTTCGAACGCACCTTGTATAGTATATAATAATTACAAAATAATGTACATTCTCGTAAATGAACTAGGAGCATTAGAAATAATTTATTTTACAAATTATCTCTTTTTCAAAGAACAAATCTGTTTGAGTTATCCAAATTTTTTCCTTTTTTAATTTTTTTTGGCAATAAAATCAGCAACAGAAAATGCATAAATTGAATGCAATTTTCAAATTTTTAATTGTGCTCATATATTTTCTACAACCATATATCTCTTACTATTTTGTTGATTAAGTAAATTGATTAATTGATTCAAAATTACTTAACAGGTATTCAAAATTCCAAATTAGTTAGTATATTAGATTTTAACCTAATATTTAAATGCTTCTGTTTTAAATTTCTTACTTACTTATTCTTTTCTAAATACAAATAATTATAAATAAACACATTTTCCAATTTTTATACCCTGTACCCAAAGGATCTACTAGATTATTGCGAATGTATTTAATATACAGAAGGAGACGTGCAAGACCCAAAGTTATAAATATGTATATTATATATCAGTATGACAAGACGAGTCGATTTAGCCATGTCCTTCCGTCTGTCTGCTAAAGTAGTACTAGAGCTAAGACCTAGGCAGATCAAGTGGGCTATTTTTCTGATACAGACCCCCCCCCCCCCTCTCACCACTATTAATGAATTTTCATAACTTCTTGTTTATGTATTATAATTAAAATTCCGTAATTTGTAATTAAAATTCAAGTAGCTTGCTAAAGCGAGGGTTATTTTGAATTACTGCACCAGTAATTCGTCAAGATTTTTGAAACCTAATCGACACAAGCGATAGTAAGCAAAGTGTTCATAAGTTACAGATATGCAGTACTTTCGTATTCCGTATACCCTATATATATGTACATAAATTATTTTCATTTTTCTCTAAATACAAAGGACAAAGGCGTGACGAGAGTTCCGAGAAACATTTTTGAGGTGTCTTATAGTTATGGTAAGCACCTTAGTATGCTAGTCTCTGAAATATGCAATGATCTGAAACAAAAGGAACAATCTTACTACAAATTTGATTTGGAATTTGCCGGTAAAATTTGAGAGAACTTTGCAGATGAACCTATTTTTGCGAACCTGCAACGTTCCTCGAAGCTCATGATTATTTATTTTGAAAAGCTCGTTTGAGCTTAATGTTACTATGCTTTTGGGTTTAGTATAACAGCTAAAAAGCTTAAAAGAATAACAAAAGCAGAAGCGGCATAAACAATTTGTCAAAGCTAGTGCCGCTTATTTTCAAGGTTATACGTTTACGTATAATTCACCCCAAACGCAAAATATTAGTATACAAGTATAACAACAAACACATTTGCATGCTGTAGAAATTATTAAGCTAACTGTGAAATTCGACAGAAACAATAATTAGATAATACGTAAAATTAAGTGTTAATGATATTTAACATCACTATGAATGTACATATATGTATGTATATTTTATACAGATGTACATACATATGTAAAGCTCGTACATATAAAAAGCACACACCAACCAGTTGCGTCGAGTGTAGTCGTTTGATAACAAATTGAACTTTTGCTTTATTTTTCGCCGCAGTTTTCGAGCCATCGCCGGACCAGCAAGTCCAACTACGCGGAAGTTTCTATAATTATTTCTATTTTTTGTATTGGGCCCGGTCGGAACATTAGGCTAAGAACAATGATCTCTCTTCAAGCCCTCCGACAAACCGGGCTTTCTGCCACGCGCAGCTTTAACGCTTCCAGCACAATTAGACATTTCTCAGTATCTCGCACCAACTACGATAACCAAGAGTAAGTACCAGCCCCTTTGGGAGTGTTATGAGTGTGTTTGTATTATGCACACACAATTTCCTATAGATAGAACGTTTTCGAATGCAGATTCACTTGACACACCCACCGTTCGATGCCAAACACTCGAAATTAAATAGAAATATTATTTCAGTCTATACCCGTACATATTTATACATATATCAGTGACATCATTTAATTACTTTGCTAGCCCTTGTAGCCCATTGTAGTTCATAAGCCAATTTAATTAACATGATTATACCCCCGAGAGAGGCAGAAGGCGAGCACGCGATAACCAATAATACCGGCTTTTGAAGACAAAGTTGGATATTTACCATTATGCATTCATCGTGTACATACAAATACATACATACATGCATACATATGTATGTGCACATGTACTCATAATAATCACCCCATTCTGTTGTCTTATATGCAGTTGTATCGCCCACAACCAAACTATTTGTCTATAAGGAGGAAATTATTACTTTTAAACACAAGGTGGACATGTTTACATACATCTGTATATTATTAAACACATTCAGTGCGCATTGGACTATCAATATGATTTACTGTAGTGGCACGATAACTCTCTCTCTCTTTATGTGGCACAATATCAACTTTGTGGTCAAAAAGCTTTTCATCCGAATTGAACAATACATTTATAAAACATAACAAGTAAAAAAGCTAAAGTCGGGTGTCCCGACTTTGAAATACTCTGTACATATGTTTACAATAATTATAGAAAATAAAATAATTAAGAAAATAAAAAAAAATTCAATGATCGATTTTACCTTTCTCGGTATTCGAACTCACGTAAAGGGTTTATAATTGCACATTTACATAGCAATTGCGTCTGTGTTGGTGTATGTATGCCTATGCGCATCTATTCGTGTCTGTGTAAACATGTGTGCAGTCAACCAAAGCACCAGCATCAACAGCCGCGGGCAGCGCTTGAGCAGCGCTGCAGCAGCAAATATATTTATGGCTATAACTTCTTGTCAAATCGGTCTATCATAGTGAAACTTGGCATACGGACACATAATAATTAATTGGGAGTATTTGTAAAATTTTAGTTCGAAATTCCAAGAATTACGGGAGTTACGATTTGCGGGGGAGAGGGGGGAGGGAGGGAAATTCCAAAATATACATTTTCTGCGTATTCACATAAGACATCTGGGACTAAAATTTGGTGATCCTAGGTCTTATAGTCTCCGAGATATAGGCGATTATACGAATGGAAAATCGGGAAAACCCCCATAGGGGGGAAGTGGGGGGGAAATCAAAAAAATAAAACAAACTCGCATAGAATACACACATAAGGCATTTTTGTGCATTTGGTGTCTCTATCTCTTATAGTCTCTGAGATCCAGGTGTTCATACGGACGGACAGACAGCTCCCGCAAACCTAACCTGCCAATGAATAAAAATATTCATTATAGCTATGTTTATTTTGTAAATCTTCAATCTTTTTTCAAGACCTGTCCTACGTTGGACAATTATTAAATTTTATGATAAACTTTGACAATTTTTTAATCACCGTATGCCTTATCAAGGAACGAGCTCACATTGTGGGATTCCTTCTAGCTCATTGAGCTATGCCAGGCCTCTATTCATTATAGTATCAGCATTTTACCTATCGGTTTTAAACATATTCATGTATGTGTAGTATGTACATATGTATATAGAACTGTTTGTTTTAAAGAAAAAAGTTTCGACTGTATACAATAAGCAGCGAGTCAATGTACATACTATGTGACGTGCCCTCTATATTAATCTTATGAAATATAGATATTAACATAATAGAGCTGATATAATCTGATAAAAGGTAGGCACTAACATTGTAATCAATTATTGATTTCTGTATCGAAATATTCCATTTAAGCAACTCTCTCATTAAATAATGAAATTTGCAGTGCTCTCTTGCTCCCAATGCAGTGCAGCGTTAAGGCCTTGCGCTAGCCGAAGTTAGCCTAGAAGTCTCTATCGACGCGCAGGGTCTAGGACTTTCTATCCACTAAATCCACAACTACTCGTAATAAATTTGCTCTCGCTTTTGTTATTCTCAGCGAAACAACGATTGTCGGCATGGGCCAAATCCTTTACATATGCATAAATAAAACACTGAATAAAAATTTAACAATAAACGTTCTTGTTGAAAGCCAACTTTTATTTGACTTTTAGTTGATCAAAGCGTAGCTGTAGATGATATTTCAACATACATACATTACATGATTTATTTGTATAGGTTTAATGGCAATAATCACATGTACATAGTATTAAATTAGAAAACTTATGAGGAGTTATTACAATTTTAAAATTGTCTTTAGCCGCACTAAAAGAAAAGTGGGAAAAATTTCTGCTACAACTGTTAAAATATTGACAGTCTAATAAAATGGGAAAGTAGGGAAATCGACAGATTGTCGGTGTTGGCGCATGTTGGTTTTGAAAACTTACATAAATCCCAGATCTTGCTAGAACATGCCATACAACAAATATTTGTTTCATCTGCAACGATATATATTTTTTAGATTAAAATAAAAAGAACTAATTTCTAGTTTTACAAAATTTTTAGATGTAAAGTTCTAGTTGTAGGCGGCGGTAGCGGTGGTTGTGCCATGGCCGCAAAGCTCTCGTCGAAACTTGGTAAAGATAAGGTCATCATTCTGGAGCCCGCAGATGTACGTAATCATCCCAAATTCTTAAGAAAGTTATGCTATACTTATTCACTTGTAGAAGCATTATTATCAGCCAATGTTTACGCTGATAGGAGGTGGAATGAAACAAGTGGATCAATCTTACAAGCTGATGTCAGACGTACTGCCGCAAAAGGCGAAATGGATTCGTGAAAAGGCCACAGACTTTGATCCCGATAACAACGTTGTTAAGACTTCAAGTGGTACAACAATTAAGTATGATATGCTGCTCATTGCAATCGGTCTCCAGCTAAACTTTAATAAGGTAGACCCCATGAACACTATTCCAAAGCCCATACACACGTTCTGACTCTACAAACAGATCCCTGGCCTGGTGGAGGCTTTGGAGATACCAAACGGTAAAGTTGGTTCGATTTACTCACCAAAGTACGTAGACCGTGTCTACAACTCCTTGCGGAACATTAAGGAAGGTAACGCAATTTTTACGTTCCCTGCATCGCCGGTTAAGTGCCCGGGTGCGCCGCAAAAGATTTTGTACATTGCGGAGCACTATTTCCGCAAGGTAACCTTAGTTGCTGCTTTTTTAGTGGCTCTACTAACGTTTCCTTTTAGCTAGGCAAACGGAACAACATAAATGTCATATACAATACCTCGTTGCCTGTTCTTTTCGGTGTAAAGCACTATGCAGATGCCCTATGGCCCATTGTTAAGAAACGCAACATAACGGTGAACACGCGTCGAAATCTGATTGAGGTTAGACCGGAAAAAGATATCGCTATCTTCCAAAACCTGGATAATCCGAGTGAAATATATGAAGAGCAGGTACATTAACTTCTTTAATCTATCATTTTAGCTCTCTTTGAAACATTCCATTGATTTTTAAAACTTCAGTACTCGATGCTTCATGCCGTACCACCCATGAGCGCACCGGATGAGCTAACCAAGTGCAAGGAACTGGTAAACGAGTCGGGATTCGTGGATGTCGACAAATCGACACTTCAACATACAAAGTACAAGAATGTTTTCGCCATTGGAGACTGTTCTGGTTCACCGAATTCAAAGACTGCTGCATCCGCAGGTTAGTTCTTTACCCGTTATTTTTCGTGCACTATGGAAATCCAAGCGTAAATTATTTAGCAAAGCCGGCGGTGGTGCATGCAAATGGAATCCCAAGGTTTCCAAAGCAAGCCAACGCCGCATTAAATATTCAGTCTAGTCATTGATCTATAGGTCTATTGCATTTGATCGCTCAGACATGCTCTTAAACTTTTCAGCTGCACAATCACCAGTTGTCTATCGCAATATGATCGCGGCGCTGGCAGGAAAGCCTCTAAACAACAGCTACGATGGGTATGCCTCATGCCCCCTAGTTACCGGTTACAACAGCTGCATATTGGCAGAATTTGATTACTCCTTGACTCCTCTGGAGACATTCCCAATGCCCCAAAATAAGGAGCGGTACACAATGTTCTTCATGAAAAAGCAATTGATGCCTATGCTGTACTGGACACTAATGCTTCCAGGCTACTGGAATGGACCAGCTTTAATGCGAAACCTATTCGCTCCCTTTAGGTTCAGTCAAAAATAGAAGACCCTGTTACTCAAACGGCAACAAAATCCATCATTTTATGTTTATTACTTTATTTCTGTTTGTGATCGATTTTATATTGAGGCATTTTTAATGAAATAAAATATATTGATGAAAAATATTACGAACTTTGATAACCTTCGGAAAAGTTTATGATTCAATCACATAAGAGATTTTCGATACTGTGACAATTGCGACTAACATTTCAAATAACAGCGACAAATATCTGCTAATGAATAAAATTTAGTTTTATGTATATTTGGCACAAAGGGAATCCATTATCCCCAAATAAACTTATGGCTGCAGTATTTTGAGCTTTGTCAAATTGTTGATCAACTTACTCATTAACAGATCGTACATATCAAATTTCTCTTGATTTACTGTCAATTTGACAGAGATAAATGTTTCCCAGAATGAAATGAATAAAAGTAATTCTACTGATATACAAGGCTAATTCGTTTTCAGATGATCTTGGGAATCAACATTACTGACTGGCTTCAACTTGAATTTTTGTCATACGTCAATGTAAACGTAAATATTGATATACTAGTACATATAGTATGTATCGCCTACAAATTTGCATATAGTTTGAATATTTAAAGTGTGTCCTTGTTTAAGCCATTGGGGTTATTGTACGCCCTAGAAGTCTCTAGACTTAGAAATAAAACACAACGAAAAGAATACATTTTAGATATACTACAAGTATATGTATGCGGTCAACAGATTGGTACCGATTTACATTTTTTGCCGATTAACACTTCGCAGTGTTTGGGTGTTTTAATGAAAATCAATCCTAAACTGTACATACTACAAGTGATTCCAACTGTCCAATCTGCAATGCAAGTGTGTTTTATCAATGTATTCGTTTGCAAACAGAAAATGGTAATTAAGTACATCCATACCTACACACAGAAGTATGTGCATAGGTTTAAATTAAAATTTAAAATGGTTTCATATTTGCTTCTGTTCCTTTCCCATATACTCGTACTACATTTTATACATACATACTTATGTAGTTGTTGAAGCATCTTTTAATGCAATATCATTCAATTTCAGAACGAATTAATTGTATCATTTGTAGCAAAAAATGTTTTGAGATTTTATTTAAAACATGACCGAAATTGTTTTAGATCCGAAGTCATTAATTATATTTATTGGTTTATCACCATTTAGCAGTATTTCATTTATTATAGTTTCAACTAAATATTTTTTTATATTCGTTCATTTATATCACTTCCCCATATTCTTCCCATTTCTTTTCTTTTTGTGTTTTTGATGCAAAGAATTACAATTATAAGACATAATTCATTTGTTTTATATTGTGTTCAATTTACTTGATTCAATCATTAATTATGTTTATAACTTTTTCTAAAAATTTTTTCGTTGCCTTAGCCATACATTTATTGCACTTTGTAAACATATAAATTAAACACAAGTTTATACTATATAGTTTAATGTACAACATTTTTGTTGGTTTATCATTTTCGTGTTTGTTTATTAATTTATTTATTAAATGTAAATTGGAATTTTGATTACTTATTTAAACATTAACATTACTATAAGCATTAAGTATAGGTTTAATCTATTTTGCCTTGTCCAATCTCTTATTTTTGCATTCAAGTTGAAAGATATAACAAACGATACAAGTTTACCAATAAATATTCAGCTTCCTCGTCCAGCACCACTTTGAAGTGGATCCAGCTAGCCAGTGTATTGGAGGATCTTATTTATGCGGCAATGGCTTATTTTGCTTTCATGATTGTATGACTGCATCGGCATTGTTTCTATGTGTACATGTACTCGGTATTCTGCGTTTTCAGTGTGGTGGATATAAGGCCACCACTTGGTTCCCTTTGTACGCGTAAAAGATACCTTACTTAATGTAATAGTTGCAATTTTTTATTCTTGAGTGCAATTTTAATAAGGGTATTATTAGTGAGAAAAATGAGGGGAAATATTACATTACAAAAACACGTTGATTCCATGGACACAAAATGCCAAAAGAAAGTGCTCAAAGTTAAAACTGAAATATGTATGTATATTAGAGTATAATTTAAAGAAGAAGATATTTCCTGCAGATAAACGGCGAACCCACCCCGGCCATAATAAAATTAGATCGATTTTGTGTGTGGTTAAGTTAAAGCAATACCACAGTCTTTAGAGAGCAGGAAATTTTTGAAAAAGAAATCTGCAAAACTGCTGCAAAGTGAATATTTAGCACGAACGTGAGTTTGATTTTATATTTGATATCGATAAATCTATTATAATTGTTTGGTCATGCAAAAACAGCAAAAACCGGCAGTACGACTTAGCTAATAAGTAAAGCAAAGTAACTCATCAGCAGGGTGCTCATTTTTTCTTATAACTAGCTTTGCACTGCAAGGTGAGCGCTTTACTTTTCTTACTTGATTATGATTATATAATAATTATAAGTCACATGTTAAAATAACCCTTTGTCTGCATGGTGTGTGGATTTTTTAAATTATTTGAAATTCGTTTAAATGCAACAGCCCTAAAAGTACAATCGACTGACACCGTGAAAATGTATTAATTTATTTTTAAATTTAATTTTACACTTTCGATTTTGCTTATTTTCGCTAATATTTTCGCATATTTGAAATCATAAAAAAGCTTATGATTATATAATAATTATAAGTCACATGTTAAAATACCCCTTTGTCTGCATGGTGTGTGGATTTTTGAAATTATTTAAAATTCATTTAAATGTAACAGCCCTAAAAATACAATCGATTGACACCATGAACATTTATCGATGTGCTATGTTATCGGTAATAAACAGGGTTGCTTGTTGCAGACACAACAAAAGCAGAGCGTGGCGTCGCTTGGCGCTTGGTTTTAAAGTTAACGAATTGTGTTACTTGGTTTGATGAGTTTGTGCAGAAGAAAAACTAAATTTTGTATTATCAATTAAATTGTTAAAAACTCAAAATGAAGGCAGTGTAAGTAAAAGTGAACCCTATGTTCAATAATTCCATAATGACGCCCTTCATATATTAAAATTTTGCAGCAGTAGCAGCGTTCGCACACCTATGCGTGTTTTCAAGACGCCCCGCGCTCCATTGACCGATAGGCAGCGAGAGACAGTAGAGAAGCCTCGCGATCCTGTACATGTATATTGCAGAGTGCGACCACTGCAATCGGAAGGTGATCTCACAGGAATGCGCGTAAAGAACTCCACGACAATCACATTAACGCCGCCAGATCAGCTCCTCCATCACAAGCAATCGGCACAGCGCGAAATACAGTATATATTTAAGCACGTCTTTCAGTCTGATTCCACGCAGCAGGATGTGTTTACGGCAGTGGCTCAGCCGCTGGTCGAAAATCTTGTACGCGGTCGTAACAGTTTGCTCTTCACGTACGGAGTGACGGGTAGCGGGAAAACCTATACCATGACTGGTAATTTAAGACATCGTGGCATTATGCCACGTTGCCTAGACGTACTGTTTTGCACCATATCAGACTATCAAGCAAAGAAGTTTGTTTTTAAGCCAGACAGGCTAAATGGCTTTGAAATTTTATCTGACGAAGATGCGCTGCTCGAGCGACAACAGGAAATGAATCAGCGGTTCGCCGGAGCTGGCCGCTTCGCCTTTCGACGCAAAGACTCTGACCCAGAAATTGCGTCGCAAGCCTCAGTTGATCCAAGGCCGGTGTTGGGAATAGATGAGGACAATATGTTCTCGGTCTTTGTCACCTATATCGAGATTTACAATAACAGTGTCTACGATCTTTTGGAGGACTCGGGCATACAGAAGTAAATATAATTAACAATCAACAACATATCACGTGCATACATATTTATTATTTCTTGCTTTTTCTAGGACTTTGCAAAGCAAAATCATACGTGAAGATGCCAACCGCCAAATGTTCGTTCACGGTGTCACTGAGGTTGAAGTCAAGACAGTTGACGAAGCTCTCGAGGTGTTTCAGATGGGACAAAAACGGAAACGCATGGGTCACACCGTTTTGAATTCCGAGTCAAGTCGTAGTCACTCTGTCTTCAATATCCGTCTGGTTCAGGCTCCCACTGACTGCCAGGGCGAGCATGTGGTCCAGGACAAGCACACAATCACGGTCAGCCAGCTATCTCTGGTTGATCTGGCTGGCAGTGAACGTTCCTCGCGCACAAAAAATACGGGAATTCGCTTGCGCGAGGCTGGCAACATAAACAATTCCTTGATGACGCTGCGTACTTGCTTGGAGTACCTGCGTGAGAATCAGCAAACACCCTTTGGCATAGCGCCCAAGAAAATTCCATATCGTGATTCGAAAATCACACACATGTTTAAGAACTACTTTGATGGCGAGGGTCAAGTTTCGATGATTGTGTGCATCAATCCGAGAATCGAGGACCATGAAGAGAATATGGTATATACAGTAACATTTACCAGTTATCGAACAACTTATCCAATTGACTTTATACACCATTTGGTTATTTTCAGCAAGTTATGAAATTCGCCGAAATGACCCAAGAGGTTCAAATAGCGCGTGCCACCCCAATGAAGACAGATCTAGGCTTAACACCAGGACGTCGGAAGGCAAACAAAATGTTTAAGATCGCATTAAACAACCTCAATGAACTTGGCGTACCAGAGGCTAAAGAAATAGATGTAGATGTGGGTCTTGTGTACAGTTTAGGACCAGATTTTCCCAGCTATCAAATGGATAGTCCAGAAGCTGCAATGAAAATACAAGAACTTATGCAGTACTTGGAGCAACGCATAGAAAAACGCAAAAAGCTGCGCAGCAATATGGACATAAAATGTTAGGACTAGTAAATCTCAGACTGTCGCGAAACGGTAATAATCTGTAATTTTTTTCCATTATAGGTAACAATTTCCGTCAAGTCATAATGAATTTGGAAAAAGACAACTTGCAATTGCGAACAGAGTTAGCATCTCTAAAAGCCGTCTACAAACAAGAACGCGACCGTAGTACAGCTCTCGAAAATAAGGTGCGCATTCATGAGAGTTCCATAGATGTACTCAACAACAGCCTGAGCAAGCGCGAAAGGCAAATAGAGGAATTGTCCCAGAAATTAAATGAAAAGGAGAATATGTTAACGCAAAAGGAGCACGAAAAGGAGAAACAAAAGAAAAAATTTAGCTCGAAACTTGCTGTTGAGTCCGATAAAAACAAGCGGGAATTTGAAGTAAAATTACGAGAGCAACGCGCCAAACTGCAGGAACGGATGCGCATTAAAGATGAGAAGCTGCGCCTTGTGTCAAATATTCTTCAGTCCGAAGATCTGCCAAGTCTGCCGCGGTCTCATAGTACAGAGGATATGCTTGGAGACAAGGATCGCGGTGCGATGACTGCGCGCACCGAATCCTCAGTGCCAGTGACAACGCGAACTGATATTTATTGCACGCCCCGTCATGTAAGATTCATAAGACATTAAACCTAACCATTACATCATTAATTTAATATTCTCTGTTCTAAAAACATAGGGCGTCGCTGCTGCAAATACCAGGCATCGACGATCACGTTCTGCGGGCGACAAGTGGCTGGAGCACCGAGCTGCCAATCCCGTACCACTGGGCACCATTATGCAGCCGTACTTAAAGAACCGAAAATCGGTTACAAAACTTACCGACATGAAGGAACTAACCGGGCATGGTGCCACCAAGTACTGTCTCGTTGCCCAGGAGGCCGATACTGATGGCGATGTGGAAACAAAGCTATACAAGGGTAACGTGATTCCAACCTGTGGTGGTGGCGCACAAGTTGTATTCGACGATGTCGAGTGCTTAAAGCAAAAATCACCCGTCCACTCGCCAACTCGCAAGCGCCCAAGCAATGGCAATTTATCGGGACTTGGAGCAGTGGTGCCAAGTACAGTGACAGTGACGTCTGTACAGGATGTTGCCTCACGCTGCAATTTGGGCATTGAGGGGCACAGTAGCAAGAAATCGAAGATGTGAATGAAATGTCGACCATCGCAAAAACTTACGCTATTTAAAGTATATTAGTCATTTTTTAGTTATTTTTCCTGTCGTTAAATTGAAGTTCTTGTAATCAATTGAGGATTTGGTTATTATGTATATTTAATACTCATTTATATTAAATTTGAAAGAAATTTGAAATCGTTGCGAGTTTCGTTATATTAATATTGTATGGTTTGTTTCTATAGCTAAAAATTGTTAACAGTTTCCAAAAGAAAAACAAAAATGGAATGCTAGAGTGGGACAGGCCCAACTCTTAATATCCTTTGCCCAATTCCCCAAAAACCAAATTAACATAAATTTTTTTAATGCTTATGTAATAATTGGATAACATTTATTGAATCGGAATTGCGCCTATGTTTGGCTATATGTGCAGAAAAAAATTAATCCAAAACAACAGCTGTGAGTGGAGACTACAATTAAAATTTATCTATTACGAGACTTGATTTATGGACACACAAGCACTACCCGGAAGTGCTCTAAGAATTACCGAAGCTATGAAAAATCACTAATCATCAGATCAGAAAAAAAAACACGATCTGCCTAGGGCTTAGGGGAACGTTGATAAGTTTGGTTTGGTTATTCTACCTCTTGAACTTCCAAAGATCCTTTTGTTCATACACAAGGACATTGCTAAATCAAGTCGTTTTGTCATATTGATCAAGAATATACATACATATATACTTTGAGGTTTGCCACGCTCCCTTCTGTGTGCTATAAACATTTGCATCTGGGCACAGGACATAAAAACTATGAAATAAAGTTCTTACAGAGCGATTACAGTTAGTAGTCGTTAACAACCCCTCTCTGGGAATGTACCAATTTTTTAAGAATAATAACTCAATTAAAAATCTGGTTTTTAATTATGTTTTGAATTTATTGTTACGATTATCATGGTTAAAGTATAATCATATATTTTATCATTTAAAGTAGTTTGTGAATTTCTATTCCCAAAGTTGCGCCCCAGCGCGCAAGCTCAGTGTGTGTACAAATACATATTTATATAGCGTACGATATTATTGGCCAATGTACCTATTTATATGTATATGCGTACTATATTCATTTTTAAGTGGTAATTAGAAAAGATGAACAAACAAAAAATCACATGCACATACATTTATTAACTCTTGTTTAACTATTCCTGCGTTTATTCAGATTTATGTTTAAACTTAAGCCAATAAATTTTATTTAAATACATACGGTACCGTACACATATATATTGGTAGATTAATTTCAATTCAATTACAATTACTAATAAATCAGTCTATAATTAAAATATATGTTCGCTTAATGCTTTTGTGTATGTGTGCGGTGTGTGCTTGTATGTTGATGATTGTAAGTGTATGAGCTGCCCAACTTTTAAACTTATAACATACGATTGCCAGGTTAACACAACTTCGAAACGACTTCGCATCATCATCGTCATGATCATCAATGGTGCCGCAGCGGAAGCTCTGTACTACTTCCACCGCCTAGTTCCCGTAATCCCATTACTATTAATGGCAATTGTTGTGGCAAATGAATACAAAAAAATACAAAATAGAGCAATAATCATTTTAAATTTACTTGAAGCTTGTGCCAATATAATTTGAACGATGCTCCCCAAGAGCTTTAACAAGAAAATCAATTTTCACATGGAAACAAAACACAAACTGAGGGACTTATGAACAAGAAACGATACCACAAAACTCAACAGAATCCAAATATATAAGTGAAATGCACAAACGGCATTAACATTCAAGTAAACAATTTAATTATATAATATAAAGCTGTTTTTTAATTAAGGTTCGTTCCCATTAGGCTTCCATTCGAATTGAACATAATAACTGTAGGCCTAAGCATAATAACTGTATACCTAAAATGTGTTAATTGATTTTCAATGCCATAATAAACCATTAAAACTGTATAGAACTAAGCAAGAAATTATTCTATGATTGGAAAACAAATTTTGGCTATGAAAGTAGCAAAATAAATGAAATAAATTATAACATTGAAAACTTTAGATTAAAAATTTCATCAATGTGATTATTGTTGAGGTCCGAGCCGAGGAGCTCCATTTGTTGGCAAGGCTAGCAATGACCGTTTTCCCGCGCATATGCGCGTGTGAATGAAGTGAATGAGTGTTTGGTGTGCTTGTAAGTTTCTATGATGTTTGAGTTTTCATTAAATATGCACTCGACTATGAAATCGTTACCGATTCACAATTTCTACGAGCTACTAAACTGACTCTCCCGCCGTTTGAAGGGATCATAACATAAAGAATAGTACGCCTTTGTTTGCTTCGTGTGCAAATCAACTGCTTCGCTATGCAATGGAATCGCTCCTATGAACACTTCACACAAGCTCCCTCCACATCAAAGTCCAGAACCATAAGCTTTGTCTCCTCTGTGCCATTACGAGAGCCGACTGCGCAGATCAGTTTCGTATCGTTCGCCCTTGATTTGTAAATTAGGCGAAATATGAGCAAATGTTTACCTATAAATTCAATAGTCGGTACATACCTTATGCGCCATACAACGCCACCAGAACCGCCAGAATCCAGTGCTACTAGATTACGTATAAACTCGCCGGTTTTTACGTCCCATAACTTGACTGTACCATCGTCCGAGCTTGTGACAACAAAACGTGAATTGAATTGCAAGCAAGTGACTGCAGACTGATGCTTATTTGGACCTGATAGCACATAGGAAATGAAAATGAGTTTACACGATTAGGTTCCCCACTATTATCTACTTACCCGATAGTGTCTGCAGGCACTGCCCCGTTGTTATATCCCAGACTTTGACGGTTGAGTCTGCATTTCCAGAGACGAGAATATTCTGCCTCAGTTCCATTCCCGATGTCAGACTTTGGTGACCCATCAGTGTGTGTTTGCAATTACCAGTCTCTACATCCCAGACTCGAATGGAAGTATCCAGAGAGCCGGATACAACATGAATCCCATCGAACTATAGCGCATACGATTATTAGATATCAATTTAAATTAGGCTCAAATGCCTAGCACAATCGCTTACCTGCAGGGAGTATACGCGGTTCGTGTGTCCTTGTAGGGTGTGTAGGCACTCCTGACGCTCTGGATGCCATATTTTAACCATGTAATCGTAGGCCCCGGAGACAATAAGCTTGCCATCATATTGCACACATCGGACCGCAGCCAGATGACCCACTAGCACATGCAGACAAGTGCCCAGCTCAATGTCCCAAACGCGTAAAGTAGCATCCCGGGAACCACTGACAACCCTGTAATGTAATGAGGTATCAATATTGTTAGACAAAATTGTTGAGACCGCTCCAAACAACTTGAACTTACTTATTGCCGTGCAAATGCATGCATCGCACCGTTGAGGTATGACCCTGTAAGGTGTGCACACAAGTGCCTCTCTCCATGTCCCATACCTTCAGCGTTCGATCTGTGCTGCCAGAGATTATAATGTTGTCCGACATTTGCGACGACCAGACGCCGCCAGTATGACCCACCAAAGTTCGCAAGCACTAAAATGGCAATTAGAAAGATAAACCAGTTACGTAAAGAGTTTTAAGGGATGTACATATCCACCATAGAATCATAAATGTCGGCTTATAACTACTAAGGTATTTTCGATAAGCGGAAGCTAAATAATGTATACATTTCATTTTATGCCTTACATCAACAAATTTATTCCTCCATTATAATAGACCGCGAATTTTATACATATGTACATTTAGTCAGCCGTACCTGAAGATGGTTTAACCCCATCAGATACGGCAACAACAGTTGGCATATCGATTATATGAGCTCTATATCGTATAGTGTTCTGACACAATTGATCTCGACATATTATTTCTGAGTCCTTCAAAAACTGAGCTGAATGGAACAGACAGACGGACTTCGCGCTTTGGAATTGTATAGTTATGGTAATTATATATCCTATACCGTCTTGTTTACCGTTCCAGGGAATTATTTTTAATATTATTTCTGTTGGAGCAAACCTGGTCAATAATAAATCTATCGTTTAAGAACTGTCCGTAGTTCAGGAGACTCTTAATTATATATCAATTGTCAAATTTTTTCACTTACCTTGCCCGTTACTGCCGACCAAACCTTGAGTGTGTTGTCGTCTGAGCCTGAGACGATTCGGTTGGCAGAAAACTGTAGGCATGTGATGACATGATCGTCGTGACCCTTTAGAACCTTGGGCTTGCGAACGGCTCTCGAGCGCCAATTCATTTCAATGATGTGCTGTCGCATATACGCTGCCTTCCAAGGCGACGAGATAGGTGGCATATTACCGTCGCGTCCCCGTTTTGGACGATCGCTGCGCGGCTCGGTTAGGATCTGCGCCTTACGACATTTTTCCTTCCATAGCAGATTGTCGTCACACAAGAACCGCCAACTGCGACATGTCTGTGCAGCACGGAGCAAGTCTTTCGGCTCCAGATAGGATAAAACAAACAGAGCCAATTCTCGCGGCAACAACGAGATAAAATCACGCTGGAATTGTGGCTCAATGACCTTCATCATGTGACGCACTTGCGAGGGATCGCAATGTTCGATCAGACGATCCACTGCTAGCAAACGCTCCCCATGGGTCCAGCGCTGAAATTGAGCCAACCACGGCTGCAGCTCTGGCGGAGGGTTATCCCGCGTAGTTATAAAAGAACGTGGTGTGCGTCGACCTAATGGAGAATTAATCACGGCTGCAACCCCACAGCCAAACGTTGCTGCCGTCGAAGGTGTTATGGAAGCAGTGACGGGTAGCACTGATGAAGCGTGTTGAGAAGAACGTGGCGTCGAAGCGAAATCATAAGCAATACGTTTGCGGCAATTGTTGTCTCCTGTCGCAGCACTACCTCCATATGTGAGTTGCACGCTATAGTCGCTATCCAGCAGGCGTCCATCATTGTATTTGCGTTTGCGCTGTTGGGCATTGTTAGCCGATGCCACGGTTCCCGCGCTGGCCAGAGAGCAATCAGTTACACCCTGCTCATCACCAAGGTAGCTTTCGCCTGCATCCATATCCAGCGTCTCGCTTAGGCTTGCGTTGCTGCCACTAAGACTGCTATTTCCTATTGCATTATTTTGGCAAGTGCAAACCTCCTCCATATCAGAGGAGTTGTTATCCTCATCGCAATTTGCCCAGGGCTCGTCTACATTAAAGTCAGCAGGATCCACCACTGCCTCGGCATTGATAGGTCCGTTTCCACCATTGCCATTTCCTTCTTCGACCACAACTTCTAAAACAATGACATCATTTGAGGAGCAATTGCGTTGCGATTGCGTGCGTTGGCGTTGCCTAGCAGTTATGTTGTTGTTGTTGCTATTGCCACAGGCCGCACTGGCTCGAGATAGAAAACGTTCATTCGTTTGGGCGCTGGCATTAACCTGGCGTGTACTTTTGGCTGCCGTCGCATACTGGCAACGTGCCGACGATGTCGAAGGCTGTGCGTCGTCGAGTACTCCGGCGCAGGCTGGGTCACTGCCATTAGTGGGGCGACCGCAGGTAACCTCTTGACTGGTTTGCGACGCCACAGAATTAAATGCCGTCGATTGTACAAGCGCTGCAGCCACATCCTTGTGCTCCTGCTCTAAGCTGCTTTCTTTGCCCTGTGACGGCGCAGGCGCAGACAACAAGTTATCATCGCAATTAGTGCTTGTGAAGGCGTCAGTTCTGGCTGCTCCGGTGCATTTGGTTGGAGATGTGGCTGTAGTAGTGGCTTCTATGATGACCGAGGACTTGAAAAACGGGGACGACAAGGTTGTGGCGTTGTGCTGGGAGCAAGAGGCAGCTCCACACAGCGAGGCGCCTAGATTGAGTTTGGCAGTGGACTTGCTTAGCCGATTGTTTGAATATTTGCGACTACTCGTTGGGGTTGTCGACAGATCTTTATATGTACACTATAAAAATTTTTAAATATTTTATTTCAAATCATTCGATGCGTTTTTGCTACTCACCTTGCTATCGGAGGAGACTGCTCGTCCGCTACTGCTACTGCTGCTCGGCCAGTCGTCGCTGCTGCTGCTTACGCCACTAGCACCGCCGCCGGCACAGGCTCTGGGCTTGGAATTATCCATACACGATTTGATCAGACTTAAATTCAACTTGTTTTTGCTCATCACCGAACTGGTCTTGAGCACAATGCCCCCGGTTAGGCGTTGTTCATTCTCAAAATCGCAACGTTCTATTAAATCCATTGACTCGATATCAGCTTTGGACATTGGAGGTGCATGGGAGCTGGACACTGGCGCCTCAACACAAACGACACCATCCTGAGCGGGCAATGCACTGGCATTGGTCGTTAGGCTCATTTGCTTCAGGCGCACTGACATCAGTCGATCGTGTAAAGATGACTCAACTTCGGCATTGCCACTGCTGCCGCTATCCGTGTCATCGGCCCCACTAATATCAGATGCTTGTTCAGACTTAATTCCCCTTGTTGTTGTCGCTTCTGAGCTGCAGATGGTGGATAACCCTTGGGTGGCTGTTGCATACTCTTCAGCATGGTCCTCTCCAAACATAAACTCATCACTGAGCCGCTTAGGGTTGCCAGTCTTTTCCCCAAACTCAGACTGAACAGCATTTGTCCCGGTGCTGTTTGGATGCGCTTGAACATCTTCAACAACGGGCGTTTCCAAATAAATTTTTGAACCATCGGTCGTCATAATGATGGCATTAACTGTACCATCGGTCAAAGCCATTTGTGAGGTATTAGCGCAGTCTTCGGCCGAATTTATAGTTTGTCCATTTACAACAGCTACCACATCCTCATCTTCTTCGTCTTCAACAATATCCTCATCATCATCATCTTCGTCATCGTTTAAGAGGCTGACGACCGGAGGATCATTGAAAAAAGCGTTATTTATAGAGCTTACACTGTGGTCCGAGGCGCTTTCCATTTGTCCGTTGAGCGTGTCTGTTGAGGAGCTATCGTCCACTGCCACTACACCAACGGTAGATGCACCGGCTGTGCTAATGGGCAGTGAATTGGAAGAACTAATCTCGAAAGTCTCCAGCACTCCAGAGGTGCTAGACTCATCATCGAGAACTACAGCAAACCCATGTTGCGAGTTTGAAGAGACCAGGTCCTCCACGTCTTCCCTCAACTTGGACATAGATCCTACGACTTCACTGGTAGTCGGCTCGAGTTGGGTCTTAAGCTCGATTTGTCGGAAATCTCTTCTGCTGCTCCCTCCTTCCTGAACCACTTGGGGGATGCCGATGGTGGACACGCTGCTAGCAACTGAACATCCTTTTTCCATAATACAAATACACAAGGGGAGCACACGGTAGCCGCAACTGTCACCCTGGTTGCTGCTCTCCTTGCCACACTCTGGTTGCTCTCTCTATATGTATGTATGGTATGTATTTACTGTAAAATATTTAAAATACTTATCATGTAGATATACATACATATGTACATTTTTGTAAATACAAAGGCTTCGTTGTCAGGTAATTGAAATAGCCTTTCTTAATTCTCTACCTTAGCATTCATCCATCCAACCAACGCAACTGAACTTAAATGCAACGTCCTTAAAATCTGTCAGTCCTAGACAAAGTGAATTCATCAACTGAGAAAAAATTCCCACGCTATACGAAAGAACAGTCGAGGGAAACGGCTGCGCTCTTGTGATCGTGCATGTACATATATACATATTTATGTATGTATATACATATATATGAGTGTTTTTATACATACATATGTACATCTAAATGACTATTCTCGGTGGCCGGTTGCGAAAAAGGGAAAGACAGTGGGATAGATTTGTAAAAATGCAGCAGCCGTAGCTGTCGAAGCAATCAAAACTCAAAAAAGGAAATCTCAAAAGTGCATCGGCGGAAGAAACTGAAATAGAATGGAAAAGAAGACGAAACGGGTCTTACAACACACACACACACACACACTAACGCCAAAACACACGCAGGCAAAAGCAACACACACACAAGAGGCAAAGAGATGCCAAGAGTAGAAGTAACGGATGGATGGAGAAGAAGCAACAAAGATACAGTGGCGTACACCTTGCAATTCAAGCCGCTATTTGTTTTCGCTTCGTGTCTTTTCTCCCCCCGTCACCATTCCCTTTGCGAACAGACTGAGCAAGGCAGTAGGCAAGCCTGTGTGCTTCTGCCCTCTATCAAGCGTACACACAAACATACCCGTACATTATACATATATGTATGTATGTACATGCACACATCGGCAACGTCAAAAGGGATCCGATCGCTGCAACCAACGAAGAGTGCAACAGCATCCGCAGTGACTGAAAAAAGGGCGATCACAAAGGAATTTTCATCGCTCGCATCTGCACTACTACAATAACATAAACATGTAGTATGTCTGGTATACACATACATATGTGCGCGTTTGTATGCATGTAGGTCCTTGGACTAGTATGTGTGTGTGTGCAAAGGTTCGCTTGTATTTCTGGTTGCATCACACGTAAAAAAGATAAGACAGATGCGCTAGTAAGCATGAGAAATGTAGGTAGGTCTTCAATTTCTTGCTTGGCTGTTGACCTGAGCTCTTTCTTAAAAGAACTTAACCGCATTGTGGGTCACAGGATAGAGCGAAAACGCACAAACACACATGCACGGACAGTTCTTTTAGTCGAAGAATGTCGTACAAGAGTCTCATGATTATGAAGTTTTCTCCATTATGTGCACGTACATCATTTTTTTTTAGTTGTTACCTACGAGCACTTTTTCATGACGCCCCAACAAGAATACATACGCACCAATAATAAGCGTGATTTAACAACTGAATTACATGCTAATTATAAATATAATTGTAAAAGTGAAATATTTTGCTATCTACGCCAATTAAACAATTAAAAGGCACTGGCCCTAACCCCACTTTTAGCACCAGCACTGCAGCCCCTTATTTCGTGGAGCAAACAACAAAAGAAAATGTGAACATTGTTGTACACACAAACACACAGTAGCTACTTGCGGATGTTATATGTCATATTAAGTTCACACAGGTAGATTAGTACTTTTTTCAGTAAAAGAGTACAAAACCATTTGCTAAACATATTTAGTGAATTTCATGTTTATAGTTTCACCTCGTTTATTTAAACATTTTTTTTCGTTTTTACTTTTTTTGCGTTCATCCCACACACACACACATAAGTATGCACACTCTCTTGGATATGAGTAAATATGACTCGATGTTTTCACATACATTTGCAATGTTTTCCTCGGATGTAAACGTATTCCAGTGCTGTTCTTCAATTTTGCACTACAGTTTATTAATTATACTTAATTATTGGACAGACAAAACTTTTACAAAGTAATTTACACGCACTAAGCGATTTAGAGTAGCCCCGTTGCAAACGCGTAAAAACGCCAAAAATACTATGCCCAGCCCAAATATACATATGCATACATATCTAGCGTTTAAATGGTCACACTGCAACATATTCGATAAAAAGGCGCGAACAGCACATAAATTTAAATTACTGTGATTTAAAAATCTTAACGGATCAGTTAGTATAAAAAAGTATTTCGATTCCATAAAGAAGGTAAATGCTTACCTATATGACAGTATTACTTAGTTTCCAGTTATATTGAAGACTTCCACCAAGTACCGAGTGCGGAAAAACTAGAGGTGAATCGGTCTGTCAAAGCTAATTCCTGTGACTGGGTTCTCAATTGGAAGTACTGAACTAGCTCATTAGTTTCTTTGATTTTAATTTTTATCTGCCGACATTTTATGACCGTTTTAATGGTTCGATTCAAATAATATAAATATAATATGGTGAGCTAAATTATTGAATTAAATAGATGACTGACTGGCTGTCAAAACGAATGATTAGTTCGTTCCCCGGAACGGAACTATTAAATAGAATTCTCATCCCCACCTCCAACCCAAACAGCTGTTTCTGACCCGGCTGTATTTGTTGTGAAATTAGAATTATATACATATATTTTTTGAAACACAGAAAGTCTATCAACACAATTACCAAAACAAAAGACATAATATAAAAAATGGCAACAACATATATCAACAAATTGCTGCAACGAGTGGAATTATCGCAAAACCAAGAGGATAAGAAGCATTTCATCTACATGCGAAGCAAATGGTTGGAAAGCGAACAAGAAGTTGAATTTCTTATATTGCTAACAAAAAACAATCAAAACTACAAGGGTAAACTAAAATACTGCGAAATACGCAGCGCAGCCGATGAATTAGACCGGCCCTACGAAGAATTTTTAGCCGAGTGTAAAGAGGCCTTGACCACAAATATGGGTAAAAGTGGATTCGATTATGAAGTGGACAATGAGGTAAGAATATGGGTAGCTCAGTCATACATAGATGTTGTTGTTTGATACACATATATACATATGTTTTAATTAAGGCATTCAAGTTATTTAAATGTGAGGGCTATGAAACACTGTACTTGGACATACAGGTATGTACACATATACATATTTATGTATTTACATTAAAGTCCTAAATGGCAAATTGAAAGAAAAGACGAGATAAACTCAGAATATGTACATACATACATGTTTTAATACTTAAAGCTAGACAAGCTAAGCACCCCGAATCAACTGATGGATGCTGCTGTTGAAATTATAGCTATTGGTGGTTACAAAGTTTCTTGTCCCACTAATTCTGTACCAGAGGCAGTTACCGTACAATCCAGCGAAATATTAAAGGAATACAAGAACTCTATAGAGGAATACAAATTACGGGAACAAAAATTGTTGAAGAAATGCATTATGCTAATAAACGACAAGAAGGCCCGCATTGAAGAACTGGAAGAAACACTGAAGACATGTCGGTGCGTTGACATGGATGTGGCAAGAGACCCTTCTGAAGAAAGTGAGGCAGTTAATGCTGATGATGACGACTACGAAGGTCCAACGCAAGCAATGACAGAAATTCAAACAACGACTAGGGCTCGTACCCAGCGAATTTTGGATGACACCATAGAAAATTCGGATTAGGATCAGCAATTCATCAACTTCTGTATACTTAAGCTCCATTTGATTTACAATTGGGCAATGTTATAAGTACTTCTGAACAACAAAATGAATTCGTTGCTTGTATATATAGGTGCTTGTATATATATATATTTTTTATGTTTTTCTTCTTGTAATAAATTAGTTTTTAATTTATGTATGTATATGTATCCCATGTATAAATAAACAACAATACGACGTTAAACATAATACATTATCGTGTATGACTTACAATTAGAGACAGAAAATTTAAGATCGCGTTTTGGAATAAGTTAGTTTCAGATTTTTGGAATTTCTCAAATTAATAACAAAACATCGGTTCAAAATTAAAGCATTTGAATTGTACATAAGTATATATGTATATAGTATATATATATGTATGTATGTACGCTAATATATTATGTGTATGCGAAAGGGTGTGTAACATTAAAAAGAGCAAAACAATCAGCCTTAGAGTCGCAGCTCTGGCCACTCAAAGCGCAAGCAGATCATCATCAGCAGCTGGTTTCTTTGGCGTCTTCCTTAAGCTTTCGCCGGTTACCGCAGTGGTGGGATTGCTGGTGGCGGCGTTGTTGGATCCTTGGATGGTTGGAAGATTTTCGGCAGCCGCTGCGCGCTCCTCGAGAAATTTGTCAAACTCGGAGCTGGTCAGCTCTTCAATGCCATCTATGTCTTTCTGAAGAATGTTAAATTATATCAATTGGTCAGGTTAATTTCAAAATTATTTGTTTAAATTCATATGTTATGGAAAATAAAAAAAATGAAGCAAAATAAGAGCAAAGAATTACGAAACGTGAACCGTGTGATGTATGAGCTTAACTAGAAACATACAACAAAAGTTTTGCTACTTACTGAGCTGCCCAACCACGCCTCCATTTCATCGATTTCATTCTCTTTCGTCGACTTTATGGTGTGAGGTGTGTCAGTCAGTTGGAAAGCGCGCGTCGCAAAACAGAACCAATGAACAACAAACAAAGTAACGCAGGCATCGTAACAAAAATAAAAGCCAAACAGAATTCAGAGTTAAAAAAATATGCCAAATGTGAAATAAAGTATAATAATATAGGAAAAGAGCGCCATTAGTTATATCAGGCCCAGGCGGTCCCTGTACTCACTTTACTTACCACCGGCGGCTCGCCGGCTCCACGTTGTTTGTAAGGAGATGTCCCCGAAGCAGCCACACTGCCAGCCGCAGCATCAACTGATGGAATGTCGCGCAACAAATCACTTTTGCTATATTTTTATTAACGAGGGGAAACAAAATTTGTTTTGATAAAGCAATTCAAGTTAGAGTTATTGGGACCCTAATATTTATTTCCAAGTTTTATCGAACGATAATGTTATCCGATTTAAAAAGTGGCTACTAGGAACTAGTGGAATACTACATAAATCCAAGGGAAAACTAAACCCAACAGTTTATCTGAATAATAATTAGCAATTTGTAGAATACAGAAACATTTAAAAGTCATTTCAAAACAAACAAAATATTTGTTCACTTAGCAAAGGGAATCAACCACAAAAATTTAAATGGGAATAGGCCTGATCATAACGCTCAAATTCAAGTTTAAGAAAACAAACAAAGAAAAAAAAACTAAAAAAAAATTCCGAGTGACACAAATCGATTAGTAAGTCAAGTTTTCTATTTGTTAATTTAAAACTTATTTTAATGTTTATTTTAAATTTCTTTTTAAGTTATACTTGACATATAAATTTAAATGAAAAATATGCATTCGATGTTCAACCTTCGTGATACTACGTTATCTGAACATTCAGGCTTCCATTTTATAAACAGAGAACGTCAAAAAAGTAAGTAGCCATCGAGTTTTGAATAGTATGGGTGTTTGGAAAATTCTCTAAATACTATTAGAAATAAAAAATAGATCGTCACTTACTGATTGCCATCGGTGCGTGACTGCGCCAACATGTCAAACTCATCTCTACTGACACTGGCGGCACCGCCTACACTGGCGGAAGCTCCCAAATTCAATTGGCCAATGCTTTGCGGCAATTTCTCCTCACTGCTTTCGATCAGATCGATCAGCAGTTGATCACTTTTAGGTGTGTTAGTGGCCGTAGCTGCGTTTGTTGCTCCTGAAGTGGCTGATGCTGCCGCCGCTGGTACTCCCATCGCAGCACCCAAAACTGCAGAGGGCGAACTAACGGCACTGTTATTGTGAGAACGGTTCTTCTCATATCGCTGGTGGCGCAAAAATAAGTTGTTAAGCTCATCATTGATGCGCAAGAATTCGGCAGTTAGTTCATCTTCCTGAACGCGTCCTATCAAATCAACAATGCGCGACTGCATTTCCTTGCAGGTAGCAGTCAGCTCATTCAGCAGTACATAGTCGTCCGGCTCTTCCTGGCCCGGCTTGAGCACGCTTAGCATCTCTCCCAGTATGGACATATTGTTGTTAACTACCTCGAGCTCGGAGCGCAGTTTTGCTGTCTGCTCAGGCGTGAGAGTGAGAGGGCCAGTGGCCACTGGCGCCGCAACTCCTGGCATGGCGACCGCATGTTGAGGGGATATTGTTTGCTGGTGCAGCTGGACAGGCATCTCAGGAACGCTCTAAAGTCACGACAAGAAAGCTGGCTTAATTGGATAACCTTTAATGCTGAAAGTCAACTTACCCGCTGGGGCGTATAAATGGGCGCCATTGCATCCAAGTCTGTGGGCGGAAACTCTATACCCTTATTCTTTAGCTCCATATACATTTGCGTCACTCCATTCAAATCGGGTTGGTTCTTAAATGCATCCGCCCATATTTGTATCAGACTCAACACTTTCTCCTGTACAATGGCTGGCGGATCGTTTTTTGGCCCAATCAGCTTAACCAGCTCCTGTATAAAGTCCTTTTGGGCCACTAGCACATGGAATGCCTTGCCACAATTTTTGACGCACGTCTCCAGCACAGTTAGTGTATACATAATAACCTGGTTATTTTTTCCGGCATTCTGTGACAGGCGTTTGCGTATCGCCTTCATAGCATCGCGCGCCGTATCTGAGGACTCATTGATCATGTCACAGATTTCCATATTGGCAGCCCAGTTTTCGGATGCCAGACCCGCATCGGTTGCTTGTTCTGTAATGGGAAATTCATTTATGAAGGGTCAAAGAGAGCTATTTGAGTCTCTTCCACAACTTATCAATGCTTCGTACTGGACGCCCACCCATTAAATTGTTTAAACATTTCGAACATGCTATGTACATATTTAGCATTTTGGCGAGTAAACATGAAAAACATGTGAATGTTTGTATTTGAACATTTAGCACCTGACTTTTTTTCAGTGATCAGTGAAATCATGTGGCAATAGACCTAGACCCTATTTTAAAAAACCATATTTTTTAAACAAATAAGCACGTACTATATTTTAGAAAAAATATTTAATAGGTGCAATATACGAGAAATAGAAGGCGGCCCTTATTAACTAGTCAGCTGCGAATTGGAATGCAAGGCATGAAGCAACAAATTAACGAAACACAAAATAACCGCAAGAAATTCAACACCACACACACACATACACACAATCTTGCATACAAACGATACTACGAAAGTGCGGCAAAAACAAAACTGAATACATTAACACTTTTATGTAACGAATAACAACAAACGCGAGCAAAGGTTGATGACTAATTACATTTGACATTTGACTGAATGACGGTCTATGGCTCCAGCTCCCGAGGGGGGTGAAGTAGTCGCCAAGTAGAACTATTTTGGTAATTATCGTTCTGTTGTTAGTCGGTATGTGTAATCAAAATAGACATCATTATTGCGCTGACAATGCAATTATATGCACACATTGCTCACTACTTAATTTGTATTGTTTATGTCGTTGGTATCAATTGTCGTCTGTCGTCTTTATTCTCTCTGCTGTTGTTATCTTATCAAAAAGATGCGATAGCGTTACTACTACATACATATATGTATGTACATACATATGTGTATGAAAAATGGCAGCAAAAACAAAATCACTTTTTGTTGTCGGTGGGTGGAGCAGGCGATAGGTATGCGTGTTTGTGCGTTAATGTGTCATGAAATAAATCGACGAAAACGATCCAAGGAAAGTTGTTGAATGCAATTTTTCAGCATCTACGCAGCACTAAATACCGGTTATGTATATGTATAATAAGGAGGCTCTAAAAACCTTACCATATTGCACATTTCACAATGCAAGTGCGCAATTATACATATGTATTCTGATTTCCACAATTTAAAATTGTACACACATACACACTCAAAATCCACAAAATTAGTACGCTGCAACCTGGCCGATTTTTTTTTTTTGCTGTCCACTCACCTATACGCTGTCCCACGGGAGTGGAAAATACATTTCCGAGGCTTCCAACGTTGAAAAATGAGGCCATTTTATTGCACTTCCTATTGTTTAATATTATGTTTGTTATGGTTTCGCTGGAGCTCAACTCTTTACGCGCTTACATCTGCTTTGGGTGCACTTGCTGTTATGAGTGCCTCTCTCTCATGAGCCTTAAACATGGTGCTGTATAATACCAAAATAGTAGTCTTATCGAGCTATCGGCTAGCAACCCTGTGGATGGCAGCACTGAATGGAATGAAATTACATGGCATCTTTGTTTGACGAAAAATGATGCAAAAGAGAAATGAATGAAGCAGTCACAGTGGAAGGAAACACGAGGGAATCATTAAAATTAGGGAAATAATTAATAATTCGGAAAGTAATTAATTGTCGTAAAGTCGTAATGCGCCATTTTCGGCTGTGTGTTCTTGTTTTTGCAAAGAAAAAGTATTCTACGCACATAAAACCGAGTTGCGGGCTCACAGCGTAAAGCGAAAAAGCGTGCAAGTGTGTGAGTGTGCGTGTGTCGGTTGTCGTGTCGGTGTTGGTGTGTTGAGCGAGAAAAGAAGAAAAAAAGAACAAGAAAAGTGTGGTGGTGATTGTCGCGCGGGCAACAAAAACGTCTTGTGAAGGACGTGTCGATGACACGGGCTGGATCCTAGGATCATTGTCCAACAACAATAACGTATACAACAGCAGCAGTAAGAGCGCAGAGAGGCGGATGCTGCTGAATGTGTGGGCTTGGGCTTGTTTCATTTCCTTCTTGCATCACCACCACTCCCCCCGTCATCTTTCATTCATCACTAACTTTATTTCACGACTCGGCCAAGTTAATTTGTAACACTTCAATCGCTGGAAATCCCCCGTTATTGGGCTTGAGTGGCGCTTTCACACTGTGCTTGTGTATTTCCAAAAGCGCAAGAAAAATCCTTCAAAATTCCACCACAAACGCCCACCACTGCGAGCGCCATGCCCGTCTCGGTCGCTGTGTGCGAAACAGCAAATGTCGTCAACGCAGCTCTACGAGAATCGCTTGGCGTTAATGTTGGCAGAGGTGCTGACGAAGTTAAAACCGGCAGTGGTGGTGGCCACAATAACAATGGGTCCGCTTGCGACGAATCCGATGATAACTTGCAAAGTCAAATTGTAGCAAACGCAAAACGTGTCTTGCTGGCCAAAATCGAATATGAGGAAGTCGAAAATTACCACGAGTCGGTGCTGGAAGGCTTAAAATCGAAGTATGTCGTCATCAAGCCAACTAATAATAGCAGTGGGACTGGAACGGGAACGTCTGCAGCAAGCAACTGCAACGCCGGCTTTGGGAACAACAAAAGTGGTATTATCAGCAATGTTGGCAAAATTGTGGGCGTAAATGGACATGGTAAGTGTGTGAAAATGATAGGGAGGGCGTGGACATGGTTAGTCGATTTGAGCTGTTTTCCCTTTTACTCATTTGTCCCGCTTCGTGGAGTTGGCAAAATTGTCCATGTGCTTTAGTTTTTGTTCTGCTGGCACATTTACTTTTATATGTATGAACATATATGTATGTATATACCCACACATTTGTACACATGTATGAAGGTGTATGAAAATATTGGTTATAATACGAGAGAATCACGTGTGTTGTTTTAGTCATCTTGATTTACACATTTTTTTAAAAGTTGCTACTATTTTTTTACTACCCAACGGTTCTACGGCAGCACTGCTGCCTGCATATACATATGCCGACAGCGCAGTAAGCCGCAGCTGCATCAACAGCATACCTGTACTTCTTGATTTATATTTTTATGTTTGTATTTACATGTATATGTACATGTGTATGTATGTATTTACATGTGTACGTATGTATGTACATGTGGTAGTTAGACGGCTCGGCTGGTGTACGTGCCACCATATAAACAAAGTATGCACAAAAGACTGACGAAACAATTAATCCTGATCGTTATAAAATAAAAACAAAGAATCCTCACTACGAATTTACTATTATTTAGTACTGAATTACGCGAAAACGTGTCGCAATAGCTGATAAAATGTGTGTATGCATATACATATGTATGTACATATATACATACATAGTTTTTATGTATTTTGTAATCACAGCGCTCTGCGATTTTCTTCTACTAAAAGCGCCTCTTATACATATACCCATAAAAGTACATATGGAGATGTACATACATATGCATACATATTTATATAAATGTAATTAATTTTTTTTTGTGCCAGCGACAAAGAATGCGACGCATTTTCTTAGGTGTTTTATTTAACTGCGTTTTTTGAGTGGTGGGCTATAACAAAAGCGCAAGACGAGTGCAAATGTGAATCATTTCACACACACACACATATGCATAGTATTTGTCTGGCGCTGCACAAAGCAGGAAATCAGACAAAGCCAAGTTGCTGTCGTGAAAAATCATCTTGGCCATGCTGTTTTCTGGTCTTACCACAATGAAAAAACTCATGCTCACTTGTACAAGAGCCAATATATGTACATAGCTGGCAACACTGGAATCTACACCCGCAACAATTGAATTTGCATGTGTGCGAGAGAGACGGCACCTGTGGTGTGGGCACCACACTGGCTGACTACTTTGTATATATTTTTTTCAGCGAGTACAAAACGCTCGCTGTTATCAGAAGACACACGTTGCTTGTGTCAGCCCCCAATGCACCCCACTGCGCCCGTGTTCCACCAGCTGACCGAGCTGCTAATATGTGTAACCGTATATTTGTGTGTATGTGCACACCACCACTTTCCCCACCACGGTCACCATCGAGCCTCGTTGCTCGCTGTTTAGCTTTTGGCTGTGGATGTCTTGTCATATTCGTTTAATTTTAGTTCGGAGCGAAGAATTTGCAAATACGTGTATTTATTTTAATAGTATTTTCAATGCATTATGACTGTGATAAACATGGACACCTTCGCCTTGCTCTTAATTTACAAATTTATTCTTGTACCCTGTGGCACGCTTATAATACGAATATTGAAACTTTTGCTAAAGTCGTACAAATCGACCAATCTTGCTGTTGTTGTTTCTACACCCACAGACAACACCGTAAGTGGCAATCGCAAGCAGTCTGGCACATCTGATCAGCAGCAGCAACATCAACAGAATACCAATGAGCTCCCAAAACCAAGTCGCGTGCTTTACCCACGTGAGCGAATACGTATTGGATGGAAACAGTCGGAGCGCAAATGGCAGGTCGGCACAGGCCTCCTTAACGTGGGAAATACCTGTTATCTGAATTCCACATTGCAAGCCCTGTTCCACATCCCAGCATTGGCAAACTGGCTTGTATCAGAAACAGGACATGTTGATAACTGTAATATTTTGGAAACCGCTGGGTGCTGTATCATTTGTGCAATGATTAAAACGTTGCTAAGCACGCAGACTAGCAACACGGCTGTTAGGCCATTTCACATCTACACCAAGCTGAAGCAAATTTGCAAGCATATGCAGGTTGGTCATCAGGAAGATGCGCATGAGTTTCTCCGCTTCCTAGTGGAGGCTATGGAAAAAGCGTATTTGATGCGAGATAGAAACTACAAGGAACTGGATCAACTTGTAAAGGAGACGACGCCTCTGAATCAGATTTTTGGCGGCTATTTGCGCTCAGCTGTGCGTTGTTTGTCATGCAATCACGTCTCAATCACCTTTCAACATTTCCAAGATCTGTTGCTGGACATACGCAAGGCGGACACGCTGGAGGAGGCCTTTGATGGTTACTTCGCTCGTGAAAGGCTCGAAGACATGGGCTACAAGTGCGAGGGATGCAAAAAGAAGGTAAGAAATTGTTGTACCGTTTAATTCGTCTATGTACTAGTTCCTTATTACCCACACCAATGAATATTAATACGTATAAGGACTTATTTTAATGTAAATTTCATTGCGGCGAATATACATACATATTCTGCACTAAAATCCTGGAAGAACAATACACTTTATTAATCATTTTTTTCAAGGGTACGCATATATCCTTTTTTATGTTTCATTTGTATTTCATGGATATGTCTGATTTTATTTTTTGATTTTAAAAAGAATTCCTGTTCAATTACGCTTTACGAGAACAGTTGATCTAGATTTACAGAGAAATGTTGATAAAAAAATCTTCAAATTAAACTGGCTGTAAATATATAGAACGATTTAATTTATCGGAACTTAATAGATGTCGGTAATGAATTTGACTAATTTTTTAAATATGGACTCTTTTTAGGTATCGGCCACAAAACAGTTTAGCTTGGAGCGTGCGCCCATTACGTTATGCATACAGCTTAAGCGATTTAATATGATGGGAAACAAGCTGACGAAGCAAATAACCTTTAAGCCACGCATAGACCTTAGCAAATATGCAGCTAGAAGTCCAGCAGCCGCGACACAGCCTTTAACTTATCGTCTGGTATCTCTGGTCACTCATTTGGGTGTGTCGCAGCATTGTGGCCACTACACGGCGATTGGTTTGACAGAGGCTGGTGGCTATTACAACTTCGATGACAGTTATGTTCGACCCATTCAGATACATAGTGTTTGCAATACCAACGCCTACATTATGTTTTACGAGCTGGACACTCCAGCTGCGCCGGCACGCAGCCTGTCCACACAGCCATCGGCAGCGACAAGCAGTCCCAAGATAAACGGATTGCGTTTGTCAAATGGCCAGCATAGTATGGCGACGCCCACTTCAGCAGCCTCCACTGCCACATCTGGAAGCTCATCTGTGCCTGCATCGCCAACTCGATTCATTGGCCCACAACTGCCACCGGGTGGCTTAAATAATGGTTATACATCGCCTGCACATACGACGACCAATGGATTTGGGAACCATTCAGCGTCCAATCCAAAGATTGCTATACTTTATAAGAACAGCAGTCTTTGGAAGCAGGCTACAGCTTCAAGTGGCACGCCACAGAAACAGCAACAACAGTTGCAGCAAAATGGTCTCCTCGTGGGGACCGGGAAATTTCAAGAGCCTGCGTACACGAAGTCTGCATTGGCTGGCGCATCACATAAAAGCGAAACTGCTGCAATTGCAAATGGTAACAAAAGTTCCTCCTCCACCGCCAGCCACAAGGTCCTTATGCCAACGTCATCAGACGATGACGACGTTGATGTTGACGACAACAAAGTCAATCGACGCTCAGGCAAAGTAAATGCCACGCCCCAGTTGCCTAGCATGCCGAAACTGTTTGGTACAACGACCACCGCCTCCAGCAGCACGCCCGCCAAGCCCAAATTGACTCCGCTTAAGAGCCTGGTGCCGTACGAATCCGCCTCAGAAGAAGAGGAGCCAGTTTTGGTGGCGGTGGCCGCCGCCAATGTGGGCAATTTACAGTGCTACGATTCCAATCCCCGCAAGCGACGCAGCGGCGAAGAATCATCTGATTCCTCTGAGGAGGACGCTACACATACCGCTAATGGAAATGGCAATCATTGTAAAGCCAATGGTAAAAGTAAACCGCATGTCTGCTCGTCAACTAATGCCAATAACAACAACAACAGCAAACAAAAGACTGATGCTATAGACGAGATATTCAAAAGTTTAAACAACTACAAAAACAAACACAAGTCTTCGCCAAATACCGAAACAGATACTGATGATGGCGACGATGAGGAAGATGACGATGATGAGCGTAACAAAAAGAACAATAATAGCAGCAGCAAAAAAGCAAAAGCTACAGTGACCAGCAATGGATGGCGACCACAAAAGCCGCAAAACAGCAGCAATAGCAACAACAACAACTGCCGAGCGCCGCCTTCTCCTAAAACGCCACCCTCGCCGGCAGTCATCAAGAGCAAGACAGGCATTTGGCAAGTATCCCGCAGCGATGATCCTGAGAACGAGGATGAAACGGAGGATCGTAATAGTAGCTCAGATGTGGGCTCATTGACAGCAACTCTGAAAAATCCCAAAAATCCGTTTGCCACCAAGCCAGCGACGGCGACCTCAGCTGATGGCAATGCATCTAAGCGACAGAAGCTGCACAATGGCAGTGCCAAGACGCAACAGCAGACACGCCTGGGCAATGGCTATCAGAATGAAGCCAACAATGCCAATGCAGTTGGTGAGCTGCTCAAACAATCACATCGCGGCTACGGCTCGTCTGTGCTCACGTGGAATGGCAAACAGACGGAGCTGGATAAAGAGGTAAGTGTGATGAGATAATGGCTATAATGATAATTATTCGGCAACACTGTATCCCATTAGTCTACAAGCTTTAACTAAAAATATAACGGGCCATAGTTTTGCACGCGCTCACAGTTTTGTAAGCACTGTTCTGTACAATTAGTTAACAGTTTGGGTTTGTGTACGGTTCCCATTTCTGGAAAATATATTGTATGGTATACTCTAACCAAAGTAGTTGTGCATGGAATGCAGTGAAAGCAAGTCAAACTGAAAGAAAAAACAGAAATGATCGAGAGGATACGAAGAGCCAAAATAAAATTAATGTTGTTCATGTTTTTAAAGTATAAATTATTTGGGCTAACAAACAGACGTAGGTATGTAGCAGACTTCGCAAATTCTAAATCTAAGTTCGCCTGCAAAAGTGCTTCTCCATTACGAAATCTAATCGTAGTCAATCCAGGTCCACAAAAGATTCGACTTAAAGCCTCCACTAATATATGTACATACATATGTTCCAAACAAGTTTTGTGTAAACTATACCAAATTAATACTATACTTAATATAATTATTAAAAGATATGAAAAACTACTTATATTTTGTAAATGTATATATTTTAGTTGAAATACCGACTTTTTATAATTATATATTTCACTATATGTTTGGACTTATCCGAGTTTTGATCGCTCTTGTCCTTACTGTTTTTTTAAACAATTCATATATGCGAAATAGCTTTAAGTAATAACCGATCTTTATTTTTCTCTGCTTTTACTTAACATTCTCTGGCTTGGCTATTATTTTCTGTTTATTGTTGTTTACTAAAGAACTTGTTTGTAATGCATTTGTTTCCACCATTCCCCCATTCATATAGCCTTTTGATTTGGTTTGTGCGAAACGGATAACTGGTTACGGCGACATGGATGGGCACGACGCCAATGGCAATATCAATGCCGATGGCGTCAAATTTGACGTTGACGTTGATGTCGATATCGCCCTTGAACAGGCCGAGGCCGGGGTTGCAGCCATAGGAAGCTCAGCATTACAAATTTTTCCCGCCGCTGTTGCAGCTGCTGCTGCTAATGGTGACAGAGATGATGCTGAGGCAGTTGACGTTGCCAGTCTTCTGTAGGGGACAAGCACTCGACAGCTTGGCGTTGTCGACGGCTTCGTCAATTTGTCCACTTAATATTTTTGTGTAAACTATAATACAAAGAAAAACAATCAAGCAAACCATAATCTGTGATTGTGTTGAAGTTGCCAGCATGGACTTCAACGCCAGCCCGACTAGACTACCCTGTGCAATACCTGTTAGGATATATCCGAATCATAGAGCGCATAGGTAATGAGAAGCAATGCAGTCGGACCTCGAATGTTTTCAATTGATTACTGGAACGTATGCGTTATTGAGAATCATATCAACGTAATTTTTTGTTTTGCATTAAAATTATATAATTGTCCAAATTAAAGACAACTAAAACTTACATTTTTTATATTATATGTAATTAGTATACGTATACGTGAAGATATTTTCATGGCGCGCCACATTAAAATTCTCATTTTGTTGGAAAATTCTTAATAATAGACTTACGCGATCTTCGAGGTCCGATTGTACGAATAACCGATCACCGAATGAAGCTTATGATATGACTGCAACTTTCCATAGTTCGATTAATTTATAAAATGTGCGTCCTACCTGCGCGCTCCTGTTACCGTTTTGCCACTCACGCACACACAAACATACATACATATATACAAAAACACATAGCGCTGATGTTCTATAAAGCCAAGATATGAGCTATATTTGTCTTGTTCAAAATAACATAATTTAAAACCTTCATCTCCATAAGCTTCATTGCCAAACCATCTAGGTAAAAATTCCAACCTCATCTAATACAATCAACATTTTGTTTGGTTCTGCTCTTTGCAGTTGGAAGCTGAGGCGCGTGAGCAGCGCCAGCGTGATCAGGAGGATGATGAGGAGAACGAAATGGATCGAGGGCGTCAGCGAAAAGTGAAGTCGGCGACCAAATCGGTGAACAGCACACCCGGATATAATCCATTCCAGGAATACCAGGAGAACCAAAAGCGCTGGCACAAACCAAGCAACGGCGGTGGGGGTTATCCGCGTGCCTATAATCAGAACTATCGCCAGAACTTTCAGCAACGCAACAAGTTTAAGTTCAATCGCTTTAGCGGATCTGCTGGTAGCAAATTTCAGCAGCGAGCGCTACAACGTCATTTGGCCGCCGGTGGTGGCTTTACAAGGCGCCAGCAGCAACACCACCATGCACAAGGATCACAGCAGCAACAGTCGTCCTAACTATGTAACAACCTGGTGGTGCATTATAATGAAGCCTTTCTTTGGTTAGCTTCTGCTGCTTGTTAGCAGTCCTCTTTACTGGCCAGCAAGCGAGACTTTTGTAAACTTTTTAAACTGCTTATGAACGTAATTGTAGGATCTTAAGCTATAAGCTAGATTTGTTTTGACCCATCGCTCACTCCCATAAGTTTTAAGAAAGAGTGTGGCATTTTATTTATTGTTTTAGATGATTTTTGGGTAACTAGCGATTACACAGGAATTTTTTACATTTTCGAAAAATGATTTCCAACACATTCTTCACAAACACACGCACCCAAATTATACAAAACAAATTATGCAAGATTACATGAATTTTTTGAAATTATAAATAAAGAAACCCGCATATTTTTAAGAGACTAATAAAATAATATGTTTTAGCATTTTAAGTCTGTATATATTTTTGAGTATAGGAACTAAAAAGCAAAAAAAAAAAGAAAAAAAAACATTTCATTTCGTTCATAGCATTAGGTAGCTGCGGCGAAATAAAGTGCGAATGTTATAAACCAAACTAGTAATGATAATAATAAAACACATACAAACCAACATGTTAAAAATATGTAATTACTATTGTATGAACAAGATTATTGTGCAACACACACAAAGCAGGGCAAGTATGCCGATTGATTGAAAAAATTAGCAAAATTATGATAACGAATAGAAGCAAAAATACAGTTTATTCGGTTTATTTAATATAATAGTAAATAAATCATAAAACAGAACTAAAATAAATGATAGATTTTAAAAAACTGAAAAAAAAAGTTCTCTGAAATGTGCGTTAGTCTGCGTTTCTTTTTCGTCGCAGCTCCTTTTTGTTTATCATTCGCCCTTTGCGGTATCGGCTTGGCTGTGGCTGACCATATTTCAACTTTTTCCTTTGACTCTTTGGAACATTCTTTAAAGTATTGTTGTGATCGCGTCTGGATTTTTTCTGATTCGCTTTTTTGTCAAATTGCTCTTTTATTTTGAATAGTTTGCTCTTTTTGATTTTTTTCAACGTTTTCGTTTTCATCAGTTTGTCCAAGTCTTTTTTGCTCTTGATTTCTGCAGTTTTACTGGATTTCTTGACCTTGTCATCGTCGGTAAGCGGTGCGGATTTGCGCTTGCGCTCGTTAATATCGAAATCCATCCCAGGTATACAATTTGCTTTTGCTTGCTCATCCTCAACATCACTTTGTGCCTGATCCTCATCCGTTGCACTTTCTTCTGCACAGTTGGCCCCAAGCATATTCCTTTGCGCTGTCAAATCGTTGGTAGAGAGCTCAACGATTTTCACTTGGACTTCGTCATCTTCGTACGCTTTTTCCTTTTTTGCTTCGTCTTTGTCTTCTTCTGTGAGTTCTCGCAACGGCTCGAATGACTTTTTGAGGTGCTTAAAGCCCTCCTTTACCTCCTTCCTGATGCGTATGCGTTCCTCCTTAAGGTTACGTTCGAGTTCGACTTTTGCGCGTGAGCGACGTTCGTTCTTGCGCTTGCGAAAACCTGTTAAAAACTCTCTTTAAAGTAGTGCATTTAGTTTTACTGTGCTCAGAAATAAGATCACATTTACTTACTTCCGTTTCTGCGGGTCAAATACAATGTCAATTTTCTTTTTATCTTGCTTCTTTCGGGCCATTTTGATAAAAATCTAACGCAGTGTGCTTAGTTTGTTTACGTCGCAACATGTGCGGTTGAGAGAAGTTGGTACTGCCAACTTGATATTACTGTACCTATCGATAGCTTATTCCGCAATGGCTTCCCAACTGTAGAACACGTAACAGAATTTGTAAAAACGAAGTCAACTCCATTGCGAATTCAAATGTTATTCGCATAGCCGTTTTGCTGGTAATGATTTGAAAACTGCTTTAGTTGGATTATCTTAAAGAGCTACAGCTTTCTGTAGAGTGTTTGTCAACATTTTAAATGGTATTTTCGTTAGTTGCTTAAATTTTGCTTAGGATAATTGATTAAAAATATGAATCACAGAAATCTGTCTAGTCTCTGAATAAACGTTTTTACTATGGTACCGTGGAGGAAAATAAAATAACTAAATTTTCACCTCTACTTAATCTGAAAATGTAATTGATTTAGAGCAATGAGTCAATACAGTTTTTTTACATGAGTGAAATGTTTAGTTAATTTTTAAGTAAACGTACCGTCTGCGAAACACTACACATATGTTATTTTGACCGACTCTGTAGTTTTTAATAATCAAAAATATTAATTTATCTATCTTCTTTATGTATAAAAGTGGAAGTATATATATTCGCTATGGACTTCGAACCCCCTTTCCGATTTTGATCAAGTTTTCTCGTATCGATTCATCAAATGCGAGAAAGGGCATACACATCTAGAGCCATAAAAACATTTAAAATTAGATTTTTCTCTGCACATCTTATCCAAAGCACCAAAAGCATATTTAATATTTATGTACACTTATTTCTCAGTTCAATTAAAAGAACAGTGCACATTCGCACTTCTCATGCAAGGATCTAATTGAAATTATAAAAAGCGGAGGTGTTAGGAAAGATGTGATTTCGGAAAGCTTAAAAAGCACTACTATTCAGTGGCGCAGCAAAGCAAAACGGATACACTAATTTATGAATTAAAGGAAAATTTCGGTTTTTGTAAACTGGTGGTGTTTATTTTTCATCTTGCGAACTTTTCAAATCGCTTTCCAATATATATATCACATGTATGTTTTATGTATTACGTGTTACATTCGAATATTTTATAAAAATCAAGTTACAACAAGTTCTTCTAAAGAAGCTATAACATTACACAATCATGTTGACCTACACTAGGTAACTGCGTACAACTATAATATTAAATATATATAACGATATATTTTTTGCCATATGCATACGGTTTATAACTGATATATTGTTTACTTATTTAAATTCCTTGGGTTTACTCTTCATCACTGTCCTGCACAAATAGTTTTTTACGTCGGAACGAGGATGTGTCCAATACTTTGGGTGATGATAAATTCGAGTCAATGTTCAGCAAATTGCTGCTTGGTAATTCTGTTTTACGTGCGGATCCAATGCTGTGGAGCAGAGTTTATGAGTTTCACCCTAATAGATTCAAAAACCTGAATTAAGCTTACCTTCGTTTGGAAACATCCAGCCGGGACTTGCTGTGGTTAAGAGGCGTAGAGTTATCCAGCTTGTCCCGTTCATAGGCCGATGGTGTGCCTTGTTGAGAAAGTTCGAGGGCATCGTCACCACCCAAAAAGTCGGGAGTAACACCTTCTCTATTTGCGATCGGTGTGGAACCCACTAAATGAAATTCCAGGCGCGGTGCTAGTGGAATGGACGCGGTAGGCGAGGAAGGCGCTGTCAGTGTTCCGTTTTCTGCACCCTGTGATGGCGTAATGGGCTTATATAAGTGGAATATTCCCAGAATGTAGAAGAAACAACGATAAGCAGCCATTTTGAGATTGCACATTTTACCCAAAAAAGAGCGTCGCGTTTGACGAAAGCTCTTTGACTGCAAATATGTCATTTATTGAGTGGAGATGCACATAATTATTTGCATGCCCATTCACTTACCAGTCGTTTAAGAGTGGCCATAGATTTCTGTTTTCGTTGCATTTTGGAAAGCTTTGCATGCGACAACAGTTGTTCCACTGTTGGTCGCTGCAGCGGATCTGGCGACATCATTGATCTAATAATTTCCTGCAGTTCCACTGAAATCTCTGTAGGCAACGGAAACGTTAATAGATGTGATTGAAATTTGTGATAGGATTGCTGTACTAACGGTTTATGAACTCCTCTGGCAGGATTCCCTGTCGCAGCTCATGCCACAGCGGTCCATTTGAGGGTAAATCTAGCATGCCAGCTAGTTCCAGCATTGCGATACCCAAGCTGAATATATCGGCAGCCTTTGAAAAGTGGCCCTGCAGTATTTCAGGTGCCATGTAGCGTGAATCTCCCTCCGTTGCTTGATGATTGTTTGCTTTGTCAACGTCAATGACCAGTCCGAAGTCCGCCAGCTTGCAGGTATCATCATCATCGATGAGCACATTGTCCAGCTTTATGTCCAAATGTATTAAATTTCGGTCGTGCAATGACTTTAAGCCACACAGTAGATCCAATAGTATGGACCAGATGCGCTCCTCTGGTATGTATTTACGACGCCACAAGTACTGCTCCAGGCTCTCGCGGCACAATTCCATTTGCATGAACAACCGGTCGTACTGCTCCCATGCGCGAATAAAGCGAATGCAGTTCTCATGGCCGGAAAACTCCTCATAACGTCGTACCTCTTCCAAACGCTCTGCCCGGTACTGTTCGCCACGAAACAACTGCTTAGATATTTTTACGGCATAGAGTTGTCCATCGCTCCGATCCCGCACCTGGAATACCTCTCCAAAGGACCCTTCGCCTAGTTTTGCCAGACGTTCAAAGCACTGCTCAAAATGGTTCTCATTCAAACTTTGTGAGGTCACAGGCAATGTGCTGGAATTTGGAGATTCAGGGCCTCTGAATGAAATGGAATGCGCGATGTGAAAGCTGTTCGTGCCGCTAAGTCCCACTGACTGGCTTCGATTGAAGTTGTTATTATCCACGCCAGAGTACCGTTTGTATTTCGGCGGCCGGAATCGGTTGCTGTCCTCACGTTCGTGGAACTGTAATGCAAACAAACATAAACACAAAAGACGCTATATATGCAGCGGCACTTTGATTTTACCTGCTTGTGTCTGTGCTTATGCATGTCCTCGCATAACTCCGGCACCGGCAAACGTTGAAAATCCATGCTCCTATTTTCTTTTAATTCCTTGCAATAAAATGTTACTTAAAAATTAAATTAACTTCATCAGATCAAACTAGAAAATAAGAACGATTGCTGTACATAATTTTAATCATGTGGCAACTACAGCCGTGCTGCCAACTCGCTAAATAGTCCAAAAGTGTACCGATAAAAGCTGGCATTCCAAATTTCGACTAATCGATTACGATACTTTTCGTTTGGTACCTATAAGTTGGCATCCCTTCAGCACCGGCTGTTTCTGCAAGTTGTTTACATATTTAAATGACATTGTTATTGCAGCTACAGGCCTGCGGGCGAGTTCACATCTTGGCATCCTGCTCAAGTCGCATGTGCGCAATAAGTTCAGTTGCGAACAGTTTTCTTCAAAATCAGCAATGCTTAAAATTAACTCGACGTTCGGCCTCCACAGAAGTAGCGCAATTGGCCAGTGCTGGCGGCTTGGTGGGGTTCTGGCAAACCCTCTCCAACAGCACGCCTGTGGCCTACATGCAGGACGCAGTCACACAAATACACGATTATAGCGGCCTCCCCTGGTGGGCATCAATTGTACTCTCGACGTTTATTTTTCGCAGTGCTGTTACACTGCCTTTGACCATTTACCAGCATAAGATTACAGCACGCTTGGAAAAGATAACTATGGAGATGCCAGCCATAGTCGAGGAGTTGAAACGAGAGGCAGCCATTGCCAAGCAGAAGTTCAAATGGAGCGAGAAGCATACTCAAATTATCTTCAGACGATCGGTTTGTATTTTCTTCTGGGTGTTTGTTTTGTATAAATTAATATACATATGTACTATAAACTAATCAGTTATTGACACACAGATAAAAAAACAATGGCAAAAACTTATTGTGCGGGACAATTGTCATCCAATGAAGACGATCATCGTGCTTTGGGGCCAAATGCCGCTGTGGATCTTTCAGTCAGTTGCTTTGCGTAATTTAGTGTATATGTTGCCGGATCCCACCACGCTTAAGGCTCAAATTATAGCCACAGAACTGACAATAGGTGGATTTGGCTGGATTCCAAATCTCACCGTAGTGGATAGCTCATATATACTGCCAGTTGCATTAGGCCTTATCAATTTGGGCATTATTGAGCTGCAATCTATGTCACGGGCGCGTAAACCCACACGCCTCCAGAACAATGCCACGAACGTGTTTCGTGTCCTGAGTATTGTGATGGTGCCGGTGGCTTGTACCGTACCATCGGCGCTTTGCGTCTACTGGGTGGCCTCCAGCAGCTTTGGTCTAGCGCAGAATCTATTACTGCTCTCGCCGGAAGTTCGACGCGCTGTCGGTATACCAAAAACTGAAACGGAACTGCAGCAACCATATGCGCAGATTTGGCATAAAATTCAAGAGCGAGCCTACATTGCAGAAGTTCCTGCCAAGCCATCAGATAAGACAGCAGCCAAGTGAGCCTCATTATTACAAAACGGAGTAGCTAATCTAATTTGTTTAGGTTCAAGTTTACTTAACTGTTATTTTACTTTGTTGACTGTTATGTAAACATATTTTAAGCGTTACAAAGTCCACACGGATGCGCCACTGTAAATCATCTTGCTATGACTACTTAGTAATAAATGTGAGAAAACCCCCAGAAAAAATACTTAAAAACAAATATAAACATGCATCCCTAAGAAAAAATGATAAGCACTGCTTCAGTAAAAAAAGGTCTTCAGATTGCCTTACCAGATAAGCCGCTTCAGAGATACGGGTAACGGCGCTGAACTTATTGGTTGCAGCATCACTAGAGATAGGCCTCAGTCGCTTGATTGAATTTGAAAACAAGCCGTTTCAGTCAATGCTCAAACAGAGCTCGACGTGACAAGAGCTCAACGGGATCCGACAAGAAGAGATTAAATTTGAAATTCGCGCGCGGATGTTTGTTTTTAAAGTGAAATTTTCATTATCAGTGAATTCGTCAGAGTTCGAAAACAATATATAATATATACAGTATATTTGTGCTCTCATACATTAATAAAAAGTATAAACGGAAAAACAGGAAGAGACGGATGCAACGCCTTGAGGCCAAAATGGCCGCGTTAAAGTTGTTCAATAGTTTGCTGCTTGGACTAGCGCTTCTATCAGCTGTTAGTATTTATTACATTACAACAATTTCGTTTGAAAGGCTTTTAGTTAGTGGAAATATGCAAATTGCATATCCAACATTTAAGATATTTAGATAGGTTGTAGATTATAGTGAAGGATTTTTGTAAAAGAAAGTAAAGGGTAGAATTGTTGAAAAAATTCCTAAGTGCAGATAACAAATAATAATAACAGTATCAATGATTTTCAAATATAGACAATTTATTATTACTTAGTATACTTGTACATCTACAAAGTATGCATTATGTTATATTGTCCGACATTGTGTTGAATTAGTCATCATAAAGATTATAATTTGCTCTACATTCAAATTAGACAATTTCCCATAGAACTCTTTGGAATAATGTACTAAGAGAGAGTCTTATAAATTGCTTACAATTGCTGAGTAATTTATTTTAAATTACGCATTTCACAGATGCACGAAGCGCGGGCTTATCACCCTGAACCGTCTTCGAGACAGGGTGGCTATTATAGCGGGCAAGGCGCTGGGTTATCAGAATCGACAGGTTACGGGAGCACCAGCGGCCATGGCAGCTACAATGCCAGAATTCAAGATCAGCAGCCGATCTACGAACGTCCACCACGTACAGAGCAACAGGATTCGCAAACCAATGAGTACTTTGCGGGCTGTCCGGTGGACTTCACAGGTCTGCTGCCTTATGCATACGACTGTCATCGGTTTCTGAATTGCGACAAGGGCCGTGCTGATATACAAACCTGTGGTCCGGGTACAGGATTCAATCCCGAAACGCTTGTCTGCGACTATGCCAACAAGGTCAACTGCGGCGTCAATGCCGCTCTGGGTGCCCAGCAACATGCTGAGCCCCAGCGCAACTCTCGATTGTCGAGTGCAGAGGTTAAATGTCCTCCAGGATTAAATGGACTCCATCCACATCCCACGGACTGCACCAAGTTCTTGAATTGTGGTGCGGGACAAATCTTCATTCAAGATTGCGGCCCTGGCACAGCATTTAGCGCTTCTATGCTAACGTGCGATCATCGCGATAAGGTGGATTGCGGAGAGCGGCTATATGGCCGCTTATTAGATGCACTTGATGGTATGTACTATAGATTGTTAGAGTTGTGCCACTAAACGTATTAAACGTTTAATTAGCTATGTAGGTCTTATGTAGGGGAACAATTGTCCAATCATTAGTAAATAATCAATTGGATTGAATTTGATTCCATTGCTACTTATTGAAGAAACACTTCCTCAACTACAGGATTTTGATTATTGTCTGAATAAGACCAATTTAGCTATATATTGCGCAACTCTAATATTTTGTAAAACCCTATTTTCCAACTTATACTAACACACAATGGCATTAGGCCACGTTGGCGGTGGTCTAAGTTGCCCGCCCGGAGCGCATGGTCTGCATTCGCATCCCCACGACTTACACAAATATCTCATTTGCGGAGGAGTAGGTGTTCAGACACGAGTGGAAACGTGTCAACCGGGCACGATCTTCGACAGTCAAAGATTGGTATGTGTTTTTTCAGATAACGCCGAGAGTCACTACGAATTGTCCTGTAAGTTCTGATACATTATTTTTCTTAAGCTTTGCCTGTGCTTTTTGCATTCGCTGTTCATTTTTGGGTGCCTTGTACATCATGCTTTATTCATCTGCTGCTTACTTTGCTTGCTCGCTTAAAATGTATTCCACCATGCTCAATAAATAATCCCTATCTTTGCTAGCCTCTGTACACACCAGTGATCTGTTCTGTCCCGATGGCATTGTGGGTGTCTTTGCGCATCCGTTTGATCAGACTAAGTTCTTGAATTGCAAGGCTGGCAAGACAGGTGTTCAAAGCTGCGGGGCCTTTCAGGTATTTAGCATATCAAAGGGTCAGTGCCTTCCAAAGGACAACCTGATTCATTCTGACTATGTGGCCTACGTTGTCTCAGCTGTGAGCCATGAGTATTGTAAGTTTCTTTTGAAGCTGATTTATGTATGTAGATGGGCACGGGATATCTGAGGAAATCTGAGTGGAGTTTGTCTTAAGCATAATTCCCAAACTGTTATAGACTCGTACTAGTTTATCAACTTAACAAAAATTAGATGGTTACAAATAATACGTTCGTTTATTTCTTCTTTTTTTTGAATAACTGGTTTATATAGTTCTTTGAAAATAGATATAATTGATTCTTTTGTTGACCACGAAGAATCTACCCAAATCAAAGAAACCCATTTTATTCACCGTTCATAAGTTCGCAATCTAAATCTTCTTAAATTTGAGCACCTTGTATAATGGTATTTGGTTGATAATATTGTTTCCCGTGCCCATTTTTCGATAAGCGGTGTAAATTCTCTGCCCTTCTTCTGAAACTATTTTCACCCTTAATGTGACAGCGATGATGCTCACCAATTGCCCACCAGGCACGGATGGTCTTCACTTCTATCCATACGATGCAGCCAAGTATTTGTATTGCGCTAGCGGTGGCAAAATGTCCATTATGAGTTGTGAGGCCGATATGGCCTATAGCATAGGAAACCGTGCCTGTCGTGTACGTCGATTTGTTAGTGTTGGCGATCGTGTTAAGTTCTTCGCGGAACTGAGGTTGGAACAGAGAACCTACAGCTATGTGGAATGTAAGTTGGCTATAACACAGATCTGCTTTTGCTCACAAAATCTTTATGAATTCAGCGCAAGCTTTCCAGTCTGCGCTAAGCTCCTGTCCGCCTAGCTTAAACGGTGCCTACCCCTACTCCTTTCATCCGACCAAGTACGTGCTTTGCCAGCACGGTTTACTACACGTGGAATCATGTCCAATCGGCTCTGTATTCAGTCTATCGCAGCACAAGTGTTTGAAAAGTAACGTCCTGCTGGCTCATGACAGTCTTGATCACACCTATATTATTACCAATTCTCAGTTGGAGCACAGTCTGTCCAGTAAGCATTTCTCATTGTGTTTTCTCTCTTCGATTAGTTTGTTCTGCCTTACAAGTATTTTACACCCACAGCTGAGCTTATGCAGGACCTGACCACAATTACTTGTCCACCGCATGCCCAGGGGTACTATCTGCATCCCTTTGACTGCACCAAGTTCATCAGCTGTCGCGATCAGCAGACTCTAATCGAGACCTGCGAAAATGGTGGAGTTTTTAGCATCTCTCAGCGCCGATGTGTGGCGCGCGATCAATTAGACGCCTATGATCGTGTTGAGTATCTGGTCGAAACGCAACACGAGTTTGTTGAGGAGCAGCAAAATCAGCGGGAACGGGTTCAGGCACACTTCACTGGAAACTCAATCACGAACATTCATTTGACAGGCTCCGGGGAAGTAACCTGTGCTGTGGGGGCCACTGGTCTACAACCGCATCCCTATGATTGCAACAAGTTTCTGAACTGTGCTAATGGCCAAACTTTTGTTCAAAATTGCGGTCCGGGTACCTCGTTTAATCCTGCCATTGGTACGTGTGACCATGCGGACAAGGTCGATTGCAGTGCGCAGAAAGAACCCGATAGCATAAGCCACAGTAGCAGCAGCTGGAGCCAAAGCGGTAGCGGTGGTGGAGGCAGTAGTTGGAGCCAAAGCGGTAGCGGTGGTGTAGGCGGTAGCTCGAGTGTTAGTCTTGGTAAAGGACTGAGTGCGTCAAGTAATCTTCAGGGCGGACAATTTGAAGGAACGAGCAACTCTATCGACTATATTAAATGTCCGCAGACGTCCTATGGCCTTTTTGCCCATCCTTTTGATGCCACACTGTTTCTGCGCTGCGCTGATGGAAGAACACTTGTTCAGCATTGCTCACCTAGTGAAGTTTTTAGCCTCTCACGTAGCTATTGCTTACCCCTAGATCAAGTGCCCAGTAGCGATCGTGTATCTTTCATGAGTTCCAACCAAAGTGTTAGTGTGACCACGACCCAGGCCATTGAATGTGAGTGAGTTGTGGTAGAATTATGGCTTGGGCTGATGACTTCTTTGTATTGCAGCGCTAAGCTGTCCACGAAACTTTCTGGGTAAATACGTTTACCCCTTCGACTGTGTCAAGTTTATCAGCTGCGAAGCAGGCGCTACTTATCTGCTAAGTTGCCCGGCAGGCATGCACTTCAGCTTTTCACGTCGCATCTGTCTATCTTTGACTGAGGTTCAGAGCGAAGATCGTGTCCATACGGCCAGTGAGCTGCAAGAGTTCTACGAATGGTGGCTATTATGGAGCAGACAGAGGCAGCTGCAACAACAGAGCTTTGCCATCACCTGCCCCTCCGGCGTAATGGGGCCCTATCAACATCCTTTCGTCGCCAGCAAATTTCTTAGTTGTCGGCCAGGGCAATCGCTCATCTACGATTGCCCCGAGAATAAACTTTTTAGCATTTCACGCCGTTTGTGCGTGCCGCAGTGGGAATTGTTGGCTGAAGACCGTTGCGACTACCAGGTGGTAATGCTGAACAATAAAGGTGCAACCACAATCCACTAACTCGAGCCCTTAGCATTTGTGCACTCTTTTGACTTAAATGAAATGATTTTAATATTTCCAGTAAATCGGGAGCCCAAGTCATATGGTGGAATTGGTGATGGCGGTACACATTTGGGTCCTTGGGAAGTTGGAACCACCACGACAATGACGAAGACTACCAATAATGACCGCTGGACTAACATGAATATGCAAAGACCACAAGGCATTGGCTTTGGCCAACAGCAGCCGTCGCCATCTGGCTATCCACATCACGGTTCGATCTATCAGAACACGCAGGTACCGCAGCCTGGAGGCTGGTATGGCGAAGGCAGCCGTTTCGAGCTTGCGGCTCCAACACAGAGCGTGCTTTATGTCGAAGGCTCTCTACAACCAAATCGTAATTATAAACCAACTGCCACGCACACAGTCTATAAGGCGCCCCTAGAACCTTTAGCAACAACGACCACAACCAATATTTACTATGCAGAGCCCGTGGATAGCATGGAGCTCGTTAACAGTTGGCCACAAAAGCCACAAGCTCCGCGACAAAATTATAGTCGCGAAATAAACTATCACTCGAACACAAACGATGACTGGCAGCCGCTGCCCAGTCAGCCACCTAGACCTTTTTTCGAGCCCAGACCAGGCAGAACACAAAAGTTCCCATCGCTAGCAGAAGCACCAGAATCTGGACAACGTCCTCTGGACCTAGATTATAGTCCCACTGACATATCTCAACGTACCAAAGTCGCCAACGGACAACCTTCTGGCCCATATGCCAACTCCCTTGCCACAACCCCAAAATATCCACGACAATTTCATCCAGCCAAACCTATTTATCAGGGACCCACAGACGATGGCTCAGGACAGAAACCTCAAGAGTTAGACTATAGTCCTAAAGACGACTCTTCAACTTCCAAACGCTATCCATCAGGTTCTCCTCATGTGCCGGCCAACCACAGACCTATCTATGATGAATCTAATTTATATGGCGGACTTTTACCACCTCTGCCGACTCCCGTACCCCAACAAACAACTCCCTCTTCCACCAATGTTCGCACTTTTCCTATATATCCACCATTGGCCAATGCCAGCGCTTCCCAGCAACCCCACTATCCTCACTACAGTCCAGGCTATGCAGCAGTAGCTCACTCACACAATACATCCTGGCAAAAAGCACCAAACGCCGTAACAAATCGGTTCAATCCACAAATAGAAAAGTTAGATCCTCAGCAGCCGCTAGATCCATTTGATACGCAACAGGAAGAGACAGAGCCCCAGTATGATTATGAAGAAGAATCCCAACTAAATGTTGTTACGTCGACAACCGAGCGACGTCTTCTATCACCACCGCCCTTCAACCATCACTTCTATAATCCTTCGAAAACAGCGCCCATTCCAACACGACCCACAGACCCTATATCCCAGTTACCGATTAGTGACGCCCTGCGTCTTATGCTTCGTCCCTATTTGAATCACAGTGGAACGATTGAGGACGATGTCGCTCAACGTGCCGAATCTCAAATTATGTCCGTTTTAAATAGGCCGCTCAAAGAGGAAACCACAACACCTATGTCCATACTGATAACGACTACAACCATACAGCCGGACGATGACGCCGAACTGATTGTGGCTGGCGAGCAGGAAAGCCTTCACAATGCTGACGACGACTCTGTTAATGTTGCAGATAAGGGCGAAACCGCACGTACTGAACACACCCTTCATCCAAATCCCACCACATATACATCCAACGATGATGTAACCAATTTCCACGTTGGCGCACGTGGCACCCGAAAGGTAGACACCGATAGAAATAATTGGCAGACGCATGGTCACACTCGTGGCTTCCATCTGCGTCATCCAAATCTCCCCGATCCATTTGACAAGCCACGAAAGGACGATGACCAGGACAAACACCACAATAGACACCTACACCCCTCTCATACACACTTCCACCATCAACATAGTCGCGCTTACCATGATAAGCATCCCGATATGCCCAATCCGTTCAAGCACGAGTCACATCAGCATAGCGAAGCCTTTCATCGTCGTCGTCCAGATCTGCCGAATCCATTTGCTGCACACAGTGAGGAAAAGACAGAAGTGTCTGAGGTGCCGAAGCAGGTGGAGGAGTCACAAACTTCAGATGAGTCAGAGTTTCTGCCTCATTTCAATGCCGAAGCCACCACGCCTAAAGGGGTGATCGAGCACGACATAATCGACTTTCTGTCGCGAGGAAACTTTGATGCCAACCCCACGAATGCCCGCACTCCCACCCCTCCTTGCGAGTTTGATTGCAACAATGGGAGACATTGTATCAAGAAAGCTCAAGTTTGCGACGGCGTGAACAACTGCGGGAATCGCAAGGACGAGCAACAATGTGACCATCTGGGCTATGAAGTGCGTCTTACTGGTGGTGAAAAGGCTCACATGGGACGAATTGAAGTGAAAGGTAAGAAACAATACAAGATCAGCTGACAGATTTTTTGCCAGGACATTTTTGCTTCTCCGTTTAAGTAAATGGAAAGTGGGGATACGTCTGTGACGACAAGTTTGGACTACGCGATGCTGATGTCATCTGCCATGAGCTGGGATACAAAATGGGTGCACTTGAGGTGCGTGGCAGTTCCTTTTATCCCCCGATTGAGCGCAACTTCAACTATGCCATGGATGAAGTTGATTGCCGTGGCAATGAGACAAAGCTGAAGGATTGCGACTTCAAAGGCTGGGGTGTACACAATTGTGGCCCTGATGAGGTAGTGGGTGTGGTCTGTAAAGTGCCAGCGTTAAAGTGCCCCAATAACTACTGGCTTTGCTCCACATCTAAAGAGTGCATTCCGCCGGCATTTGTCTGTGATCATACAGCGGACTGTGCAGATAAGTCGGATGAGAGCGACGTTATCTGTAAGGTTAGTAATTCAAGTGGATATTAAATCATGCAAACAGAAGAAATCAATTTCAAATTTCCTTAACAAATCAATTGTTAAAAGTTCGTATCCATTTGGTTTTTGATTTACTTTTATTTTACTATTTTAACCGATTCCGCTCCTTTTCACAGGCACCCATACAATATCGTCTTGAGGGTGGACGGAGCCAAAATGAGGGTCGTCTGGAAGTCAAGTACCATGGCGTGTGGGGCAGTGTGTGTGACGATGACTTTACTTTAAAATCTGCTCAGGTGGCCTGCAACTCTTTGGGCTACTATGGACCAGCGGTGAGCATTTATTTGGTCACGTTTTAAGCCCAAAGCTAAGTAAAAAATCCATTTCAGCAAATTGAGAAGAACATTTTCGGGCCTAGCAATGGACCTATTTGGTTGGATCAAGTATCATGCTATGGCAACGAGTCTTCTATTGACAAGTGCAATCATTGGAACTGGGGCGAGCACAACTGCAATCATACTGAGGATCTGGGCCTGCTTTGTAAGGCGGGACCCCCGCCACGCCCTCGAACTCGCCTGCAGGCCCTTAGTGTGAATGCAACCAAGAATGCGCAAAACACAGCTAATAGCTTGGCCGATATTGGACTGTGGGAGCGTTCGAGTAAGGCTCTAAATACTCCGCGGCGTTGCGGTATCTTCAAGGACGATCTTGAGGATGAGTACGCACACCCAGAGCAGCGCGTAGTTCAAGGCGCCGTGGCGCGACGTGGCCGTCATCCCTGGCAGGCTACTATACGCACACGTGGACGAGCCGGCGTCTCTAGCCATTGGTGTGGAGCTGTGCTGATCTCCAAACGACATCTACTTACTGCCGCCCACTGTGTCTATGGGCACCCGAAAGGAGCATATTTTGTGCGCTTGGGTGACCATTATGCCAACATTGCTGAGTCCTCCGAGGTCGATTCGTTTATTGAGAGATGGTATGTGCATGAGAAGTTCCGCGATCAAACCCACATGAACAATGATATTGCCGTCGTGGTGCTTAAGAGCCCAGTGAAGTTTAGTGATTATATTCAGCCGATCTGTCTACCAGACCGTGGCGCGTATCATCAAGCAAATCGCAATTGTACTATATCTGGCTGGGGCTCCATTAAATCGGGCGTGTCAAGTAAGTACTGATGAGTATATGGCTATTTAAACCCTCTTAATGTCCTTTGCTTAATTCAAAGCTCCTTCGCATATCCTGCGTTCGGCCCAGTTACCCATCTTACCGGATGAAACCTGTAAACAGAAACACGTGTATGGTGATGCCATGAGCGATGGCATGTTCTGTGCCGGACAAATGGACGAAAGCGTTGATGCCTGTGAGGGCGATTCGGGAGGTCCTCTTGTCTGCTCCGATGAGGGTAAGTTGATGAAATCAAATTCAAATTTCGATCACTTTTAATTTCTTCTTGTGCCTTGACAGATGGCGAAACCTTGTACGGTCTTATATCATGGGGTCAACACTGTGGCTATGCTAATAAGCCTGGCGTATATGTGCGTGTTAGTCATTATATCGATTGGATCTACGAGAAGATCAATTTGAGCTTGACACGCGGCTAACCTTAAAGCTAAGTATAATACAAGCAACATGAAAATTAACATTACATTTCTCCATAAGTACATAAATGCTTAATGATTAAAATACAACAATAATTGGTATTGCATTTTTTGAACTCCGGTTTTGTTTTATTACAAATCTAATAAAAAGGTGGCGGCTGTCCACATTAATTAATAAGAAAATAAGGAAGTATGTATGTAAAATCCAAATCAAAATTCATGGGAGAAAAACGTGAAATATATTTTAAAGAAGAACGAAGAAATGGCGAAATCTGAAGAAACTAATTTATTTCTAAGGAGCAATTAATTTTAATAATTATTCACATAATTTTGATAACTGATATAATATTTCAAGAGACTTTGATGTTTATAAAAACGCTTCACGAGAATCCAAAACGAAAAACAGAAATTTCTGTAATTTCTGATATCGATTTAGTGACGATACACTCATGTCAGAAAACTGACTTAGCTGGTCGAGCTAAAATAATACAAGATAGAACGCTACAGTCGAGCAAGCCCGACAGTAAAATAGCCTGTACTCTCCACAAAAAAGAAAAATTAAAAAAAAAAAAATTAAATTATTAAAAAAATGAATGAATTAATTAATTTATGTTCAGTTTTAGCAGCATACATTTACATCACGTACCCATGCGTGTTTATATGCGTGTATGTATGTAGCACAAAGTTGAACCAAAGCAGCAACAACAACAACAGCTGCGGGCAGCGCTGCCGACAGAGGCAGCGCATGAGCAGCGATTTTACTTATGGCTATAACTTTCTTCAGAATTGACCTATCATGATGAAATTTGGCACACGGACACATTAGTACCTACCAAAATTGATTTTAAAATTCCGAGAATTACGGAAGTTATAAGAAAAAACACGAATTGCGGGGGAGTGGAGGGGTGCATCAGAAAAAAAAAACACAAACTCGTCCTTTCTCGGACTTAGGAGAACCTGAATACCAAGTTTGGTTATTCTAGCTCTTATACTTTCTGAGATCCTTGCGTTCATACAGACGGACGGACAGACGGACAGACGGACATGGCTATATCGACTCGTCTTCTCATCCTGATCAAGAATATATGTAGTTTGTGGGGTCTGCCACGCCTCCTTCTGTGTGTTACATACATGCGCACAAAACTAGTATAGCCTTTCACCCCTTGGGTACAGGTGTATGTTTATAACATACAAAATTTGAGAACAGAATTTTAGTCCTCCAATCCTAAGATCTTTTTAAAGTTATTCATTCTGAATTAAATTTTGCTTTGAAGTATTAAAAATGTATAAAAAGAAATGTAGAGCATTTTTATGTATTTTTAATCAAAACTCATGTCATAACATAACATAGCATTTATTACTAAAAGTTCTCACGTCAATCATACGCCGTGTTGTGCGAAGAGTGTAATATATGGTGCACATCCAAAAACTACGAATCATTTTATTTTGCTAATTTTCGTTATTTTGTATAAACAAACATAAAAGCATAATCAAAGCTAATAAAATGCTAAGCCAAACAACAAATAGATTAAATTCACAAGTTGGCGAGTGATTTAACTCACTCATGGAAGGTCTGGTCCCGCCAAAAAAATATATATGTATATTGAAATGTGCTCAGCTGTACGCCCTAATTGATGGTCAACTCGAGCACACACACACACACTAAATTGTCACTACACTACTTCATGAATGGTCGCGAAATGAGTCAGAAAAGTGCGGGCGTTTCAAGCGCTCCTCACAAATACACATTCGTACATACATACATAGCAGATACATATGTACATAGCACACTATGGGATCGGATGAGCCAAAGCGCTACAATTACCTAAATTAATATATTACCACAACCGATTGTGCAGCCTTCTCGTTTGTTCGCACTCTCACTCATGAACGAAAGAGTGCGACTGCGACTGCGACTGTGAGAGACTCTCGCCAGTTAAGTTGAGAGCGCTCCATTCGCGGCCGAACTGAGCTCTGCTCAGTCCCGAGTTGGTTTTCAAAAAGCTAAGGTCGTGCCTGCTGTCACTGCTGCTGTTAATCAGTCGCTGCCACTGATAATAGAGTTAATCCGAGCTAATACTTTCAAGATGTTGACAATAAAATCAGCGACTCTTCTAAGCCTCTCTATTTTCTGCTGCCTTGAAGCTGTCAGGACAGTCGACCAGTATGGTTTTTCTGTGGATGGTATGACGAGTACCGAGCGCATTAATTCTGCACTCCGTTGCATGAACATCAATCCACAGAATTCGGTAGATCTGGAGCAGGTAAGTGCCAACTGCAATAGCATCAGATTGAACACATATTTATGGATATATGTATGGTTGTGTCTGGGATGGCATCAGCAGAAATGATGATCGCAACTAATTTGAATAGACAGAGATGCCTAATGGAATTAAAGTTGATTTGAACTAATTAACCCTTTGGTAGCAATAGTGCGCCCAATGTCAATGCTGGTTGTGACCCAAGCGCAGACAATTGCCCAAAACATACATATGTATATGCACATCCATATACATACTAGATGCACTTTAATACTTATTTACGTGTATATGGACAGATCGGTGCATGCGCTTTAGCGGGCGTTTAATTGAACGCCCAGCAAGGCGACTCAGCATGCAAATGTACATACAAGTATATACAAGATACATACATATATGTTATTTATTAATGAAATTTACTCACAGATTATGGGGCTCTGGTATGGCAGCGAAATAATCTTGCACAGCCAAGACTACCCCGATGTTTACAAATACGATTCATGCGTGATTATACATCTGGCCGATGTGACCGAGCAGGTGAGTGTGGCAGTGTTTATGGCTTCTTCCCATTCATGCCCAAAATTTGTGAATACTACATAGGTCCGAAACGGCTTCATCAACAACAACGGCTATAACAATCGTGGCTATGGGCCCGACTACAACAATAGGCAACAGAACAATTACAGACGCACACAATACGGACAGACGACGACGCCCCAGTATTTGGATAACGACGATTACTTGCGCCAGCTCTCCGACGCCGATCGGATGAGATATTTGCGATTGGTCTGGAGCGAACGTGAGAATAATCTGGAGTATACGTTCAACTACACGACCAATGCACCCGGACATTGGTCTAATGTAGGCGATCAGCGTGGCACGCTCGTCCTTCTCAACTCCTACACCCAGTTTACGGGAACGGTGCAGGTTGTAAAGGCTGTCAGCGATCATCTGGTGTTGACATTCTGCGGCAATGACGTGAAGACCTCCATTTATACGGTTGTATTGACGCGCAACCGCCTGGGTCTCAGTGCGGACGTAAGTATACTCTTATCGATTGATGGCTCGTCAATGCAAGCTTTGTGCCAAAGGTACAAATTAATAGTTGGGAGAGCACTCACTTGAATTCTGGGATTTCCAAATCTAGAAAAGGTTTCAATAATTCAATAATTAAAGATTATTATTGCAGAGACAGACAAATTAAGTTAAGTTTTTTCTGCAAAGAGTCGAGAATTGTTTATTATACTATCCTACTGATCCTACGAGATTTATTTTCCTGGTCTGGTCTGGAAGGGGTTTAATTAGTTAAAGTTTAGTGAGCGGAATATTTTTCATAATGAGTTACACATCATCTTTTATCTTCTATTGCTATTTTTTCATCTCCATTATTTTTTTTTGTTAGGTCTAATAACTTATCTGACTACCCTCTGCTGTGAATCGGGGCATAGCTGGTCGTTTGGCAAATAAAATTCCCCCACCGTGTCGGATTCGTTATTAGATATTTGTGTCATTTTTATAGGCTTTTATTCCTATAGCTTTATTTTAGTTTAAGTTCTCTTATGTATTGATTTTTTGTTTTCTTTTTCTTTTACATCGACTGCATTGTTTGTCGATGAAATAAATAAATAAATAAATCATCATTTTTTTCATCTGCACAAAATATTGTAATTACAAATAACTCCTTCAATGGAATTATGTCATTCGATATCTACGACAATCATCATCTAACTATTATTATTATGTTAACAATAATCCTCCTATCTCTCTCTTTCTCTCTCACTTGAACAGGAGCTGCGCAGCATTCGGAATTTACTTTCACGTCGAGGTTTATATACGGAGAATATCCGAAAAGTCTGCAACGGTGCCGGCCACCTGAAAGGCGCTTTTTTCCTTTCCCTGCTCTCTTTGTTCTCATTATATATCTGGTGGCGTAAATAAATTTTCATGTTACGTCGCAGACATCGCATCAAATTACAAAACGATCCAGCCATATTTAATGTTAATTTATATGTATTTGAACGAATATTTAATTAACTTAAGCATTTAAGTTTACTTGCAATATGAACTCCTAACAAATTGTAGATTTGTTTCTTTTCATTCTTTATTTGCTGGCTGGGGAAAGCGTTTGCTTAATTGCTTATGTTGTCAATTAAATTCAATTAGTTGTAAGTTGGGGATGTCAGACAATCAGGCGGACGGTCGATTGTCTTAACAAGCCGTGTCTGGAACTTAGATATACGTGTGTGTATGAGTAACGGCAGTTGTAGGCGATACGTGTTTCTCTAATTCAATTACACAAAGATCGCACAAGTCTTTTTATGCCTTTTAATTAAAACTCTTAACCAAAAACGGCATAGAGTCATCGCTTTAACAATATCCACAGTATGCATAAATTAATAATTGAGAAGGAACCTAACATTTTAGAGCATTATTAAGTTATTCAAGAAGCACCCGTTATTATATATGTACATATGTATGTTTATCTTCTGCAGGGATTGAAGTGGCGCAATCTCTACCAAGAGAATAAGTCGGGCTAATCTTCTTAGGCAAACCAAAAGCTGAAGAACGGTAACGGTATATTCTTTGCACAAACCTAATAAACCCTTTTTACTCTTCGGCTACATTTTATTTGTTTTTTTTTGTTTTTGATAAAACTTTAATTTTACTGTTATTATTTACAACAACTTAAATTAAACTTATAGAAATATACAAATACAGCTTAAACTAGGAGCTCAGTCTTATTTAATTATTTATATCATTTAATTATTAATTATTTATTCTTATATTAAATAAATCTATTAGGAAGATCAGCAGGGTGTGATCTCTTCAGCCTCCTTCTTATTACTCTTCTTCCTTTCGGCTACAGGGTATAAAAATGCTTATATAAATATATATGTTGGGGTATATTAAATATGTGTAACAGGCAGAAGGAGGCAATTCCGACCCCATAAAGTATGTATATATATTCTTAATTAGCATGACGAGACGAATCGATAGAGCCATGTCCGTTTGTCTAAATGAACGCCATGATTTCGGAGACGATTCAGTAACACGAGTTAATTTTATTTTTATTTCACGCATATAACTCAGCACGGGAAGAGTGTTTGGGTACAGGGTATTTCCCTGTCGGGCTCGCTCCGGTGGAGTTTTGCATTTTTGACGAGCTGGATTTCATCGACAGCCATTTATACATTTTTTAATGTGATTAACACTTTTAAAGTGTTTGTTTAATACTAGCAGGAACTACATTTTAGCACTTTTCTTTGTATTGTATTAGAAGCTGGAGCAGATATATATGTATGTAGTACGTATAGATATGGATATGGTCACATAAACAATATTATACAAGTATACAAGTGCATATGTGCGTGCATAAAGGCATATTTTTCACATTCAAGGCAAAGAGCAGAGCAAAAAGAAAAATTCAGTCCGACTTTTGAAATTTAAGCGTATATGGTGTGTGAATATTAAAGTAGCAATTTTTTTATTTGATAAAGCTCTTTATTTGCTGCTCATGCATACGAAGTTTGAAACCGATTGAACGAACAAACAGCACCAACTATTAGTTATACATACTACCTACCGACCTACCTATACATACTTACTAAACTATATTTTCTTACTAACCTTTAATATTCAACTTTATAATTTCAACTTTAAAACAGTTTTCAAATGTTTTTATTTCCGCTTCATAGAGTTAGCCTGTCAGGTAAAATATGTTTAAAATATTGAATTATTGAATTACTTAAAATTAAAAGCTCAAATGAATAAGGATATAATAACAACTTTTGTATTGTAGCTATATTTCCGATTAACCAAATTGGAAATACATATAAAAAATCTCTTGACAGGGTGGCGAAAATTAGACTGTAATTCAAACAAATGGAGAAGCTAAAGTCCCGAATTTTAAATATATTGAACATTAATTAAAAAAATTAAGAAGATTTTAAATTAAAGTAAATAAATTTTTGAATCTGTTTACGTCCCTTGGTTTTCGAACTCACATAAAGGGCACATTTGCATATGAAAGCATTTACGGTAAGCTCTCTTTATCAGGAGAGAGTGGGGTGTATTGAAAAAAAAAAAACAAGAGAGAACGCTGTACCCAGGTACCCAGGTAAACTTCCGTCACTGAGTTATATGCGCCCATAGCAGCAGCAAAAAGAGGAAGAAGAAGAGCGAACTTGTTGCTGCAGCTTGGGGGGTTGCACTGGAGAGAATTTGTTTCGCTAATAACTTTTCTTAGAATTGACCGAATTGAATAAAATTTTGAACAGTAGACAATTATATATAAATTGTGTGTGCAAAGTTTGGACGGGAAGGGGGGAGGGGAGGGGGGGGGGGTGGAAATTAAAAAAATAAAATAAACTCGTCCTTACTCGGACCTAGGAGAATTTGGATGCCAACTTTCATAGTTTCTGAGATCCTTGCGTTCATCCAGACGGACAGACGGGCGGACATGTCTAGATCGATTTCTCTCGTCATATATATACTTTATGGGGTCGGAGATGCATCCTTCTGCATGTTACATACTTTGCACAAACCTAATATACCCTTTTTACCCTACGGGTACAGGGTATAAAAAAACACAAAAGGCATCTTTGGGCTATATCGGCCCATCTTATCATGCTGATAAAGAATATATGTACTTTATGAGGTCTGCCACGCCATTTACAGACAAATTATAAAAGAAAAAGGGAAAATTAATGAATAAACCTACATCGCAAAATATTTCAACCTTCATTTAAAAAATGTAATCACCCACAATTTAAATATCCTCTTATTGAATAGAATACTTACCTAAAAGACACTCTTTAATTGTTATATACAAAGATGAATGTATACCTATACATGTCTAAATAAGTCAGCAAACAATTATAGTATATGTATACACATGTAGTATGAATTTATGGTTCTAACATCTATAACATGTACTTGGATCAGTTTTCAATTTCACTTAATTTCCTATAACTTTTGAAAAGGATCGGAACCTACCGGTTCCCGACACTGAAATCCAAAAAAATTAAATAAACACGGGCTTGCTCTTGATTTTTTATTATTTTAGTTTTGGGAGTTACGGTTCTTAGTGTAAGTATACAAATGTTGTATTAGGTATAATAAAATAAAATGAAAACCGTTGTCCTTAATCCTATTCAGGCTTCCCGAGGTATTACGTCCATGTTAAGGCAATTTATAACATCGGTCGACTGTTATGGTGTTATTATTATATTGTTCATGCATTTTCGAAATAAATGAATAATACAATGCTAATAAATAAATAATAACACTGTTTATGTTGGTTAGAATATAAATTTGTATAGTTTCTTGTGGCGAAATAAATATAATTTATAATAAGTATAAGTTATGTACATACATGTCCTTTAACATTAACTTCCAAATTACGGAACCTTTCTATTAATGATGATTAAACATTGTGTTGAGAAACCAAAAGTTACTAAGAAGCTGGTATGTGTATAGCAATGTATGGAGATAGAGGATGAAGTAATAAGGATTTACATTTAACAATAAATTGCAAAAATCTCTATTACGTTTTAAGTAATAGTAGAGTGTTTATCTTTGATGCTAAGCTGCCATCGCTTAAATGTTTTATTTATATTGCATATTTTGTTTAAATCTCTATTAATGTGGGGTTCTGTTTATTGGTTAAGCTGATATTTGGATTACAATATAATATTTAGGAGTATTTGAAATATAAAAGTGATTAAACTTCATTTAACATCGTTGGCTCGTCTTATTCATCGTTGGCGGACCGTCTGTCCTTCACTACATCTCAAGGCGAACTCTCTGCGTCGTTCATGGACCGTCTGTCCTTCTCGACGAGCTCTACTCGAATGTTCTTGGACCGTCTGTCCTGCTCGACGAACTCTACTCGAATGTTCCACATGCCGCCCGTCATAGCGTTGTGTTGCACTTCTTGCCGCCGTTGTTGTAGCCTCTCGTCATTTCGCCGAACTCTATGCTTGCGCCGTCGATCACTTCATAATTGTCGCCTTCGTAATTTTGTACTTTTGCCTCTTCTCTATGGCTCCGTTATACTTATTGTTGTCTAGGGTTGTTTAGTTTATTCGCTTATGTTCTACCAACCATCCCACATTAACAGATATCTCAAAATCTATGCTCTAAGCTTAGCGGTCTTCGAATTTTACCTCGTTACCTTTATATCTTGTGAGGTAACAATTGTTGACATTCGGTTGCCAAATTCTTGTAATTAAAATTAAAATTGTTCACATCGGGATTTAATATTTATAATTTTGTTGAGAACATATTCATTATTACAGTGGAATTTGCAAACATTCATTAATCTTGTCCCATTGAAAAATTAAAATGTTGAATAAATAATGCACGATGTGTTAAAATAATAATTTATGCATATGATAAAACCCATTTAAAATGAATGTATGGTCGACTTCATATTGCGAAATGTTTTTTTTGGGAGTGGGAGGCAACGGCCCACCTGCACCCCCTTGCGACCTTGTATATACTTAATTTACCAAACCTGGAATACTTTCGTAAGGGAATTCATCATCGTGGTGGTTTTGATTCTGTGAATCGATTATGCGGCGATCTTGGTGCTGTACAGCGGACAAGACAGCTGTTTTTTCTGTAAGTGACATAATGCTCCTTCTATTAGTTATCCATCGCACTTTTTCTTTGACCACATTTTTTGACGGGAGCTTTCAGATGTAGCCAAAAAGTGAGGCGCTTGTCAAGAGCGATTCCAAGGCATTTTGCGTGCGACGAGTCTTCCAGGGTTATTCTCTTCAGCTGAATAGGAGGCGTGCAGGATATTAGCCTTTTCAGTGTGAGGCAGGCTGCCAGATTTCAAATCGAAAACATATTGAAACGCACAAAGAAATTATTTCTGAAAAGTATTCTTAAAACTGCCTCCTAAAAATATGCAACAGAACACGAGTAGCCCCGAAAGTTCCCAGAAAACCAAAGCCGCCTTTGATCCGATATCATTGCGTCTTTACATACAAGTATTTGCTTTTGCTTGTATGTGTGTGTGTGTGTGCGTGCCATTGACACATTGCCACATCCCGCAAAAGAAAATAAACAATTTCGGGCTACTTTGTACTACTAGGAAAGACATGTCTGTTATCGGGCCGGTTCAAAGCTACATACTTATCAGAAGTGGCACACGACGCTAGCTTATCAAAGACAATCCCTTAGCCTGCCTAGTAACTAATGCCAATTTTCAAATTAAAGCAATGAGCTGTTTTTTTTAGATTGTTTGTTTACAAAAGAGCAACGCGCCACCTTTTATAAGGCCACTTAAATGAGTGTCAATTACAATTGAAAAACAAATTTCTGCTTTCTTAAATGTTCAAGTGTTAAAAATGCAGGCACAAAGATCATAAAATATGTTGATAAACTTTGTTTTCATTTAATTTTTTTGTTGGCTGTGCGCAAGAGTTTCACGTTTTGTCATCATCCACGAGTACGTTGCTATTGTTGACCGGTAGATTGCAAATGTCTGGGGATTGTTTTGTTTTTGTTTAGGTTGCCTCGTATCTGATAATGGTATTTGGCAAAAAAAAGTACTCGAGACATGAGCGCATTTAAAACTAAAAAACTGTGCTTTTGTCGGTGGCTATAAAGTGCTATCAGAACACACTTGTATACACCAATATATTTAAGCATAGTATGTTTGTACGTGTATTAGGAGGAACCCCATAAAACTTGAGATATTTATACCCGTATTTAATTGCATGCATTTGCCCGCATGTCTACCTTCGATTATATGTACTTATGTACGTATGTATGCATATATAGTATATATATATCATATGTTTATTTATATTCGTGTATAAGCATTTGTAAACAATGGTGGAAAAATTCTACCAAAAATTATTCCTATGATTAATTTTGCAGCTGCGATGTGTGTGCTTTTGGTTTTTTTGGTCGCCGTTGCGGTTTATTGCTCAGCCCGATTTGTACACTAGCAGACAACGTGTTATGCTGATAAGAGCTCTCGTCCGTCCTTGTCTCGTACACCCACCAACCGCCACCCATACCTACCATCTAGAGTGAAGTGCCCCAGTAGCGAACACGTTTAGCCTCTAGGGGCATCATCGATGACACCCATGAACTTGAAATTATTGTTTATGAATCCGTTTTTTGTTGTTTTACAAAATATATGACTACATATTTGTTTTAGTTGCAGCACGCTTGACGCTCTGTTTTGAAAATTCGCCAAGCCGAGGGGCCCCCTATGCCCACCCAACTGGCACTGATAACTCGAGACCATAACGTCAAATATAAATAAATGCCGGCAAAGCTAACGCTGACGTTGTCTCAGTTCTGCCTACCAGCCGGGCTGCGCACGCCGGCTACTCATGACTGTTACACAAATTAGTGCACTTGTATTTGTGGCTGTACAACAAGACGCAGTAGGGCGATGACATAATACTGAAGTCGCCAGTTGCAATACAAATACATACAAATGTATCTAGACGTGTGTAAGAAAGCAGCCAGTTGAATAGTGCCTTCAGCAATTGTTTACATGTTGTTTTTCTTCAAAGCACTGACGCATATGTTTACTATATATTTTCTCATTTTAGTTAATGATCTGCAATGTAAATAACCGGCTTTGCTTTTAGTTGAGGCCAACTTTTACATTTGCAGCCTAAACCAACTCAGCCGATTTTTCCAATTCCTATCAATTGATTTTTTGAGTAAAAAATGTTACATTTATTTATGCCACTTAGTCTCTTCAGCAAATAATTAAGAATACTTAAACTAACGACATTATTAACTACAAGTCCAACACAATTCGTTTAAAATACCCACACGAGCACTCGTAGATTAGACGTTCAAGCAGTATATTTACTCATGTTTTGCCAAAACACTTGAATGCTATTATTGTGGTACACACTACTGGAAAATTACGAAAATTAAGATATACTGTATATTGTAAATTGAAATTTTTTTAATTGCTATTGCTACGATAATTAATAAATCGGTTAATTATATTCGATTTCGACTTTTAACTGCTAATATGCAAATGTAGGTAATAATACTAAAACTGTAATAGGTATAATAAAACTGGCATAACATAAATACGTGTATGTAGTTCATCCCCTTCATCCGGAACACTTTTAATAATCTGTCACAATCACATAAAGAAATAATGCGCGACCCTAAGCCCAGATTCTATATGCAGCCTCTGTCTATCGCCTGAGCTTGTAGTTTGATGTTTTTCTTTTTGTGTACTATATAGCATAAAATGTGTCAATTACGCGAGATTTGCGTCACACACATTATATATTTTATGTGCTACCATACTACTTATAAATAAATATGTATGTCTCTTTCTTTCTTTTTTATTTAATTTAACAAGCAGACGAAAATGATTTGCACTTTTCGACTTTGCACTTTGGAGTGGTCCTAATATGTATATGTACTATATAGTAAGTAACTGTACTTACATCTTGATACACACAGTTGTACATAAGTATGTGCGGATATCTACTCGTGCAGTTGACTTTTGAAAAATATGCGCAGTTATTACAAGTTTCAGGCGACACCACCTTCAGCCGGTGCAAACCAAATGCATTACGATGTAAACAAGGGTTCTGCAAAGTGCGTAGTTAAAAAAGTCAATACTTGTATAAAAATGCATGGAAAATGCACAATCACCAGCAGCAGGCTAATCAATTAACTATGAGTGTGAGTATGAGGTGCTATTAGAACTGTATACTATACAGAGTAATAGGCAATCGCAGCTGATAAGCCCCATCTGTGTGCGTGTTTGTACTATATGTATATGAAAACAAACACTTGTACTTACACTATGATAGCCCAAACAGTGCATGATAAGGCGTCAATACACACCCACACACCCACACATGCACACACGAGTAGCCATACGGCTCTATACGGCTGCTATAAATGGGAGCTCGCTGCCTAAGCAGCCAAGTAGAAACCTTTCGAACGTACAGCCAAGCACGCAAATGTTTTGCACGAGAAACGCGTGCGATCTTCAACAAGCTAAGCATATATAGAGTCTATGCTCTATATATAGACGCAGCCGCAACCCAACTGTGATACATACCAAGGTACCTGCAGCGCTAACTACAGCAACCACAGCACCAGATCCACAATCCTCCAAATCCCAATTCCAATCCTCAACAAAATGTCTGCAGCGAACAAAGTAAATCATTTGGTGGGCGCCACATCCAGATATATTGCCGGACGCAACGCCGTGCAGACTGTCTACTGGCGCACCTCGTCGGGACCCAATCCTCGCATGTTAAAGACGAACAAAACCTGCGAATTCGATCGCAGTCAGAAGACGCCCCAGAGTGTGAGAATGCAGAACTTCAATCGCAGCTATATCAATCACAAATAGACTATGGGAATATGGATGTGTCTAACACGGACAAGTTCCTAATACGTACGAGTATCTGGCTCTTCACCATAATTCTAAACACATTTTTTTTTTCGGGTGCACTTTATATTTATTTAATGAAGTCGTGTTCCAAGAATTGTATATAATATGGTGTGCAGAAAATTACGAAGCAAATTAAATTTTAGATGAAACCGCCACGTAGGCTCTTAAAAAGAAACATGTGACTGTAGGTTGGTTGGATCAATAGGTTGGAAAATTGCGAACGAAACAAAATATATGTCTAGTTTTTAAATACAGAATGAGTTCGAATTTCACCTTCGGGGGTAAATGCATATTTACTGGCATGGCCTGGCAATAAAAACAAATATGACTCATAGTCATACGAGTACTTACGTATATTTTCATTAAAGAACATTACGTCTTGCAATAAATTACTGAATCAACAAGGCCAACAAATATAAGTATACCTTCAAGCGAACAGAACGCTCTTTCCTGTCACCTTGAGGCACAGAGCTTAAGGTTCGACGAAAGAATCCTTTCATGATTTCTAAGTAGTAAAAATAAAAATGCAGTTCCAACAACAACTCTTGTAATTGCGCTTCAACAACTGCTTCTGTAGATAAGATTTTCTGTATATGCTTTATATCGTTCTCGCTTGCTGAACAAAGCAGAAGTTGCAGTCCATTGCAGTCCAGGTTATACAAGTTCGGAAAAGTGTGAGTTTAGTATTTGTATTCCGCTGGGCCCCCACTACAAAGTATGATTTGTGTCTATACTTTTGCAATGCATGGAAAGAGATTACTTTTACGGCTATCGATTTTTAGATTCGATTTTTTAATCATACTATAATGGCACGCGAATTATCGCATAATAGATCGAAGGTTTTCATGTGCATTTGGTTGGACTACCATGAGCTGTTTCCATTGAATTCTGACCCCTTTTATCAACAATTGGAGCGATTACCAAGAAGGGACCGGATTTGTAAAATATAATGGCGTTGGTCTACATCAGAGTAAGAGAGGTTAGTTGGTTAGTTATTTTATTGTCATTGCAAAATTTTCTGGCTTAGAAAAAAAATGCAAAATCAAAATCAAAGGCAGCAGAAAGGACCAGAGCTCTTATGAGAGAGAAAGAAGGAAGCTATCCACAAAATGGCAGCAGGTCATTAACTGAATCTAAAACAGGTTCTATCTTTTTTTATCTTTGCCCAATTCAATATAAAATATATACTAGTATATACATGTATTGTATGTATAGGGAATACTGTACAGGGACTGAGTAAGGAATACAAAAGATATGGTCATTTATTTGGGAAAGTTCAAACACAGTTTCTGCTTTTCCCGTTCGGAGTCCAAATGGAGATATTAAATTGGGAAAATGAAGGTTAAATGAAATCGTTAAGCTGTAAAAACAACAAAAGATGAGAAAAAACTTTTAATATCCGTTTCCATATTTTATTTATTTCGTTTAATTTTATGTTTATTACATACATAGAGTTTTCATATATATAATTTTCTTTTGGTTTATGATTTATGTTTCTTGTATGGTTTTATGTATATATATATTTTTTTGTGTTTTTTATGTTTACCGATCTTTACGTTTATAATTTTTCATTTAGATATCGTTCGTACTTAATTCTTTTATTTTAGTATTTTTGTATTAATTAATATAATTTGCTTCGTGGGTGAAATATGTTTAGGTTTTGGTTTTGTTTAATTACGTTTGTTTTAAATACGATAATTTATGTTTACATTCCGTTTCCGTTACTTAAAATTACAGCCTTTATTAATAATTATGTTTTGCTTCGATTTTTTTACGTTTTTCTTTTTTTATATGTTTTACTTTATACTTTTTATTCCGCTTGCCATTGTACTCTACGAATCCACTTGCCGTTCGCTATAATTTGTTTACTAAATATATGTATATATATATATAGAGATTTTCTTTATCGTATTTGATGTATTTGAATAATTTGCACACATGTATATAATATATAATAGTTATCTAAATATATTTTTGTATTCATATAGATTTTTATATTCCATATTTGACAATTTCAGTTGGGCTTAGTGTCTGGCTTTGCTTTGTTGTAGTTTCGCTTTTGTGTTGATTTGTGTAGTGTAGTGTTGTTTTAATTTCTGCTTTTCATTTAGCATACGGAAGTTTCACATTCGCAGCAGAAGTACACAAATAAATTTTTATTTTTTATTAAGGTGTTTTTTGCCATGTCTTTGGTTGTTTTTCGTATGTTTTGTTTCTAGTATTATTTCGTTTCCTTAAATCAATTCACATCGATAACAATTGATCTCAAAAGAGAAAAATATATGTCAATATTAATTTTCTTATTATCTTAAGATTTGGTTTTTACTTTAAATGTATTATTTGTTTTCCTTTAATGTAGTTTTGATTAAAAAATATTGCAGCTCGAAATTGTATGTATTACTTTTTACCTTAAAACGGAACACAGTAGAGATCAGTTATAGTGTAGTGTATTCGACGTCTCTCTGACCATAACCGTTACCGTTATCATTAGCGTTATCGTGCAGTTTCCTTTTCTTTGCTTGTTGATATTTATGTGCGTCACTTGAGTTTTGAGCACAGAGTTGTGTTTATCTATCATCTTTTATCGTTTATCGGCTTGACTACGGTTGCTGTATTTTTGTGTGTGTGTGTGTGTGTGTGTGTGAGTGAGTGTGCGTATGCCTTACGTATTTGTTGACGCTACTTTATGTTGCTCCATATATGCATGTATGTACTCGTAGTTAATGTATATATATATATATATGTATATAGACTTGTTTGTATGGTAAATTTTAGTTAGCTAAAAGTATTCTCTTGCACGGAAGAATTTGGATACACTTTTTGAGTTTTGCTAAAATTATATGTACTCGTCATTCGTCTAGTGTTTCATTTATTTTGCTAAGTTCTCTGCTTATTATTCTGCTATTTATTACATTCTTAGTTTTCGTCGTAGCACAATTACTGGGCTGATTTAATTGGCTTAACATATGTACTTAGGTAGCTGCTATATTATCTGTTTAATCATATGTCTAATACATTTGTGATTTTTCATTCTGAGCGCAAAAAACTGCACAATTACTCGCATTCACTTCTGCCACTTGCCTTTGCTTCAGCACATGTGCAATATGCACATATAAAATATAAACATATCTATTTGCGTTTGTATATAATATTGCACATGAGTACATACATAATAAGATAATACATTTTATAAATAATTATTTCATTTTATTTTTAAGCTCATCCAGAGTCCAGACGAGCGGCAACCAAGTTTCTGTAAAAGTGTATTGTTGGTATTTATTTTTATTGTGAGCAGGCTATTAAGGGTTAAGGCTAAACTGAGCTAAATCAGGAAATGTTTTTGACTGAAAATATAATTATTTTGTCAGCTGAATTACTTAGATACTGAATATAGCGGATTGGCTTTGGTACAAAGTTCCGCACTACCGTTTCAATGATAAGTGAAAGTAAAATTTGATTTCTCACTGAAGCCCCGTTAATTTCATCGTTTTGTGAAAACAGGTGTAATATTTCAAAATAAATATTAACACCTGCGTTTGAAGATGTACTAAATATATAATACGCCGCAGAAAACTTAATCGTAAGAATTTGAACTGCTTTAGTTAGAATCATTGAAATATATTTAATATATTTGCATAAATACTTGATATCCGATTAAAATATATGGTCAAACAAAATGCATTTTGTCAACTTCCAAAGTGTTTGGGCTTATAGCGAAAACGGGGCTCTAATAAGATATCAAAGGAAAACATAAAAAAATCAAAGTAAATCTGTTTCATAAAGAGATAGATAGAGAGAGAGAGAGAGAGTGCGTGTGTGTGAGAGAGAGAGAGAGAGAGAGAGCGTAAAAAATAATAGGCAGCGACCTTATAGATATCCGAGCAGATTTATGCTTTCATGTTTATTATTCAAGATGTTTGTGAAACGTCGTCTGCAAAAATAAGATAAACAATAATTTCATGCATTTGTCACAATATATCAATTTTTGGTTATGCATCGTTTTTTATGTGTTTCTTTTAGTATTTAACACTTAGACATTTTCATCAGTTTTTTGTGGTTGTCTGGTTTGATTAAAAATACTCAACAATTTCGTTTACATGAAACCATTATGCTATAATTTATTCTTGTATATATCGTGTGTTCTAAATATTTCTACGCTTCGACTTAATATGATACAAAAATTTTTGCTCGAAAAACCATTATGCTTTTTCATTACTTTCACCATTTGCCATGTTTGCCATGAATTTTCCGCCTTGCCCAACTGTTATCGCTTGCCTATCTCGAAATTGCTTTACATAGAAGTTTCCAAAATGTTTCGCTGACAATTTTATATGTGTATGTGTATATAATATATGTATATGTATGATCCAAAAAATTGGTAAATTCCATAGCGATTCGAAAACACAAGACGTCTCTCTCATATACATATACGATATAAAAAATGAAACAACATTTGTGGGGGGCGCACTCGGATTGTTTAATAACAACTAAACTAACTTGACGACGACTAAATTACTAAATGTCATATACATACAGGCATAAAAATATGCACCTTGGTTTAAATACAGTTTAATGCATACATAGTACGGTTTATTTGCTTGCGTGTTGTATGTATGTTTGATAATGCACATATATGTGGTTTTATCTAAAAGAGTTCGTTGCACGTTTATTGTATTTTGTAGTGTAAACTTAGGCTCGCTCGCATTCGCCTCTAGCCTAAAACTAGACTGACTGTGACTCTCCACGCGCTCTCGTTGTATTACTTGTGTATTTACGCAACTTCTTGACTTGTTCTTTACATTACATTACTCGATTTTTATGTATATTTCGCCAATCATACAGAAACTTAATCGGTAGCAGTTTCCCGCTACTTCCGAAAATTTTCATTCTACTCGTATACCCTTTCCAAAGTTAGCTTGCACTGTAAAATGGAACTGCATAGGATAACAAACAAAAACCGGAACGTGCCAAAAAACTTGAATTGAAAGACTTGAATTTGCTGGATGAAATCAATATTGTTTGTTGAAACTGAAGAGTTTCATTAGAGGAATAACAAGTTGCAGTGAAAGAGTTTTTGGATATGGAGAATTCATCCTCAAATTTGTTCTTTAAAGCCATGAATAATTTATTTTATTGGTCTCAAGTGCAACCACAATACTACAAACTCGCAACAGTAAGAAGATAGTTTCACCAGCAAATGTGGATTACTTATTCGTCGTCCTGCCCACATTATTTGCCTTCAATTTAAATCTCTGTATTATCTGGTAAATCTGCATATTAACAAATGCATACATTATTTAAAAACAGTATAATCTGTGGGAAAACGCTCCTCCACCTCTATAATGAAATGGCAAAAGTTTTGCTTGCTATTTCATTTACACAAGGTAGGAAGGTAATTAGTTAACGGGCAAGCAAATTAATTAAAACACACATTGGAACTTTTGGAAGGGGTATTTATACATACATATATACGAGCATAAGCAAAAGATATTAGTATTATTTTTTGTTAGCCAGTTATTTGCGTCTATATACAAATGTTAATATCATCACAAGTTTTGTGGAGAATGCGCGATTCTTATTGCGCTTGTTTTTGTTTATTTTACCTTATCATGCCCGTTGTTTCTTAACTGATTTGCGCGCTGTCGAATTTTAGTTAAGTACAATATCATAAAAATAACACTGTATATATTCTAAACTTTTTACGTTTACATTAATAATTAGTTTAGCTTTTGGTTTTATTCGTTTTGTTTTGTAAATATAAATATATATAATATATATATATATATATATATATATATATCTCAGGTTTTCCATTTATTAAATATAATATAACCATATATAAAGCGTGCTCTCACAATCCGCATCGGCCGAAATTGTCGCTGCGGTAGGCCGTGGCTGTAACTTCTGCTGTGTGGCGCCACTAACAGCCGGACCACTCCCCTGCACTCCTCTATGTAGGATGTTGTTGTTTCGTTGTGTATGTAGGTATGTAGGCCTGTGTGTGCGCGCCTGTGTTATGTATTTGAAAAATTCGTAAACAGTTAGTACACTTTTTATACTTTTTAGTTATTTTTTTAAGCGTCAGTCTTGTGTAAATTAAATTTTACTTCAAAAACATTTTAATACATGCACAGGCGCGTTCACGCGCAAACATACACACACCTACTCACGCGATGAGGTTCTTGGGCGGGCAGGCAACGGGCTAGGGGGCCCACGATTACACGCAATCGGTTTTTTATATAAAAAATTGCTGCTCGACATTTACATATAAGTACATATGTATTTAATAAAATGTATATAATATTATATATGTGTATACATATATAATATATAATAAGGTTTATTCAATTCACACGTAGATGTTTTTAAAAAATGCATTTTTCGTAAAAATGTTCGTTAATTAATATAAATACGTTTTTGCTTTTCTGTTTTTCATACTTTTTAGACGCCATGGAGATATTGTTCTTGTACATTTAATTTATGTATATATGTATGTGTTTGATGTTTTTTATTTTTTATTTGTATATATAAATATAGAGTTTTGCCTTGCTCTTTGTGTGGGCCTTGGGAAGATTACATTAGTACATTAAGTAGTTATTTTTTTTTTTTTAAATATTTTTTTACTATACGGTAAAGATAGTTCGAGTTAGTTACGACGAAAGTTAGCAAAATAAGTTGTAATTGAAATACACACACTTAGAGTTTTATTTTCTTGTTATCAATGCTACAGCTTACATCATGCAGAGCTAATCGAGTTTGTTGTTGTTGTGGAAATTTTTGCTTATCTTTGCCCATCGGCTTTTGGTTTAATTAGAGCTAATTTGACACAACCGTTTATTAATTCAACTATTTTATTAGAACTTGATTACTTCCTCATGCACGAGTTATCTAGTTTATATGTACGTGTATGTATATAGTACGCTAGGCTTCATAATCTTTACTATATTTTTCTCCTTTCCTGGTTCGCATATTTCTTAGTACATATACATATATAAATATGTCATTGTAGTATTTATGTATTTGCTTGCATGCTACTCAAAGATTCGTTGCACTTTTTGCAAATTCACTTAAAATTGGCGCACCTGAAAGTATGCTACGGTTTTCTCTACAATGTGACGTTGAGCGACGCTTCAAATGTTGCGCATACGTCATGTGGGCGGTGAGTGAAAAGCAGAAAAATGTGGGAAGAATGCAGACAATATGCACGCCATTTGCAGTTGCTATGTAAAAAGAAAAATAACAAATAAAACATACACATGCAAATTTGTTTTTTTTTGTTTCGGGCTTTTATTTTTTTTAGTTTTATTTTTTCATATTTTTTACATATTTCAGATGCGATTGTGTTTCATTTGTGCTGTTGTTTAGTGTTACCGTGTCTCCTCAACTTGATATAATTTTGATGAACTACTGTTACAATACTGAATTTAGTATGCTTCGAAAGAATAGGCCACAAATGGTAACGATGCAGAGAAAACTTTTTCAATTTTGCAAACATTTCGAATCGATATTGCCGCGAAATTAATTGAAATTCTTATTGGAATGGTTTGAGGACAGCGAGCTGTTGGTTTTGTTTGTTTTAGTATCGAATTTGTGATCGATATTGTGTGAATCGGAACACATGTCGTATATAGCAGCATTAAGCCCGAAACATGTTATCATATGTTCACCGAATTGTGCGCAGAAGATGGATAATAGGCGTGTGTACGCCCTCTGGCATTGTGTTGTTTGTTCTCCTCGAGAAACAAATGCGGGCATTTAAGCGAACACCGGTAAGGCCATGGTAGCAGCGAGACTTTGAATATTGCTGTTGTGCTGTTGTGTATGGCACATAGAATTTTGAAGAAGTTTGGATATGCCTGACTCGCAAGCTCTTAACCAATGACAGAAGTGCGAGTATATTTCAAGAACTGTTTGATCCGAATATTTTGGAAATAGTAGATAGAATGTAAGGAGTGGGGAAACGACGTTGTGGCTTGCTGCTCCTTGACCCTCACGGTGATTAAGCAATTGCCTCGGGAAACAGAATTGGATTATAAACGAAGAACTCTACAAACAAATAACAGTAACAATTTGAAATCAACATCAATTAACAGAACTATCGAACAACTTAAAACAGGATCTTATTTGAGGTTTGATGTTTGTGGCTGTGTGGCTTTGCTTATGTGTATATGTGTATGTATATGTATTCTATGAGGCTTCCAGGAACCCACGCGCCACCACGAGCCACAGCAGCAACGATATTAAGTATCGGCTAATGATGTCAGTACGTATAAAGTTTGTTTGATTGAAAGATTTTTTTTGTTCCAGATTCAGCTTCTAGGGTGACTTGCGCCACTTCCTCGATTGCTCTGGATTATAGGTTTTGTATTTGTTTGGCCATTTTGTTGATGATTCCTGTTGGATTGATGGTGTGAGTGGCGGCATTCCTGCTGCAGTTGTAATGCTTGCGGCTTGTGCATTTTCTGTGTAAAATATATTGGGCTTGGTTTGATTTACATATCTGAGAGAGGGGGTGGGGGAAGAAATTGAATAGTTTAAAAACAAAAACAACAAAGCAAACTAGAATACCCAAGCACTACAGCAAATGGACGCGCACTACATAATACCATTGCGTTTTTTTTAACTACTACAAACTAAAGAGAAAATAGACAAGAGAATTGAATGTGTTCGCATTTTTGCATTTTGCTTTAAATTATTAAGTAGCTGTTGCTTTATTATTGTTATTGCTATTTATGTATGCTTTCTGTTTTTTCATTTGTTTGAGTTTTTTATTTTCGATATTTATATATCTGTATGTAGGTATATATTTGCTTGCGTTAAATAATTGTTTAGGCCTATGCTGCGCTTATTGTGATGATCATGTCGTTTTCTTCCACTTGTAGTTATTATCGTTATAATATGCATAAATATATGTATGTAGGTATAATTATACAAATTAAGTTTCATATACTCGTATAAGATTTATTTGCTTTTGCGCTTGTGCTGTATATTTAATTTCGTTTTTATGTTTAATTCATTTAGGTAGGTAGGTACTTAGTCTAAAAACATGTTCGCCCTTAGTTGAGCTGCATTTTATCAGTTGTTGTTGTTCTTGTTGTTTTAAAGAATTCGTTTAAAATATATCTTTTTTGTTTTCATTTTTGTTTTTTTTGCTATGATATATATTCTTCTTCTCTTTCATTTACTTTGACTAATTTTGTTTTACTCATTATTTGCCTTTGTTGTTCCATATACATGTATATATATGAATACATATGTGTATATATTTAATATATAAATATTTACTATTTTTAAATATATATAAACTTAAAAGATTTTACGATGGGACAATCTGCTCGACGCTTTGCATTTATTTTTCCGTCTACTGCACACAGTAAAAACTTAAGAATCTTTTATTCTTTTAAGTCATAAATTGAGTTACAAATAGTTTGTTTTTTTTTCAACTTTGTCAGCAAAATTTTCATTCATTATTAATATTATGCGTTCGTTAAATATATATATATATGTATTTAATATTGTTAAATCTAAACAATTTGTTTACGATTTTTTATTTTCTTTTTCAAAATATCACGTATATACTTAATTTATGCCTTGGATTTGTTTTTTTTTTGTTTGTTTTTTATATATGTTTTTTCTAAATTTTGTTTTCGTTAGCTGGAAGAGGCTGTTGTTCGGGTTCGTTGGCTTTTGTTTTGAAATGACTCCAAATAATAATAGATTTAAATATCGATTTGATAATCGAAAGTCGATAAATAATTATGAATTTTATTACTTTCTTTCATAAGCTGATGATTCATTCGATTCTCTTTAAGATTCGATTCATAATTTCAATAAAATTTTACGGTCTATAGCTCAATAAACATTGAGATGTAAAAGTACTTTTGAAATTTGTACCTTATGCCCAGCAAATATATTTATTTCCGGTCACTTATTGATGGAGAATGCTTGAGAATCAAGTTTTAAATAAGTTGCAAAACTAATTTTGAAGCGTGCTTGTTTTAATTCATTGATGTTTAAAAATTTCTTTCTGACATAGCTCAATATAAAAACTAAATCGTAGTATCTAAACTGAAAGAGATCGCCTTTTTGGTATTATAAATCCAAATCTGTGGACCGAAACTTCCCCATGACAACAGCCTCCACATATGCTTTAAGTTAGACTGCCTTTGAACCTAAAATGATTCATTAAAGTGTGTTACTATATACTTGTATGATGTTTGTGAGTATCTGTGTGTAGGTAAAGGAAATCCTTCATATCATCGCTCTATTTTTTGTTAGTTTTATATGTATATGTCGTAACTAAAATCTTTCGGCTTTTTCTTTTCTGGTGGTTTCTATGTTGCTGTTTCAAAAATGTTTCTTTTCTGTTGTAGTTGTTGGTTTGTTAATGATAGCATAAATAAATTATATTTATATATGTATGTATGCTTTGCTTGTATATACTACAAGTATATATAGGTATATATGCACGTTATATGTATGTCAGTAGTATGTGTATATTCTATATTCTCTTAACGAGAATGCATTTAGTTCTGTGGTTTGTGTTATAATTATCAATTATTGCTTTCATTTTCATTTCGTTTCAACAAAGTTTAGCATTTTTTCCACTAATTATTGTTACAATTCGACTTTAAAAATTTGTTTATTAAACTATGCAACAATTTGCTCAACAAGTTTTAATGAAAAATGTCGGTGACTTGACAACATGGAGGAGGCAACAACAGAGGCAGACTAGAGGGGATCGTGTCTTGTCGTATCGGTCGCGTCTTTGCTTTTTGCAGGTATTTTTGAAACCTTTGGGTTCGCAATTTGTTCTCAACTACATACATGGGCAAATAATTGTGTGGTTGTCTGTTCATAGTAAGGCATGTCATATTATTATTTTACATCTTTATAGATTTTTCTAGATATCTTAATTCAGCCAAATTATACACCAATTTCAATATTGTTATTGCATTGCCTCCTCCCATCTCGTCTGTCGCTGTCCCTACCTTATCTTAAAGTCGAGCCACAAATGTAAATAAATGTATGTAAACTTATCGATTTCTTTTTTTGTTTGTTTTTTGTTTGGGTTTGTTTGTTTTGATTAGTTCATGTTATCATATGGTTTAACAATATAAGTATAAAGTAGTCAACAGAATTTTGGTTAAAACAGATGTCTAACGAAAATGGAAAACAACAATTTTGGATATCATCATCTTCGTCGGTTCGTCGTTGTTGTTAAGTTTTTCATTTTAATTGTTATGTTGAATTTTGTTAATTCTTTTTTATATAATTTGCTATTTTGTTAAATTTACACTCATGAGTGTCTATGTATTGCTTTAGTTGTTCTTTCGTTTGTCTGTTTTGTTTTTGTATCTTTTATTTTTTTTGTGCCGGCAAGGCCGCTTTCTTTTTACCTTCTATAATGCATTTTAGTTTTTTATCATCTCTCTTAATAGTCTCTATAGATGTCTCTATATATATATATATATAGCTATTTGTATATATACGTTGCTTTTGCTAGCATATTTTGAATATATTTATTGTATAGTTGTTTAGTTCACGTTTTTCTTTCTTTGCTTCTTACATGCTAGTTTTTTTTGCTTTCCATTTTTAATTTAGTATTCGTTTTTAGACTAAAATTTCGTTCAGTTTTTCATTTTTTGCTTAAATTAGTTTCACACACACACATACTTAAGCATACATGTCGTGTGTGTGTAGGTGTGTTTGCATGCTTGATCGAGTATATATGTATATGTATGCACATATACACTATTAATACATATTTATATATATATGTGTGTGTGTGTGTGTGTCTATATATATGTACTATATAATTAGCTTTGCACGCATTATGCGTGGCTTGTTCTTTACGATTTTGCTTTTTTGTTTTGTATCGCTGTATGTTTGTTTTTTAACAGTTACAGTTACATTAATGTTTATGTGTGTGTATGTTTGTATGTATGTATATAAATTAGTTTACATATATAATTTATGTCTTTAATCTTGATCTCTTCGTGATGTCACTCTGTCTGCTTTGCTGCCCCTCTGACATTGCATGTATGGGTGTGTGTGTGTGTGCGCTTGTCTATACATGCACATATGTATGTATATATATGTATATGTATATATTATATTATAAGTATATTTGTTTGCCTCCTAATTATCTGCTCACGTATTGCTGAATTCATGATTTAAATAAATTAATTGTTTGTCTCTAATAAATTATATACGTTAATGAAATATTTTAGCCGTTTAAAGGCAAAAGAAGAAGGATTAAAATTACAGTTCTCAAAATTAAAACGATATTTACTTGCCATTTTGCAAAAGAAAATTAATCTAATTTTAAAGAAAATAAATGCTTTTGAAAGCTTTTCTATCATAGATAAATTTAAAAAATTAAAAACAATCCTGTAACATTTTTTCGTTCTTGTCTTTTACTTTTTTGTTTTGCTAATTGATTTTATTGACCAAACAATAGTAGTAATGAGAAATTTAATGAAATCATGAACATTATTCAAAATTTGCAGTTATTTCACGATTTGAATTTTTGCCCATTACTTGGGTGTTAAATTTTCTTTCTTTTCTTTAAATCTATTACATATTAAATGACTAACTGAAACAGTCTACAGACAGAGACATGAGAGCGTAGAGGGTTAATATTAATTTGCCATGCTACGTTCTATTCTTCGCTTATTTTCGGCCTTCAAGGCAGCTGCTAGCTAGGGCGCATTTAGTTGCAACACTTTGTCACACAGCTTGCGGCATTTGTAGTCTCTACAGCATCCCTTCCTCTCTTTCACCCGCTTATTCTTACCGCTTGGCACTACTACTACTACATAATTGCACATTAAAAATGTTGACTACAGAATGCTCAGCTGTTGTGCCTGTTGTTGGTGTTGCTGCTATTGTTGGCCTGCCGCCTGCAGCTCAGCAGGATGACATATTGTTGTATATGTACATACATGTTATTTGGGTACTTTTCTACTACTCTTCTTCTTCTTCTTCTTCTACTTCTTTATACATACCTACTACTATTTAGCACATCTTGCTCCTATTACTGTCGTCCTCCTCTCCTTTCCCCCATCATGCTCTGTCGACAAACATATATATTACATATATACGTATATATATAAATATACATGCATATATCATAAAACTATAGACAGCTTAATTTACAGTTGTTGGTTGAGAAGGTTTGTGTGTGTGTGTGTGTGTGTTTCGTAATTATGTGTGTTGGTGCAGCTTTTTGGCTGTTTTGTTGTTGCAAATTCATTGAATTTCATGTCTTTAATTAAATTTCATGTAGCAGCTGCTCTTATGCGGATTTCGTTTGTTTTGTATTGTTTTTATAAAATCTAGTTATGCGTTGTAGTAGTAGTATTTGTTGTTGTTGTTCTTGTTGCTGTTGCAGTAGTAACATCACTATTGTTGTAGTTGTTGTTTGTTGTGATAATAGTTGTTGCTGTTGTTTGTTGTTGTGGCTGTTGTTGTATCCTCAAAATTAACACGGATATATCCCTACAAAAAAGTTTTGAACACATTTTATATATATGTACAGAGAGAGTGAGAGAGAGAGGGGGGAAGAGAGTTACATTTTTTTTTAACTATTCAGGTGGGGTTGCTTTTGGGGGACAACAACAAAAGCGCTGAACTACTACGACTCTACTACTAGCATATAAAATATACAAATACGTCATATATATACAATATTTTACTACACTAGAGTACACACGCACACACACACACAAATAAGCGAAAACAAAAAGAGAAAATAATAAAAAATACAAAAGAACAAAAATCTTCGCAGCAGCTTTTTGACAAAGTTCATTTTTTTTGTTTTTTTTTTTGACTACAATTTGTTGCTTGTTGTTTGTTTTTGTTGCACAGCATTTTCCACTAAACCGAAATTATAAACAACTAGCGCGTATGTATGTTTATGTCTATGTATGTATGTGTATATTATAGGTGCTAGCACTTTCCTTCTTGCGTTAAAACTAAAATTGTTTAAGATTACAAATTATAAGTTAAAATTACAAAAAACTATAATTAAAATTAGTGCGGCGCGGCTGATCAGGCAGGCGGCTGATGATGATGTGCTTCTTGTTGCTGTTTTTTATTGTTGTTACGGCTGTCAGTTGTTGTTGTTGTAGTAGTTGTTACTGTGCATTGTCAGTAGTTGTTGGTTGTTGTGGTTTGTTTTTTTGGTTGGCAGCACGCACTCAACGAAAAATTTGCGACTACAAAAATTTGTTTACGTTTTGTTTTTGTGTCAAGCTTTTAACCTTTTTGTGTAGAAAAGAAAAAAGAACAAGAACGAAGAAAATAAAGCAAAACCGTGTGTACATCACATGTATATAGTAAGAATACGAATGTATGTATATAGCAACAAATATTACGACAAGAATAAAGTAGCAACAGCAACAACAGTCTGCCTCTGCTGCTGCTGCTGCTGCGGTTTTTCTTAATTTTTAATTACCTTGATAATTCTGAGGCCAAATGGTGGGTACATTCTGTGAAATTGCAAAAGGTGATTGCTTTTTTTGAAATGCATATTGTTATATTTAATTTATTCGGTTTGGATACTCACCATTGGCACACTATAGTACTGATAGAATGGCTGATATTGCATGGCTGAAGGTGGGTATATAGCTGGCACTCCAGCGGCTGTAAAGTCAGTAACTAAGTTTTGTTAATTTGTAGCCACAGAAGTAGGTAGATGTAGATTGGATGTAGTTGTTGTTGTTGTGTATGAAAAAAAATTATGAAATAAATAGAAAAGAAATAAATCTGTTTGGTTTTTTGTTCTTTATACAAATTAACAAGCAAACACATAAACAAAGGCAAGTTTAAATACTAAGAGAAACGAAAGTCTAGATATTTTATCTACCGATTTTATGATAAATAAGATAACGAAACTTCTAAGTGTTCTTTCACTAAACTCTACAATTCATTATCGATTTTGAGTTACTCCTTTACCGCTATATCAAATATTGATAATTTTTTTTATAGTTTTACAATCTGCAGAAGGTTAAATTCTTCTATTTAGTTGTTGAACTTCGAATTGCAACAAAATATTCTTTATATGTAGTGTTATCACTTTTTAAATTGTTGTGTTAGCTATGCAAGGCAATTCTGAATCTTATTTCGAATGGCGAAAAAACGATTTTCGTTTTGCAAATAGATAGTTTCGGGTAGGACTAAATTTATAAGTACTTATATTTTAAAAATCTTTCTATTATTGATTCTCGTATTCTTCGATAAAGATAATATTTGCGGTTACAAACTCTAGGCTTATATTTTTATCTTTAACTTTAGAAAAAGCAAAGATTATCAATTGAGGACACACCATTATTTGAAATAGAGATCTAGGGGCTTATCGGTTTAGATTGAATGGCAAGAAAAAACATAATAACATTATGAAAAACTACCATCATTGATCATCTCTCTTTCTTAGTATTTTTACCTTATTTTTTCGAAGAGAAACAAAACAAAACATTGGTCACTTTATTCGAGATCTACTCACCTGGCGGATAGACAGCAGCCGCAAACTGATCCATCGGTATATTGCTTATAGGTGCCGGTGGTGTGGTGGTATAATATACGGCGCCATTAGTGGCCACAATCGACTGTAGGGGATTAGGCTGAACAGAGAGATATGACGATGGTTATGAATTACTGAGCAAAGCTGGGAATTGCATTCATCGACTTACCTGTTTTTTTATGGCCGGCGCTATATTCAGCTTGCGGTCACGTAGCACCACGCATTCACCCTATGTATATAATTTGCATTGGTGCAGGGTTGGCAATAAGAAATAAAAAAGAAGAGCATAAATAGAGGCGCATAAGTAAGGCAAGTCTTAGCAAATTTCACACACAAGCCGAAAAAGAACGAAATTTCAATTCGAACGCAGCAGCATCAAAAAGTCTCAAAAAAGAAATTACATAAGTCAAAATTAATGCGCAACGTTTTGTCTTTTATATTTAACTTTTTTACTTTTGTTTATTGTTTTTTGATTTTTTTTTTTTGTTTTTTTTTAGCTTCTGGCACGGCTATGAAGAGAACACGTGCCAAGGCAAAATACCATTACCAAAAAATAAAACTAATTAGGTACACAGTTTTAAAAATGTCATGTACATGGGTTTAAGGTTGGCACAGACAAACTCAAATGGAACCGCCAACATCGAAATTACAACGTTGCCATTTTCTCTCAAACGGCGCTGCCTGTGACACAACAAACAACAAAATATATATTAACGTAACAACAAAACTTTATTATAATAATAAAAATAAACGAAAACGAGAACAAAAACTTTATTAAATTGCACAAAAGCGGTAAAAAATTATACAGATTTTAAAATTGGTTGGAATTAAGCCTTTCCTTGTTGTATATTAAGAGAATCCAGTTTTAAAAATTATAAAAACGCAACAATTGCAACATTAAAAAGATAACGAAAATTTGTTTACAAATAACGCCAGCACCAAGTTAAATAAATACCATTGTAATATAATTACAACCAATTATGATTAAGTTTATATTAATAAACGTGCGAACTGAACGGGGCACCCAACTTGCTGAGAAGGAGGTAAATAAATATGCACATATGTATGTACTTTCAGAAAATCAAACTACGCATTATTTATTGGTATAAGTACTTCCTATGCTAAGATTTTCTTTGAAAACACATTAAAGATGTTCCAAAACGTTTAATTGGGTGTTTCCCTAGCAATATTTAGGACCGGTTTTCCCAGAATAAACAGAGAATTACATTTTGATAAGTTGGCAGCGCTAAATTAAAGTAATGAAGTTTGCCGAACGGCTTAATGATCATGTAGAAATGCAAGCACCTTATATGCCTGTCTACTCGTGTCAGCTGATTGGAACAGCAATAATGGAACAGTGAATGAAACTCTGCTCAAAATAAGTAGAAATAATATAATAGAGATACATATCAATAGTTATAAATAAGTTTGGTAAGAACTGATTCTTCCAAAGTTTGCCCAAGTATTAGTTGATTATGAAGATCATCAAATCTAAAATAAATTGTGAACAATTTGACCAATCACAAATTTTGCCTAATGGGTATAGCTAATCAAAATTGATATCCTGCTGTATATATAAGCATCACAATGGAGAGTGATGTTGTTGTGACTTATTGCAATTATTGCAGAAGACTTGTCCAAGAGCTTGAGCTATTTAATCTACTCGATTCACAGCTACTTATGTATAACAAGAAGCTCTTCATTGCTAAGCGGTGCGAAACCATCTTCAAATGCCAATTAGTCGCTGATAGCCTCGAAACATGGGTTGTATGCACGAGTGTGTATATGAAAACCTACTCAACAGTCAGTCAGATAAGCACATGCCGACTGGGAGTCCTGGCCATTTACCTAAGCAAATGTTTGAACAAGGTGCAGAGCTCTGCCGGGACACAACTTTAAACTTTAATGGCGAGTATTTTTATTCTTTTTTCAACTTCATTCTTCATTCTTTGGCCGCTGTAGGGCAAACATTCTATTCATTTACCTACCACCCACGCACAATGAAGAGTTAGAAAGGAAAGAAAAAACACAACCAACCAACAAAAGACATAAGGACCGTAACACAAAAGACGCACAGTCGAGTAAGCAAACTAGAGAGCCGTATTCAGCCAACCGACTAGGTTACCGAGCAACCGGGCGACTGAAGAGCTGAGGAGCCGTAAGTCCAACTGACAGACAGACCTACAGAGCGACCAACTTGTGTCTTAGACGAATTTAATTAAGAACCCTTTTGCTTGCCTTCTTTTTAGCCGTTGTTTCAGCGCTTTTAACTGACAGTCAGTTGACGCAGAAAAGGGACCAAAGAACACACACACACTCACGCACGCTGGACTGCACGTTCCTGGTTGCCTTTTTAAAATACACACAGGCACAGACACACTCATACATTTATATTTAAGAGTCTTGTAAAAAGCGTGCCACAAAAAGAAGTTAGAATCGCTAAAGGCGCGCCCTCTCTTCGTAACTCAAAAAGCGCGTTAATCACTTTTAAATAAGCCAAAATAGAGTTCAAATTTTTACTTTGAAGTTGATACTGCTGTTGATACTGCATGATGATGCTTCTGATTGCTGAGAAGATGGAAAGAAACTCGGCAGAACTTTAATACCCTCATTCCCCGTAAACTTCGAGAGCACGTTCTTCTGCTCCTCCTTGCATGTAGTGTATGTATGAGTATGTTTGTTTTCGTGTGTGAATATGTGAGTGTGTTACTCTTAATGCGTATTAAGTCGGTAATTATATGTTGGATTAGTGCGCACTGTTGGAAGTACTATACGTATACACCCACAAGAGTTCTTCGCACGAAAAAATTCGGTTAGTACGCACTGTTATGGGGTACAAGTATGTATGCAAAAGGAAGAAAGTGGCTTAAAACAGAGAATGCGGTAATTAATGCGAACAAGCACTTAAAATTACACTTCAAAAAAACGGTACTTTCAGAATTGCAGTTGCAATTTAGATTATACCACATATTTCTGAATATTACGGTTCTGAATATAACTTATTTAAATGATTCGTATTCTTAAACTCTAATTTATCGGACCATATTTTACTGACTATTTTGCCTACTTTATTAACTTTTTTGGTTTTCATTTCAATGGATGAAATACATATCTCTTTCCTGAAAACTTATTTTTAAGAGGAGCACAGCTATGTGTGTATTTCATATTGTTAGTCCAAATTTGATTTTTTTCCTTTATGTTTCCTTTTTGTTACCCTTTTCATTAAAGTATTATAATGAAATGCTACGTAGCAATTTTCTGGGAATAACAACATAAAAAGAACCTACATGGCCCAAATGGGTTCCAAGCACATTGTGCGGTCGTGAGGAAAGGATGTAGGATGAAGAAGAATTTGTAATGATATAGGACACAAGGATTTGTTTGTTTGTATTTTCAAAAAATGCTAATATTACGGAACATAATCAAATGCTGGACAGTACCTAAAATAAATTGGTAATAAGGTTATATGGATTGGCCCCTCTGAGAGCCTGCATTTTTAAATGAATAAGCACCACTTATATACTCGTAGAATACATTTGAACAACAACCAATTTAAAGGCTTTTCAACCGTATTTTCTTCCTATTTTCTTTAGGAAATGAAAGAGATTCTTAAGTTTATTTTAGATTTCGGAACCGAACTAATTTTATAATTATACAGATCAGAAGTTGGATTAACAAAATCTTGTTTTGCATGGCTAATTTGTAGAAATAAATATTGCAGGCAACATAAAGGAAGATTCTATATTTAGAGTTGGAGCTTAATTATATTTCTCTGACTTAAGCTTTATCTTTTATTAAGCTAAGTACATGTTTGGTTTGGAGTAAGATGTAGAACAAAAATAATAGTCGGAATTGTGATAAAATAAAGACTAAATTTAATTACTGAAGGTGCGGCGTGTGTGTGTGTGTGTGTGTCTGCACCTGTGGATGTATTAATGTATCTGTGTGTAGTTGTGAGTGCCGAATTAAAACTTCGTTAAACGATGCTTCAAAGCCGGGCAACCGTATCACCCTTTGTGTGCTCTGTTGGTCTGAAAACTGCCTTCTCTGCTGCCTATGGGCTCTTTTGTGCCGCAGTTTTTTATTTGTATTTCACAAGTGGGCGCCTTGTCGTAGTTTTTGTAAGCTATGAAGCCCGGAGGCATTGTTGTTCCCATTGCTGCTGCCACTGCTGCTCTTTGGCTTTCACAAGGACACTTGCCGGCATGCATAACAAAATGCAACCGCCAGGAGTGGCAGTGGTCGTGGCAGCAAAAACAACAATGAAACAAAACACATTAATGACAACAAGTATATACATTTTTCACTTAATGTATGCACAACACAAAAAAGGGAGAGCATCAAAAAATCTCACACAATGCAATTGCTTAAGGTGAGCTGCGCAGTTGATGCCCCACAGAAATGGGCAAAAGTTGCATCATAGATCTGATCTGGGGACGGGTCCAACATGGATCCAGATTACTGTGGGTGGGCAGTAGTGGCAATAACAGCAGCAGTTATGCAATTATAATCAATTAGTATGACAAATAAAATATGGCTGACAAGTTCATTTTTAATAAGCGGCACCTCAGCCGCGTGCTACGTTGCAAAACAATAACAAAAAAATGATATTGAAATATATTTTATAAAACAGGCAGCAGTCAACTTTTACTTGTCACTTTTACTTTTATGGGAAACAGCAACAGAATAGACAAAGTTGGGTTCGACTTTTGACTTTATTTGGACAGCTTGTCTGTCTTGTGCATCATGAATTGAAGCTGAGCGTTCAATTACAATGCCCATCACAACAGCAACAGCAACAACAACTACAACTATTGACTAGCTGACAGCATGTGGGTCGAACTACTACCACAGCAACAGCAACAGCAGTAGCAGTAGCAGTAGAAGCAGCAGCAGCAGTAGCAACAGCAGCCCAAAGGTCGTTCATTCGCCTAACAAACTATGTACCTGGCTGACTGACTCTGACTGGATAGCTCTAGCTGCTGGCTACTTGCCATTTGCTGATTGCGCGCTCACAAATCCCTACGCTCGTCGTCGCTCATTGAACTTTTATGGCCATGCCAGCAACAATCACAACAAGTAATAAAGTGCTGATAATCGCAACTGTTCGACCATTAAATGCTCTGCAGTGTTCCTTTATTCACTAACGAATATAGCCCTCTTTTCTGCTTATTATTAGTCTGAAACACATCTATACCGTTTTAAGCTCTGTTTTCATCAATCTGCTTTCAGCAGCTGATTGATATACATAAATCGCATTCGGAATCATGCGTCTTAATGAGCAACCAGTGAGTAGAAACAGGTGCCTTTCAGATACAAAATCAGATTTGGAATTTTTGAAAATACGTGGCGATAAAAAAATTAAAGCAAAACTTTTGAATTATTTCGATTTTACTTTAATTCAATTAATCGGCCCAGTTCCTATTTGGGCTCATAGCAACAGTGAGATATCGAAGAACGTGGGGAATCAGTAGTAAATGTTGTATTTTTAAATTGTTGGTCAATCGTTTATTTCAGCAGATTATTAAACTTCCGCATGCACATTTTTAGAATGATTTCTTCATTTTATAACCGATAAGGACCGATAAGCAAGAATAGGCAAGAATAGGCAAGAATAGTATCCACCAGTAAACTTGTATCCTACAAAAATTAGTTCACAAAACGTATACCCATTTCACAGCTATTTATAGGGTACATCATATGGAAACTTACTTGATGTTATGCCGTTTGCCGCTTGGCTGCTCAATTTCAATTTTTATAGCTTAGGGTGGTGGTTCACAGCAATAGTTTTGCACAATGAAGAAGAACAAATTAAATGAACTCAAAATTAGGCCAAATCAAATCAAATGACAAGTCATTAGCTCCACACAACAAATGAATCAGAATCTAAATCAATATTTGTATGTAGTATCATATAGTTAAACGAACGAAACCAACACTAGCACTAGACTATGGACTGCAGCTCAGCTGTAAGCCAACTGATCACTAATTGAAAGTGTTTAATTTACGTAATTTAATGTTTACAGAACATTGTACAATATGTATTTGCATAACGTAAAATGGTGCAACGAACTCAACTCAACAAAATGTTTGCGCTTATGTTTTTTATTTGCTTGCTTGGCTTTGCTTGGGTTTTTTTGGTTTTTGGTTTTTTAATATATATTTTGTTTTTAACTTTTACATTTTTGTTTCGGTTACTTTCATCAACTCAACAACTTAGAACAGACGCAAAATGTACAAAACGCCAACCAACCGTACAACAAAAACTGTAAATGCAAATTGCGTTACGTCATCACGTAAGGCATATACCGTTCAATAACAGCAAACTCGGCAGCTGCACGGGCAGATTAATGTGAAGAGAAACGTAAGGACTTGCAAATTGTTGATTAAAGTGGTGTGTGCCTGTGTTTGGGTGTGTGTGTGTGTGTGTGTGTGTGTGTGTGTGTGTGTGTGGGATGTGTATATTTTTTTATTCTGTTTTCTTGTGGTGTGGTGGTGGTGTGTTGTGTTTGTTTATAACAAGAGTTAAAAGTTTAAATAACGTAGCGTAAAGTGTATAGTGTTGTTGAATTGCATATATAATATGAAGAAAAAGATAAACAACGTAAGGCAACGTAACGCAACGGAAATGTAAACTCAACAAACGTAATGAACGCAATATAAGAAGTTTGTATAAAACGGTACGGTACTTTTGCCTGCCACACGGCATCATACGCATTGCATTGCCTCTACTTTACTATTGATATACATATGTATGTAAGTAGTAGCAGTAGCATCAGATGATATAGTAGCTAGTAGTGCAATGGTAGTAGTGGTAGAGTAGTAGTAGTAGGAGCTGTGTTCGCAGACGCGGAAGTCGCGGACGCGGCGGCTCAGCACGCAGCTTTGTTCACAATGTGTGTGTTTCTGTCGGTTTTGGTCTGCCTGTGCGGCAACTTTCAGGTAATTCCCTAAAAAATCGAAGCACATTATAACAGTGGTTGTTGTGGTTTTCGAATAGCAGTAGTGGTAGTATGTTGTAGGGGTACTAGTAGAGTTGAGAGGTTATACCAGTTCTATTATTCTAACCTAAATATATATTCGTATTGTAAATAATTCAAGAAATCTACATGATTGGGAAACTGATTACTAATTGTGATAAGCAATTTTATAAAATAGCACAGTTGAAAGTGTTTGTCAGCTCTATTACCCTCAATATATCCGAATTGTAAATAATACAAGAAATCTACATGATTGGGAAACTTATCACAAAATTATCCTAATTGTGGCAAGCCATTTTTATAAAATAGCGCAGTTTCCTTAATTTTTTATGAAACTGCTTGCCAGCTGACATGAAGCTAAGTTTCATTTGGATTTTAAACATCTTGTCCATTAGATCCTTACCGTCTCTCTAAATATTTTCTTTTTCATTTAATTTAACAAATGTAATTTTCGAACTATTTGAATTTAAATTTGGTTAGTTTTGAAACGTGTTTTGGCGCTACCATATGTACTGTATAATTGTAATTGGGCAGCACTGGCAGATCACTCACAAGATAACGGATCAAAGTGTAGAGAAAGCTTGGTAAATGCGTAAATATATATACTTTTAATTAAATATTATTTGCCACTGACGAAATCGCGGGCATTTTAATTCAAACATTCGATTTTATTTGTTCGAACACTGAACCGACACAACTCTACTAGAAAGGTATAGAGAGGTATGGGAAGAGTAGAGTGTGATGTATGGTTATGTGTGCGTGTACTAGATGGTACAGTTGTCTTAGACGCGGCGACGTGTGCTTCAAATTGTACTTCCCAGATAGAAATAAAAATAATATAAAAGCGTCAAAGAAAAACAAAAATTATAACCAAGATTGACAGGCGGCGTACAGAAAAGAACATGGACAAATACTCACATCAGCTTGCAGTCTTTGCGCCTCTTGCTCTGTCTCGAATGTGACAAATCCGTAGCCCTTGCTGACGCCAGCGCGATCCACAATTATCTTGGTGGACTTGACTGTGCCATAGGCGCTGAAGACGCGCGTCAAATCGGCTTCGGTAGTATCGCCACTGGTAGCAGAAAGTTTAGATTAGCATTTGAAGCGGGGAATTGCAGTGATGATCACTTACCTGATGCCGCCCACAAATATGCGATTTGGTATCAATGTGCCATATTTAGGCGCCGTTAAAGGCGCCTCCAGGGTGCCAGCTGGCGCTGTGGCCGTAGCCGGAGCCGCTGTGATCTTATGCATCTCGGCTGGTGTCGTCTCGAGACGAAAGTTTGCACCGAAGGGCAGAATCTTGAGGCTGTTATCTACTAACGAGGGTACACAGGAAAATCTGCAGCTATGGCCGTCCTTTGACCACGGCTTATGGTTTGCTTTTGTTGGCTTTGTTGTTGCCGCGCTTCAGCTGCTTTTTGATTGCTCAGCGCTTTTGGTGCTTGTGCTGTGAATTTTTTCTTATTGCCGTCGCTTTCTTTACCGTGTCCAAATGCGCCTTGAATGTTTTATGTATATATAGAGTTAGTATATATATATAAATTAGTATCGTCTATGGATGCTTTGTTGCTACGTGGCTTTGTGTGCGTGCGCGGTATTTTCTGCTTTAAATTTTCTATAGACTTTATGTTGTTGTGCGCTCCTGTTTGTTTCTATATTTTCTATGCCTCGTTTTTTCGTTGCTGTCTATCTGTCACGCTGACGTTTTGGCTTCTACTGGTTGCTTTGTTTTATTCGAAGTCTGCTTCATTGAATTTTTCCAGTTTTGTGCGTTTGGCAAATCTGTAAAGTGCAAAACAAGAACGAAAAATATAATTAGTTAATGTGACTTTAAAGCAAATTTGTTGCCATTTATAATTGAGAATCCCTTACAAAAGATCCCTTTCTCAAAAAAGGAGACAGGGCTTGCTCTCCTCATTAAAACATATTAGCGACTATTTATTTCAGCGCCTGGCAGAAATGGCATAACGAAAAATGACCCTAGAAACAAAAGGAACGTTAACTAACTGCCTTTTAGGATTTATTACTGAAATAAATTGATAGACCTTAAAATAAATCATTCCAATTAAGAGTGATTTAGAACCACCTGCATCGTTTTTTTTTTTAATTATGAGTACCAAAACTATGAATTTCTTCAAAATGAATTGCAGAGCTCAACTCAGTAATAACTTCATAATTCTCAGCTCATACATTACAATATAAGTACGTCCTGTGTCCGTTCGAATTTAGAAGGATGGTCAGCATTATGGAATGATTTAATATTGCTAAAATTTATATATAATAACAATCAAATAAACTACCATGCTCTCTATGACAAAGAGTTTTTTCGAATTTAACTTTTAATTGTAATCTTTGAAGCCCCATGTTAAATTAGAAAAATTATTTCAACTTGTCTTTTGTAAGATGCCACAATTCAAGGCACATCCATGATTTAATAATTGACCTTTTAGGACATGGACAGTGTGGCCAAAAAAAAAATGATTTGATTTTATTTTTAAGCTTCTTTTGTATAAAAAAGCCTACATTTGTCGACTTAATGCAAATAATAATAAATAACATTTCAATCAGCGACAGCAATAAAAACCAATTCATTTTAATACAGACTCTTCTACATTGTTATTTTTATGGTGAATGTACCACTCGTAAGTAAGTCCATCCATCTACCTAATAAGCCATCAAATTACAAGAGGAACACTTAGGATTGAGTCCGTTCGGTCTCACAGCGAACATATACAACACACAAGTCGCTTTATTTCACATGGCACCTAGGCAGCAACCTCAACATCTTTCGCTTTGAAAAATGCCCCCTACATTTCGAAATCTTTCTATTTTTGGCATGGGCATGGGCACGGGCAATGGCAACGGCGACGGGCGACACATATGTCACATGAGGCGCGCCAGACCAGACCAGACAACAACAGAGTAGCTGCTGCTCTGTGTGCTCGATTCTAGATACTTGCTCGCTTGGTGCTGCTCGTTATTTGGTTCGATGTTGGCCACTTCTTTGCAGGGTATACTTGTATATAAATATATATGTACATATACTATATGCATATGTGTAAAAGAAAATTCGAAAGAGGAGCTCTGCTGCAGAAAAATCCACTGACGAGGTAGATGCTGCTGCTGCGACGCCGACCAGCCTGCCATGTGTGCGCCATAAATTCACCTTCAGCAAGGCAACAACAACCACACCAAGAACAACTGAAAAACAAAAACGAAATCGCAGTCGCAGTCGCAGCAGTCAGAAGTCGTTGTCGTCGTCGTCGTGGTTGTGGCAGAATGACAACTAAATAGAACACACGACCCAAAGCTAAAATTAAAGACGAGAGCACCACACAACGATCTTATACATATATACAATAAATACACATGCATACACATACATACATACATGTATGTACATATGTATATACTCTTAACAACCCAAAAAATGTTGCCGCCTGTCGACAACAACAGTTTAAAAAACTTTAGAGCACGATTGGGGAAAAGCAACAACAGACGACGACAGATGCATTGGACCATGAAAACGAAATGTATTTATGAAGTAGCCCCACAACAACAACTTTGTGTCGTCGATCGAAATTATCACCAAACTGTATCTATAAAACATAGGTATCTCCAAACAGTAATTGGTTAACATTTAAAAACTACTTCTTCCATCAGTTAAAAATATCACTTAAAGCATTCAAAAGTACCGATTGGATTCCGAATTAGAAGCTGTCGACTCTAATAAACTAAAGTAACTAAAGTTAAGGAAGTGCTGTTAGATACCATTTTAGTCAGATACTAGCATTTTGATTTTCATTTTTTTTATGTGTTCCCATCATAGTTTTTAAAAGACCCTAGATCCCCGCGCTTTTTTCTTTTGCGAAAGAGGATAACAACACCAGTTTAAGCTGCAGCAATGATTAAATAAAGACTTTCTTAGAGTTGCGCGATTCAAATACCATGCAATGAAATTTCTGCAAGCTTTGAAACATTTGGTATTATTATGTTAACGCATTTTCATTTTCTGCTGCATAATTTTTGTACGATTACGTAACGCCTATTTAGTTTATTTATTATACATCGATTGAAAAACAATTCGTAAAATATCATTCAATTGATTGTTTATGTAACTTCAACAAAATCATAAATGAAATGTTACAAGTAAGCTGGGGTTTTTTTTATACACATGTTGGCCTATTTTCCGTGTTTTAAGGATGATAGATAAACTGTCTACCTGTGCCGAGGACATTGGTAATAGAACTGGCATTAATAGTTGATTTGCATGAGATGTCGTAGCTTGATCGACGCTCATATCCGATGTTCAGAATATAGTTTACTGTACATAGGTTTAATTGCCAATGTGGCGGTATTCGTAGCGCCAGCAGCAGCTAATTACATGCTTTTGCATGTTTGTCGTTGCATGTTCTATATATATAGTTCATAGACGGGGAGAGCTCTCCCCCATGCCAACCGTTACACCCACTCATAAGCACTTAATAATCTTTACATATCATATTGTGTATTGTCCATACAATTTCGATACATTTGCTGTTCGCCGTGCTTATCGTTGGACATTTATCTTTAAAAGCGACGCATTCACGGGCGCCTGCTCACGTATGTGTCATGTCAGCAGTGTTGTGTTCACCGCAAAATCACCCCCACACACACACACAAACACACACACAGAGGCGTACACACGCACAGGCGCACACTCGCAGATTGGCATTCAAGCATGTACATAAAAATACCAATGAAAACATAATTAAATTTTAATTAACAATGAAAATGTCAAAAATTGTTTGTTTCGCACCGAGCTGTGAGCCTCCTCTTGTTTTCTTTTTTTTATCATTATTATTTTTTTTACCATCAATTGGCTTTATCGATTTAGTAGGCTCTGCGTTTGCCATACATACATACTTATGTATGTATATACTCGTGCACGATACGAGTATATCTCTTTAATGGATATGTGGAAAATTGATTTCAACACGTGATTATTAAGAGCAGCGGACATTTCGTACAATATAGGGCGAAGTGTGGGCGTGAAGAAAATGTGCGTTTGTTTAGAAAAGTTCATTTCATATATTTAAACAGCGCACACAAATCGGTGCATGTGCACGAGTGTATTGTGTCACGAAAAAATATAATATTATTTTAAAGTCTATTAAAAACTAAATATACTTTCATATCTAAGTATGTGAATAGAACCAGCAACAAAATAAAAAAAACATGCCATTAAATCGCGTCACATTTCCACATTTTCTCATAATGGATTTTAGCCATTCCACTACGTATACTCTTTCCAAATGGGCTTGCCGAAAATGGCGAAAGAACTTAAGACAAAGTTATAACATTATCTGAAAATTGTGAGAGTTTTTTGAATAATCGATTCCAGTTTTAAGAGCTATAGAGCCCTTTAAAACTAGACAAGGCTTTCCCAGAAGCTTTTCTATAGTAAAATTTTTATACCCTGTACCCGTAGGGTAAAAAGGGTATATTAGGTTTGTGCAAAGTATGTAACATATAGAAGGAAGCATCTCCGACCCCATAAAGTATATATATTCTGAATCAGCATGACGAGAGAAATCGATCTAGACATGTCCGTCCGTCTGTCCGTCTGGATGAACGCAAGGATCTCAGAAACTATAAAAGCTAGAATAACCAAAGTTGCCACCCAGAATTCTCCTAGGTCCGAGTAAGGACGAGTTTATTTTATTTTTTTTAAACAGGGTATTACACTGTCGGGCTTGCTCGACTGTAGCGTTCTCTCTTGTTTTATATTTTATATTACCGAAACACATTCCACAATAGCTATATTGCTGTACATTTGTCTACATAATATAAAATAACAGAGTAACGTTTGAGATGTATGTCTTTTGAATGTATCATTTGTCCAACGACAGGTTTTTTCATACATAATAATTTATTATTGAATATAATGAACAGAAGGAGAGTGTATATTTCTTTTCAAATAAGAAGAAATACTTTTTATTCTCCATTATGTTTTTAAAGTTATTTTTAGAATAAAAACTTTGTTGTTCTGCGCTAATGACGCTCAAAAAATAATTTAATTTCATGTCAGAAACCATAATTGAGTTGTTTTTCTTCACTTCTAGACCGTCTGAATTTCTGTATTTTCAATTTTCAAAATGCCGAAAATGTTAAGTAAAGAACAAAAAAGAAATAGAGAAAATTATAAAAAGCGTTGGGCCAGATTTTTGCTAAATCGACGCCGGATGTTCAGATGATGGCTAAGAGCATATATGTACTTGTATGTGTATGTGCCCCTGACATGAATCACACGCATACGAGCGTCGGTGGCGTTGCCTTGCTGGTAATGCGTGGGACAGGGACGAAGAAACTCTGCTGCTGTTGCTGCTGTTGCTGCTGTCCAATAGACTTGAAGATTTATTAGAGGTTTTTAATTATTATGACAGACTGAGAGCGGCCATTTTGCTGCCTAGAGCTAAATAAAGTGGCATTCAAAACTATGGACCCAAGAAATTGATGAGCGCCATAGGGATTATGGTTGCATTTATATGCAAAGTGTGCTCAGCGTGGAAAAGCCATAAAAAGTGTAAAGCGGGTTGGCAACAATGCATGAATTATTAACAATTTCATTAAGTTCCTGAAATGCGTCAGTCGGCTCTACATACCTACATACACGTATGTATACTTCAATATGTATCTGTGTGGTATGCATGCTTGCCGCATGTATGTATGTATGTGGGTTTGTGCTCAGGTCAGATGGAAAATCACAACATGCCAATGCTATCGACGGAATTTAATCAACAGCAGCTACAGCAGCAGTGCAGTGGGCAGCAGCAGCAGCAGCAGCAGCAGCAGCAGCAGCAGCAGTTCATGTAAAACTGACCACCCCACCCAACAACACAAAATTGCAAAATTCCACGTGCAGAAATTTTCACGATTAACGCTGCCAATGAAACCGAGCAGCAACTGCCAAAGAATTTAATAAAAACGAGCGTGCTACAATTGTGGATGATGATGCTTCTGCTGCCATTGCTAACACACTGCTAAAAACAGCAACAAAACAGTTCGGTTCGTGGTTTGTTTTTTTCTTGTTCCCTCTTCTTTTTTTTTGGCACATTAGGGAAATGCAATTAGTGAGGAGCAAACTATTGAATAACAAGCTTGCTGCTTGCTTGGCTAGCCGCTGGCAAGTGGGTTTACAGCAGGTGGTGGAAAGTGGAGCGGGCGAGCCTGAAAGAGAAACCGAAGCGGCGCACTTTTTGTATGTAGTATATACTATATAGTGGATGCAACGTTGACCTATTAAAATGGCAAAAGGCGCCAAGCGTGGGCAGCACCGCAATTGATTCGAGCGTAAGCGTTTTTTAAACTGAATAACAAAAACGCACCCACTCCCCATCCACTCACACCCACACACACACATACACCCACACGAAAGGCTATATAAGTTGGACAAAGCTGCACCTGGCGTCCTTGCCAAAAACAATAAAAAGCCCAAGGCAAGATAGTCAGAGGCTGATAAATGCCGACACCGATAGGCTAATGGCAATGGCAGGAAAACCCAAGCGCCTGAGCACCACTGCCTGCCACAGGAAGGCACAGTTTGCCGCCGCTGTGGCACTACTAACAAAAAAGAAAAAGCAAATTGAAGAAAAGTTAGTTGCAGTGCCCCGCAAGTTCTATGCTCTTTGAAGCCTCGGCATGTAAGACGTTCGTTTTAGAGACGCAAAAAAATTCAAATGAATTTAAAAAAAAATGCAAACGTACTTATTTATTTAAAACAAGTATAAACAAATGGCGAATAAATAAAATAAAGGTAGAAAACTCTCTTCCTATTGTGGAGTGATAATATAGTCTATTATTTTATTGAAGAATAATTTTTTCATCTTAAGTGTGTATGAAGTTATATCTAAAGTTGTATAACAATCAGAACTAACCAATTAAAATTTATGAATAGACTGCAAATACTCCAGCATAGCATTTCCTGGACACCATCAGAAAACAGTTTGTGCTGGTTATGGCAAGAAATCTTTGTGGCCGTTGCAGTACCAATGATTCTTTCTTTATTTTTAGAAAACACTCTGTTGTTCTATTCAGTATTCCAAATATAATTTACCTTTGCACAGAGAACTTCATTTTTCATTTTTTACACATTTTGGTAGGAGTTCCTTTAAAAGTTTTTATTCCAACACGAAAACCATAGCCCCAAAGTATAATGTAGCCGAGAAAATGTGCAATTTAAAAACAATTAAATTATGATTGTGGTTTTAGTATTTGATTGGTAGAAGTGGTACGGCGTGCAACTTTTTCTAGAGAGCATGAAAAACTAAGAAGCGCCTAAGTCTATGCTACACAAAAACAGAAGACCGGACGGGACGTGGGACCAAAAACAGAGCAGAACACAAGCTGATAAGCGTATGTAAGTCACATAAGGACAATTAGCCAAAAGCTCAAGAGTTTAACTCTTTCGGCAGTAAAGCAAAAAAGCAAACAGGAAAACGAGCGACAGAAAGGGTCGGGCGATAAGTTGGCTGGTAGGGTTCAGTTGAGCGTCAAGTCAGTCAGAAACCGACAACGAGAATGAAGGCGTACGTGTTGGCGAATAACTTAAAAATAATCTTTGTGGGTTGTGTTGCCTGAATACACACACGCACACATACACACTCACACACACACACAGATGACATACCGAGTTTTTTCTCTTTTATTCATGCGCTCTCTCTCTCTCTCTCTCTCTCTCTCTCTCTCTCTCTCTCTCTCTCTCTTTTTCTTTATCAGGCAGTGTCTCTTTTTGGCTTTTTGTGCACTCAGTCAAAGGTCAATTGAAGTTGCGGCTTAAAACTGTAACCAGACCAACTCAACACTACAACAACAATAGCAAAGCGTAAGAAAGTCAAGAGAAACATGAGAAAGCGCAAAAGTGGCACACATACTCGTACAGACACACATGCACATGCACTGACAGACAGCGCGCCGGAAATGCCTGCCACGTCAGAAGCAACTTTGTATATTTGCGTGTATGTGTATATGTGTGGGTTTGTGTGTAGGAAAAGTAAAAAAAGGATGGCAAGCACATGTTACACAATCCTTGAGTGTGGAAGTGTGGCGGGCGAGGACGTTGCTTGTGTCAGTCAAGTGAAAGGAAATTGTAGCATACTCACTCAAACACACATCCATACACATAAAGGCATACCAGCACACTCTTACAGACACACACCTACAATAACAGGCAGCTTGCTAGGCGCAGACACAAATATTCAGCCAAACATCATGATGAGCATGACGCGCACGAGACGTGAGCCATGTTGATGCCAAAGCTGGAGACGGGCGCGTTCCCGCACACTCATCAGCGTCAGCGAGGGCAGAATTGATGGCATGTCGAGGCCTTCATGTGTGATGGAACAAATGATCCTACAGTAGATGCTCAATATTATAACATCATGCACAAATAATGACATTTTAAGTTATGTTTAGTTATTACTTCAAGCGCTTTAATGACGTTCCCCAAGATGAACCTCTGAGGATAAAGAACAAGTAGTAGATATTCCCAAATCGATTTTATGGCCCCATTCGAGTTAAACATCGACAGAGTTTTGTTAATGAATTGACTTATTCTTCACACGCCCACCAAATGTTCTTGATAGTATTTCAAAAGTAAGTTGAAACTATAACTTCCTTTAATGTGTTACGTAATATCTATAAAGTGTTTTGCCCGGGTAGTTTCATAAAAATGTAGCAGTTTCAGTCCAACATGTTGTACCACACTAATTTTCCATTTATTAAGGCACGATTAAAGACTGCACTTAAATTCAATATTATAAACAGAAACATGTCAATGATACTGGCATTAAAGCAGCTACTGAAAGTAAGCTACCCTAATAGATATTGGTCAAAAATTAATTGAAAAGCGACAAAATCGATATTATTTCATTAAAAGCAATTTAATTAAATTTGTGGTGCTCTGCTATAAATATTACTTTGAAAGTCTCACTGCCCGCTGTTCGTGTTTCCGCTTTAAGGAATTATTCATAAATATATTATCATAATTTCTCTTTCATTGCCGGACTTTAAACGAAATGGTAGCTTGTCAGAGAACAACAGTCAGTAGCTCCACATTTCAACCATATGCGGTAAAAAGAAAGATAAACCTTTTTAAAATGTTAATATTTCTGTAAAAGAAACTTTGAATCAATAAAGCTGATTACATTAATGTTGCCTTGTATTCATTCCCTGAAAGTTTTTGAGGGTGACTCTTTACCAAGCATACACTGTTGTGTGTCTGTCTGCCTGCCTGAGTGGGGGTGAGGGTGGGGATATATAAAAATCCATAATCCAAGCCGCAGCAGCAGCAGCAGCAAAACGGACATGCCAACTGCAAAGCGCGGGCAGAAAAAATGGACAATGTCTCATTGCGAATGTGTGTGTGTGTGGTTTGGTGGATGTGTGTTATACTTGTAGTGTGTGTTACAGCCAAAGAAAAGTTTTGTCAAACAATGAAACTTTGTTCCTGTCGTTGTCGCTGTGCAGTAGCGCAGCGTTAAATTGTTTGATGAGACTATATGTACTCGTATATATGCATATGTATATGTGTGACCAACAGTTTGTATTTGTGTTAGCTGTCCACGTCTAACATTTGCCATCAAACTTTACGTCGTGTGCAACCAAACTAAACTAATCTTGAACTGAACTCGCCTCGGTTGGATTCGGCTCAGCTGGAGGCTGGAGGCGGTACTTCGCTGAGCTCAACGCTCGAATTAATTTTGACAAAATGCACATCAATCTATATGCCTAGGAAAAAAGGGACATGTGGTTTTCATTGTGTTTGAATGTGGCTAAAAGTTTGCCAGTCGCCCGACTGCCTTCTGACTGACTGCCTGCAGCATTTGGGTCTGAATGATTTATTGCTGGCACAGCAGACAACGCTGCGTATGAGCGATGAATGATGTGGCACAGGCGGGCAAAAGGGTTTTGGGTTTAAGTGGAAATTGATATACGAGTATAGAAAAGTAAGAGGGTAGAATATCTAAAATACAACTACTCTATATGCTGCTGCGATATCTATTTTAAATGCGTTGGCAAATTAAGTCATTAAAAACACATTTCATTGAGGCGGCGGTTCTGCTTGTTTGTTAAGCAAAGCTACTGTGGCGTATACTTAATATTTATGCAATGCCTTCCTGGCTCTGCTTTATGTTTTACACGCATAATTGTGTGCGTGCGTGCGTATGTATCTGTATTATTTGTATATGCTCAGGTGCGCCTTTTTGGCTTACTTTTGCCTTTGCCTTGCCCAAAAATTTAACATTTCTCTGCTTGAGCACAAAAATATGCAAATGTATGGCAACAAAGTAAAGCCTAATGCGTATATTCTTGTGTGTGTGTGTGTGCGTGTGTGTGTGTGTGTGCGTGTCATCGTTGGCTGCCGCGCAAAGCGAGCTATAAAAAAATGCAATCATGAGAAAAGCAACAACAGAGGGGTCTGCAAAGGAAAAAGAACGAAACAAAATATAAAGCGCAGTAAAGCAAAAAACGGCACAAAAAAGTGAAAAGAAATGGCGTAAAAGTGTAACCATGTACATAAGTGTACGTGTATGTGTGTGTGTATGTGTCTATATAGAGAGACCCAACTATTTGTAGACACAGCTGCCTGGCCTAAGCGCATAAAATTAAAATGCGAAAATGCAGACAATGGCAAGCGCATAACAAAAAGGCAAGATAGACACCATGGCAGGGGGTAAGTGGGGAGGGGACAGAAGAGAGCAGCGAGTTGTAGGCTAACATCTGAGCATATAGGTACTTCTGTGAGTGTGTGTGTGTGTGTATGTGCCTGTGTGGGTGTGTGGCTTAGTTGGGTAAAAGCGAAAAAGCGCAGCTGAGAGTACGTCATCAAAATGGTTGCTGCTGCTGCTGTTGCTGCCGTCTAGAGAATAAAATGAAAATTCAAAAGCAACGCAGCAAGCACTTCAATCAAGCGCGCTGCGATGACGCTAACGCCAACACCGACGCCAACGCCAGCGTCAGCTTCTACGTCAGCAGCGGTAGCAGAAGCAGCAGCAGCATCAATCGTCGCACTTGACGTCGTCGACAAGTCTGTAGGTGGGAGATGCTGCCGCTCGTCGTGGTCACAATATAAGCGAAAATGTATGTATGGGCACGTTTGTTTATATGTATTATATGCATATATATGTATGTACATATGTACTTCATACAAATGCATATAGCTCTCTCATATATAAGAGATATAGCCAACATTTTGGCTTTTGTTTCGGCAGTCATATATACATATATTTTTTTTTGTTTAATATTTTTGGCATGGCCAAGGAAAATAATGGCCAACAATATTTTTTTAAATACAGTTTTGGCTCATTTACGTCTCAAGTTTTATGATTATCATCACACTAGAGTCGACACAGTCGTGCAATCTAATTACAAACTTAGGCCACACACACACACACGCGCACACAGGCAGAGCTGACTAATTTATATAAAGTTATGCAAATGCGTTTTACTTGAAATGTAGTTTAGTTATAACTATGAAGAGCTTATCTGAATGTCGCACACATACATATATACACACACACTCATCAAACTTAGCGAGTGTGAGAGAGATAGAGAGGAAGCGAGGAGGAAGCTATGGCAGAAAATTCGCACACACACAGACAATACATACAAAGTTAACGAAAATTAAGTCGCAAACTGACACGAAAGAGATATATGTATGACGTTGTAGCTATATTTATATAAGTACGCCGTACGAGGAGTGGCCAAAACGAGGTTGGGAAGGTGAGGAAGAGAAATGCAGTCGAGGTGTATGTTTCTAGCATAGTCTTTCACCAACAAGAATAATGATTCATTTTCTGAATACATTTTTAAGCAATGTTATTTTTGGGCTCAATCTTTCCCTTATAACTCATACAAGTAGTACACTATTTCGGTTCTAGTTCAGCATACAGTTTTAATCTAAGTTCTAATACTAATGAACTTTTTTTTCTCCCAAAAACAATTTCACAATATCGTTCATTACAAATGGCTTAGGTATATTTTGATTCGTACAAAAAAGGGATTTCGTAAAAACTGGGTAAGAAAGTCGAGTTTTCCTTTGCAAATTGGTTTAAAAGTCACCCTAAGTTAAGATCTATTTGATTTATAGGATCCAGGACTATTCCGGTTTCTCAAATTGGCAATTCCAAAAAATCACATGAAATCTTATTTATTGTGAAAATTCACAAATGTTTTCTAAGCAAATCTAACGTTAATGTTTTTAATCATTATTCGATTGCTTTCATTTCTAGTTAGAATTTACAAGAGTGATTGCCAAGAGGAGGCTTAGAATTGTTATTAAAACGGCCCTTTTCACTTTTTGTAATATACCATCTTATGATGACAAAAATGAACGCAAGATTAGTGTCAAATATATTCGCCGTATCATTATAGATTATTTGTACCAAAATGGAAACAAATCCTTTGGTAAATTCGAACTTCATAAATTTGCAGTAAATTTACGGCCCACCCGCGTATATACATATGTATATGTTTGTTTCTGTTCATGCCATTTTGTGTTTTATTATTTTTTTAAACACAAAAATGCTAACAAAGTTGTTGGTAAGTCAGCCGACAAGAAACCGAAGCGTGCGTTTTGCCGGAATGCTTCAAAATAAATATTTGAGAAATCTTGCCGAACCATAAAAATCATCAAATACAACATACTTGTGTACATACATAATAAAAATTTCTTGATTTCAGGCATTTTATGAATGCGGCATTAAAGAAGAGACATTAAATGAAATGTTAAAACAAAACTTCCTTCTGATTGATTAAATTTGATACAAATTCAAATTTTAATATCGAAAATATTCTGCTCTTTTATTAATTTGGAAGAGATAGGAAAATTGCTTTAAGAGAACTTATATTCTAACTATTAACAAAAAAGCAAAGGGATTGAGATAGAATTACAAACTGTGATAATTAACTTTTTAGTTATAATAGTTTTTAGCAGTTGGCTTAGTTGGAAAAAAGTGAAAAAGTGCAGCTGATAGTATTGAGAATTTACAGTGAAATTGTTTAAAGATTCTTCAAAAAGATCTCAGTTCGCAACTAGACGAAACCAATGGGATATCATTTCACATGCTTAATTGGAATTGCACTAGGCCTTGCATAGGTTCATTGTTAACTAACAACCTTTATTATTTCCTGTGCAACACATTGGCGTCTCGTTTTTCGAGTTCTCATACGACTTCACTCACATCCATATTAGTATGATTTTGTATGCATATTTGCATGATTGTGTGTATCCGTTAGTGGGCAGCGTGTATTTAAAACCGTGAAAATATGTAGATAACTAATATTAAATTTTTGTTTGTTTGTTTGTTTGTTTGTACATATGCATGTATGTTCGAATGAATGAATGAATGAAGCGTGGAAAGAAACAAAATCGTAGAAGAAAACTGGCTGCGTTTTTTGTTAGATTCGAGTATGAATGAAAAATCGTGCGCTATTTGAATTCAGCGCGCCTCCGCTTCATCAAAGCGACTCTGCTCTGTGTGGAAAATGCAAAGCAAAATAATTGGGCATAAAATAATAAAAAAATACTAAAGCAGAAACTAAAGAGTTAAGCCCCCAAAAACTAGCGCAGTGCGTGCAGCGTGGCAAGCTATTTATGGCCATTTTGAATCGAATTCGACAGAACGACGGCCATAAAACGATTGACCCACGTTGGACTGTCGCATTTAGGTAGGTGCTTACCTTACAATAGCAGTCAATTTTGTATATGCACTTCGTTTTATTCAAGAAAAACACGTATCTTGTCCCTAACAAATTAGTTTATATTAAGTATATTAAAATATACTTGTAAGCTGTATTTGATTTGGATGCTTTAGCGATAGGATAAACCATAAAATATCGACATTTCAAAAACATTTAGTGGGGAAAGATTTGCCAATTGATTAAAAAAAAAATAATTTAAAACGGAAAATAAAAGCAACAGCGAATCCACAAATATTAACAATCAATCAACAGAGATCGTACATTGTCATTAAGCTTTGAATTTTAAAGGTATAATCGGCTTTTATATTCCAATTAAGACAAACTTAAAAGGTAACAAAATTTCTGAATTAGTAAATGGAAGTAATAATAATGAATGGTACAACTTTTAAATGCAACTTTTTACAGCGAGAGACTAACAACCTCTTTAAACAAAACAAAACAAAACCTAAAATTTCAAAAGAAAGAATGGATGCGTGCAACAAAGATTCGAACAGCAGATGATTGCTATTATAGTTTTAGATTCTCATATATGTATTTTAACTAAATATTGTCTACTATTTGCAAGCAAAGTAAGGGGTTGTGTATAATTGATAATGAAAATGCAATTTCATTTTGGAATATTTGCGGCTCAGTACAAAGTTATTGTACATAATCACGTGACTGCTGCTGTACACATATGTACAGATACATATGTATGTATTTATCGGTGAGTAGTTGTGGTCCAAATGGCTGCCCATGGCCACGCTAGAGTGCAGAAGCCGTCGTAGCTGTTTTGCATGTGAATGTGGGCCTGCAACGTTAAAGTTCAATGGGTAAGCAGGGACCGAGAGGAAGGAACGAAGGAGAGAGGCAGTCATTCATGCAGTCTAGATACATTTATCCGCATAAGTGGCTTAGAGCTCTTGCCTCAAAAAAAGAAAAAAATACCCAAAATCGCAGCGATAATGTTACGAGACCTAAACAGACTTTGCTGCAGCTCAATTGGAATAGCGACGACGGCAGTTGCCAAAAGTTATATTTTTAATGTTATGCCAACTGAAAGTCAAAGTTATAAGCAGACAGGCACAGACAGACAGACAGGCAGGGGGCCGACCATTTTAGATGTGGCGCACAACAAATGTTTTGCCTATAAGGTTTTTCTTTCATTTCCCATCTACACACCATCCTTTGGTTTGTTTGTATGCCGGCACAGATTTTCTTTATAGCCTGTGGCGCAGGCTCTGACGCTTCTTAGCCATAATTCGCTTAAGCTTAGCTGCTTCGGCATGTACATGTACATGTAAATGCGTGTATGTGCTTGCCACTCCTGCTGACTCCTCCGTTTATGGTGAGCTTTGTGAACCAGTAAATACCCTAAAACAACCGTTTCGATAACTGAGGCGGCAGCATCCCCGAAATCGTGGAATAATATTTTTATAGCCAAGCAGCACAGCAGAAAGAAAAACAATAATAACAATACTCCCGTTCCCGTCTCCACCTACAACCAGAACAGCTGTCGCCAAAGATGCCGCCGTCGCCGTCGGCGTTGCCAAAAAGCACGCCAACTCTCAACGCAGCAACTACCACGACAATGCGCAAGTTTTTTGGCTCGAGCGCAAAAGCCAAACGTATCTTTTAGTTAAAAATTAAATGAAAACATATATGTATGTATACACGCACACACAAAAGCACTTATGCATATGATTGTATGTGTGTTTATGTTTTTTTGGCGTTATAAAGAAAATCTCAAAAGTAACAGAAATTTCACTTGGAGCCGCCTTGCGACGACAACGACAGCAACAACAACGACTGCCAAATGAATATAGAAAACCAACAGTGCGCATATAATTTTAGATTTATGTACAGGGTGTCCCGCTTGCTTCTTCAGTTTTCCCCATAAGCCCCTCAAATCTCTCAAAATGCATATTTCAAAATTACCGAAGGCATGCCGACGGCCAAGCAAAGCCTCCTAAAGCTTTATTTGTGTAATCTTCATTTCAATCTATATTTAAAAAAAAAAAGTTGCCATTGAACATAAGCAAATTCTGTTAGAGAGCAAACGTAGGATTTTTTTCATTATCTCGCTTGACTGCGCTACTGGAAGGGCATACCCTATTACTTGGATATACTTAGTTCGATTTGTATATTGCATAACTGTGGTGATGAGCAACTAAAGAAGAGTGTTTAAAAGAGTTTTTAAAAAACTAACATTTACGAGTATGCCATAACTTCAGTGCCATCCAAGCATTTGTATTATACGTTTGACACTTCTGTCAAATCTCAAATCGTTATATTCTCAAATAAAAGCATGAACGACTGATTTTTTTATGTTCTGCTTTGTTGCTTTTTCCAAATGAAGCACTAATAGTTATACTTTCGATTAAAAGAAGGCAACCGACATTGCTAAATGATAAATGTTCTGCCTCTTTCGTCAAATTGATACTGATTGCACCTTTAACAAGGGATAGCCACGCCCTATTCTTCCTGTTACATAATGGCTACGCCTTATTCTTCCTGTTACATACTTTCTAGAGTAAGTATACATTTTTTGAAGAGGCTGAAACTAACCTCATGGTCAAAAATATTGTGCCAACAATTTTGATATGTACTAGTTTTAAATCCATTCTAAACAATTTAAGTAAATGCCTTAGTCTACATTTTTAAAAAGCAGTTCTATTAACTCTTAAAACTTCTTTATTAAAATCTATAATCAATATTATTCATGATAAAGAAGAATTCCATAATATTTTATAACATTAAAGTAGCAATATACTCGTATATACTATATATATAAGTACTTAAACTAATTATTAAGATAAATACCTATATCGATTACCTTCACCTTAGTGAGCATGTGCATATATATACAAGTGTGTATATAGTATGTATTAAGAGGAAGTCTTGTTTCAGCCGAAGGCCCCTGACGCAATAGCTCAAGTAGATTTAAAGTTTTGTAAAACCTAAAAGGAAATTTTTCTTTTTTGGTTTAGGAATAAAACATTAGAAAAAGCTTATACTGGCCTCCTAAGGCTTAAATTCAAGCAAAGACTTGCAGAAGAAATTTCTCGTCGCTTTTGGCTTCAAAGGGCTATCTGAAGAATCTTTTGAAGAAGTACAGAGCTGCAAAAAACTCAGAATTCTACACACGTTAGCCTTGACATTTATTTGATTGCCTTCCATTTTTATTTGATTTTGCATAATGCGCAAAAGGCAGATAGAATTCATAGCTAATAAACACCCTTTAAAAGTAGAAATTGCTTCAAGGCGTCAGGGTGACATTTTCGCTGACAAATTTTCTTCTCCCATATAGCATTCTGCGTGGGTTAGTAACACATTTTTCACGAGATGCTTTTTTATAGGCGATACGAATTTGATTTGCATTTCATCAGCGAATGCAACTAAAAATACTTATATGAAGATTTATCTTGTTTCGTTGGAGTGTTTTTGTTTTACCTTATTATTATTTGTTGTAAAGAGCTTTAACTTGTACGATTTTCTTTTATTTCTATGCACCAAGAAAACTTTCCATACGTTATTTGCTTTGGGTTTGGTTTTAAAAATTTGTATTTATTGATTTATTATTCTATTTCTTTTTATTCAAACTTAACAATTGGTTATGCTCAATAATTTTTTTCAGATATTGTTATTGTAATGCTTTATTTAAACAAATTATTATTGCCACTCAACTGCTTAAAATATTAGCACCTTTTAAAATGAAACGCGTGCGTTTTAATATTTATTTTGCATACAAAATATTTTTTCCTTTTATCACTTTTTTAATTCACGCGCACACCATCTGCTTAAATGGCCAAAAACGAGCCAAAAAATTATTTTCAAATCAACCAGAGCTGCGTTGTTTTTTTTTGTCGGTTAACTAGATGGGCACGTGAGTGCGAGTGTGATTATGTCAGTGTGTGTGTGTGTGTGTGTGTGTGTGTGCGTGCGTTTGTGCATCATCTGCGGTCTTTTGAGGCAAGATCAATGGGTCGCTTTTATCAACTCATCAAAGGAATCCTCGACAGCACATGACGACAGACAAAAAGCAGTCAGAGAACAAAAAAGGCTAAGATGAAAATTTCAATAAACGAATTTTGACAGGCTGTCTGTGTTTGTATGAATTTGTGAGTACGTTTTGTGTGTATGAGGAATTTTGTTTATGGCGCGTTACGTATACGCCGCGTATGCGAAAGGCTACGTTTACGACCACACAAGGGACGACGAGACGATAACGACGATTACGACGACGCCGAGTGCCACACCGAGCCGTCGATTTGCAGGGTGCGGGGGTGGCGCTTGGTATACACAAAAATTGTTTCAGTCCTGCCCGTTACAATATCAGTAGCAGCAGCAACAACAATCCGACAACAAATTTGTGTGTCACGCATAAAATGTGCGCCCAAGTGTGTGTGTGTGTATTTTATGTGTGTTTGTGTGTGTTCGTGTGTGTTCGTGTGTGTGAGTGGCCTGTTATTTTTTTATTCTCGAGTTGAGTGCTGTAAATGTTTTTCTGCGAAAATCGCCAGGGCACTGAAATAAAACAACACGCCAACAGCCACTGTCTGGCACAACATTAGCAACAACAACTGCACTACTGGCGGCCCAAAATCAAGTACGTTCATACACACTCACACTTATGTATATATGTACATACATACATACATGCCACATAAACACAGAATTTTTATTTTTATTATGCCGATTTGGTTCTCGCCTGTGCTCGTTGTCGCCTGTCCTCACTATATACTCGTATTTTCTTTTTGTTGTTTTTGTTGTCTTCTGTCGTTGACTTTTGGCTGCCATTTGGCCGGGCCAACACTTTAAAAAGTTGTCTGTGTGTATTTTTATTTTTTATGTCTTTTTTGGCGAAAAGCGGGCATAGTTTATATTTTTAAATGCGCGACTGGTTGCGACTCAGCTCGACTCGAATCGGCTCGATTATGTGGTAACTGTGTTTTGCCTGCTGTTCTTGTTCTCGCTGTTGCTGCTGGTGCACCAGCTGAAAAATAAACGTAAAACTAGCACACAACACACGCACACACAATCACAGAATTGGGCATCACATTGAAATGTTTGTGGTTGTTGCTGTTGCTGCTGCTGTGGAGACGTGAACGTCTAGCGTAGAATTTAACAAAAAACGTGAAAATTTTCAGGCAAACGAACCAACTAACTAACGAACGAACGACCGACGCGCGACTCTTGCGCTTTAATTTCGTTGTTGTTGCTATTATGGTGTATGTGGCAGAAGTGTTGCAATCACGACAACGGTAGAACAACGACTCAACCAAATGCTCCACTGACTGGCCCCCACAAAGGGGCCAACAGCAGCGACGCTAACGCTAATAGCGACAGATGCCGACGTCGGCATCGTTCGTTTCTACTCGTACACTCGTTCTCTTTTTATCACCGACTGCGCGCTCTCTTTGTAAGAACACGTTAGCAGAGAGTAGCGCTGCGCTGCGCTGCGACGAGGGCTCCCACAGATACCGTATGCATTTGTGTGTGTGCGTGTGCAAGCATGTATGTATGTATGTGTGAAAAAGATTACAATAAACACATTTTAGCGATATTACATATTTGGCCTATTTATTAAGCAGCAGCGGCAGTAACAACAACGATGCTGACTACGACTCTCCCACACACACACACACACACACACCCACACCCACAGAGACAGGCGCATAGACGGCAGCGATTAGGGTTGCCAATGCGCTGTGCTGCGTTGACGCTACCGTTGACGCCGAAACGCAACCGCTGCCGTCCCGTGCGATATGCCTGGTCGAGCAAACACAGTTATGTGTGCTGGATGTATTGGGCATGTTTGCTGTTGTTGTTTTTATTTTTGTTCTTGGTTTGATTCTTTGCTCATTGTGCAATGAGCCATGGCAACTTAATTGTCTTTTGGCTTTTGCTGCTACCTATGTACTATATGTATGCACATAAGTCCACACATAGGTTCTATACTATGTATATGTAAATTCGTATATGTACTTATCATGTAAAAAATGAAAACACTGGCCGTTCCGCCGTATTTTAGTTTCCCTTTTCGGTACGTTGCACTTCAAACAGTGTTAAATACGTACATTCAAATGTAGGTATGTATGTATGTATATGCCTGTGTTGTTGACATGGGCGCATAAATTAACTGCTGATAAAAATGGATGAAGGGCACCAGCGTAATTATGGCCAAATGCTTTTTGTTGTATTTTGTTTTTTCTTTATCAACTTGATTTGGGTTTTGTAAAGCTTTTATTTTTGTTTTTATTACGCTCGCATTACATAAGTGAAAAGCGTTCGATGAAAATCTCTAGCTAGAGAACGCAAGTGGCTGACAATGAATGGCAACTCAAAAACACAAAACTAACGGACGTGTGTGTCTGTGTGTGTGTGTTTAAGAGTGTTTGTGAAGTTTGAACAATTTAAATTTGAGCAGACACACACATACACACATATACGGACAGAAAACAGCGAGGAAAACAATCATGATAATTAAATTGAGTTCACTGATGCGTATACTTAACATTAAATTCAAAGCAGCAGCAATGGCACTAATAACAACAACAACAAAAGCTCCTCCTCCGTTGCGTTGATGCCACAGCTTTCGGCAAGTCAGAATACTCAACACATCCATCGTGTGCACGTCTCGTCTAAAAAAAGTTTTTAAATTATAAAAAAGAACCTTCAACTGCCAGCGGGGCGAGCGCCTGACAAAGCGTTGCCGCCATTGCCATCGTCAATGATGATGACGATGCTGTTGTTGTTATTATTGTTGGGGTGGGATGGGGGAAGCGAATTGTGTGCCATATTAGAAGCAAAATGTAAAAAAATTATATAGGTTAGCACTTTTTCCGTGCTCATGCTCATATACACGCGCACACACACACGCACGCCCGAACCCGATTCGGCAAAAGTATCCTATTGGATGTAGGTGGGCAACTATGTACGTATAGCAACGACAACAACAACATGGCAACAGCTCGACTACAAATTGGGAGAGCAGCAGCTAGCTGTGGCCTGCCTGCCTGCCGCCTGACTGGCATATGCAAATGGGGGCGCCTCCAACAAAAATACCCACTACAGTACCCACCAACAACAACAATATCAGTAACAGCAGCAGCAGCAGCAGCAGCAGCAGCAGCAGCAGTACAACAAAATCAAAGCCACTTTTTGTTGCTGCTCTTAAGTGCAAAAATCATAGACGACGACAACAACCCCCAACAACTACGACGACGACAGAAGCAGCGGCTGCTGTTTCTCTGCTCTTGTGACTACTCTCTTCACATTCATAATTTATTGCTCTTATTCAGCCGACGACGCCGGCGACGACGTCGGCGACGACAACTAGCCATGCTCACTGTCAGTGTCAGAGCCCAACAGACACGCGTGCTTGTGTTTGTGTTTGTGTGTGTGTGTGTGTGTGTGTATGTGTATGTGGTGGGGTGTGTGGGTGGGTGGCCAACAGGAAGCGACAGCCCCAGTTAACTAGTAAACCAGCAACCTATAATATACACAGAAAGCGACGCCTGAAGTGTGAGCATCTTCCGTTTTGGAGTTGTTTTTATTGTGATTATTTTGTTATCCTGTTCGAGCACAGCTGACAACAAAATGGCGCCGACATGGCTCTCTGGCATTCCCATGTGCTCCTCAAACACTCTCTGCTTCCTCTGCTTCTGGCGCTGCTCTTCATTTATTTACATGGTGTGCCGTTGTTTGTTTATTTTTACGTTTCGCTTGATTGTATAATAAATAATTTTGAAATAAATCATAAATCGCGTGGAAATCGCCAAAGCGGCCCGCCCGGAGGGAAAATGTACGGGGGTGGGGAAGGCACTACACCACAGAGCTAGCGGCTATGTCGTGTTAAATGGACCGAGAAAATGTAAGCGAACGCCAGCATTTATTATGTGAAAGAGTTTTATTGGGTCAGTCGCTCAGCTGCTCAGAAGCAAACGCCAAAGAAGTGACCTTAAAACGCATTAACATTAGTCGTCTCTATAGTCGTCGTCGCCGCTTGGCCGAGTCGTAATAATTTTATTAGCAAACATCAAAAGCGGCTAGCGGTTAGTTTGTTGGTTGACCGGCTGCTCGTCTGGTTAGACGGTTATTTCGAAAGGTGTTGGCTCCATTTTAGAAGTTTAAAATCAAATAAGAAAACAGACAGCACGCACTGAGAGGCAGACATGCTTACAATGCCGCTCATAAAATTAAAAACAGAGCAATTATTTTTTATTGATATAAGACAAGAGTAGATCGAAAACTAACTGCATGCCATATTTTTATTTTGGTATTTTTTAATAGGTAGCTAGCGCCCGAAACGCAAAATTCCCTAATTTACTATACTGTACTCGATAAATGAAAGCTTATAATTGTAAACCATGTAATCATAACGAGCATAACGAGACGAATTAATATTGCCATAAACATTGAGGGCTTTTAACCCCTATGAGCACGGGACACCAAACTTGGTAAGTAATCGTCTTTCAATCGTTAACCACTTAATATTTACAGTATTTATAATGTATCCTCTAAAAGCTAGCATAGAGACATGATATTGGCCCACACAGTACATCAACTACTAAATTTTTCTGGATTCCCTCTTCATAATCATAATTTTTGCAGAGGACAAAGACGATCTACAAAACATTTGTGCCAAAATTTTAACTCTAGCGATCAACGCTAATAATCACATTTGATCCATCTTAAATAATTTGAAAATATCTAATCAACTGACCGGCACTGTAGGCATACTTGTAGTATAGGCGTGTGAGAGAGGCACAAGATCTGTGCCGACAAGTGCAGCAGACCCGCTTGGAGGCGAGCTCAAGGTAAGAGCGTCGTCTTGCAGCCGGCAGCGCTGTCGTCGCCAAAACAGCAGAGCCGACAGCAAGATCAAATGGAGCGAGTGGCCGAAAATCAAGCGAGCGAGAAAAAGAGAGGGAGAGAGCGCAAGCAAGCACGAACTAAAAGAAAAACTCCCCGCGAGTGGCAATTAGACAGCAGCACACACGTAAACATATAAACACGCATGGTAACGTAGGCAGCTAATTCGGATGCTGTAAGCAGCATTCTGGCGATTCCGGCGGCGAAACAGGCTAGAGTGTCAAGTGCCAACGACTAGAATCTGGCGAACAGATAAACGGAACAAAAAAGCTGCTATCAAATAGCCGCCAACTAGAAAATAGCCAACCAGCCGCCATACACGTTTTTCAGCCTCAATGTCTGCTGCACCTGTATTTGTATATACATATGTATGTGTAAATGTGTGTGTGTGAGCGGGAGCAAAGCCAGAGTCAGAGCCAAAGTTAGAGCCAAGCTGACAAGCTAACTAAAGCTCTGGCAACGTGCGAGAGTCGCGCGCGCGTTTGACACAGTGACCCAATTCCCGGTTTCGATTTTCTGGTTTTTCTTACGAATACACGTTTTCCGTTGCATGTTTACATACATACATACATACACTCATACACTAGCACACGCACACATGTATACAAACGGGTTGCAGGCAAAGAATTTTCGCCACTTACTGCCTTTTTCCATTTTTCTCCCAAACTGACAATTCTATTTTTCATTCCAATTGCTACAAAAATGTAAAATATATGAGTCGGGTTTCCGCTTACCCTTTAGCCGTTGCGTCTACGATGTCGTTGTTATTGTTGCAGCTCTTGAAGGGCTGATGTTCTTCTTCTGTTAGTTATATTTGAACTCACACACACGCGCGTCTTTTAAATATATTTTTGAATATATTTTCTAAAATGTTTGCGTTTTGCGTACTTAGTTTTATGTGGTGGATTGGTTGGTTGTATATTATTGTTGTGTTCCGATTTAGAAATTATACTATTACTATATTTTATAATAAATATTTCTGCACTAGAGATCTTACTTCCTACGAATCACAATTATAAATGAATACAAGCCTTTCAAAAATCCCCGTTACTGACAACAAAATAAAACGCCAACTGCTCTTGTGTATTATTTTTATTTTCGTTTTAAGCAATTTTACACACAAAGTAGGCGAATTTCGCTCACACGTACACTATACAATGCGATGCTATAAAAAGGAAATGCCGTCGTCGTTGTTGTTGCTGCTGCAGCTACTTGAAAATCATACGCTTTTCCGCAACGAAATTTTCTTAGAGCGTGTGACGTAACAATTGCACCTAGTTTCGCTTGCCGAACGAACCAAATAAATAAAATTTGTTGTGTGCGCACGCTCTAAATCGCGAGTCGTTGATATTCTACGAAAATTTTCATATAAGAATTACAAAAATTTTTATATTTATTATTACTGCACACACACGCGACGTCTTTACGGCGGCAAAGAGACGTTGTTACGCGAAGTGAAATCGAAATCGAAATTGATATCGCATCATATCGGTCGACATCGATAGAGTATGTTATAAGAATGAGATTATAAGTATAAACATATGTGTGCAAGTGATTAGTGCGAACTGCGTATATGCACTACTTCTGTTACCTATACTTATACTTGCTCTTATACACCACAGCTGTTGTATTATTGAGTATTTACCAGCACTTGCCGTTGCACAGCTGTTGCTCTTTGTTGCTGTTTGTCTTCGTCTTGAGGCGTAGATTTTTTGTTGTTTTCATTTAAACAGATACCCGTAATAAATGGCGTTGGTAGATCATGATTCATTTGAGATTGAATATGAGGGCTGTGAACGAATGCTGCACCAAGTGCGGACTCAGCTCCATAATCGCCAGCAAATCCGCGAGCCCACCCTGCCAGCCTACAAGCAGCTCTCTCTCAGCATACACTCGGGCCTGGATCAATTGCGCAAGGATGTGGCGCACTTGCAAGTGGTGCAGGACAATGCTATCACGTGGGAGACGAGCACACCAGATGAATTGGAACGACGACGCAGGGTATTAGCCAAGCTTTCCTCACAGTTGCAAGAAGCTGTCGAAAAGTTTAAAGGTACTTCCAATGCAGCTGGCTCGTTTTGGGATAATGAAGGACCATCCTCCAGCGCGGATATACCGACTGATGTAAAGACGCTAAAACAGCGGCAGGCGGAAATGATGAAGCAACAGGATAACAGCCTGGAAGTCTTGTCGGCTACCATATCGCGACAACGCGAGATAGCCACACGACTTGGCAACGAGGTTGAGGATCAGAATAGTGAGTATAGCTTTGTATATATATTATAATGACTGCCACACTGGATCTGTTCTGCAGCCATTTTGGACAATCTAGCCAATTCAATGGATCGTGTGGACACACGCGTGCAGGTGGAGACGCGATCCTTGTCTCAGGTGAATCGAAGAGACGGCACTTGTGGCTATTGGATTGTAATAATCGCATTGTTTTTGGCCATACTCGTGGTAGTGTTAATTTAAATGAAACCCGGAGAGCGTTCGAGTGTTTTGTTAAATACGTAAGCACTGTATTCCATATAAATATATGTGTGCATTTTCCAAAGATGTTTTTCTGGCCCAGATCAAATCAAAATTATACACAATTACATATTTTTAAACGACCAATAAATAGTATTATGGTATTGTATGTTTTCCAACAAGTTTATTTCGTTAGTTAAGACGCACGCGATTTAATTTACATTTACAGTTTATCGTTTTATTTACTTAAGCCAAGTCCGAAGCGTAGGGCACATTCGCCAGGTTACCTATGGCGCCCACGGAAAGCTTCGAGCCTGCAACCTTCTTGGCAGCCTGCAAAGGAAACGGTTATCAACTGGAAACTAACAACTGAAAATTTATGGACTTACTTCTTGCACTTGTTGTTGCGTAATACCATCGATGGCAGCGACAATGGTGTCCGCATCGAGCACAGTTCGGCTGAGGGCAGCTTGGCGGCCGATCTCCTTGATCAGACCACCATCCGAAGCGTACTTGCCAATAATGCGTGCCTTCAGCAGAGCCTTGCCACGTGACACATCCTTCTCGGAGACAGAGCCCGATTTGAGGGCGCGCACCAGGAAGTCCACAGCCTTGCCAATATCACTGGCGCCGGCAGAAGCAACGAACCCAAATAAACCGGCGTCCGCGTAGCTGGCATTGATAGCCTTTAAGGACACTGGTGCGTCACCGGCACAAGACACAGCTTCCCCAAATATGCCGCCTGGCTTACCGTGCGCGGTGGACGCTCCAGCGCCCACAGCCTGCTGCAGAATGGCAAAAGTCAAAGCCTCTTTGTGGTTCAAAGCAGCGCCACCCTGGCCAACGACGGCAACAGTGGCACGGTTACCGGCAGTGTCCTTGCGTGCATCCCCACCATAGTAGTTGGGTGCACCGCTCTTACCGCTACCTCCCTTGCCGGGGAAGTCCAGGGTCTGAGCAAAACCGGACAAAGTGTTGTTGTCAATACCCACACCGACGACAGCAGCATTGCCGGCATTAAAAGTGCTGGCAACATAGTGCAACAGGGATTCTGTGGAAAGCCTGCCCAATTGGAACCTTGGGATGTAGATGGAGTTGCCCAGACCGGTGCGGAAGGCAGCCTTGTGTGCCAGCTCAATGGCACGTTGCTGCAAATATATTTCAAGTAAGGGTTATTGTTGCCAACATTTAAGATTGTCACTTGTGCACACCTCTGTGGTGACGGCATTCAGCTGATTTAACAGCGTCTTGGCATTGTCTGTCAACTCCCAGGGCTTGAAAGCGGGACGCACAAGATCCTGCAGGTATCGCAGACCGGTCTCAACATTGTCAGATGTGGTCTCGACGGTATAGCCGACAAGCTCGCGATCACCCCAGGTGGTCAAGGTGCCGCCCACCTGCTGAATATGACGGGCAATGGCAAAAGCCGTGGAGTTTTGCGTGCTTAAGGTCCCGGCAAGGCGCAACAGATGAGAAGCACCCTGGGTGTCGTAGGACTCGTTGCGGGAACCAGCGCTGCACGAGAAGATTAGTGGCGAGTTCTGCCGTAACGCTGCATCTATGCTTACCGCAATACAATGGAGACGCGCGATACGGGGACTGTGGCATCAGCTGTCGCCACCACCAATTTGTTCTCGAGCACGTTCACATTGATGGCCGAGGTGTCGCCAACTGGGCGGGGGCACACATTAGCGGCATATCCGCGTTTCTAAAGAAAAACAATAATTAAATTGATTTCCCAACACATTTGCTTAAAATTTAACAATTCAAGTTTTACGTAACACGAGTCCCCACTAAAGACTTTTCTGCTTTTCAGGCTTTGGGGTTAAGTTGCACTTGGATAAGGTAGTTTAGGAACCCAGTCAACTTACAGCGATAGCGCGCAAGAGTGGAGTCTTGCTTGCGTTGCAGGCCATTGTATTTACTTTTTAACTTATTAGCGTTTCTTGCTCAAATTCACTACAAATATTCGCAGGCGAGCGAAAATTTATCTACTCCGCTGCTCTGCTCGTTCGGTCGCTAACAATTGCACGGGCACACTGAAAACTGACATGAATACTAAAATTATAAGTTTAATCAGTCTGGCAGCCTTGGTCTTTCAATTCACCATAATAATAAATCGAAATGCATCTTTTGTCAGTCAATTTGAAATAGAAAAAATTAATGGTATGTCTCACTAATCTAGATAGTAAGTGCATTGTCAAATGCAATCTCACACAGAAAGGGTGATAAAATATTAATTATTATTTGAAATGATATGGTTTTTGGATATGTAGCCACACTGAACTTGGTATGAACAGAACTTTTTGATCAAGTCTATTACAAATATAACACCTATATGTATGTACATAGATTGTAAATTTCTTGTAGGAATCTCTTTTACTTCAACAAAATGCAATTAATGCTGACATAAAACTTATAAAAACGATTTATTTCATTTATATTTATTATACTTTAATATGTATATTGCCGATGACATTGGCTGCGTAGAGTCTTAAACTATCATTTCCAAATCGCGTGCGTAGCTAAGCACCTGCTCGGCTAGCTCCACGGAAGGTAGTAGCTCTTTGGGCTTTATGCTTCTATCCGTGAAGCTGTAATTACCATCATCCACTAATTTCCAGTTGCGGGACTCACCGAACGCCTTGATTTCGTTGGGTACGCGCAGGTTCAAGCGTTTAGCGGCCTCCGTGGCTGAGATTTTCTCGTAGGACATCTCTATGCAGGCCCCAATCTCGTCGCGAACTGTCTGCACAAGCCGGTCCATGAAATAATTGTATACGTCGGCTGGCATCGACGACTTCGCCTGGAAAATTTTATTGTACCGGCCCTCCATGATGTACTGCTCGAGTGCTAGAATCGGTCGTATATACTGGTTATGCTGTATAATATCCACTGACAGCAGCTCCAGTTCAGTGTGGAAGTCAGACACACGATTACCAGACAGCAAGTATAGCAGATTAAGGCCCAGTAACTTGTATTTGTTCTCCGACTCGCCAATAATCTTGGCATAGTCATAGTAATAGCACTTCAGCTGCGACATGTAGCGCTCGAAGGCGAGCAGATCTTTACTTATAACGCTGTACTCCACAGCTATTTCCAGCACGTTCCGCGCCAGCAACAATTGTTTTTTCGAGTTTTGGGCATCATTGCCGTCTGTAGGCAGAAACGCCAACTTTACCAGGGCCACCTTTAGTTGATCCAACAACTGGCCGCACTTATTGGTGTTTGGTGGACGTTTTGACCACTCGACGGTGAGCTCCTTGTACAGCGCCTCCACTGAAGCCATTTTTTATTTGGAATAAGAAACTATGTAAACGAAAACTTTGTGACCGAGAATGATTTTTACTTTTGATCTTCTTCTTTATCTGCTATTAACAAGTCACAGGCCGACCATTCTGTCCAAACTACGCCGTCGGCTGACAAGCAAACAGTGTATGGCAACGCTAGTACGCAAGTTGACGCCGACTGACGATTTTTGCGTTTTCGAAAATTAAACAACCAATTGCAACAACGGCTACCGCAATGTCTGATGAGGAAAACAATTACGCCTGGGACGACAACCTCCTTATTAAGGCATATGATGACTCCGTGAAACTGGCACGCGAGGACTTGGCTCGCCGTATTGCCGATTCCACAAATCGTCGTGCCGAAGTGAACAAGGAACTGGCCGATACCGCTACAGGACCTACCACACCTGAAGTGGTCGAGTTCAAGGTGGGTGACTTTGCACGTGCCACATATACGGATGGGCTGGACTATGAGGGCACAGTGATTTCCATCAATGCAGAGACAGCTTCCTGTGTGCTACGCTATGTGGGCTATGAGAATGAGCAGGAAGTGCCTTTGGCCGAGCTCTTACCGTCCTGGGGCAAGAAGGCGCGCCGTGAGCAGGTTATCTATGCCAAACAGGAAGAAGCTGAGAAGGACGAGGAAGAACCACAGCAGCAGCGTGCCAAGGCTGCCAGGAAATCGGGCAAAGGCAAGCCCGAAACCGATGCCTTTGCTGCTGGTCGTAGCGCAGCTGCACTGCGTATGCCGCCACCGCCGCCACTGCCACCGATGTTCAATCCTAACAATGGCATGGATGGCGAGGCGGGGCAGGATTTAGCCGCTATGCTTATGTCGTGGTACATGTCTGGCTACTATACAGGACTTTATCAAGGCAAAATGCAAGGCAATAGCAAGCAGAAGAAATGTTCCAAGAATAATTAATTTTAATCTCGAAAAGACTTTGTTGCCTAGGCATTTAAGTACGTACCTCTACATATGTATATTAATGTATAGATAAATAAAATTGCTATAAGCCTGGAAGAACGGATGTGTTTGATGTACATTTGTAGTGTACATTAGAGGTGTATGTGTTTGTGGCCCATTGTTGTAATATATGCAAATGCGTGTTCGTGTTTCATATTTCGACTTCGTGCACAAGAAAACACGATAATAACACGATTAAAAACCAAATTGAAAAAAATGCCCTATTTATCCTGTCTACCAAATAACAATGCCTAATAATTGGAACCATTTATGAATTTATTTATTATTATTATTAGTTTTTCAGCATACTGAAAATAATGTTCGGTCGTGATTGTGTTTTGAAACGGACTGCTTCCATATGAAATTTTGGTCAATGAAGGATTTTATTTTATTTATGATATATGTATTTCTGAAGAACTCTTCACGAAGTTACAGGGCAATTAAAAATGTTAGCTAAATGTCGATTTTGACAGTTTTAATGACAGTTCTACCATAAACATATTTGTGTTAATGATTCGATAGTAATAGTCATCTGTATAGTAATATTTTTAAATCCATAAATTCCGTGATGGGCCGTGATTTACATACATATGTACATACATATGTATGTAGAAGTTAAAGATAAACGGCAAATGCCCATCTCTATCTATATGTATGCATGTAATATGTTGATACATACATATATGCGCAGCTGATCACAGCAATTCCTTTGTACATACATACACGTACGTACATACATACATATGTATGTATGTACAGCACTTTTTTAGCGCGTACATTTTGTTTTACATTTTCCAGCATTGTTCACGAAGTGAATGAAAGTGAAAATGAGTAAAAGTATGTTAAAGTAAAATTGTCGGTAAACAAATAATTATTAGATTCTTTTATTGTAGGACGTATAATTTACTTTGACGGCCGTGTGGCACCCATTAATTTGGAGTATAACGATCCAAAAATATATTCGCAATGCAAAAACTATGACCAAAGTGGCATTAGCTGTAATTGGCACGAGTTTAGGATAAACCACAATGGCCTGCTGAACTACTTGAAGGATTCCACGGAGACGATACTGAATATCCTGTTTGCCGCCGTTGACGGCGAGGAGTTCTATCCCGTGGCTTACCAGGTAAGCGAACCAATGCGCAATTTTCCGTTAATAGCTTCTTAAGCCATGTTCTTCCATTTCAAGGCAGGCACAAAATTTGATACATTCCTGGCACGTGCCTGCAGGCCAGCGTTGGACAAACTCTTTGCCCAAGGCCTAAAGCTGAGGGGTCCAAGTGGCGCTACTGTGCCAATTACCGTGCAATTCAACGTGGCCGCCTTTGAGCAGAACCAGATCAGCCCGCAAACGCTTATTTCGCAAGTGGTGAACCGTCTTATGGACAGCTTAGAGCAACATGGTGGCATCAGCAACATCCTCAATCTCAGGGACTTTTCCTCCAAGCACTATTTTAGGGATGTGGTCGTTCGTCTCTCCAACGCAGCCACTTTCACGCATCTGTGCAATGCAATCAATCAGAACGATCGTTTTTGTGCTGTGAATGGCCTTATATTGGCGAGCAATGGAATTCGTAGCCTGAAGCCGTTGCAAATCTTTGGAAGAGTGGAGTACGCTCTGCTCGATCTTAGTAATAATCGGGTAAGCCTTTGCAGTTTTTATATCCTACACTCGTACGATTAGAAGGTTGTATTAGGTTTGTGCAAAGTATGTACAGGCTGAAGGAAACATTTCCTACCGCATAAAGAATATATTCTTAATCAGTATGACGAGACGAATCGATCTAGACATGCTCGTGCGTCTGTCCGTCCGTCTGTACGAACGCCTGGATTTCGGAAACAGCTAAATGGACGTCAACCGAACTTGATATATACACGTTCGTAGTCCCTAGGCAATACAAGTTTATTTTATTTCATTGGCATCAATAGCACAGAGCCATAGCATCCTTATTGTACTGTGTATGTGCCGATGTGTTGAATGGCATCCTGCGTTGTGTTTAAAGTCCACTATCATGCTCTCTTCGGTTCCTTTGATTGGGTCGCCAAACTCAAGAAACTAAATTGGCTCGAGTTGATGATTCGTTTTATAAATACTTGTATTTGGTTGGCGTTGTAAATTACTAACAAATCTAAAAACTGTTGTTACTTATGTGTATCTCTCAGATAAGGTCTGTAAAGCAATTGTGCGAGGACTTGGCAAACATCAAGGCTAACGAGTTGAAGCTGGAAAATAACCCGATAATGAAAGAGATTGGCAAAAGTCCCGACTGCTTGAAACCTTTGATGTATAATTTCAAGTTGGTGGTAAGTAAATTCTGCTTACATGCTCATACTACAGAACAGATATCAGGCATTACTTGAATTTTCTTGCAGGACGGCGACCCGATTGACAAAATGTATAAGAACTATAACCCATTTATCCACGAAATAAATGTACAAACCAATGGGGAGCGCATCGACAAAACAAATATGCCCGCTCTCCAGCTATTTAAAGACAGCCCTGATTGGCATGCATTTATGGTGATAAGGCAATGACGCTTTGCTCACAGCTTGCTCATAATATATTTGCTTTTTAGATTCCCGATCCAAAGAGAGAGTTCAGCAAAGATGTGATATTTGATTACCTGTTCATTTCTGTAGACCAAACGCTCAGCGAGTTCTATCCCTGCTACTATATAGTAAGTATGAAGGATGTGCGCCGAAATCCAACTAAAACACTCTTCGCCTTGCAGTACCAGCAACAGGAACATCGCTTTCTTGTGCGTAACTGTTTCGATCAAATACACAATTTGGTGAATAACTGCAGTTTGGAGCTGAAAATACCGAATCTGGTGGATACGGATGATATGCCGCAGATCATTTATGATCGCTCCATTTCGTTTTATCTTCTGATGAATGTGTGCACATTCAAAAAGAGACACCTGGATGTCAACTCGACCATAGAAGAAGCACTTCAAAAGCGCTACAATGCCATGAACAGAGTGCTCGATTTAGAGCAATTCCAACAGGATGATACCTTAAAAAATGTCGTCGTTCACATGAGCTCCCCTAAAATTACGCATAATATTTTGACAATTGCGTCTCGCAAGTTTATCAGTAATTGTTCCGAAATACGTATGTGCAACAACAAGATTGTCAGCCTTTTAAGTGCACGCCCTCTGTCGTTATTAATTAGCCTGCAGGCTCTGGATCTGGGACATAATTGGATATCCGATCTAACCGATATTAAGTCGCTGAGAGTGTTGCATCTCAAGTCTTTGCGTTTACATGGAAATCGGCTTTGTAACGCATACCGCCTTCCTTGTGAGTACATCGCAGCCGTGAAGGAACATTTTCCTCATTTAACCAAATTGGATGGCGTCGATCTAGGCAGCAAACCTGGCCTGGCCCCTCAAAAAAATTTCCTGGTCAATACCGCTGCATATGAATTGGTGGGCCTGCTCTTTCTTAATACATTCCTTCGGGAATTTGAAAACCTGGATGATAGGTATAATCTAGAGAAATTCTATACGGATCATACCATCTTCACCATGACCTGCACTTGTACAGCAAATAGGGACACGTCGAGTACGCATAAAGCAGCTATTAACAAATTCACTGCGTACGCTCGCTGTGAAAAAATGCAGCCTGGGTCTGCCATCCATTTTGGCTGGGCGAACATTTTGCACATATATATGAAACTTCCTAATGTTAAACACGACTTTTCGTCCTTGCAAACGGATGTAATGCACTACGATTCAAAGTCGGCTGTAATATATGTGACAGGCGTGCTACGTGACGCTGAGCCAGAAAAGGCAAATGTACTGCAAGGGGAGCCTCTAATCCTGGCTTTCAGTCGGCAATTCATACTGAAGGTGGATGCTGAGGGCCAAGTAAGTCCATTGCATGTTTTTCCATTTTTAAATTTATTGATTGATTCACTACATTTGTGTCAAATTATCTTCAATATTTGGTGCCGGTATTAAAAAAGTCTACGTATCACAGGTAGTGAGCTATGATTAAGTTAAATGGAAACCGAAAGGCATAGGAACGAAAATGTTGCTTAAATAAAATATAATGGGGTAAAGGGATACTAGTTTGGGCGAATGTATGGAACACATAGAAGGAAGCGTGGTATATATAGTATATATATTCTTGATCAGGGCGGCAAGCCGAGTTAATATAGCCATGTCCGTCTGTCCGTCCGTATGAACGCAGGGATCTCGGAAAGTATAAGAGCCAGAATAACCTTGGTATCCAGATTCTGCTAAGTCCGATTTTAAGCGATTTTTCATAACTCCCGTAATTCTTTGAATTTCGAACTCAAATTTAGTAATTGCACCAAGTTTGTGGTTACGTATCCGTTTCGTTATGATAGGTCAATTATAAAGAATGTTATAGCCATAAATGTAATCTTTGCCGCAGCTGTTTTCGTTGTTGTTGCTGTTTGTTAACTTAATTCTGTACTTCACACATATGTTTCCACTTATGTACATACGTATGTACTGAATAATAGTTATTTAGTTAATTAAAATTTTCTTACATTTATTTTTAAAATTTTAAAAATAAAAATGTTTTCCTATTTTTGGAAGTGGGTACAGGGTATTTAAGAGCCTGCTCAAGTCTAGCATTCGTTTTTTGTTTTTAATATTATTATACCCTGTAAATGAAGGGTAAAAAGTGTAAATTTAGTTTGTGTAAAAGTATATACATTCCTAATCAGCATGACGACAGAGCTATGTCCGTCTATTCGTCCGTTCATCTATTTCCTTGAATGAATTCCTGGATTTCGGAAATGGCTCAGTCCAGATTGGTCATACTTGGTATGTAGACTCTTCATATCCCCAGGCAACACGAGTTTTGTTTTTATTTTTATTTCATCCCTTCCAAGAGTTCTCAGCGAAATAATTTCACTCTAGTAATACGCCCCCAAATTTTCATCTCTTTGCTTCTGCTATGGTTGCATATAGAAGTTTGTTTGGGAACAGGATATTTCACTGTCGGGCTAGGTCGACTGTAGCACTTTCTCTTATCTTGCATTTTAATATAATTTTAAAACATTATCTTACAGGGCATATGCGGCAGAGCCAGACGCTATAAAATCACAAATGAGCGCTTAAACATTATGAAAGCCTCGACAAAGCAAACTAAAACGTCTTTTAAGCTGGATGCTTACTTTAATAATGGAATGGATGTGAAGGATGAGGAAGAATCCGTCGATGTGAAGGAACACAAGCTGTTACTGTTTCAGGAAATCACAGGCCTATTGCAGGTGTGGTGCACCCGTTGTCTGGAAGATGCGAATTGGAATTTCGAAGAAGCTCTCAAAAATTTTCTAAAAATGGAGGCCAGCAACGAGCTGTCAGATAACTCCTTCCTATAGTTGACGTCAATCCTGACACAATACAAAATACATTCGCAGCTGTTTAATGACGCAGGCACACATACGGCGATTCAAGTTAATAGCAGTTGATATCAGTTAGATGTTCACAATTCATACCAAACTCTTAACGTATCGGGAATCTTTCGCGGAATAAGCTCTACAACGCTAGTGAGCTTGTCAAGTGCCTTAACTACTAAGTTGATAATATACATACATATATAATACATACAACGTGAGAGGCCTTTAGAGTTATCTTTAAAACGAACATTTAATAGGTCTGGCACAATATTTTCATGGAAATTTTGCAAGATTTTCCTTTTTCAATGAGAGTATATCAAGGCGAATTTTAAAAGATAATGTTATTTCGGGGTTAAACTGTCAAATATATGTATATTAGATTACAATTAATGTCTGATTTGTCTTTATACGTCTGAGTGTTTCTATTATTGTAGCGGTGTTCTAAAGCGTTATTGTTAGCTTATCAGTTGTCAATTGTTTATTTTAATAAATCGGTTTTGTACTTATAATCTCCGTACTGATATAGTTCACAAGCATTTCGATTTTAATTTCAAGTTTACTTGCCCCTAAATTAGACTACACGTCCTAGCCAAGGGTGTGCCTCTGATATTTGCTGCGCATTCTTGGTCTAAACACAAACACGCACCTGCCCACGCACCTAGGGTCATTTGTCAGCCACACGCGCCCTCATCGCCCGTACCTTGCGTGTGCATACTTGTATAAAATCTCTTATCGCCTGCATTTAAGCCTCAACTGCGCGCGCTCGCCTGCATAGCTGCCCGCCTGGGAAACACAAGAACAAAAGCGCTCTCTTTCTCGCTCTCTTCCACGGGCAGTGCTCGGGCTCGGCGTAAGCATAAACGCGCGTCGCTTTCAACTCGCTTAGCCAGTTTCGTTTCGAACGCTTTCGTGTGCGGTGCTGGCGGTTAAAGCAGCGCGCGTTTTCCACCGATTCAAAGTTGAATTGTATTGACACTGCGAAACGGTTAAGAACTTCTTGGCCGATATATTCAATTTCAAGTGCATTTCAAAAACTAAGTAGGTGCGTGTTTTCGTCTCTTGCTACCTATTTGTGTGTGTCCATGTGTGTCTGTGTTTGATTCTTTTAATATTTTTGTCTTGCTTGTGAAAACAATTTGTTGATAATTTATGCAGCTCGACATTAATTTATTGAGCGTTTAATGCAAAATAGTAGCATGGGAATATAAATAAACATTGCCTCATACATATTGATATATACATTTACATATTTACTTTAAAAATTATGCCAAGCTTGTGTCGAATTATTGTGTGAATTATATTTTACATTTTCAAAGAATCGAGCAAGAGTTGTTTTTATTTGAAAAATGTAGTTTTAAATAGAACACTTTAAGGGGAAAATGATTGGCTTATACTGCAATGTTTCAACAGCATTTGCAATATACTTATAATGTAATTTAATTGCTGTTTATTTATAAATTCTGCCGTCATAGAACAACGCGCCAAAATGAAAAACTGAAAACCTGTTTGCTTGCCTGATTTGTTATTAATTAGCAAGCCATAATTGTTATATAACTTTCGTGCAGTGTTTTTCTGTTATTGTATTTTTATTTGTCTACACCTTTTTGGCAGCGACACGACAACAAACAACAGCAACAACAAAATACCAGCACTCTTTCTGATGAGCTCAACAAAATGTTCACCAATATTATTCAGCTGGCCGGCTCGAAATGGCGCTGGCTTGAAAATGACAGCGAAGTCTAATTTTGCATATGAATGAAAATGGTTGAAATTTGAGTTGGGCAACATTAATCAGCTTTGGGAACATTTTTGGTTTTTCGTGTTCTTGCTTTGTTTTCACCAAGGCGGAGGAGGGGGATACGAGTATAATATGGCTACGCAGCGTGTGACTTTTAATGTGAGGCATTTTAAAAATTGGTACTGGCATGGGAGACTTGTTTGTTTAAGTATTTGTAAGTCGTCATGGCTAGACCCGCAGATTGTCCAAGATGTAAGACACGGACATTAACTTATCTTCACATTAGATATTATAAGTATTTTGAAAAGCCCAAGAAAAAATGGTTGACTATCAGTTCTCCTTCTTTTAATTCATATGAATTCACGGAAATTCAATTTTATTTTAAAAATTTCAAAATATTCCATAATTCTATCGACGTTTGATCAGATCACGTTACACTAGTTCCTAAAATATTGAAATAAACGCCGCATACATTTTTTCATTGCAATCAGATTCTAAGATCAACCAAATTGGAACACCAATTACATTAATTTTCAAATCATTTATAAAAATAAATGGGAATTTGTCAAATATAGCGGTCGTTGTGAATTTTTAGGGTTAAGGCGGAAATAAAATTATATTAAATTTTGTAAATACTAATTAAAATTGTATATTTCTCAATTGAAATAGGAGAAAGATCACTTATTCAAAATAGTTGAAAGCAGTAGATAAATAGTATTAAAAATAATTTGCAGGGTATATTTTTTACTTAAATATTAAAATAAAGAAAATATTTTAATAAATAAAATAAACGAACGGTGCAAAATACGGGTTCTTTATCTTAAAAGTAGTTAGAATTTGTACTTTTATTAATTTCAAGTACTTGACAAATCAGTTTTGAGTTACCTATTTAATTTGTTTTTCAACGCTAGAAAGGCCTTGAGATCCTTTTAGTAGCTTTTTCGCATCTCTCGTCATAACTGAATAAACACTTACCACTTATTGTTAATTAGGTTCGAATACTTATGAAGGCTAAGGTATAAGTTGGTACAACTACATAAGAGCAGTTAATCGTTGCTGGTTACTACACCGGCTATCTTGTTGGGTTCAACGAACCGTCCGTTTGTAATTTTCTCTGCTGACCGTAAAAAATTGCCAGAGTTTATTATTTGTTGCTGTTGTTTTGTGCTGTAATTTGTTGTTGTTTTTGGTTTTTGTTTTCATAGACAAGCAAGCAGGCAGAGAGGCAGTCAGTCAGCCAAGCAGTGAGGTAGCTTATTTAAATTGACAAACAAATAGGCGGAGATTGACGTAATTTTGTGGACAGAGACATTTTTGTGCTACATAGCTGAGATGTAGATCTATTGACAAGACTTGTATGTACATATCTACACACATGAACAGAAGGAAAAACAAAAAGTACCTAGTAATGTTAGTTCTAGCCTTTTATTATTGAAGCAATCAAGCAAATGACCGCAGTTTGAAACGCCTCGATCCAAGCCCTACGTTTGAAATTCTAGCGAGTTTCGCACGCCAGGCAATTCCCTTTTTAACTTTTTTTTTTGTTTTTGGCGGTTTTTGCATGTTGTGCTTGAGTAGCAATTAAAATAATTAGTTAGCCAGTAGCCAATTACAAAGTGAGCCCAGAGGCGCACTCAAATGAATTAACGAATTCACAAACGAAACAAACAGAGTCTAACAGAAATAAAACGTGACACAAAGGAGAGCAGCAGTGCGTGCTATAAAAATAAAATGAAAAAAATAAAGAAATTAATCTACACAGCGATTAAAAGGCTTTGTTTAAACGATAAGCCACAAACAAATCAGGTTAACAAGACAAAGCCAAGTTGGGTGTTGGGCAAATACTTTTTATTTTTACAATTGCTGAGCTCTAAAGTTCTCCCTCTAGCTCCCAACTCCCAAGTAGCTGCTCACAGATTTATGGCTTGGTGGCTTTTGGCAGCGGCACGCGACAACAACGACCAAGATTAACTCGACTGACTAAACTAATTAAAGCACGCTAATGTGCAGCTCATTAGAAGTGATGTGGCTGTGTGTTGCACGCATCAAGTGTGGCATTCATATGTGGCGTCCGTCCAAAAAAAAGCTTAAAGATCGCATAACTCTATGGGTCTGTTATAACCACCTTGTTTTTCCAGCCGCAGCTGTTTGTTGTTGTCATGTGTAAATGTTGACACTTCTGTGTGTGTGTGTGTGTGTGTGTATGAGTGTGTGTGTGCGTGTTGGCTGTGTGTTGTTACCCGTGCTACCGCTTGGCTTGAAAATGACTCGATGAAAAACGTCAACAACGGCGAGTCGAAACCGGTTTTACAGTTTTAGCGCGTTTACCTTTTGAGCCACATTTTCGGGCCCGGCCCAAATACTATACATGTGTTCTCTCAGCCTCTCCCTTTAGCGCTCTCTCGATCGCTTATGGAAAATTTGTGCATGTGAAAAGTATTTGAAAAAATTTGAAACTATTCAGGAGTATTTATAAGTAGGAAGAAATCCTGTTTGTTTGTTTGTTTTTACACATTAGGGCAAGTTATGTTTTCGAAAAGCATTAATGCATGGAAAGGTAGAAAATGTCACAAAAAAGCCTATAAGCCATTCTTGGGATTTTGGTTGTCGGTTGAACTATGCCTATTGAAAATCAACTAGTGAAGGATTTAAGCGTCTGTGGTAGTCAATTAAATAAAGAAAAGGCATTCTGCACTAATAAATTTTTGGCTAGCACCTGTAACAAATTTCAGGAACACGTTCATGATAAAACACAAACATTACCATATTTAGGATTTTAGAAATAAATTCTAAGTTTGCGTGTCTTTTTCATTCTCTTCTTTGAATTGTTGGTGTTCATGCGCGATCAAATTTAGAAATAAGTCCGATATTTAATAAAAATAAAAATAATAAAAAGGAAATGGTATTAGCAAAATATTGAAAAGAACACGTCGTCAAAAAATCATATACTTATGATTAGTAATACTAATTAATTTTACTTACCATAACATTATCTTGAGTTTCTTACAATCATCTGTAAATGAAAACAAATGAAGAGATAGCGTGGAATATGTTTTGCACCCAAATTATCAATAATATGAAAATATCCGTTGAAGCGATTCGTACAAAATGATATTTTTGATATGAGGACAGCATCAGTAATTGTTATTTTCGTTGCCTCGTTTATTTATTTGTCCAATATGTTTTTCAACTGGCAACTATTCGAAATAAATAGTGAAATTTGTCAAGAGAAGCGAAGAGATGGGAAAAACTGACCCCACCAGTCCCCGTATATTTGGCTGCGCTGCCAAAAGCATTTTCCCCAATGCTTTGAGCGTAGATAATGGCGCACTTAACCTTAGGAAAATGTTGATGCTGATGCTGTTTCTTCACAGATTCGCTTTTAAATAAGCAGTTTCTCGTACATACATATGCGAATATGTATGTACGAATATACGTCTACTCGTATAGTTTGGGAAATTGCCGAAAATAGCGTTTGATGTCAAATCATGCAGCCGGTGGAATAAGTTAAAAGTAATAATTTTAGAAAAACCCAAGCACAATGACAACGAGGAAAAGAAAAAGAGCAGAACATTTTTGTTCATTTAAAGTTTTCCACACGCTTGTGATGTTTGCCAAATATTTGGACTATTTCGAGTTTGTTGCGTGGTTCAGATCATAAAAACAAATTCTTTGTATTTTGGCTTCGAATACTTTACAACATGGACGGCCGTCGAAGCACCCATTCGAATATTGTGTAAGGAAATGGCTGTTTTGTCTGTTTATCTGTTTGTGCGTCTGTCCGTTTGTCTTCGGTATGGTGTGTGTGTGTGTGTGTGTGTGACGCCACCACGCCCTCAATGACTTAAGGTCAAGCAGCCACTGCTAGTCGGCTTAATTTTAAATATTTTATGTTGAGGCCAGACAACGTCTTCGGCATAAGGTTGCCCAAATATTCTATGACTTTTCCTTCTTCCCCTCTTTCTCCTCTCTCTCTCTCTCTGTCTTTCTCTATTTCTATGTACATGTGTCTCTCTCTCTCTCTCTCTCTTGGCGACCAAGTGATAAATTAAATGTCTAATTTTTTATTTGCGGCCGTCTATTGTGTTTTGTAATAGACGCCAAAGAGTTGATCATGAAGGCATGTTTTTTGGGCGTCTGTTTGTTTGTTAGCTGGTTGTTGGTTTTAATTAAAAATGCGCATTGTGTGTGTCGAGCAGACGGCGACGAATAATACTCCCTACTTCCTAAAGGGCAGCGTGTCGACTCTTGTCGTTCTGCATATTAACCAGGTTCCCCTTTTGAGATGTCTAGACCTCGTGTTCCGACAGTAATGGACGACAAAAAAAAAACAAATTATGTACTACGCAAGTGGCATAAGAATTGAGTGCGATTCTATACTCTCGTACATAAATCCATAAATATAGGCGGCCCGATGTGCTCACTTTTCGTTGACGTGTTTGGCATTAAGGCAAATTACACTTGTGTATGCTATTATGATAATTGGATGGCGTACAGCAACCAGCGAGTACCGCATGATAGCCGTCAGATCACTGCCTATCACTACCTGTTTTTCAATATTTCCCAATTCGACGCTAATTAAAATGCATGCAAAGGAAGTGCAAAGTAATTTCCAATGGCATGTGTGATATAATACAATTACAGTTGCAATTTCTCACTCTTAGCATGTCAGTGCAAATTGTCCAGATGGACAGGGCGATTAAAAACGCGACGAAGACGCGAGAAAAACATTGCCGCCAAAATTGATCGCGTGTACTTTCTATTTGATAACCCCCTCTGAACCGTTGCTCCACATTCTTGATTGGGTCGATTTTGTGGGGCATCTCTAGTGAAGCAATATATGCCTTAATTTAATGCTATCTAATTTTATAGTGAAAGTAATACAAACTAAATTTTTAAAATGCGTCGAATGCAAACAAACCAGAGCTTTAGTGGTCTGGCATTTGCCTATCCTATTAAATATAAATATGTGCTTTGTTCTTATTTTAACTTTTCTTTTATGCAAATAATTTGTAAGAAATTGATTTGTTTTATTGGACATTAACTAATTCGTCTATAAAGGATTTAAAAATTGCATACATCTGAATAATAAAAGGTAATAGAAATAATGTTTGCATTCATGTTGGCATTGAATTATGACACAAGTATAGCAAGTTTCACTTAATCTTTTTAAAAAAAATGTTCCTTCTAGTATTAAAATGTATAATAAGGTCATAAACTCTTTAAAGAACTCAATCACCAAAATGTTGTACCGAGTGGGGTGGAATTACATTAATACAGAAGGGAAGCCCATTAGAGTTGATTGTGTCGAATTTGTCTCCTAGTTTCTTCACCAAAAAATTACGTTTTAAGTAAATATAGGTCAGAAGTCATATAGTAAGGCCTTAGATAGGAGTCTAAAACAACATTTACTTTACTTACCTTCAGTTACTTTGGTACTTTGAAATGGATCTAGAGAATCTTAGAAAATGCTTTATTTAGGAATTTAACCCAAATCGGGGTCAGTGGCCAGTCTGTCAGTCTAAAAAACCATTAAGATGCGCAAAAAAGTTTATGATTTGAAATAAAATCTTACAAGCAAAAACAAATTATTACATAAATCATTTATATCTTACATTTATTTAATATTTTTTATTCTTTTTAAAATACGATGCCTCGTTGAAAAAATAAACGACTGTAGCATTGTAAGGTCAAATTTTGTTCATTCTTGAATAAAGGATTCTGTGATTCCTTCACCAATTTTTTATATTCTTTGAGAGATTTCAAAATTAGATTTTTGCTTATAGATAGCACTGGAATATCAATATTTTACTTCATGTTTTACAACATTTCTGGAGCATGTTTGAATACACAAGAATACTATAGATAACATCTCGCACCCGAGAAAATAAATAAACAGTAGTGGTTCCCATGGGCATAATTGTTGGAGGCATTATTTACGATAAAAGTGTTCCATTCACACTCCCAAGTTGAACGCACTATCGACACTGTTCGTTACGCGGCTGGCCACGCAATCTGTGCTCCAATTTGGAGCGCCAACAATTTATGTATTTAGATCGGCTGACTACAGGCAGGCAGGCAGGCAACCGCATAACAAATCAATTAAATGCCTTTGTCTATTAAGATGATTGATGTCATGTTATGCTTCACATTTGTGTTCTTTGATATTTTTTTTGGAAGCAACAGCATCAGCATCAGCAACCAAATGGCTCTGACTTTAGTGGATGGCTGCAAACGTCATTGAAAAATTAGTGAAATTTTATAGTTTTGTAATTCAAGCGCATAAATTTTGCAAATTCCAAGCAGCTGCTTAGCCCATAAAACTCATATGAAAATCTCTATTTGATTTATGATATGCTCCAAATAGCTCTGAAACGTGGCAATAGCCGAGACATCCAAATTACTACGCGAAAATTTAATGGAAACGCAAAACAATAACAACAACAAGCATTGAGGAAAATTCGCAAAAACGTCACGTACATAACGAAAGCGAAAAACATAAATATAAAACAAATACATAGTTATATTACGCCTGTGCCAACGAAATATATACCAACGAAATATTTACGCGATATGTGTTTTAAATCGCATAAATAAATTTATTAAACTATAATTAACAGTGGCGGCAGAATATCGCTAGAAATACCTCAGTATATAGTGTATGCACATATTTAAAAATACGTATACACATACTTGTATATACACGTATGTATAAGTATAGACTTCGAGTCACATATCGAGCTAAGTGCAGTCAATTTGGAATTTTAATTTTGCATTGAACAAACAAAAGTGGCAAGTGGCAGGCATTGGAAATACTAGCAAATGAAAAACAAAGGCAGGGCATTCAATTGCAGGGGCGTGTGAATTTTTCACTGACAATTACAGATAGAGAGCGCGCGCGCCCCCACGACTAAGGCCTAAGATACAAATACGATATGAAGCTAAGTAAGTATGTATGTACTCGTATGTATGTATCAAGCCCGTTTGTAATGCATCTGCAAATATACAAATATTCGCATCCATTAGATGCACGGTCGTTGGTGGCGCGTGACGTTTATTTGATGCAATTTGTATGCAACTATGCAGATACATTCACAATCAATTAAATAGGGACAGTAAATACCAATATATACGAGTATATATTTGAACATAATTATTTATAAATGTAGTACGAGTATGTTCCCATCTCCAGTTCGAAAGGCGTTTAAAAAGTAAAATAGAAAACAATCATTCAGGTGAAATTTGGAAGTGGAAAAGGGACAATATAGAAATGAACAGACTATTAATTAATTAATTAATGAAGTTTTCAGAAATTGGATGGGAAACATTTTTAAAAGGGCAAAGGAAATCAATCAAAAACGAAACATATCTAAAATATTTACTTATTCATAAAGTTGAGCTTTTACCTATAAAGTTGTTTTTAAACACAAAATTCATAATTAATACAACTAATTGGCTAACATATTTGGAGTTATTGTTCAACAGTACAGTATTGATGCTAAAAACTACTACTTTAACATAATATTAGCCCAATAGCAATGCAATTTTGTTGTCATTTTGTTTACACAGAAAAGAAAAGAAATAGTAAATGAAGCTGATCTTAAAATAGCTATTTTTTGCTGTTTGAGGGCTTTGGGGATTGGGGGCAGAAAAATAATTATATTATAAATCTTTTGAGATTCCATTATGTTAATTAAAACATAATACAGTTTTAGTACCCTCATTAGAGCCTTTATTATGTATACTTATTCATTCATCACTGCTTTTTTTTTTCATTAATTAAAAGCACAATTTTGTTTTGAAAGTAGGAACATAGCTATAAAAAGGGCTTTTTAATCAAGTTTATTATGCATGTTATTATGTTCTTACTTTCGAGAAAAATATAATTATTTACATTACAAATGTTAATTTCATTAAAATAAATAATAGTGTTGGTCGAATTCATTCATTTAAAGAGATGAGTTCACTGGAAAAGAATAAGATAAAATGTTATCTTTGTCTGCTTCAAAAGCAATTGACCTCCTAAACTCCTTGGTCATGGGCCGCGAATTACCCTACTCTTCCTGTACTAATATCTTATATTTTATTAGAATTCTCTTTTTTGCCAATTTCGCAATTTGGCATTTATAGTCACCATTTGATACACTCAAGTACTGCAAATCCCTCAGATATGACTGTAAAATTCTCAATATGTAATTCCCATACAAGTATGTTCAGAAATAAACAAGTTTCTGATAGAAAAACTATTTTAAAATCACATCGCTTCTTTGACAGTTATACTTGTATGGTTAAGAGATCTGTTATAGGCGGTCTATTAACATCAAAAAGAAGCCTCAGTGCAATGTTTCAACGATGGCTTTAAAAGAAGTAACTGAAGCAGACAGATGAACAACACGATTTGGATTCCACTTGCCATGCCGATCGTACTTACTATATGTGTCTATAACATGTAGTCTACCATTTTTCTTCAGGGTATTATAAGCTAACATACCAAAGGTAATATACATACCTTTTTACATTTCAGTGAAGGATATAAAAAGTGACACCTATTTTCTATTTAAATAACTTGGCAGATTTGTGTCGCCAAGGGCTTGTTATACAAATTTTTCAAATCATATATCTATTAAATACTTAATTCTATAAACCAAAATAAGCTTGGCCTGAACTAGACAAGAAATATTTAATTACTATATTTAAGTCGAGATATAAGTTTATTTCTTTTAGTTTTAGGAAAAGTGCTGCGTGTGTCTATTCAACTGATTGCGATAGTACACTAAGCTTGCACTTGAAACTTGCGTAGCTGTGTGCATAAATAAAATGCGTGCCGTTTGGCTTTTAATTTGCAAAACCGCAACGATGACACTGTCGTCGCGTTGTCGACAATGTCTCTGGCCTTGACAGAAACGGCTGGCAATTGAGCAGAGAGCCGCCTGTTGATTGTCTCTGCATAAGCGGTAAATTGCTTTAAAGGCTAATTGCGTGCCTGTTGCCTTTGGCACACATTTTGTATCTGACAGACACATACTCTCGCTCGCTCTCGTTCTGCTTATTTGTTTGGCTTGCGTTTTAGCTGCTTGACCTTTGCTGCCTGCCACAAGTGACAGCCCTCGATGACGTCACAGGTGGCGCTGAAATCTTATGCAATGCATGCATTATATGGTCGAAGTCGGCCCGCCTCCTACACCGGCTCCAGCCTATCCAAAGATATAATGGATTGTTGTAAACAAAGTTGGAAATGAGGCTGCCCCGGCTGGTGCAATGTCTGCCGTCCAGTATGGCCTGGTCGGTCTGGCCGGACCGATTATATGGCGGGTAGAGCGGCACAGATGTGCCACCATTTCGCCTATTTATAGTTGCCGCATTTACGGATTAGTTGCCTTATTTGTTGTTTTAAATTTTATGCCCCGGTTTGTTTTGCTTTTTCTATTACCGCTGTGATTGTTGACTGGGTGCGAATGGGTTTGAATTATTTATTGTTTTTACTTTTAGTTTTTTTTTCTCGTGTTGCTTTTTCCGAATGTGCGCGAGACAAAAATGCATCTTACCACAATAAATACATGATCGTTAATATTTGATTCAAGAGATGTTTAGTAGAGTAGAGTAAAAAGCTGCTGTCAATCATCCAAAATGTGGGCTGCTACTTTTCCTCTTCTTCCTTGGGAAACTTGGTGTTGTAGATTGGCAAATACTTTGCCACTACCTTCCAATCGGTATAATAAACCAGAGCCATTCCAGCTGCCAAGCCGAACACAGCGGCCGATGGCAAACTGTAAGAGAAACGTAATTTTAATAAAGATGGGCATATTACGGTAATACAATATTTTGCACGCAAACTCGTCGATTTTAGCAACTGATTAAGCCTTCTTAAGTGTTTGAGGAATTCAACAAATGTACATGCAATATATATCCTTTTGAAGTGATGTATTTGAAAGTATATTTCACTCACAAAGATATGGCAATTTGCTTATGTTTCTTGCCCACTGGCAAACGCTGCATTATTTTTTTAATGCTCATTTTGTTTCGTTTCCACACTTCAAAATGGCCAGGATTTCAGAGATAACATAAACTAGAGTGGATGCTGTGTAAAAAAAAAAATTACAATTATGGGTGGGTAAAAGGTTAAATAAGAGTCGCTGTGTGTTTCCAATATTCATCATAAATCAATCTTTGCACTATATCTTTGACTTGAAATTTATTTGGGCGTGGATCAATTGCATCGAGATTTGCTTTTGTAGGAACACATGCCTTAAGAAACTCTATTTGCAATACTCACGAGGACGCGCAAATATCCTTTTTACTTTGCATTTTTCCTTACCTTTTGACTTTGTTCAAAAATTTGTCGATTTATTCAAATATATCTTTATAAGAGCTTCCAAAAACGAAGATAAAGAAATTGTTGTCAAGGCCAGCTGGGCAGCTGTTTAATTGTTCTCCACTCACGACTTAATTGTACATGATTTTATGAACAGCATACAAGCGCCGGCATAATATCTTGATATCAGTCAAAGTCTCAAGTTACTTATACGAGTACGAGTAGAACGGCGAACCCTATCAATTAAAATGTAATCAACAAATGAGCGACTATTGTGTGCGCATTAAGAGACCATCTTGGGGGAACGCCTGAGCGGTGGGTGGGGATGTGCACATGAATTTGATGATAAATCAATTTAGTGAGCGTTTAATGCGGGCGCATCAAAATGGCCATATAAACCGTATACTGGCACAAATCAAATAGCTTTGGACGTGATGACCGGACGCTGGCGTGTGGAACGACTTGCAGCTGTTTGTCCGACCAACTGCGAACGTACCTTGACCCATTTGTGGGTCAATTTGATGACTAAGGGCAGCTGGCAAGAAATGCAGCAATTTGTCAAGCGAGCGCGAAAATCCCACAAAATCATTAGCCTAATTTTAGGCGCCGCATACACTATACACGTATAGTATGTGTATGAGATAGACAAGATAAAGGGAACGAGAAAGAGAAAGTCATATGCAAATGGGTGGATGTTTGTGTGAGCGAGCATTTTCTTCGCCTTAATTTGTTCGATTTTCGAGCCACGCATGTCGGTAGAACTCAGCCCTATCAGTGCTGGCGGGGCGCACGGGTTCTACTTTTATTGTCTTGGCGGACGTTAACTCCTTGCAGACGCCAGCAAAGCAATTTAAATGGCCACACCCTTGGCACCCTACATATGACACTCACCGTGGCCATTACGGCACGTCAATATGCAGGCGAATGGACAGGCGAACAGCTCAAGGATACTTTTGTACAAACATACATAACTCGAAAGGCTGGGCCACTCTGATTTTAACCACGTTCTTCTTCTTCTAATTCTTTGCAGCCATGCGATTTTTACTGCTCTGCGCGCTGTTGGCGCTGCATGGACTGGTGAGTGCTCAGGAAGATTATTGCTTTGGCAAGGATCAGGAGCGCACGCAGACTCGTCAATTCACTTCGAAGACGGCCTATCAGATCATCAAGGGCACCAACATCGACAAGCAATATCAGGTGCCAAAGTGTGAGCCCATAAAAATGTGGATTTTCCACAGACATGGTACACGGCTGCCCACGCCGAGCACAATTGAGGCAGCCCCTCGGCTAGAGGAGGTAGGCTTAATATATTTACTACCTGTCGAGCTGCGGTGTAATCTCTTTTTCATCTTTTACAGCTGCGCGATTTAATTGTGAAAAATTATCGTGTGCTGCGAACGCAGCCCGATACAAATGCTTTATGTAAAGAGGATCAGTTTGGCATCCAGATGTGGAGGTGGAATAGCAGCATCACCGTGGACATTGAGGAGCATTTGACCAGGCAGGGCTATGAGGACTTGCGGGGCACTGCCAAGCTCTATCAGCGCTACTACCCTCAAGTGCTCACCAAAAACTACAATGACACGTACTACTTAGTAAGTAATCTATCAATTAGTACAATGCCTTAAAGAGATTGAAATAATTTTTTCAATATTCCTTAAATGTTCTTGGCTTTTGTTTTCTTCTTTCGACTAAAAAGAGTAGCAATATATTAAAATTTTGACTTTATAGCAAAGTCCACAGAAGTCAGGGTTTCAGTTCAGTCCTTCGCGTGAGATATATAATCAGGCATTATAATTTAGCGTCAATATCATGGTAAATTAAAAATGTTCAAACTTATCAGCATTTTATAAATTTATGTAACATCTATATGGCATATGTAATATTTAATTCCGGTAAAAGGAATTAGTTACAAAAACCTTTGTCGCAAATGTGCTCCTTAATGATTTATGCATTCAAAAACAGTAGGATAAGATAAGCAGGTTGTATCTGATTATCTCATCGGCACATAAGTTGACAGAACTTCACAGGAAGTCGGTGTATTCTTTGAAATTACACACACAGCACGAAAATCCTGACAACTTCAAAGTAAAGTATATAAATATATTTTAATTAGTAAATTCAAATAAAAACATTTAAATTAATTTCGAATTTGATTCTAATTTCTAGCAACGATATCAGTGATAAAATGTATCTGATGATATTTAATATGATGATTTTATGAATTATCTCCCTACAATGAGTGTCGAAAAACAAACCTTTAAGAAAATATTTAGCGCGTTAGCTTTAAAACTGTAGAAAGTACATACAAATGTAGCAAGAACAACTATATAGCAGTATATGGAACTTACAAGTTTCTATCTTTTCACAGTTCCGCCACACCGACACTCAACGTACTACTGAAAGTTTCAAGGCCTTTGCTGAGGGTTTGTTTGGTGAGAACAATCCTGCACATGCGGTTGACATTCCTGATGAGGATCTGCTGCTGCGTCCTTACGACTACTGCACTGCGTACAAGGAGCAAAACTATAAAGGACCGGACTCTGACAGCTACAAGTATCGACAGTCTGCACTATGGAACAACACACTAACTGATATATCTAGACGCTTGGGGTAGGTATTGATAATAAGCTTGATACGTTTTCTTGCTAATACTTGTTTTTAATGTGGTTCGTTACAGATTCCAATACACTTTGTCTGCTGACGATATTTTGCTTATGTACGATATGTGTCGCTACGAGCAGGCATGGCAGGTGGATCGCACAAGCGTCTGGTGTGCCGCCTTCCTGCCCGAACAGGTTACAGTGCTTGAGTACGAGGACGATCTGAAGTACTACTACAAGTCCGGCTATGGCTACGAAGATAATTCGCGACTGAACTGCCGTGCCGTAAAGGATATGCTGAGCCATCTGAGCAGCCCCGCTTCGCCACATGTGGTCGCCTATTTTGGACACTCGACTGGCCTGCAAACTTTAATCACCGCATTGGGCATTAATAAGGACGATCTGCAGCTAAAGGCGGACAACTACAATAGCTTGACAAGTCGTCGCTGGAAGACAAGCAACATTGATCCGTTTGCAGGAAACTTTGTGGCCGTCAAATATGCTTGTCCCACCGACCTTGAAAAGGAGAAGGTTGTGTTCTTCCTCAATCAGAATGCCGTGCAGCTCGACTGGTGCAATGTAGGCTTGTGCAATTGGTCCGAGGTTCAGCAGCGCTACAAGAATCTGGCTGATGCCAACTGTGATGAATACTACTGCCGTTCTAGTGCTGCTAAGATTGCGACGCATGCGTCGTTGTTGATCGCTGCCATTGTTTACTTAATGCACTAATGCACCAAATGATAACAAAAGCAGTTAAGTCTTTGCGTTCTAGTTTAGTTTAATTTTTAAATAAATGTACAAAGTCCGTACCAAAATGGCGAAGATGCATTAAGACAGAGACAGACCTATTGGCAGGCCACGAGGAAACAGCGCCAGCTGTAGAAGTGATGAGAAGGAAATGGAAGGCGTGAGGAAGTATTTTTCAATAAACATACGGTATATGCATTGTTTATACTCGTATTTACAAAAGCACAAGCAAACAAACACAACGATTTAGTCAATACGCGCAGCTACAAATGCAAACATTTTATGTCCATTAACTTTTTGCTATATTTAATAAAACAAAGTCTTACATTTTTCTTACATTCTAATTAAACGAAAACTAATAAAAGTCCAATAGTCGTCGAATAGCTTTATAAATACTTATATAAAACAAATATTTTAATTAAATATTGAATAAATATTTCTAATGAATGTTGATTTATTCATAACTGTTTGGGCATCCCCGGCGCTGACGGCCACGGAAATGAATTTAATTTGATTCATTTCCATTTAATAAAATAAGTCCATGGAATTGTACATTCGAGTACATATGTATTGACTGGCTATCAGTTCTCTTATATTCTATTCTCCATTAGGAATTGAATATTTAAGCAATGGGTAAGGTGGGATCTGCGAATATGTTGCAACTTCACAGTGTTTCTGAATGCACTTAAAAAACTTCTTCACTGTTAAAGTGCATGAGATTTGAAGATATTTATTTTCAATATGTTCTTAAAATAACCGCTTGTCAGGTTCTTCAATTGTATGCATTTCTTTAGTTGATTACATACAAGTTATTAACGTTAGAAACAATATATATGGGAATTTAAAATAAGAATAACTTTAGTTTAATTCTGTGCTCTTGTCCACCCTCACTTCTCTTCGACGACTCAAACGGCACCATACTTTCCATACTAATTCTTGACCCGTCGAAATAAAGGAGCACAAAGGAAAGTGAAAGGAAAAAGTGTCTTTAGGGTCAATTTCAATGATGTATTTCCAATATAGGATATACTCGTACATAGGTATTTAAGGGGGCAAGTTTCTTATTGCATTTTTTGAGCTGCACGGATAAGGGTATAGCCACTAACCAGTGAATCGTTAGTGGTGTAACGGAGTTTTGCAATTTACCACTTGGTAAGCGAAAGCTCACCACATGGTGGCCAAATTGGATCTACCATGTGGTAAATTGGTTGCAGATTATTACCGCTAGGTGGCTACTCGCAATTTTTAATGTTTTACTTTAAATGCCACAACAATAAAATGGATAATAAATAGTATATAGTTACAACAGCATGGAGATTTTCTACAAATTCCTTATTTAATAAATTATAAGTACGTATGTACACTTATAGTACGAGTTTAACATAGAATTTCAATTATATTACCTATTTCGTCCAGTTTAAGCAAATAGGTAGCTAAATATATATGAAGGTTCTCATAATTTATTTATACATACGACAATTTGCACGAGCAATGTGTTCACATAATTACATGATTGTTGTATACTGTGGTGCCTATTGTGCAATTTCTTGTTGTCTTACTGAAAATCCCTCACCGATTGAGTAACATTCGACCATGGTTTGGTCGAGATATCGAGATATGGTTTGGGATTTGTGTATTTATAACTCAATCCCATGCACACCACACTTACACAAATACAACTGGAATTAATAAGAAATTAATTACATATGGTCTTAATACACCCATACACACACCCACTGAAGCACACAAACAGACATTGGGGGTCAGATTATGATTGTGTGCGAAATGCGTTGGCGCCTGTTACTGCTCCCGGCTTCCGGCTTCATGACTCCATCTTCCATTTGCTGTGCTGGTTGAATCGCATTTGGCGCGTGTCGCACTCATCATGACAGTCTACATGTATGTATGTATGTGGTATGCTCGCTTTAAAATTCAAGTTGACAAATCCTTTGGCGTAAAAACGCTGCTGCCGTTGCTGCGACGACACCTTTAGTGTTTTTTCTGGCATCTTCCATTTTTAGAGTGCCCAACTTTTATGTGCCGTCACGTGTTTCCTGTTAAATACTCTAATGATGGGTATTAGCCCGAACTAAGTGGCACTCATAAGTGCCGCACACGCACCTGACTTTGGCGTCCTGCGCCACCTTTGACATCAAAATTTACGCAATATGCGTTTATTTTTTATTTCACTTCGTCGACTACAACGCCCTGTTCCAAATGTGGGCAAGCAGGTGACTGTATGCCTGTTGTGCCTGAATGCCAAGGTAACCCAGTGAAAGGCCATGCACAAACACGCGAGTATACGCCCATAGTTCACAAACAGCTTCCAGTCAAAGTCAAATTCCACGTAATCGTACGTGCGTCTGTCTGCCTGATGCCCACGAGTACGCGTTTGTATCTGAGTGTGTGTCGGTCTCGATGCAGTCTATAGTGCTTTATAGTTACTTAGAAGTGGTTCGTTGGCGCCATATTTGCCAGGCCCACTGTGTACGTGTTTATATGCCCAAAGCTGGTTGTTATCTTTGGCTCGAAGTCTACGATCCACTTTTGTGGCCTTTTACCTAAACTGACGGTCCCTGCCTGTCCCATCCCTTTTGATAAAACCAAAACCAAAAAAAAATGGGGAAAAGAAAACTTGCCCATTTTTGCAGAGTTTTCATTACGTTTTGATGTGTGCATAGTTCTGTCGAGGGTTAACTTAATGCCTCGCTCATTTGTACAGTTCTGAGCTATGAATAACCAATGTTTAACCAAGCGCTGCTGCAAATGAAAGTTTTGAAACAGTGTCCCTGGCCTGAGGCTGCTTAAAGCGTGTGCGGTGTGCTTGTTTTTCTGTAAAAACGGGAGCGAGATACTTACATTACTTACAAAGGGCTTAGGCAAAGGGCCAACAGGTAAGTTTACGTGTTGCACAACCGCATAAATCACAATGTTCTAGATTGTTTTAAAACCGATTAGGCACTCATATTAGAAGAATATACTTTTGTTTCATATGATCATAACTAAGTCTTAACAACAGGTCGCGTTAAGCACGAACTGAAAATTCGGCAGCCCTACTGAATGTTAACAAGTTCTCATAACAAAATATATAGTATTAGTAAGGTAATTTTTTGTTAGTGTTTTGTGCGAGTACTTTCGTTAAATTTAAATCGAAAATGTTAATTTGACTCATTACTTTGTTTGCAAGAACAAACCTAAGCGAATACTAATCAAATGATTATAATTTCTAATAATTTTCGAACTGAAAAAATTACAATTTAATCGGTATTTAAAATAATTGGCGCTAAAGCAATACATTTTGTGGCAAGTATACATTTTTAAATTTGTGTAATGGACTTTAAGCCGATCACAAAATTTCATACAAAAGGTTTTTCTATTCTGAACCTAATGCATTTTAATCCAAATAAACCTTAAAAAAGCTAAGAAATTATCTTCAACTTATCACACGGTATATTATACTGTGCATTTAATTTTTCATTTGACAGCATATTTTCCTTATTTTTCGTGATTTGAGTTCGTTTCGTCATGCTTATCATACATATTTGTATTCATGTAGTATAACTCCTAATAACTACAAGTATAATAGGTATTACAAACTTACTTTCCAAAAACAATTACACTCTTCACTAAAGAGTAAAGATATGTAAATCGTTTTAAAATTGAAGACCAGTACGAGTATGTTGCCGATATAATTTCTATTTATACTCCGAATATATGAAATAGGTAAATTATGCTACATAACACATATAACAGATTAAATGGCAAATTTTATTGGGATGCAAGCCACGGTGACTACTGAACTATTTAAGGGACCACATAGGGTCCTTGAGCTGGGAAAAATGAATCGTTAGCCTTCAAGTGGGCCAGGTATATAATTGGTTAATTATTAGGCTTCTACGAATGGCCGTCGGCAGGGTGGCAACAACGACAACAACGACAACAACGACAACAAGCTTATCAAAGAAATGTACCATAAAATTTGAAACACTTGTCCTCGGATTACAGAAATGGCCAATTAGTTTTGGGGCCATCTGGTTGCTTGGATGGCTCAAAAAACTTGTTGCTCTGCTTTCTCTAACTAATTGCTTTGTTGTTGTGATTTTGGCATTGTGTGCCGCCTACAAGAATGTTGGCGTGCAGTTTATGTGTCTCTCGGTACAATTTGATGGAATTTTATTGGCTTCATTGTTATCGTCAGCTTTATACGAGTAAGTTGTTACAAGCCGACTCCTACATGCGTATGCTAGTGGCTTGTGTTTCATGATTTTGCATGTAGAGCTGCAGGATTCGCAAGGACAAGACAGACGACTGGTGTATGTGTGTGGCTATGTTTTCCCTAAGCACACACACAAGTTTTCATGTCGACACATTTTTCATTGCCTCCAACCAAATGACATTTTCAATTTCCTCGTTACCAAAATTAATAGCTTGACCACAAAATTGTGTAATATGATGGGGATTTGGTGAAGGCACATGTGTTCCTGTAAAAACACAATGCAATTGCCCAATACTCGTAGATGTGTGTGTGTGTGTGTTAAACAACAATACATTTTTTTGACTTTTGAAATTTTTTTGTTTATTGTTCTTCTGACATTTTAATTAAGTTAAAATGTGGTTTTGTTCAACATTTTCTTGATTTCACTTCTTTTTCATTTAATTTGACTTTTACCAATTAAAGGCTGTATTATTAATTAATTATGTTTTAATTATAAATGTGTAACTAAGTGTTTAGCACTACATTCATAAACAAAAATTGCCCTTAATAGCGCTAGAATACACATAAAAATGTTTCTAGAAGCTGCTCTAAAAATGTATTCAGCTAATTGCAAAAATATATTATTTTAGCTTTTACTGGATATATTATTATTATGCTTCAGTCGGAAATATTATTAAAATATGTTATTTATTTAGGCTTTGAAAAGTAAATGCGTAATAAGTTTGTTCTTGCAGATATCTCCATTTTAGTTTAAAATTGGAATTAATTAAAATTTGGTGGCAAATTATTTGCGATTCTGACCATAGCTTTCGAAAATTAAAAATTGTTGGAAAATTTGAAGAAAAGGCATTCTTTTTTCAATATATCATTAAGATCGTCCCTAATGAGCCTAATATTTATTTTGATGATGGACCTTACCTTAATTTAAGCAATGTTTTACGTTTTGCAGCAGTGAGTTACTAAGTACATGGCTTCCCGAGCTTGGTGTTTAATCGTTTGCGTTTGGCGCAGCTATGTTTTTATATTTGGGTCAGATATTCCTGGGACTGTTCTTGCATGGGATTGATAAGATACGAGGTCTGTTCAAAGGAAAAGGTAAATTTGGGCTGTGTAAATTTCGATTATCCATTTTTTTATACTCTGTACATAAAATGTAAATGTTAGCAGGAGGTGAAAAATGTAACAGGGAAAATTCAACTTACCATTTGAACAGACTTCTTATATACTTTATTTATGAAGGCTTGGCTTAAGTTTAAATAATCCTAAATGGAACAAACAAGCTTTGCCTTTTTTAAATAGCTTATCTTTTTCGCAATCATGTTAAAATGCCAAGACCAAAATAAACTTTGCGGCACTCAAACGATACATTCTTAAACTTCTAATTTTAAAGACGAACAAAGTATATACTCATTACATATACTTGTATATAGAAGAAGCAAAGCAAAGGAAGTTTGCTTGGGTGCTAGGAGAAATTGTAATGTTATTTTTAGAGCTCAATTAGCAACAGACATTGCTTAGGAGCTATAACGCGCCAAATCGTTATGCAGGCATTAAAAGTTTGCCCAGCACAAGCTACATTTTTGTACTTGCATATATGGGTGTGTCTCTCCATACATACATACATACATAAATGTACAAAAATGTGAGTATCCTTTGTATTATTACGTAATTTGCATTGCTGATTAATTATGCTTTGCATAAAAATGTGCAAATGTGCAGAAGTGCCTTTACATGCGATATGTGTCTTTAAATTTTTAAATAACCCAACATTAAACACAAACATAAAGACATGGATTTAAGGTGGTCCGCAGCAGCAGCAGCAGTTAAAGCAACAGTCAGAATGAAATGGAAAAATATGATGTGTACGCACATATGTACGTAAAGCGACCGATATATCAGAAAGTTGCAAACTGCGTCGATTTAAAGCCTGTAGCAATGGTTGCTCTTTTTTTAAATTTGTGCATAGCCATATACAAGTACACTTGTTTGTTTGCATGTGCATGTTTATGGCCTGCCAGTATTGAGAAAATAAATATGCATATTTTTTAATAACATTTCTGGGTAGCTGTCAGAGAAATACATTGGATTTTTCCCAGCGATTTCCTTTGACAATTCTGCGTACAAAATTTGACAATTTTATTAAATTATGTGCGAAACAATTGCGCATTGAGCACCCAGTTGTTGTCCACTTTAAAAATGTTTTATTTAACTTTACAGTTACATTCTTTGTCTTTCTTGCTGGCCCTACTCTTCTACTGATTGCCTGCATCTGTATGTGTGCTTTAGAATTTTTCTGTCCCTATACCCTACACAGAGAGGAAATAAGGACATGTTAAGTTATAAAAAGGAGGCAAACTGACTGCTTGATGTCAAGAACTATACAAGAAAGCTAGGCTTAGGAAATAATCAATTAATTGATTCTATATAATCCGATTTATTTCAAATATAATAAATGATAATAAAAGTTAAAAATTGGCTTGTCTATATTAGAGTTTAACAATACAGGAAATAATATTTAATTATTATTAGAAACACATTCAAAATGTTGTATCTTCGAGGATAAAAGGTCCGAAGTCATTTAGCTGGATGGACGAGATGGACGACTTGATAAAATATATAAAATATTATATAAAATATTATATAAAATATTATATAAAATATTATATAAAATATTATATAAAATATTATATAAAATATTATATATAATATTTTATCAAACATTATTGAAAATATAATGGGGTTCTTTTACAGTTTTGAAATTCTATCATAAGCCAACGCCTTTATTAGCTGACATGATTTAATTAATAAAATATGAATTCAAAAAAATGTGCATATGCCTCGTATGATTTTGCCTTCAGACTAGCTAATAATTTGCACATTATATATTGGTAATTTTATGAAAGCTATGGAACATGCTCAACAATAGTGGCCTTGTAGAGTCCTTTTAGATAGTTTCATGGTTGCTGTGAATATGGTTGTGTTGTTTGACTGCTGCTTTGATTTGAAGTCTGAAATTCGACGCAGACAATTTAATATGCAATAAGCGGGCTGTCAGACACAGAGCACTCAGAACACCCATTATTGGACAAATAAATAATAGAATTTTTCTTTTTTTAGTGCTATGCTTGACAAATTGTTTTCGGAATAGTTACAAAATGTTGTTGAGTTGTTGAAGCGGTTGTAAAATGTTGCAATCTCATTTTCTCGCCTCACTTGCCAGCCACAGCTCGAGAAAAATGCAAACCAAATTGTTTTTTATGCAATTGAGTTGTTAATTAAGAAATGCCCGCAGAAAGTGTGGAACTTCGAAAAAAAGTGGAAATGAAAATAAAAATTGAAAAGCATGTGCGCGTGCCATTATCTCCGATTTTCGCCCTGAAGCGTTCAGCAACAAGCCAAGGAACTTAACTCGAGTGAGCACTTAATGTTTTCATTCCTGCTTGTTGTTGTTGCTGTTCTGTCTGTGCTCGCCGGGCAGTTAAGTTGAATTAACGCGCAAGAGCATTAATTAAGCATAAAGTCCACCATGGTAACCATGACGTGGACAGCTTTCAACGGCAGGGGCAGAGGCCGTGGCAGAGGCATGAACATGGACATAAAACGTTAAATGGCCACAATGATTTAACATGGACGGCGGGTAAAAGGCTTAAGTCGACTAGTGGGAGCAGCTTTTGGCAGAGTGGTTCCTGCTAAGTATGCTAAGAACGGCCTCATGACCACAATTGACGGCCAAACCACGAGCAGCAACTTTCGTTCATTCTGGGATATAGTACCTTATAAAATGTGTATTTAATGACGCCAACTTATTGGCAGTAAGCTGGCCCTTAAGGTACCAAAGGTAGGCACACGGAACTATCAAGCCAAATAAATGGGCGATTCTCGTCAATGCTCGAAGAACATGTTGCGTATACGCAGCGTTGGTTGCGAATACCAAAGCACGTAGGCAGTCATAAAAGCCGGAAAATATCTACGCATTTACAAAATCTAAAAGCAAACTTTGATCATATGGCTGTAAAGTCAACTAAATACATATTTATGTGTAAAGAAACATGCTGCATAAATGCGGGTGAGACGTGGGCGCACGATGGGAATATTTGTTAAAAAAATCTGCGCTTCGTTTTCGGAATTTCATATGTTTCGTACAGTACTTAAATGTTACAATATGTGACCAAACGTTTAGACTAGCTTAAAAATTTAAAACGATATTGCGATCTGGAAAATGTGAGAGGAATTTCGCACAACTGCAAAATGTATCGGAAATAGTGTCAAAAAGCAGGCAATTTAGTTTTCAATTAACTATCATTATATAATCTAATGATTCGTTTACGACAACAATTACATTTACATCCAAGACCCATAAATTTAAAGGTTTTAATGTTGCCTGGCACCTATTCAAGTAGATGTTAAAGATTTTGATGTTTTAGACATTATTATTTCTTCTATCAATCAGTGTATCAATTTAAAATTGTGAGAAATATATTCGCTTGTATAAAGCAACAAAAACTATAAATTGAAGTCGGCTTTATCAAATTCTGAGACTGGGGAGTGCAGATTATCGAAAAAGTATAACCTAACTATATATTGTTCATGGTTGATCCAGTACAGGTTTCTAAGAATTTTAATAAAATATGGTACTTTGTAATTTAAAGCCCCAAACATACACAAAAAATAGCTTGCACTGCTCTATTTGTGTTTATGAAAATGATTGCTTTTAAAATTGTAAACATACTAAGTAAAATAGGTTTTAATTTTTAAAACCGCAATATTTTATACAAGATTTGCTCCGTTTGAGAACAACAAATTTCACAAACGGATTCAATGTTTTAATGCTTCAACAATATATTTTTTTAAATAAACAAAATAATATCTGAATAAAAATATTTACAAAAATATCTGAACATTTCTTAGCAAACTTATTTACTCATGGATTTTTGATTAATTTTTTTCTCCCGCTTTTGTTACATATTAGAAACTGTCCGTTCACTCATAAATTGTAAAAACACACTTTATATTTAATTAAGTAAATAATGTAACGATATTTGTCAATAAATGAAATGAAACTGATTTTAAAGTTTCATTACTTTGTCAAAAAAACGTGTAAAGCTTTATATAAATTAATTTAACAGGTGCCGGACTTCTAGGCTGGTAAACAAATTACAATTAAAATCAATAGTCAATACTGTGTAATTGAACTGATATTAAGTATAGTGAAATACTCAGTGGCTTTAATCAGTATTAGAAAAAGGTTATTCCTTGATAGTCTTCATATGTTTTTATTAAAGAAAATACACCAATCTTGTCTCAAATATTCGATTTAATGGATTTAATATAAATGTTAGCGAACAAACAACAAAGCAAATCAGTTAAAAAATCTAAAATCTGTACCGTCTGACCGCACGATAATGGTAGCCGTCCTGGGCAAGTGCAGCGCTTGCTCCATCGGCGGGTCCCTCAACCACCACGCTCTCCTCGTCCTCGACTGGTGGTGCCACCGGTGGCAAGTACTCCATGGTCGCCTCACGTAGAGTGGGCACTTCAGCTGGTTTATTATAATGATAGCCATCGTCCAGGAGCTCACCGCTGGGCTGTGGAACATCCACTACGCGTACATCGGGCTCCTCCAGGTCAGCAGCAGGCGCCTCTGTGGCGGGCGCTTCGGTTTCGGGCGCTTCCGTTTGCTCCACAGTAGGTGGCAAATACTCGCGTGCCACCTTTGGCTCGGCAGCAGAGATGACTTCTTCGGTATCATCGGCGGCAGCGGGCGGCAGGTACATGTTGTTCGGTGGCAAGTATTGACGTGGCAAGTGCGAGACATCGCGGCGATTGCGATGGCGCAGCTTCAGGCGACGCACGGCACGATACTCGTAGCCCTCATCACCCAATGGGGCGCTCTCAGGCTCAGGAAGGATGGCAGCATCGGCAGCATCGGCAGCAGGTGGCAAATATTCCGCCGAGTTGGTGGCCAACTCGGACACATCGCGACGCTGCCGGAGGCTGGAGAGGGGCGAGGCGAAGGCGGCACTGGCTACGGCCGAGAAAGTGAGGACACTACCAAGCGCAAAGATTTTCTGCAAAGATGAAATATTCACGTCCGCATTAGACCTCCAGGCATCAGCGAATGAAAAAACAAAAAGATTCTTATATCAGCACACACCATTTTTCACAGAATTCTTGTTAACGGATGATTGCCGCGGGAGTTGCGTGTTGCAATTAAAAGTTGCGTTGACTGTTTGATGGTTTATGGCTAGCGTGTTGGGCAATTTATAGCCAAAAACTTTTTCGACTGCTTCCAGTTGAGTTGTCTTAAACTTAATTAAAAATCATCAACAAATTCATACACTCGTATGTAAACATTGTAGGTACGAGTGGAGCTCATACGATAATAATAATGAAAAAAGCAAACTCTTTGGCCCGGAATTTGGCTCGCCTTGTTGTTGTAGAAGCTGTCACTTGGAGTGGCACTCGATATTGTTTGGCTTGCTCCGTCGGCCCGCGGCATATTCGATTTCGGACGATCTACGATTTACTGTCTTGCATTTTATTCGAGCGTTGCTCTGACGCTCCGTTGCAATGTCAAGTGGCATACTTGACGACTCGTTCCCATTGACCTTTCGCCAGTTCGTTAAATCAATGTTCGGTCTTTTTCTCGAAGCACGGGGGTACGAGGTATGCACACGTATGAGTTTACTTTTGAGGTGTTAATTTGGTGTGCCCTTTAGGCCGTCAATTCGAGTGTGACAGCCGGAAATGTTTTCAGCATTTCAGTTTATTTTAGGCCTGGCTCTCAAGTGGCTTCCACGACTCAAAAGGTGCTTTAAGGCATTGGCCATGCTACGAGCTTAACATAAATGTACAAACTCATATTGTAAACCGTCTTGTCATCGAGTAAAGCTAATTTTGAGCAGTTGGGCCATGGCTCACTCATTTAAAATTTAAACTAATTATGCGCAAATGAAATGTTTTAAATATTCAACGCTCTCGCGCTGTGGGCGTCAATAAAATGGCAATCAACGGCGGTCGGCTTTAAAACTTGTTGCGGAAATTAGTTATTGATTGAATTTCTCATTTACAGCCGCTACCACTCGTTGGACACTGCGGTTTGTCATTTCATATTTCCGAATGCTGCCCAAGGTATAATTTAATATTTTCCGAACGAAAGTCATTAAACAGTCATAAACATTACAAAATGCATAAAATGCTACGTAATTCTACAAATTACAAATTGAATTGACAAAACATTATACTCGTCCATATATGTGCATCGTTTATGCATTTGCGGGCTTTTACGCACTTGTATCGCTTGACTAATTTTGTGTTGCCCCAGTTTTGGAATTGTTAATGAGATATAGCGACGGATATAGCACAAGAGGTTGCAGATGCTTGAAATGATAACTTTTTTCCTTTTAACATTTAGCATTAAATATCTTTAATATATTTACAGAATAATAAATATCAAATTAATTGTCTGAATACATAAAAGAGGCAAGTTGGAAGAATTGAAAAAACTGGTTTTCAGAAAATAAAATTGACTTTATGAAGGTTAAAGGTTTGTTGTTGATTATAAAAGAGCCTAGTTTCTTTGGGTGGAAGTCAACCATCCGTTTGATAATTCGGCTTGTAACAATTGCTTCACGATTCTTGATTTAAATTTAAGAATATTGCTGTACTTTGTATGTATCTTGAACCCTAGGGGTAAAAAGGCTTTTGCAGACAAATCGTCTGTCCGCTCTCATTTAGAAAACGGCAAAGCCAACATTAACCACGCTTGGTATGTAGACTCTCGTGATTCCTAGGCAAAACGCAAGGGCGTAGGCAGAAAAATGTTGCCATATAAAGTCGACCACACGTTCATTATGGAGTAGGAGTGGATTTGTTGAAGTTTTTTCATTGATCATATGCATAAGTTAGTTTTTAAATGTATCGTGCATTATTTAATCAAAATTGTAATTTGTTGGCCCCCCTTTAGTAAAAGCTGCCTACGCCCTTGGCAACACGACTTTATTTTACCCTCCGTCCTACATAATTTCGTCATAATCTCAATGCTACATACACTATATTCTAAATTCTAAGAAAAGTCATTACGAAAACAATTTTGCTTAAGAACTGCCGCAATAAACTGCAACCTCGGGTGCTGCTGTTCTTCTTCATCTTTCTACTTCTACTCTGCCCATTTAACATAGTGGTGGTAGTATTTTTTGGGTACAGGGTATTGCGGGTTTGTTACATTCTCCCTTGTCTTCCTTGGAATTGTACTTTGTGCTTTTTTGAATTATAAACAATGTTATTGAAATTTTCGTTTGTGGTTTATATATACGAATTTATGGAAGCGATGTTGAATTTCTAGCTAATAGATAAGCATTTCTGTTGGCTGGTTGAAGGAATCCGTCAGCTATGAAAAATTGAGTCCTAAAACTAACATTTAAAAAATTAATAAAACCATAAATTAATTAATAAATTGCTGTTCTGATTGTGGAAAGAGGCATGCAAGTGTTTGATGCTTTCCGTGATTCATAGAACTGGCAAATCGGATAATCCATAACAACACACAACTCACAGATATTTGTGTAAATTTTAATGTAAAATCGTAAATGTTTAATATCACAATTTATTTATGTCGCCCATTGCAAACGCTGATGGTTTGTTTTGATGATTTGCATATTTATTTGTTTGCATCGAAAGCATTGGCTGCCACAAAATATGAGCTTGTTTGATATTCGTATGTGTACATTATTTAAAATAATTAAAGCAAAAATCAAACGATGCATTTATTTTGTATATATTCTTTAAAAAAATAAAAAAATGATAGCTGCAAATTATTCCATTCAAATTTAACTGGCTTAGATTGTTCAATCAATGTTTACAATGTTTAAAGAAAGCGAAAAAATTGTTTAAGTGGACATAGGAATGATGAACTTTTTTTAACAGCGATTTTTATAGTCATCTAGCTAGCGCAATGACGCGCATTCGACCTTAAAACGTGCAATGTCATTAGCCTTTTGGGGCTGCTGGCTTTATTTTAGGGTCGTTTGCAGGGTTGTTTGCAGCTTGCGCGTGTTTTTGTTGTTAATGCAAATGTTGTAAGTGTACATTTTGATATAGAAATAGGCAATGTCATCTTAAGAATTCAATTTGCTTCAATTGTGGGCCCGGAAGCGCACAGCTGGCGCGTGTCTTTGGGATCTTCGTGCCTAACATATGCAAATCAGTTACATGTTTACATAGACAACTGAAGATAAAAAGATTTAAACAGCCGTAAAAACGCGTGTACACAAACACACACGTAATCATGTAACCAACGACAACAGTATAGCCTAATCTAATAAACGTTGATGCACAACAACAACAAAAACAACAACAAGCAATGCTCATATATTGCTGACTGTTGCCTAAAAGGCGGCAACAATTTCCGCACGCCAGGCAACGGCGTTAAAATAAAGATCTCGAAATACATATCTTATTTATATTTTTGTGTGACTTGTTGAGCTTCATCTTGCTTCCACATGTAAAGTACCTGGTCCCGTTTCAAGAGAATTCTTAAGCGTGTTCTTAATGTTTTATGTATCGATTGTAAAAAGGCAGCCATGCGCAATATTTTATGTCTGTCCGCAGCATAATTCACTATTTGTTGCGAATGGCTAAGAATACACTCATCGAGCCCTATAGGGTTTTCCATAAGCTTGTCTCAGACACTCGACTGGCTCTTGCTATGCTTGTTTTTATTTTGATTTTGATTTTTATTTCCATAATATTTGCGCATCACTTAGCACAGCCGATGTCTGTTACGGCCGTATATTTCACAGACAATTTACATGTTCCGGACATTTTGGCAATGGACCAGGTCATTGAATGTTTGACACCGCAACGATAAATATGAAAATGAAGATGAGGCAGCTGCCGCACGTGTTGGTTGTAGGTTCTGGGATGAGTGGCCGGAAGCCGCACAGCCGCTGCCCATATACTTTAAATTCGTCTTAGGTTCTTGCCGCTGTTAAGAGCTCAGCGGCTATTAGCCGTTAATGCTGCTGTCAGAACCTTTACCAAAATTACCTGTATTGCAACTTTAAGTTGGGTCATTTGTCTTGTGCGCGTGTTTGCACAACCATTTCAATGAAAACGCTTTAAGAAAGAGTCTAGTAAAGGGCAGCGGCATACTGGCTCATGCCTTCGAGCCTCCTATAACTTGAAAATGTGGGTCTTTCTTTGAGCAAACATAAACAGGGTGCAAAACAAAACAAATCCTTTCCTTGCCGCTTAGAGATGGTCTCGTGAGAAACAGGCATGTTTTTTGTTGCTTTCATATTTGTTACTCTCTTATTTGTTGTGAATTAATTTACAAATTGAAGATCTAATAACTGCCCTTTGATGTTGGCTCAAGTATGAGTACTTGGATGCTTTGTTTTCGTTGTTATAGTGTCATCGTAGTTTCTTCTCGCTAAAACAGTTGGTGGGAAATGAAAATACCAACTGAAATTATACTTTTGGTAACACTATATGTAATTACATGATGTTTATCGGATTTAAAAGCATATTACGAATTGGTTGTAGGTTGGAAGTTCAGTATTCCACGAGCGGAATATTATTTTTTAAAAATTCTTATACTTACACAGCATATGAGTTTTATATTTCACGCTTTTTCCATCTATAATCATCTGCTTCATAAAAAGTGTTTAATATTTTTAAATTTTTTTTCGAAACATGCAGCTGGCCTAAACTTTGATTAATTATTCGTATCAGAATCATAAAATTAGACATTTGTATGAGATATTTCCTTCTTATATACATGTTTTTTTATATTACTGAGATTTTTCCATTAATATAAAGAACTGAAATTGCGATAAAACATCAAGCCCTTCTCTAATTCAGTGGCGAACTAAGTGGCGCCCTAGACCTACCGTCTTAGTTTATGCAAATGTTTGGGTTTTGTATGCTCAGCACTTGTCGTAGACAGCACCAGCAGCCGCTCACTAGTCGGCCGCAGGCGCCAAAAAACTTGATGCCGCATTTATTAAGTTAAAATATTTATATACTTTAAATAGAAAAAAGGCCAGCGATGTTGGCATAAAGAAGGTTGCCAACCATCATGCCCGGACAGGGTCCACATACTCGTATCGATTTACAGAAGCTATTTACAAAATTTAAATTAAGTTTCTTTCTTGTTGCTGTTCTTGACACAAAAGCAGGACAAACACAAACAACAAACAAAGCTTTATATTTGTACATTAACCAGTATACATGTATATATAGGAGGAACCTGCATTAAAAAACGATGCTGACATTGGCAAATCTCACGCGTATTCGCCATACACTTATACAAATTGAAACATGAAAACGCTTTTCCCGTCTATAATCATTTGCATTTGCTACAAGCGTCTGCAATCACTACTCAATGAAATCTACGATCTGCGTTAAGTATGCGCAACGTTGACGCGTTCAATTACTCGTACCTGCTACCGTACCAGTTAACAGCCTCAAGTTAACTTCAGTTGTGACAACTTCATTAAATTGAAACTGTTGTGCTTTGCAAATCTTTGAGCCATACAGGCCATACAAAAGCTCTCCTGCTGAGGTGTAGCTTCCTGCCGGCTATATATAATGGCCACACACACAGCTCACTATTAATGAATAACAGCTTGTGGTCTGTAATTAAGTCAAGTCTTGACGTCTCATGTGAAATATTCATTATAGCCAGTTAATCTGTCACAAATCACTTCAAAGTTGACTCTTGCTGTAAACAAATTATGAAAAGCAACACCACAGTTAGTTTCTGAGTTGAGAAGTCGGTTGACGAATTAAGTTGCAATTTGTGTATGAAATTTACAAATGATCTTATAGTTACCTTTCGTCTATGAGATTGAGGTCAATCGTTTTTAAGTTTTTAAGAAATTGTGTGGCAATTACGTTCTTATACCCTGTAGCCGTAGGGTAAAAAGGGTATATTAGGTTGTGCCAAGTATGTTACAGGCAGATGGATGCACCTCCGACCCCACAAAGCTTAATATCCAAAAAGTTTTTTATACCGTTCCTGTAAAGATTTGTAAGAAGTTGGTATCCTTTTTGTCTGCAGGAATCGAAAAAACATCAAGAAAATGGGCGGATATTCAGGGTATTAGGTGCGGTCTACTGAGTTCAGTAAAAAAACAAAATTTATTACTATTTCTGTTGGGCACACCTATTCTCTGTCCAAGTTATTTGTATAGTTTGAAAAGCATTTTATCATTTGTTTTTACGCTGAAAAATGTTTATATTGAAAACTAACAAATTCTTTGATAATAATTAAAATACATATGGGCGCCAAGCATTTTTTTGGAAAAAAAATATGCTCACATCCATTATTCTGTCCATGAGTGTACTTGTATATTCTTAATCATGACGAGTCGAATCGATTTAGACATATCCGTGAGTCCGTCTGTCCGTTTGGATGAACGCCTGGATTTCCGAAACGACTGAGCACACATTTCAAAAGCTACATAAACCGAACGTAATCTGCATACAATTATCTACTTTTGTTTTAAGCTTTATCAAAATTGGTCAAATAAAAGGTATTAGTAAAAGTGTAGCATTAAGTTCGCTATTCTTCTTCTTATTTTTGCTTATGTTATGGGTGCATAAAACGCAGTGCTGGAAGTTTGTCTGGGTACAGAGTATTTCACTGTCGAGCTGGCTCGACTGTAGCGTTCTCTCTTATTCAATGTAAGACTGTGCAAAAAGAGAGAAAAGGTTTCATTTAATTTTATAAAAGCATCTTATTGGTAAGCCACATATCTTGAGACTTTTGTTTCACACTTTTTGTTTTATTAATTCAATTCCAATGTCAATCTTTGTATTTGGAGTTTATACGCTTTTCACAGGTTTTGTGTGAAACACATAAAGTTTATAATGCTCCTTGTTGCCCTTTTATAGTTTTTGTTGCCGACCGCCACCTGCACTAGAAAAGCCAATAGCAGAAGTTTCAAAGACATACGCCAACCAAAAACATGGCCATAAATATTTATAAGTTTCGAAAGCAAACGGACACAAAACATCAAAATCGATAGCAAAGCTAAGGTTAATGTGTTTATTAGGCAAAGCAACTCTCTCTCACATAATCACACAAACTCACAGCACTCACAAACATACCCGGGAAGATACACACACACATGTTAACAAACACGCCTACGTGAAAAGGTCTTTTCTGTATCGAGAAGTGTTCTTGAGGGGCTCCTACATTTTTAAAATTCAATTTAAATTTACGATGGCAGAGACGAGTCAAAACGAAAATCTTCAAAAATGAAAACCAAACCCAGAGTTCTACAATTATTTATAGAAATACAAGTACAATGAAGAAAGCACGTGGCGTATGCGTACCGCCTTCTTTTCTTTTTTAATAGTTAGCCTATGTGTCTGTTTGTCTGTCGGTTTATTGCTGCGTCTTTGCTGCGGCTTTTAGGCAGAACAGTTATTTGCTGTCATTGCCTAGTTAGCAATTTGCTGTGTAATTTTATTAGTTTCATTAATTTGTGCCCAAATTTTATTATAATTGTTATTAAACGCATTATCATGCTTGTTTATTTAGCCACAACGGACAAGCTAACAGACAAACAGGCATACGGAGAAACAAAGAGAACGGACAGCAACAAAAAATACCACAGGGAATTGCAAAATGGAAGCCATTCCTATAACCAACATGAGCAGACAAAAGGAAACGAGTTCGTGGGTCAACCTGCGAAGCACACGCTGACCAACCATCAAGCCAAACCCCCTCTAAGTCGCACAGTGTCTTCCAATTGAAATCCACCAGGATAAAGGTATTTCAATTCACATCGAAAGAGAAAATAAGCTTGTAGCTATGAAAACATAAATTTATGATTAGGCTTAGGTATACTTAGATAGTTTGTCAGAGAACGAAGGCTCACAGGTGACGATTGAGGTGAAACGAAAAGTAGGAAAATTCTTCAACAGCTACACTACTACATTTATGTTTTTCTGAAGGTCTTAAGTATTTCTGTTATGCTTTTATTCAAATGTGTGTCAGCAAATATAAAGTATTACTCGTATTATTTGAGTTTTTTTAATACACTAGAAAAGGAAGGAAAGAAATAGTAGCACAATCAAAGTATTACCCCACACCATTAGAAATATCTTAATTCTAAAAGTTATTTACTGTTCAACTAAGTTTTATAGAATATAATTTTTATACCGGTGTTAATGGCCCAAAAAGGAATCAGTATTCAGATAGTATTTGGTATTTTTATTATTATTCTAATAACTTTGCATTTTGTATAAAACAAAATGGTTGGTGCTTATGTATTGCCTATGTTTTCAGTGGTTTTTCACGTTTGTGGTGCATAATCTATAAAGAAAGACGAGGAAATCCTAGAGCACATTTTTTGTTATTGTCCAGCACTTAGCACTCTTCTTGGGTAACCCTGCCTTTCCAAATGATCTCACAGAAAAACAAAGATTGTGAAACAATTTAAATTCATTAAAAACAGCAAGTGGTTCAAAGTGGACTTTAAAAAATCAATGACTACATATATGACATTTCAATACCTTTTAGATATTAGTTTTCCGAATGGATTAAAAAAAATATATCAGTTAAAAATGTTTAGTGCTGTATTGCTTGCTGTAATATTGTAAAAATGGATATATCTGATAATTTTCTAATAAAACATATGGAATCAGATTAAAATATATCAGTATATCAGTTTGGGCACAGAGTACAATTTCTTAAAATGTTCATGTTCCGGAAATTAATTGTTATTTATATTTTAAAAAAGACGTAACTAAAAAGTAGTAGCTATACTATGTAACCAAAGAGCTTAAACTCATTTGATCAATAAATGGAGTAATTTTGATTTTAGAAAAGACATTGCTTTTAATAGAATATAGGGAGGTATGTGAACAGATTTCCAACCACAGAAAATAAGCAAAGCTTATGAGAATGGAACTATAGTTTACATAAAAGATACTACGATGCTACATATAAACTACAATATTTTCTAAAATGCACAATATTCAATACAAAATGAAATGAAACTAACTTATAATGGTAAGTGTAAAGTTAAAGCGCATAACAAATTATTACCTATGGTTATTGTACATTGGGACCACTGTGTGTTGGTTCATGTGCCACCGGGGCAGATAGCTATAGTCAGGCTGTCATTGTCAGTCAGAACATCAGAAAAGTAAATAAAATTGCTGAGAATGCACAGGACCTGTGAAATCATAAGCCGGCAAAAAAGGTTTAGGGCGGCATGACTTTGCAGCACGCGTTTGCAGCAATTAGCTGTGCAGTCAGACGTATTAATTAAGTGCTGGCGGAGAATTGTGTTGGAAATGTGCGTCTTTTGTTGTTGCGGCGTTCAAGATGTTCAACAGTGCGTATGCGCAATTTTTGTGGATAACTTTTCTGCGAACAATTTTTGTGATGTGTCTGCGTAGAATTCAAAGGTCACAAAGCCATATTTCACTTAAAATAATAAAGCACCAGTTGTCTAAAGAGAGAAAGAGAGATAGAGAGAGAGTGAGCGAGATAGAGTGATAGAGTAGGGGGTGGAGCGTCGTGGTCTGTGAATTGCCGCCTACACCTACAGACGCAGTTAATTTCCCCAGACACCTTCGGGTTGCAAACCTGACTGTGGCGGCTTGCAGCGGTGGCAGCAACAACTTAAAAGCAACAGAAAAAACCCTGAGAAAGAATGAAGGAGCATGAAAACAAATAAAGTCAGTCAGCTAAGCAAGCGACAACGCAGGTCAACAGCAATAGCAACATCAACAGCAACAGCAACAACAAGAGCCACAACAATTTGCCTCTGTTTGCTTGCTTTACCGTTTGTTTATTTGTTTGTTTGCATTGCTGGCAATTTGCTCAACGCCCCTGTGACAGGTCATGGTAGGGTGCAATGGTTTGGGGAAGAGTATGCTACCCCGAGTAGCGCAGCTTAGGTCGTGTCGGGCCGGGTCGGGGCTAAAGTAAACTTGGTAACGTCTGCTATTTAATTTCCATTTAAAAACCCAACGATAGCCAAATTTCACGAAGCGAAATATTCCACCTTTGAGGAACCATAGGTATTGCAGCTGCAGCTAAATTTCAAGTTCATCGGCCAGTTGTTTCGTTTTCAATTAGTAAGTAAATTCAACGACTTATGTTTTCTAATTAGGTTTCCATTGCGCCAATTGCCGTCTCGTATTTCACTTACAATCACTTTTAATTAATCACAATTTGTTGTTGGCGCTGTTTTTCTGTTTCCATTTGGCTTGTTGGGTGCCAAACTTTTTTAATATTCAAATAATTGTTGTAAATATCTATAGAAGACAAACGCAAACATCTGCAACAACAACATGGAACCCTGCAATGTGCCCAGAATTTAAAGGACTTTCGTGTAGCGTGGCATGAAGTGTCGATTTAATTTGCCCCGCAACTGACTGACTGAGAAAATGACACAGGCAGACACACAGACAAAGTGGCAACAATTTGTTCAGTTTTATCTTTGTCTGTTTGTGTTTTGTACATAGTTGTGTTGCTAATGTTTTTTTAATTAAAATTTGCTACCCACAGGAATGGTCCATTTAATTGGTTTGCGTGCGAGCATCAAGTTGTAACAAGTAACTAATATAAAGGTGGATCTAGATTTAAATGAATATTGGCGTCATTACAAAGTAATAATATAAAAAATACCTATTACTACTTAGTTGCAAGCGAGTCGTTATAATAAAAGATTTTATAGATAAAGCTATTAATGTCCCTTCAAACTTTCAAGACTCAACCTTACATTATTATGTTAATCTTATAATTTTGTATATGTTTTGTTTAGTTTGGTTTCCTTTTGTTATCATTATTGTAGGCCGCGTCACCGCCTTATGATAATAACTAAAAAACACTTAGTTTTGTAGGTAAGATATTTACAATTAAATCTGGGATCAGAAACGAACCATTTGTTATTTAACATTGTCCGATTTTGATTTTGTTTTTTTTTTTTTGGACATGAAATAAAGCGTCATATGTAAAACAAGTGAAACAAGACAGTATAACTCTTATATTGATAGCAGAAGAATTACCAAAGTTATGGGTCAAACCAAACAAACGGCATAGTTATATTAATATTTAGGATAAGTTTGACTTTTGGTCATTGCACTAGTTTTAACGTAGATTTATTTAAATAAATTACACATATATTTTGTAGTTACATATATACACTATCGCTTGATTTAGTCAGCGATATCAGTCTACTATACAATATATACAGATGCCATACCAACGACGCGTCGGCTGCAAGGTTGCTTTAGCCTCCGAAGGTATTTTACTTATTTTTTTTTTTAATAAAAGGAACAAGGCCGAAGAGGGTATCTTCCTTAAATCGATTTACAAAGTGTAAATGTTATTGAGTATTAATTTCAGTGTAAAACGGCATACAACATAATACAATAAATACTTATATATAGAACGAACATTACCTGCACAATGTGTGTACATCCTGACCACCCAGAAGCGAACAATTTACAGGCGACTCATGTGGCTGTAGCTGTCAGCTTATTGCACTTTAAATTGAACTTAATTGGAAAATACAAGCTAGTGCCATTGTTAGAGCTATCCCTATAGCCTCTCACAAGTGCACTTACATATGCATTATATAAAGTGAAATTGTAATGCCCAAGTTAATATAATTAAGTTTGGTTTAAAATTATCAACGTTCCTGCAACTGCTGCTGTTGTTTTACTATAATTGTGGTGTCCATTGAATCTGTAGACTAGCGTGGTCCTGCTGACGAAATAAATGAGGTTCTACCGAGGGCTTTGCCAACTCAATATGTCCGTTCAATCAGCCAAACGAGCAATTTACATTTTCGTCATCCCTTGACCAAAAAGCTGCCAATATGGCTGACAAAGCCGCAGGATATTTCCGTTCAATATTTGTACAATTTCCTATATTTGCAGACCTAAATTTGTTTTTCACATGTGGCACAAGTAAACATTTGCATGCGTTGTCAGTACTCGCATCTCCGAAAGTGTTGCTCCTGGTGGCTGGGAATTTTAATTATTTGGCGCCAGAGATAGTACATGGGATGAGAGGGGACCGAGCCAACAAATGTGACAAAATTATGCGCAACTAAGTGTGAAATTATGAAAATGTGAACACGAGCACATGTGTATGTCTGGGCAGCTATGTGCGTAAGTACTTATTTACAGTTTGTGGGGAAAGTGTTTTTATATAATGTATATACATAATATGTATACAAGTAGTTAACAACAAAATACATCATTTTTTGTGTCATTAATGTAAATTATTTATTTATTGAGTGAGTGTCACTGCGTTAAATAGAGATCGGTAATTAAACAAAAATATATAAAAATATTCCGATTCAAGGGGGATGGAATATTGATAATTATTCAGACAATTTGTATTGGCAATAAATAGTCATTCAAAAATTACTATTTTAAGACTCCTGTTGGCTGTATTTTCGTATCTATTAAGCAAAACTTAAACAAAATGATACAGGAACGAACGCAAATATCTTTACAATGTGGGAAAAATCAAAAGGAACTATGAGCTTAAGTTTACAACTGTCAAATTTTTATTAGTTAAGGTTTAGGAAAAAAGATATGCCTCTTTGGAAATTTATGAATCAAATATTGTAAGGGGCTGTCAGGGGCCTCAATTCTGTACACCCAACACTCTTAGTCAACATACAGTAGCTTTATTTCAACAATTTTCACACTTTTTAAAATCTGTCTTCGAAGCTCGAACACTGCTAAATCAGAAGTGAATACAAACTCATCTTACCCCTACTTCTTTGAGCAAGTGCGTTGCGATATATCTTCTATTTTATGTATAAGTGATACCATATAGAATATTTTATAACAATATTCAAATGTTAAAGTCTTCTTATCCTACCCACAAATATGCATATCTTACACACATAATATATTTAGATAGAATTGGTTATTTTCATCGGCCTAAATCGTATGGTTCCTTTTAAATATACGTTAGCATTAGTTTATAAAGAATGTTTGCCAAATGGGACCATTAACAATGAACAACTTTGAAATGCATTTATAAAATGAATTAAATGCCAGGCAACTTTCTACCGACAATTGTTATGGGCAACATTACATCGAGAGTCATCGCAATAATCCAGTAAATAAATAAATACAAATTTCTTAAAGAGCAGCTAAAAAGATTAATGAATAATTATTATGCAATGTAAACTCACTTTTTTAAAGGACTGTATGTGTTTGTTGCTTTTTAATTACAATGTCGTTAATTACAAATACGCCGCATTGCACAAAGTAAATGCGTCTAATTTCCAGCTGGGAACTTGGGCAGGTGGGTGTGTTGAAAACAAAGCCGCCTATAAGCACCCATTTCCATCGGTCTATCGTCCCGTCTTAATCAACGCAAAAATTTGTGCGAACGATAAGCCAGAAATTTAAGCATACTTACGCGCTATTTGGCACAAATATTCATATTTTAGTAGGTGCTAAAACGCGATACAGTAGCCTGATGGGGCTAAAGTTTGTGCCGAATTTGTGCGACTGAGTGGCACAGCCCGAAGCTATATGTCCCCGCATCTGTCTCGTTGTCTCGCTGCCATTGAGTGGAGCAGTACCCGTTAATGAATGCCACAAAAGTGCATTCAACTGTGCGTGAAAATTAAGGCAACGCCCTCAAGAGCGTCGCCGTGTTCCAAAGCAATCGCCGAGGATGGGAATGGCGAGGCAGGGATGGGGCTAGCGGCAGTGCCACGGCTTGGGTTTCGCATGCCAACGGGTTGAAGAAACTTTTGAAGTTGCCACAAAATTGCGTTAGCTTTTCAGTAAGTCACTTCATTATTAAGGCGTCGCTTTCTTTATTTTTTTTTATTTTTTTCCCTTGTTGCTCTTGAATATTTTTGAAGCCTGTAAATTTAGAGAAAATTGTTTCAATGAAGTTCGCCTGTTGTTCTTCTACTTTTCAGCAACCAGTAAGTTGGACGGACCAGTCAGTTGCTGGCCCGTCACGACCTTGGCATGATTTGGGTTGTAGGGCTCGGCGTTTAGCGCGTAATTGAGACAATTAAATTGAGTTTGAAAATGGGACAATAGGGAAGCGCGACGCAAATCAGCAGTAGCATAGAAGTGAAATGTAATAAATAATAAGGAAAAGGGTGAAAGCAGCCCTAAAAGGGTTACCAAAGGCAGCTGAGTCAACGGGGAAGAGCGCGACACTCGACTATGCGCCACTCTTAATACAATTGGTTCGTTATTTAATATTATTTTTAAAGCATTCCTTTCTAGATTAAATTTAATAAATTTAAAAACCAATATTCTGAATCTTAAAGAACTGCCTTGTAAGTATAGATAATAAAAAATCAATGATGAGAGTTAATGTTAGAGATTATTGGTTCAAATTCGGTTATTGGCTAAACCAAATAATAATACAAATCTGTGCTTAAACGACTTTGTTTTAAAACAGAACAAACTACCATTGTTACGTAGGAGAGTGTCAAAGTCATGCCAGAATTATTCGAATTAGTGTTTTCTTAATAACATTAAAGTAGAAATATATATATGTTTTATAAGTAGTATATGCTATGCGTTTTTTAATAACTAATTACAGAAATGTTAGAGTTTAACAAACCTGCAGAAAATTAAATTTATTATTTATGTATAATTAAAATTTGAAGCAGATATATAATTGTATTTGAGTACTTTTTCCAGTGCCAAAATATATATATACGAAGATGATGAAGTGATGTTATTTCAATATAAATCTTCGATCGATTTTAGTATATTCATCTTAAAGTAATTTTGAGTACAAATCTAATTGGATTTGGTATCCCGAGAGCTTTCGCAGTATTTCATTTGAGCTTCTATCAATATGCATCCGCATATCTTCTGAAAAAGTTTATATTGCCTAACTGCTGCTTTTTTTTTCGCCTACATAGAGTAGAAAAAAAGTTGTAATTAAATTTGGAGTGGAAGTTGTGTTAGTTAGTTGCCTATACCTTGGTTTCGCAGGCTCTTGGCGCAAATTGCTTTTCATATGCGCTAACCAAGTATGACTTTGAATGCGCATCTTTGGGGCCTGTGTGCATGACTTGCACAGTGTCTTGATAGCTGACTGGTTGAATGGTTGACTGACTGCAGCTGTTGCATAACTGAATAGTTGGTTGTTTAGTATGCATTGCCTAGGACGCACTTTGTGCCAGTTTAAGCCGATGATGCCATTCAGATTCTTGCCCACGCCCGCATCCTGGTAAGACAAACAGCAGCCATGCTTCTCGGTCACGCTTGGCATGCGAGGCATGTCTTTCTGCCTTACTGCTGACACATTCAACTGATTTTGTTATGCAGAAAGTGATATTTTGATACACACACACACACACACAGACAAACATGCTCACTTGCATCGTGCCGTCGCGTAATTGAACCGTAATGTGTTAAAGCGACAGACAAGCGAAGTGCGTCTAATTTGCGGCCTGTTTGCTTGCTTGTGTGTTTGTTGTTGCTTTCCTTTGGCTGCAACTTTTGCATATTTTACGGCGTGATTACATTGCGCTTTCTCTAGACATGTGTATAAGTGTGCGTGTGTGTGTGTGTGTGTGTGTGTCTAACAATAAGCGCAATTGCAGTGTCCTTGGGCGAACACTGAATGCAAAAGCACACATCAATCAGTGCAAAGCCAAATGCCAATAATTGAAACTAACTAAGACAATAGGGCTTATGTTCTAAGGAAACCAGTTTCCAGCATACTCTTTCCAAGAACATACAAAGCATATCAGAAGTTAAATCATTACTGATATGTACGAGTTCTTCTGAAGTTGCACGAAATAGCTCCAATTAATTGCACCAAGCAATTGATCAATTAGATGGCAACAGAAGTTGAATCGTTATTGCATACTACCTATGGGGATTGTGCATTCATTGTGTTCCTTCCACTTTTTCCTTCATCACTACAATACAGATGTCGCGAAGGTAATTTCGAGTCAATAATTGTATATATACAGCACACATTTCGCTGAACTTCTTTGCTCGTTTAAATTTATCTCCCAATTAGTGCAAATGGTTTCATATCTGATGGTAGCTCTTGAAAGTCGATTGCCATTCTTTATTTTTGTATGACGAAGGGTGTGCTTGTAAACAATTTATTTAAATCATTGATTGGTGTAGCATTGAAGTGTTGTATTGTTTAAAGTGCTAGAATATTTTCACTGATTAATTGATTGGCTAAGAAGCTATCAAAGTTTCAGAAGACGAAGACAAAATCGGCTTTTAATGTAATTTAAGCAGTGAATGTTACACCTCAACTGTGTAAACAATTAGCCATGGCCTTTGCCTACAACTACAAGTATGTACAGTAAATCCCACTCATTTGCATAGTTGTTGCAAGCTCCAACGTGATTAATTGTTTGCTTACTACAAGTATTACTTAATTTTCAATTAAATATACCTCTTGAGTAGCTGCATCATTCCATCATTAAAGCAATAAACATTTGAAATATCAATGTAGCTCGCAAAAAATTTTACTTCAATTATCTTTCAGGGAATGCAATTCAGAAACAACAAGTAGTTGGTTTATATGTACAAGTATGGCTTTCAAAAATAAGCTCTTTAAAATCGAAGTAGGAATAAAAAATATATAAAAATCTACCTGTATGAGTTCTAAGCCGCTTTTCCAGTTGAATGGAAAAAGAGTAATTTTGACAAAGTAGCGGCAAAGTTGAAATAAAAACGAAAGCAACTTTGCAATAATTGCAAATATTTATCATTTTTATTTGAAATATTTTGTACAGTAGTATTGTATTTAGAGAAGGCATTTGCTGATGCATTAACTATATGAGATAGTTTTGATTAAGTTCTTCCGCTAACAGCAGCTGTATGTACAATGGGGAAGTATAAAATGTATTGTATCATTAAATTAGCTACAACTATTTTGATTATTGTAAACAATATCTTTCGATTTTTATTTTATTTTTTAATTTATTTCATATTTAATATTAAAATAGTTTCTTATATTGTAATCTTTTTATTTTGAGTAAATAAATATTTTTCATACTTTTACCCTCGTAGTCCAAATATTAACATTTGTGGTTACTCGGCTGCCTGTGTTTCAGTGTAGATTTTATTTATAAATTTTATGTATTATTTGGATTAACATTTTCAAGAGTTTCTCACAAGCCCTCAAGTAGCTCTTATTGTAGCTCTTACTTAAGTTTGGCATTCATCGATTAGGGCATGAAATTTGCTAGCCTCTGCATTTGGCTATTTATAAATATTGAGGACAAATACTTTAGGCTTTGCTGTAAAATCTAAAGAGACTTTTTCATTTATGGCAAGATATTCATTTTAAAACAAAATTCAATTGCCTAGCCACATTGACAGCTTTAGCAACAGTCTGTTCGCAAAATTGATTTTAAAAGACTGACACACACACTATACAGACATATAGATGGTCGGCAGAGGTTTTGCTTTCCAATTTGCATTCACAGTTTTTATTTTTTGGATGAAGAAAAAAATTAAAAAACATGAAGAGAAGAGAGATTGGTTCGTTGGTTTGTTTTGTCAGCAATACTGAAAGCTGGCCACTGTGGCATTCATGTGCGCAACTCACATTTCCGTTTGACATGCGTTGCACTGTCAGCCGTTCTTTCCACTTCCACTTCCTCTCCCACTACCCATCCCCGTGCCACTGCTGTTGCACAGCTGAGCAAATTTTTCGTACTCGGTCACAGTTGCAATTGGGCAAACATTCCGACTACCTCAGTTGCATGGCGCGGTTTTCATTGTGAAATTTAGTTGCATGTCGCGGAATGCGAGGGCGACCAGCAAGGATGGTGCTTCGATTGCTGCTGCCGCTGCGTTTGCCGCTTATGCAATTTCCGCAGCTCCTGCCAACCGTTGTAAGCGTATCGTTGGCGTCATCGCCCTAAATACCAACGGCCCCTCGCAGTTTAGTTAAAATTCCTATCAAAATATTTTGCTTTTCCATTAGGCAAACAACTGCATTGGTGCGAACAACTTTTTCAATTTTTTCGTATTCCGCGGACTGTGGCCGAACAAAATAGATTGAACTTTAGTGTGCCAATGACAACGGCTAAAACCATTTCGCTTGCGTTAGCAAATATCTTACTCAAAAAATGCTTATAAATGAAAATGAAAATGTAATGAAAATTTAATTTAAATTCAAAGGGAAAGTAACACTGTTTAAATATATGGCTGATAGGAGTATTGGTATAGCTATAACTTGGATCATGCTTGGGCACAGAATGTGAAATGACATAAACTATTAGTTCAACTCTCATTAGCTTGCAGTTTAGTAAGCAAAAAACTGAATTCGGGATATAATATATATAATTTTATTGTAAACTATTCTCGGTCTTTATATTGTTGCATAAATTATAATAATACAAACAACTAAGTGTCTTTGCGCTATAAGTATTTACACCAACACCCCACGTATTTAAAGTTCAATCCATTTATAAATATTCAACATTTATGATCACAGCGGAGTTCTCTCAGTCTTCGGTCTTGTTTTCTACAAACTTAACATATCTACACATTTGACAAAATGGCGGAATAACGACATACAGCTTTACAAACAGACCTGATTAATTGATTTATACTACTATTTGAAAAGCTATATGTAGAGTTAAGTGAACCCTTAACATTTATGTCAACGCTTAGTGATTGACTATAAATAACTAGTAGAATTGTTTGGATATACTGGTTTACTCCAGCGTTCTTTTATACATACTTGATAAACTCATTGAAATCATAAAATGAAATCATGAATGAATGTTTATCAAGAGCACTATTTCTGATGTTGCTGCTTAAGTGGTGTTTTGATCTTTTTTCAATTGTACATAAGCGATTTGCCACGAATATATTGCTCACTAGTAGAGTAAATTATTAATCAATGGATTTGATTTAACTAGGTTACTAATTCCAAGACAACATTTAACACCACTCGTAGGCTAAACAAACATTTTTAAATACCATTCAATTTTACTGATAGAGACCTACTTATTATGTAATGAATAATAATAATATCACTTCACATCATGGAAATATTAGGGATTTAAGCTGTTATAATATATATATAATAGTCTCACAAGTAGCAAAATACGGAGATTCCTATTTGCTACGTTTTACTGTACTGTGTAATTGAACATCGTGCTCGGACTAATATTTTTAATGGTGAAATGGATTTCAGAGAGCTTAACTTGGTTTACTGCTTTTGATTGAAAAATTTTCATTCATTTTTGCATAACGCTTCTCGCCGACGCTCCTATTCCGCTATCTGGTCCTATTGTGTGCCACCTTCGTTGAGTTTTCTTAAATTCAGTTTGGCAATCGGCTTAGATGGAAATTAATAAGCGAGTACGCGCAACGTGACGTATGTGTGATAAGTTGAGCTGCAGCTGCACCAGCCCCAACTGGATAATGTGCTTATGGACTGTGTCTAATGCCACAAACGATGATGCAGCATTTAGTGTTAGCGCAGACCGGCTCGTGACCACCGTGGCACAATTCTGAGGTGGCAAAAGTTGCCGCATCATCGCCAGCATCATCATCATCATCAACATCACCCTCGATATCACCAGCAGGTATTGCGCTAAACAATTTTTGGAATGCTCAACTTGACATTGTAACCAAAGCGCGTACAAACAATGGATCCAAGATCGATATACTCTTGGACGCAGTCGCAGCCAACCACTCAGCTCCAGAGGCGTGCGCTTACATTTGACATTGAAAAGCGTTTTGATGGACATTGAAAATGGGCTTAAGCTATTTGTAGAATGTGTGTGTGAGTGTGTGTCTGTGGGTGTGTTTGTGTGTGTGTGTGCGTGAAGGAAAATATTGACAGTTTTTAAATTGAATGCGAAATATTCTGCCGAAGCAAACAAGCAGTCACAGAGGCAAGCGGGTAGCCAGGCAAACAAACCACCAAACAAACCAACAACAAACAGCAAAGCGTCTTCCTATTTACTCAGCAAAGTGTCGGGCGGATGAGTTGCGTTGCTATTGTTGCTTGTTGTTGCTGTTGTGGTTGCTGCTGATGGCGCTACATTGTTACGGGACGGAGTCAATCAAAACGATCCATCGAACGAACGAACGCCTGAACGAAGGCATCATGACCATGCCGTTCAAGTGCCAGTCAAGCCGTTCGCTCAACAACATCTAAAGCGATTAGAGCTACAGTGGATCCCAGCTTACTTCAACCAAGTGCAGTATTAAAATTCAAAGTGCTCTAATTAGATATATGACAAAACTATTCGAAATTTCATATATAGTATTGCGTATAATTTTTGAAGATATTTGGTTCTACGCTATTAAAGCTGGTGTTTTTTATTGGAACTTTTTTGGCGACTTAAAACATTGATTTTAAGTTTTACGCATTATGCCAAGAATGGAAAGTCTTCCCTGGTGTGCATCGTGTTTTTACTCAACTCCGTATATCGCTACAACGCGAAAGGTAAAAGTATCAGAAATGCCTTTGCGGAAAATTATTCGGAATAAGAGAGAAACACTTTGACTTTAAAGCTTTACTGGTCGTAATAAGCTGGAAGCTACTGTATGTGGGGGCGCTGCTCGAACCTAATGGCGCTGGTTGGAACGGGTTCGAAGATGATGAACGTCAAGTGTATGAAGCATGTAAGCAATACCTCTTTGAAGTGTTGCGGAAGCATCACCAGCAGCGCAGCAGCAGCAGCAGCAACAGCAACAGCGCAGCAGCAGCAACAGCAACAACGGCAACAGTGCTAAGTGTGTTTAATGAAGCGCCGACGCAAAGAAAACAATGGCACAGCAACAACAATCATAATTGCCAAATTTAATGTTAAGTGACAGAATTCAATAATAACGAAGCTTATATACGCTTTAAAATTGTGACTCTCTTGAATATTACGAATTATCCTTAAATAAATTAATTTAATTGTCAAACTTTCAAATCCCCGTTATTAAGAATAAATACGAGTGAACATGTATACACTTACCAAATAAACGTTTATATTATAGTAAGATAAATGCTCTTTAGTTGCTTTCATGCCTTTCCAAACTTCTCTGCCTTTTGCAGAATGTTATATACCTGTTTTGGAGCACTTTAGACTAGACTGCATTACAAATATATCTCATCTATCCAATCAAAACCAGCATATTAAGGTCACAATGTCAACCTGGCCTAAAACAGTCTTGGTTCATACCTAATATACAGTACTTGTATTTTGCTTACCTAATAAAAAGTTTATTAGTACTGAACATTTCAAGTGATTGGGTAAGATTTAAAAGTTTCTCTTTAATCTATAATCTCATTATGAGATGTCACTTAGCTTACTTAATAAAAACTCTATTAGCAATGCACATTTCAAGTGATTGGGTAAGATATAAGAGTTTATTTAAAAGTAAAAAAAAACTTCTTTAATTCACCGGAAATTCTTTTTAAAAATAATATTTTCTTTTGTCTCTCACGTACTTTGCAGAGTCTGCAGGGCATAAGCCACACTACAACTATAATCTTATTATGAAGTGTATGTAAACATTTTCCAAAATTAAATGTTAAACTAACATTGAGCGGTTGGGGCAGCCACGGCCTGTTTGATCGAACTTGATGACGCGTTTGAAGCGAACGTCGATGCTTCGATTGCAATCGGTGCTAATTTTTCATATAAATAGTAAAAACAATTTCAAAAGTGCCAAACACTGCGCAACTTCTGGTCAAGTAGAGCAGGTCGAGCACGACCGTCGAGCCACTAAAGTAGTTAAAACAGCCAAAACAGTCAGAGTCGACAGAAGATTACGAGTATCAGTAGCAACAGTCACAGCCAGAGAGCAACAAGATGGTGAGTTGGACAGACAGAGCTCCAGAGGTGCCATCACTAACATATTCATTCCCGATTCAAACATTTGGGCCCGCAGCGAACTGTTTATGTGCTTAGCCTTCTGCTGGTAGCTGTCAGCGCCGCGTCACTGCGTTCGAGGCGCGATGTCAGCGAATTGGCGCCCAAGTATTTGCCACCCGCCGAGCTGCAAGCATCCAAGTCGACGAGTGAGGACCAATCCCAAGGCTATGTCTATAGGACTGTGCGTCATCGCCGCTATAGGTTGCGCCAGCGTCGAGATGTCTCGCACTTGCCTTTGGAGTATTTGCCACCTGTAGAGCTGCCCCCATTACCTAGTCGCGACTATTTGCCCCCGGTGGAGCGTCAAGCAGCAAGCCTGCCAAGCGTGGTGGAGCCAGCGCGAGATTATTTGCCACCAGTTGAGCCCAAGCCGAACAACGAGTATTTGCCGCCAGCACCTGTGAATGAGCTGGTCGAGGAGGAGCCAGAGCCGGAACCAACTACAACAACAGAAGCTGAACCAGAGCCAACGACCACGGAACTGCCAACTACCGAGGCTACGACTGAGGCTGTGTTAGAGGAGGAACCTGAGCTGAAAACACACGAGCCCGTCGAGTCCGGAGCTCTGCAGGCCGATGGCTATCACTATAACAAGCCTGCGTTCATTCCCGACTTGTCGCCGGTGCCGGAAATTAAGGAGCTGCCCACACGTGAGTATCTGCCGCCATTGGGGGACAACGTCGTTGTGGCCGATGGTCCAGATAATGATGAGAGCGCCGCCTTGCTAGACGATGGTTACCACTATCGTGCCATTAAGCGTGTGCGTCTCTTCTAGACGCATCGCAGAGGACTACTTCCAAAACACAACACATTTGCATTTATCATTTGTTATATTATATGAGCTTTGTTGTTTATTTCTATAATATCTATTGCTTACACTCATGACACTGCCAATTGGCGTTCATCGCCGCCAATAAAGATTTTCTACTCATTCGTATTCTAAAGGTCAGTGATTTCTTGATTAATTAAATGTATAACTAATTTTTAATTTAAGAAATAAAGTAAAAACACGTAGTTATACTATTTTCAAGCTACAAAAGTAGATTAGGCTTGTGCAAAGTGAAAAAGACAGAAGAATGCGTGGCAGACCCGACGAAGTATATCAGGATGAAAAAACTTCTCGAGGAAGCCCGTATGAACACCTGGGTCTCAGAGACCATACAACTTAGAGACACTAAATTTTTATGTGTACGTAGTATGAGTTTTTGTTTTTTATGTACCACCCTGTAAGACTATAAGATCTTGAGATATCAGCACAAATGCACACAGATGCCACATATGTGTACGCAGTCCAAGTGTAATTCAAAATTTTCTTCTTTCCCCGGCTTCCCCGATATAAGTGGTTTTCCAAAACTTTGAATTTAAGCTCAAATTTAGCAAGAACTTCCAAGGAGTGAGCCCGCAGTGTTTTATCGTGATAAGCAAATTTGAAAAGAAGTTATACCCATAATAGTAATCCGTCGCCCAAGCTCTGCCCCAGCGGAACTCTGAACTTTACACATACACAATTAAATTGCTGATAAGCACATGCATATACACAAATATACACAAATTGACGCTATTTAAACTATACATATATATCACATAATTTAAGCAAATTAATTTAGTTGAGATCTAAAGCAAATGTTTATACTTGTAATGGGAAACTGCTTTGAAGTTTTAGCCTTACTCATAGCAAGAAGTGCTTTTAAAGCACTAATCTTATTATCATTTAACTTTCTTCGTATAATTTAAATTTTAACTAACTATTTAATTAGTAGGAATAATTTTGAAATTTATTAAGTATCATTTAATTTAATTATATTCGTAGACTTCCTAGGCTTGTAAGGATCGATTAAAAAGTATCGATAAGCGGAAAACCACATTTCAGAATAACTTATGTGCCTATTAAGATACTCCTTCCGCGGTTCTCATAGAGAATTAAATTGCGTAATTTCTGAAAAATTAAATAATAATATTGTGGAATTAAATTGTGAAATTTCTGATAAATTAAATAAATCAAGATAGAACGCTATAGTCGAGGAAGCCCGACAGTAAAATACCCTGTACTCTCCACAAAAAAGGAAAATTAAAAAAAAGTATTTAAATAAATTAATTAAATTAATTAAATTAAATATAAAATATTCAACACATGCATACATGAATAAGTGTATTGTACAATATCAATAGAATAAATTTTCATCAGAATAGTGGACATGGTTATATCGACTTATCTTGCCATCCTGATCAATAATATATATATACTTTTGGGGGTCTGTCCTTCTGTGTGTTAGAACTAGTATACCCTGTGTATTGTGGCCGCCCTTCTCTGCGATTCTCATACCAAGTACCTAAGCGCTGGCAAATCGAGAATTAAATTGTGAAATTTCTGAAAAACTAAATCACAATACACCATACACGAACTATTTACATACATATGTATGTATATTTATGTAGTTTGATTAAAAGCTCTAAGATTTGGCAAAGATATTTGTTGAACTGATGAAACTGTAAAACATATAAAGGAGTATACATTTGTACATACATATGTACATACATTTGTATGAATATGCACAAAATAAGTGTGTATGTATGTATTATAATTATTTCTTCTTCCAAGAACATTACGCAGTTTATCTTGTATTCTTTCTTAGAGTAAATAACCCAAGTGTAAGTTAAAGTCACCTACACTTTAACAGGAAACTTGTGTCTAAATTTCAGCTTTTTAACGCTTACCATTTGAGCTTTGCGTTGATTGCAGCTACTAACTTACATATTTACATACAATAGTTTTCGTATTCCAAGTCCCAATGAAGAAGATGTGTTGAAAAATTCACATATGTGTGTATGTATAGTATGTAAATATGTGTCTAGGTATGTAAATATGTACAAACATTTTTCATGCAAGCGCTATCTACCTATATACATGTATGTACATATAGTATGCGTGTAGCATAAATTCAATTTTTCAATTTAACACTATTTTATGTTTTTAATTAAAAATATGAATGTTGTGAGTTTTGAAACTATATTTTTGCTTTTGTAACTTGCAAGAGTATATTTACAGAATAGCTTAAGGCTAAATTGATCTTATAATTTTTCAGAATACAGTACAGAATACATACATATACATACTGTTCGTATGTCGTTTTCACATCGCATAGGAACATTTAATAAATAAATAAAAAAACCATACATATACATAACGCAACGTTTTAAATAGACTACGTGTATGTGCAATAACATTGAAATAATTATTCGAGTATGTATTTCCTAACGTATGTGATGTTCCCAACTATTTGATACTTGTTTTGGTAGCTTGGCGAATCGTTGAAATCCAAGTTGTAGATATACTTATGTTGATTATGTAACCCAAATTTTAAATCGATCGGACTAAATTTATATCAAAATTTTTTTCAGTGGAATAAATGTAAATAAATATTAAAACCCCAATAATTCAAGCTCCAAGAAAATATTTTTCAAACAAATTTTGGAGCGCGTTTCCCTTCTTTGGATTACCCAAAAACGCTTTTTACAGCACACTGTGCAACAATAATTGACGATATGCTCGTCTAAAATATAACTAAGATATACATTATAATTCTTAAGTATAATTTTGTTTCCATTTATGTGTATAGCACTTTGTGGTAATAAAAAAAGAATTAATTATTTTGACACAAAATGTATACCAGAAATTTTGTGGGTTGCAGTTTAACTTTCTTTAAATATTAATGTTATAATCAATCGCAGCACACTTCAATAACGACAGCTTGGCTTGACTTAGCTTCTATTGTCGTTTTGTTTATTCATTCATTCCACTGTTTGTTTTGCTATGTTGCCTCCTTCCTTCCTCCCCTTTCGAACATTTCATTTATATTGATGACAGGAAATTAGAAAAATGTTTTTATTTTGTTACTCACGCAGCAAACACAGTAGAGGGAAGGAACAAGGAAACAGAATGAGGCAAGGCTGTTCACATTTACTCATATATGTACACCTACATATGCATGAGCGGTATATCAACATCATGGTTGTTGCTATTACTTTAGTCATTGTCCTTACATTGCTGTCATGTGGCTTCCACAATTGATTTGCGCCTTTGTTTTGGTTGTCGCTTTGGGCTGCTTATAGCTTTCAATCCTTGCGCTTTTTTCAGTGTCTCCTACTGTTGATACATTGTGAGGCACGCCTACCGCAATGCCTTTATGCACCTTATTTAGGTTTGGGATGCCTTTTACGACCAAAGTTGTGAGTCTACATTTTATTGTTTTTGCTTCTTTCATTATCTTTGTCTGCTGCTGTTGTTTTGCTTTGGCTTGTCAATAATTCATCAAGTTCTAATTTAAACTCCACAACGATTGGCATTAATGTTTAAACAGTAAACGTTTTTTGCTGCTGTTTAAACATATTAATGGCATTTTTATGTTCATTGGCGCGTTTGTGTCCTTAATAATTGATTCGTCTTCAAAAAGTGTTGGCCTTAGCTTGTACTTTATGCGAAAAACGTGAATAAACAAACAAAATGTGTTGCCTACTTTCGCGAGCGCTCTCAAAAATTAAAATTGAACGGCCCAGTGAGAACATCGCCAGCAACAAGTGGGTTCAATGTGCCACAAGCAGCAACAAGCTGACATCAGTATTTGTTATTTATTTTTTCTATTTTGTTTTGGTTAACCACGAGTTCAACAACTAAAACAGTCTTTAAGTGCACTGCCCTCTTTTAGTTGTAGTTGTTGTTGTTGTTGTTGTTCTTGCTGTTGCTGCACATGCAACACAAGCCAAAAACAAAATGAGTGGCAATTGATGCCAAACGGACACCTGTAAACCGTCGAATTAGATTGAAAGCATTGCATTGAAAGCAGTTTCGTTGGGTGCGGTTGAAAGCTTGGTGGCTGCCAAAGCTTTGCCATGCACGCTTTTCCTCGGCCAACGACGTTCAATATTTAACGAAACGTTCGGGAAAAGCATATAAAAGGGCGCTGCTTGGGAAAACTCAACTCAGTTGCGGATGAAACAGCGGGAAAGCGCACGTAAGCGCAAAAGTGATGAAAGAAAGCGGTACATTTTGAAAAGTAACTAAAAAGCCTACATACAAATAATATTCACAACACCAGCAGCTAAACTTATTGGCCAAAATGTAAACATGCCATAAATGGCTGAGCGAATAGAAGTGGAAGTGTACGTGTACGTGTGCGTCAGATAGAAAGTGCGAACAGCTACAAAATATGTATAATAAATAAGCTGAATATTTGTTAAAGTGTACACGGAAAATATTTGAAATGTGCTGTAAAATAATTCAAATAAAGCCAGTATCAAAACATATTAAAGCAAAGATAAATAAACTGATGTATAAACAATAAAAAGGGAATTCAATATAAATATAAATATCACTTTTATAAAATATTCATATAAACAGACAATATATAAAATAGCAGAATGCAGATATGGCTATATTGGAAAACGTAAACGACACCATGTTTTTTTTCAAAATTCAAAATTATGGGTTGCTTATTGATTTAAGTTTAAAAATTGTGAACAGTAAATTAAACATATACATGTATAATTGAAGTATGTACTCTAATATCAAAGTACATGAAAAAAATAATTTAATCAAAAATCAATATTTCATTAATAAAAGCAAAAGGTGTGCAATTTATTTTATTTGCTTCAAACATTTAATATGGTTTGGTCTCTCAAAATAAACTAAAATTAACTATTTTAGCATTTCCAATTTAGTTTGAGTTTCTGTTTTCTGCAATTAAAATAATATTAATATTCGAATTGATACACATAATGCAATTAAAATGCAATTTATGCTGTAAAATTTAATTACATGTAAACTTTAAATGCTTTTATAGAAATGCAATTATTGAAAGCTTTTCTTCTTTGCCATACAACAACAAACAAGAGACAAAAAATGTTGCTATTTATTACATTTGAGTGGTTGTCAGAGCTAACATAGTGCACGAAATATCTTTGCTTAGCCTGCTGGCAACATTATGGATTGGTGCTGTTGGCGTTTTTCTGTTGTGGCTGTTGCGTTTATGCTGCCCTTAGCATACAAACGGTTTATTAATAAACAGTTGAGTACAATGTGCTGATAAAATAAACGCGTATACGCGCCGTTTGGCATGCATGAATGTGTGTGCATGTGTGTGTGTGAGGCTCGCTTTTGTATTTATTAATAACAAAGTAATCAGACATTGTAATCTACTCACAAAGCGTATTACAGCAATAATAACAATAGCGCCAAAACAAAGTATGCAGAATGACAGCAAGGAGAAGAACGGGGGGGTTGGGTTTATCTTTGCCACCTAGTCGTCCTTACAGCTGCTGCTGCAGCATCCTCAGCAGAAGGCATTGTTGTCATTGTGCCGAGCGCGATGCTTCCTGCTCAAGTGGCAACAACAACAGCGTCAGCAGAAGCAGGAGCAGTAGCAGAGCAAGCCATTTGTTGTGTCAAAGAAATATAATATAGACCCTTCCAATAGGTGCCTATACCTTTACACGCTCAGATTGTCAAAGCCAATATCCATTTTCTAATATTCTACCTGATCCAGAGGTATACACATTAAAAATAGTAAAATAATAGATTTAGGCAAGCTGAGAGCCAGAATAAATGGTTCCATTAATAATGTTGAATGGATGTCAGTATTCAGTAAAGTATTATATAGCGATATGGAAGGGTATTTTGTGTTTGTCACTTGGACGCTAACGGGTCTGCTTGCTCTGATCATTTTCTAATTTTTCGCTTCATTTGCCAAACGCGGGCAACAAATGAGTTGATGCTTCATGTTTTTACATTTTTTCCGATTTTACTGTTTCTGTTGATTTGCTTCTCATTTCCATTTGCTTTTGATTGGGCGCTGATTTGCTCCATACTTTGAAGGCTTTGAAGCGTGGTTTGATGGGCCACGAGTTTTCATAATCTGCGAGAATGAGTGAGTTAGTGATTGAAATAATGAACGAATGAGTGTCTGATGGCTATATGGCGTGCTGCCTGTCATTTTGTTTATTATACGCTTGCAGTTTCTTTCCTTGTTGTTGGTGTTCTTGTTTGTTTTTATGAGTTTTAAAAAGCTCTGTGGCTCGTATTTGTCTTTGTTTGTCATTTTCATTTGCTATGCAAATTGCTGCCCATTTCTGTAGTGTCTATTTGCCTGTGTCAGTTGCTTTGATTTCTTGTAATTTGCGGTACACAATAATGAGAAAAGTACATAATTTGATTTGCAAGGCATTGAGCGAAAATTAATATAAATGTGTCTGCAAGGGTGCGTATAGCTAATGTAAACAAATTGTGATTGCTTTGACACCTTCGATACTGTCAATAGAAATGGACATTTTCTTTTTCTGCTTAAACAGAAAAACGTCATAGCATTATAAGTATTTAGGGTTTTCAAAAAACGGAGTGATGTACTAAAAAACTAAATAAATAAATAAAAAAGAAAACGGCTGTTAAAATACGCGTTAATAAATTTTATCGAACGACTAGCGCGGCGTATACAATTATGCGAAATAACTGAAAAGTTCTGCATATAAATAAAGCAAAAAAGGTAGGCGTGCAAGGCCGTCAAGCAGAAGGAGCAAAAACCGGGAAACAATCAAGAACAAAAACAAAAAAAAAAAACAAAAAAAAACAACAAATAACAAGAAACAGTTTACTTTGAATTTCTTACTTTTGTGCATATTTACGCTTTAGTGTGTGTGTGAAATTGTGGGTGTTTGCTTTTTAAAAACAGGAATTCCAGTGCCTTGGAACTCCGGAGCACAAACACGGCCAAGACCTTTCGGGCAAAACATGCAAAACTGACGTCAAAACTGGAAATAAGCCAAGACACAAATATTTATAAATAATTGTTTTAAAAATTTTTCGTTTATGCGCGCATTTCATTTACCAGACAAATACAGCAGCAACAACAACAACAATAACATAAAGAGAATGCTTCAAGTTAATGGAAACGTTTTAAAGCTGATAAATTGAATGTTGCCGCCCAGGCAACACCAACAGAAATTATAAAATAAAAGAAGAACAAGTGAAAAGTAAAAGTGAAATTCTTTATTATGCTTAAATGCATGAAAAATATTAAAATAAATAATCATAACAGCGACGAGGCAGACAAGCGAGCATAGAAGGAAGAAGAACGGCCTCCGACGGCCAATTGCAAGTCAGAAACAAGAAAAGAGAGTCAAGTGCGTGTTTCGGCAAAAGTTTTCTTTTGGCGCTGCATACTTTGAGGCGTGGGCGTTGCCAGGCACCAGATACTACAGCCAGTAATAGCTAAAATCTTGGCAGGTACGTAAAACGCATAACATAAATTGTTATTTATATGGTATGTGAAACATCCATAAACTTGTCTTGCTATATACGGTAATTGTGTTCTGTGTGTTTTTTTTTGCATTTTGTGTTTTGCCCGTGGTCGCCTCCAATTTTGTGCCTTAGCTTTGGTGTTTTCACTTAATTTATGAGGTGAAAAAGCATTGGTAAACCCACAGCCAAAAACAGTATACAACTTAAGCTCTTAATTATTTAATTATGTTGCACGATAGCGTGCGCTTCATTTGCACAACATGTAGAGACAAAGCCACTGACGCAGTGCTCTAAAAACCAACAGCTTTCCGGCTTTGCCACATACGAGTACATCACACAACACACACATGAGTGTTTACACTATTCCGCCTTTGTATGCTGACAACTCTCAGCAACGGTTCCTTGTGTGCAAGGTGCTTCACCATACAAGTATAAACATAAAATTAATTTCCAGTAGTAGTAGAAGCCTTATTAATTTTCATAATAACTTTAAAAAGGTTAACAAAACGTTTCTTAATTAAATAAGTATATATCGATTTGGCTTAAACCGTCTGGATCACTAACAATTAAGCTGAATTACATAGGTTACTACACCTGACTGCCCAGGACTTCCTCAGATACCAGATCGTTGGCGGTGAAGTTCGGAAAAGATGTTGGTGTTACAGCCAAACTTAATCAATAAATAATTTACCGTCTTCAGCCATTATATTTATTCCTTTAATTTTTTTTATTTGATTAATTTAAAAATCTCCGATTCGTAATATCTTAATTTCCTTTAAGAGATCTATAAGCTGTTTCATATTCATTGGATTTTTTTGTAGAAATCTTAGTTCGCTTAGAATTGGAAATGTGCCAACAAAGTGTAAGTGCGGCTTCGAGACTGCACAGGTCACATACCCCATGTGAAATGTGAGGCATGAAATTAAATGGAAACATTTCAGATTAGGAATATTTCTCAATTATTTATCTTTAGAATAGTTTGGAAGTCTAGCCACTAATTAAACTGGCCCCTTTGAATACTAACCTGGTTGGTTAATTAGAATTGCTGGTGGCCTACAATCTGAACTTTAGATGAATTAATTACTTTTGGTTTGTTTTGGCTTTTAAAAGGGATATTTTCAAAGTTCGCGTTGCTTCGTTATTATATTTATAATTTTTATGAAACACAAAAGAGGAATATTTTTCAATTTGTAATATTCGATATATAAAAATTAAGTTAAGTTGCGCACTTCATATGCATTTGGTTTTAATATGAACTCTAGGTACCTAAAGGTTTTGCTTTTGAATTTTTGAATAGTAAATACCAATGTTGAAATATCGATAACCATTTAAAATCTGCAAAAATAATATATAGAAATGTTCGTAATAGTTTCACACTTAAATTGACTGCTGTTTTATGCTTTATGGTTAATTATATGCTTATTTGAAACAATAATTCATCAATCTGTCATACCTTTCGTAAGTGAACATATTTCAGTTTGTTTTTGGATTTCATTTCTCACTTCGTCAAATTTTCCTCATTTGAGATGCATATGAAATCACACTGCTTCGCCCTGACATTACTCTTGGCACTTCTCATAATGAACATCGATACTGCAAGAGCTGTTGCCAGATATAAATGGTGTTCAACATTAGTGGATGGTTTCTGTGCGAACTAAAAATTATAAATTCTATTGCTGTGCTGTTTATGAAAATAAAATAGTTATCTGGTGGCCAAGCATTTTCATTTTCTTTTCCAGTTCCCAAGATATGATTGCGATGTGCATTAAGGTTTTCTTAGTCATTAAGTCACATGCAGTTTTCATTTTGGAACCATAGGGTGAAATCGGTCAATCTTATATTAAGATTAAATACCTCTCTGGATTCGTTCAGCTTTTCTAGATACAAATGCAAAACGGTATTTCATAACTTCTTTTAATAATATTGGATCTTGCACTTTTAAAATTTTGCTTCCTTTCTATGTACATAGAATGGCTTCTTACATATCAGGGTAAGTTTTTCGGGCATATATTGGGGAACTTTTTTAAATGCCCTTTTCATTGACGCCTAACAACAATTGAACAACACAAAAAAATTATACATCAAAGGTTTCAAATAAAATCTTGTCCCTTGATAAATGAAGTGGCTATGACTGCAAAAATATATTTACGCCTATTTAAATTCTATATAACTTTAAATTCCTTTTAACTTTGTTCCAATATTTTTCTCAATTACTGTGGTGACGTTCTCACATAAGCCATGGGCGCCTGCTGATATTTTAGTCAGTTTTTAGTAGTCTCAACTGTTGGGTCTATTTGCTGTTAGCTGTTTGCTGCGGTCTGACGCTGGCGTCTGTTGTTGTTAATGTCAGAAGTGGGGTCACAAATGTAAGAGCACGTGTTGCTGTGCGAGTGTGTGGTAGTGTATGTGTGTGAGTTCCAAGACTGCATTGCCGAGATTTTTGGCGTATTTGCGCTCTGCCGCACTCCCATTACAGTGGCAATAATGCGTATGTGTAATATAAATTCTGTGAATTATTAAGTATACGTAATGAGGTTTAAATTTGTTGGCCCGCAGCTTGGCTACTATACTTGTATCAGCTGCTGTGGTTAGTTCAACGTTGAACGTGTTTAGTGCGTAAGGTTATGGCTATACATAACTGGACTAAAATATGTGTGCTCCAAGAGCATCTTTTTACGCTTTGTCCGATAGGTAGTTAGTAACCAAAGACGATTTATTTGCCAGCTGGCCAACTTCTTCAATTATTAGTACAGATTAAGGCGGCAAATATTAGGAGTGGCATTTAAAAGGAGCTTTAAAATAATTTATCTTATGGCAAAACATACAATTTGTAATAATTCAGTATGGGCACATTGGTTGTATTTTCATAACCTAATTGGATAGTTCAGAACTTTGCAAGTTTCTGGTTAATTAAGAAACACTATAGTTAGTGTAGGGAATATGTATTGTATACAAACTAAACAGTAACCGAATAATATTGGGTCGAACATATTAATTGAGTGAATCGATGGAAATCTTAGACAGTAAACTTCAGTATCAAAATACTAAGAAACTTGATATGAAAATGTGGTACAAGTTGTTATTAATGATTAATCATTATCGTAATTGACACCTTCATCATAATTAATTAAAGGTTCAACGACAAATTAAATATCTTCTTCTTTATGCCATTTTGCTGATGGAATATTTAAAAAATTATTCAGATATTCCTTAGCCAATTGTCTATTACATGTTTTCTTCCATTTTTTATATATTTTTTTAAAATAAATTTTGCTCTAGTAAAATTGTACTGCCCACACTAAAAGAATAGAATTTCTTAAATTTCGTAGAATAATATTAATGAAAAGTTTCATTTCGATTGAATACATTACAAGTGCTTGAATGTTGCTTTTTGTAAAAAGTTGAAGTATCTTTAAGCACTTTTCCGTATAAAGATGAACATGGCAGTGTGAGCGCAAGTTTGAAGAAGCTTTAAGAAGTTTGTTCGAATTTTGCCTGGACACAATAGGCAGTTTGTTTCCCACTTACTAAAAATAAAAGTATATATTGATACATTTCCCATGGCTCAAGTGTACTTAGATACATTTTCTATAGCACATTATGATTTTAGGTCATTCACGTTGATATTATTTTTTCATTTTAAAGTAGACAAGTCAATAGACACAAGTGTCCCTTTCAAGTTATTTTGGAGGCAAATCCATTATCGCTTTTCGAATTTTCCCAAATATACCAAATTACCGTTATTTACTGTTAAAGCCAGTGTAATAAATTGATTAAACAGATATATTTCTGAATACTATGTGTTAAGGCGTAATAGTTCAACGTACCTGTCGTGACGAATCGAATGTAATCTAATCAATGGCTAATTTGTAATAACACGCAGCTAATTAGCTAATAGGGGATAACATTATTTAAATCCATATTCATTACTCAGATGTGACACATGTACGAGTATAGGATGAGGCAGTATGCTACATGCTTGTATACGTGGAGGGTTCAATTTAGATCTAAAAACAAAATCTAATCAGCTGGCTTGTGTTAATTTATTCATAAAATGTCCATGGCCGGCGGCTATATTTGACTCGACAAGGTCAATGCAACATTTTCCTAGCCCCCACCGAGTGCTCTTCCTCATTAATTCCAAAACATTCTTGGGCTTTGTTTGCTATGCCAGGCACGCAACTGAAACGGAATACGCTGCTCAATATGCTCATAGTTGGTTTGCTTTCGTTTTCAATCTATGATGTAGTCAATTCGGTTTAGTTTAATTCCCCGGGCATGTCTTTGACATGTGAGCCGTAGTGGAGCAACTGGAGACTTGGGGTGGCGCCTTTCTGTCGGCCTTGGGCATGTCCTTGAACTTGCTGTAATAAACTCTCTCTATAGTATTGGTAAAAAATGTATTGAATCATCCGAAATTATGCGCGGTAGTTGAGATTTGGTCGACTTTTTCATTCGAAAGGCATGTGTCTAGACATGCCAATACAATTTGATGTTTAGCATTTTTTGTTTGGATTGTACAATTAAAATCGATTTGATGAATCCACCAACTGCCAATTAAGTTTGCTGCCACCCCGCGACTCAATAAAAATTGCTCACAATACTTCTTCCTGCTTTGTAATTAAACAGAGCGTCTTTCGACAATGAACCAGAAACATTTTGTTTACTTCCCTCACATAGCTGATCCATGAAATCGGCACAATATTTGGCATGTAAGTAAATAAAGGCAGCCAGCCAGCCATTCGAGCATAAACAACAATAAATTGTAAAATTCATGTGCGCAAGAATTTGTTTATGCCACCGGTTGTACAAATAGAAAAAAAATGTACGAGTACATGCATAATAAATGCAATTTCGGAAAGTCTTTCTGTAAATTTGCTACAATTATTTGAATGAATAGAAAGCAATGTTCGTATTCAAGTGTGAAACATTTTGTTGGAAACATAGTATTTTTCAAAAACATTCCAACTTGTTTATTAAGGAATACTTGCATATATTGGGAAATTTTAATTCGTTGTAAATAGTAACAAGTACTATGCAATTTATTTGGTTAGATTGGTCTTTTAATTGCCTTTCGTTTCTTAAATAGACAACGTTCCATTCGAGTCAATAAAAATTCATGAAAATATTTAGGAAAAACATTTTGAATAATAATGTACTCAAACAATCTACAGCCCACTTGAAAAGTAATTGTGGGATGAAAATGATAGAACAGAAATTATGTGCTTATTGGTCCAAACATAGACTAGACATTTGCTTCAATTTTTGTTATTATTTAAACACTTGGCTTTTGGTTATCAAAGTACTTCGATAATCTTGTAATTCTGTTTTTCTATTTGATGGTCCTTTATTTGCTTGGCTGTAAAAGCATTACCTAAAAAAGAATATTTGTCTATTTTGCGTTGAGGAAGTATTCAACTGTTTGTTTCTTTGCAACAATAAAAAGCATAGTTCATTGATGTGCATTTTTTTTATAGAGATCCATTATGTGATTTTCTGAACTTTGCTATGGTGTTTGTTTTTATTTCCATTTTTATTACTAAAAGAAAAATTAATGATTAAATTAATATTTGAGGATAAAAGTAATATGACATGTGATTAGAATGCTAGAGACAAGCCGACCATATTCGTAAAATCCCTGTTCTCACTCCCACAGAAAAAAAAAAACAAACTTAACCTGCTTAGATGTGTTTCCATTGATTTGTCTTACTATCAGAAAATATATATCAAGTACATAGTTTTTAGTACAATACAATGTTTACAATACACTTGTATTTCCGGAACGTGGCATCTGATACGCCTCTGAAATATCTGTTTATCCTTTGAATACAGGTTATTCAGAACTTCTTTCTTCATTCTGAGTAAACCATGCATAAATCAGTTACTTTTAATTAGTTGATTTTTTGAAATTGCACATCAAGATAATTGCTTGCAAATGTGACACTTATTTTGATTGTGCGCAGTGTGACCTTTTGATACAAATATATTTGTATAGAACACATGAAGCCATTTCCATTTGTATTCACGTGTATTGTAACTGTGGATATGACATGATAATTGGTTGAGGTGTGAATTTTATTTTTATTACTTTAAATTAATTTTCTTCATGAAACACGGGTTGGCTGGTGTCGTTTTATAATTTAATGTAAGCATTGCTTAGATGTATCTAAACGTTTATATGTTAAGACGCGTCAAAGATATTGGTTGTTATAAAAAAGAGATTTGCATTACATATGGGAATACCCACAAACACATGCATTTATGAGTACGTGTTTGTGTGTGGACTTAAGTAGCAGCAGATATTGTTGCCAAGCAACAAAATCAATGCCCGACTGCCTTCAACTTGGCAGACATTGAAGGCTGAATTCTCTCAGGTTTTAGTTCGTCCTGGCCGGCTGCCAAATCAGCACTTGACATTGCTGTGGCCTGACTGGGTTGTCCGGTACCAGACAAAACCCCAAGTCACCCGTTGACAGCAATGTGTCTGCACTTAAGTGCAGTCGGAGGCTGTGAGAGTAAGGCTAAGGCTCGAAACTTGCCTTGTTGGGTGACCGTATGCACATATGTGGACTCTGCATAATTTTAATGAAATTGCCAGCACATGACGCTTCTTTAATAAACGTCGTTTCATTTTAACTGTAAATAACTTGGGTTACATAGAGAATTTGTGCGCCTGTGGTTGCTGTATAAGCAATTCACACACACACACACACACATAATCGTCCTTACACATCCTTAAACCCCAACAAAGGTGGCTGCACTTTCATTGCCGCAAACTAAATATGCAGTTTTACTTATTTAAACAAGTAAAAAAGCTAAAGTCGGGTGTCCCGACTTTGAAATACTCTGTACATATGTGTACAATAATTATAGAAAATAAAAAAATTAAGAAAATAAAAAAAAAAATTTGATCGATTTTACCTCTCTCGGTATTCGAACTCACGTAAAGGGTGTATAATTGCACATTTACATAGCAATTGCGTCTGTGTGAGTGTATGTATGCCTATGCGCATCTATTCGTGTCTGTGTAAGCATTTTCGCAGTCAACCAAACAGCAACATCAACAACAGCCGCAGGCAGCGCTTGAGCAGCGCTGCAGCAGCGCTGCAGCAGCAAATATATTTATGGCTATAACTTCTTGTTAAATCGGTCTATCATAATGAAATTTGGCATACGGACACATAATAACCAACTGGGGGTATTTCCAAAATTTTAGTTCGAAATTCCAAGAATTACGGGAGTTACGATTTGCGGGGTAGAGGGGGGAGGCAGGGGAATTCCAAAATATACATTTTCTGCGTATTCACATAAGGCATCTGGGACTAAAATTTGGTGTTCCTAGGTCTTATAGTCTCCGAGATATAGGCGATTATACGAATGGAAAATCGGGAAAACCCCCATAGGGGGGAAGTGGGGGGGAAAATCAAAAAAATAAAACAAACTCGTATAGAATACACACATAACGCATCTTTGTGCAAAATTTGGTGTCTCTATCTCTTATAGTCTCTGAGATCCAGGTGTTCATACGGACGGACAGACGGACAGACGGACAGACGGACAGACAGACAGACAGGGCTAGATCGACTCGTCTCGTCATGCTGATCAAGAATATATATACTTTGTGGGGTCTGCCACGCCTCCTTCTGCCTGTTACATTTTTCAGCTCCCGCAAACCTAATATACTCTTGTACATTTCATGTACAGAGTATAAACACACAGCAAAAAACAACTAAGAGCGGGTCGTTCTGTCAACCAAAGCATATGAAGATGGTGGCATAGTTTGCAGTTACCTGGCAACCCTAGCCCGTGGTAGTAGTTTGTGATTGTAACGGCCATGCAAAGGCAGCCGGCAGCAAATGCACTGTGCAAAGCATGCGAAAGCATAAAGGATAATGGATTTAAGGCAAACAATAGCATAGAACATGGAAGGAAAATGGCGAAAGAGGGCAGGCATAAAGGCAGAAGTAAAAACAAAAACAGTCTTGGCATAAACAACAACGCCCAGGCATCCAGCCTTTTTGCTCAATGCATTTTTCCAACGTTACCGAGCACGAGCGAGCAAAACAGTTGCACAGACCGAAAGGACTGTTTAACTCCTTAAAAGCCAAGGGTCATATAATTTCCCAAACAAAATATTACTTTAATGAAGAGAATTTAGCTTCGAACCAATATCAAATTTGAGAGGCACAAGTGTAGTTTTCTCTAAATGATTCAGTTTATCAAATTATCACCGTACCCTTATTACCACCACAGGACATACAGTAAAGGTATTGACACGAGGCAATTAGTGGAACTACATTTTCATATTTCTAAGGATCCAACATTCCTCAAATTGGTGCCTGATTTTTAAAGGCATGTCTTGGAAAGGACATGTCAACGAATTGCGTCGTATTTCTTGTTTAAAACTTATTAAACTAACATTATAATTTTAACCATACATACAGTCTTAATTACACAAAAATTTGTGGTGTGTCAGATTTCTAATAATATACTACCACATATTCATAGGTGATGTACTCTTCATCAGAATTGGCAAAATTCAACGAACTGGTGTAATATTTAAAGCTGCTGTTCATTTATTTATTTATTTCATCGACAAACAATGCAGTCGATGTAAAAGAAAAAGAAAAAAATATGTATTTACATAAATATGTACAATGGAAAACTTAAACCAAATAAAACTAAAGAAATAAAAAAGCCTATAAAAATAACAAAAATATCTAATAACGAATCCGACACGATGGTGGAATTTTATTTGCCAAACGGCCAGCTATGCCCCGATTCACAGCAGAGAGTAGTCAGATACGTTATTAAGTCTATCAAAAAAGAATTGAGAAATGTGTACTGACGGTGCAGTAATGATGACAATACGTTTACAGAATTAGATTATATCGACGATATGGGCTTATATCTTATTTATACGGTTTAGAATCTAAATCGTAAAAACGAACCCCATAATTATAGGAACAATAATAATATTTAATGGTATGCGACATGAGTCTATTTCACGCATTAATTAACTGTAAAGTATATACGAGTATACTATATGGAAAGACAGTATATAAAAGATATTTTAATTTTATCCTTTCGCAATTTTCGACAAATGAGAGACAAATTTATAGAGGTGTTTGTCTATTCAGAAGGATTTTTTGGTTCTATATTTGTTAATTACCATAGGTTTTTGCCAAAGTATACAACATAGGTCCAAACGTAAATAATTAAAGTCTTACGTATGTAAAATTAGCAAAAATTTGTTGCTACAATGTTGCACAATCGACTTTTGCTAGCGAAACAACTGGAAATAAAAATATCGAATGTGGGCTTTACTCAAATTTGTGAAATAAGGCATTCCATTTATTCCATTCATTTTTTTCAAGACGGATTAAAATTGGAGCTGAATACAAATAAAGTGGAAGCAGTTAAAATAAATATATAATAGACATTATCAGTTTTTTTCCATAATTCCACTTTCAATTTGTATTATCTGTTAAATTTTTTATTATGGTCCTATAGGCGTTAAGCCTAGAAAATCCCAGCAGAAGCTTTTGCTGGAGTGCTGTTTACCGGTCGGTAGTTATTGTTTGACGCTGGTGCTCATCGTGTTGTTGTTTGCCATTGCCTTGGTTAACCTGATCTTGTAACAAATTAGTAAGTCATCTTTCATGCCCCCTGGTGATGTCCTGCTTTAAAATTGTCTCTGTGTGCATATATTCGTGTTTACTTTTTGTTTTCATGTTGCTTTTTGTTGTCCACTACTCTTACTCTTGTCATATTTTATCAGTTTTGTATGACCTTTTCACATACACATATATTTCAATCGGCTTCCAAATTGAATTTGTTGTTTTCCTTTTCAACCGATTTTTTTCAGATTTGTTTTGTACGAAAGTTAAACAAACGTTGCATTCATTAATTATGTATCACATACTTGTATATGTAAGTTGTTACTGTTCCTCCAGCATAATTTCATGTGTTGCCCTTTTTTCATTTGGCATCAGATTTAATTTGAAAATATTGCTGTTCTCTATTACTCGTACCACCTATTTTGCTTTATATATGTATCGTATTTTTCTGTTTTCGTATAATTTGTGTTCCATAAATTTGTTGCCATTTCCCTGACTATTTATTACGGATAAAATGTATATATTTACATATATTTGTGTACATACTCGTATAACACGTACGTGAGAGTCTTTTAATTTGTGTCTGGGATAACTTTCGTTGCCGCTCGGCTAAATTATGTGAAATAAATAAAGATATACGATAAATGTGGATGTGTGTATGAATGGACTATGTACACGTATATGTATGTGCGTTTGTAAGTTGGTGAGTTAGTTTACTTTTGCCTAACGCACTAAGTGCTACTAAAAATTACGTATACGCCGCATTGCTTGTAGACATTTGCATGCATTTGCATTTTCGGATGCGTCGAGCTCAGTGGCAAGGGCTTTTCATATTTTTCATGCCTGCCTAGACCTGCTCTGCTAACTAATGAAATAATTTCCATTACAAATTCTATGCGCCATACACCTTTGACAACTAATGCCCAAAGCTGAGTTGCGTAAACAAAACTGCGACCCAAAACAATGGCAACAGAAGGCAGCATAAACATTTGCTTGTCGGGCTATAAATAAGAGCACACCTATACCAGTACCTATATATAGAGGTGCGAAATGCCAGCAGCTGTTCGCTGGTTAATGAATGAATATGCATGCAGAGTTCGCACTGTATAGTAAGTGAGTGAGTGGGTGAGTGAGTGAGTGAGTGCGAAATCCTTTAAATCATTTTGCTTGCCTATTACATATGTCGGCAATTAATTTGAGCTGCTTATCAAATTTGTTTTGTTCCTTTTTTGTTTTTATTAATTCGCGCGCGCTTCAACGCTGACACCAAATATTTTCCCTTTTTGCCAAAATGTTTACCAGACCATTAGCGCCATTAACATAATGAATTGCTATTGAACACCCAGAGCCAGGTCGGATAATAGACGACGAGTACGGGCGCCCCTATACTCGACTCAATAACGCGTTGGTGGCTTCTCTGCTTGCCTGCATTGCTTATCGACGACACTGGTAACCTCATATACTCGTATATGGCATATACATGCCACTTACCTGCCAGCAAATGTGTGTTGTTACCACATACTCGTATACATTTAGAACACACGCGCGCACATTTGACATTGATTAACAAGCTGTTTGGATTTGGCTGCTGCCTGCCCCGCAACGTTATTTGCCACATTATAAATGTACATAAAAATTAATTAAATCAACAGGCTGTTGCTTGGTTCCATGATTGCTGTTGTTATTTATGTTGATGTGGTAGTGGTTGGGGGGAGGGGGAGTGGGAGGGGTAAGCTTATGGCATAAATATGCTAAATAGCTGGGAGTTGGCATTCGAAATTTTGGCAGCTGTGATAAACTGTTGAATTTCTGATCAGACCTAAATACTTAATGCCCAGTGCAGGCAATGGTAATGCCAAATTTATGAACGCTCTAAGGGATGCCAATTATATGCTGCCCTCCATCTTTTAAGCTGCAAAAGAGCATTTGGGTGTATTGAATATATTCAATGGGGAGCGTTGTTTTCAAAAGAGAAATATTTTCCTTCTTTGCTGAAATATTTATCACATCGGATTACCATATTTGGCAAGGATTAGTAGATACACTCATTTCTTAAGGGTATCTTAACCTTACAAGCACATCATACGAATTAAATATAATCGTCTTAGATCTATAGACCCCTCTATTATTTGACAGGAGTATATATAGTATGAATTAGTAATAAACTGCGTTTTTATCATTTTTTCAAAAACATTCACCCAGTTCTTTGAATCGTTTTAACTTATAGTAGTTAATTGAAATATACAACAAAAATATAACTATGTACAAAAGCATATTGGAATACTTGTATTCTTAATGAATACATCTGAATAAATCTGTCTGTATGAACGTTTACAGTAGATTTCGAAAGCCGCTGAGCTCACATTAAGCAAATTTCTTAAATACTTGTATATACTATTTGCTCTCACTACAGAAATTCTCCAATATTGTCTTCTATTTAATTCCTTCATTTATATGTTTATTCCAATCTTTTCATTCTAAGAAGGGTTATTAGGAAATTATTTTGACTTCAGAACTTCGCTTTCAAGGATGGGGTTCGTCTTTTCTTTTCATCATTTTGCTTCTACTATGAGCGCAAAAATGCAGATATGGAATTTGTTTGACTATAGGGTTTTTGTCGTTGCTGTTGCTTGCTCGACTGCAATATTCTCTCTTGTCACTTATTTGATGCACGCATTTGGAAAATGTTTAATCACATTTAAATGATTTGATAGAGATGGTAAAAGAGAGCGTAAAATCACTCAAATATTAAGGAAAGTTTAAATGATGTTCTTGACCTTGAAAAACCTGATGGATATTTAAATACATATTTGCTTGACAAATCAGTGTTCAATATAAATATACACGCTTCACCAGCTTAATCTGCTATTTGCAAATCGTCCAAAAATACCGCAGGGGTAGGGGTATTTCGTTGGTCTAGCCTAAGATCAAAGAACAGCGCGCGAAGTTCGGTTAAAATTGGAATTTGCAAAATCCTTTTCCCAGCTGGTTATACATATAGCCGAAAAAAAATATCTTTACGAAAGATGTAATTCTGAATAAGCATGACGAGAGAAATCGATCTAGACATGTCCGTCCGTCCGTTTGTCCGTCCGTCTGTCCGTCCGTCTGTCCGTCCGTCTGTCCGTCCATCTGGATGAACGCAAGGATCTCAGAAACTATAGAAACTGGAACAACCAAAGTTAGTATCCAGATTCTCCTAGGTTCGAGAAAGGACGAGTTTATTTTTTTTTTTTTTTAATTTTCCCCCCCTTCACCCGCTACAGAATTTTGTCAATATATATATAATTGTCTACTGTTGTTTAAAATTTTATTCAATTTGGTGAATTCTAAGAAAAGTTATTAGCGAGACAAATTCTCGCCAGTACAACCAAGCTGCAGCAACAAGTTCGCTCTTCTTCTTCCTCTCTTTGCTGCTGCTTTGGGCGCATATTACTCAGTGACGGAAGTTTACCTGGGTACAGGGTATTACACTGTCGGGCTTGCTCGTCTGTAGCGTTCTCTCTTGTTTTGATTAACATCAATACAGTCGGTAATTCTAAATCTACGAGTATAATAATCAAAATAATAATAAAATCACATAATTTTTGGTTATTATTTTAATCATTAATTAAAGTTAGTCAGCTTGCATAACTAGTTCTAATATAGTAAGATACCACTGTTTTATTTTGGGCTTACGGCTATAGATTATAACCTATGATATGATTTCGTTTATATGTGTAGTGTACTCGTACGTTATTAATTATGTGCTTAATTTTTTTGTAGAATTGGTAAAGAAAGAAGGCATTTTTAAAATAGCATATCATGTTCTTAGCTTATGTTTGTGGATATGGAATCTATGGCTTAGAATGAATAGAAAACATTTAATTACGCTTATTGTGTATAAATAGACTTATTTCCATAGCATGGCTATTAAATTTCAATACATTTGTTTCAGTGGCGCTGAAGCACACCTAATTCTGTTTTTACACGGTAGATTTGTTCCTAAAAAAGTCGTGTAAAAAATACCGTGTAAAAATAGACATTTATCATATGCAAAAATAGGTGATTGGTTCGTTATCTCTAAAACCTATTACAATCAGTGAGAAAACACGACCCATATAAGAATAGTTTCTAGCTATTTTTCAGCTGTGTGTTATTTTGAATCGTGCTAAATGAAATAAATTCGTGAAACCATATATCAAATTTTTAATTTTCAAACCGTCTTAAATCAAAACCGTGTAAAAAGACCGCTTATGGAAATTTCAATTTGTGGCTATACCACTGTTTCTTCTCACAATCCTATAAAGAATTATAAGGCGCATAAGCAATAGCAATATCAATGTTTGAATGAAACATACTCTTTTGTAATAGCCTCTACGCAAAGGGAAATATTATTTACTAAGTAACTTAGTGCAAATATATGTAGCATTGAGAACAAGGCGTCGCAGCGTCAGAAAGTGTGTATTTTCTTGACCAGTGTGAAGAGATAAGTCGATAATAGTGCTATCTATAGTATCTCCTCGCTTGTCAGTTTGTATGAGGGCAAGAATTTCAAAAAGTATAGGAATGTATAGAATGTTTAATTTTGTTTAATTTTTCTCACTTTATTACTTTTATTAAAAAATTAAAATTAAAAAATATGAAAAACCTTTTGATTTATTAGTGTTCTATGTTGATGTTGTATTTTTGCAAATGTTGATATCGATTTTTTAATCCTTTTGCTCAACTTCAGCATTTGCGCAGGCTTTGTAAATAAGTATGTTGTATACAAGTATATGAGAGGAAGGTGATAGCAGCCATTCCTAATGCGAGCAAAACTTTTTCTGATGGAAACTTTGACCTGCCTTCCTTAAGCTTCACTCGTGTGTAAAAGTTGCCTTTTACTTCTTTCCAGTTGCATTTACATTATACACGTATGTATATTTAAAAAAAAAAAACTGTTCAAAGCTTTGGTTGCCTTTTGCTTACCTGCCTTTGGTCGTCATCTGTCAATAAGTTTAGGGAAACATAATTGAATTGTGTTTTGTTGCATATTTGATGTTTGTTGACAATTTAATGTTGGCTTTAATTTTGACCAGTTCCTGAATTGTTTTGTTGATTTTTATTGATGGCCATTTTATAGTCATATTTTCCTTATTATTTTGCAAATTATAATTAAAAATTACAATGAAAAATGTTTGCACAAAAGCATTTCACAATCCATATAATTTTAATAAAGTTCCTAATTAGAAACAGATCTGGACACATTCCGTTAAACTCAAAGTTGTGTTCGGCCAAAAAGAAAATTGTTTGTAATTATTACTGGCCTTAGCAGTCGATGTTTTACGCCCTACAATTCGAAATATTGAAGCTTTTTAAATATTAATAAGACAAATAAGCACACGCACGCATGCTTTTATTTTTGTTATTATTGCTTGTGCTTTTTCCATCAACCGCTGTGGGTGGTAGACAGGGAAGGAAAAACATTTCCCTGTGCTGAAAATCGCTTTTTCATTTGGTAATTTTAGAAGCACTTTAATGGCATACCAATAGCCAGCGCTTGGCATACCAATAAGCAGCGCATCTGACTAATGTTTTCAATAATCTAAGAAATGTTTGTAGTTTGGTGTGTAAACAAAATGCTTTTCTCGCATTCTTAAGAGCCTATTGGTCAGTAGCCGGAAGTGCGTGGAGCGTCAAGGGCAAATATTGGTAATCTTAACTGTATATTATCGGTAAGATAAATAATTATGTGCAATTACAATACATTTGCGATTAAAAATGGACGGGCATTTTTAAAAGTACGAAATTTGGATTATATCCATGGATATCATCTTTTTTGTTAATGTTTTGGAAATGGCAAAGTTATAAATGACTCAGAACCATAGTTTTACGTTTTTATAACGGGGAACTTTCCTACACTCTCTTTTAGAAAGTGTACCCAAAAGATAGAAGGGGTGTACTAGATTTGTGCAAAGTGAAAATTGTAAATCAAAATATTAATCATTAGGAGATGAGTAGATTTAACTAATTTTGCACACTGATGCCTTCATCTTTTTCGTCAATATTGTTCACAATTCTAAAGCTATATTAACTTAACTTTGCGTACATAATTTATATGTAATAATAAAAAAGTTATAAGCGAAACAATTTCACTCCAGTACTACATCTACAAGCTGAAACATCGGTTTGACTCTTCTTTTTGTGCTTCTGCTATGGCTGCAAATGCCAGGAAAGAAAAATAACACTGTGCTATTTCGCGTGTCATTGCAGTGGGGAAATAGTAAAGAAAGTTCACTTTAAAAACTAATCCCATACACAATAATTGCTGCATAACCTTTCATGAGCTAAAATTATAAAGAGAAAGTTTAGTATTAACACAGAGTTATGTATGTACAATGCCAATCAGCTGCTCCTATTTTTTGATATGTTGTGTTATCTCTTATACTATTTGGGATCGTTGTGCTTACCCGGATAAAAGGACATATGTATTTAGTTTATAAATTGATGAATTTGCTACAAGTTTCGACGTCATATTCATAAACCTACGTCTCATTACCAGTAAAAATCTGTTTGATGAATGTGTGCTCGCCAGCTACGTTGGCAAGTATTTCTACACGTATTGCACCCGAACCCATCAAGCAAAAGGTGTCAAGTCAATCCATAAGACATGTTAAGAACTTTTGTTTTATTTCTATTGCTAAAACGAATTTTTAGTACAATTTAAATTTCAATTGACAGATGTGGATTAACGACTTCCAAGTTTCAAGTTTTCTACGACCTCACAGCTCTCAGACCTCTTACTGAACGATTTATGCCCCTCAAATACTTTCGATCTTGATAGTGTACACTCCCAAAACATATACGTGCATCATTTTGAATGAAACTTGCATTTCAAACATTCTTATAAAGCATATTACTAAGTTCAGACCCATATATAACTGTACTGACTAGTAGCCAGCTCTGTGTATTATTGCTTGTATTATTTGATAATAAAGAGTGTTTATTCTTAAGAAAAGTATCTAAGCAGTAGTCTTGAAATTTGTGTGCAGTCACTGCCTGCTTAGACAATCAGAGTTGAGGCGAAAGATCAAGACACAGTTGAAATACTGAAATGTAATTTAATGCCTTTTCCCATACCTGTGCCGCCTGCGTCATGACATGCTGGCCGCATTTGCCACACTTTTCCACTTTTCGATTTTCCATTCAATTTCCACTTTTTTCACTTGTTTTTTGGCAAGCCAACAAACAATTTGTTTATAGCGCTCGCTGTGTTTTTGACATATTTATGCCGGCGGCTAGAATTCTTGTGCCGGCATTCAAGCATCGCCCAACACCCAATATCTTGCCGGCTAAAACAAAAGGCCCAAAAAGTGCCCGTCTGCCCCCATTGCCGTCTGGCTTCAAGACTTTGCAAAAACGACTCTGGCGCCCTGGGCGAGTACAAGTGGCGTTGTCTGAGGGCGCTGCTTAGCGCTTTTCTGTTTGGCTCTTCCGTTCAGTTCTGTTCGTTGTGGTTGGGCTTCTGCTTCTGCTTCTGTAACTGTTCCTGCTCTTCTAACATCGTGTGCGGCACACTTTATGTTTTATACAAAATTGCAGATTGTTTTTGTTGTTGCCGTTGCCGCTGCCGCTTTTCATTTTGGAGTGTGTTTTTGTAGTTGTTTGTCAGGGCACGGGTCCGGGGCTCGCGTGTCTGGCGCGTATATCGTGCGACTTAAGTGGGCCGCCCAAGTAGATATATTTATTGGCAGACAAACAACAGCGCAAGGCATACACAAAGTGTGTGCTTGTCTTTACATTGGAGATGGACCTGCGACTTGGTCAAATGCTAAATAGTTAAGAAAGCAATAGTAATACATACTAAAAACAACAAAAACGAAATGCTGTAAAAGATGTAGAAAAAAAACTTCTCTAATAAGGGAAGAATTTCAATTATTTTAAATATCATATGGTGGCGTGGAGAAAATTTCCGTATTTTCGAATCTAATTTTAGAATATTTAAAGTTTAGATTAATTTTTTAAATGATATAGAAAAAATAGGAAATTGAGATAAATATTTATTCATGTCAATAAAGATACACTATTGCGATCAAGGATCATTACCGAATCAGCCATCCCTACCTTGGAAGATCGTAGAACCTGTAATGGTGTAGTTCTTATTTACAAGCTACTGGCGAATGAAATCTTTTCATGCTACAAGTACCTAATTCATCGTATAAGCTTCGTCGTTCCCTCTAGACCCTCAAGAAATTTCCGACCTCTACATCTTGAGCCCTGTACCACAAATTTCGCAATTTACTCTCCTTTTCGTGTTCTATGTTCACATTATTATGAACTCTATCGTTTAATTTCATTTATTCAATCCCCTAGTAACTTAAGCAGTAACATCTCCTTATACTTAACTAACCATCATTAAATACACTTGCACTAATGCAGTACTAATCTCTTGCTGTGAGTCGGGGCACAGCGGCCTATTTCGGCGACTAAAATACCCCTTTAAGTTTAGTACTGTATTACTACATTTTTTAATATTAAATTCTGCTTTTTTTCTTTCCTTTTTTTATGTTATAAGTTTGTTTTATACAAAATGACAGTATCATTTGCCATTAAATTTCAAATAAATAAAAGAAGTTTTAAGTTTTCCAGCTGTCGCAATCACCATAAATAAATTTATCATTTTAGATAATCTGAATGTATGAATATATGTGTTTTTGAAATTGGAATTCCTATCTATTAATTGGGGAATCATTTCGATAATTATTTTACATTGTATGCCTGTCTGCATGTATATGCCTTTATACATACGACACATTATTCTATTCACTTTGTCACGCTCCCATCATTATGGTGTATTTAATATGAGAGAGCATTGTTGTCATTGTTGTTAGTGTTGTTTTTGCTTTTTGACAGCGTTCGAAAATCGAATTTATTGTTTTAATGCCGTTTCATGCACCGGTTTGACTGACGAAAGCAAAAATTGGCAATTTGTTTAGAAATTAGCGCATGAAAAGTACAAATAAGAAAAAATCAATTTCAGATACATTATGTATACGCCGCGAGGGCCACACAGCTATTCAAATATAAATATTTTTGGCTTACTTACAGCAAAAACATGTCCGTCTCCGCCTCGTCCTCTACCTCGACACACATCTTTCGGTCGCTATCATCGGAGAGCCAGAAACGAGAATGGTCCAAGCGCCTGTCTTTGCGTGGCATGCGGCATGGCGGCACAGGACTGGCTCTGCCTGGAGCTGGCTCCAGCAAGGAGGTAAGTTAATTACTGAAGCTAATAAGTGTGGCGCACCTCAACTCGCTGCCCCTTACAGGAGGCTGGTAACAGCAGCAGCGCCAAGCAGAGAAAGTTTTTTAGCCGCTCAGCTTCTTTAAAGCAGGCCGGGAGCAGCACGCAAGCTTCTATGGAATTACATGTGCCCGGACAGTCATCCGGGGCAAGTTCGCCAGCCCAGCAACAGTCGCAGCCAATAACACAGCCATCAACTCCCAAGAAATCGAATTGGGAGGTGATCGAACATTTCAATACGAGTGCGAAGAGCGGCAAGGCGATGGTGAGCAGCAGTTTGATTGCGGTAAGCATTTGGGGTACATTGGTGTGAGCGGATGAACATCAATTAATTTACTCTTATAATGGAAAGCAGCAGGGACTATCTGCGACCCTCTGCGTATCCCGCAGTAAATTGTTGTTTGCACCGATTTAAATATTTAATTTGATTTTGCCATAAGCAGTAGCCAAATTAAAGGAAATTAAAGGGCAATTTAATTAAATAGTGCGTGGTAAAGACTTACGGTTGTTTTAGCTACATAAGGGCTCTTATTGGAATGTAACTGCTTGGTTATTCGTTTAGGATGAAAAATAATCATTTTTAATGCAGTGCAATTTGGTATGGCAACAGTTTAAAGTTTGCCAATTAAATAAACTTGCTGTTTTCGGTAATTCAATGCTTTTTCGTTTTTAAAGTTAGTTATAGAGCTTTAAATTAAATTTTATTTTTTTATGATATTTTTATTTTTACTCTTCAGAATGATAGTTGTTTTTCGGTACTGAACTGAAAAAAATGAAAAGACTGAAAGCATTTATTATTCCAGTTAAAATATATTTTTAAAATTTATTGTTGCTGTGCAACAAAATTTCGTTGATATTTTTATTTTTACTCTTCAGAATGATAGTTGTTTTACGGTACTGAACTGAAAAAAACGAAAAGACTGAAAGCATTTATTATTCCAGTTGAAATATAGATTTTAAAATTTATTCTTGGTGTTCAAAAAAATTCGCTGTAATATAACCATCAATACATTACAAAGTTTTCGAATTGACCCGTTTTTTACTTAGTTAACTGAAACGTTAGTTTTTTAAAAAGACACAGAAGACCAGAGAATTTTATTTGCTGATTCATATATGCAAATGATATGCAAAGTTCAAGGAGGTAGCACAAAAGAATATTTTTGAAACAAGCAGAAGTTTTTTTCTGTAAGCTTGAAGGGTAATTTTCAAAGTAGTTGTTCTTTATGACTGGAAAATAGAAAATCCAATCCTTTGCTTACAAAAATTGGAAGTTGTTCTTTAAAATAGTACACAATAGCCTAATTTATATATTTCTAAGCATTAATTCCAAATAGTAATAGTTTTTTTATACTGTTCCTAAAAGGTACAAGAGTATATAAAGTTTGCGGGAAGTAAAAAATATAACATGTTGAACAAGGCGTGGCAGACCCCATAAAGTATATATATTCTTGATCAGCATGACAAGACGACTCGATCTAGACCTGTCTTACCATTTGTCAGTCTGTATATCCGTATGAGCACCTGGATCTCTGCGACTAACCACTTTTACATAATTTAAAGACTGCAAGTAATTTTTTAGTGATAGTAGCGCAGTGATTGGAATGAGTTCACATTGCTGGATTCTTGCTAGCTCGTTGGGCTATGCCAGGCCCCAATAGTAATAGTGATAAAAAAAGCTGTAGCTTTCAATAAACTTCATTAAAAACAACATATTTTTCACAAATTAAAACGATCTGTCGAAAGCCAAATTAAATCAATTAAAGATTAATTGGTTCCATAGAATTCAATGAATCAACAAACTGAGTGTGGGATGAAGGCCGAACGGTGTTTTTTTACGCAAAGAAATAAAAGTTGTTCAATGGCTTATAATTCGACCCTTCAGATAAGTCATGCATGAATTGGACTGGGAAAGTGGTTGCGGTGTGGCAACAGTTTGTGCAATTGCGCACAACTTTTGGCTAATAGTTTTAAATAGTTATGACCAAAGTGATGGGCTCAAGTGCACAGCGCGGCACTTGACAAAAAAGTTAACACCTTTGCGTTCGAAAAAGCGGTTGACGACAGCAGATGTGACAAGAGGCAGCAGAAGTGTGTGAGGCAAGGGATAGCGAATGCATGACACATACAAACACATACACACAACGGCACACATCTACACATGCAACGCCTGCCAACACAAGAGGCCACTTTATGCGTCCGTGTGTTTGTGTGTGTGTTTGCATTTGTGCTCGGCTGCTGTTGAGAGTCAATTGAAAAAGTTTAGTGCATAAAAAGCGGCAGCCAACAGGCAGCAATTTGTTTAAAGACGCCAAGGGGGCAAACGGAGCAAATAAGTGCACACAAAGGGAGTTCACATACACATACAAGTATATGGCAGTCTCTGAGTGTGTACATGTGTTTGCTGCAAGCTTTTTTATGCAACAAAGTTGAAAGTTATACAAATGCGCTATGCTATAGTGTTCGTTTTGGGGTTGCAGTTCTATTTATAATTTCTTTCCATGAAAAATATTATAGCATACGCACAGGCGCCGCCTATAATAAAAGGAACGTGTATTATCGTTCGAGGTGAATGCTCTCAGAATCAATAAAAAATTTATGTAAAAGAAGAAGAGTCAATAAGTCTTTCCACTAAGCGGGATAAATTGGAGCGCAGGTGTGACGAATAAATATTTATTAATTTCATTATCCTTTCAAATAGTGTTTGCTATTTTGCGCAAACGGAACATCAAAACATTCTGCTGGGCATTAAAATGTGGCCGCTGTTATTTTGTATTTAAAATCTGAAAAAATGGCTGCCTTGTAAATAACGAAGTTGGCAAGCAAAAAGAAAACTAGACTACTTTATTGAAGCATTTGACAACAAATTCTTTAATATGAAGGTTCAATATTATGTTCTTAAGCTATATTTGAGGTGAATGACGTTCTTTGCTAAACTAATATTTTAGCTCTTCTTATACTTAATTGTAGGCAACAGTTTAAAAATCATGAAAGATAGCTCGACAACTTTTTAGTTTTATAATATATTTATACATTTGGGTCCAGAAGTATTAAGGAATAAATTATTCGCAAATGCTTCCACATGATGGATAGTGTGCCTGCAATAATATGTTTACGTTGACTTTACCACAGGCTGGCATTACACGATGCAACATTGACGAGTCCATCGATTCGACCAACTCCAGCTCCACCTGTCACAGTCCCATGATCTATCAGCGCGATGAGGCGCAGCTGCTGCAACAAAGTGAGTACCGTCGGCAAGAAAGTGCCAAGGCAGACGCAGGAGCAATACACGTATATAGGCAAGGGCACTTAGAATGTAATCAAGTCATGAATGAGTGCGGAATGAGTGTCCAGTCTGCAGCGTAAAGAAGAGGCAATATAAATGTCAACGTGCGTGTGTATGCCTGGCTGTCCATTGTCGTTGGTGTCTGCCGCCTGGGCTCTTCCTATCTATATATAGTATGTATATTGTAGGCTCACACAAATGTCACATGTTGATTGTCATTGTCATATTGAATTTGTTTCTGCTATTTTTTGTCATGTACATACAGTCCCTCATTCCACCACGTATTTCGCCCAAGCTCCCCCACTCACTCGCTCTCTGTCACTCAACACTGCGTGTTCTGCTTGCAGAATTTTCTATGCGTTAGGTTTTTTTTTTTTGACAGCTCCTAAACGATGTGTGTGATTATGTGTGTACTATTTGTAGTATCGTCGTCTTCTGGTTGCCTTGATGGCCCTTCCCTAACATGTCTAGTGTCCCACAAACACCACTACCACATCCACCAAAATCATACTCTATTATTTGATTTATTTCATGTGTGTAGTTTTATTTCTATGAGCGCTACCATGTTTGCTTTTGATATGCGCAGATTTCCATGGAAATTTACATAATCACGTTTGGCATTTATTTATTGATGCATATAAAAAACACATTTTATGTGCATGTTTTTTGATGTTTTTGTCGGAGGGTTTTACGAATGTGTTTTTGTGTGGCTTTTGCATTGTGGTCAACAGACGGTTCAATGATTTTAATGGGACGATTTGAGCCATGTCGTTTTATACAACTTATGGTTTTGTGCGTTGCATTTAAATTATTTTTCAACAATACCTAAAAATGTCAGAATCAGCAAAAAACATGTTTCTTGTTGCTGTCGCTTTACAATGGGAATAAATTGGAAAGTTAGGTTTGCTATTTGTTATGCGAAGTCGAAGTAACATTAAAAGTGTTAATGGAAAAGAGATGTATGCTGAAGAGGGGTGACAAATATTCTGGGACTTTGTTGTTACAACTTATGGTAACATAAGGACCATAGTGGTTTTAGATACTTGTATGCTATAATTCAAATATCTCTACCTCATTAGCTTTATTTTCAATTTCGTGCTCGTTCTATAGTAAATGGACTTACTTACTTACATGAATTGCATTTTTATTACTCCTTTCATTTACCAGGTACTAGTATGCTATAATTCAAATATCTCTATTTCATTATCTATACTTCATTAACTTTATTTTCAATTTTGTGCTCTTTCTATTCGTATCCTCATTTTCTTACATGAATTGCAGTTTTGTTACTCCTTTCATTTACCTGGTACTAGTATGCTATAATTCAAATATCTCTATTTCATTATCTATACTTCATATCTATACTTCATTCATATTGTGAATTGGAGCAGTATTGGAATCAAATACCAGTAATAGTTTAACCTAAAAAGGTGCATTTGGTTTAATTTTGAAGCACCATTAACATATTTAAATAAAATGAAAGAATAGAATATACTATAATGGTAGTAGTTGAAACAAAAAAAGCACACCTCAAAACAATCAGTTTTATTTGTACCTAGTTCAGCTCGTGTTAATGTAAAGCAGTTATCTGTTTGCACCGCTCTCTCTCTCTCTCCCTCTCTAAATTAATCTGTCCATTGTTCTTCTTCTCTTTGGTTTTCATTGATTCCTTTGCTAACACAGTAATGTCTCAATGCGGTTTATCAAACAGTAAACCGTTTCCATTTTTCTTAATCATCGAAGTTAGAATTATCCGAGGTGAATAATATACATGGTGTGGGGATATGGATAACTAATGTGTGGGTACAAAGTAAGCCGTACATTAGATACGCTTGAGATCTGCTTCTTAAAGGTCAACATGATAAAGTCATTAAGATCTGCAAACAAAAACTGTTGATAAGCTCAATGAAGCGTGAAGCCAGTTATTGAAATTCAAAGTTGCTTGTCTATATCAGATAATGTTAATGTTTAATATTATCATATATTGCCTTCAAAATAATTTGCATGTCCCCATCATTTCTCTTTTTACAATTAATTAGAATTGTTTTCCGTTGTGCGCTCATAGTTTATGTGCAAAATTAAGCTTTGTGAGTGTCAGATGCATTTACCAGATTGGAAGCCAAACGACCTTTGTTTGTGACTTCTAATTATTTATATGCATTCAATATCGATTTGCATAGAGAATTTAGTAGAAGCGTTTGGTATAATGTCAGAACTTGTTGTCCAGGTGAAAATGAGGGCTGAAATAATAGAATCAATAGCAACAAAACTCATCTGTTCGTTTCAGGTGCAATGTAAAATGTATGTATCCGTGTGTGAGTGTGTGGGTGCACATATGTAAATAGTTAACACGGGCCAACTAGTTGTGAAATTGCATTCCATTGTGGTTGGCTGTATGACAGTGCCTCTCATACTGACCACTCTAATTGCCCATTTATAAGTTTCGAATTGCTCATGCTGGTAATTCAATTTTTATACCAACTTTTCAATACTTTCTAACCCACCTACCATCAGGTGAAACGGGAGATGGACGGAACATCGAAGCCAATCTGAGCACCGCAGGCGCTGTTAGTCCTAGCATTTCTTTTTGGTATCGCCTGAATCGCATCATTTTGCGTTTGTGCTCGACGCATCAGTTTAAAAATTTGCAGGTAAGCTACTTAAATTGTTGAAACTTTTATTTTTTTAATATATCTGTGAGAGCTGAAGTGAATGTGAAGCTCAAAAGCAACTGAGAATCGATTGAAAGCTTAGCGTCGTCTCGTTTGCTATAAATCCTTTCAAATTGCCGACCTCCCAACAACTTCCAGAAATAGCACTCGGGAAAAGCGTCGGAGAAAACTTTTGAATATTTTCGTAGCAGTTCCGCAGTTTGGTTTTTCTTATTTGCCTCCTTCGCACTTTTCTTTCAGGTGGAAATGCTTTATCAGCGTTATTTTTTGCGCATGAATCAAAGTAACACAACGCACATTTTGGTATTGCTCTTGACCCTCATTCTGGCGCTATCCTGCACGCACGTCGTCTTCACCACGCTTCATATTCAACGCAACCTCGCTAGCCAGACTGCTTCGCTTACAGCTGCTAAAACAGCAACAACAACAATTCACAGAGTACTGGACCGAATAACGTTGGAAAGTTTAGCCGTGGACTTAAATTCGACGGACTTTGACAGCAGCAACAACAACAACAGCAGACATCTTGTTGCACCCGAAAAGGAAATGAGTTATCAGCCGGCGCGCACGTTTCAGTTCCACTTTAATGCGACCCTTTCCACCGCCCGCACGCCAGTCGCGAATGAGCACGCATCGTCGCAAATTGGTCAGAAATTTGCGAATGGCATCAAGTTGCGGCGACGTAAGCGCCAGCATCAGCATCAGCATCACCACCAAAATCCCCACCCACATGAAGCAAGGCGTTATACTTTACCCGATTTCGGCGGTTACAACTATGTTGACGTTGATTTTGATGTTGACGATAATGTGCGGCCGCAGCCACCAACGCCAATCGTTTTGGAGTCCTCGACGCGCCGCCTGTCATTTCAGCGTGGGCAAAAGCACAAACATTATCGGCGTTTGCACAAACATCGCTACAAGCAGCGGACCAGGTGAGTGGGGGATACAGGCAACTGAAAGTGCGCTGGTTTTTAAGCTTACCAACCGGCCATTTAGCCGTCACCAACTGTTTAATAATTAAATGTTATGCGCTTGGCATTTTGACAGGCAGCGTGCGTTACGCATACGCCATGTTGTGCACCCTACTTATGAAAAAACCATTCATGACCGTCAGTGAAGAGTCTTCTTCAGGTGAATTTAAAATTTTTAAAACTGGCGCATACTTTTCATTACTTGTTTGAGGGCAAAACTATGCTTTGAGTTATTCCCTTTTTGTAATGTTGAAACAAACAAAAATGGTTTAAGAATCATATTCTAATTATTATCATGAAACTTTAGTTTCCTTGCCTAATGGATTAAATACTAGTTTTGTATGTAACATCCAGAAGGAGGTGGGAAAGGTTCCACTGCATAAATATAAGATGGATTGTACTACTGGTTTATTGGAATATGTAAATCGTTAAAGAGTAATATAAATACAACAGATTGGAGAAGAGTTGAATTTCAACCCGACTAATACAATTGTATCAGTTACCAACTGATATATAAGTTCGAGGACTGCTACTGACTAAATTCTGCTGATGATTTTATTCCAGCTGATGACTGACTTCTGTATATTCTTCTGATACATATATTATTGCTATAGGTGCCTGGATGACGAGGTGCGATAGCATATTTCTTCCTTCCATTTGTATGAGCACACGGATTTTGGAAAGCATCAGAGGTGGACTAATCAAATTTGGTTTGTGGGCTCCACTAAATCCAATAAAGGACATTTAAAATATTTTTCAACTGATCTACAAATTAATTGTATACATAAGTTGTATTTCGATTTAATTGTTGTATAACTGCAATAGGTCCTGTTTAGATGCAGAAAAGTATGCTACAACGTTGCACAGACCTTGCTAGAACCCCAGTTAAACGTCGATTTCATTTGAGCATAAAAAATAGGCTAATAAATTGTATTGCCTTAGAATAACTGAAATCTGGAATTATTGTCGTATTTAAATTGGGTGGTGAAAGAGTGCGCATAAATCAAATTGAAAGCGACAGGAGCCGAAAAGTGAAAGTGGCTGCCAGTCAGAAACACATAAAACAATTGACAAGGCAGTCAAATTGTGCAAATTGCTATGAAAATGCTTTCAATTGAAAATTGCGTCGAGCTAGAAATTGGCAAGGCAGTGTTTCGCACAACACGTGTCGAAAATATTTCAAAAAAAGAAGATTCCCAGCCCATAAGCACACATGCACCCACACATGCTCAAACGACAAAGCACACAAATATTTGAAAGGTGTCGCATACACATAGTTCGATAGAAGAGGCACCTTAGCATGGAGAGGGGTTGCGCCCAGGGAAATGTTGAAGCAATACATAAAATATGAATACATATGTGTATATATAGATCATGCCGGACCGAAAGCATCGCTCACAATGGGGGCTGCTATTAACTTGGCCAAGGAATTTACATTTAGATTTATTCTCATACACGTATATACTTGTATTTATGCAACGATGATAGATAGGGCGCCAAATATTTTTGTAATGCATTCTCTATTCTCTGGAATAGCTTGGATTATATCGTATCTGTATATATGTATACTTATTTTTTCGTTTTATATTTAGCAAACGAATAAAATTTGTTTTTATCTTATTTTTCTGCCTATAAGATACAGATTACGCACTGAGCGCGCTTTGGCCATCCCTGATGTACATATTGATGATAATCATGATGCTTCTGCTGGTCGACCGAATGCTGATGATGATGAGGATGGCGCTGGTGTCGACATTATTGACATGGCTACGAACGCAGATGGCATTAAACACATTACGCATACGCCTCGTGTACGCGCCGCATCGCATCAGAACAATGAAGCTAGACGCCAAGCCATGGAAATCGAGGCACGTGATGAAGTGCTCAACATGACGGTGAGGCTGGCTAACGAGCCAGATCGCGAGGATGGAACAGCCGATATGTTTGATGATAATGCCGACACTTCATTGAATTACATTTTGTCGTCTGTGATTACACAAATTGATGAGACAGTGCTCGTCTTTCTCATTGCCATGCTAATTTGTGGCATTATCTATGCATGTGAGTGTTCGCTTGCATATTTCTTGTCATTTTTAACGGTTTTCGTGTTAAATATGTATGTCGCCACTTCTTTCTAATTGCCAGCATCCCCTTGGCAATTTGTTCTGTGACAGCGTTTTACTTTAGTAGCTTTAACTCTTTCACTCCTTCTACTTTGTTTGCTTTCATCTGCTTTCAGTTCTGCTCTGCATACTCTCTAAGCCAGCCATGAATGAAATATTCCTCGTGTTGGTCTCCTATGTCATATTGGGCACGTTTCTGGGCATTGAGATTGCCGTCAGCTATGCTATGCAGCCCAGGTGAGTGCTTGGAAAGTCCTTGGGTAGGATAGGGTAGGGGAGGGGGACATCTATTGCTTTGTTTTTTCCTTTTCCGTTTCTTGTTGCCGCCGGCACTCGGTTGAAAATTAATCAAAAGCTCAAGGCACAACTGTTGAGGCACTAATTAGAACGCTATAAATACAATACTAATTGCTTCTAAAATTAGAACATGGGAAAAAGTTTCGCTAAGCAACAACAGCTAACAATTAATTTAGTAGTAAAGAAACGAGGCGGAAAATGAAAAGGGTTTGCAAGGGCACGAAATGTGACTTTGAATAGTGTGCCTTTGAGTTCTACACCAGCACATAGGGCAGACAATTGACATGGAAAATATTAAATGCAAATCCAATGCGCACAATACTTCAAGATAGCAAGGGAATCTTCAGTGTATTTACATTATTATGTGGAATATGATCTCTTATTTCCGTAGTTACAATTAATAATAAATTATTTTATTTAACCGGGTTGATCAAGTTTGAATATAAAAACTGAGCTGAAAGATTTTGATAGACATTGTGTCTTTTGGACTGCAGGGTTTTTTTTTGCACGACTTACAAACATATCGAACGAGTGTTTCATCGGATGGTCTTAAGAATATCGGCTAAAGTCTTTTAAGTGGCTTCTACGTTCACATAACGTTCTCCTTTTACCGCCAAATGTATTATTCCGTAAAGGTAAAAGTCGTACGGTGCCAAATCAGGCAAATTCGGGGAGTGGTTGATGATTAAAATGTGATTTTTGTCAAGAACCAGACCCAAGTGTTCGATTAAAATGCGAGCTTAAGAACGATGTCAATAATTGCTCTTCATTGGACAATCTTTTTTGTCTTCCAATGGAAGAAATATCATGGAATTTTTACTTAGCCCATACAGATAGCGTGAACGGGAAATGCCATATTTTAGTTTACTTTGGAATATATCTTGTATGAATATTAAAATCAAAATTGCAAGTCCAACAATACATTATTTTTACGAGAAGCACTTGCATTATTTAATAATGAGCTAAAAGCATTATGTTATGTATTGTGTATGACCTCTGCCTTTGATTTCCCTTTGATTTAGAGTTCCTGTTTTTGTAACCACTTGCACTTTCCTCTTTCCATCTCACCACATCTCATGTCGACAGCAAATCCTTTAACGGCAGCGCCTGTTGCATTGTGCTCGTCTACATGACATACACAATGTTGCCGCTGCGTTTGAGTGAGGCGCTTATAGGTGGCGTGTTGCTCAGTGGCATGCACCTATACACCTGTCTGCGAAACGTGTCCTCGTCAACGACAGCGACAACAACAACAATGCCAACAATGACAGAAATTCACTGGCAGGAGGTGAGTTAGTTATTGCCCTAAGCCATGTGTGTGTGTGTGTGTGTGTGCTTGTATGAGTGTGTGTGTATGGTTAAGGTTGCACGCGTGTTTGTCATTTAGTTGTGCAACAGCTGCTGCAAATCAACGGTTAGCTTTTAACCCTTTCTTACTAGAGCGTGCTGAAAACCACGAGGTTGACAGAAACATCTGATATTAATAGTCAGCAAACAGATTGTGGATATTATTTCGTGATGTAGACTTATAATAAAACAATATTGGCCGTTTTGAAATAGATATTGTATGTATATAAGTCATGGATTGGTGGTATGGTATGGTATCATCTGAATTGTTACTAAAAAAGATCCCCGTTTTAAAAAGTATACTCCAGCTGGTTATCCTTTTATTAATATAGAAGATAATGTTTGACATTCCATTGTATTTATAAAGATGTCAAGTCGAAGTAAATTCGAATTCAATATTTTTACGAAATATAGTTTATTTTGGGAACAAATGTCAACTGATACGCTAGACAAGCTTAAAAGAGATAATCATTAACTAATAGCTGCAGTCTTTGGACATTAGCCGATCACGCTCATGCCATGACGGCAGCCCTTCATCACAACCAATAGTGCTAGTGCCTAGAAATATGGAAAATCTCATACAAGGACTACATTTTAGCCAAGTCGATATTTGATACTTAAATAATCGATTATACAAAAAATCTATGAACATATTGATTTTAAATATACTTGGGCTATATTCCCGTTTTTCTAACATTTAGGGTAAAATTTCAAAAAAAAATAATAAATGCTTTCAAAAAGTGTTAAATTTATTGATCCATAATTTGAAGTTTCTTTTTTTGTAAGGCTATTATATTTAGAAAAAGAATAATAAACTTGTTTAAAAATCAATGTGGTATAGTCAAGTATAAGCAGTCTTAAAATTATTTATTCTTTTTTTATACATAAATTGCAATGGCAGCTACTTGTATGTTTCTCACAATTTTTCAATATTTGTAAATGCAAAATTATATCTAGCTAGGGGGGAAAAAGCCAGGGAAAAGATTACATTGTATTTTCAATATACATTTTTTTTAATTATATAAAGCTTTAGATATAATTTATTTAACTTAAATTTTATATTCATTTTTATTCCCTAACACAATGAATTTAAATACCAAAAACTTAAATTTCTAATAAATACGAATTTCTTTAGTATTATATGCCTTTAAATAAGGCTCTTTAGAATAAAAGTGGGCAGACAACTTTAAAAAAGTTAAGTATTGTTGGGTTAATCAATCGCTTTTCTGCTAAGTTACTATGAATCGGAGTCAATGGCGTCCATTAAAGCGCACAAGCCGCCAATTGAATGCCTTCCACTACCTTCGACATACAGCTGTTGCGGGCTGTTAAATAGTTGGTTGGTTTGTTGGATGTCTAGCTTTAATTGTGCGACAATTGTCAGCACGCACATCGGATTAATACATAAGCTGAAATACTGAGCAAGTTGGCCGTCATATATAAATAAAGGAAATCTCTACAGGTTGCACAGACGAGCGGAAATGGTGGCACTTGCCACTCGTTGCCGTCGCTATTGCCGTTGCCATTGCCGTCGTATTGCCATTAAGTGCAGTGAGAAAAAAATATAAATGAAATGAAATTGCCGCAAAATTGAATGAAATTTGCAGTGCCAGGAAAAAGAGGCGAGAGATGCTCAATAGTCGTGTGTGGCCGTGTGTGTTTGTTGGTGTTGTGTGTCTACATGTATGAGAGTGTGTGGCTGTGCAAGTGTTGTTGCCTGTCTGTGACGTGCTGTTGCTTTTATAACTGATTTATTATGATTTTTATTGTATTTACTTTAATGTTATTAATTTATAACCATTTAACAACCTCCTCTCTCTTCTGTTGGTCTGTTCTGCGGCTCTGTCTTTTGGCGCCCACAGCTGTTGTGTACGTGCGTGGCATTGTTTTTGGCCAATTTGACGGGCATCTATACGCACTGGCCAAAGGAGAAGGCCCAACGTAAGGCCTTCATAGAGACCCGCCAATGCATCGAGGCACGATTACGTACCCAGCGCGAAAATCAGCAGCAAGTGAGTAAAAGTTCTAAATAATGCCGCCTAAGAGCATGCTTTGCCAACAACACACGATTTGCATTTACAACGTTGCTTATGCAAATAAACCAGGCATCCAATCTCTCTGACAGGCAAATGAACAAGAGTTGATTCGAAAAAGGCAAACCCCATCAAAATTCAATCAAGACTTCAAAATGGGCATCAAAGTGAAAGTTCTCTGAGCTTTCACTTGCCATTTTTGTGAGTCTGAGTATAGGTATGGGTATGTGTAATCGTGTGGGCGTCTGCGTATGTGTCTGTCTGTCTGTGTGTGTGTATGTTTGAAATGCGCAAAAATGCGGCGAACAAGCGATAGCAGCAGAAATAAATAAACATACATACCCACATATTAGGATGGTGAAATACGCAAATGAATTTTACAGCAACCGAGTGAGCGATAGACAGGATTAGGACGTGTTTATACGCATCGTTTCACTTATCAAATCAAAATCAATTGGAATTATTTATGAATTTTTGCTTTTTATTATTTGGCATAAAATACAACAGGTGTACTACAAGTATATGCACATAAATTATCCATAAAGTTCGTATTGAGCATAGAATTGAGATCTAATAGGGTGAAGGGTGTATAATATATGAAGATATTTTGTGGGAGAGCGGAATTTGTTGAGATATTGAAAAGGTTAATATTTATCTAAATACATGATTTAACCTATAGTAAGACCGTCTTTTAGATAATATGGAAACATTTATTCTGGGAATTTATGCAAGTTCTGTCAATTAGAATTTGATTTAAAAATATAATTTTTATTATGGACAAATTTCTCATCAAATGTTTCAAATTTATCAAATCGATTTAATTAAAAATTGCTACAACATTTTTATTTGATTCAAGAAGTTTATATACTTTATTTTAATAACTGCTTCTTTAACAGATTTTAGAAAAAAAAAAATATATTTAGGAATAGATAATAACATGAATCATTTTTATTATAGTAGTCTTCATGATTTTTTTTTACAAAATTTAACAACAATTTAATTATTGGAACAATTTAGCTTAAATTTGATTATAGTGAGATGGCTTCATCCTAGTTTCTTACCATTAGTTACAGCTTGTTTTTCTGTATCTATAAAAATGTATTTACCAATAAAAATAGGATATTCAATTTGTATAAAAAATAATAAACACTAACACAACTAAGTGAGTCAGTCCCCGACGACGGCACCTACCTACCTACCTATCATAACTAACGAAGGAGGCAAAATATCACTCAAAATTACTTTTAATAATTGGGAGCAAGAGGTTACTGGCACAATAAGTATAATTATGATTATGATCATATTTCGCAGTCTAAACAGCCCTTAATCAAACTCTGTGCACAAAAAGGAGCAACGTGCCATGGCTTTGATTGCCAACAGCTTCTGAAGGAAAAGCTGAAAAGGCGTCTGCTATGCCTTTGTCGAGCCTTTAACTTGTTGCTGCTGCTCCTGAGTCTGCTGTTCGTGTCAGGCATTTTATGTCACCAAGGAAGTAAGCAGAAAAGCAGGCGGGCTTACAAACAACTGTTTGCAATCACACGCGCGTCCACGCATTTTCCATAGCATAATTTAAGGCGCTCGCAAGTTAAGCAAACGTACCATTATACACTTGGTTGTGTTTACTTATTATGCCTCGTTATATTTGTGTCTGCTGATGTCGTTGTTGTCGTTTCAGGAACGTCTGCTGCTCTCCGTGCTGCCGCGTCACGTTGCTATGGAGATGAAGGACGACATTGCAGGACAGCCACGTGATACGCAGTTTCATAAGATTTATATACAGCGACATGAGAATGTCAGGTGAGTGCAAGCATAACTACACACCTAAACACCTACAAGCATAACATACACATGCACGCATTCATGTGTAAATTTATTTGCATGTAAAGTCAATAAAATGTTGGCTTCGAGTGTGACTCTGTTTGTTTGTGTGTGTGTGTGTGTGTGTGTGAGTATGTTTGAGTAACCCGACCGCTTGGCAGCTCCGTGACTTTTTATGTAAAGCACCGGTGCAGAGTGAACCTGATTTTTGTCAACTGTCATGCATAACGTTCACGTTAGTCTGCCCACTAACTGGAAACCCAGCAAACATTTTCTACCGATGAAAATAGTCATAATAAAAGTGTTCATATAAATGGAAAAGTTACATTTATCATGGTTAGGAGAAACTCTTTCAGCTTCAAGGCTCTGAGGGTAGAATTAAAAATTAAAATTAGAGAAATTATTGAGGTGAATGAGTATATCATTCTACCGTTTCCTACTGTTAAGTACGGGAAAGAATTATGAATTAATTTATTAAGCTAATTCCTAATTCATTTATTAAGCTAAGTGGCATATGATATATATTCTGTACAATGCTTAACATTGTAGCTGTTCTTCTTCGCTATAATATGATACAGCCTTAGTATATTTATGGTAGTTATGTGAACAACAAAACTGGGACATATTTAAAGTCCTATTTAGTTCATCGTTTTAAGGATGAAAATTATGAAAATCATCATGTACAACAATTTTCAAAAATAGTTAGATCAGTTATTGCAAAATTTTTAAACTAGTATCCTACTACCTATCTGACAGCTTAATCTAGTTGTATATGTAGTTGTTTATTTAAGACCTGTCCTAGGAGGACAATTATTCAATTTTATGCGGACTGGTAATTTCTATCATGCTATAATCTGAAACAAACTAAATTTGTGTGAGTTCACTTCTGTGAACAATAACGTTGATTTCTTCCTAATACAGGCATATTTTTTGCCAAAAAAAAAAAAAAAAAAAAAAAAAACACCTGCAAGAAGCAAACATTGACAATTCCTAAAAGAGATAGAGAAAAAGAATTGTATTTTGTTGACGTCAATATAGGCATTATCTAGAATATATCCTTCATCTCAATGCTGGCAAGGATTCGATGCAATTGAGCATTATAAAGCATAATTTTAGGAGCCACCTGTTTGTCGTCTGACTCGTTGCTGTCACCGCCTGTTTGCCATTCTATTGCTCACACCTGCACCTCTCCACCAGCTTTCTGCTCTGTTGTCTGCCATGTTTTGTATTAAATTACGCGCTGAGCTGCTTAAGCCGCTCAGTTACGAGTGGCGCAGTCGTAAAATTGGTAACGCAAAGATGAAGAGAAAAAAAGAAAAACGTGAGCGGTAAACCACGTCGCAAGCCCGCTAACTTGGCATTGACGCTGATTTGGGAGTGCATGTGTCTGAGTGTGCATGTGCGTGTGTGTGCGTGTGTGTGCGTGTGTACTCGTTAAACATAAATAACAAAATGCTGCCAACAGACACATTTATTTAGCAGGACTTTAAAATTTAACGTGAGCCAAAGCGAAAAATTGTGTCGGCTTTTGCCCGTGACTAAAATAGTGGAATATATTAAAAAATTCTTTGCCACAGCTGTGTGTGTGTGTGTGACGCACATCCATACATCCACACGGCCACACATACTATGTATGTATGTATATGTACAAACTATGCGACTTATTTCAAACGTTGACTGGACTGCAGCCTACGCAAGAAAATCTTTCTGACTCAGTCAACCAGTCGACCAAGCAACCGCAGGTTATACTTGTAATATGCATTCATTCCGTTCCCTTCTTTAATTCTCCACTTTTATTTTTATTATTATTACTTTTCGTAGCATTCTTTTTGCGGACATTTGCGGCTTCACAAGCCTTTCGGATCAATGCACGGCTGAGGAATTGGTGCGCCTCTTGAACGAGTTATTTGCACGGTAAGCGAAATGTATTAAAGAGAAAACTCAGATGGCCGTCTTGAGTTTTGTGGCATAATTAGTGAAATGGCCTTGCTGTTGTTGTTCGGATAGTCGATGACACGCACATGTGTTAAGGTAGTGCGTATTATGTTTTTGCGCCCAGAGCTTAAGAAACCTGCCTAAATATACACAATTCCCATACACATATGCGAACATGTAAGTAAAGACATGGAAAACTAAACAGACGCTGGCCAAATTAATTGCACATTCAAAGGGCTGATTGGTTTAACTCCGAGCCGTGCACAGTGGTCAGAAAGATCAAATATGTACAAAATAAATTTAATTATATACTATTTAGTGTAGATAGTGTTGCATAATAAGAAAGAATTTATTACAACTAAAGAAGAGTATTCTTAAAGGTGGCAGAGTGTGGTTTCAGAGCTTTATGTCGAATATTAAATTCAAAAGGTCCTGACAATTACAAAAAGTGTTTTTTTTATAGCAAAAACCTATCTCTGCTTATAATACTTTTTATTGATTTTGATTAAATTCATAGTACTTATAATTATTTTAAAATTTTTGACAAATTGGCTTACAATGGCCATAGCCATAGAATAGTATTTTGTTTGTTTATATAGAATGATCACTTTGCCTAGATAATTAATTTTATAAATGATTTCTCTGTCCAAAAGCATGGTCAACTAAAATACAAGATGAAGTGCAAAATAAAAATTGTTTGGCAGGGGTTTAGCCAATCCAATGTGCTCTCCGTAAGCTAAGGGTATAACTATATAGTATTATCGGGCGACTATTTGGATATACTCGTAGTCCCTATTCCACGGCTTCATAGAACTATATCCTGTATTGAGAATAAAGTGTTTAAACGTACTGTACTACATATATACCCATTTAAAATGCTTTTGATAAAAATAGCTTTCAATTCATTGTAAAGATGGTACTTATTATTAGTAACAAAATTCTGAGACAATCTTTTAGGCAAACTTTTGTCATGAACCCCATTAAGTATACGTTACAATGCACGCTTCGGTTGGGGACTAATTCCAATTAGCTTTGAAGCCCACTGTGCAATAGGTCGGCTTAGGTTCGTTAGCAGCAGGCAAATAACCTTTTTTTGGCTGTTCATATTTGGCCATTAGCTGTTGGCCATTTTGTAATGGAGTTTTTATTTTGTCATTTTCAACCGTTTTGCTCAGTTCTGCTTTTTTCTCTCTCTCCTTTGTGTGCTGCCGTGTAGCTTTGATCGATTGGCTGCTGAGCATCATTGTCTGCGCATTAAGCTGCTGGGCGATTGTTATTATTGCGTCTCCGGTTTACCCGAACCAAGGCCGGATCATGCACATTGTGCCGTTGAAATGGGTCTCGATATGATAGACGCCATTGCGTGAGTATACGAGAAGCAGAAACAAATAACAATGAGGATGGCCGCATGGGCTCTGGGCCATTGACAATGCAGTTAGAGGCTGGGTTGGACCGCTCTAGCTCTTTCTTTTGATGGGGATTCGGCTTGGGCCTCAGCTTTGAGTGGCTGCGGTTGGGGCTGCGGCTGCGGCTGTTTTTCAATACTAAATGGCTTAATGGTTGTTGTTGCAGGCTGGTCCGCGAGGTTATGGCTGTGAACGTCAACATGCGTGTGGGCATTCATACAGGCCGCGTGCATTGCGGCGTTCTGGGTCTGGTCAAGTGGCAATTCGATGTCTGGTCCAATGATGTAACATTGGCGAATCACATGGAGAGCGGCGGCATACCAGGGTAAGTAGCATGTTTGAAGACTTTAATCGCACAGATCAATTACTTTTAGTACTTATTAATTACTTTGTGTGAAAGACGCCCACAGTTACCGACTTAGTACATCAAGTGTGACCCGAGACTGACCGCTGGTCTGACCCACTTCAAAGCTAAAGCTTTCTGTCTGTGTCTTCGTTTTTGTCTTTTGAGTCGCCTAAGCGCCACAAATCCTGACCTCAACAGTCCTTGCTTTGTCCTTACTTACTGTCCCAGAGTCGCACATTTTTCTTTATTACTTCGCCTGCTGACACTTCTGCCTGTCGCTTATTGTTGCATTCGAGCGCAAACACAGATACAGATACAGATACAAAACCCTTGTAATGGTCAGCGACGCCCTGTTCCAGTTTTCCTAACGATCCAACACCTAAGAACGACAGCTGAAAGTTATGCTACAACACCCACATATTTATATACTTTTATACACAGACACCCACACAGTTAGTTACTGACCTCTTTCAATGCCTTGTTGTGGCTATTTCGACGCTTATCGTTGACCGGTTATTGTTGGCCCAAAACCGCAAAACATTCAAAGAAAAACTTTTGCCAAACGTGGGTTTTTTCTGTCCAGCTCTTCTTTAACGCCTTTCGCTTGATGTTTCATTTGGTTGGCTGGTGTGGGAGCCGAGGAACAAGTAAAAGCAAACTTACCATAGTCGTTGACAAGTTTCACTCACTTCCGTTTTGATAGTCGAAATTGTATGCGTGTGTGTACATTTGCATGACTATGCCTGTGTGTGTGCTTGCGAAGTACAATTAAACGCAAATTCGCAAGTTAACCCATTGAAGCCAACACATACTTGCAAAGTGCATGCGTATTTCGTATTTAATTGATTTAATTTTTTAATGTCAATTTTGTAATTCAAATAGTGGTCTTAATCCATTAGGATGGATTTTTAAAAATAATAGCTACGATTTTAATGCATTTTTAAAAATAATAGCTACGATTTTAAAATAAATAAATAAAATCTCAATACATACATTAAGGTACTGATTTACCAAAGGCTTTCTTTAAAATGCATATGTACCTATGTGTGTATTCTAGAAGTGTAATTCAACCTGAGTACAAGCTGAAATAAGAAACCAAACGAAAAATAGGATGTTTATCAAGTACAGAATTTTTACATAAAGCGTCGCGACGCGTTGTACCAGTCGGTTTTCAAGGAAAATCATCATACCTGGCCCTTATTCTTGATACATTTTGATTTGTTTTCATTGAGAAGACGAACACAGATCGTACTTTTGTTGTTGCTTCAGTGAAATACTGTTATATAGTAGTGTTTAGTTAGAGTGTAGCTGCGATTCCTTGCAGTGTTTTGTATTATTTTCTCGCTGAACCTATAAATGTTTTTCTCTAAGCCAACTCTAGTACTCTGTAAAGTACGAGTATAGTGTTTAGTTTGGATTTGCCAGAATATCCAATACAAAATTAAAAATTCAAGTTTTAAATGCGGATTTCCAATCTTGAATTTGCTTAAAAACTATGCCCTGTAAAATATTTTATCATTTCGATTCTCGGGTTGATGGGTGGGTTAAAATTGCTGGCCGTTCAAGTGCTCCTTGCAGTGAACACTGTGCACATTGTGCCCGAAGCATTGAACACTCTATGAATGTGCTCAAGTGTCGCGCACTTCAGTGGCTTTTGAAACTTGTTGTCCTTCATGGCAGTGCCTTTTCTATAATTGAGCTGCTGTTGCACAAATTTGCATATACATACTACATTGTGCTATATAGCTTGGGTGTAAGTAGGTATGCGGCGTAAAGCCATTGGTAACTTAGTTTGTGGTGCTGTCCAATCGATTACGACACACCAACACCTCGCACACCATACACGCGCCAACACCAACACCAACACTAACACCAACACCACACACAACTTGTTACACGCGCTGCAAATGCAGTTGAATGGCATTACTGGGGTTGTTGTTGTTGCCGGTACGCCTTTTGCAAATGTGCCGCCATTTTGTTGATTTAGGTTGCCGTTGCTGCACTTTCAACACTTGAGCAATTTGTTACAGTTGTGCCCCTCCTCGCAAGCCAGTTTTTGTTTTTGTTTTCTTTAATTTCACCAAATTGCTTCGCCCACGACCCTGCATCGCCTTTAAAGAAATATAAGTTTAAGTAACAGCAACTCAGTTTACTCGTATTTGGGTCAAATTTTCTTAGCTGGGTCGGTTTGCCTTTGTGGCCGTCACCGCCCAGCTCGTTTGTTAGCTTGTCTCGAGTGAAATTAAAAGTAAATAACTTGTCAGAGGGTGGCGGGAGGTACTCGTACATAACTGTTGCCTGATAAACTGCAATTCAGCAGAGCGAATTTTTTGTTTACGCCACAGTAGTTCCAGGAAGCACTTCAATGCTCCTTCTCCATTCTGTCCTTTGCATGCAAAACTTGCGAACTACATGCCACCACACATCTGTGAATGAGGGGGATGTTATGCGTCCATTTATAAATGGACACCCACTATAATTATCAATAAAATCAACAACATCAACACCATGACACTGCATTGTTGCACTTTTCACGCACTGCCAGACAATGCTGCACAATTTTCCGCAATTCAACTTCGAAGCCATTGGAGACGGCAGCGTGATTAAGGATGCTGGCAACGTAATTAAACAAAGGGCGTGTCTGTGAATATCAAATAACATGAATCGAATAACAATGTTTGCATTGAGAGGCAGGGTTATGGGATTACAGTGTGCATTACAGTATTACAGTTTTATAACTGTGGAATCAAGGCCTGGCAGAATATTGTTACATTTGTTTTTATACAACTTAAAGGCAAAATTATAGCTGTAGAACAACTATAGTACTCCTGTAAAGGAATTATATGTGCTTTACTTGTATATGTGTATTCTGTGTTCCTTATTGTAAGATAATAGTACGTTGTTTTTTGGTATGCAGTTGTTATTTTAAAAGTATTTTGCCCATTTTTTATGTGAAATATTCTTCCATCCACCTGTGGTTCCATTTGTGGTTCCGATATTACCGATAAACCATAGAAGTCGAGAATTTCATATAAAATAATTATATGCCTTCAACAATTTTTGGTTTTGGCTTAGACATTATGCATTGAACATAGAATTATTTCACAGGAGTATAAGTTGGATTTTTTTTTGCTTTAAATCATGTTTAAAATTCAGAAAAACTCCTTATATAGTATTCATCGCAAGATGCACGGGCACTATAAACCTGTATTCTGTTTCGAATGTAGTGAAAATTAATTCCAAAGTTCTTCATTTGTTGAATGTTAATGATTTATTTGTAATTTGTAAGCAAACATTGTATGATAATGGACAAAACTATACTACACCACAAAAAATTCTAAGCACATTAGCGTTAGTTGATTGTACTTTTCGTAGATCTGGGACAGGTCGTAAGTTCGCATCTTACATTACTGTCAAGTATTCAATACATCAGATGCGTTGTTGTGAATTGATTGTGGCTGACAACTAATTTAAATGGGCTCGGATTGCCGTAGGCTTAATTTCAGCCTTTCAGAAGACCAAAAGTGTTTTCTACGCATGAAATACTTAGATTTTCGGAACAAATTCTCTATTAAAAAGCATTTATTTAAATACCTAGCTGATTGTGCTTCTCATAAGTGACGTAGTTAGCCCAAAAACGTAGGCCATTATGTACGTATTTAATGTCCAAATACTCAGCGAGTGTATGGGTTGCTTCTGAAACATTCTTCCCATAACTGCAAAAGGGTCAAAGGAATAAAGATGACAGCGCGTTTGCTAGGCAAAGAAAATTGATGAGAACTTTTAAAGAATCCTCACGGCTATGGCCATAATGTGGCTGCTCATCTCTAGTTGAATTTGCGATATCCTGCCAGTGGCACGTGGCCGCCGACGCATGTGGCATTTGAAAGTGCCTGTGTGACCGTACGAGTGTGTTGTGTGTTGTGTGTATGTGCGTATGGGCGTGTGTGCGAAATGACAATTTAATAAAGCCACTGATGCTGACTTGCAGCGGTGGCAGCTCGCTTGCTTACTCAACATGTTGCAAGCGGCGAAAGCCATGAAAACATTAAAAAGTATTTAGTGTGTTGAAGGAGGAGGGGAGAGTATGTGAAAGTAGTGCTGCAGGGGAAGCAGCGCCAGTGCAGCATGTAACGACATGTAATGCAAGCTGCGGTTAGCTGCATGTGGCAGCCAACGAGCTGTGTTTGCCACCGCACTGATGTGTTTGTTGGTGTATGTGTGGCGCATAAGTTGCAAGCCGCAGCAAATAAAAATGGGGAAAGAGAAATAATATGAAGTCCTTAAAGGGAAGAAGACATGCCCCTCGTCTGTACTGTGGGAAGCTTCTCCTGACAACGTCTGTTTAGTTGCTGCCAATCAATTGGATTGAAAATGCACGAGCTGCTGCATTAACGCACATATTACGCATACGCCATGTGTCGCTGGATGGCTGACTGACAAAGCCTTATTCAATTTTTGCGCTCATTGCAGGCGAGTGCACATCACCAAGGAGACGCTCAAATGTCTCGACGGCGATTACGAGGTAGAGGCAGGCAAGGGTGCCGAACGCAACTCCTATCTGAAGGATCATCAGATTGAGACGTATCTCATAGTGCCGGGCGATATCTACAGACCGGTAGGTGGTAAGCAGTGGAAAGCTTTGAGCACGTCTTATTCATTTATCAACCACTTTCAGCACAAAAAGTCGCGCAATCGTCTGCAGGTTAATGGTAACATCTCAAAGGAGCTGCGCATGATGGGCCATGGCACTGCGCAGAAACACACATCGAAGTAAGTTAATGTTAAAATTGATTTTACAAACTCCGAACTACGGTAAAGAAAATACATCCTATCTTAGGAAGTTTTCAAGAACGCCGTACATGACATAAAGATATTGAAATATATTTAAGATTGTCCTTGCACTTTTACGAAGAAGTTTTGAATGCGACTTCAAACTTATCCTAAAAGTAAAAATTAGCCTGAAATTCTCTTCATTTCACAAAAATAGCATTTCTTTTATGAATGCGTTAAATGTGCCTTTTCATCACTCAATCGTTTAATCAAGAAATTGAAAAAGACACACGAATGTTTAACAGTGAAGAGACAAGTTTGTTTTTAAAGGCTCCATAGAATAATATGTAGATTAGAACAGAAAGAGAAAATATGGGACTTCAGCACTAATTATATTATTTTTAAAGTATACTAATTTCCATTCAGCAACAATCGAAGTTTACATGTTCTTAACTTGAAAACTATATTCATACTTATAAAGTTACAAATTATAACTTATTTGTGGAAATAAATATATGCCAGTTATGTTCCTGATATGATTAAAGACTAATATTAAACATTGGTTTTAGAAGCGCAATTTACTTTACTGATAATTTCGTTAATTTATTGAATTATTTAATAAAACAGCGGTCGGTATACATTTCATTAATGTGTTATTATTGCATTCCTTTATTCCATTTCGTAAATCCAATTCAACATTTTCTTTGAATTATAATTTATTATTTATAACTATAAATTATACATTATGTTATTGATTACACACTTCATTATTTTCAAAGGAAAAATTGTTTGTTTTTATACCCTGTACCCGTAGGGTAAACAGGGTATATTAGGTTTGTGCAAAGTATGTAACATACAGAAGGAAGCATCTCCGACCCCATAAAGTATATATATTCTTGATCAGCATGACGAGACGAGTCGATCTAGACATGTCCGTCCGTCTGTCCGTCTGTCCGTCCGTCTGTCCGTCCGTCTGGATGAACGCAAGGATCTCAGAAACTATAAAAGCTAGAATAACCAAAGTTGGCATCCAGATTCTCCTAGGTCCGAGTAAGGACGAGTTTATTTTTTTTTTTTAATTTTCCCCCCCTTCCCCCGCTACAGAATTTCGTCAATAGCGTCCACATTTCAAATGCTACCTAAACCAAACTTTGCACACATAATTTATATATAATTGTCTACTGTTGTTCAAAATTTTATTCAATTCGGTCAATTCTAAGAAAAGTTATTAGCGAAACAAATTCTCGCCAGTACAACCCCCACAAACTGCAGCAACAAGTTCGCTCTTCTTCTTCCTCTTTTTGTTGCTGCTATGGGCGCATATAACTCAGTGACGGAAGTTTACCTGGGTACAGGGTATTACACTGTCGGGCTTGCTCGACTGTAGCGTTCTCTCTTGTTTTCATTTACCGAAAAAAGGCAGACACTTAAATTAACCACTACAATATTTACATTTTAATCAGAAATACCTTATTACTATAACCTTCGACACATGCTCGATTCAAAATTGTATATTAATTATTAAAGGCAAAACACACATGAATGGCAAAAAGATAAATATGTAAAAACTCTCTATGAATTCAACTACAAAAAAGATACCAATATTATGAAGCAAAGTAAAACTTTGACTGATATTTAGTTGAAAGTTTAAATGCAGCTTCTCACAACAGATTTAATTATTTTTAATTGCCGTCGAAACTAAATTCTATTTAGTTAGTTTAATAGTTAGCTCAATGGTATATTTTTCTCATCTTAATTTTCTTGCACCATTTCTCCTGCAGATTTGGCTTTGGTGACAGTGCGGAGAGTACCAAGGATCCAGAGGACGAGGTCAATGAATATCTTATGCGTGCCATAGACGCTCGCAGTATCGACCACTTGCGGGCCGAGCATTGTCAATCGCTGTTGCTTTGTTTTAAGGACAATGCGTTGGAGAATAAAGTGCGACCGGTCGTGTTCGTATGACCAATAAATACTAATGCTTTTGCACTTTCATTGCAGTATGCCAGCGAACCAGATCGAATGCTCTGCGTGTATTTCTACTGTAGTCTTTTGGTGCTACTGGGCACCAGCGTCATGCGCCTAACTGTTTTCCAGAGGTAAGTCAACAAAGAATCAGATCAGAGCCATGTACATACACGTATATGAATGCGAATGCAAATAAACGTCCTTTGAACGCATCGCACATGTTAAAAAGAGAACGCTGTGTGCTGTTTTTTCATTGAAACTTTCCCCACCTAACTTGATCCCTATCCCCTCTTTTGTTGCAGCACTCCATCGGCACTGGCGCTGTCCCTGGGAGCCCTGCTCTTGATGCTGCTGCTGGTATTTTTGGTGGCATGTCACGAAATCAATTTGAAGGTATGCATCGGGCTACAGGTTGGATTTATAAATCGAATCATTCCCTTTGTTTTTAACGTATAGGTGTTTCATATTTTATTGCATTTATTTACATATTCCATTTAGCTACCAATGGGCATCAAAAGGTTTTCATTACATATTCATAGCAATCGAAGGCTCTCGCAATTTTTTGCCTTCGCCACGGTAGCTCTGATTGCTCTGACCACGCTCTTCGTCATGGTAAGTACCAGTGGAGGGAAAAGGGGTGTCGCTAGAGATCTGGGTCTGAGATTAAGCTTTCTTAATTTTACCTTTCAATTTCACGGCGCTTTGCACAAAACTGGGCTCCTTTAAATATCCGTGACCCAATCCGCTTGGCCTTTCTATAAAATATTAAGCAGCGGTTAAACTTAGACCAAATTCTGGGCAAATGCGTGCATTAGGTGATTACTTGTAGAATCTACATTGCTGAGACAGTGCACGGACAGTCAACAGTCAACTGGTACGACTAATTTGATTGGCTGCTCTTTGATGTGTCCTTGGTGGATGCCCTGCCCGCTTGTTCCCAAATTTAGAAATATTATATCATGCATATAGCATCAAGCATAAAATATCACAAATGTAAAAATATTTCTCATATAAATTTTGCGTGTAAAAGTTTGCATTTCTTTTATTTTCTTTGCAAATTTCTGCAAAATTAGCATACGCGGCGTATGCGCAACATCAAAAAAAATATGCGAGCGCACAAATCTTCGACATACACGTAAAAGGTCTGAGACACTTAACATCATAATTTACCGCGCTTTTGATGGGAATGAAGCGACAAATGTTTTATGTATGTGTGTACGCACGTACATACATACAAGTATATTTCATCTGATGAGGCAGGACGGAAGTGGGTGGACTGTGTAGGCAATAGCCTGTGAAGGGGGGCAGCGGCAGTCAACATGAGAATAAGAATGAAAATAAAATTTAAAAAGCAAACAAAAATTGCCAAAATAAAATGGGGGCGCGAGCTGGTTGCTTGTCCCGACTGTGGTTCTTGCTATTGTTGTTGTTTTTGTTATGTAGCTCTTGTTAGTGGCTGTTTTTTCTGCTGCTGAGCGCATCAAAACAAAAGTTTTTCCATTAAAGTTCGGCATTGGCTGATAACCATGGCGGGCTATGAGAATACACGAGAGGAACAGAGGCGATGATTCTGTACTCTACTTGGAAAACTGTTACACTATCCAGCCGCTGCCAGTTTCAACAAGGTTATCGATACTCGAAATGGGAATTGTGCTCTCAGATTAGCCAACAAGATAATGTATTGTTTCAAGTGTTTTACTTGTCTTTGAAATGTCATTTCAAAAGGTATTTTGTCGCCCATATGCGACACAACTCTTTCAGAGTTTTCAATATTTGATTTCTTTCCATTATTTTTAAAAACAAAAATTCTATAAGAGCTATATAAAGTTCAAATTGATCTACAACTCTTAGAGGAGTAGCGATTAAAAATGTCTGTATATGTGAGAGCAGGCCCCATATAATTAGCATCCAAATAAGACAAGTGTGGAAAGAAAATATTTTAAAGAAGAAAACTATAGAAATTGATTTGTTTATCTCATTATAGTCACATTATTAATATACCGGAAATATATTCGTAATGCGTTTCCGATTTAGAAATGGTGGGAGCTAAACAAATACACCTCATTTTGTTTTTACACGGTAGATGGGATCCAGAAAACCCGTGTAAAACGAGGCATTGATAATATGCAAAAATAGGTGATAGGTCCCTTATCTCTAGAACATATTAAAATCAGTGAAAAAACAAGGATTCAAAATATCTGCTGCATATCGATGCTATTTCGTATGTCCTGGTCCTGGGCTTATGCATAATACCCTCTTTTGAAAAGTGTATAACAAAGCAGTGTTTAAACGCACTTCGCTTCATACATATGTGTATGGTCTGTGTATGAAGCCGTCCATTTATGAGATACCTATACACCTGAGTCTGCCTGTCTACCTGTCTGGCTGTCGGTGCGCGACTGCCAGTTTCCGAGTTCATGGCATCACAGAGCTTACCGCAGTGCTGAGGATGTTATGCAGCTTCTGACATTTGGTGGCCAACTTTTGTATGGGCGTTTAATGGCACTTTAAGCATTTCTGGCGGGCCATTTCTATTCATTTGGCTGGACAGTTTTTATGGGCAGCAAATGGTTGCTTTAAAGCGTCGTTAAAGCTCGGCCCACAGTTCGTAAAGTAATCACAAAAGTCACAGCCAATGGTGTTGTGATAAGCGAACAACTAATTAGCGTTCTCACCCACTTGTACTCATCCACTGACACATTTTAAATACATAGTTTCAGGAGTCTTGGCGTCAACTGAAGATACTACAGACCAACTACGATATGATGAACTCGCTTGCGAAAACAAACAGCACAACAAATATAAGCGACAGCGTAATTGAAGCTATAGAAACAAGTGCTGCCTCCTGTGATTTCTACTTAGCTTGTAACGTAAGTCTTAGACTAAGAGTGAGAGGAGGGGTAGCCCATTTACTCCAATCCCCAACCATCCATTACAGACCTTTTTACTGCTCACGCTGCTCTCGATGATGACCTGTGCCACATACCAAGTTTTGCGCATTTTACTAAAGCTAATGCTGCTGCTCTTTGCCGCCGCCTCCTACCTGGCCTGCTCCCTCTACTTGTATGCACACAGCAAGGAAATCAGTTATGAATTGGCGTAAGTATCTACATCTACATCTACCCCTGCCCCTACCCCCATTCTGCCTCCTGCTTTAGATTCTCCCGAGCCAGCGGCATTTGCCAGGCAGGTCGCGTACGAGAAATGAAAACGCATTATGCTGTACTCGTAATGCAATTTGTTCTGCGCCAAGTGGCTGACCCTCTGCCACCCTGGTGGAGACAGGACCTCCTGCTGCTCAAATGCATTTGCTGCAGCCACAAACTGCATTAAAATTGTATTTAGCACTCGCCAAGTCAGCTGCGCTATTTTAGCAAGCAGCGGGTCTGTCCAACTTCATTTATCAGGCTGCGAAATGGCTCTACCTACTAGACTACTGCGACTGCCACAAAAGCACACAGGGACGCAAAAATGTATCTGCACACCAAAGACAAGACAAAACATCCTTCAAAATTTTTAAAACAATTTATAATTTGTTAATGTAAAGAAACACTCTAGATTTTAAAACTAAAACGTAAATAAGCCCTGAAGTATTTAATTACTTTATAAATATGGCAGTCGTTCAGTGATACGGAGATTTTTTCAAGTTTCATATTGGCTAAAACAGGTTTTAACTTAATTTATTCGCTATCGATTTGTGTGTTTTTCATTAGAAAAGGGAAGTGAGGAAATCCCAAAATTTTCCGAACACTCGGTTCTACTTGTAGTAAAATTGTTAATATCGGTTTCACTTTTAATTGAAATCAGCAAAATAAGTAAGTTGCTGGCTTACATTTTCAATGATGTTTTCAAATTTTACCAAAAAAGTTCGGTTTCTTCATTGTTATGTTACAATTTTTTAAGGCAATAACAAATACTTATAATAGAACTAAACTAAACCACACTGTACTTCCTTATCTCATAGTGAAGCCATTTATTTTCATATTTCCCTAAAGAGAACTGACTTACTTTTTACAAACAGATGCAGTATCTTTCAACAATTAAATGTTTCTAACAGAAGCATAAACATATTTAATAAAAAATAGAGGGTTCGTTTTTTACAAAATTCGACTAAAATCTTACAAGGTGTGGATTATCAGTTGTCTGAATACATATTTCGATAAGTGTGAAACTACGACTGCATAATTACAACTACTCACTCAATGCTACACTCTTTTTTGCTATCTATGTACCCCTTTTACCTCTGCTCCTCTGCCACTTCGGGTGCCGCTGATGTGACTCCTGGTGGCTCAACACTCGGCATCTCGTGTCGCATTGTCGCGTGTCCTTGCGCCTGTATAACTTGTTAATGGACTGGAATAACTTCGTCATTGCCAACAATGCCGGCGCTGCCGTTGGTTACTGGCACTTGGGCGCTCGGGATGCAGCATTAGTAATGAGGAAGCCTTGCTGCGCTACATAATTGATTCAATCTTCCTCTTTGCATTTATGCTGGCTTTGATTTTTCACAGCCATCAGACTGAGGCGACATATCGTTTGGACTTTATTTGGAAACTGCAGGCAACGGGTGAGTAACTAACACTCAAATGTGCGAAAGCCCACAACTTCTCAAACTAATTAGCATGCCATGCTGCTCAAAGTTTTCCTTTGACCAGTGACTGACTGACGCTGTTTTCTAATGAATTAGAGGTCCTGGCCAGGAGTAACTGCCGAAGGCGGGGGCTAACAGCGCAGCTTTGCATGCAACTTTAGCCCACAAAACTGCCTGACAGTTCCTCCTAGCCACCTAGCGATGTCTAGTGCTTTTAAACATTTTAAAATTGTGACGTCAGTGAGCATTTAAGAAGAGAACATTTATTTATGGAGGTGAAGGCATCACAATATCATAAAGTACTTTTGGAGATGTTAGTTATCTCTATGCTCATAACTTTATTTTAATAGGATTTGTTGATATGGGTTAGTAACCAGACTGAGTATTGATACTACAACAAATTCTTAACTTATCTTTTTGAATACCAAATGAAAACTAAAATGTCAATAAGGCCTTGAGGTGCCATAAAGAAACGGAGGAGTAAATGGTCCTCTAATTATACTGACTAACTTTGTAACTGATTTAATTTATTACTAAAATGATAAATTCTAGTAATTAAATGTTATAGTTACGCATTTTGTGTTTCTTTAAGTTGACCTACATGACCTAATTATATAACTGAAAAAAGAATGCATAATTAAAAGAAAATTTAAGCGGGAGATAACTAAGAATTGTTTCGACCAACAAGCCCAGGCGCTCACTATCCATATTTTTTAGTTACTTTTGCCACTTATGGTATTTTATATATTTTTTAATGGCAAACTGTTAGCAAATTCCTTTCCTGTTTTATCCGAGATATAAGATAAGGCTACGGTTCATTGAAAGGCATTATATTTCTATCAAATGTAGAATCATCTAATAACAGCTTTTACTAATGGAATAGCATTGGTAGCTCAGCCACATACACACGTGCAACTCTTGTTACTGTTGTTCATGCAGTGGATGTTTTTTTTTTTGTTTTCTTATACCCTATACCCGAAGGCTTTAAAGGCTATATTAGGTTTGTAACAGGTGGAAGGAAGCATCTCCAAACCCATAAAAGCATAAAGACTTAGTATACTATATAGAGTCTTCTAATCCCTAAACAACGCGAATTTTCAATTATTATTATTATTTTTTTTTTTGAATTGTCCTTTCCACCTCCCTTAATTTTGTCCACAATTCCAAAGCTACAGAAAATAAACTTTAATTAATTACTTAATTGAATAATTAATAATTTATTAGTAAATTGTAGTTCTCAATTTTTGTTTAGAATTTCCATCGAAACAATTTTAGACTAGTACTACGCTAACAAACTGCAGCATCAAGTGTTTCTATCAAGTGTTTCTATCTTGTTTTTTTTCTTTTTCTACGGTTCATTAAACGATAACTGATACTGCAATTTTACGCTATTCATATACGTTTTTCAGAGGAAAAGGAGGATATGGAGCATCTACAGGCTTATAATCGTAAACTGCTCGAAAACATTTTGCCCGTGCATGTTGCCGAGCATTTCCTCAGTCGAGAGAAGCACATTGACGTAAGTATTCGCACCCATATTCAAATTCATAGCCATAATGTGCATATGTATGCCTCAACATATCGTATATGTAGGTTCACTTGAATGCAGATGAATTTTCAGCATGGCTATTAAAATCCAGCTTGAGTTGCAAGTATGTCAGTTTCCTGCCACCGTCAGTTGAAATGCCACTGCGGCCTGCAACACTTCCTTGAGCACGAGCAGGAGGTGCATGCATTTTATTTTGATGCCGATTCTGGCATTGAAACGCTTGCACTATTTCCGGTCAACAAATCTGGGCAGCTGGCCAAGCCAGCAACTCAGATCGTAGGTAAAAAATACTGTTGAGTTGGATTGCTTTTAGTTCTTTGCTGGAAAGTGAGAAATTCATTAAGCAAATTATTTCAGCCATTTGCAACATTTGAGGACTTTTGGGAACGGAAACGCGGGCATTCCACTTTTGTATAAATTCCATTTTATTTTCACTTCAGTCACCTTTGCCAACTTAAACATGGCCTGAAAATCGATTGCTCACAATTTGAGAGCTGTTTCTTTTTAGCTTTAAATTTTAGATTCACGTTAGCTACACGGTATGTTCCTCTTAAAGACAAACTGAGTTAGTTTGAATCCAGATGTTGAATAATCAGGACAGGTTTAATTTGAAGCTTTTTTGTTACTAATTGGCTACAATAAAAAATATTTTGGCCTATAAACCGCACAAAAACTTGAACAATAAGGTTTTTTCTTGCTATAAGGTCCAACAAAAGCGTAAACACTTAAAACAGCAATACTTTTCTACTAATGGAGTTAAATGTAATCATAAATTCTATTCCTTTTCGAAATAATTTGTGGATTTGCATGTGAATTGCTTTTTATTAAGGGTTCGGAACTAATTCAAATACTTATTTAAATATTTGTAATTTCTACAACGACTTGGACAATAGTTATTGTTGTCTATATGTGTAAAAAGAACGCTATCCGTCCTCCTGAGCATTTATCATCTCTCAATAAGGTGCACATTAGCTTTCTTGTTCAGAGAAAGTTGGTCTGAATGGTATGGCAAATGAAACTCTTTCAATGAGCACGAGTCGTTAATATTTTGAATGATAGTACCAATTGGTTTGTGCAAGCTTCTTACCTAGAAGGTCATTGACAACTTTTTTGTCTAAATAAAGAACTAAAATAACATTTTCAATACAGAGAATGCAGATATGTAATGCTATTTTTGGACATGGATAGAAATAGTGTGATGTGTTTGTGTATTTCTTTCTCAGAAAAAAGTCGACAACGGCTTAAAAACAGAATCTCTTAGGTAATTAAATAATACAGCTCAAGTCAGTGCTCTTGCAGAAAATTAGAAATCATTACTTACAAATCCAACACAGATTCAATAGCTTTACAGACAGTGGTACTTAAGAGGTAGTTGTGAAGCCAGGTCAATGTTTATGGATACGTAAGTTAAGCTCATTTCATACTCATTAGCTGAGCACATAATACCCCTTCATCCACAAACATCCACACATAGCCACTTACCATCATCCACCCACAATTGCAAACTGGCCAGAGTGCAGAGCAGGGCCATGGTTGGCCAAATATTTGATTTCGTCTACAATTGGTTTCCCATTACAGGATCTGTACCACGAACAATGCGACAGTGTGTGCATCCTCTTTGCTTCAATACCAAACTTCTCCGAGTTCTATGTAGAGCTGGAGGGCAACAACGAGGGTGTTGAATGTTTACGCTTGCTCAACGAGATTATTGCCGATTTCGATGAATTACTGAGTGAGGAGCGTTTTCGGTAAGATTATTTTGTCTGGAGTGCAGCAACAGTTACTCCTTTACGGCCGCAGCCTGAAACTGAGAATCAATATATACATCCGTATTTCTCATTGCTTGCAGCTACATCGAGAAAATCAAGAGTACGGGGGCCACCTACATGGCCGCCTCGGGGCTGACGGCCAATACCTGCGACCAGGTTAACTTTAGTCACGTCACGGCTATGGCGGACTACGCGCTGCAGTTGTTTGACAAAATCGAGGAGGTTAATATGCATTCCTTCAACAATTTCCGAATGCGCATAGGTATGAAGAGTTTGATTGACTTGCTTCGTTTGTGGGTATACTAAGTAGTATATATATTCTCATCCAATCAACCCATGCAGGCATCAATATTGGTCCGGTCGTGGCGGGAGTAATCGGGGCCTGCAAGCCGCAATACGATATCTGGGGCAATGCGGTAAATGTGGCCTCGCGCATGGACTCTACAGGTCTGGTGGATCACATTCAGGTGAGTGTGGCCAAACATGGTCAATAAATCAATTGCCGACATTATTTTGTGATTTTAATTAACTGCATGCGCAATCGATAATTAATAGTCGTGTTTAGTTGACGGATTTCGATTCAATGCAATTGGGCGCACTTAAGTGAAATGCTATTTGCTTCTTGTTCACTTATCCGGTTAGCAAACAAAGTGCTGAGCTGGTATTCCAATTTCACAATTGCTTTCACTGATGTGCGCTTTGAAATTTTCCATTCGACTAAAATCAAAAAGCGATGAAATTCTGCACAAAAATCTTTGTTCTGAAAGTTACTTTCAAACAAAACCGAAAGTTTTCCTCTTTTGCTAGCAGGGTGGATTCTTAAATTGTGTTTGGACCATGAAATTAATTTCATAAACTCATTTTGTAACCTTGACGATTAAAGTTGATAAAAAAAGTTTACGGCTAGTGGTTCGAATTGAATTAATAAATTATTTAAGTTGTTGTTGACGCTGAAAAATATATGAGACTACGAATATTCTAAGGCGTAATAATTATAATATTCGGGACAATATTTTGAGGAGTTTATCAAAACAAATTTGCAAATTGAAAAAAATAAGTTTATGTATTTAATGAAGGGAATATGAATACTAAAAGCTTGATGGTCTCTAAAATGTCAACTAAAGAGAGCGATTAAAAAGGATAATTACTTCAACTGATTTGCTTTAAAGTGCATTAGTTCAATACATGCGAAATCAATTAATAACTTCTTATCAGTTCTTTGTCTGTTAAACTTGTGTTCAAGCAGTTTTTTTTTTTTTTAATTGATAATTTACTTAATTATAACATACGAGTAAAGGCAAATCAAAGTTGGAAGAAAACGCCTTATAATTAACTAAAAAAATAATTTAATTGGCGCATGTATTGGAGAATGGAGTTTTATTAAACATTCTGTAATTTAGTAAACATTCTTTTTACTTACTTCTGGGATTACATACCGGGGAAAACACCAGCACATTTTGGCCAAGTTTGTCAAATATTGCACAAACTCTGTCTAAACGCATCTTCAGAACAGACCACCCTGGGGGAGCTTCTAATCAATTGTGGCTGATGTTGGCCAATGGACAGTGGGGGGTAAACTTTTAGTGTCAACAAAACTTTGGGAGTCGCACGGGCAGCAACAGGCGAATCGGCCAAGCAACCAAGCAGCCAAGCGGCCAAGAGCCCAATGCGTATACGCCGCGTGTCATGCATCTTTCATGGCATAAACCCACACACGCCCACGTACACACACACACACAAGCACACTCCTGCTACTTACAGAAACACAGATAGGAATACGAATACAAATACAAATAAAGAGACGAGGGCAGCCAGCACAGATAAAAACGTGCATTTGATTTTATTTGCCGTTTGCCATCGATAAAAACCAAACGAAACAGAAATAAATTATTAAGCGGGTCGCTTCAGCATGTGATGGGGAGGAGGCTACCCAGTTGCCAGTTGCCAGTTGTTGTTGGAACTGGCGCTATCATGAAAAATGGAGTCCAATGCTTGTAGACAGATGTGTTTATGTGCGTGTGTCTTTTGCATTTGTAGCTGTGCGTGTGCGTGTGTGTGTTTGGGTTTGTGTAAATAAATAAAAGTAAATAGGAAGTGAGGGCATTGCCATTGAACTTGTCGCCTGAAATTTATGTTACCATTTTGCAAAATTTCTTCTTCTTTTCGCAATGCCGCGGTTCAAAGGTTACCCAAGAGACGCAGCAGATACTGGAGAGTCGCGGCTACGAGTTGACTTGTCGTGGCAGTGTCAATGTAAAGGGCAAGGGCTCCATGATCACCTACTTTCTCAAGGGCAAGCTGGCGGGTGGCAGCGATGTGGCCACAAAAGCGGAGGTCGCTGTGGAACCGCCCAAGACCTTGACAATCAATGCTCAGCCAGCTTCAAATTTACAGAGCGATTCAATGGCAGAAACAGCGGCAACAGCAGCGGCAGAGACGAATGCCAAGGAGGATGCCCAGGATGATGCCGACGAGTTGCCTTCACCCGACATTGATCTCAACTCGAATATGCAGAGCTTGACGGCACAGCGTCGCAAATCGCTCTGTCGACAGCACAACATCTCCTCCTCTTTCGGCACCAATGTTAGCAGCTCGACGGCCATTACGCCCAGTCTCTCGAACAGCTCCAGTGTAGTGACAATTGGCGCCTTGCCAGCGCTGCTCAAAAGCGCCAATGCCAGCAATATGGCTGACAATTGCTCCGAGTGTGGCCAGAACAAATCTGTTTCGATGGTCACCAACTCGCCCGTTGCCCCACCTCCTCCTCGAACGCTGGTCGCAGAGCTTAAGGATGAAATCACACGCGATGAGAAATGCACTCTCAAGGACTCGATTGAAAATTTAGAAATTCTACTGAAAAACAACATTAGTTTGTCCGATTTGAGCAACAAACAGCAGCAGAATCTACGCAGCACCACGACAGGTGAGTTGCCACCACTACCACTACCCTTACCCCTACCCCTACCCCTACCACCAACGACCACAACAACAACAACGACAAGCACAGCGCTGCGGAAACGCGACACAATCGTCAGCTTCAATGTAACGGAAGCACTGGCGTCGACGCCACAGCAACAACAACAACAGCAGCAGCAGCAGCTACAAAGAAAACGCAAGTCGGTGACAACGATGATGGTCAGCTGCATATCGACAGCAACAACAACGACCCGTCTATTATCAGACGAGAGCAACAGTTCCACCCAAACGGCACCGGGCACCCTCGAAACGCAGGATGGGCCCACCAGTCTACTGGAACGAGCAGAAAGCAGCCAAGCGGATGCAGTGCGTCGTTCCAATGCCAGTGCCGGCAGCAGCGTCGAGCACGACTGGCAGCCGCGCACAGCGACGCTCGAACCGAACCGCAGTCCCATCAAGACCTCGCAATCGATGAGTCCAATCGGCCTGACCACCGAGGTGTTTGTTCTGCCTAACAGTCGCAGCATGATTCTGATAAGCAGCAGCGGGGGCGATGGTGGTGGCAGTGGAAGTGGAGCCGGAGGTGGCAGCAGTCCGGGCACTGCTGGTGGTGCTGCCGCTTACGTTTTGCAGGATGTCAGCACATAATTGCATTGGCAGGCAAGGAAGATGGGAGATGGTGGTACGAGAGGGTACGCCAGGGGGTTAGGCTTGGAAATATAAATCGTGTAAATATGTAAAATATGCAGCCGCATTTAAGGCACAAGGTCGATGCAGGATTCTTAGTAGAGCTGTTATGTGGGGCTCAAGTGGGAGTGGGATTTGATAGATGTATGTACAGTCTTACCTCGCTTATCACGACTACTTTTCTGCTTTCTAGCTTCAAGCTCATGATCTTCTTTTCAGAATCAAATTAATTGAAATAGTGGAGAAACAAGAATTAATTCAGAATAGGAATACTTAGAAATACGAAGCATCAAGTGTTTAAAACATATATAGTAGCCTAAGTGCTTCGGTGCAATTGAAAACCTCATTGGGTACTAATTTAGCTTCTACTTATTTCTATTAATCTAAAATATTGTTAAAGGTCTTGAGTTGAATTGACTATAGCTTTGGGATCAATTTTACCCTCCGATAAATTATTTGAATTTTCAACTGCAAATATTCGGAACATCCGTACCGTATACAAGTAAAAGCATTTGATCCACTTCCGAATCCATTCTTTAGAATGATGCACCTAAATATTTCCAATAATGCTAGCTATAATAGACTTATAAAATCATCAGAATGAAGAAAATTAATTACAATACACTTATACTGCCTTGATTTTTAAACACTTGATGGTCCTTCATTTAATATAAATTACAGTCGAAATAAAACTATTCAGTTGAGCGGCAGTATACTATATCTCATATATAGTGATTGAAAAATATATTAACAGAATATTCAGAGATATTGAAGTTAAACATACCCAAAAAATCAAAAACTTAAAAACTCATAGAGCTTCATGGCACTACAAGTACAAGTATACTAAAAACTGAACTCAAATGCAAAACAGTTCAGCAATGAATAAAAAGTACAAAAGTTAATGGTTCAGTTTTTAGTCAAGTGCCAGAAGACAATTATGAAATTCACAATTTTCAATTAACTTCATTATTATTTTTCTGTATGATCTCTCGCTTAGCAATAGGTGTTGTTGTCGTTATTTGAAATATCAATGTTTTACCACCAAGACGGTGGGGCTTAGTTTTTGGGGTTTCACTTTGTACAGAAACAGGGTAACTATACGAGTATAAGATGTATTTACATTGATCTCCAACTAAAACGTTCATATCACAATATAGTACGAAGCTAAATGCACGAACTGGGTACCAAAGCATGTAGAACTAGTCGGTTTAATTATTGATAGCTAGTCCGTAGATCATAAGCTAATCGGGATCTGGAGGAGGAAGGAAAGGTTCCTAACTATCGGTCGCAAATGAATGAAGCTAGTGTGCAAACGAATTTAAATAAAACAACAAGGATACATATATTAAAAAAGATATATATGTATTTACCTATTTTTATGACGATGCTATGTTTATGAAAGCACTGATAGATGTGAATTTGTTAGTGTTAGCTTTTGTTATCGATTCTGTTTGTCTTCCACTCTTGCAATCGAATACATACACTTGTAATATTTTAAATCCACTAAATAAAAGAATTTGTCCCATTGCAGTAAAGCATATAGCAATACGATGCCCAATTGTTTTAACTTCTTAGAAAGCGTAATTACAGGCCGTCATTACAAAGTATGACGCTTTTAATTAATTCAGTTTTCACCCAAAATAACAAATAGTTGCTTTGGAAACACATGGTGGTGAAATGGAATCCACTCTTGCTTACTGTCACAAGGAACAGGCCAGTATCAAAAAATTCAAATTTTCATCCGTATATAAATTTCACTTCTCTAAGCAAAATTGAAGCAGTACTGGAGATGTTAGAAGATTATCTACTCTTTCAACATACAGCAATAGTCGACGAAAATTTTGTATATTCTGGCAAGCGAAACAAACTTCATCATCAACATAAACTAAATAGAAAATAGCGGCCCATAAATAAATAATGAGAGACTTCATGAGTGTTACATAGATGTGACACTTAAAGTTATTAACTATTGAGTACTGCAAGGAACCTAGTTCAGTCTGGATTGCTTTAAACGTAAAAAGCAGCCGATAAATTTGAATTAAAGTTTAATGAATTTGTACGATAAGTCGACTCTGCCCCGACCTTTTTAAAGGAACGATATTTGATAGCTAGATGCCATGTCATATGCAGAGAAATGCCTTAAATTTCTCGATTTGCAACTTCAAAAGAAAAAGTAAAATTGCATTTCCAACCTTGTGAAGAAATTAATTGATTGATTGATTGTCAGTCGAGTATTAACCGAAATATTGAAGTGGAAATCAAGTGAAAGCATGCATATAAACTGACCATTCGATCATTTCTTTCTGGAGCACTGTTACTCTGGGGATTGCCTAATGGAATCTTCACTTCATGAAGTCTTGGCTATCAGTGTTTTCAATAAACCTTTTACGAATAAATACACTTAAGTAACCAACTCTGTCAATTTAAGGCTGTACTTTTATTTAACTGTATCCACAAGAAGCTTAAGCGGAACACACTATTTTTAAATGTTAAGCAAATATTAAACGCAAATATAAATGTATAGTATATACACAAATTACTCTTACAACAGATCATACAATATACGAATATAATACCAGTTAGCTAATCATAAATGTTGATAGATGTACAATGTTTTACGTGTATGTTGTGTGTCTCAATGTTGCTGAAAGAAAAAAACACTAAAAAAAGAAAAAATATATAAATATTAAAAAATAAAATAAAGGCGGTAAATAATTATTAAATATCATACAAATATATACCGGAACAAAATTCTCGCTGTGATTTCTATGAAAGAAAGTATAAATTATGAATTATTTTATACATTTTTGTTACCTAGTTTTAACTTGAAGTTTTAACTGTTCACTCGCTCTGACCTTAGCTGACTACATACATATATATACGTACTACCTATCATTTAGCTACCTACACACATACACATGCACAAACACATACAAGTACAGCGGCTGTGCTTGGCAGCAGAATTGTTGAGAAAATGCCTCAAACTATGCAAAACTTTGGAATTTTTTACTTTGCAACGACTAGTTGCAGCATCTGCTGCGGAGCTGCAACATTCCTCTTAGTACACACACCACTTACAAGTGTTTGTGCTTTTTGGCAATTGAGTGGCAAGGCAACTAATTTAAATTTTCAAATACGAGTTAAACTGACGTTAAGTAGCTTGCTGTTGAGTTAAAATAAACGCTGATATGTATATGTACGTGTACGATATTAAAAAAAAAATATATATATCATCCAAAATCGAAACAAATTGTCGCGAAATGTTGTAAATGTTTAATGTGCAAACTGCAAAAAATGTGTTAATAAAACTTACAAATAAGTTTGGCAAGTGTCGAAGCATTTCATAACTATTTACATTTGTGTGTACTTTATGTTGGTAGGTATGTTTGCTAGAAAGTGTTGCATTGCTTCACAACAACAGCGCGACATTAATTTATATTAACAGAGACAAACATTGTTGATGTTTAATTTTAAATTTTTCGCGCCCGCCGCCACAGGCAATAGTAGCCGAGCAGGTGGAAGCCAAAGTAGAGGCCCAGACAGGCCAGCATGTTGCGATAGAGATGCGACTCATCGAAGCTGTATTTGTCCAGCACATCCTGGCCAGTGTGGAAGCAGGGCAGGTCCTCGCTCTCCTCGAAGCAGGCTGCACAACAACGAGTATGATTAGGGAATGATTTTCGATTTGACTACCTAAGCGGCTACTCACTGATATTTTGCACGCCGGACCATTGCACAATGGTCATGGCCTCGTTGGCGTACAGCATCCAGGAGAGAAACTGCGTCCAATAAAAGGCCACTGGCAAGGTGCTGTATTATTTAAAGGGATATATCATTTAATTGATAAAGCGAGGCACTGATTCTCACCTAATTTTGATAAATATGCCCGAGGTAATCATGATTATGTAATCAACCGGCACCAGATAGGCCATGGCCAGCGGTACCGAATTGAAGGCAGTCGAGAAGAAGCAGCCACAAGCAGTTGCCACATTCAGTGTCAGCACCACAAATATTGCTGTGATACCGAAGGCATACAAATCGGGACGCAGCCCGCATATCCAATAGCAAACGCTTACAAACAGCAGCGGATCGATTAACATGCCCGGCAGCTGAAAATTAAGAAATTACTCTAAAAATTACTTTCCAGCTGCTTAAATGCAAATTACTTGTATTAATTGTGCATAGAAACAGTCCTAAAACGTAGATTGACTAGAGTGTTTTTCAGTTTCGTTCTTGAACATAATTTGTTGTGAGGATATTCCATTTTGATATCGAGTTACTGTTTTTATGGACGATTTCACAGCAATTCCTTAATAATATAACTTGTGCGTTTAATTTTAAAAAGCGCTGCCAAAGAAGGAAACACTGTATAGAATAAAAACTGAGCAGATAGTTCCTGAAAATTGAAACTGAACTAAAGGATCTCCCCTTCAAGATTTCCAGAATGTATTACATGTAATCCCTAAGCGGTCTTCGTTTATTTTTAGAGAACTCTCTGAAGGAAATACCGATGAAACAATTACAGTGTATTGAATTGCAGCCCGACAGTGAAATACCCTGTACCCAGACACATTTCCGGCACTGAGTTAAATGCGCCCATAGCAAAAGAAGAAGAAGAAGAAGAGTGAACTTGATGATGCAGTTTGTGGGCGTAGTATTGGAGTGAATTCTTAGAATTGGCCGATTTTTATGAAATTTAAAACAAAAGTTGATAATTCTATATAGACTGCGTGTGCATTTGGTTTATGGAGCTTGTGTTGTATATATAGTAATGAGGAAATTCTGAAGCATGCAAGTGAAGTACTCTTATGCCCGTTTTCGTATGAGTATTCTATCTAAATATTTTTCTTAAAAAAAGGAAGTCGGTGGATCTCCTAAATTAAATTACTTTTAACGTTAGGCTAATCATTTATTCGATTAATACTTTACTCTACTAAATGGTCTGTACCCCGAAACCTTTACATGTGGTATGACGATTGATTTTTTACCTCTTCAAGAGGTTTTCTATGATGCATATATTTCTTTTGAGTAGTACTGCCTGCAACCTGCCCTTTAGTATAGAGATGTTTTCTATAAAATGTATTTGCTTATATCTATTTTTAAGTATTCTTCCTGACATAAAGATAAGTATTATTTGTAGACGACTTACCATAGCAAGCACGGTGCCAACATAATATTGCGCTGTGGTGTATAGGCCAGATCGCGTCTCCCGCCAAAAGAGCGGAAAGCCCTGTGGGAAGACATTCATGACCGAGTACATGGGCTGGTAGGTGTTCTCAGATATCATGATAAAGAGGGCGCCCTGCACCGCTTGTACGCCTAGCTGGGTGGTATCTATAGTGCCCGCAAAACAGGCGCCTATAACCAGGGTCAGGACCATTTTCTGAATCAGACGGACCAACTGAATGGACGGATCCCGCAGTAGTGTTAATGTGGCGCGCATCCAGACGACGCGAAATTGCCTGAACCAGGCGGCTCCTCTGAATAGCTCCACCTCCTTGTCGAAGGGAAAGTTTCCAGTCTGAGCCATATGAATTTCCAGATTGACGAGCATGTCGCGCTGCTTGGCCGCCGAACTGACGGCAAACTGATCACACATATGCTGCGCAGAACGCTGCGAGGCTTGCTCGAATCCCGGGTCCGTGGCCAGCACGCCAATTAGGAAATCTGCCGGATTGTAAGTATCCGGGCAGTAGTAACCGTGCTGAGCAAAGAAGGTGAGCGCGTTTTGTGGCGAGCCAGTGAAGGCCACACGACCATCGGCCAGTAACATCACATTATTGAAGTTATCGAACAGTTGACTTGAGGGCTGGTGTATGGTACACAGTATGGTTGTGCCCTTCTGGGCCAGCTCGTAGAGCGTCTGTACGAGCTGCTGGGCGCTGAACGAGTCCAAGCCGGTGGTGGGCTCGTCGCAAAAAAGAATTACCGGATTGTTGAGCAGCTCGACCGCAAACGCCAGACGCTTGCGCTCGCCCCCCGAAAGCACCTTCTTGTCGTCCCCGCTGCCAATCCGCGTATGGGCCGCCGACAGGAGGCCTGTGCGCTCCAGCAACTCGCTAATGATCAGCTTGCGCTCCTGCGGCGACACCCTCCGGTCCAAGCGCAGTTGGGCCTGGCGGGATTAGCGGCATTCAATGGAATGTTCTCCTGTGTAATGATGTGGGTATGACGCCTTACCATGAAATTTAAGTGCTCCAGCACTGTGAGCGTGCCCATGAAGAGATCGTCTTGATACACATATCCACTGATGCGGTGCATGAACGGTCCAATGCGTCGGCCGTTTATCAGTATATCACCTTGAACCACAGTGCCGGCTGCATCGGACGCAACATTGTGTGAAGTGTTGGATGCAGGTTCAGTTCAGATTTCATAGACAAAGAGATAAACAATCGTATTCTGGCTTATCTTATCAAGGCTGTTTTATATTGCAACTTTATCTACCTGGCTGCCGATAGGCCAGTGTTGACATTAGAGTCGTCTTTCCCGAGCCACTGAAAATGAGAAGCAGTGAGCAAATGTTTAGGCACATGCAGGATCATATCTAAGGTATCTGCTTAATTAAATATCTAGAACAACTTTATGTGACAATTCACTTTTCAGAGATTAAAAAAGGGTAAGTGAATCGTGCGGTTGGAAAAAAAGTGTATCAACCACCGAATTTCTGTGCCACTTTACTATCTTTGGGTTTACGATTGCTCTTAAAATATAGCTATCATTATATGTCTACTACGATGCAGACAACGTGCTTAGTGTAGCGTGGCAGAGGTAAGTAACTTTCCAGATGAGTGGGTCGCTAAGACATCGAGTCAACACTTAAAACTATCTTTGAAACATTACTATACATTTCACAGCATCAAATTTTATAGTATTTCAGAGATGATTCCGACTGTTACATGACGAATACTTCTTAGAAGAAGAAAAGAAATGTCCACGGGACTCTGATGAACGAAGAACAATCACAGTCATCACATCCTTAAGATATTCTAATTAAATTAGTGCCTCGCAAATACAATTTAAGTATCTTGGAATAATGGAAAACTGCGTTGTATCTTTATTGCAATCACTCTACGTATATCCATAATGCTGCTGCAATACATCCCGTAGGTATGTCTAAGATGGTAACCACGCCTATTTTTCTAATTGTACAGAAAGTCGGAAACGCTTAAAAAGTATAAGTATCAGGTAGCCCCTACTTTTAATTCTGTACGCCATACGATGTTTTAGTTTTTAGGTAAGACAGCCTAAGATTTGGCATTATGTTAAGCCTTTACACGCCCTGCTTGACCAAACCAAATTCCAATATGTTGTGTGGTCTGAATGTAAACAAGAGTACGTGCATTTGTTTAAACGATAAAGTTAATCCATTTGCACATCTGCGGTATTAATGAAAGCATATGCAATCACTCGGCATTCTCAGCATATCTTACATAACATTTGACACTTATTTACATTCCGCGAATCGCATTACATTAAATTCTTTGGCACAGCCCTCAAGGCGAAGTCAATCAACACATACGTAACCTGATATGCTTTGAGAAACACAGGCTGTGGTCGATCATATCGATTACCGATCTAGCAGTCAGAGCTGGTGATTCACTCGAGCATCTCACTTACATCCATTCACAATTGTTTAACTTTTTGTTTACTTTTTTTTCCAAACATAATTAGGTGTCACTATTTATATTGGGAGCATTTATTCGACTTTGAATGTAACTGTCTTTCGAATTCTGTCTACTCACCTAGCACCCATGAGCGCCATCAGCGTGCCTGGCTGGATGGCGCCAGTAGAGTTATTAATGATCCGCTTCATGTTTTTGCCGGATCCACCCACATTTGTGTAGACACACAAGTCGCGCCAGACAAGTGTCGCGCCTTGCTCCGTGGGCGCCCATTTACTGTAGCTGCGGAGGGGTAGACTGCGCTCAGAACTGTTGCGCTTTGACAGCCGTTGGGGCGGTGTGCTGCCCAGGCTGACACTCCCACTTCCCTGGGGTGGACTGTCTTGGCTCGGGTCCAAAATCTGCAGCTCTAGCTGGTCCTGTGGATCCACATCGATGAGCCTGCTATCTGACATATTATCTACTGTCTGAACAAGTTGCGTTTTATCTTGTTCTTTTTTGTTGGGGGAGTAGTATGCGCGACTGTTTAGTGGCAAACCGACATGTACGACAGTTTAACGGCAACTAAAGCACCAACTAACTGACTTTTCTGACTGACGCCGACGTCGTTGCGACGACTCACTGAGCTATGCAAATACTCGTAAGTTAGCCGCACTCTTTGGGGAGGCAGCACTTGATCTTTTACCAATTGCCGACAGTCTGCCAGGCAGCAATGGCAAACAAATGGAAAGCGGGAGGCAGTGAGGGCTCCGGCGTTTAGTCTCTGCTATTCGCAGAATCAACAGTCTAAGCTGTTTCTCGTATTACAAACCGCTGCCTGCCTGGCCAAAGGGAAGCCCTCTAAGCCGCAGACAATAATAATGAAAAGGCAAAAGCGGCAACGGGAAATCGCAGCAACAGGAAAGTGGGAAAGCGGTATAGCGGGAAAGCTGGAGAGCTAGTTTGTGAACAAGGTAAGGCGCACAAGGTAATGCGAACGAGCATATGTGTTAATTACAACAAAAACAACAACAAGAATGGCAATCTGTCCAACTGAGAAGCAAAACGAAAAGAAAAAATAATATTGCCTACTTTCAGGCTGCAATTAAAAAATGCTGCAATAACAGAAGTTGAGCGATCTTGAATAACTCTTGATTAGAACACTCACACAGCCACAATAATATAACAATATTAGTGTCAATATTTTCAAGCTCAATATTAACGGCTGCTTCACCGGGGCTTATCAGCTTCCATGCTGCACAAGCAGCGGCAGTTGCTTATTGGCGATTAGAACGAGCGGTTCGTAGTCGTTTAAACTAAACTGGATCGATCGGTTTGTTTTGATTTTATATTTTCCACTTAATTAAGCAATCACAGTAATTTGGACATTGTGGAGTGAATATATTTATAGCGAGTGATATCTCTTTGTCAGTCGATCGGTATACTTCGTGTAAACATACTGTGAAATTTAATATGTACATACATAAGACTATACTTGTATAGTAGTTGTTTACAAATTGCAAAAATATTTCCCAGTCTGCAGTTTCTGAGACCGACACTGGGAACAAGTGCGATTAAATTTGTTTTGGTTTTTGTTACGAGTGGAGGTCAATAAAGAGGGGACTATTGAAATATTAAAAGTTGTGTGATTTATTATAATTTTTTTTATACGTTTTTAGAGTTCTACTAATAACAACATATAAATTGAATTTTGGCTTAAGCTGCTTGAAAACATTTTGATCCACCAGTGTCAAAGGAATATACATTTACGTACATATATGTTTGTTTGTCAAGATTCTTCAAAAATCTATGTCTACATACAAAAACGGGAACCAAAAGATGATAATCTTCGAAATTCCAAACCATTTGAATAAATTTATTACTATAACAAGAACTGTGAAGCAGTCACTCTGACAATGATATAAAACCTAACTATTGAATTTAGCTATTTAATTTTAATTATTTAATTTAAAAATAAAACCATTTTACGCTCCGTTTCTGTGAAATTGTAAGTACGAGTTGGAAGTGCATCCAAGTTACCAACTACGTTAGTGACAGGAAAATGCATTAATTGATAGGACGCTAAAACGTTCGTAAATTAACAATTGAACTATCTACATACACCTATGACTAACTAGCAATAGCAAACAATTATAAAACAATTATCACACCAAACTTTATGTGATTTTGATTTCAATACTCTGCATGATAGTTAATTTTTATAGGTACATGTATGTATGTTATACGACTTGGAAATACCTGTTGAGCTTATCAACGCCAATGATCTGGATAACGTGCAATTTGCTTTTTGATAAGCATAACGAAGTTTGAAAATATTGAGATTAGCTGAAAAGCCATAAAAGTTTGTTGCATTGTGCGGTTTTTTGTTTTAATAGCGTCTGGTTTAACACATGATTTACACGATAAATAAAGCGCGCAAATTGTGGCTTTTAAGCTAGACAAATATTGAATATCTTTATAGGCACCGCCGATGATAAAGCAACATCTGCATTTACCTTAGAAAATTAATTTCTTGCATCAAGTTACAGTTCTACGTCGAATTTCAAACTCAACGCGGTTGTGCGACAGTCGAAAGCATTAAGAGAACAATAAAGAGCAACAAAAGCAAAAAGCTCTGGGAATGAACCATCAATAAACATTGTATTGAGGCTTGTTTGCAACCCTAATAGTACCAATATAACGAGCGGCAGTGAGCGTGCAGAGCGACAAAAAGAGGCGGCAAACGAAATGAGCGGCACAGAGGTGAGTGAAGCGCTATAAAGTGTCAACTTTGTGTTTAAAGCAATATGTCGACAAAACACAAGCAATAAAAAAGAGTGATAAGTTTATATAAAAATAATAAATAATTGTGAACCATCGCTTAGAATATAATTAAATTAAATGAAATTTATTTAAAGCGAACGACTGGTGTTAACACCAAGTGTTACGTATGCATAACAATTCTAAGCACACATGCGTTGATGAGTATGTATAATTGAAGCTATTTAAATATGAAACATAGAAGCATAATAAAAGAGAAAAGTAAAATTATCAGCAGTGCTCAAATCTACAATAAAATATATCGCCGGCAGTATAATGACCATCTAAAATAAATAAATTATGTGTATGTATACATTTGCTACACGGGTGTAGTATTTTTGGGTGTTCTAAACAGATTGTTCACAATCTGTACAAAATAATTGAAATACGAAAATGAATGTGTACGTCACGCATTTTTAAAGTGTTGTGTGACGAAGACTTTTGTATTCTCTGCAAGTAAAACTTCCTCCAAAAGGCACTCAAACCGGCTTCTGGGTATTTGTCCAATTCAAAGAGTGTATAGCAGCCGTTACCAGTAGAGTGCTTATTTAACATAAAACGTGTTGTGCCGTCTAACGAAAGCTTTTCATTCAAGTTGCCATGCGCTCGCTCTCTCTCACGTTCAAGTTCCTCGCATTGAATATTTGCGAAGGCATTACCAACACAAAATAAAAATGCATGCAGAAGGCGGTTTGTTCGAAAAGTGCCAATCCCTGAGTGCTCTTTCATATTAAAACAAACGTAAATACAAGTTTCTAATAAACACATGTTTTTATTTGTTCGTTTTTAATTCGCTATTAATCCAATATAATAGAAATATTACATGTATAAAATTGCAGCCTCGTCATCTTCATTACAGTCCAATTACATACTATATACGTTACCTATTCACAGTAGCGTCTATCTTACAAAGTGTTGCATACTTTTAGCCAGCTGCTGTAAATGAAAGACGCGCCAGCGGTTCCGCTAGCAATGGAAGCGATGCTAGTTCCGAAGCACAGCACCCGCTCGAAAGCCGACCGAGGAGTCGCGGGAGACGTATATTTGGCGCCATATCCGTCGAACCGACAATGTTTCTGTACATGTTCGCCTTTATGTTCACCTCTGTGGTGGAGCAGAACTTCATTGTGTACAAGGCCTGCCGCGTCAATAACAATTTTAGTGAGGAGGTCTGCACAAATATCAACAAGCCCGAGAACAAGGAGTACCAGGAGAGGGTGTTTAAGACCACAGCCATATACCACCAATGGGAGAACATTTCGGCACATATTTTCCCCATTGTCTTAGCACTCTTTTTGGGCTCGTTTTCGGATAGGCGTGGTCGAAAATTTCCATTGCTTATGGGCCTTGTGGGAAAATGCATTTACTCCACCATGGTTGTGGTTAATGCCAACCAGTCTACGTGGCCAGCGGAATACATTATCTATACGGCTACACTGCCATCGGCGTTAACGGGTGCGGATGTGGCAATATTTGCCTCCTGCTTTGCCTACATCTCAGACATAACGACTGTGGAGCAGCGAACCATAAGAGTGACAATTCTGGACGCAGTCTACCTTAGTGCCATGCCCACGGGTGTTGCTCTGGGTTCGTATATGTTTGAGCATGTTTTCAACCGTTCTTACGGGCACATGTTCACGGTAAATGCGAGTCTGTTGGCTCTGGCCATAATTTACACCCTCTTTGCATTAAAGGTATAATCACTAGCCTTAGTTCGTAGCTCTCCATATATAGTCAAGCTTTCTTGCAGTGGCAAACAACGCCTAGGCAGCGATCATTGCGTGAACTTGGCTGTTGCGGCATCTGGTCAGACTTCTTCGATAAGCAGCATGTGAAGGATTCCTTTGGCGTTTTGCTAAAGCCCCGGCAAGGTCATCGTCGCATCTTCATCACCATTTTACTCTTCAGCATGGCACTCTATACTTTCCAGCGGGACGAGGGCAGTTACCTCTATCTGTACACAGTCTCTAAGTTTCAGTGGGAGGTAAGGGAATACAGCACATTCAAAACTTTCAAGTCGGCCGCATATGTAATTGCCATGTTGTTGGCGGTGCCATTGATGAACAAACTATTGGGCTGGCGTGACACGGTAAGTGTGGCAGAGATCTCTGTTGACTGGACAAGCCTCATCTGGGGGACATTTCTAATTTAAACAGACTATTATCTTTGTTGGTGCCTGGGCTCACTCCATTGCGCGAGTATTCTTCTATTTTGCTGCAACGCCAAAGCTGCTCTATGCAGGCGCCGTGGTCTGTAGCTTGGGTCCCATTGTAGGGCCCATGATACGCGCCATGACCTCAAAGATTGTGCCACAATCAGAGCGGGGCAAGGTCTTTGCTCTGCTCTCCGTCTTTGACAATGCAGTGCCCTTTATAAGTGGTGTTTGTTACTCGCAGATTTATCGAGCTACATTGGACCACAATCATGGTGGTGATGTATTTATGCTGACTATAGCCACTCAGATGACGGTATTTGTCCTGATACTGTAAGTATGATTCCACACTATTAAAAAATCATACCTCGTTTCATCAAAGCATTGCCAAGAGTTCAACTTCATCTAACCTAATTGTTAGGAATTCAAAACTAGACAATATGCATGACCCTTCGTCCTAACAACTTATTACTATATTTTATTTTATTAAAACGCAAAGTCTAGTAAGCTGCTTTTTAGATTGGGAATTGTCTGCGGTCGAGAAGGGCACAAAATTTATATTAGAGGTTAGCTTAGGTTAGGTTTCAATGGCTGGGGCGATGATGCTTAACCACTCAGGCCTGAAACGCCCGTTTACCCTAAAGCTGCTAACTGCCGGGCAGCGGTAGAGAAGGTGTTCAACGCTTTCTTCCTTCTCTTCATCCCTGCAGCTTCTGCAGAAATCGTTAAAGAGTCTAGCAGCGTCTCTGCCAACCTGATAATGGCCAGTGAGCGGCCACACCAGAGACTTCCGTTCTGTTGAGCTTTAAGGGCTTAGATGTTCTTCTTCCCAGCGCTGTTGTGAAATTGTCCGTGCTTAGTCGCGTGGCATAATCCGGAGTAAAGCTTAAGGCGTACCCATACCCTCATTCTTAGTAGATGTATCCAGGGCCGGCGTTAGGCGTAGTGTGCCTAAATACGGACTAAGGGCAAAGGAGGATTTCTGCAACTATTGTATACAGCTGTTAAAAGCTTAATCATAAGAGGGTTATATAGTATATTTCAATTGGCTTAAACTTCTTTTTATTTTACTTTATAATAAGCATTAGGTTTTAACAATCAACAGTTTTTGGAACTAATCTGCCGACTAATTTTGGCAACTTACTTGCAGTTTTGTTTCTATCCGCCTGGCCAAGTTAACTGACTGGGTGCTCAGTGGGTGGCTTGCTGGATGGTTGTATCTTATAAAGTAAAATTAGTGGGATGATGGCCAGATAGATCTATTGTACCACACTGAGCGAAAACCTTTTTCTGGTGCGGATGGCTTTGTAGCAAAATTAAAATTCATGTGTAGCTTTATTGACTCGTTCTTCTATGTCGTCATCTCAGTACAGTTTTCTTTCTAGGATGACCCTCAGGTATTTGCGTTGCATCTGAATTTGATGCTAAGTGTTTTATTTGGGAGGAAGGAGTTTCAGAAACTTGTACTTCTTTGTAAAAAGAGTGTGTTTTCAAGAGTGTTGAAAGTGCCGCCTCCATAGCGTTTGTCCATGCGGCTTCGCAGCTTGTTGACTGTCAACCTCCATAAAATTGGGGAAGAATCCCATCTTAAGGGTGCCCCTACTAACGAACTTATGTGTGGTCAGACTGCCAGTTCGGCTTTAACAGCCCTTCTGTTAAGCAGAGTCATATTATAGTACATGTATTTAAAAGTTTTGGTCACTAATCCAATACAAATAGCCACCATATCCTACAACCTATTTAGTTTAACTTCAAACTTACGCATTTCTGAATTACTTTATGTTAAGTTCTCTCTGATTTATCAGCTAAACACTTTTAATCCTATTCCCATCTGTTACCTCCTCCCACAGCTGCATACATATTGTTCTGGGCAAGAATTCGCTGACCGTGCCTGAGGTGACGGAGAAGGAGAGCGGTTTGATTACTAATGAAGCGCCTACCTTGGTAGGTCCAATTGAAGCAAAGAATTCCGAGAACACCAACGACAATACCTAGCAGATCCACAATAACTTTCACACATTTATTGTGCAAAAAACCACATCTCTAAACCACTACTGTTTACAATTGTGCATTCCTTTATTACGTACTTTTGAATTTAGGCAAGTAGTTTTAAATAAAAAATACATCTCGATTTGTAGAGTACCAGGTAAGTAGGGCTATTTTTCGTTATTTGTTCTTGGATAGTGTACGCTGCTTCTCCGCATGCTCAACCACCTGCTCATCGACAAAGAGGCCCTTGCGCCGGCGCACACTGTCCATATAGAGCTTGGCGCGATTCGCCGAGTCCGCCTTCTCGCCAAAGTGCATCAGTTCCTCCTCAGTGGTGGGTAGCCAGAAGGGATCAATATCAATCACCTGCAAGGAACGAAACGAAACAAAATGTATGAACGGAAAGGGACAATTCAGTTTTCAGGCATCTTCTTTCCTAGAAATCATTTAGACACAATGGTGCCGCGCCCAGGCACTTGAGTGCGACACAATGGCGCGCGCTGGGACGGCGGCGGCGGCGTCCGTTGGTCTATGCGCCTGCGCCTGTGCTTATGCCTATGCCTAGATCGATATGCCTGTGCCTAATATCCTTTTGGACAGAGTGATTGGATTTACGTGATATTTTATGAGTTCTGTGTGGCGTTTAGTGCCGGTCCGTTTGTCTGCAGGCAGGCAAACAGACAGACAGGCAGGGAAAAGCAACCGACAGCAGCAATCAGGGAAAGCATGCATTTTCACATCTTCATTGTTGAGATCAAGAGGTTTGAAAGACATTCAAATGGCTGCGCATTTTTAATGACTTTCATGTTGCTCGGCCAAAGGACATTGCGTGATAAAGCACGGCAGGATGCGAACGCACACAATTTAGTACGTGGAATTCTGTTCCATCTTTTTCTGAATGGCGTGAAGTTTTGCTGTTTTTGGTGATTGATGATTTCTGCTTCTCAGCCACTCATCCATGTGCATGGGCCTTCTATTGAGAGTGTGTGCCTGTTTGGCTTTGTTTTCCGTGATGCACAGAACAACGGGGACGAGGACTAGCACTTGAGCACACAGCGGGCGGGTGTCAGGGCGTTTGTCGTCTATTCGTCAGCTATTCATTGGAAAACACACATGCACAGCCACAGTCACAACACTTCAATGGAAAGTTCGATCTGGTCGTTGATTAAGACGCAACAGTAAAGCAGCAAAGTTGCCCTTTTGTCAGGATTTTGTTTCAGTTTCTGCGTAAAAAACCAAAACGAAAAAAACCTGCCAGCCGGAGAAACTTTTTTCAAACGGACAGACGGACAGACAGGCAGGCAGAGAAAAATTCTGCCATCTGTTCGCACTACGCTAAACTGCCGATTGTTGGTTGGTGATGCTTGCTACCCTCCCCTCTCCACCACTTTATGTAGATCTTTATCAGGCACAGTGATTCGCTTGTTTAAAAACAACTAACAACAACGGAGAGTGGAGCAGGAGGAGGGTACAGGGTGGAGGGGCGGTAGCACGACAACGACACGCACAACTCAGCAATCCCGGTCTCTGGCCAAACACACACAAAGGAGATGCCAACGCGGATGTGTGTGATTTGCTATCCTTTGCCTCTGACTGCCAACGGCAGCGCATGCGCAACAGCTCATCATGCTGAGGGTACCGCCGTCCCCATCCCTTTTCAAACGCACAACGGCACGTCAGCACAAGAAGTACCAGGCGGGGCAGTAACAAAAACAAGGCCATCGGCAGCTGAAGTGCTCCAGAAGTGCGCAAAGCTTACGTCTTTACCTAGACAGACAAATAATGATCGTCCCTCGAGAGTCTGCACTCAGCAAAATACGTAGAATGAGCGAAGGCCCTAAATCAATTTGCATGGGGGATGGTAACAGAAAGGTAATATTCTTCAATTATCACTCTCAAATACTTTGAAGGAATCTGTTGTGCCTCATCAGTAGCAGGACCTTGGTAGTTTATGATAAGTGTCGGTACCAGCCTTCCCATCCGCCATCGAACTAATCGATTGCTCGATCTAATGTAGTCATTAAAATCCGAGAAATTACATTAGTTGGCACAGTCAGAAATGATTGGAACTTTTGCGAATAGATATTGAATAAAAATATACAATAAAATGATTTGAAAATGGGAATTGAAGAATTATTTGTTACATTTTTCGAATAACAGCTACGTACATAGAATAGACCATAAGTATTATTTCAACCGTTCAAAAACGATCAAAAATTTGCATAACTACCTACTTGTATGTGATTATAGTACCTCAGTAAAAATAATTATATGTGACAAACTATTTTTTCTCTATTCTGCGTATTAGGAATGAAGGCACTTCTTTTTTTGAGAATGCAGTCTGTACATACAAGTATGTATGTAAGCTTTGCAGGTTGTGAATAGCAAATGCTTTTGTTAGAGACGGCCGGTAGAAAATAATTTATACTAAGTATATACGTGTAGTAGTTCCCAAGAAATGTTCATAGCCCAATGAACCACCCCTTCCTAGGGTTGGGTCGTAAGCCATCAATCACCTAAGAAGCAGTACTATTTAAAGTATATACATACATATATGTATAAGTTTTCGTTGCTATATATTTACAATGTATAACCAGCAAGTACAAATACATCTGCATGCTTCTGAACAAAAATACTTGAATGCTTTAGTTCTACTGAGCGAACAGAATTGATCCGATCCAATATAAATGGTAGAAATTAGCTTTGTTCAATACTTGAGTGACTAAATTGGAAGGATGGTCATCTGACTCGACAAAAAATGTTAAACAAGCATTTAGTTAAGGACGCAGACTAACAAACAATAAGTAGCAAAATTTGTATAAATAGAAAGTAGAAAAATAAAAAGATTTTACTTGAAAAATCGCATGACGTCATAATAATAATTGTTGTTTTTATTCGTAAAGTAAATGTAAATTGTTTATTGAACCTCCTGGCGGGGAAATTGCGCCTTTGGCAAGCTCGTCACATTTCTGTCAGTGTCCTGTACAAATAAGCTCAATAGCCAAGATATAGACTTTGACGAGAGAGAGAGAGAGAGAGAGAGAAAAAAAAGCAACCACTCAACAGTTGTTATCCACATGGATCTGATGCAGCTCGCTTGATGACTAGCTGACCGGCCTCGGAGCGCTGCACGCTCCAGATTGCAGACAAGTGAGTGTGGAGAAGTGTGGTCTTAAAACCAGAACTCCATCGAACCAACCGCAATGCCAACAATAACAATTTAAGAAAAATATTAAGAAAATACAAAAAGTAGCTAAAGAAATATTGAAGCGAAACAAAACCAAAACAAAATCCAAAAGTAAACGACGTGACATAAACATACATACTTGTACGTATGTACATATCTAAATAGTATGTATGTATGAATGTAGATATATATGTGTAGCGTTGCGCACGTCTGCTACGGTTGGGGTTTAGTATGCAGGTAAAGGTAATTTACGCGGCAGCTACCGAAATACGCCGCAGCCGCAGCTGTGGCCAGGCGGCCAAGACGATGTGTGATAGCGATGGTGATGGCAGAGGAGGGGACGGGTGCGGGTGCGGATGTGGACGTGGACGACGCGTCGTAGCCAACAACAACAGCAGCAGCAGCAGCAGCAGCAAAAAGGCAGCAGCGAGATTATTATCGCGCGCCAGAAACAGAGCCAACAGCACAAATGGACGTTCCACGTCCGTCCATTCGTCGCACAGTCCCGCTGTCTGTTTATCGTGTGGTTATTGTTATTGGTGTTGGTGTTATTGTGCTGCCCGCTGGATCTGAGTTTAGCGTTGCGCATGCGCAGAGTCGAGCGTCGAGTTGAGCGTCGCGTCATTTTGACAGCGCGCACAATGCAAACCACGTTCCACTTAAGTGCAGCAACAACAGCAACAGCAACAACAACAATAGGAAGAGCAGCATAGTGCCCGAAGGATTGCCACTTGGATAAACACTTGCCGAACGGCCTCAAGATTTACATACATACTTACATAGCATCATAAATCTCTACACTGAGAAAATAGTAGCAAATAAAGTCGTTCAATTTTTCATTTACTAAATGTATTTTAGAGCGACAGTGAAGGATCTTCACGATAGAAGGAGTTTTTATAGCCTGAACCCCAAGGGTAAAAGGCCATACTAGTGTTGTGCGAGTATATGTAACACACAGAAGGAGGCGTGGAAAACTCCACAAAGTTCTTGTATATATTTTTGATCGCCATGTCCGTATTTCCGTCTGTTTGAACGAAAGGACCTCAGAAGATTCGAGAGCTGGAATTACCAAACTTGTTGTCTTAGTTAATTAATTAAATATATTAAATATTTTTTATTTATTTAAAAAGAGTTTTTTTCGTTTAATAAAAGCTAATCAGACATAAATGAGTACAAATTGAACGGAGGGTGATACTCATATATCTTATAATAGGAAGTACGCACTGAACTTGATCTATATTCGATAAATAAAATATAGTAAAAACTGTTATAATTATTACAATATTTTTCACAGCCCTTCACATTCACTGATCATAAAGTGCTCTATAGTTTTTGTAAATCTTTAATGTTTATTTAAGATCCGTCCTAGGTTGGAAAATTATTAAATTTTATGATACTTTGACATTTTGTAATCATGCGTCTTGTCTTGATGGTCAAAGAACGAACTCACATTGTGGGATTCCGGCTAGCTCGTTGAGCTATGCCAGTGAAGAGAATTAATATTTATAATCATATATGAAAATTGTTGACTCTGTATTCAATGGATCTCAAACGATATTCTCGTACCAATTAAATGTGTCTTTAAAGTATTTTCTATTCTGGTACGCTTAGAAACCATTCATGCCATGAAACATAGGCGGCTAATAGGAAATGTGTTTTTGATTGAAATAAACATAATATCTTTACAAGAATTATTGGCAATTTTTTGACTAATTTGTAGTAATTCTCTCAGTGCATCACAATGCCCATGCGTGTACATATGTCTCCCATACAGCACAGACTTTAGGGCACTGCCTGCCAAGCACACGCCATCACATTTTGCCAGCGTAGTCGCAGTCCCCATCCCCGTTCCCGTCCCTGCTGCTGCCTCCGCCATCGCCAATATCGGAATCGGAATCGCTGCTTTTCACCACATGCTGCCCACAAGACTTTCCCTTTGCTTGCGCACTAGCATGGAGAGCTCAGGCTCGACTCAGGTACAAAACGAGTTATCAGATTATTTGTTATTTGTCTTGGGTCGTCGCTTCCCTTGCTGCGGCTGCCGTCTTTTGGTTCTCTCGTCACAGTTGTTGTTATTGTTGTTGTTGTTCCTATGCTTTTGGAGTAGTTTGGAGTTATGCCTTGCATGCAAAGCGGCAATGACGACGACAATAATATGCAATGCGTTAATGATAAACACTCCAAGACAACAGCAACATACTCGTATAACAACTACAACATCATCGGACCATTTGCCTGGACGCGTGTGCAGTCCAAAACTGAAAGTTGTGCACTCTCCGTCTTCTTCTTCATCCTCTGCTTCCAATTCTTTGGGCTGCCCACTCCAGAGCTCTAGAGTGTAAGACCGGTAGCTGCGGTTGTCTTGCCACTTGCCACTTGCCGCTTGGCAGTTGTCTGTTGGTGCTGGGGTTCCGGCTTGGGTTTGGGGTCTTGGTCTGGGTCTGGGTCTGGGTCTCCATCTCCAGCTCCGTCTCTCATAATAATAATCACTACAACGTAATCAAAAGCGCGCAATGCGCAGTGCAGTAGCCAACAACTCCAACAAGTGGAGTGTGTGTAGAAATGAAGCGAGTTAGGAAGGGAGGGAGCGAGAGGAGAGGAGATAAAATAAAAGGAAAACATCAAATAATAACAAAAGCGCAAGACGGTAGCTTCATCCACAACAGAAGCTTTGTTGCTCCTTGCAACAAAGTACATGCACTCAGACAAAAAAAGCCAATTATTTCATAAACGATCCATAGTCCATAGTTGGTTAACAGACCTATTAAGTTGTAATGCAGTACGAATGTACAAGTAGTTCTATATGGAGCAATTACATCATTTATAGTGAGTAATCAAGTAAAAACAGGAATTCGCTCTAAGATCGTTAGGAATGATTTGAAAATCGTAAACGAATTAATTCGTTTTCGGCTTATGGGTTCTAGCCAAAATGATCTTTTTCACTTCCTGTCGACAGATTTCTCTCTCGCTCTCTCTCTGTATTCTTTAAAAATTCTTCTCCATACCCAACTAAACTTCCCCCACCGCGATGGAGATTTCCCTTTCTCTGCTTTGCTCCTTAAGTAATCTACTTAGTTCTTAATTAGAATTAAGTTTCCTCTACACACTATTTTTTTATTTTTTCAGCTTGTTAGGTCTGTAAATCAGGGCGTAGCTATGGACGTATGGAAAATAAGATTCCCCAACATATCAGAAACATTATTGTAAATTTTTATGAGGTTTTCTTATCTTTTAAGTTGAAATTATAAAGTTCTACTACAATAGTAGTTTATATACATACAAGTATGTATATATTCAAAGCCTACATTTGTTGATTTAATAATAGAACTGGGGCTTAATGCTTAATTCGAGTAAGCCTAAATATGAAAAAATGCAACACTTGCATGAAGCATGAGCTCATCACGATTTAAATTAAGCGCAATCGGTATTGATTGAAATTTGATTTTTCTCTGAGTGTACGTTTGTTTATTTACGTGCACGTGTGTGTGCGCGTGTGTGTGCAGTTTTAATGTGTTACGTGAAGTGAAAAAATAAGAAAAATATGAAAACTGAAAATTAGTTTTTTACTACCGCGGCCACTTCAGATACTCTCTTCTTCTCGCCTGCAGCACGGCAACACTGCAGTCTGGAGGTCGTACATGGTCGTTGCATATATATACATACATACATATATTTAGCTTTGAGTTTAACACAGTTATCTTTGTTGTTGCTGCCTGCAACCTAACGAACTTATTGTAGGCCATGATGCGGCAAAAAATTTAAATGTAAACTCATAAAGACCAGGCCCGGTCCACTCCACTTACTGCCATTGTTGTTATTATGGGCACGTGACAAAGCCGCCCACGGGCCGCTCACGCACGCGGCCTAGCTTGAAGTGTTGGGGCGGTGTGTGGGCGGCAGAGGCAGAGGCAGTGGCAGTGGCAGAGACGACTCCAACGCAGCCAAGCGTATAACTGTTTTAATTGTCAAAATGTCCACAGCATTTAGAGAATCAAAACACACCCAACGACAGCGACGACGACGACGACGACGATGCGACGTCAGGTGACACTTTGCATTGTTTATTTATTGTTGTTGTTGTTGTTTTTGTAGCCATTGGTAATTACGATGACGTTAGCAGCCAATTTAAAATTGCCACAGCTTGTCGCCACAACATTAAATTAGAGCCAAGGCGCAACTACAAGTATCATGAACTACGAGTATGAATTGGTTTCACTCACTAACCGGATATTTAGGAACTTTATAATATTGAGGATACGGCTCACTAGTAAGTTAGTAAGTAGCATTTGATTCGAATCGATATGCTCTCATAGTAAATTATTGATTAATAAACTAGTTTCCTTTCAAACTGACCAATTGAGAGTTACAGCCTGAGAGCCTGAGAGTCGGATACTTCGAGAGTCTAGAGACAGACATTGTCTCGCACGAGCAGCAAAAAACCCAACAGCTTCAGCTGAGAAATAGAAAATCGCCGGAAGTCATTATACAAAAACTTGTTGTTATCGATTGGTTAGGCGATATAGACAAGCACACACATATGCACAAACGCACACACGCACACGTGCACTAAATACCTGTGCACCCGACAGAGTGATTCCAATATTCACTTGATGCCCAGAAGGGAGAAAATTAGGAAATGTGTTACCCGCCAAGACATTCGGCATTGGTATTATATTTATACTCCTATATAAGGGATATGCATTTATCAAAAGCATATTTGAGAAAGCTTTCCAATGGGAGAGAGTCTGAAGAACGGAAATGAAGTATCCAACAAAATTGTCTGCTTAGATGCAGTTTAAATTTCGAAATTTCTATTGAAAAATGTGAATTTTTCAACCATTTGGGTTAAATAGTATCGCAGCTTAGTGCGAATATATGTAATACAAGGCTTAGATGACTGTATATTCTTTTTGTGCGCATTATTCGCACTAGCCTACATTTAACCTTGAAGATAAAGGGAATAATGAAACAGTATTGAATAATCATTATTTCGTACCTATCTTTTTATACTCTGTACATAAAATGTACAAAAGTATATTAGGTTTGCGGGAGCTGGTACAGGCGGAAGGAGGCGTGGCAGACCCCACAAAGTATATATTATTGATCAGCATGACAAGACGAGTCGATCTAGCCCTGTCTGTTTGTCTGTCCGTCCGTATGAACACCTGGATCTCAGAGATTATAAGATTTTTGCACAAAGATGCCTTATGTGTGTACGCTATACGAGTTTGTTTTATTTTTTTGATTAACACCCTTTACGTGAGTTCGAATACCAAAAGAAGTAAAATCTCTTACTTTTTTTAATTTCTATAATTATTCTAAACATATGTACAGAGTATTTCAAAGTTGGGACACCCGACTTTAGCTTTTTTACTTGTTTAAATCTAGCCATTTAAGTCAAATATTTTTAATCAATCCATTAGTCTATAGTCTGCCGAAATTATGGATAGGTTTTTATATAATTTAATCCTTGAGCAGGCCATTTCGATTAGGGGTTTGTGATGATTGTTTACTGATTTCAGCGGAATGCTGTAATTTGTGAAAAATTGAAGAAATAGTGTGGATTATAGTTATAGTGTGCGATTATGATTGCTGTATTGTATTATGATGTTGATATGCATAATAATAATACTTATAATTAAGTAGCGGATCGGCTTTAAGTGTGTTTTGAGGAAACTTACTATACCAGGGTACAAGATGGAACACTTCCATGAGCATATCAGGATGTCTCGTACTAATTTTAAGGTACGGTTTAACATAACCGTTGCCTTTCCCAGGCACTTCTCCTTGGAGTTTCAGCTCACAAGCTATTTGCTTATATCACTTGAAAGTATTTCCTACTCATAATTAAGGATTTATTTAAATCTAACTTAATTGCATTTCTGTCCATTGCGATAGAATGATAAAATGTTTCAATCGTTTATAATTAGTTATCTGATGAATACGCCAATTGGAAAGAAACAACCACTTCAGAAAAATTGTTGTGATTGAATAAACAACATTTCCAACAGTTTTATTTATTTTGTATGACATTAAGCAACGTTATGTAATTCAACCTGGTATAAATAAAATATTCAACTCATAGTGGTGGAGAATTCTGAAGTAAATGGAATGATCTGGCATTGTTCCGCGGCCGATATCATAAGCACACTTTTTGTCGCCTGCACGTGCATATTAATCATTTTTTGTGCTGTTCATCCATTCATCCGTTCGAGTGTTAGCCCGCTGCCCAGCTGGCCCGATCTCTGCCATAGCCCTAGCAACCGATGTATGCGACTTATGTCGCTCTAATGCCGACGAAGCTCGCTTTGGCAGTTGGCCGATGGCTGTTGGGCTGTTGGGCTTTTGGGGCTCGGAGCTCGGGGCTCGAGTCTGCAGCCGCTGCTTAATTGTAGCTTACTGTGCATGACAAGGTCAGAAAAAGTCGTTTGGGGTTTTTTTACACACACACACACACACACACACACACATACGCAGGCACACACAGCGGCAAACACCAACATGGAGTCTTTCCAGACAACGGCCGTTAAAATATTGCACACAGTTGCAGCTTCAAATGGACCACATACTCGTACTATATAACTTTCAAGCCAGTCAGCCCAACTGTTGCTGTTGCTGGTGCTGAAGCTGCCATGCGGTTTTGCTTATAAGACTTCCCCCAAGTCGGCGACAGTCAGCCGCATAGCCGCATAGCCGCACAGCCAGCCAAGAAGGTAACAGAAGGTTGAACGCTTCGTAAGCTGAGATTTTTGCTGACCAAATATATAAACCACAAGAGCACGCATATGGCGAGCCACAAAAACTCAAAGTGGACCTCGTCGTTGCAGTGGAAGTGCTGTTGCTGTTGCTTTTGCTTTTTCTGTGGCCAGACACGTACGTGGCGCACTTGCGCCAAAATCAGAAAGCAACAACAGTTGGTGCACAATCTGTGGGTACTTGCCAGTCGGACTGGTGGCTGATAGTGTGGCACTCACCTCCCAATGGCTAAACATCAGCTGCGGACAGGCCAGGCCAGATGTCTGCTTGCGCATCTCCCGAGCAAAGTTGAAAGATTCAATGACGGGCAGCAGACAGGTCACCGCAAAGTTGCCGCTTCCCTGCGTCAAGTCCCCCGATAAGATTTTGCCATGACGTCGTCCAATTACCGCATACATCTTGCCTGCAACGAATTAGAAAGAAAAACAGCTGACTTTAGTTAACTTGGTCCCGCAAACAAAGTAGTCTCTTTATATCAATCTACAAGTAGTCTACAAGAGTCTCAAAGCGTATCTGAGTGTGTGCAGATACTTGTACATATGTGTAGATGTGTATGTATGTATATGTAGTGTGGATATACTCCATTAAACTCTCAAGGTAACAGCTAGCGGGCATAAATAAACGCCCATTGATAAGCACCAAATGCCACATAAAATAAAATCCTTTCGTCGTCCCATAAAAAATTGGCGCGCTTTCGAGGTGAAAACCGTCCCCGTCCACCTCGCACAGTGGTCGCCGACAATATTATTTTTATAACCTATACCCGTAGGGTATATTAGGCAGAAGGAAGCATCTGCGACCTCATAAAGTATACATATTCTTGATCAGCATGACGAGAGAAATCGATATAGAAATGCCCGTTCGTCTGTCTGGATTTCGTCAATACTGTCCACATTTCAAATTATAATTTCAACTACCTAAATTTGTTTTAAAATTCATCCAATTCGGTCAATTCTAAGAGTTAACTAAAGTTATTAGCGAAACAATTTCCCTCCAGTACTACGCCCACAAACTGGAGCACCAAGTTCGCTCTCCTTCTTCTTTTTGCTTCTGCCGCAAGTGCCGGAAATTTGCCTGGGTACAGGGTATTTCACTGGCGGATTTGCTCGACTGTAGCGTTCTCTCTTGTTTTGTAATATGATGTTTCAAGTACATGCATATACAGGCACTGTTTCAATGTCAAAAATACTTAGTACAATATATGTAAGCAGGCAAGTTACAGGCGATCAGGCGACACACCAAAAGCGACAAAGCTACGAAGCGGAGGGACAACAGACACAAGAGAAGAGCAAGTCGTTAGAAGCAGTCGAGAGAGAACAGTCGTTGCAGAGAGTCGTCGTGAATGGTCGTCAGTCGAAGAAGTTGTCAACGCCAACCGTCGTGAACATATTAATCATATTGAATTGAATTGAACTGAATTAATTGAACTATTGTTATAATTTGTATCATTTTTAAAAATATATTGTACTTAACATAACTTTACATATGGGGGCTCGTCTCGGTCAATTCTCGGTTAATATTTCCTTCAGTGCGTGTAAAAAACGACTGATCAGTTTGTAAAAGTGGACATTGACAAAAGTTGCAAAAGCAGAAGTTTGGCCGATTGATAAAAAGTTGAAAGTTGCTAAAGTTGTTTAAATTGATCGGTCAATGCAGAAGCTAAAAGTTGAAATGTTGTAAAGTTGCTAAATTTGTTTAAATTGATCGGTCAATGCAGAAGCTAAAAGTTGAAATGTTGTAAAGTTGCTAAATTTGTTTAAATTGATCGGTCGATGCAGAAACAAAAAGCTGAAAAGTCGTTAAATTTGCAAAAGTTGTGAAATTCGGCAGTCGAACATTCTAGGTCTTTCTACGTCGTATTGTCAGCCTGGCGCCAGCATCATACGATCGAGCGAAAAGTTACAGTTATATACCCGCAGTTGTGAAATAAAAAACAATTAAAGCGAAACTATGACCAAGGTCAAACGTACGCCGGCAAAGAAGGACGCAAAAGTAAAAGAACAAAGTGATGAAATGCAGGAAGCTGTTGGTTTAGTACCGCAAGAAGTTGTTATTGTTGAACAAGATCAGGGTGACCAATTGTGTGAAAAGAAGATAGAGCAGCAGTTGTGTGAAAAGAAGATGGAGAAGCAGCAAGAAGGTATAGAGTGCAAAATTCAGCAAATGTTGCAGTTGCTAACACTGAAAGTGGAAATCGATGAAAAGAGAGAAAATGAAAGAGTGAAAATCCCTATAGACAGTTTTGACAAAGTTGTGTGTGAATGTGATGGGTATACAGTTCCGATAGATAAATGGTTTGAAATGTTTGAAAAGAATGCAAATGCCTATGATTTGTCCGATATGCAGAAATATGTACAAGCTAGAAATAAAATGTGTGGTGCCGCCAAGCTATTTTTAGAGTCTGAAACAGTCGGTGACTACTATGAATTGAAAAGAGCATTATTAGAAGAGTTTGAATGTAGCCTAAATAGTGCAGATATACATCAGCGGTTGCAAGAGCGGAAAAAGAAAAAAGACGAAACCTTTCACGAATACATGCTACAGATGAAAAAATTAGCGTCAGTCGGTAATGTGGAAGATGCGGCAGTTATTCGCTATATTGTTGATGGTTTGTTTATAAAAGCTGAATATAAGTGCGCGATGTATCGTTGTAAAACATTTAAAGCATTAAAAGAGGAATATGACATTTTTGACCGGCTGAACACAAGTGAGCAAAAGCAAAACAAACCGAAGCAGAATTCAAATATAAAAAACGTGGTAGATCAAGGCGCAAAGAAGGACCATTGCTTTAATTGTGGCTCATCTGAGCATAAACGTAAGGATTGCACAGCTGCTGTAAAATGTTTTAAGTGTAATCAAAGCGGTCACATATCTAGTAGTTGCCCTAAGAACGAAAATAAAGTGCGTGTTGTTGTTGATCGCCGCCGTGTGAAGTTGGCCTGGATAAATGGTACAAAAGTAGAGTGCCTTGTGGATACCGGCTCTGACGTAACAATTATTAAAGAAAATGTAGCTAAAAATATCGCCAATGTTGACATTCTAAAGAGTTCATCCATGTTGCGAGGCTTGGGCAACATAGCAACGAAACCTGTTGGGTTCTTCATAGCCGAAATAACAGTAGATGGTCTGCACACAAATCAGAAGTTTATGGTGGTCCCAAGCTGCAAAGTCGACTACGATGTACTGTTGGGGCATGATTTTATCGAAAAATTCCGCTTGACTGTCGATTCGAAGGGCTATGCGTTTGAGGCCCTTGAAGCGCAGCAGATCTCTGACGATAAGTATGACCTAAACATTTACAATGTTATTGAAGTCCCATCTATTACAGCTCCGCCTCAGTTCTTGAAGAGTGTAGAGCAGTTAATAGAAAGCAGCACCCAGATGCCACCAGATGAACCAAAGCAGTGTCCGATCACTATGAAAATTGTCCCGGACACAGTTGTCCAGTCGTTCCGTCATTCGCCAAGTCGTCTATCGGCTGATGAATCAGATGCAGTGAAAAAGCAAGTGGACGAGTGGCTTGAGCAAGGTGTAGTGCGCAAGTCAACTTCGAACGTGGCAAGCAGAGTAGTCGTTGTGAAGAAAAAAGATGGCACACTACGAGTTTGCGTCGACTACAGAAAGCTGAACAAGATGGTACTCGACGATTGTTTCCCTGTGCCACTAATGGAGGAGGTCTTAGAGAAGCTTCAAGCTGCCAGATACTTCACCATCATGGACCTCGAGAATGGGTTCTTTCACGTACCAGTGGATGAAGAAAGCAGAGCTTTCACGGCGTTTGTAACCAGAGAGGGCCTTTTCGAGTTCAACAAAGCGCCATTTGGGTTTAAGAACTCACCAGCCGCTTTCATTCGCTTTGTGAACTACATATTCCAAGAGCTGATCAACGAAGACATAATGCAGTTGTATATGGATGACATTATTGTCTACGCTAAAACACCAGACGAATGTATGCAGAAAACTAAGATGGTCTTAGAGACAGCATTCCAGTATAAGCTGAAAATAAAATGGAAAAAATGCAGCTTTCTTCAGTCGCGTATAAGTTTTCTTGGACATTTTGTCGCAGATGGGAAAATATGGCCTGGAAGAGAGAAAACTACAGCCGTTATTCGTTTTGCTGAGCCGCATAACATTAAAGCCGTACAGGGGTTTCTTGGGCTTACCGGATTTTTCAGGCGATTCATTCCTAAGTACGCTCACATGGCTCGCCCGCTAACGAATCTTCTAAAGAAGGATACTGAGTTTATAATTGGTCCAGCAGAAAAGCAGTCGCTACAGCAGCTAAAACAGGCTCTCAGTAGTGAGCCAATTTTGCACATCTACAACCGATATGCCGAAACAGAAGTTCACACAGATGCTAGCAAAGACGGATTCGGTGCGATGTTGCTGCAAAAGTTTGATGCCAAGTTCCACCCGGTATATTTCTGGAGCAAGAAGACGTCTGATGCAGACTGCAAGAGGCACAGTTACATCCTAGAAGTGAAAGCAGCTTACCTCGCCCTGAAGAAATTTCGACACTACATTTTAGGAATACAGTTTAAGTTGGTAACAGACTGTATTGCCTTTAAGCAGACAACGTCCAAGATCGATGTACCAAGGGAAGTCGCGCAATGGATATTGTACATGCAAGACTTTACGTTTGATGTTGAACACCGCTCAGCTGATAGAATGAAACATGTTGATTACCTCAGCCGCAACCCACAATCATGCTATGTCGCCAGTGCAGAGATCCTACCTCAGTTAAAGAAAGCGCAGCAGAATGATGAGCACATTAAGGCAGTCGCAGAAGTCCTTAAAGAACGCCCCTACCAAGACTACAAGCTGAAAGGTGGCATTCTCTACAAGTGCGTCAGCGGAAATGAACTGTTCGTGGTTCCAAAAGGGATGGAGCGCGAAGTAATACAAGAAGCTCACGAAGTTGGTCATTTCGCAGCGCAAAAAACCATGCACTATATTCAACAGCAGTATTGGATCCCACATTTAGAGCATAAAGTTGTAAAGTTCGTCGCCAATTGCATAAAGTGCATAATAAGTAACAGAAAGTTGGGAAAGCAGGAAGGCTTGTTGTACTGTATAGACAAAGGAGATACACCCCTCCATACGCTGCACGTTGACCACTTGGGGCCATTGGATGCGACGTCTAAACAGTACAAATATATCTTCGCAATGGTGGATGCTTTTTCAAAATTTGTATGGCTGTTTCCCACAAAATCTACTGGACAAGAAGAAGTCGTACGTAAGCTGAAAAGTTGGTCTGATGTTTTTGGGTTTCCAAAGCGCATTGTAAGCGACAGAGGATCGGCATTTACATCAGTTGCATTCAGCGAGTTTCTGAACCAATACCAGATTGACCACGTGCGTTGTACTACAGGAGTAGCCAGAGGGAACGGGCAGATAGAGCGCGTTAATCGTTCTATTTTGTCAGTCATCACAAAATTGTCGATTGATGAAACGTCGAAGTGGTTCAAACATGTGGCGCAAGTACAGAAAGCTATTAATTCAAACGTGAATGCAAGCACAAAGGCTTCTCCGTTTGAAGTCATGTTTGGTACAAAGATGAACAACAAAGTCGAGGATCGCGTTTTGGAGATACTAAATGAGGACAACATCAAGCAGTTCGATGATGAGCGCCTAAAATTGCGTCAGCTGGTTAAAAATAACATTAAAGATGCACAACGAACCTATAAGCGCAATTTCGACAAAAAGCGTAAACGAGAGCATGGCTATAGCGTCGGCGATCTTGTTGCAGTAAAAAGAACGCAGTTTGTTGCCGGTCGCAAGCTAGCCACAGAGTTCCTGGGTCCGTACGAGGTAACGAAGGCTAAGAGAAACGGCCGTTATGAAGTCAAGAAAGCAGCAAACGTCGAAGGGCCAAATGTTACGGCTACAAGCGATGACAATATGAAGTTATGGAGGTATGTGGCTGAAAACGAGGATCTGTTGTCATCTGGGACAGATGACGAGAATCAGGAGGGCCGAATGTAAGCAGGCAAGTTACAGGCGATCAGGCGACACACCAAAAGCGACAAAGCTACGAAGCGGAGGGACAACAGACACAAGAGAAGAGCAAGTCGTTAGAAGCAGTCGAGAGAGAACAGTCGTTGCAGAGAGTCGTCGTGAATGGTCGTCAGTCGAAGAAGTTGTCAACGCCAACCGTCGTGAACATATTAATCATATTGAATTGAATTGAACTGAATTAATTGAACTATTGTTATAATTTGTATCATTTTTAAAAATATATTGTACTTAACATAACTTTACATATATTCTGTATAAAAGTTACAATACATTTTAGTAAAATATATTTTTTTTTAAATATGAATACGATGTGATTCAGTGCCTTCAAATTCTTTGAAATGCTCAGCCGCTGTGGTTATGGACAGCAGAATATTTATTGTAATGAGTGATAAGTACCCGATCTTTCATTCGAAATCATTTTTATGATTGCCATTAGCGATCCACAACTGATCCCAGACCATTTGATATGCCAGCAACATTCCCAATATTTAATTTGTTGCCAATATCTTTGGTTACAAATACATTCGCTATTCGAAGTTGATGATTTTCTTTGGCAGCAAATCGTACACGAGTCACTGTGCTTCGCATGAACTGGAAGCTGAATCTCTTGCCGGCAGCTTTTTTGCTGCTTATTTTTTGGCATGCGCGCGAAATTAAACAACCAAGAAGACGTTGGACAATGGACAGGCGACGGTCGACAGTCGACAGTCGACGGCGACGCATGCGCGCTACATGCGGCGCAGAGAGCACAGGTAAGGCAAGTTAAGGTAAGCGACAAGGCTTTTTCTTTTACCAAGAACGCGCAGCAAAGCATAAACATAACAAGAAAGGAATGCTAAAGTCGAGCAGGCTCAACTCTTAAATACCCTGTACCACCCCATAAAAAAGTAATTAAATTAATTAATTAATTTAATTAAATTAATTAACTAAATTAATTTAATTAATTAACTAAATATTAATTAATTAAATATAAAATATTCCATGCATGCATACATACATTTACATTTACATCAGAATCGTGCCTTATGCGTGTTTGTGTACTTGTACATATGTATGTATGTGTGCATTGGGCCTGGTTATATGGCTATAACTTTCTTTCCGATCATTCTATCATAATGAAACTTGGTATACGGATATATAATTACTAATCTAATGTAACTACCAAATTTTAGTTCAAAATTCCAAGAATTACGGGAGTTATAGAAAATCGGTAATAGGGGGGGAGTGGGGGGGTGGATCAGAAAAAATGAACAAACTCGTCCTTTCTCGGTCTCAGGAGAATCTGTATACCAAGTTTGGTTATTCTAGCTCTTATACTTTCGGAGATCCTTGCGTTCATACAGACAGACAGACAGACAGACAGACGGACAGACGGACAGACGGACAGACGGACAGACGGACATGGCTATATCGACTCGGCTTGTCATGCTGATCAAGAATATATATACTTTGTGGGGTCTACCAAGCCTCCTTCTGTGTGTTCCATGTGCACTCGCACAAAACTAATATACCCTTGTACCCTTTGGGTACAGGGTATAAAAATTAAATAACAAAAAACCAAGCTGGGCAGAAGCAGAAGCAGCACCAGCAGCAGCAGAAAACAAACAACAACAGCGGCAGCAACAACATGAGCGAAGTAGACGACAACAACGTCGTCGCTGGGCAGGAATTAGTTTCCGGTCGTAGTAAAAATGACAAAAACAAAATAAACACGGCAAAAAGCAAGAACGAGCCACTGGCAGAGGCTACAGCAAAAAGCAGCAAAGAGAGGCGCGAGCGTTCGAAAGGATGCGATGACGATGTTGAGGGCGGCAATGACGACGGAAGCGGCATTGATGACGACGGCGGCGGCTGATCGACCTCAGGCGGGTAGCATGGGCAGCACGCGAGCCAGTCGACCAACCAAAGAATCGACCAACCGGCCATTTCAGCAGCATTTTAACCCTTTATGGCCTAGTCCATGGAGAATATACATGTATCCATTGATAGATTAATTACCAACACTATGATATTTGATATTTTCGAAATATGTTTAGTATTTCAAACAACATGGAAGTGATTTCGTCTTGTTGCATAAAACCATGTACTATGTATGTATGAAGTTAGTTATTCTCTTATGGGTGTTACAAACTTACAGCCCAAAAACAATATACCCTTACACTTTTCAGTTAGAAGGTTGACAAACAAACGGAAATGGCTATATCGACTCAACTTTTGATGGCTGCTGAGTATTAGAGGCCATTTTTTAGTTTTTGAAATATTCGAAAAAACCTTAATTATGAAAATAGTGTATTGTGTGATATTATGGTATATTATTATTATTAATATTAACAAGAGAGAACGCTACAGTCGAGCAAGCCCGACAGTTTAATACCCTGTACCCAGGTAAACTTCCGTCACTGAGTTATATGCGCCCATAGCAGCAGCAAAAAGAGGAAGAAGAAGGCGAACTTGTTGCTGCAGTTTGTGGGGGTTGTACTGGCGAGAATTTGTTTTGGTAATAACTTTTAACTTTAACTTACAATTGACCGAATTGAATTGATGTTGAACAACAGTAGACAATTATATATAAATTATGTGTGCAAAGTTTGGTTTAGGTAGCATTTGAAATGTGGACGCTATTGACGAAATTCTGTAGCGGGGGAAGGGGGGGAAAATTAAAAAAAAATAAAATAAACTCGTCCTTTCTCGGACCTAGAACGGAGAATCTGGATGCCAACTTTGGTTATTCTAGCTTTTATAGTTTCTGAGATCCTTGCGTTCATCCAGACGGACAGACGGACGGACGGACGGACATGTCTAGATCGATTTCTCTCGTCATGCTGATTCAGAATATATATACTTTATGGGGTCGGAGATGCTTCCTTCTTCAATTTACATACTTTGCACAAAACTAATATACCCTTTTTACCCTACGGGTACAGGGTATAAAAAGTTGAAAGGAGCATGGATCAGATCTTCTTTACAATTCTAATTTCGCTATTTTTTGTTACATCTGCAACGTAAGATAGAAGTACTTGATTTTTAGAGTTTACTAAAACAGAATTTTCTTCAGATTACCAGTTCAACCACAATATAGTTTGGGAGCAGCATTTAGTTGCAGTTCATGTAATTGCCATTGGTGCATATAGTATACTATATCGAAAAGTATGACAAATACAGTCTGCAAATCTCTCATCTATATCTGTATCTAAGAAAGGCCATAAGTTTCAATCAATTTTGAATTAAAAAGTCTTTAGAAAAAGGTAAAGCAATGATGCAATTATGCTTGCGACTCTAGCATTCGGGTCGTTTAATATTTATATAGTAAAATCAATCAAATTTGGTTTATAGATCTTTGCTATTTCCAGATGTCGTAAATACATATGTATGTACATATGTATATGGCTTCAAGGTTGAATTTTCGAAATTACGAAAGGCTATCGATGTGCTCTGATTTAGAATACTACTAACATATGTAGGTATGTAAAAAACATATTCATATTGACTGCCAGATGTAATATTCATTGAAGAAGATATCGAGAATCCATCCACTTTGCTGTTTGTACAGTGCAGCAGGTGGGCTTCAATGGGTTAAAAAACAGCCACTGTGGCAACAACAACAACAACTAACTGCTAGCCATGGCAAGGCAAAACACCTTGCCAGTGCAAACCAGCGACCGGTGCAGCAGCAACTGCAACACGCACACAAGCATACAGACAGGCAGTCACATAGATACAAACACATACCAACAAGGGGCCGACGTGGATGTGGATGCTGTGCAGTCGACTACGCTGCCCGCAGCACACTCATTCATTCATTTATAGACGTGCCTACGTCACTGCCGATGCTAGCGTCTCTGTCGTAGCGTTTGGGTGTGTGCGTGTTCATTCAAGTTTGCTGCCTGCGCGCTCTCACAGATAAGCACACACTGCGCACACATGCACGCACACACACGCACACTCATGACTCTGCTGTTGCTGTTGTTGTCGTCGCCGTCGTAGTCGTTGCTGTTGCTGTCGCTGCCTGAAGTTTTGTTTCGTTCTGTTCGATCAGTTCCAAAAGTGAAGTTGTTCTGCACAGACGGCAACAGATCGACGGGCGAGCGAATCGGCGAGACAGACAGAAAAACAAAAACAAGAGACAACATCGACGCGTCGCGAGTTTTTTAAATTGTTGTACAAATTGTATTGTAATACAGCAAATAAATACACATACGATTAAACTAAATACATACATATGTATGTATAACAAATGAAAAGTTGAATTCGAGAGATCGATGATCAAGGTTATGCGATCGTTCGGTTTTGTTGTCGATTTCCTACAATAATTACGTGCGGCCCGCTTGTAAAATGCCGAAAACAATTCCGAGTCGGGCAGTAGTCGGCGGAACAAACCTGAGCTGTGAAAACATTTCGAATAAACAACAAAAATCAAAACAATAACAAACGCCAACAAATTAGCGCTAAAAATTATTTTGACGTGGGTGCGCGGTTTCACACACACACACACACACACATATACAGAGTATCTACGATTTCTATTGTTACTGTAATAGTTGTTGTCAGAGTAATTGGAGCATTGGTGCATAATAATAAATAAATAAATGATGAAAAATCAAACCACCAATTGATAAGCAAACGAACGAGACCCAACCAAGCACATTATAAATAGTTTCAAAAGAAACTGCAAAAATAAACTGCGAATAAAATCGACTACAATAATCAATAAATAGACAGCAGGCAGCGATTTTTATTCAGTCGGGCTTGGCCGCAAAAGTGTCAATTACAACAGTCACACACACATACACACACACACACACCTTTGCACACAGTAGATATTATATCTAAGCATGAAAACCAACAACTTTAGCAGCCCGGCGGCCTTTGCGCTGCTGCTGCTCAGCGAACTGCTGAGCGGTGTGCGGAGCACGCGCCTACCGCTCGAGGTTTACGAACTGACGCCAAAACAGGGCGCAACCGCAGCAGCAGCAACAGCGACGACGGCAGCGGCAGCGGCAGCAGCAGCAGCAGCAGCGGCGATGGCACTAAAGCACAAAAGCTTGGAGTATACCATTTATGATGCCAAAGAGTTGGCGGCAGGTGCACTGCCAACAACAACAGCAACAACAAAAGTATTGCCAATAACAACAACAACAACAGGCGCGCCTTCGTCGAAACCGACAGAGGAGCTAACCGTAGTTAGCATGTCCGCCGAAGAGGGCGCCGCGGAGGGACGTCGTTCGCGTCAAATGTTGCAGCAACATCAGCAACAGCAACATCGTTTTGGCGGCTACTATGCAGTGGGCGATAACAGAAACCTGAACAACAACAACAAGCATGTTGGGCATGTTGGCAAGGATTTGCGCATTCTCTACCAAGTGGGGGTGAGTACTAGAACTAGTCAATAACACCAACAACATCAACAACAACAATAACACCTACTACTACAACTACAATAACAAAACGTGATTTATGCGCCATTAATGAAGCACACGATTGCTAATTATAATTGTTGCTGTTGTTTCTGCTTTTGTTGCAAACACAACAACAACGCAAGGTGTTTGCATTTATTCGTGTATTTGTAGATGTGTGTGTTTGTAAATGACACGAGGTGCGACAGTGTGCTGCATGCTAACAACTTGCAGCTACACTGCGAAAAAATAAATCTCCTTCCTATGTTGTAGGGGTAATGAATTATTGTAGGCTATTAATCATTAAATACATACATCAAATTTATAAGAATTTTTATACTTATACTTATGTATGTTTAAGGCACAAATAAATTTCGTCGCGGAATTTGAAAACGGCATTGTAAACAATTTGTTCTTGATTTCTCGAAATTCCCTCATGATCCTAGTTAATTTCTTTAAAGTGTAGAAATGTATGAATATTGACGTAATGGAAGACACAAATGTTTCACCACTTAATTAATTTATATAATCAATCGATTATAATTTATACAAACAATTGATCGATATATGTATATTTAAAGAGCTTGGCAATTTGAAACATGAATTGCCATATCGATATGAGGCTGATTATGATACAACAATATGTTGAAGTTATCCAACATTTATTTTTACTGGTGCAACTATTTGCAGTCTTATTACACAAGCTTTTTTAATAAATGTACCATTCTGAAAAGCTGTGGATTTTGTTATCATTGAAATTGGTTGTTGATTGTTTTCAGTGTTCAGCAACAGCAACAACAACAGAAAAGCAATGTTGTTGCATAATGCAACAGCGGCAGCAGCCGCCGCCATATGTTGGCAACAGCCACGACACCTGCTCTCTCGCCCAGCTACATGACTGCTACAACAGCAACAACATTAACAAACTAATGACTATTTGTAACTGGCTTTAGAAGCCCACGCGCCTTGCGCCTGGGCAGGTTTTTGTTATTGCATTCCAGTTGATTTTAGAAGCTTGACTATTTTTAGTAAGCCACAAACCAGAGACGCAGACAGCGCCCTAAAGCACATCAACAGTAACCATTCAGAGAAAAATCTATATAAGCATATATTTGTGTATGTATGTAGGCATGCTTGTAAACTCAAGCTCACTCATATCCATTACACTTGACACCCACAAAAGGGGCAGAGCCGTAAGCATTGGAGATATGTATGTATGTTTACGAGTGGCGATCATTACGCTGCTTTTTGTTGCTGCTTGTGGCGTATATGGCGCATTTAATTGCAACAGCAACTGCAACAACAACACCAGGGATATTGCCGCTTTTGTTGTTGCTGCCGCTTTACGCTCGCATGAAAAATGAAAGTTGTTTGCAGCGTTGAGCGCGCAAAGTTTTCCATGCAAAGCTTATTGACGTTTCTCAGCATCAGCATCGGCATCAGCATCAACATCGCCATCACCATCAGAATCGTCGTCGTCACATTTGATCAATTAAAGTCGGCAGCAACAACAATTGATATACCTTATAAAACCAATTAGCGCAGCGGTCATAAGTTCAATGTTTAATGGCAGCAATGACGACTGACACAAAACTTTGCCATTTGGCAATATGCCACACAGCAGCATGTTGCATGTGGCATGGTTGCTCATGACTAAGTATTCCTCGTAAGCTGGGAAACTACGCTCAAAAGACAATTAGAGAGTGGGATTGTGATAAGATCGTTTTCATGAAAATTTCTAAAAACATTTCTTGAGTCATTGGAAACAATTTCCCTTCATATGAACTGAAACTAATTAGTTTCAACACATATATTTCCTATATATATGTATATATATATATATATAAAATTGTACAGAACTTATAATAATAAGTAAGACAAGCTCATGGATAGACAAAACTTTCCAACTGCAATTTTTCAACAAATTATTGAGTATAATGGGAATTATGACAAAATTTCTTTGTTCCCAAAAAACACTCGTATAAGCAAGCAAAACCTAGCTTATGATTGTCCGTGCTTTCTGTTTTAGTTTTTTTTTTTTTTTCAATTGATTTGATTTTGATTTTCTCTGAGAATTCTGAGCTTGGTGTGGAAGAAGCTGTCTCTTGATAAGGTGGGTGCCATTGTACCTTTCCTCACATGTCAAATAAAATCTGTAGATACATATTTATGGTTCAATGTGTAGATGTGCAAAGCCATTAAAAGGCGACATATATCATATATCTATTATATCCCATAATGTGAAACACAAAAATATCCGCTAGACTGTCGGTTGCTAAGAGGTTTTCGTAGTTTTGTTGCTGTTGTTGTTGTTATTGTTGAGGCGTGAAATATCAACAATAATCAAAAGGAAAGCATTGACGATATATAAAAAGTTAGACAAAACAACAAATACTCGTACGCATTGAAGTCGCGCTCGGGCTTAAGGAATGTGCCCATAAATTAAAAAACCAAATGTCTGCAATAAATTTCAACACATAAAAACAAGCAACAACAGCAACAACTATGGCAACAACAACACCTAAAATAGAAAAATATCAAAAAATGTTTTGTTTCGAACTCGCATAAAAGTGCCGTGCAAGATGAAGCGAGAGAGTGCGAGGGAGAGAGAGAGAGCAAGAGGGAGAGAAAGAGAGAAAATCTTCGAAGAAGAAAACAAAAAGTTCCCATGCTTAAAAGCGCTAAACATTCAGTTCCGGTATTTAAAAATGTTTTCAACACAACAACAACAAAAACTTGATGGCAATGGCTGACCAACTGACGGACTGAGTGACTGAAAGACTGACTGCTGGGTTGATGAAGTTGATGGGGTCCAAAAGCTGAATGAAAGAAAATTCATGAATGAAATACGACAGCGAGCGAGCGAGTAAGTGAATGAATGAATGAGTTAGTGAGTGAGTGAGTAAGGGACATGCAGACCATGAATGAATGAAAACGTAAAGCGCGATGTGCTCGATGAGCAGCAGCGACGTCAACGTCGACGCCAGCGTCAACGTCAACGTTACCGCCAACTTCGACGCGTTGACGCGCTTGGCTGGGCAAGTCAATCTATGAATGAATTGAATGGTAAAGCGGCAGAGCGTCCAAATGTGTAGAAATGGGTAGGGTAAGGCCAACCTAACTAGCATCAGCAACAAAAACAACAGCAACAACAACACCAACAACAAGACAGACAGACGGCAACGATTTGTTGGCCATATACAAACAGATCAGCTACGCATATTTGGCCTAAACATCTTGTCGCGTCTGTGTGCGCGTGGCATGGCCAAACTCAGAAAGCCAATACCTATGGACGAACACGATTACACGCGGGCGGCAGAGAGGGTCGAACAAGAAATTCCAATTTCAATTGACTGAAAAATGTATAAACAAATCAAGCGCGGCCATAATGTAAACATATCTGCATGTCACTACGTCTACTAGCCTATCTCTGTTGGGCCGTCACGCCACGTCCCGTTCCGGTCTGCCCTGGCCTGGCTGGCCTGGCCTCTTCGCTGAAGGCCCTGTGTCGACTTTGGGCCACGTTTCTTGATTGTTTGTGTAACTTGTAGCAAGACACGTGGGTGCCCCCATTGCTGCATTGAATTGAGCGTAGCCAGGTGTGAAAACTGATGTTTTTTATTTGGGCTTTTATGCTCGCACTCCACTCACACTCGAACAAATGTGGGCGCATGCCAACTATGCGTATGCGCAATGTGCGCTAAGTCAAAAGCTGTTCATTTTTCCCTTGTTTGTTCAATGGCTTACAATAAATATTTATATGAGCTTTGACTGGCGGGTACGCCCTTAAAAACAACAGCACCATAACTACAACAGCAACAACTGGAAATTATTACAAAAACATAAGCTGCTGGCATTCATCTTTATCTCTCTCTTTCCTTCTCCTTGTCTCTAGCTATCATGTGTTATTTTATGTTAATTAATACGTTGGCATTTATATTAAAACTGTCGGCATAAAATTGAAGAGGTTCATTATAACTAACTGCTTTTTCTATTCCATTGATTATTATAATTCTTTGTATTACTACTATTAGTTTTAATGTTGCTGACATTTGATGCGCTACCCATGGTCGCCAGCAGCTGAAGTTTAGTTTCGAGAGTTAAAGTGCAATCTTCTATATCAGTAACGTACATATGTAAAAACAGAGACTGTCAAGGTTTAGTCACATTCGACATGTAATTTAAAAGGAAATTGTACACTCATTACTGTTTCTGTTTTATTCGTGAATGAATTTCATCGATTGACAATGATAATTTATCGGCTAGGCAGCATAAAGAGTAAAGGCTGCTTGCTTTAAATGTGGCGCTGATAGTAAAGCTATAGGTCATAAATTAATACTTTTCGATAATATCGAGGAAAAAGCAAGCTATCAAAGCTTTCGCAGATTTAAGAGGTAATCTGATATCAATACATCTCAGCTATACCTCACAATGAATTATTTGCAAAAGCAGATGTAACTATGTAGATATTTTGAAAGATATGTAAATATTGTTTGATAGTTTGATATGCTAGTACGGAATTTGCTTACAATTTAATACATCTTTGATGCTAAAAAGGAAATCCTGCATATGACAAACATTTCTTGTAGTGCATGAAAACTATCAACCATTTCTTAATTTCTCAAAGGTTCTATAACTGCAAAATTGCTTCTAAATTTAGAAATTATTCAATGTGATCGAAGGTAAAAATATACAGGAATAACAACAGCATAACAAAACACGTTAGAAAAGACGGCGAACGAGAAGAGAGTTGAACACAAAAATCGGTTAAGTATGTCTAGATATGTCTAGATTGGCAAAGATACTATCTGGAGCTTTAGTGTTCAACGGCAACAACAACTAAAGCAAAGCTTAAATTTACTTCAAAATCGAGAAAAAAAATCAAGTCTAAATTCAGCTCATTGAGAAAAAAGCCTCCATACTGCAGCAACAACCTGAGCCAACGGATGCTCGTACCAAAAAAAAACTAGTTTGCCCACTTTTTTCTTCCACATTATTAGGTTGGTTTTTTTTTATTTTGTAAAGTATTGAACGTGAGTTGAAGGCGCGCGCCTAGTAAAGACTGAGAAATCAACAAACAACAACAAATTTGTGTAAAGTCGTGCCGATTGATTGAAGCAGCGACATCAAATCAGATTGGATCGGTCGCTCGGTCGGTCGGTCAGTCCCAACTCAACTTTATTGGCAATGAATGAATGAATGGATATCCGTACCACTTTGTTGGCCAACTACCAACTATGTCAGAAAATTTTGAAAGCGTCCGGAACAGTTAGCACAAAGTAGACACAAGCTAAATATTGTTGTTGTTGTTATTGCTGCTGCTGCTGTTATTGCTGGCTGTCATCGCCATCGCCATCGCCATCACCAGCATCATTTTCATTATCATCATCGCCATCATTGTCGCGTTTCCGTTTTTGCCAAGGCCTTGCTTCTTGTTACAGTTATCGATAGACATAACACGTTCCAATTTGCCGTCGCAGGCTGCGCCATAAGTGTGCTAATTACGTGCCCAAAAGGGGGCAGTACGCATTGTTTACAGCGGCAGCTGCGAAAATACATAAATACATGCATATACATACGCGTATGACTATAAATAAAGCCACGTACAATCAAACGAGATCGAGGCCCAGACCTCATCATCCCGTTCCTCCGATGCTGCCGTTGTCGTTGTAGTTCATTCATAAAAACAAAAAATGCGCGCGCGAGCCGCAGCCTCAGCGACGGACGAGTAAACAAGTGCCCATATGTTCATTAAACAAAACAAAGCAAAACAGCAAGCGGCGGCAATAGCTTTGCCTTCAATTATGGCTGCCCGGGGAGGGTATACAGAGGTGGGGTGGGGAGGCGTGTGCAAGTGCAACACATTTGTAATTAGCAAACAAGCTGGCAGACCGCAGCAAACGGCAACCGACCCATGTTCCTACCAAGCATCAACTCTAGGCGTTTCGCGCGCGTTTTAAGCGCGATAATAAAAAATTCGAGAAAAATGCTAACACACACACACAAATATACATCAGCCACTTTTTCATTTGAACAGCCATTCATTCATAAAAATGTTGCGAAACGCGTTTGCAGCTATAACAACAAAAACAATATCGAAAGTAGCTGCCGTGGCAACAATAACCACAATCACAACAACAACAACAACAACCACTCGCTAAGTGTACTGCAAGCCAAGATTTATTTATTTATTTGCGCGTAAAAAGAGACAACAGGCGCTGCTTGCCTTCGGAGCCACAATTCGCACAGTGGGCACTAAATGAGGCAGCAATCACGTTTTATAACATGTAAGAATGAGAAGTATTTGAGGCCTCCAAGCAAGCTTATAAAAAAAGAAATTAAATTAAACAGCCTAGGAAATAGATTCTAATCTTTATCTTCTAAACATAGATATTAATGTAAAAGTCAAAACACTGCATCCTATTGCCTTATATTTGCAATTATTCGTCATATTACGTCATATCAGCTGTTCATTAAGTTATTTTTAAAGATCATATTTCGATTATATAGTCATTAACGAAATTCAAATATAATAGCATCTTCTGCCCATAGTGCTGCTTGCTCGTTGCTGCCTTGGCAACAGTAGCAACACAAACAGAAACAACAACATGTTTATAGGCAACGTCATGCTAGCAACATTTTGCGGTTTGGCAAAGGCAACAATTGCTCTGCCACAACTATGCCACGTTGTGTCCGTCCGTTCGACTCTGTGTCTCTCCCCTTTTCAATGAATGAATTGCTTTTTTCCGTCGCGACGGCAACTGAGGATGTGGATGTGGATGTGGTTAGATGTGGATGTCCGTATGCGTAGACTTCGTATGGCAACTACGTTCATTAATTGTGACGATCAACAAGCTACGCAAAATCAACAGTCAGCCAGCCACAACAATGGTATGCTATGGTATGCCAGGGCATGGATGGAGGAGGGGTTGGTGGGCCAGCAACATGCCGGCAACTTTAACTAAAGTTGTTGCCGCTGCAATTGGCCAACAGCAGCAGCAGCAGCAGCAGCAACAGCAACAACACACAGGCTGGCATGCAGGCATACAAGCAGGCGGGCGGCCAAACAGGCAGGCAGCCAGGCAGCCAGATAAGCAGCTCAACCAGTTTTCATGCGCTTCGCAAAAACGCGATCGCCTGCTGCCCCCCCCTGGGCCTCTCTCCACCTATCCACGCAATATACTCTCAGAATAGCCTGTTTTTATGCTGTCCGACTGCTTCCTTTTGGCATTTTTGCGCTTTTATGAATGAAATTTTTTGCTCACCGTTGATCGCCTTGTTTTTGTTGTAGTTGCTGCTGCTGCTGCTGTTGTTGTTGTTGTCGTTGTTGTGGGATTGCGGTTGCTGTGTTGTTTCCGTTAAGGCGCGCAAAAGTGGCACTGAAAGGAAGCAACTATGCCAAACTCAAGACCTTGCGCTGACCAACGGCAACTTAACGTCTTCTACAAACAAACCTAAGTAGCACAAAATCAAAAACAACAACAACAACAGCAACATCAGCAGCAGCTGCAAGAACAACACTGGTAAAGGGAGCAAGTCATGCTACTTCCGGCACTGCTTACCTCATCGTTTCCACATAAGTTCAATTTTTCAATGGAATCTCTCTTACAAATCTATGTATGAAAATTCGTAAAGCACACCGAAAAAAAGATAAACAAGCAATAAAGTTTGGCGTCAGCATCCAGAAGATTAAGCACTTTTGACTTCTGTTCTTGGGGGAACATTTTCTTTCACATTCTGTGCAAATAATAATCAATTGATCTGTTGATAAAGGTTGGTGTTATATTTTATAAAACAACAACTTTTTTAATGGGTTTAATTGCAACTCATATATCAAAATTACTTTTTAAATTTTTTAGTTTGCTTAACTAAAGGCTGACACATTCTAAATAAATAATAATATCTTAATGAATTATTGTGTTTTAGATATTAGTGTGCACAGAAAAAGATTCCTTCATATTTTCAGATTTGAAAATGTGATGTTTCCTTTATTCCAAATGTTACAAATCTTAGACAATAGCAGTAAATTCCCTTTGTGAGGGCATAGATATGTGTATAAGCATTCATAGATGTACATACATACATAAATATATATGTATATCGACATGTGGGCAAGCAAGGAGAGTAGCGAAGGAAGGCGAGGAGGTCGGCAATATCCAATGCCATAACAACTTCCGTGTGACTTCCGGAGAGGAGCGCCCAAGACGCAGCTTCCCATCCCATAAGACAGTCAAGAAGTTAGCCAGAAGCTTCCACCACTTCCGTGCAACCGAACAATTTTCATTTTTTAATTGAATTTTTGTGTAAACAGCACAAGTGACCGACCAGTGCGACCTCAAGGCGCACTTCCGCCCCATTTATAATGTAGTGCGAGTACTCGTAAGATGTGGCACACACATGTGTGCATATGTGCATGTGTGTATGGGTGTGAGAGTGTGTGAGTGTGCGAGTGTGTGTGTGTGTGTGTGTATGCCATGCCATGCCAGATTGCATAATTTTTCTCTTTGTTGTTCCCAACATAAGTACAACAGCAGTGCAGTAAAATGTTAAAGGAAATGTATAGAAAAATCATTAACGCACAGACAAAAGATAGCAACAGCAAGAAAAAAAAGCACCAACAACAAGAACATAGCAGGTAGTTGCCGTCCGTCTGCACTTGTGCCGAACGGCTGCCGTACTAACGGTCCAGAGTTTCGGGATCTCGAGACGGCCGTGTGTGCCGCGCATGTGCAGCAGCCGTTCATTTCTTTTTGCGTCAACGCCCTCATGGGAACCAAAAAATAAGGAAACACGTAAAGAAAAATCAAAACCAATGAACGAGCTCACAACAAACGCATCTCGTCCAACTGTTGCCGGTGCCATATTTCGCTTTTTGTCTGGCCCATCCAACTGCGTGTATGATGATGATGATGATGATGATCATCATCTTTGTCTGCCATCTGTTTGTGTGTTTGTGCGTCTGTTCCGGTTCGGACTTCGAACTGCACCCAAAAACCAAGACAAAAAATTTATGTCACTGATTGGCGACACACGGCAGGGCGCATTACTTAGGGCCAGAGGCAAAGGCAAAGGCAAGGGCCGGGGACGGGGACGGGGCCGGATCCCTAGCTCGGCGCAGTTAGTCCGACTTTTGTTTGATTTGCGCGTCATGTCAACTGCCAGTT